>NC_141265.1:11530000-12840000 GCF_054856545.1 Hippocampus guttulatus | reverse complement strand
TTGGGGGGGATTATTGCTTTTTAATTAAATCAAAGTCAAAGGTCACATCGCCCTGGGATAAGCGAAAACAATTATAGTCCGATCGGACATAGTCCATGTTGAAGAATAAAATAATGGGGCATAAAAGGTTTCGAAGAGAAGCACAAATAAATAATTTTAGAACAACCACAGAGTACACTGCTTTTTTTTAATAGTGTAGTTATCTTTAAGATTATTTTTGCTCGGATGGTTGTGGGGATGAGAAAATCCCATCTGCTGTCTTCCAAAATGCTCAGACGATCATGCGGGTTATGTTCCAGACCTACCCGCCAAACGGGACCCTTTTGTTCACCTTCTTACCACTGCGACATCCTTTAAAAACAATTTAAAACACACACTATTTGAAATATTCCTGACGACGTGTTATCGCGATCGCTGTCAAGAAATGAAAGACATCACCGTGAGGACACAAAAGCGAAAAAGAGCTTCTCGCTTGTACTGTTCTCCAAATAAGAGTCAAAGCCTGCTTGTGTCGAGTTTTGTAATTTCCAGTTGAAGTTTTGTAAAACTGAGCATAGAACAACACTCACAGGCATGTATGCTCTCTGCTCTGTGGGGACAACAAACAGTAAAAGAGCAAACCGTCTTCTTCTCTTATGCTTCATCGTTTCAAGCAGACTTTTGTGTTGCGGCACAACTTGCTACTACTGTACACTGAACGTGTGCAACTTAAATTTGAATTTTGCCTGTGTACTGTATGAACCGTGAAATATAATAGCGGTTCACTCAACAGTGTTGGTCGATGTACTATTTCTGCTCAAAGCTCATGGAAGGGTGTTCTTCCTTTTTTGGCATTTAAAGAATTCTGTCATTGATCAAACAGATTCATGTTTTATTAGAACAAGGTGGTCCGAGTATCATTTTTATTAACACTGTGATCAAGCAGTCTGATTGGGGACAGATGGCTCCGATGTATGAGCCACCAGACTTTTCTGTTAGCGTTGCTAGGCACTCGCTGGCACCGCCAGACGAGACATTCTGTGTATTCAAACACGGTCATGCCTTGGTCAACATCTGGACTTTAGAGTTTTACATGCGTCACGGAAAAGGTTTCCGTTTGGTCTGCGACTTTCTGTTAGTTTGACATGTTTTGTAACCTTTCACCGTTGTTTGTCCGTTTTGATTGGGTTTGATTTGGCAAATGTAACAATAAGAGGACAAATTATGCAATGCGGTGTGTGAATTTAAACTGGACATAGGTTTTTGTTCCCTTTTCAAATATAGAGAATGGCTTAGTGAGAGGGATGTGAAGGGAAGGGTGGAAAAATGAGTGAGGACAACAACGAATTGATGAACAGAACCGCCTTGAAGTTGACTACAATCCGATCGCTTGTTGATACGGAAATAATGGAAATGTAAACAATGTTAACCGCTGCATATTAAATTACCTACGGTGGTACCTTGAGTTGCAAAATGAGTTGGTTCTGGGACTGAGAAAACAAAGGCGTTTAAAGAGTGTGTTTGATAGATGCTGCTGAAATGAATACACTTTCATTTTGTCTTTTATTTGTCCAAAAAAAAAAAAAAAGGTTTCACAAGTTTGACTTGTGAAACCTTTTCCAAATTTGGATTGTGCTTCAAATTGTGTGTCTTCAACCGCTAATCTTTGATCACAAGTCACGACACCAAGAGCAACTAGCCAATCAGCATTAGCCGCTAATGTTAGCTGTCGATTCTACTATTCTCACGCATTGCTTTAGCTAACTACAGTGAGCATAGCGCCATTTGACTTCACATAAGCCATTTTTTTATTTCCAAATATTTTTTTGGTCAATTTCCAAGCTGTACAGTCCCCTGAGGCATTTGTAGGCTACCATTAGACTAATTATTTTTGAACCAACTCATCATGCTAGGTTGTTAAACTAAAGAAATGGGTTTGTAGCAAAAAAGACTAGAAACAGAATTGAGATCAGAAAATGCACAAATAAAAAACACTCAAGTTGATGGAAAACACATTTGTGCTCTTACAGATGGCAGGCAGCAAGGGTCAGGACATTATGCTAAGTTCGGTGCACAAATCAAAATAAAACGAGTTGACCTAATGATTTTTCCATTCCCGCCATCGTTGTCATTCGAAATTGAATTTGATGAGATACTTATAGTACAGTGAAAGCAGCTGCTGCTATCTTGTTACACTGATACACATGTGGCATGCACATGTCTGGAGTTAATATGCAATTTTTATTTTATAACCACTGTTCAGCAACTTCCCCCCGTCTTAATCATGAACACCCAAGTTTGGTTCGTATTCAAAATTAGGGAAAAAAAGCCTTCTTTTAAAAGGCCAACAGGATATACCCACTTATCAATGGCAATACCCCCCACCCTATTCTGGTTCAGTTGGTTATCTTGTGTTTACCATGCCACTTTAACCCTGAGTCACATTAGAATTACTTCCATGAAAAGTAATTAGATGAGGCAATTAAACACATTAATCAATAATAATAATAATGATAAGTTTGCTGTAATGGAAACCGTTTTAAATTGTGAACAAAAGGCATAAGACTCCTTTAAAACAGCTGAAAATACGTTTTAGAGATGGGGGGGAAGTTTTGAAAACGTGATCAATTTTTCGGAGGTTCACTATTAACTGATACTGTATTTATTTAACCCCCCCCCCCCCCACCACCACCACCTTGGAATGTAACTAAATGACCTTTTATTATTCAACATTCTTTCCTTTTTTTTTTTTTTAAACTAAACACTCCATTCACCGCAGGAAGTCCTTTTAATGGGCTTGCATGCATGTGCAGATTTAATGTTATTTGGTGCTAAGGCTGTTAAAAAATGAAACAAAATGAACCTGAAGCACCTTGAGCTCGAAGGAGACGTGACAGTATGCAGGAAAAGAATGCCCGCTTTGAGTAAATAAGATTTCGCGCAAAGAACAAAGCTTTGGAAGTAGCTTTTAAGATGAAGGTTTGCTTTGTTTTTTTGTTTTTTTAGATCTGTTGAATGGAGCTCCAACCACATAATTACAATGTTGATCTTTATGGCACAGCGCATCAATGGTGGACTTGTCACATGCGTCTCATGAAGCAGGGTGGGGGTGTAGCCTGCTCATGTGGAAAGCCACAATGACAGGCCACAATAAATCATGGATAGGCACAATCTGATTTTTCAGACGTGCGGTAACGGCGGATTTACACACGGGACTTGGTGTTGCCTTCCTGCGGTAGCGTTGGTTTACAGACCTTGCATACGACTCAGCAGTGATGCTAAGCTCATGTCTCGGCACTCAACTCCAAAATACTCTGTGGTTGATATTTAGAAGTGCCTGAGTGATGGTTTGGAGTACCATTTCTTAAGTAGTTTCTCTCCTTTCATCCATCCGTCCATTTTCTGATCCGCTTTATTCTCACAAGGGTCGCTGGGGGTGCTGGAGCCTATCCCAGCTGTCTTCGGGCAGTAGGCGGGGGACACCCTGAACCGGTTGCCAGCCAATCGCAGGGCACACAGATTCGAACAACTCCCCGCGCTCACACTCACACCTTGGGACAATTGAGAGTGTTCAATCATGCATGTTTTGGGAATGTGGGAGGAAACCGGAGTACCCGGAGAAAACCCACGCAGACCCGATGAGAACATGCAAACCCCACACAGGGAGGCCGGAGCCGGGATCGAACCCGTACCTCTGCGCTGTGAGGTCGACGTGCTAACCACTCGACCGCCAGTTTATGTTATCAAAATAGGTTTTTTTTCAACTCCCTCGGATGATACACACATGGTAAAAATTTGGTAAACAAACAGAGAAAGGGGAAGACGCCCATCGTTATGATTTTGATTGAGTGAGATTTTGGGGATTTATTCAGCACAAAAATCAGCAACAGACATCCACTTTGGAGCATTTACGACACAACAGAAGCAAGATATTCTTCAAACATTGCCTTGAATTTTTTTCATATTTTGTTGGCTGCAAGAATAATTCATGATGAATACATTTCCCCCCGCTAGGCTAAAAACCATCATCTTAAAAACAAAACAAAAAATAAACGCATAAGAGTGAGGCATACCTTTTCACATTCATCATTAGCTAATTTAGCATTTTTAGTTGGGCTCCTCATTTTACATTGATAGCTTAAAAGTTAGTCTTTACTTAAGTAGAAGTACAGACACTACAAGACGACTAAGCATCCAAGTTCTGATTCAACGGCTGTACTTAGAGGTAAAAAGAATTGACTTTGAACTTTGCTTCAGTACCTGTAAGATACCTGTAACTTAGCATAGTTTCCCTCTTGTCCCTTTCATAGTGATCTTACTGAGAAGAATGTTGGAAAAAAAAATCACAGTACACATAGTCGGTTGTTGTTTTAGAACTAATGAGTATTGACTCAACTTTTATACTATCAAAACAAGCTTTGTCCAAACATTGTGAACTTTCTAACAAAAAAAAAAATCAAAATTAGCTTATGCTAACAACTGATACACCTTACCTGTATGTGCAATTTAATATTAAACAGAGTACAAATGTCTTTTTTAAAGAGAGGGGGAAAAAAAAGTAGTGAGCCGGCAGACAAAAAAAGTAAGCAAGTAAAGTAGAACTACCCGAAAAAATGACTTCAGTACAGTAACA
The DNA here is from genome assembly GCF_054856545.1 of Hippocampus guttulatus. Classification (NCBI taxonomy): domain Eukaryota; kingdom Metazoa; phylum Chordata; class Actinopteri; order Syngnathiformes; family Syngnathidae; genus Hippocampus; species Hippocampus guttulatus. The sequence goes on along the minus strand of NC_141265.1, from coordinate 12,835,388 downwards.
AAATATTTGTACTTTGTTACTTATCACCACCTCACTTGTGTTGTTTTGTCTGTAACGTGATGCACTGGGGAAAAATGCATTGTTAGTCCTCACGTAAACACAGATGAAGTTTTGTTGAGTAAACACAAAGAAACTCTTTGGCGCATCAGGACAGTACAGAGGTATCATCGCAATAGAGACTGCACGTGAATGCTCACTGTCAACTAAGTCTTGCGCGCAACCTGCCCCGCCTAGCATATACATACACACACATATACATGAATGTGTGTATGTGTGTGTACAGCTCTGAAACTGACAGCTGCTTGAGTTATTTTTTAGTCCAGAAAGTTGCCATGGAGTCACCCCCCAAGCGAGGGGGTTCTATTTGGGAAGTTGAAGTCGGGTTGGGGTGTATGCTTTCATTTTGTTGACATTGCGTTCTCAGAATAGAGATGGCAAGATCCCCGGGTTGTATTTGAAGCCCGTACTTGAAGCCAATCGCTTTGCCATGTGTGGCGGTCATGTGTGTCGTGCACGTGCGCTGGACATGCCACTTGGCCACGGTCCTCTTGGGTTGGCTTGTATAGTCAAGCGCCTCATAGCTAATGCAGAGTTTGATGTATTGGAAACCTACACAGTTAATTCATGTCATTTGGTTCCCGATCTTTTACGCTCAGTCCCTCAACCAAAAGCCACCTCTTCCCATGACCTTAATTTACTCCCTAACCCTTTCATGCACCCTGTAACCTGATAACATGATAAGCTGTCCACTGTAGTAACCGCTGTGCCTGAAAGGGTTAATAAGACCTCTGTCACATCACAGTTATAGAAACCGTCAATACTAGACAAAAACACAAGCTAACAGCACAGAACCGTGAAACTCATTTGGAGCAGTTCGGAATCGATCATAACATGACAAAAACAGTGGGACTTTGGACAGGAGGCAGATAACACTTTAGATTGGTCACTCGTCAACCCATATCAACATACGACCATTCACACCTAAGGACAATTAAGTGTCTTCGGTGAATTTAACATGCATGTTTTTACTATGTGGGAGGATAATTTATAGTAGCACAAGGAAAAGAAGCCCCCAAAAAAGAAAAACTATGCATGAAGGCTAGAGCCCAGAGCTGTTCCCCCAACTTGACAACCGTGAGGATGACGTACTTACCACTTGGCCGCCGAGCAACATGACAGAAGCGCACAGATGAAATACATCATATTCAACAGAGATGCTGACAAGTGTGCGGATCATCACAGATGTGCTTGTTGAGAGCTCTGACCAACCAATCCGATAGTCAACCAACTTAACTTGCATCTCAAATCAACACTGTATGTAAATTATCACTTCACGTAGATTATAAGTGTTTTTTGTTGTTGTTTTTTTTGCTGTAGCGTCTAGCAATTCCCTTCCCTTTACAAGTCTCCCCCCGCAGCTGCCGTCGTCACTTTATCCGTCGCGATTGCTTGCCAGTGATGTTCCACAGCCAAAGCTCCTCACCTGTCTGTGTCCTTCATGAGGCTGCAGTATTCGCCAAAGATCATCTAAAACCCCATCGCCGTCGCTATTGGCCATGCTCGTATTTGCCAGTACTGTCCTAATACCGGGAGAATGTTGCTGCATTTAGACATGCACCTGCCGCTGCCCGTCTTTTGCAAATCGCTTGTTTTTGCGCGTTTATCACAGGGGATATGTTGGAGACGCACCCATAATCCTGGGAAAAGCTACAATACAAAGAGAACATGAACTTCGATATGCTTTAAACACCATTCAAGTTATTAAAACAAACTTAAACGTGTTACATGACACTTTATGAAGTATACCCTAGCATCTGTTCTCACTCTATTGATGTCCAGATAAGAGTCAAAGTGTGCTTGCTTCGAGCTGTTTATTTGTAACTCCCAGCTGAAGTATACTGTAAAACTGATTCATGAAACAACAGACAAATGATGATACCATAATGACCAACCAAACCATATGAGTCCACTAGTTTGATTGTAAAATATGATGTGAAATGCTAAACTAAGGGAAATTAGCATAAATGTTGTATTAATTGTACACTTTCAAACAACTGCTACTTTCGCACACACTGAAAAGCAACGCACACAAACAGAAAACAGAATACCTACAGGCATAATGTATATTTTATGACTGTAGATTAGTACGGGCATCTTCAGGTAAACTTCAGCACTGCCCAACATGATACCACACTAAAGTTGCACAACTCTAAATTCAGATTTGCCTGTACTGTATGTTAGTGAAACATCCGCGCTCTATGTGGCGAGAACGTTGAAACGTAATATAGTTGTCTTACTGCATGGGCTAAAAATGTCATGCTCAACCATCTCGTCTTTTCTCTCATGTATCTTTCTGTAAACTAAAACCAGTCCCTTCAAGGCCAGTCGGTCATGATGAATGATAACCAAACACTGCAGCTGGAACTTTGTGAAGGATCATTTGGGATGTTTTGGAGAAAATAATTAAACACGGACTACTCACAACTACTTAGTAATGACTATAAATGAATTTTGGGCTGACAAGATGAGCCTGACGTAAACGACACACTGAGATTTCGTTCCAAAGAAAACTATCCCCTAATTATAGCTTGGAAATAAATCATAATCAAAACACTCTTTAGATGACACAATTTTCAAAATAAATATACACGGTCATTAGCTTTATTATTAGTTCAGCGTGGATAACATGATTACATGTCATGATTAATAAAATGTGTAATATTGAGCAAACGTACACAATGATGCCATTTGTTATCAATATACAGTATGTAATCGAGTTATCCCCAACTCAGAAGAGGCGGGTTGTCAATGTAAAACTTATTGTTGTGTTGCTATGTCACAGTAGTCAGCAAAAAAAAAAAAAAGCCGTTTGTATGGTTAGCCACAGGAACATTGGCACGAGTAAAATCCAAAATGTTTTATTACAGTTGTAAAGTGTTCGAAGCGAGACGACATGTGCAAACAATCAAATGTTTTACAGGCTTGAGTGCATTTCTTATTGATAAGTGTTATTATTTATATTGGTGAGCTAAAATACAAAGTATGGACAAAAAAAAAAAGTCAAAGTGTTTGAGACTAAATTTTAACATTCTTAACAATCACACAATTGTTTGTTCTGCACCTTTTGTCCTGTTCCTCTTCTCTTGAAGGGGAAGTCAAGTAAAATAAATAATTCTTGACAATAATATATTCTGTGTGCCCCCATTAGTCGAAAAATATTGTGTTTTGGCAGTATAAATTAAGCAGCAAAGTGTACCTGTTTTTATCCACCAAAGGCGGCAACCATTTTGCCTCGTGCTACCACTTGTTATCAACTGAAAGACACACCACAGTGCCCTCAGGATAGGTCAGAACCAATCACGGCTCACCTGTTGTCTGGGTTTGGTCGTGGACGTTCTCAAGCCGAATCCTTAGGCACTGTGATGTCATTTTCAGTCGACGGCAAGTTGTAGTACAAGGGAAAATGGCCGCCCTGTGAGATGGATGAAAACGGGTAGATTTTCTTGCTTACTTTATACAGTATTACACAGCCATAATATAAATCAAAATGCCATGTTTAGACTAGTAGGGGCGCAGAGACCTTATTATTGCCAAGAATCTTTTTCACTTAACTTCCCCTTTAAAAGGAGACAATTGAAACATGGATTTTACATTGACTGAGAGAGACCGCATTTTATCACCAAGCCGTCAAATTTCACCGGTCATTTTGCGGAACGGATCTGTGTATGTGACACAACACCAAACAAAAATACTGCCCACCACGATGTTGACAACTTCACAAGTATGTGCCACTTATCAGAGGCTAATGCTAATCTGTGCTTCTGAAACTGCTTAGCTTTTGGCTTAGTCACGATAGTGTCCCTGCGTAGGCGTTAGGGAATGTACATTTGTGGACGTATGACATCACAATTTTTAAACATTTGGAACGGCTAGCTTACAGACACATTTTCATAATTAGGCGTCTCACTAAAGATTTATTTCATTGTGTGATTTCATACTTAATGGGTGTACAGGCAGTCCAAAGACCCTACTATATAGATATATATTACATAACATCTCCCCTTTAACGGAGGGTGTTTGTTGTTTTTGCTGTCTTTTTCACATTCAGCATATACAGTATTGAATATAGCATTGCTCAGTGAACATTGTGTCAGTATGATAAGCAATGCTTTCTGGAACAGCAACTTCAGCTTAAAAGGTCTTATGTGGAGCCGATGGTCTAATTAAACCCACTTGGATGCCGCTTAAAGCATTTGGATGTTCTCATGCCGGTTGGCCCTCCCCCAATTAATACTTCCCCTTAGTCAGCCCTGGCACGTAATTAGTTAGCCTTCAAGGCAGGGATTCCTATTCTTTAACGTCTCCTGCATAGGACCCACTCTTAAAAGCAGAAGCATGTGATTTAAAAAAATAAAATAAAATAAAAACGTTGACTATGATATATGCATTTTTGTTTCCTGTTGGTCTGTCTGTTCTGGCTGGGAGCAATTCTTTTGTTATTCAAAGGGCCATCTTTGAAGTTTTTGGGCCCAAGTGGACCACTATTTGGAATTAACTATTCATGGTCCCAGGTGTTTAAGCAGCTGTACTTGGTACACCCTACATGCATCCTACATGCTAAGATTCATCTACCCTCAAAGTTCAAGCCGCCTTTGTCATCAACACACAAACTAATTTACGCCGGAGCAGCAAAGTGGTGAAGCACACGTGGCAATGATTGGTCCTCCTGGCATCGTCTCCTCATCACGTTGGTCTGTCTGCTTCAAATTAAGGTAGAAGTAAAAAAAAAAAATCCTTAGTTTTTTAGGACCAAAAAACAAAACAAAAAAAAACTTTTACCAACCTTAACATGATTGCTTCCATTCCAAATGGCCGATCATGACACAAAACAGCTTACTTACAATATAAATGATTGTCGGTCATGAAGTATGTAAAATGATCAATAATATTCAAGGAGCAGTTTAACCCAAGACATGAAATCATTCATGAGGTGCAAATAAACATTTAAAAGTGTGTCATACTTGCCCGTGTTTTTTCCCCTCTTCACTAAATGGCCTTGTCTGGCCACTATTTTATGATGTGCATATGTTTGGGGGGCGGGGCATGTCAGCTAGCCTGTTTTATTTATATATTTGAACAAGCGTCAGTTCAGTTTTTTTCTGGGAAGTGGACAGTGTTGGGCAAGTTAAATCCAAAATGTAATATATTACACAATATATACAATTTGCCAGATTTGTAAACCCACTAATATCACAGCCATTTTGAAGCAGATTGGGGTTGTGGGTAAAAGAACAAAGTACCAAAAAAAAAAAAAGCTAGTTTTTGTGTGTGTGTGCATGTGTGAGAACAGGAACAGATTTATTTATTCCATTTAACATGAAACAGAAAAACTGCCAGCAGTATCGAATAATCTCAGATGTCTGCAGTGGCTGTTTTTACTGTGTAGCTCATTTCGCAATTCATGTAATGCTGTTACAAATTTAGCGACGAGGTCCATGGATCCTTTTATTAAACAGTACAAATAATCAAGCACAGAAATACAAAATATGTATACTCCCAAGGAGCTGCTATAGGCGCTCACGTGTATAAAGCGCTAGGCCACGCCCCTTAATGGCATATGTTCAACTCAGAAATATAGTGCTACAGTATAAACAATAATTCTGCTGTATAAAATATTACATGGTCTTTTATCAGTTTTTATGTTTGTTTCTTACAACGCAGGACTGTTTTTATTTATTTTTTATTTTTTGGATGGGGGTGGATTCATGGCATTTCAGTTCATTTCTTTAAGGGTAGATTAATTAAATGACAAATTCGGGAATAAATTAGATTCGTGTCTCACAAGTGCAACACACACACCGCAACCACTTAAGTGACGTTCCTCGAAATCGAGAAGTCTTCAACAGAAAAATTAATGCCGCATTTAAAAAAGCATCAAGATCGCGATGGCTATGCTATGCCCAACACAATATTAGTAATTCCTTACATTACTTTCGTTACACAACTCCTCTCGGTGGCCTCTCAAATATCTGCTTGGTAGTTTATTTCCCTCGCAAACAAACATCTGTGAAGGCTCACCCACGCCTTTATGGGTAACGCGATGACGACAAATGATGAAGTGCTACTGTCGTCACCTCCGCAAGCTTCACGGCGACTAAAATAGCCTGAAACGCAGAGACGCACAAACGGATGTATTTCCCCTCTTATAGAAGATCAAATTAACAGTTACTTGACAGTTAACGCTCGTGTGTGACGGAAGGAAAACTCTTTCACGATTAATGAAAGCCCTCTTCGGTGTGGCACATACCAGAAGACCTCGGTACATATTTCCATTGGGTGTTCAAGAGGTATGAATGCCACGCCTGTCAGTGTCGCGTTGACGCCGTCTGTATCGCGTCCACTTTCTCGTGTGGCCCTCATGCAGTTGAGCTCGGGACAAACATTCCAGGGTGTAAAGTATCTGATAGGGCGCGTGTGCGAGGGCCCATTGTTTCACAACAGGGAAGCTCGTACCTTGGTGCACATGGGTGTTTGCCGTTTGTGTACACTTTACTCCCATTTTATTTATTTATTAATTTTAGTCATTTCAGTTGTGTTAATGACAATGCAATGAAACTTAGCAATGGTGTGGAATTTGTCTGCTTTTGTAGTTCGGATCTTGAAACGGACTAAGATAGTGATGACATCAAATTGTAAATTTTTACTCTATCATTTCCATTTTTGGCCAACCTATGGAAACCTATTGTTATTTATTGGACTAAATAATACAATGTTGGTGAATTAGGTTTCATCATAGACTCAGCTATTTGAAAAGTGTTATTGTTTTCTACGACCAGATCACATCAGTGATTCATTTCATTGTGGGACCTCCTTCCAGATGAGATGTTGTATCTCAAGGGGATTATCCCAAATTAATAAAGAAGTATCATCATCATTTCACTGGTGAACAAATTTTTATTGGATTTTTTTTAATCAGCGATGGAAGTAAACCTTTCTAGATTCCTTTTTAAAATTAATTTAGATTGATTTATTGAATGAATTAATTGCGGTGATTCCTGATCTGCCTTTTTTTCCCGAGCAGATCATGTTTTCATCCATCCATCCATTTTTTGATCCGCTTTCTCCTCACAAAGGTCGCGGGGTGTACTGGAGCTTTTCTCAGCTGTCTTCGGGCAGTAGGCGGGGGACACCCTGATCTGGTTGCCAGCCAATCACAGGGCACACATAGACGAACAACCATCCACGCTCACACTCACAGATAGGGACAATTAAGAGTGTTCAATCAGCCTTCCACGCATGTTTTTGAAATGTGGGAGGAGACCGGAGTACCCAGAGAAAACCCACGTGGGCACAAGGAGAACATGCAAACTCCACACAGGAGGGTCGGAGCCGGAATCGAACCATGCACCTCTTCACGGTGAGGCCCACATGCAAACCAGTTGATTACCGGGCCACCCTCATAATAATAATAATAATAATCGGGCAGCCCGGTGGTCGACTGGTTAGCACGTCGGCCTCAAAGTGCTGAGGTGTAGGTCTTTTAGATCGTAGATTTTAGCTGTTCACTCATTGTGTTCCATCCTTAACTACCACTTCTCCTGTTGGGAAGTTCACAAACATTCCCATCTTGTAGAATAATGCCCCAAATCCGCTGGTATGGACTGAATATCAATGTGTGCCCGCTTAAAATAGGATTGTAGCAGTTTCCAGGAACTGTGTCAGCACAGTGGGACTAGTCTAGTTACTTTATGGCATGCCAGGATTTAGCTGCTCCAGCTCTTGACATGATCAAGGGACCTCGCTTAACTCATGGTGGAATAACTCACTGGCAAGTAACACAGCAGGACATTTTGAGAAGGGCTCGCTCTTGTCGGAATGCAGTGACTCCTCTTCAGTTACTAGGCAGTTTTAATTACCTTAAAGTGGTGTTCAGTCAGGCCTTAATGCAGTGGACAAAACCAGATCCTATGCACTGGAGTGCCTCTACTTTTGAGTTTTCCACGCTACGAGCACTTTCTCGGTCAGATTTTTCCTTTGTTAAGAAAAAAAATGGAGCAGTTACAATATTGTTGAGCAAGGAGAGCCATCGTCACTGATGTACAGTACATCAGACTTTCTAACCTTTACTATCCTGACTTCTGAGGGCATTTAAAAGTGTGCAGAGTGTTTCCTCATGTGACCTTTGGAGGAGCAAGTGGCCTTAAGTGGTGGTCACGATATCAGAGAGTAGAGCGTATCACTTTGGCAGATGCTTTCGGTGACTAAATATAGCTGCCTTTAAAGCATGCATATTGTACATTGGGAGGACAGTTTGGAGCTCCTCAGGTTTTTATGGTCTGGCGCGTAGTAAGATCAGCTTGAAATGATGGGCCTTTCTTCTTCTGTCTTTTCAGAGTCACCAGTGCCTCTAAGGCTCCTCCAGTGGCACCCAAGGTATGATTCCAATATGTATTATTGCTTTAAGGCTTGAACCACAAAACAATAATTGACAAAGGCCGTGACACGCCAGGTGATATTCAGTCCGAACAAATGCAGAAATGATAGTGGGTACTGTATTTCCTCAAACATCCGCCATCTTTCTATTAGTCAGCTACCTAAGACAAAGAGACAGCTTAAGTTTCCCCATTAGGAAATAAAGTGACAACTCAAAGACATTGAAAAGTCGAGGAACTGAGCCCATACAAACTCATTTGCTAAGCAAAACAGCAGCACCAAAGCACTTAAATAGTCTATCAGATGCATCAACTGAGAGGAGTTTCCTGAGCAGTTTTACAGACCATCTGCCGTTTTATGGAAACAATGGGCTCTATATCATGCGCACTTGGGCATAAAAACGGATGCAGCTTGATTTTCGTGCCGGAACAAGCCTTGTTTAACACGTTTGGGCATTTGGTAGTGCACGCTTGCCATTCTGAAGGTGGCTAAAAGGTTAGACCAGCTGAAAGCAGGTCTAAGTTGTGGCACAAGTGTTGCAACGCAATTTTGTTGAATTTGACCATGGTGCAGATAGATTCTATTTGGCGAAATGCGATAATAATTCAACTTTGCTCTAAAATGACTGCAATATCATTGGAAATGATTCATCTGGAGTGTCAGGCTGTAGCTCCTTATAAATGTTTCAATGCATGGTGAAATGTTGACATGTTTTTTTTGTGTGTGTGTGTGTGTTGCATGAATACCACTCACACCTCGTGAAATGCTGTGCAGTTAATCATGCCGATGCCTCTGTACCTATTTACTGTGCACCCCCATTTATTTACAATGGATATGTTCCAAATGCACCTGCTATGAACTATGTTGAAGTATGTAGAGTAGATTAATTTAGTTATAGCCCGATCTAATAGAAAAGTAGTGCTTGCCCTCCATCTTTTGACCTCTATGGGCGATTTTAAAACTATTTAGGAGTGTGTCAATTACTCGCAGATTTACACTATTTGCGGCAAGGTGTGGTTCCTTATCCTCAGTCAATAGCAGAGGTTCACCGAATATGCTTACAGTATTTTCTTAATTTGAAAATCAACACTTTAAATTTGAAACTTTTACAATTTCCAAATGGTACGGCAAATGGGTACCAAAGAGGCTTCAGTGACTGTCATGTGTCTGCTGTGCTGTGTGTATTTGCATGCCAGGTGAACAGATGTGACATCATAAAACCTTTGGTCATCACACCCACCCCCTCCCCACCCAACAAGACCCCCAGACCCTACGGGGACTGCGGGTCAGACCATCCTTGGCGCCCATCCCCGGACGCTTTGATCCTGTCCCCGTCATCCGCCTTCACCCCCGCCTCCTCGCACCCTCATCCTCCTTCCTCGCCTTCCGTGGGCCCGCCCCACTCTTCCGTGTACAACACACCCATCCACCTCTACTCCACTGAGAATGCCTGTGAGGTGGCCATGGGACAAAGGCGAGGCCTAGTTGAGAATCAGGGCGGACAAGCCTTTCATGGGTAAGTGGTGGTCCAGCTAGAAGTCAGTTCCATCAATCATGAAGCGGGTATGTGGCTTTGGAAGGGGGGATGTGCATGTAAAAAAAAGTGCCTGCTGCTGTCCTTTATTCAGAGCCGATCCAAGACATTTAGTTGGCCTAGATTCTATTTAGAATCACGCACGTGCTTTATTTATTTAGTTATTTATTTCAAATGTTGTGTAAATCAACTCCAGTCCACTCTTGTAGGTGAATGTGGTACCTTTTGAGATGAAAAAACAGGTCAGGCTGCAACGGGATCATTAGTTAACACTGTCATGGCTGCTGGGGAGGCTTGCGCCGGCTCAGCATGTTGTTTGCATGCGGCCTGTTAAGAACTGTTTTGAATTTCCTGTCTTACTATTTTTGCCCCCTTTCAATCTGTTTTTCCCCCCCCTCCTTTTCAGACGACAACAGTTCATCTGGTTACAAAGTTAGTTTCTGATGCATGTCCACTTCATGATTGTCTTGACAAACATCGTTGAAATACCCTATTTCATCAAAATGGTGGTCATTCCCCAAAGAGACACCACACACCAAATAGTCCACTTAATAAGGGTGATAAACTTGTTTTCATAAAGGGCCATGTAAAAGAATTAGTGAAACCACATAAATATCTAAAATAATTGCTCGTAAAATCAGACACTGTACTCTGAGTTCACAGTTTGATTCTTAATTTCAATGGGGAAATCTATTTATGTATTTGTTGATTAATATAGTGTTGATTTATGTCAGCCTGACATGAATTCACTATACATTTAACACTATAAAGGCCTCGCCTTTAGTATACTGTATACCTCTTCCCATCTGCAGTGAATTAACACCGATTGGTCGCCTTTTGCAGAAATACGGTATATAATATAATTGGAAGAATTTACTGTTTGGGACTGTGCATTACTGCACCCTTTCACTTAATGAATTTGTCACACTACACTTCACACACACACACACACACACACACATATCCGCCAGCACTCCCGCACTCACATAATGAGAGTGCGGTAATAAGGGCACCTAAATCAATGAGTGTGAGTGTGTGAAGTGTAGTGTGCATTGCATGCACTTATTGATAATTTATTGTCCTTGCCAATGCCTTTTATTGACCGCACTCAGTTTTGGCAGCAATGCTGGAAATTCACTAATGTTGATTTTTAAGGTCCATTCCACTAGTGTCATTTTTCAAGGATAAATCTGAAAATATACATGACGAAAATGTATTGGCCATTATTATTTCATATAATTGTCTTTATTGTACTTAGACTCTTCATTTGAGGGACAGGACGAAAAGTTACAAGAGTTTCTAACAATTAAATGCACGAACGGTCGCCATATGGCATTGATGTTAATCGCCTGTTGACAACAGGACAGTGATTCAACAAAAAATTATATTTTCCAAACTTAACATCTATCAAAGCACAAATAATATGGGTAATAGGACAGTGTGGTGATTTTAAACCTCCAAGTTATACTTGAAATATCATGAGATATACAGAAAAATAAACGTGTGAAGTTACTTTTCGCCTTCTCACGTCCTGCAGAGGATATGAATGATGCAAATTTCCGAAGGAACTCCTAAGTTTTATAGAGGGTGTAGTATATAAGGGTAAATGGACTCATGTGTGAATTTAAACTCTTTTTTAAGGAAAAAAAACATACAACTTCACACCATTTAGTATTTTTGGGAGGTTTTATTTGTTTTTAGAATAGAAAGTGCAGGTGTACCGAACGTAATTCCGGTGTGACTTTGATATTCTGGCTCCCTCTAGTGGCCATTCTCTGCTACTTTTATCACCTCTTTCATTTCAATCTCTTTTTTTCTTCTTTCTCCCCCTCAAGTGGACCTCACAGTACTTTAAAGTAAGTTTTTACACACAGCCTCACTGTCTCGATGTGTATACCGCTAGGTGTCTATTTCTTTTGTTTGTAACTGTATTTATGGTAGGAAATTTAGTCTTTCTCCTTTCTCCCCTTTCCGCTTCTGAAGAAAACCCCAGCCACCCAGGTAATAAAAGTGGCCTGAATCATGATGTGTGTTGTAGCCAACCATCTTCATGTCATACCTCATCAAATGCAGAAGCGTTTCATTCCCATTCAACCATCCCTAACAGTGTGCGCTCTGATTAATGAAAGCATATGTTGATTGTCCAGTTTGACTTTGACCTTTGCACTCCCCGCAGACCTCCCCGCAGACACATCGTTGACACGGACATCCAATTCTACCACGTGCCCACTCATGCTGGTGCCAGCCGGAAGCGCATCATGGAGGACACGGAGGACTGGCGCCCGCGCACCGGGACCACCCAGTCCAGATCCTTCAGGATTCTGGCTCAGATTACGGGCACCGAGAACTGTACGTAAGAGTTGGTCATTTGATTTAGGAGTTTCTAAAATCAATCTTCCTTCGTTGGAATGAAAATACCGGTAAATGGTATCCACATGCGTTTGTAACAAAGAAATGGACCTGAAAATGAGTAAATCGCTTGCTGAGTTCAAAAACTAATTTAAAAAAATAGTAAAACAACCTACATCAATCAGAGTTAGAATGATAAATTCTAAACATTAAATATAATGATAAATCAGAACTAAGTTGATAAATAGAGAAAGGTATTGAAATATCCATTATGAATACTAGAGAAAATTGACACAAGAGTGCCAGGGTGTGGATTTATATAATCCCGATACAAACCAAAAGTTGTTAAAATATCACGGTTAAGGGTAAAGTATGAGCCTTAATGGAGACTTCTTTCTTCTTACTTTTTTCTTTTCTGATTGATATAAAAATGATTTATTAGATATAAACACATAACGGGGTAGGACTAGATACGTTTTTTACTTCTTCCTACTCCCTTGAACATAATAACTGTGTTGAATGAAGACTGATTTCTTTCTTTTTACTATTTTATCTACCTTATTTTCTGTCAAACTATTACTGTATATGTTTCATGTTCAATAAACAACAACAACAACAACAACAAATGTACCCAGTAATGTTTAAAAACAAAATCAAACATAATAAAAGCTCATATGAAGAAATACACTGGTTTAAAAAAGTGTCATTACTGTATGTGCTGGAGCCTATGTCAGCTGTCTTCAGGCAGTAGGCAGGGGACGCCCTGAACCGGTTGCCAGCCAATCACAGGGCACACACAGACGAACACCCATCCGCGCTCACACTCACACCTAGGGACAATTTGGAGTGTTCAATCAGCCTGCAATGCATGTTTTTGGAATGTGGGAGGAAACCAGAGTACCCGGAGAAAACCCACACAGGCACGGGGAGAACATGCAAACTCCACACAGCAATGTCAGAGGTGGAATCTAACCTTGCACTAATTGACGCACTAACCACTTGACACTGGGCCAACCTACTACTACTAATAATAAAAATACTTCATCATTTTCATAGTACCGGTAGTAATACAATTTTTACTACCCCTATTACATGTACTTACTTTTTCTACTACTACTACTACTACTAATAGAAATAATAGTAATAGTCATGATAATAATATCAATCATCATTGTACTACAATTTTTTTTCTTCCTTTTGTAGCTCAAGCTCAAGCAGAAGAAGCAGACACAGCCAAAAAGACAAAGTAAGTTGCTTGCCTTTGAACATTACTGACAACTGATGACTAAAGCTTGGGGTTTTTGTCACACATATACTAAATTTTACATCTACATCTCCAACTCTTGTCATCTTTTTTTTTTTTTTTTTAATGATACAGTATATTGGTTGCTACAAAATAAGTGAAAACAAATTGAGTGGAAAGTCCACAACTAAAGTTGCACAAGTAGCACATTGGAAATACTGGCCCTTTACTCATATGAGATCAGTTTTGAATACCGGTAGTTTATTCTAGTGGTTGACGTGGAATGTTGTTGCATTACAAGTAGAGGCATGGCGTGTTTTCTCATGGATGGCTGCCGATTAGGTTGTGACATTTTTCGGTGTTGAAAGCCTTGTTGTGAGCCGCATGACATCTTAACCTGGCATCGTGTTGGTGAACTGCAGTGTTGTCCCGCACGTGATTGCTTTGCCTTTTGTATGTTTAACGCAGGGACATGTTGAATATTAAAGAAGAAATATGATTTTTTCCCTCCCCCATGTTAATGTTAACGCCAAGTTTTAATAGGAATGCAATCAAGAATGTGTCTTGCAAGTGATCCACGGTTGATGTTACCTTATATAAAACTATCCCGTTACAAATGCAACTGGGTTCAGTATTTTTGATAATGTTTAGGTCTTCAGAGAAGGCCTTGGAGACCTGACGGCACGCTACTGCTATTTTGTGTGTATCCGGCACATAGACGTATCGTGTATATCTCCCACCGCCACTCCATCAACAACTTCACTGAGTGACCGCGTATGTGCTGTTTAAAAATATCCGCAGCAAAAGTCAATGCAGCTTTGTGCAAATCTAGGGCCCGAACGATCTTTTTTTTAGGCCAATACAGAGTCTGGTATTTGGCAGAATGTAATTCCATTAACCAACTTAATTAATTTTATACATATAAAATGAATAAATTAACGTCTTGGGGTCCTTTAACGTTTAAAATAAAGACATGAATTACAGGCAGAACATTTTGGCCTTTTGTAGTTTTCAAAAGAGAGGAAAAAATCAAACAAACTCAGCATTTTTTTTGCTGACTTTGAATGTAATTTTGTTTGTCTTACGTTGTAACTGATAAATGTAACAAAAAAAACCCCAATCTGATATAAAATATAATTGGCAAAAATTGGCAGAATTTTATTTATTTATTTTTTTGGGCCTATTTTGAATGAGATTTAAATCAACTGACCAATGAATCGGTCACGCCCAAGTTATTTCCTAATTTAGTGTATAAAAAGCTGATGAAACATAATACAATAAAATAAATAAATACAATAGATAACCTATATTCTGAAGTATTATTCCTGTATGTACTGCAGTATTCGTCTGTTGATGTGTGCCTTAAAGGGCTGTGGCCGAGTGAGTAACGCAGTCGCTCCAGTCAGGTTGTGGCTACTTGCGAGTCTTCTTATTTTGTATTTGTGTGTTAAGTATATTTACAACCGACGCTCTCATTGCCCAAAAGTCAGCGCATTACCTGTATACTACCTTCATTTCTATTTTTTGGACATTTGTGAAGCAAGGCTCCACTGCATTTATATGCAAGCCGTTAAAAAGTGTATTTTTTTCCCCGCAATATGTCCCATTTAACTAGTGTTGCTTCCTCTAACAACACTACCTGTCTTCACTGCATCCGAGCCCCTCTTGTGCTGTGCCGTGTTTCGGTTGTCATCATCCCAGGCTTCGTTATCTTGAAACCCTTGTTCTCTTCTGTCCTGGATGGCAGAGTGAACAAATCCACTACACGGTTGGTGATCGGCCCAAAGTACACCGAGCTGAGGGACTGGCACCATGACGTGTCCGCTCGCACCCTCAATGTCCAGTAGACCTGTGTATATACGTATATATATGGATATACTGTATATGTGTGTGTATGTGTACGCGAGTGTGATTGACTGCCGTAGCAGCTTGACGGCGAAGTAGAAAGTAGGAGTGCAGATAAGTGGAATGAGTGCTGTAGTACATACTAGGAGTTGAACCGATTCGTCGTCTACTCAGTGAGACGACTTCACGACTCTGAGTCAACTTAACTGTTTGGCATCGACCTTTAATGCTTGAAGTTGACTACCCACTACACTGTAAAAAAAAAAAAAAAGATTGGGTGAACTCAAAATTTCAAGGCAATGAACTTCAATAACCTTTTAAGACGTTTTAAATAAAAGTTTTGCTGTGTGGAAATTGTCTTTTTTTTTGCGTTTCACAATCAAGAAATAAGAGTGGACACCACGGTTGTCCCCTTGCTTTGGACGACAACTTCAAGCTATAAGTAAAAACGACTTGCTTGCTTTGATGCGGTTATTAACATTGTTGCCCTCAATGCCAGTAATTTATATTTTAAAGGTTTTTCCAACGGCAAAAAGAAAAAAAAAGTTTTGTTTACAGTGTAGCCTACTCATGTACTTGCCGCGCCTCGTCTTCTCTCTGGTCAATTTGCAGAGGACTTTCGACTTGTCCGTTTGTTGTCGTCGCAGGACCTTTACGCTCTGAAGAGCTGGGAGGCGACACAGTCTTCATACTTTTGTCTAAACAAGCTGGTTGGAGATGAGAGTAGTGATTCGTTTTTAAGGATGTCTATATAAGTGCATGTGCCTGGATGTGGGAGTCCAAAATGGTGCTTTAAGACGCTTTGAATGGTCTAAAAAAAAAAAAAGGATGACAATGGAAGTAGAAATGTCCGGATTGTTTTCGGCTTGACGATAAAGCGCTGTGACTGTATGAATGTTCTCCTAATACAAACCGCTTTAAAAATGGCCCTCGCTTTGTAAAATATATTCCTCCTGTTTATGTTTACTTGACCTTGCTGGTGTCCTCTTCTCAAATTTGAGGTGGTGTCAAAAAGGTATTATATCTTACAGCTAATAAACCTGCTACATATACTCCTTGTTCATGTTCTGTCTTCTGTCATTTTTTTCCTCAGTTTGGCATTACTTCTTTTCTCATTCGCCACCTAATCTGCTAACAGTCCTTATTTTACAGGGGTCAAACTCAAGACCCGTCGGCCAGATCCGGCCCGCCATGTCATTTTATCAAATCATGGGTGTCAACTTCCATGATTCTTGTTAAAATCTGTACCGAAGTGTCAAATTGTCATGTGTAATAAATAACGTTGTGATTTTGCAATAATTTATAGACAGATTCATCGAGAGGCCACTCAGACTGGTCAAGGTCCCGCCAGTTGCTCCATCCTTGACCTTGCGTGTGCAATTGACTGTTCAGCTCCATTCTGGCAGTTCCACTTTACGACCACTTGAGGGAAGCACTAACTCAAAGCAAATAAAATCCCCTCGCGCCGAAGCGGGGAAAGCAGTTTATGGTGGCGATCTCAACCTCCAAAGATAATAGTAACATTTGGCCTCTTAAGTTGTAACACAATAAATAATACAATGATGCATTTGAGTTCACAACAGGTTATTTGTTGATGTCAACTATCGGACTGGTATCTGCTACCTTTCCGACACATATTTTGTCTCAACTTCCGATTCAAAACATCGAGTGACCCAAGCTCAAAATTGGCATAACTTTTGTGATTTCACATATGTGAACGGAAACCCCAGTTTTCCGTAGTGAAAGAGTTGTCTTTCTGTCTAAGTTGAAGACGGTAATGCCACTTGAAGTTGACTAACATGTTTGTGGTTAGCATGTCTACCTCACTATTGAGAGGTACTGGTTTCAAATCTCCACTCTTATGTGGCGTTTGTGTTTTCTCTGGAATACAAACACTCAACTCAACTCAAAGCACCGAACAGTAAAACCAAGAACAAATCTAAATCACACACACACACACGCACACGCACACGCACACACACGCACACACACACACATTAAAGGTAATACTAGTTTTAAAAAATGAATATTTGGTTCATTGAAGACTCTTAAATGTCCAAGTACTGTCGCTCCTAAAAGTGAGCAAAGCCCTCACATTTTTGCAAACATTTTATGCTGTCTTCTCATTGGACAGCATCAAAGAAATGACACTTTGTTATAAAAGTCAGTGGACAGCTTGTATAGCAGTGTAAATTTACTTTCCCCTCAAAACAACTCAATAAACAGCCGTGAATGGTCTGAAACGTTCACTGCTTAGTGAAAATGTCCACACTGAGCTCTAAATTTCAATCGTTTGTGTGGCACGGAGCTAGCGAAAGTGAGACACCATCTCCTTCATTCTCCACCTTTGGTTTGAGGATGCCATACGGTTGTTCAATAGGGTTTAGATTTGGAGATGTGCTTGGCCAATCCATCACATGAGTACAAGCCCTATAGAAGATAAATTGATGAATTTTGTGCTTCATGTTCAGCCTCGGGCAAAGGCTAAAGAGAGTGACCCGAAATTGTCCACCAAGTATACTATGCCCTATTCTCATTCTCTGTAGGTCCAGTGCTACTCATAAAATGTATGGCTTTTGTTTGAACAGCCAACAAATGGTTCATTAACATTTCTGATGCTCACTTGGGCACACAGCAGATGGTCTATCATTTAACACTCTCGTAATCTTTGGATCACATTCAACCCTCACTCCTTCACATTAACAGAACAAAATGTAGACAAGGCAGTGATCACATGCACACACGCTCCATTCTTTAATGGCGTACAGTTGTGTCGAGAAGCCAGTGAGTGATCTCTGTGAGACACTGCCAAAAGCTCCTTTCACGCCAACCGCAGAGTGTTAAAAGTTGTCTCTGGGGACATATGGACCGTCTTCTGGTGCCAAGGTAATGGGAACGCATTTGCTGCTCTGAAACTATGCCGACACCCAAAGCCCTGAAATGAATGAGGCAGCAATTTCTGTTTATACTTAAAGTAGGACAGTAACATCTTGTCTGTATTAACATTTCAAATCTTTACTGCACAGTGGTACCTTGACGTACCACCAAACTTGTGACTCAATTCACTTGTATTGAAACGCCATGATGTGTTCCACCCCCCCCCCAAAAAAAACGTCCTTTTGGGGGCGGGGGGGGGGTTATAGCCTCCAGAGCCTGATAGTCTCTTTAAACTGGATTAAGTCTGCCCTGTCTCGAGGCAGATTATCTGCAATCGATGCAAACAAAGTCCTTTTTTTTACTTATATACTGTTTGTGTGTATACCGAGTCGCCTTCAAAATCGATGAATTTGATTTCTGCATTTTGATATGTAAAAATAACAGAAAAGAAGCAATATATTGTGGATGCTCCACTGGCTCCCGAAATCATTTTATATCAGGGTTTTATATTGTTTCATTAACTCCAGTGTTACAAACAAAATAGCTAACACGGTAAGCTCAAATAAAAAATTGAAAATGTTACTTTTTAACAGTTTGGAGGCAAATAGTATGATTTCTGAAATGTCTGCCTTCAGCAGCAGTATTTCAGACAGTCTAGTAATAAGGTGCCCATCACTTGAAAGGTGCTTTAAATCTTCACCCATATTTGCTGATCATGTTATAGGTGGAGAAACTCAGTAATGGGTGGCTATTTTGCAAATTGTATTGTAGTTCGGTGGAAGTCCCGAATGGAGCACTCACAGACACATTGTCAAAAATATGTAGCTCACAAAAGGTTGACTTGCTTGTGTTATTTGACACTCGATAGGTGGGCAGGCGCTCGACAGACCAAACTATTTGCATACAAACTTTAAAAAATCCATTTTCCATAATATGTCCCCTTGAAGACTCTGTCACCACATAGAGTGCCGTCATGGCAGCAGTTGCCATAACGTGTCTCATGTGAGAACAGCCAGGCTTGATCAGAGTGGGGGCAATAATCCAAATTGGCAGCGGCCTCAAGTCTACCATTTGAGTGTGATCCACGTGTGTGTGTGTGTGTGTGTGTGTGTGTGTGTGTGTACAAAGGACATTCTTGGCCCACCCAAGCTTCTCAGCTGCCCCTTGTGAGCACATACAGTACATGGAAACACACGCTACTACTAAAGGCTTTGTTTTTAAAGAAATCCTGTAATAATAATAATAATAATAACAATAATAATAGCAGTAGTAGTAGTAGTAGTATAAGGTAGAAAGTGAGATTTTTCCAGTTATGTGTCATTCCTTCTTTCCATTTCCGAGTAAAATATGGCGGGACGCAGCTCCGTAACCCGCACAAGGCGGTGTCTATGTACAGTATAGGCCCATATGTCTTTGCAAACACATTCACAATCACACTTTGTAATGGCAGTGTTTCGATTTTCCAGTCACCGTAGTTTATTGTCTTCTCAAACAGTACATAGCTGACATCAACTCAAGTTAATGTAGGACCAGCTATTGGTGAGCTAAAATGTGACGCTGACGTAGCTAACCAGGGTGTGTGGATTTCATCGTAGGTAGAGGTAGATGTTGTGTCCCGTCTTTGAGTTGCACACTTTGTATGGTGCCATTCCCTGTCAAGATTTCATCAAAACATAATTCTTGAATCATCTTTGGATCACCCTCCATGAGACTTGTTTCATTGAGGTGGCTTCTGCGCTCTGCCTCGTAGCAGAATGGTGAGTTGCCAGCTTTCCAGCACACACAACACAAGACCTGAATTTTTCAAATCCAAAGCCCACGATATTGAAGATTCAGATTCAGATGTCAATTGAGTTGAGTTGAGACCTGTCAATTCACACCGTAGCTCAAGTCAAATTAAGTCATCAATTTGAGTCTCATGAAAACCAAATCATATTCATGTGTTTTGTAAGTTTGAGCAAGGCAAGTTCTAAAACTGGTCACTCAACTCCCCCCACCTCTGCCTGTATCACACTGTAACTTAATAATCATCCCAGGTGAATGAATTGAAGCAGATGGGAGGGAACCATCATGAGTTGTTTGCGCTGGTAGTCTACCATCTGTCTGCACCACATCTGGACTCGATGCTTGTCAGCACTATACGCAGTGACTCTCACTTGACTCCTTCCACTTGATATTGTGGCTCTGGTTCAGAATATGCGTGTTATGTTATATTCTTACGGGCTATTATCACAAGGCTGTCGGCTGTGCAGTGAAATCCATTCCAAGAAGGAAGCTGACTGTGTGGAATGGAGTGCTGTGTTGTTTTGGGCAGGACCATATTTATCTCTGCTCTGTCAGCGGGTAGGTGGTCTTGACGGTGTCTTGCTTGTATTCCAACAATGGCAGCCAAGAGAGAGTGTATGTGCCAGCATAAAAAAGTGACACATTCCACATTCAGATTATTCTGATTTAATGTGCAAATGTTTGATAGAATACTGCTTTATTTTAGGAAAGGAGGACAGTAACCTAGAACGGTGGCCCCGCAAACTTTTTGGTGTCACGAACCAGTTGAGACGAGTACATGCTGTTCGCAACATTTTATTGACATACATTTTTTTCCCCATTCATTTCAAACACGGTGATTCCACTGTACAACAAACGTAAAATACCGGTAAAATAAAATAACACGGATGGATATTTGCTCTGTATCAAATATCAAATACATTTGAATGTTGATTTCATGTACAATTATAAACCAATGGCTTACTTTGCTATACACAGTGAAGAGCCTGAGCCCAGCAGCCACGAGTCGGCTACTGTCAAGACCATGATCAAATCACCCGCAACAACTCAAGGTAATACACGTGTATGCGTCCATGCGAGTGTGTGAGCGTGTGTGTGTGTATGACAGCACAAAGCCTCGATTATTTACCGTAACTGTGTCCATCTACCATGTTGTGGCCACAGTGTACATGTTTAGACAGGTGTGTCTTCTGAATATTTTAACTGCAAGAGTCTTGTCTTGTTGCTGCTATGTTTGTTAATGTGTGTGTGTACGTGTGCGTGCGCATGTGTGTATGTGTGTGTCTTTTCAATGACTGATGTGGAAAATCCATAGTTGTGACTCAAGTAAACTCGCTTAGCCCACACCTGTGGTCCGCAGACAGGGAGGGCAGATGTCAAACAATTCGCGCACGTGCCTATGAACACACACACACACACACACGCGCGTGCATACATTTTTCCCTTAGTAAATAATGGAAATATAATACACTAAACCCCCTCCTTTCCTGATTATCTGTCTTGCTATTTTGCAGATTTTTTTTTTGTCCAGTTATAACTCAATTTTAGGGGTTGTTTATTTTTGGATGTAATTCCACTTTTAGCCACTAGGTGGTGGTAGACGATTATGTTGACATGATTGTTGAAGTAGTGAGATGATAAATTGTTACTGTCTAAAAAAGGAACTTTATTACAGTAAAGACAGGAATTCATCTTCATCCTCCACAGGCGTCAGTCCACAGTGTGGTTTAATCACACCATCCTTTGGCGTCAAGTCCAATGGCAGCATGCCAATGTGTCCTGCCCCTGCCCGCCCTGTGCCTCGGGCCCACCCTAAAGACGAGGATTCGCTGGTGCAAATGGCAGAACACTACCCTGCCGGGACTCGCACACCCATGTGTGGCCACTGCAACAAGGTCATCAGGTAAGGTAAAATGATCGCATTTGGAATTATAATATTTTCCCATGACAGTGGACTCCCATTTATCACGGGGGATAAAATTCAGACCTACCCGCCTTTTCAAATTTCTTTCTTTTTTTTTAATAGAAAATATAGAAGCACAGCATACAACAAAAGAAGATTAGAGATGACATATTTAAACAGCCAAATGTTCACCAAAACAATTACATTTTATCAGATGAAATTAGCTTACTTCAAGAATACACTATGTCACTGGTGTCAAACTCAAGGCCCGGGGACCAGATCTGGCCCGCCACATCATTTGATGTGGCCCGCGAAAGCAAATCAAACATATCAACTTCCATGATGCTTGCTAAAATCTCGACCAAAATTTAAAATTCTCATATGTAATAAATAAGAGACATATTGTAAGCATTTTCTTTATAAACCTTTATTTACTTTTTTCATTTGGTTTCAGACATAACGGCCCTCCACTAAAATGTGGCCCACGACAAAAATGAGTTTGACACCCCTGCACTATGTTGTAAAATGCCATAGATGAGCTAATGTAAATTAGCATCGATGTTGCAGCATTTACCAGTTTTAAACGCCTACTACTTTAACACACAGAGCAGGAACTCGACAGACAGAGCATGCAACAGGATTTCTAGCAGTGGGAACAGCAACTATTACTGGACCTTCTCTGCCCATTCTTCTTGCTCTTTTTATACTGTATTTGTTGAGTAGATCTCAGAGCGGTACAGCATGTTGTGGCATAACATGTTACTAAACTGAAGGTATGCAACTTTAAAGCCAGCATATGAATACGATATTGTTGTTTTTGTTGGTGTTGTTTCAGGGGACCTTTTTTGGTGGCAATGGGCAAATCATGGCATAAAGAAGAATTCAATTGCGTTCATTGCTGCACGTCACTGGCTGACATTGGCTTTGTGGAAGAGCAAGGCCGCGTTTACTGCGAACACTGCTATGAAGACTTTTTTGCGCCCACATGTAGCCGCTGCCAAGCCAAGATACTGGGGGTGAGTGGGTTGCACTTTGCAGGACATCTTAATCTGTTATATTTGGAGTATGTTTTGAGTCCGTCACTCATCCTATAATATCATATGGTATCGTATAATAAATAGCTCACCGTATCAAATACAAACATTTGAATGCTTTTTTTTGATATAAAACTGTGGACAGTGACACAAGTTATAGTCAGGCTTCTCTCTGTGTTGACAGAATTAAGCTTTGGAGGCTTTGAAAGCTGCAAATGTAACTTTTAACCCGACATGTCAGGAAGCCGAGATATGTGCGCGCTGCAGTTCACTGATGTTCATCCGTCACGTGTTCCAAACCTCTTGAGGGCCGACAATCCCCTTCAAAACCCTCAATTTCTCACACATCTTCAAGCAGCTTAGGGCGTCTTATTAACCTGTTTTTTCGCCCTCTTGCCCTTAAGCCCCCCCCCCCAATTTAGTGTGACCCGTCAACTTTTCCATTGATTCTCTGTTCCGGTGGTGTTCTCACACTCTTCAAGGTGGGGAATGGCTATTTTAAGCCGAGTCATGAGCTCCCAGAGGACGAAAAAGAAGGAGAAAAAAAAAGTGTGATCATTAAGTTAGTCGTAATAGTGCAAGTGTGACATTATGATTCAATGGGTGCACTGTGCCAAAAAGTCACCTTAAGTAAATTATAATAAAATTATAAGTTCAGTTCCCAATACATGGTAGTGGTTGTACACAATCAGGGCGCCAGACTAACTTTTTGGACAAGCACAACAATGGCCCCTTGGTATTAAAAAAAAAAACCCCCAAAGCAACTATCAAAACAAAAAAAGTTTTATTGATAGGGTTTCTCCAAATCAGGAATTTTTGAAGATGTTTCTAGATATATAACGTATAGATATCGATAACGTAAAAAGAAAAATAGCCAAAACCGTAGGGATCCTCTACAAAACCAAGGAAGTGCTAAATAAGAGATCTTTGTACACATTATACACTTCATTATTATTACCATATATGACCTACTGTGTGGAAATATGGGGAAATGCCTGCAAAACAAACACACTCCCTATTCTCAACCTACAAAAAAAAGCAATTCGAATTATTAATAGATCAAAATATACGGAACCCACAAATCCACTATTTATCAAATTAAATACGATGAAATTTTATGACCTGGTTGACTTTAAAACCGCCCAATTAATGTACAAAGCACACAATAACCTGCTCTGCCAAAACATTCAGAAGTTTTTCGAAATTCGAGAAAGCAGCTATGATTTAAGAGGTACCAACTTATTCAAAAAACTCAAAACAAGAACAAACATCAAGCAAAGAAGTGTATCTATCAAAGGTGTTAATCTGTGGAATAATCTCGAAACGGACCTGAAAATGAGTAAATCGCTTGCTGAGTTCAAAAACAAATTCAAAAAAATAGTACAAACAACCTACATCAATCAGAGTTAAAATGATAAATTCAAAACATTAAATATAATGATAAATCAGAACTAAGTTGATAAATAGAGAAAGGTATATAAATATCCATTATGAATACAAGAGAAAATTGACACAAGAGTGTCAGGGTGTGGAAGTATATAATCCCGATACAAACCAAAAGTTGTAAAAATATCACGGTTAAGGGTAAAGTATGAGCCTTAATGGAGACTTCTTTCTTCTTACTTTTTTCTTTTCTGATTGATATAAAAATGATTTATTAGATACAATCACATAACGGGGTAGGACTAGATAAGTTTTTTACTTCTTCCTACTCCCTTGAACATAATAACTGTGTTGTATGAAGATTGATTTCTTTCTTTTTTTATCTACCTTATTTTCTGTCAAATTATTACTGTATATATGTTTTATGTTCAATAAACAAACAAACAAACAAACAAACAAACAAGATGTTTCTATTGTAGCTAACCTGTTTTTGTGTCCAGGAAGTGATCAATGCCCTCAAGCAGACGTGGCATGTCCACTGCTTCCTGTGTGCTTCCTGTCAGCAGCCCATCCGAAATAACACCTTCCACCTGGAGGATGGCGAACCTTACTGCGAGCAAGGTGAGACGAAGAAACAACGGAAGCAGACCATCTATCATTTCTATTTTTTAAACGTTGCGGATCATTGTCGCTGTTCTGAAGTTAACCCCAAAAAGCGTCAAATGTTGTCCAATGTCAAAAAAGCCAATAAGGTGCCGTCTCAGCCGCTTGTGGATTCGGAATGCAATCCTGAAAAATGTCACTAAAACCAAGTTTAATTTTCCTGGAACTCACCTGGAGTTAAGTCACTTCAACTCTAAACTTACTCAAAATCGACTCCAGGTTAATTATAAAAGTGCAACCCTGGCATAATTGTGTGGAATAGAACATATATAGAACATTAAATGATTAATTAAAAATTATTTCACGCCAATCATTCTTACCTCCATCAAGAAAGTTGCGCTGTAATTGCCATTGCCCTACTTGACCTTAGCATACTCTATTGCAACTATAACGTCAGCAGTAATATGTCACAATGTAATCTATTTCATGTATAATTTACTGCAATGTAACTTACCGTAATATAATATCGTGTAGGGTCGCATTGCAGCGTATCACATTGTAACACACTATTTCTAGCAAATACATTGTACTCTTTTTTTCACAAACACAAGGAGACAGAGAGGAAGGCCAAAGAGGAGATTCATGGATGCCGTGAGGAAAGACATGCAGGTAGTTGGAGTCAGAGTAGAGGATGCAGAGAACAGGGAAAGATGGAAATTAATGACTCCCTGTGGCAACCCCTGAAAAGGGGCAAGCCGAAAGGCGAAGAAGAAGAAGATGCAATAACTGTCAAATAAAAATGATTTGAGGCAATTATGGTAATAGGCCGACGATATGCTTTTGTCACATTGCACGCTTGTACGGCTATTTAATTTACTGTGTGTGTTGTCTGTCATAGACTTCTACAGATTGTTTGGCACGGGCTGCCACGGCTGTGAGTTTCCCATCGAGGCGGGAGACAAGTTCCTGGAGGCGCTGGGCTACCCGTGGCATGACACCTGCTTTGTGTGCTCCGTAAGTGCAACAGATTGTTCAACATACTTATCTCCGTGGTTTCCCACCTCGGACTCTCTATACCAGGGGTGCCCATTACGTCGATCCTGATCTACCGGTAGATCTAAAACAGGTCCCAAGTAGATCCGAAGAGTGTCGAGGAGAAAAAAAACAAACAACCATTTGTGTGTCTTTGTACATGTTAGTAATATATTTTTTGTGTTAATGTACGCTGCACCATAATCATCCTATCAGTCTCCTTTTCACAACATAAATATTTAAAAAATAAAATAAAGCAGGTAAATCTTGAATTTATGGTGGCGGGTGATGACGTCACCGGAAGTTGTTTGCGCTCAGCAGTCTGCAATTGCAGCTTGTGATCAGAGCTGTTGCGCTCTATCTTTTATCGACATTATTCTCATTCAGAGTTTGCTTCGTGTACAATTCACCGAGAGCACGGGCAAAGAATAGGAACCTAGGAGGGCCCAGGGAAGCACTTTAAAACGGTACGTGTGAGCTACGATAGTTAACAAGCTGCAAAAGTGCATCGCATGCCTCAGTTTCAGGCTGTTTCTCATCATGGCGTGTGTGTGCGTGTGCGTGTGCATGTACGTGTGCGTGTGTGTGTGTGTGTGTGTCGGTAAGGGTAGATCCCATGAGGTTAGTTGATCGAAAAGTAGATCTTTGGTCCAAAAGGTTTGGGCATCCCAGCTCTATACTGTATTGTCTTTTTTTTTTTTACACACAGGTGTGCTCCACCACTCTGGAGGGTCAGACGTTCTTCTCCAAGAAAGACAAGCCTCTTTGCAAAAAGCATGCACACACACTAAAAATCTAACTTTTTTTTTTTGGCAATGATGATTTATTTGGAAAGAAGTGTTTTTTTTTTTTGTTCCAGTCATTGTTAACAGAAACACTAAAATTTCTGATAGTTGAAATACTACATTTAGTTTATTGTTCAAATAGACTGGTATTCAAAACACAACCATGTATACCATATTGTTACTCATATTGTTACTTATATACTCGTATTGTTATTTTACACGATACTGTCATGCACATTTTTTTTGGTTGATTATTGCTTTTCTTTACTACCAACATGCCTATTAATACATGCATTTCAATATGAACTGGTGAAACAGGTAATGTTTAATATAATGACTGTAATCCCCCAACAATTTGTGAAAAAATAAACACCCCATCTGCAGTTGAAACATGGCGGAAAATGTTGCATTTTACTTTTACATTACACAACGATAAAACAATTTCACATTATGCCAAACATGTCAATCATGTATTCTATATTTTACCAAAATTCACTCCTTTTTATACATGATTGGAAGGTGGTAAAATAAATGCACAATTATGCGTTATATCAAAAAGTGGATATTACCCACACACTGTACTATACTATCCTACATTACTATTATTATTATGCAGCACCACGCGTGAGGAGAGGGACGTGAACCCAACAAAGTGCGCGCACGCTCGCACTGTCGCACAGCAATAGGCGCAGGCACGTACAGGTACGCGCACACATGACGTGACATTCTCGTGCACGAGGGCGGCTTGGAGACTGGCAAACCCTTCCACGCAAAGTCACATCTTTTCAGCCGGACCTAGTAACTTTCTTCCATATATTTCCCGAACCTTTGCAGACAGTGACGGGACGCCACGTCGGCCCTAGGTAAGTTTTAAGTGGAGTTTTGTTTCATTTCTGGAGAGTTAAAGCGGCAAGATGACGCACAGTTTGTTTGAGGTCTCGTGCCGAATGAGTTGGTTTGTTGATTGACATGATGTAGCTTCCTGACTGCGGAGCAGCGAGCGAGTTTTTTTTTTTTAACGCTCTCAGAGACGAAAATGTACTTCATTAAGTTGCTTGTGGAATCTAGCTAAGTCTCTCTTATGGGTGTATTTTAAGTTAATTTTCAGTCAAATGATTGTTAAAAAGCTATAAAGTTATGTATTTTATTTTGAATGGGCTAAACGGTTTCTATGACCTTTTTGGACAAGACGTAAGTCACAACTATTATTAGAATAATAAATATTACAGCATCAATGTCTTCTACCATCACGACAATCCCTCACTGTCTTAACAGTTTTCTGCATGTAATTCTTGTAATTATTTAAAAAGATATCTATCTATCTATCTATGCAGTATATACACACATTAAGAGAGAGTACCAATGTTTATTAAAAATATACTGTACATTGGGAATAAAAGTTACAATATTTATTAAAAATTATTCATCATTTCAGTTTTTCTTTTAATCACAAGCAATTATTACAGCAGTCATCTCCAGTGACTATCCTGGCAGCCCAACAGTATTCTATATATTATTTCCTGCTATAATTTTAACAAGGTGGAACAGTGGATGACTGGTTCGCACATCTGCATCACAGTAGAGATCATGCATTCGATTCTGGGCCCTGGCCTTCCTGTGTGGAGTTTGCGTATTCTCTCCGTGCCAGTGTGCATTTTCTCCGGGTACTCAGGTTTCCTTCCATATTCCCAAAACATGCATGGTAGGTTAATGGAACACTTTAAATTGTCCATAAGTGTAATTGTGAGTGTGAATGGTTGTTTGTCTTAGTGTGCCCTGTGATTGGCTGTCAACCAGTTGAGGGTGTACCCCACCTACTGCCTGAAGCCAACTGTCACACCCACGACCATGCCACCGACCCTGGTGAGGATAAGTGGTTCAGATAATGGATGGCTAATTTTAACAGAAAATCAGGTATAATTTTCAAGTTGAAAAAAGCCTTTTTAAAAGAAAAAAGGAAAACATCTTTATTTTAAGTATTACAGGATATCAATACACTCATGGGGAGGCTGCTCTGCCACAAAAAAGCCAAAGAAAAAGCAAAATGCCCATTGTTATTACTCTAATGCTTTCTGACAGTGCATGTCATTTTTCCAAACATTCTGTTTTATTTCTGAATTGAAATCTACAACCACATTAGAGCGTGTATGTAAACACTTTTCCTAGTTTACGTAAATAAGCGGCAATCCTATTTGGATCAAGAACACATGATGCAAATCTGCCAAGCGGCCAGCCACATTGGCTCAATTGGCTGTGTAATTGAGTTTCACATTGCGGCTGTAAACATGACGCTCGCATCACTTTTACTTTGTGCGTGCGTGCGTGCGTGTGTGTGTGTTTGTGTGTGTGTGTGTGTGAGCGCCCGCATGCGTGTGAACACATGCGCTTAATAGTATCATATACCGCGTGATTCAAGACAAGACGTCTGATTCTGACAATTAAACATTGCCAGCGCTTGCGTGTATTTGCCATGAAAGCTGAGCCAAACGTAAATATTACAGATGCCCATTTAAACAAGAAAAAATATTCAAATGGCCACCCACATTAAGTATGTCTGTATCCCATTCTACTGTGTTATGCTTATGCAGGTACTTCACGCATCTGTTACAAAATTACCATACCAAAGGTTCAAATGATTTGCGTGGTGACATGATGTACATGTCAATCTTATCTCAAATCATCTTTCCCTGTTGAAATGAATGCAAATGCTATTAATTCATTCCAGCCTCCCAAAAAACACAAATATTTTATGTGTTTTTTTTAAACAAAAAATAGCACTCTAAATATAATATCGATATTACAATATACAAAATAATAGATAGAACATACATTAAAAATTTAACACAAATCAATCAGGATGTGAATTTACCACTTTGTGCATCAACATTCAATGGGCATTTTGCATGCTTGCATGCGTGTGTGCCTTGACCAACTGGAGGAAGTATAATGCAAACAAACATACAACACACATTTGATGATGAAACGGAGAAGACCATAGAAGCTAAGCTGCAGTTATATCAGTCGTTTTTTGCAGAGGAGAAAGAATATATGCCTATGAGTATTGTTGTCTGCTCTGTGTTGTTATTGTGTTCAAATAAAAAGAAGTTTAACCACGGCAATACCTCTGCTGGTTTTGTTCGCTGTCTATTGCGTTTTCCTGTACACCATGGACTGGTTGCCAGCAATCCGAGGGCACACCTAGACAAATGACCACTCATACTCAAAGTGACACCTAAGGACTCATTTAAAATAATGACTTTATTCTATTAATGTACATTTTTTTTCTTTTCACCGTTGCTCCGTTGTTTTTTTGGGAATATTTTGTGGAGGTACTTCTTATGATGAAATTGTTGGATACACTTGTATCAGATTGTCCTCGTGTACCTTTTGCTGTCCATTTTAGGCCATAGCAGCGACCCAATATTAATATTCACCTTTAAGCCTGTCCATCTAATGTTTCCAGAACCTCCTTATCTTCATCTTCAGGTTCATTACTTTGCTCGGACTGCTGCCCCCCTCAGGGTGGACCACTTATGGTCTCATGATGGATATTATCCTCTATAATTCACTTGGGGCACACAGTTCACCCCCCGTCCCCCGTCCATGCCTTCCCTTCTTGAATGATGCGACAAAAAGTTGCCATTGTCACCTTCTTTGAAATATTTTCCCGCCGTCCCTTGAATGGGGATTACAGACTCCGCTCTCAAAGACAGATCATTGGCAAAGACAACTTCAAAGTCATTTGACAGGAACCGAACTGATACGATATTGGTTTAGAGTTCCACCCAAAATTTGAATTTCAAATATATAATTTTGTTTGTTGAGTCAAATGTCAACTGGCTTACTTACAAAAATGGCTCAGATTGGTGGCCCAAGAGTAGATTTGTTCCCTCTTGTTGCCACTTTTCTTTCATATACTAAGTTTGACATTTTCACAGAAAACGCTTAAACAGTCGCACTGCTTGGTTTTGAACACGAAAGGCTGTTCCTGGTTTTCACCTCCTTCTGTCGGGTGTTTGGCTTGACTTCGTCCAGACCAAAAGTAATCGCGGCCCATGTCGACCGCTCTGGGGAACAAAAAACGTGGAGTGATGGAGTGATGAGCTGTGACCTGAGAGGGGAAGAGGGGGATTAGAAAAGACTGGGGCCAATGTAAAAAAAAACCCGATAAGCATCTGGATCCACTTGGGCCTAATTTCATACCTAACTTTGAGGACCCCAAATTTTCTTGCTAGCTCTTCTATGAGGCAATGTTTCATCAGTGATGGGATAAGTATTTCCCTCGGAGCAAATGTCAGGGAGGACCTTCATTTCATATTGTTGATGTTTTCTGGCTACTCTTGTTATTGGAAAGACCCACATTGTTTTTGTATGGAAACATGCAATATTGACAGTGTCGGTTTGACTTGGTTGTTTTCTTGGAGAGCAAACGGAAAGACTCTCTGATGTTTCAACAAAAAGTTGAGCTGTTGATCACTGTCCTCTCGTTTTGGCGTATCATGTGTATCCCTACCCATAGAAATTGTAAGCAACATAATTTCATCGAATGTAGTCTCCCTGCAGAACATATTTTTCGTCTCTTATCTGAATACATTCTTTCATTCTTACATGCTTTCTTTCCTACATTCTTTCCACTTTTTGCTTGCCTCTTGTGTAAATTGGCATGCTCCCTTTCATTTCTCGGAGCAATATTCGCTATCCCTATCCCCCACGAATATCGGGGGTTGTTTTTTAAATCGATAAATCGCACCATGTTCTGATCAGCTCAGTTATGGGTTTCTAAAATTATTTTTTTTGAACTCGCTGATCAGTGATCGGCCCCAAAATCCCGATCGTGCTAAGCCTACTGCCTACCACACAGGTGTCAAACTCTACCCCCCGAGGGACGGAAACCTGCATGTTTCGAATCAGGTCGTGGTAGAGGAGGGAAACATCTTGAAAACGTGCAAGATAGCAGCCCCCGAGGACCCAACCTGTGACCTACCACCTAATTAAGTAAACATTAAGTTATGGCGGTTACTGAGCGTGGGTTCCACATGACCGCACATTCTGATGACGCTGCACAAACTGATACATTTGCACAACATTCGGTATGTGGAAACATTGTATGTTAGGACCGTGGTAAACACTAAGGCACTCTCCCTTTGACTAATATTTTCCGCCACATCTCAGCCGCCATATGAAGCCGATCACTGATCTCATCTTGATCTCCAATTGGGCACCAATTTTGCCCCTGCGACATTGTCTTTGAGGCATATAAAATCAAATCTCAGGTGGGGGCTGTTTCTTCATTTTGCAATTTAATGCAAATTTATTTGTTTCTATCCCTCACAATTAGCGTTAATCAGGCTTCTGGGAATCTTTTGTGCGCCAATGTGTCATGCTGATTGGATCACCTTACTGACGTACGTGATGTAACATCACATCTTGGCAGTTTCTTACTTTCCGTCCACACAGATGGAGGGCCCATCACCAAGAGGTCTGTCGATCGCATCGTGCCAGGTTGCCTGGCAGATCAAATTAGGTGATATTCTGTTTATAGAAGCAGCTTGGACCAGATGCCCAAATGCTGAATTAGCGTTTGCCAGATCCCAAATGCTAACGAAGGTGGAGAAACGGATTCATTAAGCCCAGAGTCGCATCGTTCGCTTTCATAATCCTCCGTCATTGTCGGATAGTTACTAATCCTCGGAGGTGGCATTTCCACTCTGTATTTAAGTAGAAGTACAGATACTTGTGTAACAGATTTTAGAAAGGTGTTCTAAAATCTGTGACGCTGCTTTTATGGTGCTTCATTACAGATATAAAGTTGGTTTGCATGAATGGTTTTGTTATACATACCATAAATACAGGCGTTCCTCGCTTCATGATCAGCAGTGACTTATAAATTCAGAAAGCGTTGCCATTAAAAATGCAAAAACGGGGGCCAAGGTAAATACTTTTGCAGATCCAAGAACTGTTGGGCATTACCAACAGGACAGTACGAACACTAATTTATAGCTCAATACCTTTGTATTGATGACAAAACTATTCAACCCATGCCAATAAATGTTTCTTCCAGTCCATATTTACATCTGGGCTAAACTTAAACGGGTGTCGTGCTGTCACCCGTTTAATATATGCTATGATGCTGGAAGCTATGCTTTTATGAGCCATAACCCTTGAGCCACGCCCACTCAGCTTCCTGTCACCAGGAAAAAAAAAAGAACCCCATTAAAATGTAGCTCAACATTGCAAGCAAGTTGTCTCTATCAAATCTATACACCCAACATTTATCCTTTTTTATACACATTTTTAACTTTAATTTAATGCACAATTAGGAAAGAATACATTCATTTGAGCAATTGAGTAAAAATGTTGTGCACAATTTGGCTGCACCCTATCACTTCGGTCTTAACTAAACTCAAAAGAAGAATTATTGTGATCAGTGCGTCACATTTTTCCCCCAAATGTTTTTTCTACACAGTGGATACTAGCGGTTCAACACCTGCCGATTTTTTTCACGATTTTCTCTCTTTTTTAAAATCTTTTGTCATTGTTGTCTCTTTTTGTTTGTCTGTTTTTTTTTTTTAACTTGACACTATAATCCGATGTCTGTTGATTCTGGGTCTGTTAAATCGAGGTTCTACTGTAATTTGTAAAACATTCAATTTTTAATATTGTAAAACAACTTTTAATATTTAAATGTGATTTGAATTTGTGGTATATTTTCAATTTAAAGAATATTTTAAAAATAAATAAATTGGAGTTTGTCAGTTACTTGCTTGGATGCAATCCCCGACACATTTGTGGTTCCCCCTTTGTTATACAGCGACATTCTTTCTGTTTTCAGCTTACCTGTTGCAGCTTTCACGCACATGTCACGATTATCTCCCACAGATAGAACTGTCTGCAGGGCACCGCAGCGTCAATAACCCAAAATGCACTTCAAATCCCGTCAACAACCCATCCCGTCAACTTCACTCCATTTAAAACTGTCACATGCATGTTACAAACAACTTGTGTCGCCTCTCGGGATACACAAGTAAAATATAAGGGGAAAAGCCAGGTTGTCAGAGATTCCATACACAAGAGCCCACTGAGCTCTCCTGCGTTGCCCCCAGGTTTAGGTTCTCGCTAATCAAAGGTCCACACAGCCGTGACTGTTCAGTTCCAGGGCACTGGAGATGACTGGAAGGAAAGGAGGGAGGTACGGGGGAGATGGGGGCATGTGGGCACAAGGAAGGGTGGTGGGAGGCAGCGGGGGTAGTTCCTGCTAGTATGGTTGAGGTATGGATATGCGTGGTCGATTCTGCATGTTGACAAACAGATTGTATCGGTGATATGGATTCATTTAATAATGGCCAGTTAAGTAAGTTGTATTTGTGCGGCTATGCTAATGACTGTCACAAGTCCGAATGGTCAAGTATAGTGCATTATAATCAAGCTGTGATTTTGTATGGCTTTCCGATTGCGTGTTCAGTGTAGGTTTTGAGTCCCACAATACGTCATGGAAAGCAGTGAACGACCCGTCGTCTCTCGAATGTATCCCATGATGCAATGAG
The DNA here is from genome assembly GCF_054856545.1 of Hippocampus guttulatus. Taxonomy (NCBI): domain Eukaryota; kingdom Metazoa; phylum Chordata; class Actinopteri; order Syngnathiformes; family Syngnathidae; genus Hippocampus; species Hippocampus guttulatus. The sequence continues at coordinate 12,801,038 of NC_141265.1, read as the reverse complement.
CCGAGTGGTGCGGAAAATATCTTTATTATACTCCATATGTAGAGCAAAACATTGCAACAAAGTGCTTATAACGGGGATGTGGCTGTGTCCGGAATGAACAAATCACATTAAAACTCTTTAAAACGAGAGTTGGCACTCTTAATGTGCCTCTGATTAACCCTAAATACATTTTGTTTTCTCGCAGAAGCCCCGAAGGGTTTGTGTTAAAACTCACTGCTATTTGGAACTATTCGTAATTCCCTCCATCTTGTCTAAGCTGGGGGCTTAGAACTAGAAAAAACACCCTCAAGCATGATGCTGGCCCCTCACCATTTTTCAACTGTAGTTATGGTTTTCTTTGGGTATTGAGCAGGTTTGTGTTTGTGCCAATTATGGTTCAAAAAAGTCAGTTTCATCTGACGAGAACAAAATCTCCCAAATACATGGGAGGAAATGTGTTATGGATTTGAAGGACTAATTCTTAGTCAGGATCATTAATATTAGGAATCAACAATTAATTGCCTTTGTAATGTAATTGCGATTTGATGACAGGTGGTCTCAGTATAGCAAGTAGTAAGTGATACATTCATAATATTATCGTTAAGTATTCTATGCAGACCTAAAATAAACAAAACATGCGTAGGTACGGTTTTGCGGTCCATATGAAGTTGTTCATTGACTTTCTGCTTTCCATGTTCTCAGACAACAAAGGAGGCTCATTGGGTGGATTTTTTTTTAACCCCTTTCCCCCCCTCCAGGCTGTGACCGGCCTCATAAACGTCTCCAGACACAAGGGCTCTGTCCGCCATCTGACAATGATTAGGCTGCGGCCTCCCTCAATACATGTCAAGACCGCACACTCAATTGCACTGCCACGCACCTTTATAACGCGGTCAAACGAGTCACCCGGACATTTAATATATATATACAGGTATATATATATATATATATATATATATATATATATATATATATATTTTTTTTTTGGGGGGGTGCAGGAAATGCCAATGAGAGGACAACTTAAAGTTTTCAGAGCAGGGGGGCGACAGCAACTCAGCATGGAGAAGAATAATGACTGAGCTTGAGGCCAACAAGCTGACCTTGTCTAAAGAGTAAATCTAGAAATTACCAACTGAAGCAAAAACAAATCATGATCTTACATTTATTACAATAACCTGCTCCACAATCAGCTTGCGTGAAACCCAATGACTGGAAAATATACAGTACTTGTTAGCTTTTAGCCGTGGCGGGTGTCATTTTGGTTCAAGGAGTCATACAATCTTGCTCAGTCACAACATACGCTATATGCAGAGGTGAGGATTGTACAAACTTTTGACCATCTGTCATTTGTCATCTGTCAGCGGCAGGGATCCGTTATCGTCAGTCCGTCATTTTTTTTCAAGCCGAACCAAATTGTAATCATTCGGTCAGTCCATCATATTTATTTTAATTTAATAATAATTTTAGTTTACTTGAAAGTCGGAATGCGCTAGCGCGGTCGTAAGGTCAAAATTACAGAAATATATTTGTATGAAAATCAATTTTCAGATGTAAATATGAACCAGTTGAATGAAAAGCAATATGTTCTCACACTGCCCAGCGAAGTAGTTCATTGTGGGATGAAACCTGAAAATGAATGTCAGAAGCGCTAGAAACCAATGACATCCTTTATTTGTATGTGTCTACTCTATATTCTTTTGCATATAAGCATTAACACACAAACACATTGTTGGGGATCAGACATTGACAAATGGACACTGGAAATCCCTCACCGGTTAATTTAATTTTCCGGTTGGAAAACATTTTTCTTTCTCACTGATTTGAGACACGAGAGCACAATTTTGCAGAGGAGCGTGTGATTTCTGCTGTAACACCATTTCACTCACCCTGTTTTTTCAAGATAAGAACTAATGTCTAATTATTTGGGGGGAAAATGTCAGACTTGCAGCGCCTTTGATTGACAAAACCGTTGAAGGATCTTTACCATAAAATTAAATAGATCTTTTGAGGAGCCTTTTTTCATGATCTCTTGCTCTACTATTAATCTTAGAAATGCCTCATGCAGAAAAACACTCCAGCTGTGATAACAGAAACATAAAAGAGTTGCTAGTGGCTAACCGCGCTAAGAGCTAACAAACAGGCAGCCTTTTTTAATTGCTACTGTACAGCGTTAATCAACAGCAGAGTGGGCTAAGCTAATTGTCCTAACATGCTACAACACAGACAGTTTGTACGGACGCGTTGGACTAGCAATGTGGAGAAAACATAAACTATTTTTAAGCATTTGGCCTACATTATATCAAAACGTTCGAAACTTAGTAGTAGGTAAACATTGTTTGTTTTATGATTCATTATTATGTTTGCAGTGCATAATTTCTGTTCCGTATTTTTCCCATAATGCCATGGGGTATGCACATGTGGAAGTCAATACCCTGCTAAATGCTAAAAACCTAGCATGTTTTTCCCTATGAAGCCACGGGGTATTGACTTCTTTAGCATTTAGCTAAAAACCTAGCAGTACGCATTTTCAAGTATGTTTGGACGTATTTGTCAACCCTATGTTAATAATTATTCCACATTTATAGTTCGGAGTGCCACGCTTCGGTACGTTTAAATATATATGACAAGTGTTATTTGTTGATTTTTATTTATTTTTATTTTTTGTATTTATTTATTTTTTAATACAAAGTTCCCACTATTGGTTAGCAAGCCTCACCACTGGCAATTCTTTCCTTGTCCTCACAGTCTGTTTTCTTGCTGACAACCACCTCAAGCTGCCCTGGGAAGCTGCATTCTAAACAATCGAGGCAATAATGTTAAAATTCAACAATAATACAAAAATGTCTTGATGCATGCTCGTGTTTTGTGAAGTTGAAAAGAGTTCACATGAGAGGAGAATTCAAAGCGACTGGCATCAATATCAACATTGTTTGATTAAATATGCTGTGGGAACGTTTTTCATTAAAGAACACACACACACACACACACACACACAAGAAAACCTACTGTGTTCTACATCACAAAACTCTTTTCATTTTTGAATTAATCCAAAGTATATTCTCCCATACAGACCTGGTAAATATTTAATTGTCTCTAGAAGCCAAGTTATCTTTTCATCATGACTAATGAAGTATTACATGAAAGCACCAATGTGATAACCAACTCTACACATTCAATGAGAACACTGATCTCTCAATTTCTCTGATCTCTCTCTCTCTTTGCCATGCCAACCTTGATTGCGTACGCCGCTGGTTGCCAAAGTTCATCGTCTGCACTCCCACAATTAATTTAGAATGAGTTTTTAAAGTAAACGGCGTTGCATTAGGGAAAGAAGAGCGACAGTTGCCCCATGCTCTGTATTAAACGTTGAGGCAACAGTAAAACAAACACAATGAGCACACTCATGCAGGCGCTGCTGTCAGCCACAGCTCTCAACCAGACACTTAGACGCCGACTCACTGACGTCAAACTGCAACCAAAAGGCCCCGCCTCTTTAAGGCACAGACACCGCAATGAATTAACAGCATTTTGTGTTCATTTTTGATGTTTGTATCTTTTGTGTTCAAATTCATCAAGTGAGCGGTGACGCTAATACTTGATTTGCTCATGGAGGCAGAATGACATCACCAAACCCCGGAATTACACTGGTCAATTATTGAACTGGTGTGGCGAATGACATCGTCAAATGCAAATACAATTTAGCCAAACATTTGAGTATGTGTCAGTTACTCTGATACCTACATTTCTGCTTACCTTTCGGCTTTGACCTGTTAGTGATTCAGCTGCTGCCGGAAAGGACTCTTTTGCTCTGGATCTTCAGCCAGCCAAGCCGCGAAGTCATTGGCTGAGAAACTGTATGTTTGGATGGCTATTATTATAATTAGCGCCACAGTTAAATCACGTTGGGGCAGAGTCAAGTTGCACATTGTTGTGTTCATATTTTTCCGAAATAAATATCTCAGCCTAGTTAATCATGTCCCTGCATCTTTTTTTTTTTTTAAATCTTGGTGTGCCTATTTAGATTTTTGATTGAAGAGCGTGGTCTTAAAGGCAGTTTTTTTTCTAATCACTGGTGGGTGGTCAGCTTGTGTGTGGCTGAGAGGTGTAGGCCACATGATTCATCGTCGACATGAATCCACATTCTGTTCGCACATTCGCCTGTTGACAAACTCCACAAATTTGCTCCCAAATGTTTTCTTATCTTGTTTGTTCATTTATTTTTTTTGTGATTCACCCAAACTGTGTATGAAGTAGTCTGTCTTCCTGAAAGCAGTGCAGAGTGTGCAGGGTGGGTGGTTTGGCGGTTTGTGGTAAAGGTAGCTGATGGGCATGTTTGATCAGTAGATTAGAAGCCAAGCTTAAAAATGAGAATTTAGTTGTAGGGGTGGTCTTGTGAATGGCTGGCTACCAGTCTGCATGAAGCTCTATATAGAAAATGGTTGGATGGAGTTACTGAGTTACTTTGGCTCTAGACCCACCTGGAAAAGGTAAAAATCTGATATAGAGAGACCACATGAAAATGTTTATGAAATAGTTTTCTTCTTCCCACACACTGTAAAAACAATTATAAGCCATTAAAACCTGTTAAAACTCTCTCCAACGCATGTTTTAAAAATTCAAGCATAAAACAGAAAGTACTCTATAAGTCTCCGTGTGAGTTTCTGACCTCGAGCTGTGGCTGTCAGCAGCCTGCTCATTTTATGTTTTACTGTTCTCCTGAAGTGCGGCAAGTCTCTGAAATGTTGATATCCGACTGTTGCTCTTCTTTCCCACAAGCGAGGGCGTGACAGCAAGTAGCCCTGTACTGTAAAACCCTTTAAAAAAAATTGCATTAAGAAAAGACGTTATCGCCGGCCGCCATTGATAAGTCCAAAAAAAAAATATATATATATATACACACACACACACACACACATCCTTACCAGTCAGTACTCGGATGTGCTTGTTATTAATTTGCTCTGTGTTGCAGGCACCATCTTACCTGTGTGTGTTTTCATCGGCACTGAGGTGAAGAGAGCAATGACACTCTCAAGCAGCTGAGTGAAGGAAGAGATTTGGAAGGTAAGCCTCCTCGCTGATCCTTTTCGGAAGAGCCAAAGCATGAGGCGCACCGCCGGGCTCTTGCATTGACAAGTCTGCTTCTAAAACAGACGGGGAAACAGACACCTCCTTTTCTTTTTTTTTTTCTCCTTTCTTGGTGGCCAATCAAGGGTGGACTCCACAACTCTTGCACAAAACCAGAAGAAAAAAACTGTGCTATCTGAATCGATGAGTTTAAGGATGAGAGAGCCATATTATTTTGTGTAATTAACAGTTTTTTTTCCAACAGGAAATAATGTGAAATAGCAATGCAAAGATCACATAATTTATGAGTGACCATGTCCAAGCTCGTCACATTGATTTTCCCCATTGAAATGAATTTAAATGCTGCTAAAACCTTCCGCTCCCCCCACCCCCCGAAACACCACAGGAATGGTAAAAGTGTGATGATAACCACGAAACAGGAAATTACTCTAGCATACGAAACACATCGACCAGGGTGGTTTGTTTTACTTTATTTTTTTTCACTTGATTACATGGTGTTTTATTGTTGTTATTATTATCATTTATTTTTATGCTCGTATGACACAACATTGCCTGTATAGTTTCTGCACGTGAAATGATGGCAGCGTTGGCGCGCATGAATTAACTTGACATTAATAACCTATGGGACAGTTAAAAAAAAAAAAATCTTGGAAATGAACCCGATGCGATCATGTTGGACCGTTGAGCTCCCTTCGACTGCATATTTGTCATTCTTCATGTTTGGAAGCGACTGTCACCTATTTGGCTGAATAGAATCATTCTGATTGCCATTTCTCCCATCTAGCAGTTTGATTTACAGGCAACTTGGCATTTTTAGCACCAAAAGTATGAATTGACCTCTTTGTCCGACAACTTGGGTCAAGACTCAAGAAAATTTCTTTCGAACACACACGGACACAAACATACATGCACACGCATATACACACAGAAGGGTGTAAGAGTAGTTTATAAGGTGGCCATAAAAGCAAATGTTGTGCGAAATTAATCAAGTGAGAGTCAGTCTGTTTTCGCACTCGACCTGCCCACCGGGTTGTGTTTGTTTTAATGTTTTCTTGCTATTTTAGTCGAGGTGAGAGTGGACCAGCTGACTGTCTGTTGGCGAGGTCCAATAAAGTGTGCAGTTCTTGGCACACTGAACGGTCTCTGCTGAAACAAAACATCACATGAAGTCACCGTTTTGACGTCAATACATCAAATACTGAACCATGATTGTGACCCAGTGGGCTGGCCTGGGTTGATGGCCGGTTTGATGCTTCACTTATTTCAGTATCAATGCACCACGGCAGAAAACTGTGTGACATCGAGCTGCGTGCTTTGAATCTGGAAACAAAGATCTTTTCATACTATTTTCGCGTGGCAGTAAACATGAGCTGTGTTCCTCCACTTTTTCACATTCAATCATGGTGTCCAAGCAATCTTTCTTTTTTCTTTGCTTTTTTTTTCTCTATAGAGGCTTTAGTTTCTTCTTCGTTTCATTGTTTAACCTCGTCATTGACACGGAGACCGTTTTACACGCGTGACAACACTGACCGCCGCAGTACGGTAAAACAACAGCGTTGCTCGTCCGCCAACATTTTGATTTCTCTTTCAAAACTGGACAACACTTACTTGTTTGTGTGCAATAACAATGAACCGCGTCCTCTATTATAGATGGTTGTCACATTCTGTGCATAGTTCAAGCCCCAAAATAAAATGACAAAACGATCGTTTCTTTTAACCAAGAAATACAATTAGTGCAAAATCAAAAATATGTCATCAATTATTTAGGTAGGTGAACTTGTGACATGGCGCTAGCATACTCTGCGCTTACCCACTGTATTGCACTTTAAGGTGTAAAAAAATGTATCGGATGAAAACCTGGGACTTCTATGCGACTGTATTTTATTGCTGATCGTGACGGTGGTACTTGCAGAGCTAAGTATTTATTTTTTTCTATTTTTTTAATGTGACACTTGGTCAAAAAAAAAAAAAAGTGAGGCCTACTGTGCAGATATAGAGAACACATGAAAGTGGATATTAACTTCAATTTGTCCCCGAGGGGGTGCCATCCGAACACCTGTCCATCAAAGCGTGACGAAAACTTCTCTCGTCATCGCTTGTTGTCTTCCTACACAAGTACATGCACACTTCGGCACGGCTGTCTGTTTACTTGAGGGCTCCCAGCAGCCGTCAACAGCAGCAGCAGAAAGTACTTAGTGCTCTAAAAGCGGCAACGAAGGGCTTTGTCCTAATCCCCGTTTGGGCCACGACACGAGGCTAAATAAACCACTGCAATGGGACACCTCTGTTTACCAGCATCGTGTTTGCAAAATACAAAGAAAAAGCAAAGCGGGGACTTGGCGTTGTTTTTTTCATTCTCCGTTCCGCACGCATGAAAGACTTCATTGTACACTTTGCTTTTTCTTTGACTTCTTTCACTCAGTTCAATGAGCGTCAAGGGATTCATGAACTTTGAGTTTTTGTGAATTTATTTTCCGCGAGTCCTCAAGTTTAATGCCGTTTGCTTTTTCTTGGGTGTTTCTTGCTTCACAAGAACTCCGTTTAGTGAGTGTCTGTGAAAAGCGCTCCGGACTAACTTTTTTACTAGCAGCACAGTGGCCTCGAAAGTGAAATTTTAGGGGCGCGCGTAGAAATGTGAAGGTTGCACAATGAAAATTGACTTGGGTAAATGCTCTCATTTGTACTCATTTTTATATCCGTACTAATAAATGGGCTGAAATTTGGAACAGAAGTTTGTCAGCAACAAAAAATATTCAAGAAAAAATAATCTGCAAATTTAGTTGCTTGCACATGCGAGTCGATTGTCTAAAAAATTATGGGCCATACTACACCATTTAGAGGTATTCTGGAGGCCTATAGAATAACATTTTTAAGGGTTATACTCAATTTTGAGAGGATGAAACATTGTGGTTAATGCTTCCTCAAAAGCTTGCTTCTTGTGCCATCTTGCTTTATTGCCACATGCTTCCGAAGGTCGACTCTCTCTCTCCCTCCCATGCTTGCAGATGGGCTGACCTTGAGGGTGTTCGGAGTGTTGATGTTTGTTTGGAAGTTGCTTCAATTCCTCGGACCGCCGTGGGGTCACATGACACTGACATCAAAGAAAAGAATTTCTTCCTGGGTGACAGCGGAGAGCCCTTGTGTTTATTCTGAACGTGCCACTGTCTATCTTACTCTCAGATTAACTGTCTCTCCCTCTGTCTGTCTTTGTTTCTGCACAATGGATTTAGAAGTGAGGGGTGCCAAAGTGTCTATATCTACTCTGTACAGGACTGTATAGCCATTGTCAGCAGACCAGGGTTTGATTCTGGGCTTCCTTGTGGAGTTTGCATGTTTTCACCGAGCATGCATACATTTTCTCCGAGTACTCCGGTTTCCTCCACCATCCCAAAAACATGCAAGGTAGGTTAATTGAACACCCTAAACTGTCCCAAGGTGTGATTGTGTGTCATGTCAGGTTCTGGACCAAACCAAATAATGTTTTTGGATTCCAGAGATGCAGGCTCAGTCAAAGTACGATAACAAAAACAATTTATTGACAGAAAAGCGCACTGACAAAAGTACGAACTGAAATCGCTGGTTACATGGAGCCAGGAAAAACAATGCATAAACAAAGGCACTTGCAAAAGGCAAGGTACGAGGGAACACAGAGAATAAACAAACAAAATGTCAAGAAGCCAGTAACGCAAAGCCAAAGATGAAGAGTAATAAGAAAAAAAAAATAAAAACACTTGCAAACTAGAACCTATGAATAACGAGAGTGACTATGGAAAGTATCAAGAGGTTGAGAAAAGAACACTTGAAGCACAACAGCGGGCAAATTCAATAATCCAAGGAAAAGGAGCAGAAGCCAGAGTCCTTAAATCCAGGGCTAATGATGATAGGGAACAGGAGCGCCAACTGGAGGGAAACGCCCTTCACTCCAGCTGGGGCTGAAAACAAAACAAAAACAGACAGACATAACAGTGTGCCCTGCGACTGATTGTCTGGCAACCTGTTCAGGGTGTACCCTGCCTACTGGATAGGCTCCAGCACACCCGCGACCCTCATCAGGACAAGCGGCTCAGATAACGTATGGAATGTTTATCTATTGTGGAAAAATGCGGAACAATTGTCAAGGCGGCCCTCATGAGTGACATTGCGCAGCGATCGCATTATCACAGTCTACTGGAGGGATTAATAGTTGTCTCTGTGGCATGTAAAATAATTTGTAAGACATTCATACTAATCTAGAATACTGAATTCCATATTTATGTACAATATGTACTTATTTTGACTAAGTTTTGTTGCCAGTCATTTTGGCATTAATGGCTGTGTGTTGAGTCATTCTGATGGGCCAGTCAATTTACGCAGTGAAGCTGCACACTGACGACTCTACAAATGGTTGTCAGTAGATCTTGACCGATGAGCTGTCCGAATGTCCAAACATCAGGCAAAATAATCGGCCAAGTGGCTGATGTTTGCTGATTTTGGTTGTTTTCTGGTTTTTACCTTAATATACTCTAACCAATTACAGCGGGTGTATACAAGTAACACTGGTCTCATCACTTATGACGCATAAATCCATACCATGGTCTTGTATTTGTTGATAAGGTCATTGGACCTATGGACCTGTCATTCAAAACAAAGCAAATCTGTATTTTTACAGTGTTGAGATGAGCATTACAAGATGTTATGCAAGGAATTGCCCTGGATCTCACTATTTGACACACAACCAAAAGTCACAGTTTGTTTAAAAACTTGAAAACCCTTTCACCCTTCGGGGGTGGATTCTCACGAGAGTTTTGGTGAATATTTGAGGCCTATTTTGGCCAAACTCCAAATTGTCCCTCCTATCGGCTGTTCCGCTTTATAGATTTGTGTGTATGAATCCTTAAATAGTTATATTCCCTGGTTAACAATTCACAAGCACACCGAGCTGTGAGCTTTTTTATTTTCTCCCCACCACCCTCCTCCCTGGGTGTTTTGTTTTGATGTCCTCCACCACCACAGGCAGATGAATAGCCACATGGAGGGCCCCGGGGTGGGGGGAGCTGGGCCTGGTGAGGAGACGCTTTGGACATGTTAAAGGACACCTGTGGGGCTTTAGGAGGGCCTCTCCATGATGGACAGGGTTTCGCTTCAGGTGGCAGTAATTTCTCTTAAGCCTCGGGGGAGGGGAAGTACGGATCTTGTGTGTGTGTGTGTGTGTGGGTGTGGATGTGTGTAGGTGTGGGTGTGGGTGTGCGTGCTTGCGCACTGGTGCTTGCAACTTGCGTATCACAATTGAAACTATGTGTTTGTATTCAAGAAATAGTAATACAGCATTCCAGACCCACCTGCATTCGGTGAAAATCCATCAAGTAGACCATATTAAAATATTTTTTTAAAACCATCCATCCATTTTGTGATCTGCTTATCCTCAAAAGGGCCGCGGGGCGTGCCAGAGCCGATCTCAGCAGGAGGCGGGGTACACCCTGAACTGGTGGCCAGGCAATCGCTGATTTTTTTTTCCAAACCCTTCAAATTCACATTTTCAACACCTTGTAATCATATTTGATCACAAAACATCACATTGCAAGCATAGAATGTATAGAAAATATTGTACGGTATTGTATTTTTGTACATACACGTGCCTTTAAGAGGTGGCCCTGGTGGGATGATGTGTGACATTGACGAGCTTTCGTGTGAGCATCTGGGCGTGAGCTGTGGCCGTCAGCAGCTCCGTATTGTTCCCCTGCCATTCAATAAATGACTGAAAAGTGCAGCTATGGCTCTCTTCCACATCACAGTAAGTTTACTGTAAAAACAAAAAAGCCCCCACCCCAAAAAAATCACAGCACGGTGTGCTTCACAGTTCTGTGATTTGAGGATCGAAACCTAGCTCTTAATCCTTTCTGTAGGGAGTTTGCATGTTGCTTCCAAACTGGGCCCCATGGCACTGTAATTCGGGCTGAACGATTTGATTGCATTTGCAATATAATTGCGATTTGAGAAAGTGCAATTTTGTAATCGCAGAGGCTGCATTTTGATTGGTCCTTAGTTTTATCGACAGCGGAGGGGAGAGAAGTGGGGAAGACGAGGAATCACAGAACACGAAGCTGTCAGTCGGGTGCCGCCGTTGTAAAGGTTGATTTCGATTCTGGACGATGTATGCGCTTTTACAAGTCTTTCCAACTCTACCTGAAATACACACACGATTAATGGAAATGGATACAGATGCAGTAATGTGTATGCATCAGGAAAACACATACGCACACACACACACACACACACACACGCACATACACACATATTCCCTGGCTCACATGTCGCTGCTCTTCAGGGAGTAATGACAAGATTGAGTTACCCTGAATAAGTGTGCGCGCACTGTCGTTGGTACCTTAACAACTTAACCAACTTAACTGACGTTGCCCTCACTGTTCTCCTGACCTTCATTACCTAAAACTGTTTTTTTACCGCCCCCTCTTTCCAAGAGGAAACTTTTATAGGAGTTGGTAGCACTGCACAGAAGCACAAAAAAGAAAATGAGTAGATACAATTTTATATGATATAGTAACATGACAAGAAAATAGATGTAAATGTACCAAATTAATGTTGCATGTGATGAGAATTTTTGGGGGGGTGTAAAGACCAATGTTGTCATATGAGTATTTCAAACTGTCAGTATTTTGATCCAAATGAGAAAATTCTGATAATGTACTTCATGTTCGTAAGAAAAAAGTGAAACATTCACATGCATAAGATTTGTTGCAAGTCTGAATGAAAAAGGAAAAATCATTCCTGGTTCTGGTTTGTTTTCCATTAACCAGATTAATGTTGCCATGAAAAAAGTTACCGGTACACTATTATGATAACATGTTTTCATTCTACAATGAAAAAGTAACAATGACATATTTTCCTGAATTCGGGTCTGCATGTGAGTGTTTGGGGTGTGAGCGGTGGCCAACAGAAAAGAAGAAAAGTCACTCTTACAATTCTTTAAAGAAAGAGGCTAAGGTGCTTTCTTCAAACTGTCACTCTTAGTTAATTGCAAAACTGACCAAAAAACAAACAAAAACAAAAAATATTGCATATTTAAACCTCAAAATGTTGATACAAACTTGTAACAAAGAAGGTCCTCTAGCTTGTTGCTAACATATAATGCAAAATGCCATAGACAGGCTAACGCAAACTGAACGTATTGATGTTACAATAATTAAAAACCTAAAATAAAACCTACCTTATCACACCAAGCAAAAACACACACAAACAGATCGTACAACAATACTCACAAGCATATATTCTCAGTCCCTCTGCACAATGTGTTACTGTATTAAGCGAAGCATCCTTTCCTTCATTCGGTTAATTACGAATAGTAGACCTCAATGCTGCTCTGTATGTTGTTTTGACCGTATGCTCTTACCATTAATAGTTAGACAACTAGTCAGAACAGTTTGTGAGATACACACATACTGTACAGATGCATATACACACAACCACACAGTGGCATGTTTGTCAGTGTCAGACCCGTTAGCTGGGGAGGGTACACAGGTCATCTGTGTGTAAGAGGGGTCAAGGTGTCACGGTATCATATTTCAGCTGCAGAAGGCTCCTCTGTTTCCCCACTGAATGGACGCTGTCACTAGTATCTTCTTATAGACTTGAAGGGAAGGAAGGAGAAATAGTAGAGGGGTTGGGAAGGGGGGGGGCGCTAAGGAAATGAGCCGTCTTGCTTACAGATTGCAGGATCTTAATGACACGTTAGGTTAATAACCGGTGCATATGTTTCAATTATGTACCTAATCATTTACATGCAGCTTGATGCTGTTTTTCTACACGTCTCCATCTGTTTGTGTGTGTGTGTGTGTGTGTGCGTGTGTGTGTGTGTGTGTGTGTGTGTGTGTGTGTGTGTGTGTGTGTGTGTGTGTGTGTCTGTGTCTGTCGCACATTGGTTACTGGAGAAGCTTTTCCTGCATCCTCACATAGTAGTCGCTCTATATTTGGGAGCTGGAGCGAAGCTAGCGACCCCGATGCTCACCCCACACCTGCCCTATGTGTACGTGCATGCCTGTGTGGTGACACACACACACACACACACACTCACGCTCACTGGCTTGTAAGCTTTTGTATAGCCTGTGTCGCTGCTTTTAAAGCAAGTGTGTCCCGTTACGTGTCTGTTTGCACTCTGCAACACAAAAGATGCACAATATAAGGTGCACTTTTGAAGTGCGCTTTTCCCAAACATGCTGGCGTTCCTTCTTGATATATATAAAGAATGCAGGCCCGAATTTGCAAAGAATGAACTGCGGCCGCTGATAGTACCTTCATTTGTACCGGCAGTTTGCTCTGCCCTATTCACAAAGCATATTGCGCTAATGACATACCAATGCAAATGCGCCCACCAAGTTTGACAGTGGAGGGCAGTTTGCTCCTCATTTTCCCCCGGTTGCAATAAGCCGCACATGGCAGAGTATTAATGTAGGCTGTGCGCCAAGAACACCGTGGCAGAACAATGGCAGCTAGGAAGAGAAAGATGACATTTTCAAAATGCGAGCTTGGGGTGTTGACCGAAGAGGTTGCTATTTCAACGCTATGTTTGTTTCATGGTCAAGGAGAAAATTATTGTGTGAAAATGTCTTCACGTGCTATTGTGTTATATTGAATAGTGCAATTGACTTTTTGTACGATTCCTTGGCTAATAAATGATGAAAATAATAATAATAATGCTTGTAACCTCCAATTTTGGCTCTGCCCAGCAACGGCTCGTAACTTGAAAAACTCATGAAAATCAAGCTACCTACCACTGTATGTTAAAAAGCATCAAGTAATCGCTTGTATTGTGTTTTTAGCCACATGATGGAATGAACTTCTTCCCTGGCTGTGATGTATTTTCCTATGATGATAAGGAGGGGTGGTGCACAAAAAAATTAAAGGGGAATATAAAACTTGAGTCCTCTCCTCCGTTATCATGTTAGCCATTTTGACAGCAGCACCATATGCATTTAGAGATATTTTGCCAGCCAAGTCTTCACAGTCATCAACTGATGCATCCTTGGTTTACGCAAGCAGACAAGAACAACCTCGGGGTCTTCCGCGCTCTCTCGGTTTATGCGTACTTGGGCCGCAACTGATGCCATTTCACGAGATCACAAAGAACGGACAAGAACGCCAATTGAGAAAAGCTTGAGTCTTTATTTGATCAAATCTTTCAAAACTCCCCTCCATGGAGGGATATGCTTTCCCCTTTTCTCTCTCTTCTATTATGCCAGCTACCCTTTCTCCCTCATTCCATCACACCCCTCTTTCTCCCTCACCCTTTACCCTCCTGCCACCCCACTAATTGCCACTTGTTGGGAGCATCCCGGGAGCTCATTAATTGGTGAAGAGGAGACAGGTGGCGCCACAATGTTGTGATGCCCTGTGTGTGTTTGTGTGTGTGTACTGGCCTGTCCTTGTTAGGGGTCCCGAGCCCCCTTCTCACTGTAATCTCTTTGTTTATGCAGTGCGAAAAGGGCCTGGCCGGGCCGTGAACTCCCCACGCTCTTATCCCACTGTGCCACTCACCCCTAGCGGACCCCTGTGCAAGCCCCCTGTCCTCGCCAGCTGCCTTTCAAACACCATGTTTTGCTCCCGTCACCTTCCAACCCCATTTCTGACGCCTTCCTTCCAAGATGTCACCATGCGATAACAGCTTCACAATCATGTCGATGTGACATTGCCTTCCAATTCAGAGAAGAACAGCTCCATTGTGGCCATGGAGACCCCAGACCCCAGATCCACCGTGGGTGGACCAGTCAGGACACATCATGTTAGATGGCAGTAATTGTTCAAACTTTATGGCACATGATGTGCCGTTGAGGTTCTACAGTATATTGTATTTATGTAGGAATCCTTAGGGGGAGCGGCGGGAGGGTGTGTTGTGCTTCATGATGCTGGACCTAAATTTACCTAATACAAAACAGGGGGACAGTCACGCACCATCAGGATAAATCACCCGAAAGCGCCATTGTGCTTGGCAAGTGCGAGAATGAAAAAGATGATCATCAAGTAGAGAGCAGCGTCGCACACACACACAGACACACGCGCACACACAAAGGTTTTTATTCCAGCAACGCTATTCTTGACCAAGCGGGCAGTTGTCATACGGCGCGTGCGGATCTTTTATTAGCTTCCCACTTCAGGAGGTCTTCCCTTACTTGGTGACTGGATAATCAAAGTCATCCCGGTGGTGCCCAGCCATCATATGACCACCACTGTGTGAAGAGGTGTCACATTATTATTGACTACAGCTAGTGAAACCTCAGTTACAGTGTCTCACCATTTATCCTTCTGGTGATGAGTGTCATGTGCCACTGTAGGTTAAAGGTGACCTGCTTTTTAAATTTTATTATATATATATATATATATATATATATATATATATTTGGGGTGTGAAACTGGTAGGATGGTAAGGGTGCCATGTGCACTAACATAAAAATATATAACACATATATATTTGTAATATTACTGCTACCAATAATACCAATAATACTAATTGCGGTCATACCGGGTGCTAAAGTTCTGAGTGATGCAATGTTGTGGGGAATATGATTTTTTTTTTCCTTTTCCCCTGTTTTTTTTTAAATCATTAAAAAAATCCTATTTAACTGGATGTGGGTATTTCTCAGAATGTTCTGAACTTCCCACTCACCAAGCAATGAACTGATTTTTTTGCCATTTTTGCTATTGATTCATGGTTTCAACCCTGCCCTTTTAGTCACGATTTTCAAGGTTTTTGTTGCTGAGCTCGAATACACTTAGATGGAACACAAAATGGAAGGTGGGTGGCCACAGCTTGTGCTCGCCTCCATTCTTTGCTAGTCTGTGAGGGAAAAGTATGAATCAGAGAAAGAGGCGGCCTTCACAGAGCTCCCACTCACTAAACTTCTTCTGTCCACTGTTGCTGTTTGAAATTGCTAACATTCCAGCCTTTTGGCCCCTACACCCCTTGCTTCTTCATGTGAGGGGCCTTCATTCATTTGACTTCTGCCTCGGGGGCCGGGCGGTGGGAAATACAATCTGTATTCTATATAAACTTATTTATGGAGGATACTGCAATTTGATTGGATAACAAAGACTGAAAGTACAGTTGATCTTAAAATGTACGATTCTGTCTCTCTGTGGCCGCTAAAGTGAAGCAAACCTTTACTTGTCTCACAATGGAGAAATTCCCAATTTACAGCAGCAAAATTATGAAAGGGAGAAGTAGAAGAGCAAAAAGTATATAAATAAATATACATTATAAAATATAATTGTGTGTGTGTGTGTATATAATATATACTGTATATATAAAACCGAATTGTTCGAAAACCGAAACCACGCTCATTTAAAAAAAAAAAAGTTTATTGAACACGTCTGCTCACAATGGAAAGCGACACGAGGGAGCATCACTTCCTCGTCTACCCGAGGAAGCGTCATTTCCTCGTGTAAGGAAGGCGAGAGGAGTCAAGTGGTGCATTCAAGTGCGCTCACTTTGTTCGAGAACCGAAATTTGTTCGTCATCCGAGGCATAAAAAACTCAAAATTTTTGGTCAAAAACCGAATTGGTCGAGAACCGAGACGTTCGAAAACCGAGGTTTGACTATATATATATATATATTATATATATATATATATACTGTATACAATTGACTAGAGCAAGAAGCATGCTGCATAGCAATTGGAGAGAACGTCAATATTTATGATATCACGATCACACTGGTGAACTTGTGAGACCACCCAATGCTTACCCCCCATCCCATTTTGTTGAGGGGGGGGCATTCCAGCTATCCATGTCAACATTTTTATTGTGGGCTGTAAAGTGATCCGGTGAATGGTTTCACAATGACAAAACAAGCAGTTAAAAAAAACAGTATATCCTTAGGCCCTAATTAACTTGACATGGACTGACATCCAACTTGGTATGTCGGTGGCAAGTGTGTGTGTGTGTGGGGGGGGGGGGTGCACACGTGTGAGATGGCGGTACTGGGGGTAAGTCATTTACAATCGCTTTCAGTGACAGTTTATACTATTGCTTCACAGGCTAGGTTTGACTTTGTAAAAATTTGAAATGTTTCTAGAAGTCATGACTGTTTTGCGATTTCAACACTGTAGGTTTGATTCATTGTCAGGGAGAAAATTATTGTATGAAAATTTTAAGTCTTCATTTTGTTGGAAGGAAATGTTGAATATGTGGTTTCCCCAGTTTTCTGTGATGTAGAAAACCAAGTGCTCCCATGCGTAATTTATCTTTCAAATTCTGACTCCTCTCTTCCAACTGTTGACTTTCATCCTGAGAACAAAATCCTTCACTGGTGGCTCTGAGTGTTTTTCCTCTCTTCCAGAGTTGAAAGGTCACTTCAGAACAAATCAGCGACGGGTTCAAAGGTGAACCTGGCCAACTTGTTATTTTTCTCTGCTTCTCTCCGTCGGTCACGGCTTTATCATCATCATCATCGTCATGGTTGATGATGTTATCCCTCATTTCCTCACTTCTCTCCACAATTTCCTGTGTGGAGACTTGGTAGCAGCCAAAGAAAAAATTCAATTTGGCGTCAAAATTGCAAGATTAACTTATTTTATTTCGTTTAACCACAGTTACTGTGAACAGTAGAATTAAACAGAAAGACTGGAAATAATTCATTGTTAAAATAGTCCAGCACTTCGAAGCACAGTGTAAACTGTGCATTGGTTGTTCATCTTTATGTGCCCTGCGATTAGCTGGCAACCAGTTCAGGGTGTCCCCTGCCTACTGTCAGAAGACAGCTGGGATAGGCTTCAGCATGCCCGCGACCCTTGAGAGGATAAGCGGATTAGAAAATGGATGGATGGATGACTAATGTGATCGCTCCGCTTGCTATTAACTCATTCAGTGCCTATGATGATTCATTTGCCAAATAAAACTGTCACAGCCCCTGATTTTGACGAATACATTCAGCCAATGAGAAAATCAGAACGGAAGAAGAAGGTGGGGTGGGAATGGGGCCTAAGATGGAAGAGCCATACTCAAGAACTTTGGAATCCAGATGGCTGACACTTGAGCAAAGTATATTTGAAGCTAAACAGAAACCAAAGATTCTGTCATCCTTGATGATGATGGCGATCACAGAGAAAAAGGAAAAATGACTCTTAGTGGAGTAACAGCTGTTCCAAAGTCATTTCAATCAAGTGTCGCCATGATCCAGAAGTGTTGTATGGGAGACTTGGGTAGCAATGAGGGTAAATGCTAACTGCTCACTATCATAACGCCTTCTGTCACATGTATGCTATTATTCTGCTATACAAAACATTTGTTGCCAATACTAATGTGTGGAAAAATCATGCACCTGCATGTACTGTAGACATAAATAAAAATACGTAAGGCCAAATGAAAGTGCTTGCGGTCCAACTTGGCAGACCTTGAATGATCACCGAGTAAAACATTTGGAGCAATGAGGTGAAAATGACTGTAAATGCATGTGTATAAAGTGCAGGACATTTTGTGGTGTGTGTGGTGAAGAAAGGTAAAAAGTCTCTAACGCCATTCAGGGGTAAAGGATTGCTATGTAAATGCTGCGGTGGATTAGTGTGAATGGACAGCCTTAAAGAAGATTATCTTTTTAGTAGAAAGGACCGCTCCAATGAATGGGCGCGGATTAGCAGATGTGCCGCTGTGTCACCAGAGGTGTTCACCCCCCTGCTTGTAAATCATTTTACACAGCCCATAATGGTGATAAGGAAGTGGTCCCAATCCATTGACAACTGTGGCAAGCCCCTCCCCCACGCCTCAGGTTGAGTTGATCTCGCCATACTTTACTGGCTGTTAGCATGTTAGCTTGTTATCAGTTCTTACAATTGAAACCTGATTACAGAGCATGATTTAAAATCCTTACCACTCGGTGTCAATGTGTTCTATACTAAAATGCATTTACTCTATTCGCATATCAGTTGGTAGCTTGCTAGCATTTTATCTAGTCTATGACCTGCCATCCTGTACCCCAGTTGCTGTGTTGCTAAGTATATATTATGTCCCTCGTATGGTTATATAAAAATTGTGAGCAATTTGTTAATTTGTTATGTGTTAGCATAAATGGGTATCATCATCATTATAGCATTTGTACAAAAGAATGTCATTTTAAAATATTCCTTTTTCTCTCTATTTTGGTTAATTTTAGAAAAAGGCATACATTTTTACAGTGGAAAAGGACTTTAAAGTTCTTTTTAATGCTGTCAAATGTAAAAATGGGTCAAATTTAACCCAACCAGTATGAAATGTCTCACGCTAACTAAGAGAAGACACCTGCGGAGTTAGCTGCTAAATCTTCAAGTGTGAAGTTATCAATGGGGGGGGGGGGGGGGGGGGAGCAGTCATAAAATGTGCTTCAGTTTCTAGTCTGTGCTCATTAAAGAAAGGCCATGAAACACGTACGTGATGACTTTGTTATCCCGAGGTCATTCCGCCTTGCCGCCCAGGACATGTCTGGACCTGATTGTCCTGACACTGCTCAGTGTTCACCAGTGACCAAACCAATTAATTAACACGGCTCATGATTGGCCAGACACTCTGAGTGTGACTCGGGTCACCGCCATGGCCGACCCAAAACAGTACATGGGGGGCGGGGGGGACGTCAACGCCTTTGCTATAATTTTAGTCGAGGTTCAATCTTAATGTGGGAAAGGGCACTTGAATGAGCGAACCTCTTGTATATTTACGTAGTGATTTTTCCTCTCATTGCGAAGAGCTGCTCTTTTGTTCGCAGCTAATGAACAACGCTAACCAGTGTGAGAAAGAAAAGAAGCGTTCGTCAGGGGCGGCCGCTACAAACGAGAAAGATTAGCATGAAAACAAAGCCGCTTTGTCACTTCTGTTTAGCGTCACGGCAACAATCGGCATGACCTCTTGCTTACAGTTATTTGTTTAACACAAATTGTCCCTCTGCCACTGTGTGAACAAAAGAAAGGAACAAAACCACAACAAATAATCCACCGGGCATTTGGTCGTGCATTACGATGGCTCCTCTCGCCTGTTTATGCTAATATTGTAGATTATGCTAGCTACCACCTTACACAGTAGAAATAATCAGAACGATGAATAATATTCAAAAAATTGTCCAACAGCCATGTATGCAATGTTTTTGTCATATGATTAAGCAATCACTCTTTCCTGGTTATTCATGATCACCACCACCTTGCACATTAGAAATAAACATGACAACTAAAAATGTTCCAGAGTAAAACAAAAGACAGCAGCACATATGGGCTACACCAATTATCTGATTTCTCCTCTTGCCTTTAAGAGGTGGGACCTTCTGAGGTGCCAAGTGACGTAGGCACATCTCCGTATGAGTGTCTGGGTGTGAGATGGGGCTCACAGCAGTGTGTCCATTATGTTTGTGGAAGATGAAGAAACCAGCTCGTGACGAACTTGTGCAAAATACATTGAATTGCCTTGCGTATGAAATGTGCTATGTAAACAAAGCTGCCTTGCCAAAGCTGCTTAGAGATTGACTGACGTTTTTTTTTTTTCAGGACTGATACAGATTTAAAAAACAAAAAAGGCTGATGTCGTCAAGATGCCAAATAACTGTGACAATAATTGGTCTATCCCTGTGTTTGCAACATTTAAATAGGCCCCATATCTCTGACAATGCTGAAATTCTACCACACTAGGACTTTCCCTTATTACACAGTATAAAAAATAATAATCCTCAGTGCTCATAACATCTCTCATCCCCTGTTGACTAAAATAAGAACTTTGGCCTTAAAGCTTCAAGGACTCGTTGAGTACCACACTAATGCGCCCTTCTTGAGCGTTGTCGTAAACATTCTTTGAATTTGGCTCTCGACCCTGAATCTCCGCCTGTGCCAGCAGCGAGGGTACGCCGCCTAGTCTTTGAAGGTCCACCAACATTGACAAATGAGATTTTTTTTTTTGTGTCAAAAGGTTATGTGATGCGCAAAGTAACTGTTCCTTGCTATTTACTGTCATTTCTCCTTTGCCTCTGTGCGCAATACACCACAGTTGAAAAAGTCCACAGATTGCTCGGAAAGAAAGGCGTGCTGATTGCAGCTTTTGCTCAATTCATGATAACCACCACCTTGCACAACAGAAATTATCGAAATGATTAGAATTAAGCAATGGCGCCATAAAGTAGTCCATGCCACGCTTGGTAACAATCTTACACATCAGTAATGTGCTTGTATGTGTCATAGTTTATTTGTTGTATTGTTTTTTTAATGATAACCACCACCTTTCACAATCAAAAGTTGTCCATGGCATGCATGGGCACACGCTTCTGTCATCTCATGATGAGATGATTCCTTTCTCCAGTTATTCAAGATAACCACTACCTTGGGCAATAGAGATAAACAAGCCGACTCTGAATAATTCAGAAGAATCCAGGCCAAGTCTCTCACAGTTGGAATGGCCAAGTAGTGTGTGGATACCCTGAGTCAGCTCCTACTGCTTTCTATTATATATGCATACACCCCCACCACCGCCCCTCTTTTCCCCTTTTGCACTAAACCTGGTCTTTCTCATGTCTGCTCCCTGCCCCGTTGCTTTTCCTCCCACGCCCCCCCCCCCCCACTCCGCCGCCTCCCTCCATATGCGTCCCAGCCCGCCCTCCTTACTGGGCAAGTAAACTCTCTCTCTCTCTTTCTCTCTGTGCTATTGTCAGTTCAGGTTGGAGGACGAGCCACTAGACCTGCTGCTCTTGCCGGTGGTGGTGATGTTGGTGGCAGCGCATTTGGCGTGGACTTTGTCACATCGCGGCAATACAGAAGCTCTGCTCTGACAACCCACTTCATTCCCCCCCCCCCACCCCCACCCCCCACACCTCCCACCCCCGTCATCCTCCACACTCAACAGGAGAAGAGAGAGGCAGTGCGTGAGGAGTGTCAAGCAAGCGTGGAGGGGGAATAGACCGCAGCGGCGGGCCCACTCTGACCATGCCAGTGTGGGGAGGAAGGCTGGCTGTCTGCCTGTGGAGCCACAGCACTGCGCTGCTGCTACTGCGACTACTATTGCTTGGACTCGTCTCTCTGGATTCACCGGTGCATGGTAAGAGCCCATTCTACCATTTCCTTCACGTGTACTCACTCTTTTATTGTGTAAATGCTGAAGAGCAAAAACACATAGTTCTGTAGCCCAGAAAATATAGATGTTCTTAGAATTTTGCTTTTACTCCTTCCACATTTCTCCACCATTCCATCTTTAAAATATTTACCTCAATTAGGACATGTTTTGCACATTCCCATTGTTCCTACTTTTCCAATGAATTAAAAAAAAATCCAAGTGAAATGAATGAAGATATGTTCCCAATTGACGTCCTCCATATTTCACAGCATATTGAATCACTGATTCAAACCAGCTTCAACTTTTCCACTCACTCATCTACATTTCACGTTGCCCAAATTCACACATTTCTCCGTATTTCCCACCGCAAGGTTGCCAGATCCGTTTCTATTTATCATGTTCTCAAAGCTCTAACATTTTCACAAATTCAAACATATTTGACATACTTAGCTCTTTCCACATTTTTATCCCTTCAATTCCAACCGCAAGGCTCACATTCAACAAATTCACACTCAGTGTACGGGTGTGGGTGTGAATGTTTGATGGTGGTCGGAGAGGCGCACACTGGCAGCCACCCTTCCGTCAGCCTGCCCCAGGGCAGCTGTAGCTACAGAACATAGTTTACCGTCACCAGAGTGTGAATGCGTGAGTGCATGAATAATGTATCTATTGTTAGAGCTTTGAGTGTCCGGTTATCCAGAAAAGCGGCATATTAATCTGACGCTTTATTCATTCAATTAACTCCTCAGCATTTCAGTTCAACATCAGCTTTTCAGCATCCATAAGCAATTTGTACAGGAATTTGCGGTCTTTCCAGTGTGCTCTCACCAACGAATTTTGACTACTCTTGAATAATTACTTGTCAATTTAATGACAAGTGTGCGAATGTATTGACAAACGCTGTCAGAGCACATCAGCCACATTGCCCGTGACCATGTTTGGTATCTGCTGTGTGACTGCCGAGGTGTCACAGGCACGACTCTCTTATCTTTAGCGCTACTGTGAGCTCTGGGGTCGTCACGGCTGTTTAAGGCTCATGCGTTTATATTCTCCAAATATGAAGAAGAAGGGGGAAGTATGCCATCTCATTTTTTAAAATTGGTATCAGTGCCATTTCTCATCACACTAATTTTGAGAAATCTTTGTCACGTAAGGATGGAGCGCGATAATTTACTTTCCTAGTCAATGTTGGCTCTGACCAACCAGAAGATGTAAAAATGCTGACGTAATCGAGGGCGCTCTGGCCCTATGAATGCATATTTGAAATCAGATTGATGAAAGGAACTGCCCCATTGCCAAGTTATTTAAAGTTACATCAGCCAGCACAGGTGATTATGAATACGCTTGGGCAGATTAGAGTGACGTGGCAACACATACTGGCTGAAATTTGATTGGACCAAAAAAAAAAAAATCCAACCTCCACATACACGCGCTGGAAGCAGTGCAGCCAATAGAAACACTATGAACTGAAGACAATACACTGTTGGGAATAAATGACTACAATTTTGTAGGGAAAATATTAACTTGGTTTGCAAATGTAGGCCAGTGGTTATAATAGTGTTATTAAGGCCATCATAGAAGGCCTTGTTGGCCCTAACCATGGTCAGGGCCAGTCGAAAAGCTCTAAAATGAATGACTAATGGATTGACTTTATTGGACACACGATGAGTTTGCATGTTAAGAGTTGATTTTGATGTTGGTCCACATTTCGATTAGTCGTCCTTGGTGGAGGTCCACGCTCTACTGAGAGCTATTCTTTTTACCCTCCACCCCAACCTCCTTCTATGGTTTACACCTGCTTGATACATTATCATCCCACCGTCACATTCCAAAACAGGAGGAATTTGAAGAATAACGCGCGCACTCTTAAGCTGTCTGCTTTACTGCCCTGCCTTGTGAATGATAGTGGCTGAAGTTATTTTTCTCTTCCTTTTCTTTTTGGTGCAGTTTGGTTCTATTTAAAGTGACTGGGTTTGTTTCAGCCGGGGGAAGCTCTGAAGTGCGGCCAACTCGGGGGCTCATCATAGCTCACGTGGCCCCCCCCCCCCCCCCCCCGCTCTCCGAGGTCGTCCAGGAACCTTTTGGCCGCGCGTCATCCATCCTCTCGTCCATCTTTCGCTGACACGGCTCGCTTTAGAGGCAGCTTTCCGTTCTGGTCTGCCATCCAAACGAGTGGCTCTGAAAGCCGTGACCGTCTGAGCATTTGGCACACACACACACACACACACACACGTAGAAGGCAAACATACAAAGTGTCTGCATGTTTCTGATTCATGTGAACACTGACTGCTCTGTCCAAGAATCCAAACAACAGCTGTCAGCGACTGAGACGTATGTGAAGCCTGACATCAAGTTGAACCCAGGCCAAGTTTTTTCTTATTCTCTCTGAATCATTTCAGATATTTATTTTATATTTTCAGTGGATTTTGTAGACAAATCTCCAAGCACATTTGGCTCCAAAAACATAGCTTTTGTTTTCCTGAAATTTGTCACCCAAAGACATCTCGTTGTGCTGTATGCCCGACAAATTTGTATTTGAGTATGTGTATCATTATCCAACTTCTGCAAAGAATGCTGAGCAGTTGAATCCGGTGTTGGGGGAGGAAGATATCTAAAGCTGGCTAGGTAGGGGCTCTCGAAGACCGGACTTGGGCACCCCTGCAATATATGATCATGGGAATGCCATGCACTGCCCAAATTAGATGGCTTAGGCCAATAAGATTTGCAATTTAACATCGGCATCCATATCGATATCTGCTTCTGACTGGATGTTTTCGGGGAGGAAAAAAAATCCCTAAATGCTATCATCCAATACTTGCATAAAATGGAGTTGCACTCCATCTTTCCATTTCTTTATCCCCTTATCCTCATGAGGATCGCAGGGAGTGCTGGAGCCTATCCCAGCCGTCTTCGGGCAGTAGGCGGGGGACATTCTGAACTGCTTGCCAGCCAAATGCAGGACACACATAGACGAACAACCATTCGCGCTCACAATCAAATCTCGGGACAATTTAAAGTGTTCCATTCGCCTGCCATGTGTGTTTTTGAAATGCGGGAGGAAACCTAAGTACCCGGACATAACCCGTGCAGGCATGGGGACAACATGTAAACTCCACATTGGAATCAAACCCTGCACCTCTGCGGAGTTGCACTTCTGCCAGTAAAATAATGTTCATGCTGCCCCCCCCACCCCCCCCCCCCCCCACCCCAATCAGATTTTCGCTTTTAGAATCAATCGTGCTCTCCGATGTTCCTTAATTAAACTATATTAGCAATGGGACACTTTTCTGAACCAATCATAGCTGGCCTGCTGCTTGGTTGGTCAGAGCATAACTTGTTCAAGCCAAATTCTAAACTCAGCTGTAGTGGTGTGCACTTATTAATTCGTTTTATAATCAGCATTTATGGTGACTGTGGTGTAATTTTTCATGTTATTGGATGAATGTTGATTCATATTGATGACGTTTTGTGGAATAATTGCATGCTGTTATAATGCATCATT
The DNA here is from genome assembly GCF_054856545.1 of Hippocampus guttulatus. Classification (NCBI taxonomy): domain Eukaryota; kingdom Metazoa; phylum Chordata; class Actinopteri; order Syngnathiformes; family Syngnathidae; genus Hippocampus; species Hippocampus guttulatus. The sequence continues at coordinate 12,775,437 of NC_141265.1, read as the reverse complement.
TTACAAAATTGCTGGTTTTCTAAAGTTGGGTGCCTTAAGTTAGGCAAGTCCCCATTAAATGTGTCGTCCTCCTACCTAGCAACATTCAAAATCATAACTTCCTGAGAATAAGTATTAAACAAAAAAACAAAAAAATCATTAGTTATTTAATTTTTCAAACCTTCAAGATGTCTGATGGTGAAAGCTTCCTCGGGTGCCCCCCAGGCCTTTTCAGTTGTTTGAACTTCTTCTCGGGGCTCATTCATTGGCCCACGCATAAGTGATGGATTGGCACAGCAATGGGATTGTTCGTTCATTCATTGGCTGGCTCGTCGATGATTGATGTCGCTGGTAAAAGATTCAGCTCGGCGTGGGAGGAAAGAGATGGAACGGGTGCAGTGCCTCGGCCCTTTGAGACATGCTTTTGTCTTCCCTATTGTCATCTTTTCTTTGAACCAGTATGCTGATTCTCCATTGCTCTGCCAGTGTTCTCAGTTTCCACTTATCAGTTGGGTTAAGTACTATTTACAGTGAGTTATGTGTCCACCAACTTTGACCGTGCGAGCTGTCGTTTGAATCATGTCATACAAGAGTCAAAATACATCACTGTCATGATTAAAAGTAAAAACAATCTCCCTCATCTTTTTCCTTTCACCAGCCTTGCAAAAATTACGACTTTGGAGGAATGTTGTGCAAAAAGCCAACTTGCCGCCCATATCTTCTTTTTCATAGCAGACCCTTGAAATGATCATCACATGTTTATGCTATGCTCTGCCTATATGAGCAAAGGCAAACAAAAAGCTTGTCAAGAGTTTTGGCAGCTCTCACTATCTTGCAGGAGAAAACCAGACAAGCCATGGGAGGATTTACAATCCTTAACTGCCCCATATACAACTCTGCTTTAAATGTTGTGTCTGTCAAGGCAATCCTCCTTCGGACAAGCAAGTACAGGGCGACATGTTCCCTGTCTGTCAAGGAGAAATGAGTGCACGCTATGTAACACTCACACACGCACACACGGATCTCTTGTAACCTTCCACCTACGCCAGGCTGCAGCCTTCAGTGTGACTTCTGGGAAACGAGGAGCGCGAGCTTGCATTTCATTGTCCTTGGTGGAAAGAAGCAACACTGTATCAGTTTTCACGTTCAAACGCTCCGCCAGTTGCTGCGCTTTTGTCACCAGCCACTAATGAGACGCTGGCACCCCCGTGCGTGTAGAGTCTGAGGGTCTGTTTGAGCTCCGCCAAACACCTGCCCTCGGTCCCTCCCTCCCCCTACGTCTCGCCAAAATATCTACAGTCACCCATGTTGTTTTAACACTTCTCACCGAGTTGTTACAATGCTGAGTAACTTTTGACCAGCTTTCACTATAGTTTAGTTTTCATCAAGGTACAGTCTTACCTTGACTTGCGATTGCCCCGAATGCTTGCCGGGTGTAGCTAAAGTTTTGTTCTCGGACGTTATTGCTTTTGAGTAAAAAAAAATAGCTACATTTGTTCCGTAGAGACTAAGAAGTTGTTTTGTCAAACACGGTTGATGTACTCATATTTGAATCAGATGTACAGTAATTTTGTGCAAAGAGACAGTTGCTGTGTCTACAAGTCTCAGTTAATGTTTTTGAGTAAGAAGTAGTTCGGCCTAAACGGGACACATACAGTATCTTGTCTTTGAATTTTGAATTTAATGTTATTTGGTCTCCCGCAGGGGAAACTTGTCTTGGAGGACCAGACCCCCCCCCCCCCCCCCCCACATACATTGGAAAATACTTCCGATTTTTTCACTTCAACAATGTGATAATGGTAGTCACTGATTACGTCATTTTATGTACAGTACCTTCATTTTTCTTTCTAAAGTCACAGGAGCGGGGGAGGGTCTTTATGATGGTCTAGATTGACCGACAACGAATATTTTAAGCACAGAATTGATGTTGAACGCTAGAAAACAGGAACATCGATGTCGGCTGTGGGAATCGGCCTTTGAAAAGATTGAAAATAAATCTGTGTGATTACCACGAGACAGCCAGGTAATGTTATGGTTGATAGGGGATTAGAGGCTACAGGTAGAAGTTGGGTTAAGGTTTGGGTTGAGGTGTCATGATGTGAGAGGTATTGGGTTTGGGTTTGGGGGCGGGTCAGGGGTGGTATTAGGTGGTTAGGGATAGGGTTAAGGGTTAAAGTTTTAGTGTTGGATTAAGTTGGGGCTGGATGTAAGTTTTGAGATGGTTTGTAGTCGTAGGCTTTGGCTATTATGGTTAGGACTTCAATTTGGAGCAGGCGAAGGATGTTGCATTAAAATTGGGCTTTGGTTCATCCTGATATTGGATAAGAGCCATTTGATAGTAGATATGAAAGAAATATTCCAAAATATCAGATTGAGGCAGTATATCAAAATGTAAATCACTTTTAGACCATGCATAGACGACTGAAGACATAAAGTATACAGTCTACACATGCTCAGTTTTCACTGGTTTGTCCATAGGCTTGTCGCCAAGCAGTTAAAATATGACATTGGCCAGCAGCCAGAGAAATAGATCCTCCTCTTGTGGGTACAAGTGATATACACTCAGTTTGCCTGCAGCGGGCTGTTTTCATCATTTACTCAGAAGTACTTCTTCTGTGCCTGATAAAATTTATGAAAAAGCATGACATGTGATATTTTAGACCCCTCGGAAGCAGGAATGTCAAATAGGAGTCGCACAAATGGAACTGTATGAACATTTCACATCAAGATTGTAGTGCACCAAAGATCAAGGATTTGTTTTTGGCACTGGGACAAGTCAAAATGTTAGTTTTACTTACACACTTCTTGCACAAAGCACCAATGATGAAAATATGACAAAAATATGTAAAAATCCCAAATCTTTATTTTGAGAAACAAAATCCCTAAAAATGCATTTTTGAAAAACGGGGGGAAAAAATTGAGAGACCTTAGGAAAAATACACAAAATATTAGCCAAATTGACAGGAGGTAATATACACAAACATAAGGAAAATAATGCAAAAAAAATGTTAATAAAAATGCAATGAGAAAAATCATCATTCATCACCATCCCTGGAATAGTAGCGCACACAGGACATGATACGGAGCTGTTTTTTAAAAGTCATTCGCAGCCAAGGAAACTCACTGTAGAAATAAGTCTGCTTAATTTCAAAACAACCATCTCAGAGAGTAGTATTAATTATTAACATTTACAGATTGTTTGATATCACTTGTAATTCCAGGTTTGTGTTTACATACTGTATGGCTTTTGAAACAGACAATCAATATACAGTATGTAATGTGGACCTTATGACTATCCAGGTGGAAATGAGTGTTTAAATGCACGTGTGCATGTTTGTATGAACAAGCTTGACAGCATGTTTGTCCAGTTGAGATAGTGCAGAGGAGGCCTGGAGCTGGCGATGGCTGATCTGTGCCTCAGTTAATGGCCAGCTAATCACACGCGGTAGACAGCCGGACGCACGCCACTGTAAACACCCCGTACCCGTTGGCTGCACATTTGTATACCGGTGGCATTTGTTCATTTGTTGTGTGTCCCAAAAACCCAACTGCTGATGTCCACGCGCACACACTGTATATACAGTACTGTATATGTGTTATAAATGACAGCAACATGACTGATGGAGCCCACGGATGACTGAGACGCCGCAGACCAGAACGCAGGGGAAATAAACACATGCCAGCTTCAATGTTAACACCATCAAATTGTGCCTGCCGCACACACACATGCGCAGACACGTACACTTAAGCAGAGCGGGAAAAGAAAAAAAAAAAACATCACAACTTACAGTAAGTGTAGACCAGACTGATGGTGGAGTAGATTCATTGCAAACATTTGCGCATACACGAGCAGGAATGGCAAAAATAAACACAAGCTTATGCTTACTGATTTGGCTGCTGTTACACTCCACAGTCTCTGCTGCTGTGGTCCTTAGTTGCATCTTGGATAGAATTTGTGTCATAAGAGCGAGCGCTACTTGTAAATGGAGAGAGAGAGAGACCCTTGTGTTTTTTTTTTCTAGCCTGGTTCATTCTAATAGTAGTTTCCCACAGTAAGCTAGTTTGAATTGGAAAAGCCACCGCTGATAACTTTACGGCACTGAGAAAAATGTTGAAAAAAATTGGACGTTTTGGTTAGAGGCCCTTGTCTCCTTCCTGATGTAATACCTTACACACTCGTTATCTTCCATTGGTTTTTAGCATGTCGCTTTCTGACTGCTACGCTTAATGCCGTGCTTGGGTTTTGTAGATTCCCTTAAACCACTGGTGTCAAACTGCAGGCCCAGGGTCCAGATCTAGCCCACCACATCATTTTGTGTGGGCAGTGAAAGCAAATTAGGTGCATGGACTTGTTTCTTCCTCAAATACCCCAAATTGCAAATTGACTTGACATTTAAAAATGTTCAGATTTTGCGAGCATTTTTGGTGACCTATCGTAGTTTTTAAAATAAATGTAATAATATTTCAACAGTTTTTACTGGCCTCTGATTTCAAAATTAGTTACCGTATTCATCATTTTGTTTGTTCATGCAGTATGAGGTGATCATAAATTTATTTCGGTTCAGTCATAACAAACAGCCCTACGAAGGGAACCATAACCTACGATGTGGCCTGTGACAAAAATGTAACAAACCAACCGTCCAAAACTGAGCTGAGCAACTCTGTTTTCATTTACTAATAGTTGTGATCGGCAGGTGCGCCATTACTTTTCACCCTTTTTGCCGCAGCCGCCCTCAGTCTCCTCTTGGATAAAATTTGTCTCGACCGTAGCCAACATAAGTAGCAATACTGAAGACCCTCATTCTCTTCCCTTTTATTCTTTAAATCTGTCTTTGTTCGAGTGATGCGTTCAACACCTTTTTTTGCAGTGTTCCTGTGTCACAATTTTGAAAAGGAAAACCGAGCTAAGAACAACTTATTTGACGCGGCAGGCAGCCAATGTTACCTATCCCCTTTTGCTGCAGTTCTCAGGTCTTGGAGCCTTGGAATAAACACAACTCATCGCAAGGCCTTCTAGATGTAAACAGATGATTGCAAGTAATGTTTTGGGAAGAGTCATGGACGTGATATTTTATTATTTCAAACAATCACATCAAACAAAGCGACGGTGACCAATCAAGGTCGGACATAGAGCGTTGAAGGATGTTTGCACTGTATTCCTTGATGAATATAAAAATAGCCCGACGTCGCCGAGGTCACTAAAAACCAAAACAAGTGAGATGTTGTCTTCTCGTGCTGGGTCACCCGTCGAGTATATGAGCACACTCGCATTCTGCGGGTTCTAAACTGAATCTGTTTTATATTTGCCGCGGCACCCTGTTGGCTCCTGGCCGGTGTGTGCCTATTGTTTGTCAGTGTGATGTTAGCATGCCGCCGCCACCACGGAACAATGTCTCACATGACGGTATCACGGGAATAGAATGTATGATGGTAAAAATAGCAGGCGAGTGTGAGTGTTTGCCGTACTTTTTATGACATATCTAATGAAGGTGGCATCATATTCCGTGGGAATGGTTGGTCTGACTTGTTTATCAAATCCAGCCATTATCCAAGCCGCTTGTCCTCACAAGGATCGTAGCGCGCTGGAGCCGATCCCAGCTGTCTTCAGGCGGTAGGTGGGGTACACCCTGAACTGAATGACAGCCAATCGCAGGGCACACAGAGACAAACAAGCATTCACACTCACATGGGATTGGGATAATATAGAGAGTTCTATTAACCGACCATGCATGTTTTTGGGAAGTGCGACGAAACCAAAGTACCCAGAGAAAAAACCCACGCAAGCCTGGGGAGAACATACAAACTCCACGCAGGAATGCTGGAGCCCAGGTTTGAACCCACGGCCCCTCTAGTATGAGGTGGACGCACTAACCAGGCATCCATTGTGCCGGAACTCCGACTTATTTGTGTTCGAAAAAATTGTTGCAATATATTGTCATCATTAAATGCTTCTCCAATTCTGTCAAAAGTGAAACATAAAAATGGTCCGTCTGTCTGACTCCCATAAAGCCGCAAGTTGAGTGGCTTCAATATGACCCTTCTGACCCTCGTCTATCCATAAGTAATGTAGTTGTTTTTGATTGAACTTTGTCCTTTCCATTTCAGTGGCACTTATTAGGAAAGCCATTTGTCAACCAATTCAAAAGCAATCAAAAACATGGAAAAAAATTGGTCAGCTTTTAATTTGCTTTGCATGAAGATTTATTATTTATTGGCACTTGTATTTGACAACATGGGTTCTTGGATTTGTGCTAGTTGTACTAACATGTACTTTACTCGATCCAATTGGCCGCTAATAGGTGTGATACAAACGGCCTATAAGCTCATCTTGTCACCTTACCTTTTTCTTAAGGGTTGGTGTCGACTGGTTGCCACAATCATCTGTGAAACAAACCATTTGGCGTATCTCATTAGGTTGATTTGCACATGTTCCAATTTGACACTTTTAGCGTTAGATAAACTTGTGCTCTTGTTCAAGTTATCATCCACTGCTACGGGTTCTCCACGAATAATGCTTCCATATCATTCCTATCACGTAATCAAACAATGGGCGAGTGTCCAACATTCAATCACGTCCGTCTCAGCGACCGGATTAAAAAACAAAAAAGTAATAGAAATGTCTTAATAGGCCGACGGGTTATTTGAGTGGCCGTGAAAACACTTGGGCGACCCGCCAAAATAAACTGTGTGAGTGTGTGTGTGTGTGTGTGTGTGTGTGTGTGTGTGTGTGTGTGTGTGTGTGTGTGTGTGTGTGTGTGAGAGAGAATGACTGCAGTAGACACCTCGGACCGGGGGTTGAGTTTCACATCTGTGGACACAGTTGGCGGATAGCAGCTTTCTTCAGGTCCTGAACGTTGAAGGCTGAGAGATCTCATGTCTGATTTGTGGTTAGATAAAAAAATTTAGGACTGCCTGTAGACCAAATATGCTCACACACAATCACACACACAAACACACGTATCGAGTAATAAATAACTCAAGGAAAGGACAAATACAATTTCTCAGGAAGAGGATAGTATTGAGTCCCAGCCAGGCGAAAACAGTTGGGTTTTTTTCCTGTAAGGCTAATAAATCGAATCAACCCTGAAATAGGTTTGCATCAGGCAAAATAATGTATTTGCACTGTAATTTCAATTGTATTTGGGTGCTACAGTTTAAAAGTAAAGAAAACTTGCATGTGGCATATCATGTCATGTCATATATTTTGACACCGTTTATCTTGCAGAAGGTCGCCTGACTGTCACAAGTATGAACCTGAACCCTGGCCCCTTATAGTCCCTAATGTCCCGAGAGCCATACCCCAAATTATACCTTGAACCTTTTCCGTCACTAACTCCAGCCATAACAGCTAACTCAGTCTTTTGATTTGTCTCCATTCCAATCCCCTAAACCCTCAAATCCTATCCCAAAACGCTATCTCTAACCCCATCGCCTAACTCTCGACCCCTAACCCCTTATCCCTTATCTCCTAACCCTAACTCTCTGATCCGATCGCCAAATCCCTAACAGGACCTCTTACTACCTTAGATCCATTTACCTAACGCTTTCCTTACCTTAACACACTTCCTCTTACCCATATCGGAATCCTTTCCCTGAACTAACTAACCGTTATCGTCACTTCCTGATGACCCCAAAAATAACCCTTTTTTAAATGTACTGTATATTCCAGTTCATTGTATCGTATGGGATAATTTCTTGCATGTTTATATCCTATAAATCACTTGTATACCATCACATAAATCCCAACTACATTGTCTGTAGCTTTGAATTTTATCTTGTGACAAATAGGCTTCACGTGGTCTGAATATAGTTTGACTTATTTATGAGAGAGAATTGATGACAGGACCAGATGCTCTTGATTCTACACTCGCGTCCAGTTTTTCTTCTTCTTCTTCATCCTCTTTTGACTTCCCTTTTCTCCAACACTGCTTTGTAGTGCCGAGGGCTTTTCTGGAATGAGCCAGGAGTTCCGGAATCCTTGTGTGTACCCGTCACTCATCCCCACAGGAGAGCACACCCCACTCCTCTAGACATACGCACACACAATACAGAGAGTGGCTCATTCATTAGTGAGTCATTCATTCTGATTTGACATGATGAAGTAATGGCTAAAGTCGTTCTTTCTCCCACGCCGTCTTGGAATCGAGGGTTTATTCTCTTCTCACAAATAGCATTGCCTTTTGGGGCCTCAACATGCCAAAGAACTCACCAGTTTTTGCAAGCGTGTATGTGTTTTAGGTGTCCCCAACCGACCCCTCCAAAATGCACTCTGAAAATTTGCAGTTTCGCCGATTATTGCAAAATTGTAACGGGACACACAAAAAAGTCTCATAAATCAATCCCCCAAATTGAACTGGAATTGGACAGTTTTGGTTTAAGACAGACAATTTGGGTAAATTCCAGGGCTTGTGCTCGGATGAACTCCTACTTGGGAGTTTTTCCCCAAAGGATCAGCCAACAAAAACAGTTATCCTTGACTTATGGACAGTGCTAAATTGGAAAGCCTTGTATTGTCTACGCCACCTAATGAGGGCAGATCGAGCTGTAAAAGTTGTATGATATTCTTGAGGATTGGCCACGATAAAAGCACTGGATTTTTTTTTTTTAAATTCAACCTTTCAAAGCCAGTTTCACTTCAAGACATGAAACTCAATGGGCACGTCAATCATAACAGGAATGAAAAACTCCCAAGAACCCAGGCTAGTCACTGAACTGCAAGTCTGCCATTTTGATTTGAAGCAGCCATTTGGAGCGAATTCCAGGGCTCGTACTTTGACAATCACCAAATTGACAATATCACACGTGAATGAATGAATCCGGATTTCTCATTCAGACTCAGACAGTGTAGTGAATTCCATTTCGAACTGGGTGAACGGCATGCTTGGGTGACTTTGGTGAGCCTTAAAACACATTTTGAGAAGAATTCGTACGATCGCTTTGACTTGCTGAATGTTCTGAACAAAAGGACAAACGTCCGTCAGACACATGGGTGACACATGACTACAGCCTCTCAAACTAGTGATGAGCCAATAGCAAGGCCCACCAAACTTTCATACTCACATTGACACCTATGGGCTACTTAAAATCTTCAGTGAACATACAATGCATGTTTTTGGAATATGTAAGATAGCCAGAGAAAAACACTTTGGCGCTTACCACTGTACCTTCCAGTTAACTTTTTGGGAGATGAGCGGAATGAACCATTGCCATCATTCCTGATATTTGCCCATCAAACACTTTGGAAATAAAGTCGTTGGTGATGCTCAGTCCGGATTTGTTTCAAAGGCTTTTAAAGACCAAGATCAGCAAGTCCGACTCCCTCGAAGTCATTAAGACAATCCGCTACACGCTTGATGGTTAAGCTCATCCGGGCGCTGACAACAACGTGAAGATAAAAAAGTGGGCGTCCAGAGGACATGAAGACAGTACACCAAACACTCTCCACCACGTAGCGGCAACTCTGTCAAACACGGCGAAGATGAACAACCACTTAGGGGCGAATGAAGGGAGTGGAAAAAAGGAGGCAGGTAGTATTTACACAAGCTTAATGAAAGGCTGTATTTGACACCAGCTGGATGACGAATGAACACGCTTTCTTTGCTTCGGCCTTTCTTTTACTATCTGGACCTGCCCTTCTCTGTGTTGTTAGTCAAGCGCAGCTCTCCGTCACCGCCGTCCTTCACTCGCAACAAAGCGCCATGTGTCGAAAAGAGCCTTTAAGCTTTTTTGGGGGGGTCTTCTGGGGCCGACCCCTTGTTAATTGCGTGTTGACAGTGGCCTCTATATCCTGCCATCAGGCCTCAAAGACCCGTGGGGGCGGGAACCGGAGGCTCCTAATGGCATTTAAAAGGTTTAGCAAAAGAGCTTGAAACAATTGCGAGTTTTACCCATGCATCTGGAAGTTAGTCAGACTCGTCAAAGTTGTTGAGTTTTGGGATATGTTTTGACATTTGGAGAGTTGAGTGAAAATCATTTCATCACGTGATGTTGATTGACCTTGACATCCACTTTGCTTGGATTCATTTTCTCCGTAAAAAATAATGGAAATACAGTGAACCCTCGTTTTTCGCAGGAATACATTTAAAATCCACCCATAATAGATTTAACTTGACAATTGACTTTTTGCGACTGTGACCCCACTTGCAAATTTTTCAATATATAATCTATTTTGGGATGTTTTTTTTGGTTTGACCTGCAAGCAAAGTATACTCAACTCATCCCAGACTCGCCACATAGATCCATCATTTCCCGAAATGCCCAGTGGTCAGTTTGATTTGAGTTTCAAAGCCTCTCCGGTCCTAATCTCCACTGACAGATCTCAAACATAACTTCATAATTCCTCCAAATGCATGACCTTGTTTCCTGGATTGACTCTCATCACCCTTCCTGTCAAATGTAGACCTGGTAAAACACAGTCGAACCACTCCACACAAGTCAAAGGTGGTCAGTCGTGGTCTGGAGACGGTAACATGGTGGAAAGAGAGATGGATTGACAGATTGCTGACACTCCTGTCATTTACGGAGAGAATCGGGAGACAGCAAGGAGCCACGAGGAAACACAGTTCCAAGATAAATAAATTGCATTGATTACACTGTGAACTGTAAACGGCTGTTGGATGCTTCGGTATTATTTTCCGCATTTGCTGTCAGCAGCACTTACGTAGTTACAGAGACCCTTGTTCTTCTCCGTTGTTGTTCATTAGCCCGTGCCGCTCCCAAATGATGCATTTAAACTCCGGAGTCATACTCCATGTTATTTAGCTCCTGACACGAGTGGAGTACTGTCACCAGTTTGCTGCCATGGTCCTTAGTCTCTAATCGAGTAAAATGTTACTGTGGCCAACATTCCTAGAAGTAAATACAAGAGACCTTTGTTTTCTTCTATTGGTGTTGTTTGTATTGTGCTTTAACTGTGGAAGCTGCAGGAATATCCTGCAATCCTTTGTCATCGGAGTGACTCAATATTCCTTTTTATTTTGCTCTCCCTTCTTTCCCTGTGCATACATAGTGAATACACGGCGTGCTAGTGGCAGATGCTGGGTGCAGGTCTCTTGTGTTTTGTCAACAGCATCTCGGCACCAGGGACGTACAGTCAGGGGAGGCAGGGGAGGCAGAGTCTCACTGTACCCTCCGTTGCATGTGGGGAGGGCGCAGGGAATACAAATACTTTACCTGAAACTGTTTTCTATTTTAGTGATCTGGTCCATGCTTGACTTTGAATTTCTTTTTCAATCCAATAATGTCAATGGTTTCATCATTAAAATGAATAAAATAGCAGAATTTGCATGTTTGTATATTTCCTATTCAAATACATTGGCAAGAAGACAACAGGGGCGTTCCACGTCTCCAGCGACTTTGCACTGGTCGGCACCAGGGAGAGAGGCCACACTAGGAAAATGACAAAAAGTAGGTGGTGGATAAAAGGAAACTTAATGGAGGCTGACAACTCTACCTTAAAGCTCCACATACATTAAGAGATAGGCAGTGACCAAGCGCGGGAGAGAAGCGTTAAGTGTTTGCAGCAGCGCTGCGGAGTGAGAGAAAGGGCAGAAAAGGCCAGCGTCTCTTGTGAGCAACCGCAGTAGTGCCCCGCAGGTCTGTCACATCTCGTTTTGGCCATTCCGCTTCCCAGCCCCCCTCCACTTAGTCCTCACTCCAAGTGTGACCTCCTTTTAAAACCTTTGCCCATCTCTTGTTTAGTCTCTTATTATATTTGTGTTAGATCAGCAACCATAATGAAACGGATTCACTTCCCGATTTGGGCATTGTTTTCCAAAATAAAAGTAGATGATGGCAAATGTCTTATTTTTCTTGAACACAAAAGATGGTAAGTCTGCTTTCATGAAGGTGTACACCAGGGGTCACCTCCTCCTGTCCAACTCCCGTTTCATGAATCTGAGAATAATTACTGTTGATAAGCTGAAATCTGAGTATTTGGACACATTTAAGTGGAAGAAGGACTCATAAGCGATGACTTGATTATTAAAATCGTTTTGGATTAATTTGATAATTGATTAGTTGTCAATGAATGGGTTAATTTTAACACTTTATATTTCGAATCAAGGAATGGCAACTATATGAGGTAATGCAGTTGTAATGCATCACAAACTGGATTCTGCAGTGCATTATGCATACAACAAACAAGACTTGGGGTGCGGACGTTAGCTTCCTGCTTGGTAGCGGCGCTGATTCACATTCCATTGCAGGAAAACGTTTGTATTACTTTTTTTTCAGTCAGAGAGAGAAAAAGAGAGGACGCCCCCCACGCTCATTTCTCAGCATCTCCTCTCGCAGCTGTCGGGCATCTGCTCTCAATGAACGTGCCGGAATGAATGAAAATCCTAAAAGCTACGGTGGAGAGACACTTTTCACACTTTCACACACTCCCCCGCTCCCACATCCTCCCTCAAGTGACAAACAGGTGCTTCTTTGAAATGGGATAAGACGGCATACCGAAGCTTTGTTCCGCTTCTTTTGGGAAGGTTTTAACGAGTAAGATTGAAAAAGCATGTGTTGTGGGAACGGACTTACCAGGAGTATCAGTACAGTATCTGCTGTGCGCTGTTTGTGTTTGGCAAGGTTACAAACTGAAGGCATTAGTGAGTAGTGAGGGTGCAACTTGGTTTGGAGGGAAAAAGAAGTTTTGTCACTGAAACTGGATTCCACATGCCTGACTATGGGAGTAGAAAGAAAGATACTGAGAATAATTTTGTCCTCCAGTTGAACATTTACACTTCAGTCAACGACCACGTCTTAATCTTGCATACAATCAGTGTAGATGTTCTCTCGTGTTCGTAAAAATGGACAGAGTGGGGCAGTTTCTCTGGAGTCATCATGTTGATAGCCTTTTGGCTCACACCCTACCTTTAAATGATAGAGGATGATGAGTGATATGCAGGTATTAAAACATTTCACATAATCTGTTTGCCACTTCCCCCCAGAAGATCATGACCATGACGTTACCTTCAACGGCCCAGTAGTCTCGCAGTCTGTTTGACTTTTGTGAAGGAACTTTTTCTGGTATTAAGTACCATCTTTTCTGCACCTATAAGGAGCACCTTCAATGATCGGCCTCTTTTAAAACTGTTTTCATATATAGGGCGCCGTGCACCTTATAAGGCGCGGAGAATAGAAGCTACAATAGTGGCTGCGGTTGCACTATGCATCCACTAGATGGTGCTATGCTAAAGGGAATACAATACAATACAGCTTTATTTATATAGAGCAGTGTTTCGTAACCCGGGTTCAATCGAGCCCCAGGGGTTCGGTGAGTCGGTCTCAGGGGTTTGACGGAGCCTCTGCCATTGAGGGTAAGACACACGACTCAACATGTATAATTAGTTATGACACGCCCGCTTGGCCATCACTGGCGGCAGATGATCACATGACATTGCTTGTCCAATCAGTGCTGACGGAGATTTAGTTCGCTTAGTAGTCAACTCTATCTGAAGCACGGATCTACATTTACCACCTAAATTCTCATATTTGTTCCATGATCTTGTATTCATTTATCCCCAACAGTCTATTCTCTTTTTTATCCATTTTTGTTAGCTTCACTGCTTTAACTACGTTTGATTTTGTTGTCTCATTAGATTTCAGCCTGTATTTGCCCCCAAGACAATCTAATCTACCCAGGGCCTTCACAATCAATAATGCTGGCCAATGTTACTTAAACTATGTTACCAATGAGTCGGTTTCTTGAACCAATTATATTTCAAATTCAACCTCACAGTGCCAGAGTGCTGACCCTTGATGACGTCAGTATTTTTCTCTTCCTTGATTAGTTGGTTTGGGCAAATCCATCCATTTTCCGATCCGCTTATCTTCACAAAGGTCGCAGTGGGTGCTGGAGCCTATCCCAGCTGTTTTTTGGCACTAGGCAGGAAACACCCTGAACCGGTTACCAGCCAATCGCCGGGCACACAGAGACGAACAACCTTCCACACTCACACCTAGGGACAATTTGGAGTGTTCAATCAGCCTGCCATTCATGTTTTTGGAATGTGGGAGGAAACCGGAATATCCGGAGAAAACACACGCAGGCCCGGGGAGAACATGCAAACTCCACACGGGGAGGCCGCAGCTGTAATTGAACCCGGTACCTGTGCACTGTGAGGTCGACGCGCTAAGCACTGGACCACCGGGCCGCCAGGGCAAAACTTGTCCAGCCAAATCCAACTTGAAAAATAGTTTTAGCAGTCTGTTCAGTTAATACATTTAATAATCTTCATTTCTGGTGAGTATGTCTTACATTTTGGATGATTTTGTCTTGTTGTTGGCTAAATATTGAGTCTTAATTTGCAGTTTCAGGCGTATTGTGTGCTTGTAATTATCTAGTATTAATGGGTTTGATTGGGGTGGCATGAAGAGGTGCATTAAGTTTTAGGTGGACACTGAAGGCTATACTATAGCCTACTTAAGTGTCAGGCCTTTGTTGCTCTCTGAGTATAAAGTGTCCGCATGACCAAACGCCTCATTTGTGATCAAGGTCTGATCTTCCTCCAGGCAACATCTTGGACAGCATGCTGCTTCGAGCATCCAGTAAGGAGGCAGCGCCGGACGGCGGGAAGGAGAATAGCGGAAGCGCGTCCACCGCGTCCTCGTCGCAGCGGCTGCTTTTGTGTCATTGCAACTACCACTGTCCAGACGACTCCACCAACAACACGTGCATGTACGCTCGCACGTTCTTCTCGAACAAAGGGACTGCCAGAGTGACGGAATAACTTGAATGGTGTCCTTCAGGACTAATGGCTACTGTTTCACCATGGTGGAGGACGAAGGGGGCGTTCCAATCTTGACTGCAGGTTGTCTGGGGCTCATGGGGTTTGAGTTTCAGTGCCGAGTGAGTAGATCCAATCAACTTCAGTTGGATTGCCAAGGGCTTCATGCATGAAAATATGTACTGGCGTATAAGTGGAGGAGACGTTGGGGTTTAAAAGAGGGATTTTTAACTATCAATGTTGATTTTTCATCCATCTATCCATTATCTGAACCACTTCATGCTCACGAGGGTCGCGAGCGTGCTGGAGAAATGATTTTCATCCTCCAGTAGGTGGCTGGCTGCAAATGAGCCCTCAGATCATTCAGAAGCGCCAAAGTTTTAAATTGCCCAAAAAAATGATTAAAAAAAGTTTCAAATATATTTTTGCTGGTGCATTTCAAAAACGGTCACACGAGTGAAAGGTATCATTTCTGCCCGCCGCCTCGAATTTTGCATGCTCCTCCTCATCTGCATCTGACTTTCAGGCACTGTATTTTAAGACACAAAATCAGCTACCACTTATTGTCTTTTGCGTGCCAAATCAATGTACAGGTAATTTGCATATACTCCTCCCAGAACGTGCAAAATTAACTGCACAGCAATTTTGCACGTTTGGTACACGCAATCCGGAGCGCGCCCAGTTTGTAGATCAGATTTCCATGTTAGTTTTGCGCGAGCCGTCAAATTTTCACCCATCTTTTCATTTACCCTCTGAATAAACAGGAAGACATGTTGAGTCACTCGTAAATCAAGGCACCAGTGTCGGTAAGAAAGTCTCTTTTCTTGTGTGTTTAGGATTACCATCAAAGGAAGTCTGTGAAATGCTGCACAGACGAAGATTACTGCAATGGAAACCTTCATCCTACTTTGCCGCCTCTCAAGCCGCCTCGTGAGTGTGTCTTCTGAAGTAGTTATTGTAATATGGTGCAGTTAGAATAAATAAGCCCCCAACACCTATTTAACTAATTCACACTGTAATGTGAAGCACCCATGTCTGCAACTGAACAGGTAGTCGTCCATTTTGATTTGAGGTGGACATCTCGGGGTCATACTTTGAAGAATCAGCTCAGATGTCCAAGACCAGAGGTCCCCAACCTTTTTTACCCCACGGCACCAAATGCGGTCCACGGCCCGGCAGTTGGGGACCCCTGTCCTAGACCAATGGGCACTGCCTAACTGCCAAGCTTTTTTTTTTTTTTGAGAAAGTTACCGTTCATAGTGCTTAAATATGTTTAAATATGTATGATGTGGAACAATAGTTTCCATTTGTACTCTTTTTTTTTTCTTTCTCCAGTCTATGTTGATGGGAAGATCCACCACCTGGCCTTGCTGATATCCGTCACTGTCTGCAGCATCATTCTGGCTGTTATTGTTGTTTTCTGCTACTTCAGGTAAATATTAGCCATCAAAATGTATTCGATCTCTTGTGTAAAAGGCTCGGCTGACCATTCATGGTGTTTTGTGTGTGTGTGTGTGTGTGTGTGTGTGTGTGTGTGTTTAACTAGATATAAGCGTCAGGTGTCCCGTCCTCGTTACACCATCGGCCTAGAGCAGAATGACACCTACATTCCATCTGGAGAGTCCTTGAAGGAGTTGATCGAACAATCGCAGAGCTCTGGTTCAGGCTCAGGGCTCCCCCTGCTGGTGAGATGGGAGTATTCCGCTACCAGGATCCAGCAAACAGGGCTGTACAATAAAAATAAAATAAAACCTGAGTTTATCGTAGGGGTAGGGAGGTGGTTTGCAGACCCGCTTACATTAGATGATTTTTTTAAATTTAATTGCTGTACCCCCGATACTCTTTAAACACATTTACACTTATTACGACGTAAAGCGAAAACACCCTTGAAGAAGATCACGTGAGGAGACAAAAATAAGCTCACACTGTTCTCCAAGTATTAGCCAAACTGTGCTTGCTTCAAGCTATAGGTTTGTCACTTCCAGTTGAAGTTTACTGTTAAACCGACAGATTAAGCATTGTACACACCAAAATGTTGAACTAAATTTATGCCTCACAAACTGTCTCTTATTTTAACGCAGATATATTGTGGAACGCAATAAACATGCTAACTGCCTTAAGCATACTAGAGGTGAATGTGAACCTTCAAAACCTTGCTACTTTTTACACACTTGGGGCAGCAACACATATAGACAGACAATAAAATAATACTAACTGGTATGTATATCCTTTTTGCTTTTGGAGAAGAACAACTATTACTGGAGATATGTCCTGCCTCTTCTTCTTGTTGTGACACAATGTGGTACAACATTGAAGGCGCACGATTGTAAATTTAGGCCTGCCTGTAAAAACCCATCAAAAGTGATTGCCTAAAAATCTGCGATAACACTGAACCACACGCACAGAGTTTTAAACTGGAACTTTCTGCCCCACCAGGTGCAGAGGACAATCGCCAAGCAGATCCAGATGGTGAAACAGATTGGCAAAGGCCGCTACGGTGAGGTTTGGATGGGTCGCTGGCGAGCGGAGAAAGTTGCAGTGAAAGTCTTTTTCACCACCGAGGAGGCCAGCTGGTTCCGGGAAACCGAGATCTACCAGACCGGCCTCATGAGGCATGAGAATATCCTGGGTAACTGCAATCTTTACCCTTTTTTGCTCAAATAGTCATTCGAGTAGTCACAGTTTCGAGTAGTCACAGTTTTTGTGGGCTACTTTCATGGTACATACAGTATGAAATGAAAGAAGCTCGGTTGTTTGGCTAAGCGGCTTTATTTCGCTCAGGATTCATTGCGGCGGACATTAAAGGCACAGGCTCGTGGACGCAGCTCTACCTGATCACCGACTACCACGAGAGTGGCTCGCTGTACGACTACCTCAAGTCCACCACGCTGGATACCAAGGCCATGCTGCGGCTGGCCTACTCGTCCGTGTCGGGCCTGTGCCACCTCCACACGGAGATCTTTGGCACGCAGGGGAAGCCTGCCATCGCTCACAGGGACCTGAAGAGCAAGAACATCCTGGTCAAGAGGAATGGCACGTGTTGCGTCGCCGACCTGGGTCTCGCCGTCAAGTTCATCAGGTGCGTGAGCGTATGGCGTTACATGCTTGCCAAATGGTGTCAGAAGTTGGAGACTTACCCACAAGGCCGACTTTGGCTTGCTCAGTTAGTGTTGACGTGTTTTTAAGCCAAGGTGTCTGGGCGGCGGCACGTTGATCGACTGCTTAAAACGTCCGTCTCACAATACAGAGGTCGTGGGTTCAAATCCGGCCCTACTGTTTGGAGTTTGCATATTCTTCCTGTGCCTGCGTGGATTTTCTCTGGGTACTTTGGTTTCTTCCCACATTCTAAAAACATGCACGGTAGGTTAAGTGACCACTCTATCTTGTCCCTAGGTCTAACTGTGAGTGTGAATGCTTGTTTGTCTCTGTGTGCCATGCGATTGGCTGCCAACCAGAGGGAACCTCGCCGACTACCCAAAGACAGTGGGATAGACTCCAGCACCCCCCGCTTGCAAGCATAAACATAAGTAGTTGAGATAATGAATGGATAATATTTCTGTGCCCCTGCAGCGACACCAACGAGGTGGACATCCCCCCCAACACCCGCGTGGGCACGAAGCGCTACATGCCCCCCGAGGTTCTGGATGAGACCCTGAACAGGACTCACTTCCAATCGTACATCTTGGCCGACATGTACAGTTTCGGACTCATCCTGTGGGAAATCGCTCGCCGTTGCGTGTCAGGAGGTATGACACCCATTTTGTGTACAGTGACCAAAAAAGAGTTCAAAATCAGGTTGATGGTGTTACTCAGAAGTCTCAGAAGTGGGGTGCAATTGAGGGGAAGAAATGTCATCTGTGCTGTATGTACACATGCAGCACATTTGACAAAGTTGTATCCAATCCAATCCAATACAGTGAAACTCCTCTACAACGAAACCTGCATGGGTGAAAATACTCTCTAGTGTGGAAAAAAAATTCATGCATGAAAGCCATTCCCACTTTTCTGCTCCCCTACAATGAAAAATCCCCCTGTTCCATTATATGAAATCTTTTTCTCTGCTCTTGCCTCGTGACGAGATTCACTACAACGAAAACAAGCCTTCCGCAAAAGTCTAATCCAACCTCAGCCAACAGCGACCTCTGCTGCTTTGCTCCGAAACTGCACCAGCAACCACCACACTGGTTTTTAAACCAACAGACAAGGTGGAGTGATTAATATGAAACAATTGTATGTTAATGTTAAACAATATCAAATAAGCGTATGCTTATATTTAGGCACTATGTACAGTATTGGAATAAAAATAAAGAGTGCCCATTCACATTTTTGGTGTGTGTGTTTACATCTGAGATCAAATTTGCTACAGTGAAAAACCCCCTGTTGGGAAAAATTTCTTGCTGCAAACATGATTTCGTTATAGAGGAGTTTCACTGTACTGCTTATTTATGGTATAAATGCGCACGACCGTCTGAGCGTCTTGTTCCCATGACAACTGACCGGAGAAAGACAGTGGCGCGTCATGCTTACGGCCCTCAACTGTGGCTGTGGCCACACCAAGCAGCTGGAGCGGATCCAGGTTCGGTGTCCTACTTTTTCCAACCTAATAAGTTCAAATCACGGTGAAAAATGGTCACAGGTGAATGGTGGCATCGCATCCCACTTTTGACACCATTTTAGCCCCCGCCTCTTTTGGGATCTTTTCCTATGAGGTTGCAAAACCTGTCCGCTGCTGGTATCCCAAGCTTATTGATCAATCCTTCCTAACCCAACGCTGTTTTTCCTCATGTGGGGGGGAAGGCATTCTGGAGGAGTACCAGCTGCCCTACCACGACCTGGTCCCGAGCGACCCATCATATGAGGACATGCGAGAGGTGGTCTGCATCAAGAGGCTCAGGCCCTCATTCCCCAATCGATGGACCAGCGATAAGGTGAAAACTCACAAAACAGCCTCCCAGCATTGCACGCGTGGCGTCACGTGACCGTTGTGTTGTGCGTTTTTCCCGCAGTGTTTGCATCAGATGGGAAAGCTGATGAGCGAGTGTTGGGCTCATAATCCGGCCTGTCGCCTCACGGCTCTGCGGGTGAAAAAGACGCTGGCCAAGATGTCCGAATCGCAAGATATCAAGTTGTGAGGGGTTGCGCTCGCTTCACTCAGACACGTGCGTATGTAGCGCATGGTGCTTTCTGTGAAAGCTCATTTCGCTTGTAGTAGAAAGGAGAAGAAGAAGCGTGCCCGGGTTCCCTTAAAAATGGACAGTGAGGAACACGGGCTGGCACTATGTGACAAAGTGTACTGTGAGGCTTTAAGACATTTTTCTCATGCTGGTTACATTTGTAGAGCGTACAAATGTGTTGTGTTCTCCTAGTCATGGCTCACGTGTTTTCCATGTCAAACCTATCATTAAAAGTATTGGTTAGAATTGAGCTGATTCTGATTTTTTCAATTAGGGTTGGCACTTCAAAGCAGGGTTTCAAATTAGGATTAGGGTTTTAAGGCCAGGGCAGTCATGTCTAGCAGGAGACAGTGGCCCTCTGGGCAGGCCTGGGTTAGGGTTTCAAATGAGGGTTATGATTTCAAAGTAGGGTTAAGGTTTCAATGTAGGGGTTTAAGAGCAGGTACATAAATCAGGTTTGGCTTTCAAATCCGGATTAAGATTTTATAGCCGGGTTTTAAAGTAGGTTTAAAACGCAAATTAAGAGTATGGTTTCAAAGTAGTTGTGGGGATTCAAATTAGGGTTAAAATTTCCGAAGGGTTAGGGTTTCAAAGTAGAGTTTCAAATGAGGACTAGGGTATGATTTTTAGACATACTTTGCAACCTTAACCCTGGTTTGAAACTTTCCATTCGGCTTTCAAAGTAGGGTCACAATTTTAACAGTAGTATGCGCTCCAGTTATACATGATGGATGCAATCGTCGATATGTGTGACCTCAGATTTCAGAGCGGAATTAGGGTTTCAAATTAGGGTTGAGGTTTCAAATGAAGGTTTCAAACTATGATTAGGATTTCCAAGTAGGGTTTCAAATTACAGGTAAGGTTTCAAATGAGGGTTTTAAACCAGGGTTTAAAAATTGAGTTTTAAACTAAGCCTTAAAGGGTTTCAGAGTACAATTTTAAACACTGGCTTCAAAATAGGGGTTCAATCTAAGGTTAGCGTTTTAAAATAGGGGGAATAGACGGGGACAGTCACATTTTTGCACAAGGGCCTTCCATATTGAAATTGTCAACGATTATTTTGGAATTAGATTTGGGGTATTTTTACTATCAAAAAGTAATCGTCTAAGTAAGTGGCAGCTTGACTTTCAGGGAAAACAAAGCTGATTAAAAATGACAAACGTATAGGAAGAATACAAACATAAAAAGAATTAAATGAATGAATCAAATCATCTTTTTGTCTTTAGAAATATTGTTTTTAAATAAGCAAAAATGAAATTATGCTGCTGCTGATGATGATGCTGGCTGAGGTGAAGTCTCGTGTGCATTCCTGAGCTTTGCTGCCATCACGCATGAGGACAGTTTGAAGTATTTTTGTCCGAGTGACTTTCTGAAAATGTCAATCAGAAGTCAGCTTTATTCTTGAAGAACACGTTTGCCTTCCTCATCAAATCAGCCGCTCGTGCCTTTCGAAATTGGAATCGTTCTCACGTCGACGATTTAGTTCGGCGAAGAGGAATGTCGATAGTGAGAAAGTCCTCGGCCAGAATGACTTCCACATCGGCGTCGCGCAGAACTTCTTCGGCCTGAAGTCGGAGCTCTGAGACGTCGTCGTCTCCGTCGCCGCGCAGTTTTTCAGGTTTGTACCTTTGGCTGAAATGATACAAGATCAATCTCCGAGCCCCGCAGGCTCGCGCCAACGTCGCCGCCATCCTGGGCGTACTGTGCCCATGCTCCACCGCCTTGTCCCTATGCGCTTCCCCCAGGGTGGCCTCGTGGACCAGCAGGTCGGCCCCCTGGCAGATGGCGAAACTGCCGCCCGGTGCCGAGCTGCAGTCCCCCAGGATGCAAACCTTCCTCCCGGGGATGTTCTCTTCCACAACCTCACCAGGTAAAATGACTCGCCCGTTTTCCAGTTGAACCTGGTGACCCGCTTTGAGGCGTCCATACAGAGGACCTGGCTTCAGACCTGAGGAGCACAACCCGCTAAATGTTTTCAACTAGTGGAACGTGAGCAATGGATCATGAAGACATTTGCTACAGTTTTTGTGTTGCTGGGTTGGCTCGATTTTAGTTTTCATGAAGAGCTATGAAGGCCACGCTGCATTTTGAAAAAATATTCAAGAGTACCGGTACTTTTTTTTTTTTTTTGTTGCAATTTGTCACATAGCTCTGGAAAACACAGAGACCCGTGCGAGATGATTAGCAGAAAATTCTCTTCTCTGACTTTGCTATTTTATGGGCAAAATGGACCCCCGCTATCCACGAGCCAGCCTGTGAATTGGGAAAATCTGCGTCTCAGTGACACCCACTGAAATGCTAATTATACAAATACACACTCACAAACCTCAAATTATGCCAAAAAGACGCAGCAGCGTACCGAGTTGTTGGAGTCGTTCTGTCTTGAGCCTTCCAGGTCTGTCCCGTTCGTGTACGCAGAATCCAAAAGAGGGAACACGGTGGAACAACCTGAAGGCTTTCACCACAAACTTGTCATCTTCAAACAGCAAGTAAGCGTCGGTCGAGACATCCAATGAGATATTTCTGCCGGGATGCTCCTGAGGGAGCGGCGGACCGCGCTCTGTGGTCATCTACGGACAAAGAACACATTTAAGTGCCCAGTGCACACTGACTCAACCGGAAATATGAACTTGAAACTTGAAAAACCAAGGAGCACAAACCTCAAGACTGAGCTGACCCTCCTCTGGACTTTGGTCTTGTGTGGGCTCCAGTTCATGAACTGCATCCGCAGAGCAACAATTGAGAAAATGATAATGATTCATCGTGGACAGAAAGTCAATTTTGTCGCATGCTCACCGGCGTAAGGGAAGAGCAGCTGTGAGCCGGTCAGGCCCAGCGTCACCCGCAAGAAATGGCGAAGGCCGCGGGGCCCGAACACGTCCACGCATTTGACGCCAGGTTGAGGGTCGGAGGTCAAGTTGAGACTGATGGTACAGAGGAGGCCCGGAAGACCGAACAGATGGTCGCCGTGAAGGTGAGAGATGAACACCTTGCTGATGCGACCTAAGACACGCATATTAAGTCCTTGGGTGTCTTGAAAGGCGCTTATAAATAAAATCTATTATTATTATTATTATTATTAAATGAGTGCGCTACACCACGTCATATAGTGATACGTCATATTTGTGCCAAAGCAATAAAAGTCAACCATTTGCATTATGTTTGCCACAACATAACTCTTGACTGGTACTCGTAAGAGGGAGCACATAACTCCTACTCTGGCATCCCTTCACTGGCTCCCCATTCATTTTAGAGTTATTTTCAAGATCCTCTTATTTGTTTTCAAATCTCTGAATAATCTCGCGCCACCTTACCTCTCTGAGCTCATCCGCCCCTACACACCTGCCCGGCGCCTCAGGTCTGTGGACCAGACTTTATTAGAAGTACCAAGAACTAAACTGAGGCTCAGAGGGGATCGAGCCTTTTCTGTTGCTGGTCCCTCTCTCTGGAATGACCTCCCACTGAACATTCGGCAAGCCTCCTCGCTGCCCATCTTCAAAACCCTCCTCAAAACTCACTTGTATTCTTTGGCATTCGACTCAGCATGACTTAGATTTGTTCTTGGTTTTACTGTTTGGTGCTTTCTACCGCCTTTATTACCGATTTGTCGTGCATGTTAAATTGCTCCATGTACAGCACTTTGTATGCACTGATGGCTGTTTGAAAGTGCTCTATAAATACTGTTGACTTGACTTGACTTGACAACATTTTGTTGTTCTTTGTCGTTTTCATTTATTGAGGATTTTTTTTCATGCGTGTTTTGGATTTTCAGTTTGACTGGCCATCTTTGAATACTCCCAGTGTGAGGCAACCGTCTAAGAGGAAGTTCATTATTGCTTCTCTCTGGAAATAGGCGTGGTGCCATGAACCTTCTTTTTGCAAGTGTAAATCATTTTACAATTACGACCGAATTAACAAAATGTGTTGTATATTTTATTTTTTTGTGATCAATTATATAAATTATTTGCTCAAATGAGGGCTTGTGTACACGTTTCACCACATCTGACATGCCATCACATTTTGAGCGGCCCCTTCATCAAGATCTTTTTTTTTAATTGGACAAAAAGGTCAACATGTCATAGAGCAGAGGCATTTTATTTTGAAATGGAACATCAGATGTGAATGCCAATCCTGTGGTTGGATACCTGGGGTGCCCTCGTGTGTAGAAAACCTGGTGTGGTTGCGGGATGACCACGATTCATTTTTTAATGATTTTTTGATAATATCAGGTGAAATTGTAGTCATTGATGTAGACTTACCAAAAAAATTATTTTCCATCTCAACTTCAGAACGCTTGTTGGCGCTATTCTAAAAGAGTTTTCATTCTCCCTGGGTGAACTCATCGTTGCCCGACAGCCAAGAAATTATTTCATATATATACAGTATATACCCGTATATATAAACACTAACGTGAATGGACTGTATTAGTTATGCGCTTTTATTTTGAAGGTGGCCAACGCTGCTCGCTGGCGGCACATTACCGTAATGCAGAGTATTAACAATCCCCGTGGCGGCTGACTTGGCTTCAATTTTGCGAGTGAAGGCCAGCCTGGCTGCAGTACTCACCGGCTCGTATGTGGCTCTTCATCAGCTGAGTCTGCGTCCCTTCCCCGCAGTCAAACAACCAACAGTCGCCCTCGCTGCGGAGCACCAGTGCTGAGGCGCCGCGGTGAAGGGACGGGTAGGCCGAGCCCGTCCCCAAAAAAGTCACGTCCATGGTCATGACCGCTGAACGCAGTAGCTGCACGTCCTTTTCCGTCGCCTTAAAAGCGGCGTTGCTTGCTTACTTTCTTGATGAACGCCAACGAGTGATAGGATTTTCGGTGATCCGGTTCATTTGGATCGGCTCAGTGAAAAGAGCCGGCTCTTTTTGGCTCTCACACGGCTCGTTTAACTTTAGCTTTTCTTTTAAATATTTATGACAAATTTAGCATACATTTTGATAAATGACTTGGTGAACTAAATATTGCACTCTACTGACTGCAAATAGCAACAATTATCAAGCAAATAAATGGCTTTTTACTTATTTTATTGAACATTAAAAAGGCTACAAACAAGCAACAAAATTAAACTTCAACCAACAACAACCAAACATGCTGCATCATAACAAAAATAGTGAGTATTAACTGCAACAGCAGCAGTGAACAAAACAAACATAAGCTACTCCTTGCTTTATTTTAAATTTGCAGTCAACAAAACTTAATACAGTACTTCAACTTGGAAGACTTCAATTTGTCCAGTCTTTGAGAACACCCTCTCTGACGGGACAGATGTTGCTACAATGCATACTCTCCATTACTTTGATCAAACGGGGGTAGACGGAAGCTCGGTATTTCCACCAGCTCAGTGGATCAGCTGCCCTTGAAATCTGTGGTTCTTCAAGATATGCCCTAATTTAGTCTTTGAGTTTTTGCACGCTTGGCTAATACTGTAAATTAGATTCAGATTGCTTGTCAAACGTCTTTGTGGTTTCCCGGACAGTAGGGGGCGATATGAACTAAAGCCATCCAATTCACCAAGAAGAAGAATAAGTACAAGCATGAGAACGGTATCACATCCGGTTCAATGAGCAAGTTTTTCCGCTGTCCACAAGCCCTGTTCTCAGTCATTTTAACATTTTAAACTGACTTCGCAGCTTATCTCTGAGTGTATAGATGTAGACAATTGGGGAGAGTTATTACGACACGTTGCTCTCTTAATTTTGTTGTTGCGACTCAACGTAAAAAACAACGTCTGCAAAGAGAAGGGTCCAGCTGCAGAACCGGAGGACGCCGATTCAGGGAAAGGTATGTTTAGACAAGTAACGTTGCGCCGGAATTATCTTCTGACGTCAAACGTCAGAAGATAATTTAACACCAAAACCTAACCTCTAACCCTAACCTAAGTAAGTGAGATAAATAAACCTAGACTTTTCCGGGACTTGAAAATCAAATTTGCCGAAACTTACCACAGCCACTTTGGGACTTTATTTTGAAAATCAAATTTGCAGAAACTTGCTACTTCCGGCGTATGTCTACCATTGCCTGAAACTACCTCCTCCGAGTCTGCAGCTGGATACTATTGTCCGCAAAGGGGGCAGTGAGCGAGCTCGCAGCCAACAAGTAGACCTCACCTGTCAATCAAAAAGAAATCGCGAACAGCGTTTGATTTGAACACTACTCTGTATGTTTTCCACACCAAAGCTGCTATCAGCAGTGGAGGGGGGGGGGGGGGGTTTCAAAACTACAGTACAGTATTCCCACAAATGCACCCGTGACTTTGTTCATTTGTTTTTCGAAAGGAGTTTGCTCATTGATCGCTCAAACAGATGCATTGCGAGTGCGGGCACGTTTGGAAATGGACGGGTTTCAAGTAAAAGTCTGCTACTTTACGAATAATGACTCAAATTAAAATGAAAAAAAAGAATCAACTTTTTTTATGGACTACAGTGTGTGACTTTCCACTTTTGTTTTGTCTTTCTGCCTGACCAGATTAGTCAGATTACTGGGCCAAAGGCGCAGCCGCCAGACTCTGAGGACATGCGGAAGGGACACCGACCTGCATTTGGACATGCGTGAGTAGTGAGCTGTGTGTTGTGCTTGAAGAGCTGTCTGATGTCACGTTGCACCACAAGGTGGAGGTGAGTGTGCCCGCCTGTCTGTCTCTCACTCAATTTAAACTTCTGCTTCGTGTGCTGCACAACAGTGTCAACTCCACATAAACAACCCGAGCATCATCAAGCACTTCTGGAATATGTTTTTAAACCTTGAAGTGAACCAAGTTAGTTTAAAAATGTGTCTATGTATACATATATACTGTATATAATATAATATATATAATATACATACAGATGACGAACTTGGCCCACTTCAATGTCATTTAAAAACTCGACCAGAAGAGTGTGATCATATTGTTGTGGAGTATACGGCAGTTAGTTTTTGTCTCAGTGAGAGAAGTCAGAATTGCTCATGTCCCCCTTGGTGTGTCATGAGATGTCAGTGACATCACGCATGAGCTGGTCAAGCACATGCTCCCATCTCAGGCCTGTCGTCAGTGTTTGTGTGTGTGCAACTTGAACTAGCCCACACAAAGATTGACTGGTCAAATGCTTTTACATTGTCATGTTCGCTTTTCTGTCCAATAAATTGTTCAACTTGAATTCGAGTCTTTGCCTATCATGACCAAATCCATCCTCAACTCACTCGAAGCCTTTTCAAAGACTGAAGTCTTGAGCTCAGACTTGCGCTTCAGTCACATCAGACACTCTTTTCACTGTTCCCGTTGGTCTCCACATGACTTGAAACTCCAGGAATCGAGCTTTGGGTCATGTGAAACCGTGCAAGTCTGAAAATTATTTTTTAACGTTAGATTGTGGTGATGTGTTTAAAAATGAAGTTGAGTTGAAGTGTTCAAGCTTTATTTCTTTTGCAGAGGAGACAATCACAAAAGCAGAGGAAAAAGTTGCAAGTTGGATGGCAGTCTGCTTGTTGCTGGGCGGCGAAGTGGTCAGCTCTTGAGAAGAACGTGGGACAGGTGTGTTGACCGGAGAGGAATGGCATCCGTGAGTTACACGCAAGTCAATTTCTTGTGCAGACAAAGATGTGTTGGGCATGAAACTTACCAGGGAGATACACTCTGTGTTGGTTCTTTCGAGAGCAGGAAGCCGATCATGTTTACTGCTGCCTGGGGGAGAAAAAAAAAGTACTCATGATGGTGCATTGAACGAGTGTAACTGTCTCCTACTTTTCAGGCTGGCCCAAAGTTCGACTTCAGCACCTTGCGAATAACAGGAAGAAGAGCAAAAAGTGTTGCCTGCAGGTCTGTGCTCGTAGCTGGACTCTGGCGGTGAGCAGGTTACTCCCTCCTGTGGCACGGAGGACCCAAGAACACTCTTCCTTCAACTCTGAATAATGAAATGAGGCTTGTTGAAATGAGACTTCTTACCAGCTCGGTTCGCCTGATCCCCACGTAAGGTCTTTTACCATTTGGCTATTCTGCTGCGAAAATCCTTGCTAGATATCAAGCGGGCCGGACCATTAAAAATTATACCATACTCTGCTGGATATCTTATCTTATAAATAACCAAAATAATATGTCTTTCCTTTGTTTTGGTCGAAAGATGCACAAGAACACTATGAACATGTTGAAATTTAGTGAACATATCTTTTGCAAAACATTTCATTGAGCGCCTAAGATTTCCTGAGAAAAATGTGCAATGTGTCTTGAAAAATATAGTAATGCACTTTTAAGATTAAACAAGATTTATGAAGAAACGAATTTTTAAACCATTTACACGAGCATATAAAATCTAAATGTAATCCCTGCTTACACCTTACAAACTGACGAGAGTGCGATATGTGGAAAGCTTCTGCTGTGTTGGGTCTGTCTCAGTGACAGACTGAGGCTGCTGTTGTCGTCTTCTCTGATCAAAACAATGTTGTCTTTTCCTTTGATCAAAACAGTGTCTCCCCCTAGCGGATATTCCACGAATTGCACATTATTAAAAAGCTTCACTCCGTATCTTTTGTGCATTTTTTCAATTTTAAATTATCCTGCGGGCCTGATCAAACCTCCTTGCGGGCCGGTTCCGGCCGTATGTTATACACCCCTGATGTATAGTAAGGCATTTTAACCCGAAAAAAACAGCCATGAATAGTAAGGCGGTTTTAGCTGGGAAAAAAAGACCATACATAGAAAAGCATTTTTAGCCCCCCCCAAAAAAAGCGACCATGTATAGAAAGGCGTTTTTAACTGAAAAAAACGACCATGTATAGGAAGACGCTTTTAGACGAAAAAAAACGACCATGTATAGTAGGGCGATTTTAGACGAAAAAAACGAACATGCATAGTAAGGCATTTTAACCCGAAAAAAGCGACCATAGTAAGGCGTTTTTAGCCGAAAAAAATGACAATGTATAGTAAGGCATTTTTAGTCGAAAAAAACGACCACGTATAGGAAAGCGTTTTTTAGCAGAAAAAAACGACCATGTATAGGAGGGTGTTTTTTACCGAAAAAAACGATCATGTATAGTAAGGCGTTTTTAGCCGAAAAAAACCAACCATGTATAGTAAGGCGTTTTTAGACGAAAAAAACGACCATGTATAGTAAGGCATTTTAACCCGAAAAAAACCACCACGTATAGTAAGGCGTTTTAACTCGAGAAAAATCATGTATAGTAAGGCGTTTTAAGACGAAAAAAAACAACCATGTATAGTAGGGCGTTTTTAGCCGAAAAAAAAACGACCATGCATAGTAAGGCCTTTTTAGATGAAAAAAGAACGACTATGTATAGTATAGTAAGTCATTTTTGGCCGAAAAAAACAACCATGTATAGTAAGGCATTTTTAGATGGAAAAAACGACCATGTATAGTAAGGCATTTATTAGCAGAAAAAAACGACCATGTATAGTAGGGCGTTTTTAGCCGAAAAAAACGATCATGTATAGTAAGGCATTTTAACCCAAAAAAACCCCACCATGTATAGTAAGGCGTTTTTAGCCGAAAAAAACGATCATGTATAGTAAGGCATTTTAACCCAAAAAAACCACCATGTATAGTAAGGCGTTTTTAGACGAAAAAAACGACCCTGTAAAGTAAGGCGTTTTTAGCCGAAATAAAAATGACCATTTATAGTAAGGCATTTTAACCCAAAAAAAACCATGTATAGTAAGGCGTTTTTAGACGAAAAAAACGACCCTGTAAAGTAAGGCGTTTTTAGATGAAATAAAAATGACCATGTATATAGTAAGGCATTTTTAGCCGAAAAAAACGACCATGTATAGTAAGGCGTTTTTAGATGGAAAAAAAACAACCATGTATAGTAAGGCGTTTTTAGACGAAAAAAACGACCATGTATAGTAAGGCGTTTTTAGATGAAAAAAAACAACCATGTATAGTAAGCCGTTTTTATCCGAAAAAAAAACGACCATTTATAGTAAGGCGTTTTTAGCCGATAAAAGCGACCATGTATAGTAAGGCATTTTAACCCAAAAAAAACCACCATGTATAGTAAGGCGTTTTTAGACGAAAAAAACGACCCTGTAAAGTAAGGCGTTTTTAGATGAAATAAAAATGACCATGTATAGTAAGGCGTTTTTAGCCGAAAAAAACAACCATGTATATAGTAAGGCGTTTTTAGCCGAAAAAACGACCATGTATAGTAAGGCGTTTTTAGATGAAAAAAAACAACCATGTATAGTAAGGCGTTTTTAGATGAAAAAAAACAACCATGTATAGTAAGCCGTTTTTATCCGAAAAAAACCCGACCATTTATAGTAAGGCGTTTTTAGCCGAAAAAAACGACCATGTATACTAAGGCATTTTAACCCGAAAAAAATGACCATGTATAGTAAGGCGTTTTTAGCCGATAAAAGCGACCATGTATAGGAAGGCATTTTTAGACGAAAAAAACGACCATGTATAGTAAGGCATTTTAACCCAAAAAACCCCACCATGTATAGTAAGGCGTTTTTAGACGAAAAAAAACGACCCTGTAAAGTAAGGCGTTTTTAGATGAAATAAAAATGACCATGTATAGTAAGGCGTTTTTAGCCGAAAAAAACAACCATGTATATAGTAAGGCGTTTTTAGCCGAAAAAACGACCATGTATAGTAAGGCGTTTTTAGATGAAAAAAAACAACCATGTATAGTAAGGCGTTTTTAGATGAAAAAAAACAACCATGTATATAGTAAGCCGTTTTTATCCGAAAAAAAAACGACCATTTATAGTAAGGCGTTTTTAGCCGAAAAAAACGACCATGTATACTAAGGCATTTTAACCCGAAAAAAATGACCATGTATAGTAAGGCGTTTTTAGCCGATAAAAGCGACCATGTATAGGAAGGCATTTTTAGACGAAAAAAACGACCATGTATAGTAAGGCATTTTAACCCAAAAAAACCCACCATGTATAGTAAGGCGTTTTTAGCCGAAAAAAACGACCATGTATAGTAAGGCGTTTTTAGACGAAAAAACGACCATGTATAGTAAGGCATTTTTTAGCAGAAAAAAACGGCTTACTAAACATGGTCGTTTTTTTCGGCTAAAAATTTCGTCCAAATACGAAAACTCACTATGCATGGTTGGGTTTTTTTCGGCTAAAAACGCCTGACTATACATGGTCGTTTTTTTCGGCTAAAAATTTCGTCCAAAAATGCCTTACTATACATGGTCGTTTTTTTTCGGCCAAAAAGGCCTTACAAAACAGTGGTTTTTTTCGCTAAAAATGCCTTACTATACATGGTCGTTTTTTTCGGCTAAAAACGCCTTACTATATACATGGTCGTTTTTTTTCGGCCAAAAAGGCCTTACAAAACAGTGGTTTTTTTCGCTAAAAACGCCTTATGATACATGCTTGTTTTTTTTCCGTGAAAAACGCCTTATGATACAAAAAACGACTTCAATAAGCCTTACTTATCATGTTGGTCAAAGAAAGAAGGGATATGGTTGCAACCTCTGGGGGTTGAACACCCAACTGCTAGTTTGGGACATGGTTTCTCTACCCCTGAACCACACCACCACACAAATTATTCTTTGTTTTGTGTTGTCTTCAATAAAGCTGCAAATGGTGGTTAAAGAAAGATGTGACCTTGTTGCAAACACTGGGAATCGAACACCCAACCGCTGGATTTCGGACTTCAGCTTTCTACCACTGAGCTAACCTAACCACAATAAACCTTTGGGTTGTTTTGTGTTTTTCCTCAAATAAGTTGTATATGGTGGTTAAAGAGTAGACATTCTTGCAACAAACAGGCATCAAACATTGAACCTCTGGTGTGGCACTCCATCACTCTACCACTGCGCCAAAGCACCACATAGAGCAGTGGAGTTGTGTTTTTTTGTTAACCATGGTCTTTTTTTTTTCGGCTAAAAACGCCTTACTATATACATGGTCATTTTTTCGGCTAAAAATTTTGTCCAAAAATGCCTTACTGTACATGGTCGTTTTTTTCGTCCAAAAAGGCGTTTTTTTCGGCTGAAAATTTCGTCCAAAAACGCCATACTATACATGATCGTTTTTTTCGGCTAAAAATTTCGTCCAAAAATGCCTTACTCTTCATGGTCGTTTTTTTCGTCCAAAAAGGTCTTACTATACATGGTCGGTTTTTTCGGCTAAAAACGAGAGAGAGAGAGAGAGAGCGAGAGGGTGAATGACAGAGCCGGCTCTCGAGCGAGGGTGCCGGCTTTCATCCTTCACTTCAAAGAGCTTTGAAAGAGCGGCTCTTTGTACCGGCTCGTTCGCAACAGACACGTCACAAACGCCAACAATCGTCGTGTAAAGATGACGTCAGACATCGACGATGATGGTGCGTCTGAGACTGGTATCTCAGAACCGCAAATAGTGCAACGCCCATCCATTATCAAATCCGCTTATCCTCACCTGTGCACCGTGAGGCTGACGTGCTTACCAGTTGCTCACCCTGCCGCCGGAGTAAAAAGTCTGGATTGAAAATCAGACACAGAAGTGTTCATTTTCATCATTTTAATGACTTCTTTAATGATACAAATTGGGTTAAGCATAGCTAACAGAATTCTCTTCAAACAGAGGGTAAGGCAATTTTGTGATACTACAAATAAATACGTAAACTAATACACAGCGACAACAAAGACCAACACTTCATGGAGGTTTTCTTGAAATAAATTAATTTGAAACAAGACTACATGCAGTATGACAATAAAAGCTGCATTCTGAATCCAACATTTAACACAAGACAAACTTGACAACTTGCTCCATTAAATGCTTAGCAGTCATTCGCATCAGCGTGGATGAGTACAATTGATTCCAGTGTTAAACAATTTAACTGTCCTAAACACTAAGCTATGATCAAAGTAGGTTCATGTTTACTCGATTGCGATGAGGTTTTCTTGTATCCAGTGTGTGAGGTCACAATGAAAAAAATCATCAAGCCTTTTGTGTGAATAATACATGAATAAAAATATGAACACGTACTTCAAGAAAGTAGAAAAATAGACCTACAAAGCATGTCATATTTCACTCTTTTTTCCCCCTTATTCGCTCATGTCGATTTAACAAAAATGACTGGTATGCACTGTAAAAATGTCCAAAGTACAGAAAATATATCAGGCTACCATGTCGGTATTTTACATGCGCAACCAGGTTAGATTAGACATTACCTGCATGACACAATTAGAAATACTTTTTCAAAGCATATAAGTGAGAGAAAAACTGGACGCTCAAAATAAAACGTGTGCAATTCAACAGTTTTCCCAGCAGGATGGCGAGTGAATGCTTGTGTACTTGTGTAATAAAAATGAATCATTTCAATTGTCAGTTTCCCGCGAGCACCATAACAATGTACACACACGCATACACATAAAACACCAACAACTTGCATTGTGCAAATAGGAAAAGGATCATATAGCATCTGCAATCCTGACCTAAGATTTAAAGCCCAACTTTCTCAAATGTGACATGAATTTAACACCACAGTCCTTAGAGCAACAACACTAAAAAGTTGTCTTCATCGGCCCTCACTTGGAAAAGCATGGTTTCCTACGATGCTTCTTTTGCACAGAAATGTCAGGGAAGAGTAATAATGATGGGAAGTCATTGAAAGCGGTGCTCTAAACAATATACAACAGCAAATACCATTCAACAACAAAAACAAAGCATGGACATACATGGATGTTGCTTCAGCTGGATGATGCAGACATGATTTTCTTTCTACGTGGAGTGCTTTTTGACAAAAAAAAAAGATTTAACTTTTTTACATTATTTCATGTGCAAAGAAAGACATTTTAACTAATACAGTATTGTCATGAATATTTATTTGCTATAAAGTTCGGAATAAGTGGGCTACAGGTGTAACTTTGACTGTCGAACGTCTGTTAAGATTTATTGTTCCTTCCCCACTGCGCTCGAAAAATGATCAGAGTTGAAATCGGAAATGTTAAAGTTGTTTGTTGCTTACAGTCGCAAATCCTTTTGTGTTAGTCATCTCAAGTACACCATAGACTACAGGAGGGTTTTTTCCCTCATCCTGTGAAGTGTCTGCTCGATTTTAGAAATCGACTACTCTGTTAAGGATGTGTGTGCCCTGATTAATCTTAATTCATGAGTTCAATTAATTGTTGGATCCGCTTGTGCATCTTGAAGCTTTCAGCACTTCAACTATCGAGTCTGATGCCCTTTTGCACCACTAGAGGGTGCAAGTGTTAAATGTATTGGCTACAAAGGCAAGAGAGAACAGTGGCGATACCAAAGTAAAATACTCGTGCTGGCACATGGCAGCTGTAACTTAACATAATGCGTGCTCAGTTGTTCTCTGCAGTGTGATTGTAATGAATTAAGTGCACAAGGTCACTAGAGGAGGAGTGAGTGTACTACTAGTTACTCGAATCGGGGCTGAAGCTGACCCCAGGCCAGTTGTAGGTGTCGGGCAGGAAGGAGTCATAGTTGGTGTTCCACACGGTGGCGTGCACAAAGGCATTCTTGTCCACCGGCTCTGGGTAGCGAAACGCCATGCCTTTGGCATACACATATTCCACCACCTGTGGGGACATACACACGGTCAAAAGTGCATCGCTGATGAGAGGTGAAAAATATGTCATATTAAGTCTATTATAAGAAGAAAATGTATGACTAATACGATAATAAAAATATATGAGATAACACTGTGCTGTCATGAGAAAAATTGCAAGAGTAAAAAAATCATATTGGGAAGAAAATGTAAGACTAAAACAATAATCATAACAGAGAGAGAGAGAAAGAGGAAAAACATGAACCGTTTTACTGCACTGCAGATACAAGATTTGTGAATTGATGAGCCAGTAGAGGGCTGTGAGCAGAACAAGTTTGCGTCTAAATTCAAGGGACGCTTTTTTACTTTAGATGAGTCGCGGTACCATTATACATGAATAAAAAGGTCATGCGTTGACAAAAAATAAAATAAAACACTGTTGAGGAAATGTGTCTTTGTCTTGCCTTGACAGCCATCTGCAGAGACACTTCTCGGATGTTGGACAGAGGCGGGTACAGTCGGCCTTCTTGCAGCTCTTTGTCAGTCAGCTGGTCTGCCAGCGTCTGCAGGAAGAGGAAGAGTGCAACTTACTGCATGTGAACCACAATTCGTGGACAAACTGGTGACCATCGAATTTTGTATTTCATGACAAAATGCAGTTTGACAATCAATCGCTTTTTCAAAGGCCAACTCCATTCTCAGGTTGTTGTCATATTTTGTGTTTTAGTAGACTTTGAGAAACGGGAAGGTATACTCGGGCCACAATGTAAAAGACAAATGTTACCAGAACAAAGTAGAAATGCCTTCATGTGAGGAGGGAATGAAAAAAAAACCCATTGCGTTACGAGATAAATTAACGAGGAAAAAAACAGAGGCATACAAGACACAAATCAAAATAATACAATGGGCGAAAAAAAAGTATGAAGGAACCTTGGCAGCCTCCAAGAACACCGTGTCATTGATGTGGCGCACTCCGCTCAGGATGACAGCCAGAGCCACACCTGTCACACACAAAAATAAGAATCGACCTCATCAACTCGACTGCTTGTGAAAAGTCATGAGCATCTCCTTTGTGTTGCTCACCTGGAAAGATGTAAGCGTTGTTGCCTTGTCCGGGAGTGAAGACTCGTCCATCGCTCAGAGTCACGGGACCAAATGGGCTACCGCTGGCAAAAAGACATCTACCCTGTGTGAGTATGTTGAGTTATTAGAAGACAAAGAAATTCATATCGTGCAAAGCCCCACTACTTGAGGTGGGTGCACACAGCGAAGATTTGCATGTAATTGCCTGTGGATGCCACAAGATGGCGGCAAAGCACCTTTTTTTCTATTGACCAAAGTGCAATAAAACCACAAATGGCTTTGTGTTTTCAGCAAAGGTTCTCCAAAACAAAACCCAAGAAGACGTAAATTCCAGACGTCTGAACTGCGAATATGCGACGGTTCACTCATATCATTTGCAGAAGCATAAATTGCGTACATCCGTCAGGGTGTAGGCGTCCTCGGCGGTGCACTCTGCTTTGGCGGTGGGGTTGCTCAGGGCGAAGATGATGGGCCGCTCATTCATGGCGCCCATGGCCTTGATGACATCATGGCTGAACAGTCGACCGGCTCCCGCCACACCTGCCGGTGGGTGTGGTAAAGGTTTAAATCATACCTACCTTTAAGTAATTAACAGGAAGTATTATTATTAAATTCTCTCACATATTTTTCTGGGAATTTTTTGGAGGAGTTAAGCATGACGTGGTCTCACCAATGATAGCCGTCGGTCCGATGGTGTTGACGGCATCCAAAAAGCTGTGAACGTCACCAGGACTCTCGTGAACAAATGCTTCCTGGTTGCCGTCCGTTGCTTGCAACCTTGCCTGAAGAAACAAACAGCCCAGC
Source organism: Hippocampus guttulatus (assembly GCF_054856545.1). Taxonomy (NCBI): domain Eukaryota; kingdom Metazoa; phylum Chordata; class Actinopteri; order Syngnathiformes; family Syngnathidae; genus Hippocampus; species Hippocampus guttulatus. Next base: position 12,739,216 of record NC_141265.1, on the reverse strand, counting down.
CACTCAGTCACAATGACGCAATGGTGAAGACGTTAACATCATTGAGCCAGACAGGAAGCGACGCAGACAGATTCTTCGCATCCTTATTGCATCTGCTGACCTTTACGAGTAAGCCGTCTTTGTCGAACATCCAGATCCTCTCCCTGGCGTCCGCCTGCGACATGCCCGACTCCATCATGGCCATGACAATTAGGTTTGCGATGCCGAGAGCAGCCTATGGAAATGACAGGAGGTATAAAATTACAACATTCATTTCAATTATTTAAAAAAAAAAAAATAGACTGGAGAGCCACCAGTTTACCTCTCCGGCTCCGAGGAAAAGCACTCGATGTTTTGTGATTGGCTTCCCAGTGGCTCTCTGAGCTGCAAGCAGACCAGCAAGGGCCACAGCTGCAGTGCCTGCATTGAGAAAAATAACGTATTAATTGTATAACTAGTGTGAGTAGTGCATCAACCAAACCCAAAATACACAAAAGGTGAATGCATTAAAGTCCTCTATCTGTACAAAACATTTTAATATGAATGCAAAATAATATCCATCCATCCATTTTCTAATCCGCTCATCCTCAAGAGGGTCGCGGGCGTGCTGGAGCCTATCCCAGTCGTCTTCGGGCAGTAGGCGGGGTACACCCTGAACTGGTTGCCAGCCAACCGCAGGGGGCACATAGACAAATAACCATTTGCATTCACACTAACACCTTGGGACAATTTGAGTGTTCTATTAACCTGCCATGCATGTTTTTGGTATGTGGTAGGAAACTGGAGTACCCCAAAGAAACCCACGCAGGCATGGCGAGAACATGCAAACTCCACACAGGAAGGCCAGAGCCAGAATCAAAACCTGCACCTCTGCACTGTGAGGCGGACGCACTATTATTATTTTGGGGCGACCACCATGTGGCCCCAAAATAACATTTTAAAAAATTGCTCAATATTGAAAAGGCACTTTTCTCTTAACACTCAACTCTAAACGTCAGCCTTGCAGATGTTTGCTCTTGGTAGTCTACTACAGAGCATGGTAGAATCTGGCATACCTGCCACATAGTTGAATTGCCCGTTTCCTTCCGCAAGGGGATAAAAAAAATAAGTTGTGTCATTAATAATGCCAGCTGGCTGGTTTGAACATCTTTAAAAGTCTCAAGAAACTTCTGAATGTACTGCAGACAGTAAACTCCAGTCCCCGTTGACTAAATAAATCTGACCCATTATCATTACAGTTTATTCCTTAAATTCAGGTGAGGTGTTTAATGATTCAAGTGGACGCCCCACCCTACCAGGATAACACCATTGGAGGAACTACAGTGTCCTATTTCGAGCTTAATGATTGAACCTTGGATATCATCATTGAAGGTGCAGTACTTCTCCCTGTACTTCCTGAGGAAGCGAAAGGCGTTGTGGTTCCCAAAATCCTCAAACTGGATCAGCGTGTCCTGCCCATATTTGTCCACCACGGCCTCCATGAACTCATCGATGAGGTCATCATAAACCTGAGAACGGTCTCTCCTCTGGTACAGGCCCATGTAGAGCGGATCCTTGAGGAGAGTCTGATGGGTAGGCAAGAGCAGGCACGGAGGGAGTGATTCCATTTGATGGCTTTGGTATATTAAACAGTATCTTCTCACCTCGTTGTTTGTGCCGACGTCAATCACGACGGGCAGGCACCTTTCAGGTCTGATGCCGGCGCACGCCGTGTACAGGCAGAGTTTGCCAACAGGGATTCCCATGCCATAAACGCCCAGGTCCCCCAGGCCTAAAATACGCTCGCCGTCAGTCACGACGACTGCCTGGAAGAGGGAAGCCTTCGTTGACGTGTATCCGTATGACAACGTTCAATCTTCTGAGACTTTCTAGAAGCGTTAGAAGAGGATACTCACAGCCACATTGGTCTCTGGCCAGTTGTCCAAAATGGAGCGGATGTGTCCTCTATCCAGAATGGAGATGAACAAGCCCCTATGAGACAAACAATTACACTTTGGTTCATTTGTTGCTCATCTTCACAAGGTACATGCCGGGGTATTTGGATTCGGGGGGTGGGCTTCACTTTTGTGCTAAAGGTCCACAATTTGATTTGAAAATAGAATGATGAGCCAGGTCATTCCTGGATGAGGGTTTTAAAAGAAATAAAGCTAAAACATGTCTGGAAAATGTGCAAATTTGTTTGTTTAGATCATTAAAAAGAATTCATCCATGTTTCAATGTAATTTCTTTTTATTCATTATTTTAATACTCCAACTAACCAATGAATTGATGCATGAAAAATGAATAGATTAAAATTATTTATTGTGATATTTTTTATTTTGTAATCTATTATTTTCATATGTATTATTTTTTGTTAAATGTTTAAATATACAAAATATTGATATACTGTACCGGTAAAAATGAACAATGGAGGCATCACACTGGTCAAAGGGAAACATTTTACTGCCATTTTTTTCCTCGCAGCACACAAACTTTTACTTGATTTTATTTTTACAACAGCTCAATTCACCAATTATTGAATGAGATGCCTCATCAAAAATATATAAATAATGAAATGATTTGAGGTCAAAATAGTTAAATGAATGCATCAAATACAGAAACATAAATGCTCAGTGAGCAGGATTACAGAAGGGAGCGAGCATGCTGCATGTTGCCGACTGGCCAAATTTTGCCTACCCGTGGTGATCGGTGCCAAAATGAGAAATGAGTTGCTGATTTCTTACTTCGGTCGTCGAAAGATGTGTCCGTAGTGTGTGCAGGCCAGGCCGACAGTGGGCGTGTAGACGATGGGCATCAACTCCTCAATGTCTTCCATCAGCACTCTGTAGAAGAGCCTCTCGTTTCTCTCTTGGATGCCCATCAGGTAAATGTACCTGGACGGTGAAACACAAGAAATTAGAGCCGAAAATTAGGGCTTTGCTTCCACGCTTGACACAACATGTCTTTACTTTTCAAGGGGATCCGTCATTTTCTTGAGATTGTTTTGGAAGCGCATGGCCTGGAGATCTTGCGTTTCAACTTTAGGAGGCAGCAGGCCGTGCAAGCCCAATATCTGTCGCTCCTGTAAAGAAAAGGCCATTCCCTGGGGAAAGGCACAAAGTGACAACAGTGAGACATCTCTCCCCGAAAACAAATTTTTAAAAAAATACAGGAGCAACATATTGAGTTACATTTACAGCACACTGTGAAAATGTTTATTGTAAAGATAAATGTATGATTATATTTAAACAGTAAAATGCATTTCGCCACATATTTGATTCCACGCTAACAGAGACGTCTCAAGTGATTGCTGGATGTGTTGTCCTCAAGAATAAACTTCCTAAACACTGTGCCTGAATTGGACAACTCTTTTTTTCTTTTTGGGGGCGATTCCACTCGAATGAAGGAATGCCTCGCTTTAATTCGACATCTTTTCCTCTGAAGATTCCACAACCCGCGTTTTCCCCCGAACAATTTCACTTGGAAAAATGGCTCCCCTCAAAAAGAGTCCTCCATTTTCCACAAGCACACTTGAACAAAAATGCTTCACTTTAATTAAACTTCTTTTTCTCCCCGTCAGGAAAAAAGTTGTTGCTATGACAACCATACACCATACACCATGGCGTACATACACCATGTGTGTGATGTACGCATCTGTAAAGCTGTGATTTACGGCAGGGTTGATAGACAAAACATAATTAAAGAGTATTATAAAAATGCATTAGTAAGAATAAATGTCTCCTCTCGGAACACCTGGTACACTCCAGTTGCAAAGAGCCTCGATTTGACGTAAATCTTGTCAATTTTGGTCCCGTGTTGGTCTTGTGGACATGTTTTCCACGAGGTGGCAGAGCGCCATTAGAAAGGGCTGACTTGTTCATTCCTGACCAGAGAAGCCGACAGCTGAAAGGGGTGAGAAAAGCGTTGTCGGCAGAAAGGCCAATAAAGGACATGGCAGAGTGCGGGTGTGTGTGTCGTTTGTTATGTCTGTGGAAATATGTCGGGCCTTCCCACACTATAACAAAATCGGAGGCTCTTTATGCTGGGACACATACAAGGGGGAGGGGATCGTCTGCAAATTGCAAAGTCATGCTGATGGAACAATTTCCCTCACTAGTTTAGTCACCAGAGAGATTTGCAACATGCAGTAAATTAGGTCTGGTGTGAACACCGGACTTATGTGTAAGAGAACAACATTGCCACTGATTGCGAAGACTTGATCACAGTTGGTGAGGGAGCTGTTTAGATGGGAAGTTGGAATGTCTATTTTTAGAGAGCCAACACTTCTGGTCAGGTCTAAATAGGGCATTAACCAACACAAGAGGGAAGACCAATCCTCATTCACGATGTTCCTGCTCCTGTATATTACAGAGCCCCTTCTGTGGCCCCTTCACAAAAAAAACAAAACAGGCAGTCAGCAATTAAAATTCACCCCATGAGTAAACGCCAACAAAACTTAGACTTGAAATTGTGACGTACAACAATGCTTACAAATCATGATGACACTGTGTGGCTTCAGCGAGACCGTGTGACTGATGTCCCGACTCGCCAGATTTGATTAGCTGCGTCGCAAGAACGTCTCCACTTTTACAAATGACAACGCAAGTGAGGCGCAAGGAGTCGAAGTACCGGTATATCTATTGAACACAATATGAGAAAGTGGGAAAAATCTGCTTTTTATCAGCTTTTAAATTTTGCGGCCCCATGTGTGGCACTCAACTCTGTATTTCCCCTTTTATATTTGGTTATAACCTTTTATTTGTCTCACAATGGAGAAATTCCCAATTTACAGCAGCAAAATTATGAAAGGGAGAAAGGAGCGGAACTAAAAGTATATCAATAACTATAAATGATCAAATAGAAATCTAAGCATATTAAAAATGGGTAAGTGGGGGTGAGTCCAGCTTTTCAGGTTGTAGGGTATTATTTTGACTGTATGATATTTTTTAGTTTTTAATCCCCTAAAAACCAAAATATTATCAAAAAGAATTAGTACACAAATTAAATGTCTCGACTTTTTCATTATTGTAAGTAAATACTCCTGGACACTATGAGGAAAGCAAAAGGAGGCTTCAATCTGATCTAAAGGAGACATTTTACTCAACCCATGTCTTCATTATAGAATAACAACATACAGTACATGTACAGTAAATTGTTTTCCACTCTGGCGCACATTAATCATACGCTCATTATGCGTTAGCATACTGTACACGTTGAAAGCACGCTTACTTTGTTGGTGCGGGGGTTGAGCATTAACGGCTTGCCCTTCTCTTTGGTGTGTGCCCATCTGCAGGCAGGCACGAACGCGGGCCTCAAGGAAAAGCTGCTCCTCAGCCGGGACAACATGATGGAGCGTCGACAGTCGGGGCGCCGAAAAGCTGAGTGAAAACACAGGAAAAGAGAGTGAGAGAGGAAGGGTGGGGGGGGGGGTTACCATGGAGATGAGGCAACCGTCTAAAGGGTGTGCAGAAAAGGAATCAGGAAATAAAAGTGTCATCGTGTTCTGCGAATCGAGGCGCATGTAATTCACGGCCAACTCGCCGACTGCCTAAAATGGCGGCAGAAGAACTCAATACATGCGGTTTTGAATAGAAAATACAGGATGGATGTATGGACAAAATGTTTCTTTTGCCATTATTCCCATTTAAATATGGTCATGTTTTCAATATCAGAATTAGTGACTGAATACGCATTTTGATATTATATTCATTAGTTGTGAAAACGAAGATGGGGGGGGTCCATGAAAACAGTAAAACGAGACAACACAAAGTCAAGGATTACAAGCACCGAGGTCTTTAATCCGCGTGTTGACGTCAGTGATTTGGTGTGCGTGAAAATGAAGATTTAAGAGCTGGGCATTATCCTTATCTCGTTGCTGCTCCACACGAAGAAAGAAGGAAAAATGATCACATGACAAGCAGGAAGCGAAGGTGCTTTCTAATATTTTGGTGACCTTGATTCAGCAACGAGAGTTGGGTGGAGGATACAATTGTCATTTGTCATAAGTGGCTGCTGGGCATGTGACTTGAACTTTGTCCACAGATCATCAGCCAACCTAAAGGAAATATGTAAGCAATTTTCAAGTCTGGGGCAACGTGACTGATTTGTATTTCACTTCCTCTCATTCACATTTTCCAACAAGACTCCATTTAACCTTGGTACACTTTTACGGATTGTGAACATCTTGACCCACCTCGAAACTGTGAGATTCCTCACACATGCAGAGAGTACTGAAGATGATCAACACAGTACTTCACACGCACACACGTAATGAACGATCCAACCACAATCGCTCTTCAGACAATTGTCTGTATGTGTCCCCCCCGTTGCTGATAAAAGAAAGAGGAAGAAGCTATCAGAGAGATATGAAAAGCCCTGTAATTACCTCTCACCCTGCCACCCACAAACACACACACACAATATATATTTTAAGAGGTCAGGGCATAAAACGTCTCATCCAAAGCAGTTACTGTATTTCCGCTCTCTGTTTATTTTCTCAACCGCATGTGGGGCGCAGCTGGAGGATTTTATTTCTGCATTTTTTTCTTTCATATCAACCAACAGGATTTACCAGTGTATTACGTCAAGTGAAATTGGAGTTCATGAACAGAGTGTGGCTAAGGGATTGAACAAGCAAGGGAGCAAACATCTTGTCAAAGCTACTGCTATAAATTAGCTCTTATTCCAGATGCAACAATTCAGCTTACTTCCTTGACACCAATTGGTACTTTGTTATTAGCTTTGGCGCTACCTCGTGGCATCTTAATATGTTCCGTAAAGAGCACAAAAAGCGTTTTGGAATGAACAGCTGAGGATAAGTTCCACAGGAAAACTGTTCAAAAGACAAGTAGGTGCCGTAATTCACCGTTTTTACATGTCTAATATATACTATGGGAAAATGTGGTTCCCGTTTTCGCGTCCTCTACTCAACATTTCAGGCTCCGAGGTTGATTGATACTGAGGTAATGAACTGAGACCATGCATGTATCACGGAGTTCGTACACTCCAGTCCAGACCATCATCTCGAGTTGTTGCGTCCACAGAAACATACTAGTGACAGGCTTTCATGTGTGAAGTTTTATGATGTCACGGGGGAGGGCGCCCTGTGTCACCTTCATTACAACAATACAGGACTTGTCATAGTGCTTTGAAAGGACAGGGGTGGTGACTTTGACTATGGTGCCGTAATGTGTCACTCATAAAACAGGTTGCGTGGGAGGGGGTGGGGTAACGACTCTCGTTCGAGGGTGAAGTACAGTGCAGTACAGTACGGTAGAAGTACCTGAAGCTCACCCGGCCATTTAGGATGAATGGAGTTGCACAAGCAAGGTAAGTGGCTAGCTTCGCCGCCTGTCACGCGTCGCTAATAACAGCGATGTGTCCTATTAGGCTTCGCGTGTCAGATGGTGGACCTATGAAATGAGCTATTTTTAAAAATGAATGACATACACCGTTGCGTGTTTAAAAATTGTCCCAAAAAAGTGTGTCGAACTGACCTAAGCGCACGTCACAGACATGATCCTACAACACTGAACACGTTTCGCAATGGCGTACGTTTTTAAATGACGCCTTACCTGGTTTTAAGGAGACGAATGCCACCGAGGTTCCTTTAAAATGAATCTCCCAGGGGCATGTTTCCAGCAACTCAAACGGCGGCTTGGTTGAGTGTTCCGGTGATAGCAGAAACTACAGATGCTCTGAGAGACGACGAGCCCTCCACTGGTTGTCGAGAGGAATTTGCGCGTTCAGCCAATCAGAAGATGGGATTCTATCCCGACGTTTACCGTAACTGACAATATGCGCAACGCTTTAAAAAGAAATCACCCACAGTATGACGTCACTTTACCGTAATATCTAGAGCGTAGTGGTGGGCAACATAGCCGAATAATATATATATATATATATATATACAGTATATATTAGAATTAAGAATGGTAATTATTTTAAAGATGAAAATAAACATACAAATATTTTTTAAAAAATTGAAATAAATTTGTATTTCGGATTAGTCTGCACCCATCCATTTTGTAATCTGCTTATCTTCACGAGGGTTGCGGACATGCTGGAGCCTATCCCAGCTGGCAGTAGGCAGGGTACACCCTGAACTGCTTAGCAGTTAATCGCAGGACAGACATAGATGAACAACCATCCGCACTCACACTCACACCGAGGGACAATTTCGAGTATTCCATTAACCTGCCATGTTTGTTTTTGGAATGCGGGAGGAAGCCTGAGTACCCGGACAAAACCCACACAGGCACGGGGAGAACATGCAAATGCCACTATTAAACTCAATGTATGTGTTTTGAACACATACCTTTTAATTTTAAAAAGTGGCCCTTGAGCACCTAGTGTAAAATCAAGTTTACCTCGACACCTCAGCACAAATATTTATTATGCACAGTGTAGTTTTAAACATTAAAAAAAAATAATGCAGCGCAACCATTTTGTATTTGTTTTATTATGTCCCCCACCCAAAAAAGGTGAAAAAAACCCCAATCATTACTTAACATTCAAACCGCTCCCGTTACCAAAATGGAGTAGAAAAAGCCTGCTGGAAAGACACGTGAAGTATGTGGATATATTTACATTACTCGCAAAGCATGCAGATTCCGATTTGGGGTGTGTGTTTACATTCAGTAAGCTGGGAAGCATTGAGGTGTACAAAGGCATGTACATTCATTCAATAGAAAATTAGCTCAGTAACCGTGTGTAATTTGCGTGATAGAAGTTATTGCTGGTTTCGTGGAAAGTGTACTGAAAAAAAAGAAATGTGCTTATTGAATTTGAATCATCATTGAAATAAATTTTGCATCACCTTACTGTATATTAAACACCACTGCAACAGATAGAAGAAAAACATTCCTAAATGTGCTACTGTGAATAGAAGTTCAGTTTGTTTTTGTTTTGTTTTGCAAATGTTCCCTCTTGATCCCATTTTCCATTGAATTTGTGTGTTCTGTGGACCCATCTTATAATACATGTCATAGCCTTATTGCATCCTTGTAAAAAAGCGAAAGCGACATTGAATGCAACTCATTTTGGGGGGGTTAGGCACATGTGATTAATAACCTCATCGGAATATACTGTCTTTTACAATTGCAAGCATAGGCAACCCACAAATTTGGTTCATACTACAATGATGCTTGTATTCGACTTTGGGGTCTTACGTTAAAGTTTGTTATTTTGTGCTCTCTATTGCAAAATAGAGAAATATTTGCATTCAAAAAATGCATTGCACATCAAAACCAAAATCAAGTCAAACAAGTCTGAAATTCTGTAAAGACCACACAGCACCCAAAAATGTCCTACAAATAATGCACGTGTGAGGAGTTGGACATTTTATACAACTAAGCGTCATTTTTCTAGTCCTACGGTATTCCTCGTTGAATACATTCAGAGGACCTTCCTGTGTGTGGAAGACATAAAATATGAAAACATGAACAAAACATAAGTTTTTTGGTGTGGTTGTCTGGTGTTTAAGTTCCCGCATATTGGATGACAATGTAAGAGTCAAACCCCAAATCTCTCAGCTGTGAGGCAGACATGCTAAGCACCATTCCACAACATTGCCTAATTAACTGAAATGTTACTTTTATATGACTGTGGCGAATACAAGACGGAACTAAAGAGGTCAAACTAGCTCCACACAGATGGGCCAGAGCCAAGATTCAAACCCAGAAGCTGAGATCGTAAGGCAGACGTGCGACTAATCACCATGCTGCCCCAATCAAAAACCTGTCAAATACATTTCTGTCGAGTTCCCTAAAGCAATACCTCGTGCTATGCCTTTCCATATCAAGCAGGCGTAGGGAATGCTGGTTCCTCGAGAGCCAACTGGTAAGTCAAGGTACCACTGTATATAATTGCCATGACAATTTCATAAAAAACACAATTTAGCGGGAGCTTTGTGGTGACCTGCGGAGGAACATTGTAATACTACAAAAGAGAGTTAAAAGGAAGATTGAAAAAAAACTTTTGCGGTGTAAAATCCTGGAGTGGTTTTAAGTCCTCGGGGGTGGCGGTGTCCTGTGCTCAGGAGGTCTGGACAATGTGCAGTTGATGTTCACTTGTTTGCTCTCCTCCCGCCGCCCTTTCCCATCACTTTTTTCCTTATTCTGTCGACACAGCTTCAATGCTCGGGAGATGAATGCATCCAAGTCGAAGAGGCGTTCTTTCTGCTTGACGGGAAGCAACTCGTCGCATTGGACGTCCGATGGTTTTGAAGTGCTGGTAGTGGAGAGATGTGGGGGAGGAAGAAGAGGAGAGACGGGAGTGGATGGAATGAGGGAGCAAAGAGATGGAGGGGTGATGGGCGGAAAGGGGCTGATTCCGTCCTCGTCGGTTAAGTGATGCGGCTCCACGTCCGGGTAGTGAAAGACGGGAGTCGGGAGGTCCGTAGGGGAAAGCGGGAGAGGCGGGGAGGAGGTGAAGCAGGGGTGTGGCTCCAGAGATGGACTTGGACTGGGGGAGTCCAGATGGGACTGGGTGCTCTCCACCCAGCGGGAGATCTCCTGGAATAAATCTCCTGTCCCGGTTCCCGTTCCTGCAACCTCGTCATCCACGTTCATCTCCCTCTCGTCCTCCAAGCTTCCCCCAAGTGGCTGGATGGGCACCGGAGGCGTGATTGTGTTACGCTTCCAGTGGGACAGATCCAGAATGAGGCGGGGTTCCGAGTAGTGCTGAGGTTTGCCATCCCGCCACGCGATCCGGTCCAGATAGGACGGCGAGCCCACCTTGTAGTCGCACGAGCGGCCGCAGTCCAGATCGCCGAACCCGAAACCGCAGGCCCGGTCTAGAGAGGAGTGGGAGTGCTCCAGGAAGCGTTCGGCGGAGCTGCTGTGGGAATATTTACGCGGGTCCACCTTGACGGAATGACAATAAAGGTGGCGAAGTGAGTCAGTCCTTTTTGTCCGACTTGCATTTCATTGTGTCATTTTGGTTACCAAATATGGTACCTTCTCAAAATAGGATTCCTTGCCGGATGAGGCTCAGAAAACTACATTGTTGAGATTCATTTGGGATTTCCAAAAGCAGATTAATGAATGAATTACTTATGGTGATGGCTTATCTGTCCAGTTTTGTTTACATGTATTGAAGACGTTTTGTACACCTTTAAAACCACGAGGTCAAAAGGAACTCAAATTGGGTGCAATAGCTCACCCAGTGTTGGGTCCAAAAGGGTCCGAGCCAACACTGAGTGATTGATACCCAGCCCATTGCGCCAAGGATTTGACCCCGCACATTTGGTCAAGATTCTGATTCAACAAGCCCATCCCGATGTGTTTAAGAAATGGATTATCGTTTCATTACAAACATTTTCTCAGAAGCACTGCCTCTTCTTTGCGGTCACCACAGGAAACAAGAAATATTGATATTTTGTAATGACAAATAATTCCTGAATTGACAAGGGTGATCAAGATCATCTTGTGTGTTTTAAGCCTTTCATGCACCCCCTAACCTGATAGCATGATAAGCTGTCCACTGTCCCTGAAAGGGTTCATATACAGCACTCTTCGATGACTTATTGTAACTCACACACAGCGATTGTTATCTTGTTATGGAGTCATTTCCAGTTTCGGTAATGATGACGTTGTTTCTATCGATATGTTATCTAATACACTTATCAACAGGGTTGCAGGTGAGCTGGAGCTTTTCCCTTTCCTGACTTTGAGCAAGAGTTGGGGTACACCTTCACAGGTGTCTTGAATGAACCTAACATGCATATTTTTGGTATGCGGAAGGAAGCCAGATCACCTGAAGTAAAGCCACGCTGGCAGAGATTCGAAACAGAACTGTGAGGTGGATGTACGTACTAAGCACTTCTCCACCATGCCTTGATATTTCAAATGGTCCAAAAGAACTACACATTTGTCCTTCCGGCGGTTCTTCTGTTTCCATCCATCCATTCATACAGCCATTTTCCAGTGTATCGATTTTATTGTATGTATTGTATTTGTATGTATTTCAATAAAATCTTTTAAAAAATTCCACCAGCTGTCAAAATGATCGTTTTGTCCTCAAAGCCATTCCTGTTTCGATAACGGTGGCATCACTGTATCGATATTTCATGGATGGATCTGCTCAACGCTGATTAAGGTCTTTACAAATTTCATGTACAGTACATACAAACATGTATAAAACAAACGTGGATTGCTGAGGCGTATCCTACCTGGGCCTCCTCTAGAAGTGAGGTGCAGCTAGCTCGGGGGTCCCTCTGCACCTCCTCTTCTTCCGTCGTGTCTTCCATATCTGAAGTCATGTGACCGGAAGGCATGCATCCGCAGCTCCTCCCAAACTGCGGCCAGCACATATCGTTTGACAAGCTGGAAAGAATGGAACAAAAAAAGATGGGGGGTTTTTTTTCCCCAAGTTATCGGATTAATAAGGGCCGTGGGGTTGGGTTCACCTGTCCCATTGGTTACTGGACGTCTGGCTCAGACTATTGCTGAGACTGTGTCCCGTGACCAGGCTGTCTTCCAGTTCGTCCTCAATGCGGAAGGGCTGCACCGAGGTGGGCTCATCTTCGGGACACGAGTACTGGCGCAGAAAGGGGTGGGAGAGCGCCGCCTCGGCCGTCAGTCGGTCCATGGGGTTGAATGTTAGGATTTGCTCCAGGAAGTCCACAGCTGAGAGAAAAGCGTGACAAATATCAAGTCAGTTTTATTCATATAGTGCCAACACGCAACATTCTGTTGCATTAAAATAAGGTGGGGGGGAGAGGGGGGCGGGGAGAGACGACCGTGGGGTTGGTCAACCAGGGGACGCATGAGAGAACAATGGGCACAACAACATACTCTATTTTACATACTGTATTGTAATTGAACATCCACATTACTTTTTGACAAATACTTTCAAAGAATTTCATTGAGGCTATTGGAGTTTCAGGGAAGACACTAGCTACGCTCACTTCCGTTATATTTAAGGGAACTGGTCGCTCAAACGCGTGCGCTGACCTTCTGCATTCACTTCAGGCAGCAGCACGGAAAATGGCTTCTTGACTTTCCAGCCATGATTAATACATGAAGGCATCATCTGGACAGGCAAACGGGACAACATTTGCAGTAAGGTCATCACTGTATGATGATTATTATGGTTTTGTATATACCGTATGTAGAGTTTTCAAGAATATGAACAACCACCTGCAGCAGGTCCTGTCTGTCCTCATCTCTGATTACCGGCACGGTGTCAAGAATCAGCTGCATCTGTTCCAGTGCATGAGCTCCTGTGAATGGAACAGTCACACTAATCAAAGCACAGCAAAGGTCAGACCAGTTCTCGAAATAACAATTTGAAAGGCAGCCATCCAGTGCAATGAGAAGAGACGAAAGTAAAAAAAAATTGGCAGGCAAATTGAGATCATAATGTTCTTATAACGTCCATCAATCCATTTTACGATCCACTTTATCCTCACAAGGGTCGCTGGAGCCTATGCCAGCCGTCTTCAGGCAGTAGGCGGGAGACACCCTGAACCAGTTGCCAGCCAATCGCAAGGCAGACACGAACAACCATTCGCGCTCACACTCACTCCTAAGGACAATTTAGAGTGTTCCATCAGCCTGCCATGCATGTTTTTAGAATGCGGGAGGAAACCATAATACCCGGAGGAAACCCACGCAGGCATGGGGAGAACATGCGAACTCCACGACCTCTGCACTGTGAGGTCGACGCGCTAACCACTGGACCGCCCTTCTTATAACGTCCCAATGTTAGATATGACCTCTTCTCAAAATACACTTTACTCTTGCAACATGCCTTATTTTGTCCGTATATCACCATTTCATTTTTTTTGGGGGGGGCGTGTCTAGTTGAGTTATTGCATCTTTTTCTGGTGACATTAAATAAGCATAATATTTTTTTTTCCCATCGCTATTTGCAAATTTTGCACTTTAAAGAAAGCAATTTATTTCTGTATTGTGACTTAATTACTTTTGACAAAATAATCTTATTCTTGTACTGCTTATTCTTGTACTGCTGCAAATTTTGACTCATAAGATCAAAGCTTTCTTTTTTTTCGAACAATATTTAATCTTTTTTCTTGTAAGAATCTATTGCGATTTTCCCACTGCTTGTGAATTAGATTTTTAGTCAGTAGAATGTGCTCGATGACGTGAACATGGATGAAGATGGCTTTTCAAAGCAACTTTATTGTAGTGACGTCAACACGCCAGCAGAGAGCGCTGCAGCAAAACATGAGCCACCAGGTACTGTTTTTCTTTCATAAATACCACAGGTACCCTGCGGTAAATATGAATACAGCGCAGCAATAAGAAGTGATTGCTCAGCTGCTTTGCGGATTTGCGGTGTTAGGAGAAAATAAAAGATGGATGTGTGACTGGAGCAGTGAAGCACCTCCTGCCTTATGTGCTTCCCACCCGCTGGTGTGTTGCAGCCCGGTAGAGGTCAAATAAACTGCGAGAGGAGGAGCAACATGCAGACTTACTCTGGAATCATTGGCATTCTGCTCACACACTCATGGAGACTGCAGAGAGACTCAACAGATGCCACTTTGTGTAATGTCATGTTGAATTACGGAAGTGCGATTCATGTTAAAATTCCACTTCCAACATTCCAAATTGGAAGAGCATTAACAAAATTCAGTTAAATTGTAAGAAAGGCTGCATGACAGACAAGCGGTTAGCACGTCTGCCTTGCAGTTCTGCAGTTAGGGGTTCGACTCTGGGGTCCAGCGTTCTTATGTGGAGTGTTCATGTTCTTCTTGTGACTGCGTGGGCACTCCAGATTCCTCCCACATTCTCAGAATATATAATCTCAGAATACATAATATAATATATACCGGTAAAATAATACATTTTTTTCCTTACAAATTGATTCAAATGAAATCTATATTCTACATAACCTATACATCAGATTTTTTTTCCCCAAAAGAAATGTACTTGTACAATATACTGTATGTTTTCCTGTAAAATAATTGTACTCTTAGTCTCATCATTTATTTGCAGAAAATAAATCATATTTAAAATACCCTAAAAGGCCACGTCTTTTTTGGTCTCTCACACAGCTGTCTACCTCTCATATAATTCAGACGTTACCTGCAAAGAGCATGCGTCCAGTGAGCATCTCAGCCAGGATACAGCCCGCAGCCCACATGTCTATCGCCTTTGTGTAGTTGTTCGGGGACAGCAGCAGACGAGGAGAACAATACCACTTGGTGACCAGACCCTCGGACAGGTAGCCCTGTGGGAAAACAATAAGTGAGGCCTTTCCAACAAAATATACTGCAGCTACTGTTCAAAGTATGTGAAGCATAGTCAGCTCTTCGGTACGTTTCGTGCATATAAATCCGGTGCAGTGGTTATTTTTGTTGGAACAACAAACAAGCCTCCAGGGGGGGGTTTCCGACCATTTTATTTTTAACTTGACAAAATAACACAACAACGTCACAACGTTAGGGCCAACTGCACAGGGGTTCAGTCGAACAAAGAGGAATGCACTTTTTTTTAAACAAAGTTAAGAATATTTAGCTTTGATGAGGTATTCGTGAACATTTATTATTGTGGTTCTAACTGAATTCATTTTGTGCAGTGAATCTGATTTTCACCGACAGCCCGACACACCTCTCTCTCTCTCTCTCTCTCTCTATAATATATATATATATATATATAGTTTAATTAAAATTACGGTCATTACATTAAACTTGGTATGTCATCACTATAAATATAGTAATCAAAAGATACATTGAAAATGTTTTTTTTTAATGTTCTGTTGTGATGTTCTAAAATAACCATATTAGCTAAATATAGTTGTATTTCCACTGTAACAAAAGAAATGGCAACAAAAATAATGTAATGTACTAAAATAATCTAGAATCTAATCATTTAAAATTGATCTATAAAATCTACATTGCAATGGCTCAGATAAAAACTTTTACTGACAATGACAAACTAAAATGAAATGACGTATGAATAAAACAGAATCATACGAAAGAAGACATCTGATAGTCACACAGAACGGTACAAAATTAAATTCAATTGAATACATCAATCCTTCGCTGACCAATGCCGCTCAACCTCAGCTTTATGACAGCAAGAGACAGCTCTGGGTGCCTAATAAAGTGAGCACTGACTGCTCTTCGAACACTCTTTTTTCACCCTTTCTTCCTTCCTCTTGAATAATTTATGGGGCAAAACTAATATGGTAGACACGCACCAATGTCTTTGAAAGTGTCAACATTTTGGCTATATTCTCTCACCCTCCCTGCTCATTTTTCACCCCTTCCCCTTTATTTGTCTTCTACTCCTCTCTATGTAAACACCCCGCCCCCTTTGTGTGGCACCCGGCTGATCCGCTGCCCCGTGATCTTAGCTGACAAGAGATCACCTTTCATCACACACACACACGCACACACACACACACACACGACAATAATATCAAATAAATAGGGGTATACATCTATGATAAATATTTTACTTATTATTGTTATTAGATAACAAGTTTGTTCTGGAGCGGTTAGCTTAGACACGGTTAGCACGGCTACCACGTATTATGCAAAAAACTCTTAACATTCGTATGGATTTACAACCCATCTGCTATCATTATAGAATTACTAAGATTAGTATTCAAACGTAAGTGTCTTAATTAAATTTTAAGGATTTATTCCACAATATATTTTTTTGAACTGTAAATCTTTTTTTGTTTTTTTTTTGTGCTTTGCAACATAAACAAAGAACAGAAATTGTATTTGACTGTTAAAGCTGACCTTATGAGAATAGTGGGGATCAACTATCCGGGCCAGGCCGAAGTCTCCGATTTTGAGCAGCAGTTGGTCAGTGTTGATGAAGATGTTGGCAGGCTTCAGGTCTCTGTGCAGCACGTTGGATGAGTGGATGAACTTGAGGCCCCGCAGCAGCTGGTAGAAGAGCAGTGTGGCGTGACCTGTGCAGATTTGGATTTCAAGCCAATTTCCACATCCAAAAAGTACAGTGTGGCACAGGATGGGAATATTTTGATGATTTCACTGTCAAAAATTGCTAAGCATACCCCGTTTGACAATTGGCACCCTTCTATTAGCGTGCGAGTCGAGGTGGTCAAGTGAATAAAACGTGGCGCAGGACACCGTGTAATTTGGAAATGCACCAGAATTCGTTTGATGAACACTATCATCCAGTCAATTTGGTCTCGATCCACTCATCTGGTGTGCATCATGATTCAGATGCCAAAGTTCGAGCTCCATCAAGTGAGTTGGGAGTTAGTGCAACATGTATTAGGATGTGGATGACAGCATTCGGACTTGAACAAAGCAATCAAGACTAAACCAAAATCTCTGACTGGGGTTTGCAAACAAACTCAAAATGTGTGGTTTGGATTTTGTTCAACACACTCCGAATCTGTGGGTTGACCTTTGTAAATATACGCACTAAAGTGGCTTTGGAACCGGTCAAATTTGGACTAAGCTGTTTAGATACAAATGTAAAACGAAACCAATGGAGTCAGTGCACCACAGTCTGTTTTCAGGAAACCAAAGCTGTCAAGTGTGAACCCGGCCTACGATGCGTTTACTTTATCCGTACCTGTCGACAGCGCTCCTTGCTCCAGCAGCCGGGCCAAATCTGTCTCCATGCACTCCTGGATGACGTATAGGGCGCCAAGCTGGGCTGGGTCCCTTACAGGCGGTCGTCCATGGGGTGCCAGGACCTCGTGTACCCGGACCACATTTTCGTGATGCAGCCGGCGGGTGATCTTCACCTCCCTTAGCGCGTGCTTCACCGTGACGGCATCACGCATGGCCAACTTCTTGATGGCCACGCGACGTCCGGTGCGCTGGTCCACGGACGACAGAACCAGCCCGGTACCACCGGCGCCGAGGGGCCTGATGTCGACAAAGTGGGCGCTGAGGTCGAAGCCGTGGAGGAAGTGCGAGGTGTCTTGTCTGGCCATGATTGATGACTTGCCCTGATTCGAAAGGTGTTGTTTTATTGAGATAAAATATATTTAACATTTGGACATGTGCATTTAAACATTTAGAGCACTGACGTCAAACTCAAGGCCCGTGGGCCAAACCTGGCAAGCCAGATCATTTTATGTGGCCCGCGAAAGCAAATCAAACGTGTCATTTTCCATGATGTTTGCTAAAATCTCTACCAAAATTTAAAATTCTCATATGTAATAAATAAGAGACATATTCTAAGCATTTTCTTGTCACCAACCCCTCATTAGAGTAACAAACAAAAGTTGAATAAACTGTAATTGACTTTTTAAAATTTGGTTTCAGTCAAATCAGGTTCACCTCTAAAGTGGCAAAGTGCAATTTAGGTTCAGCTTGAAATTTCATCCGAAAGCCCAAAATATCCCTCACGTTTTGTGAGCGGTGTGAGTGACCAATTTTAGGACTTGCTTGGCTAAAAATTAAAACTTAACTTGACTTGCTACTCATGAACCAAGTCAAAACTTGAACTCCATGACTTCACAAGACTTGAAAGTTTATGATTAGAAATCCGTATTTTTAAGGTCGTGTGACATTTTCGCGCTTAAGATTACGACGGTAAATTTGAAGCGGTGTGTTTTTGATCAAATCAGGGAAAAACAGAACGGCAACATGCAAGATTTGCTACTCAGGGTTTAAGAGTTAAGCTCAATTGACGTCACAGTTCAGCTAGTCATACGTTAACATTGCTTCATGTTGGTTACACGTTGAATTGAGAAGACAAGAAAGAAACAAAAAATACAGTGAACAATTTTGGAACCATTCAAAAACTGTGATTGTAAAACAGGTTGGAGCAGCTAACTATTACCACAAGTCTAAACACTTGAGCGCAAAAGTGGCTAATATGCAAATATATGTTGTGACTGAGCAAGAACGTCTTCACCTCCCTGAACCAAACACACGATTTCACTTTATTCGTGGGGACTTAACTCGCTTGATTTTTGCTGCAGTAACTTGGGATTTGCTCGAAACCAGAAGGTGAAGACTCGAGACTTATGACTTGCCCGTATGTGACTTATTCCAACACTCATCAATGCCACTCAGGTAAAAACAGCCGCATTATGGACAGCGAAAAAGAATACGATTCTCTTCCTCATCTTCCATGATGCCATCAGTGGTTCATTGACACAAGTCTGTCGCAAGTTAGCACCATAAGTGAATCAGTGGTGTGTCTCCCAGTGTTTTATCTACCTGATGCCGATACTCTGAACCAGAGGGAGGGGTGGGGGGGATTTCAGCGCCCCACTAGGAACATCAGTCGGCCAGTGCATCTGTTACCACGACTGCGGGAGGGAGGAAGGAAAAAGAGAGAAGATATATGAAAGTCACACAGCAGCAGTCTTCAGAGGATTGAGCAGAATAACTATCACATTTATTCGAGCCAGTATGAGAGCTGTAAAAAAACAAAAAAAAAACTAAACATTTTGTCCTTTTACGCGGAGCAATGGTCAATTTTGATCATCACTGTCAGAGAAGTACTAATTTAGAAAAAAAGCTTGCTATTGTAGTTGTGGTTTGTAGCGGTGTGCAAAACGAGAGCCATTAGGTGCCATTTGGAGCCAAGTAATGCGAGCAAAAGCAAGTTAAATTACCAAAAAAAAAAACAAACCCAACATTTTAAAAAGTCATACACAAAGAATGGAACTAAACAATATTGAAAAAAAAATAAAGTCGAATATAAAAGGAAAACGAGATCAAAATTTAACAGCAAAAGAAAATTAAGAAAATACAAATGTGGAGCCTATCCCACCTGTCTGTAGGCAGCAGGTGGGGTGCCTGAACAAAAAAAACATTGACACTCATAATCACACCTCGGGACAATTTATACTAACCTACCATGCATGTTTTTCGGATATAGGAGGAAACCAGAGTAGCCAGAAAAAAAAACCTCACGGGCACGGGGGAGAACATGCAAACATCACACAGGAGCCCCGGATTCGATCACTCAACCTCTGCACTTTGAGGCAGACGTACTCAACAATCAACCACCGTGCCGCCTTGGAGGTAAGTGGTTCAGATAATAGTTTGCAGTGGCGTAGAACTGCACTGCATCGCACTGACAGTTGGCTTCTCCTATTTTATCATGTACGGCACCGACAAGCGAACAAGGTCATCAAATTACTCGGAAGACTTTCACATTCGTATGCGGCACAGTTTTATTTGACTGCAAACTACAAAAGACCAATATTAACCCTCTCATGCACCCTGTAACCAGATAGCATGAGAAACTGTCCACTGTTGAGGGATTTAGCCTTACTTTGAGTACTATTGGTACCAGTCTCTCACCTGAACATCTATTTAAACTCTTAAAACAAAGGATGTAGTGTGAAGTTTGTATCTTCTTCTCCCTTGAGTGGTTAACAGCGCCCAAGTGTCTTCTTTTGCATCCCCCACCTCTGGCGAGACCCCGAAGGCCATCATGTCCCCCCGAGGAGGAACTCTTATCTCAAGATTTATGCACAGCAGGAGAGGTCCGGACTTTCCCATCATGCGAAGATCGAATCGCATCAACATTCCTTTGTTTCAGATTTTTACATCAGGGGCAGAACTGCCCGCCTCTCGTGAACATATTATCCCTATATAAACGTGAGACTGTATTTTTCCTTTGCTTCCTGACGAAATCTGAAAGTCTCAGGAGCCTGAATCGATTCGTAAACTGCAGAAAATGAAACCTTCGAAGGTACTGTTCATCGTCTCCAGCCTGTACTGTGTTTGGATAACTAACATCCTCATCATCCGAAATTAACGAACACGCGGAGGAAGAGAAAGGCCGACTCTCTCCCCCAACAAACCGCTGTCCCTTAAAGGGTTAACACTGGACTATTTTGCCAACTCTCCAATTGGATCACGTTCGATTGTGCAGGCGCACGCTGTTATAAAGCATTACAACAGTCCTTGATCCCTGCAAGGAGCCAAACAATCCGTCGATACAACTGACTAAACCCTCACTTGACTCACTTTCCTCTCGGCTCTCGGTATAAAAGGGTTCACAGAAGTAACAAAGAGGCCGCCACGAAACGACACTTCACGTGTGCGCTCACCTCAGGATCCGCAAAGTATGTGTGTGTTAAGATAGACGGAGCGAGAGAGAAAGACAGAGAGGCTGCATCTACCGGCGCTTGGTGGGAGGCGCAGCTTCAGACTGACTTTATAAATAATGCATCGCCACTGGAGATGACGCTTTGCGCGGGCGCATGTGACTTTTGCAGCTTATGCAACAACAAAGAAAATATCACCACCAAAATACTTCAAAAAGGGTTGGCGTTTTTTTTGTCACTTCAAAAGGGTTACCAATGGTGAAAGACAAGTTGGGGGGAATCTGATTCTAGCCATAGAATGCGATAAGAAAGCGCTACAAGCATCTTGTCCGGCCTGCTCACTACAGTGTGGTGAACATTACTTTGAATTTACACGGCAGTCATCTCTGGTTAGCGTGTGCGCGAAGACACTCGCCTCCTAGGCGTGCACGTTTAGGACGACAATCGAAGTGTTATCAGACTTCATGTGCATGAATAAAATCTTTTTTAAAATATGTTGACATTTTCAGACTTTGCATTGCAATGCAGGTTTTCATTCTATTTATGTTGTGGTTCTTACCTAATAAAGAACAGTAGTTTAATGTTCAAATATATCGAATTGATTCAGACCGTTTTGGGCACCAGTAACTGTACCGCATAAATTCTCCCCAAAAACAAGGCTATGCAAGCATGTGAGCTTGGATTGACTCCAGGTACTCCGCTTTCCTCCCACATTCCCAAAAACATGCACGTTAGGTTCATTGATCACTCCACGTTGTCCGTAAGTGTGATTGTGAGTGTGAATGGTTGTTTGTCTATGTGAGCGCTGCGATTGGCTGGCAACCAGTTCCGGATGTACCCCACCTGCTGCCCAAAGACAGCTGCGATGGGCTCCGGCATGCTCGCGACCCTTGTAAGGATAAAGCGGCTCGGATTATGGATGAAAGGAAGACTGATGAATGATTAAAAGACCTTAATGAAAGGTAGGGGCAAAAGCAAAGTTTGTAACCTGGATTGAAACGCATTTCACTTCTTTTGGCAACTCTTTGTTTGCAGCATAACAGCTAAAGGCTGCTTCAACGTGTTTGTTTTGAACTTTGCGCTTGAATCAATTGCAGACATCAAAGCCCCACTCGGGAAAGCAATTATCTTTTAGACACTCGTGTGACAGCCAAACATGTTAACACACGACTACATTTGTGCCTGAGCATTTAATACTTTTTATGATGACCCTGGAAAAGATTAGATACGGGAGAGGTGTACTCCATTCCACTGTATTTTCAGGTTCTAGCATTAAAGCTTCTCTGCATCTTATTCTTGTGTGTGCAGCTGGCTTCATGCACCAGCTGAGTGCGCGCGTGTGTCCGTGCGTGCGTGTGTGTGTGCGTGTGCAGTGTACCGCCCCTTTGAAATTACACCAACTAAAACACTGTGTGAATAGAAGGTGAGTAAAGTACACTAATAGTACTCAAGCCAGTTATTTCGTCCCTTTCTCAAACAATAAGATACCATTACAAAGGGTGAGAGGAAAAACAACAGCATCACACTCACCGGAGGATCATACAGCCCGCCCGCCGTCTGCAGACAAAAGATCCGGAGAAAGAGATAATCAAGACAGATGCGAGCCCTCGTCAGAGAAAAAAAAAGTGAATTAAGTCAACGCATCTCTTTAACTCGATGCCTCTTTGTTATAAGGATGTGATACCATGGGAGAATGGAGGGCAGGCAGCATGTCGGCAGCACCGAAGTGGGGATCCGCGGATGATGAGATAAGGCAGCAGACTGCTCCAGAGCCGAGAGCCCCGCTGTGTGGCCGGCCAGAGGACCGCGGAGAACGGAGAGAGGAGGGATCTATATCAAGATAGACCCACACAAAAGCGTACGTTTGCACGCACACACATGCTGCAGCTCATGAAGTGCCGTCTCCCGTTTCACCTTTTCCCACAATTCCAACTACTTAAGTCTGGGAGTGCCGGCAGCAGCAACAAGCATGTCGGCATGATGACCTCACTTAAACCCAAGGCCTACGACAGACACCTCTCAAGCTTCATCGAGTACACGCACGCACGCACGCAC
Organism: Hippocampus guttulatus; assembly: GCF_054856545.1. Classification (NCBI taxonomy): domain Eukaryota; kingdom Metazoa; phylum Chordata; class Actinopteri; order Syngnathiformes; family Syngnathidae; genus Hippocampus; species Hippocampus guttulatus. The sequence goes on along the minus strand of NC_141265.1, from coordinate 12,716,221 downwards.
ACGCACGGAAATACATAAACGTCTCAAATATAAAAAATAAGTGGTGCAAAGACTCACCAAATCCGGCAGATGAAGCTGTGGTGAAAAAAGGTTGTTACTGCGGAATTAGCAAGTGCAAAGAAAACGCATCGAAGAAAATGACTGGCACCAGCGACCCTCACGAGGATAAGAGGTTAAGATCATGAATAATGTGTAAGTACAGACCTATTATGTTTAAAGGAATCATTTTAGTGTTCTTTTTAAGGGTGTGGTATTCCTAAGGGGCAGCACTGCTACGTTGGCGTCCCTTCACTGGCCTCCTATACATTTTGGAGTTCTTTTCGGCAAGCCCCCTTACTGCTCATCTTTACAACTCGTCTTAAAACTCATTTTTATTCTTTGGCTTCTGACACAGCATGAGACTTGATTTTTAGTTAGTTTTGTGCTCTCTACTGTCTTTCGTTATTAATTTATTGTTTGTTGTGTGAAGTATTTTTGCTGCATGTACAACACTTGGTAAAACAGCAGTGCTTGTTTTAAAATGCTCTAAAAATACAGTTGAGGTCAAGCAGATGTAGTTGACAGCTTAAGCGTTTTTTTAAAATATGGGTTTTATTTAACAGTAATGGTACAATTGCATATTAAAGAAATTTATGAACAAAATCACACTATCACTTGTTTTGTTCCTGTACAGAGTAGTGGTTCAAATACAAAGTTGACATGTTTTTAAAAAAAGGGCAAATATTTCTTGTGTACACCCAATTTCAATGAAGTTGGGACGAAGGGTTAAACCTAAATAAAAACAGAATACAATGGTTTACAAATCATGTTCAACCTGTATTTAATTTAATGCACTACAAAGATATTTAATGTTCAGCCCGATAAACATTGTTTTTAGCAGATAATCAACAACTTCGAATTTTATGGCTGCAACACATTCCAAAAAAGCTGGGACGAGTGGTAAAAAAAGAGAACGTTTTGGAATGCTCATCAAACACCACTTTCAAACATTCCTCAGCTGAACAAGCTAACCAAGAACAGGTGGGTGCCACGATTGGGTACAACAGGAGCTTCCATGATTTGCTCAGTCATCTTGACTGTTATGGACGCAAGGTTCAAAACCCATCATTTCAACTGTTGAAATTGTCTTCTATAGGGACTCAAGAGCCCGACCTGGGCTTACTTTACTCCAGGAAACACTAATTGGAAGTATAAACACAAATACAAACGCAGCCAATCACTTGTCAAAATTTAGTTATGTATATTTCTTGTTCAAGTGATATTAGCGCCTATTACCTTTTTTTGGCACCAGTTTCTTAAAACACACATCACAACATTATAATTTTTAGAAGTTTTTCTTCGTTTCATTGCTGATACAATTGCACCACTTGCAGGGATCTTCTGGTCACTACAGACCATTTTTGAGAAATTAAAAGTGATCACAACACAATGACTTAAATTGCATGTTTGACCATCTTGATATTTGTAAGCTTAAACAGCATAATGCAATAATGGAAACTGTTGTATTTGTGTTTGATTTGACCCACCACACAACTCTCAAAGCAATTCAATTCCGCAAGGAACGGTCATAAAAGAGCACCAATTTACTACCCAAGCTCCCATAATGCATTAAGAGTGAAATAATAATAATAATAATAATAATAGATTTTATTTATAAGCGCCTTTCAAGACACCCAAGGACACTTTACAATAACAAATAACACAAAACAATACGGGTTGAGCAGCGGCAGCCAAAACGCGCCAGCGTTCACTCAACCCGAAAGTCAGAAAGAAACAAGGGAGGGAGAGGGGGAGAAAGTTTACTATATATTCGTAGTTAAACCGGGATCCATTGTGGGGGGGGGGGGGGGGGGGGTTACACAAAGAAGAGTTCTGGACCTATTGATACATCCAAATTTGTGAATTATTCACTTTATTAGCTTAGAAAGGCAATATAAACATGTAGACCTTTAACTATTTATTACATAGAACTCACCTAAAAAATGATATCCTCATTAAGACAAGGTTTATGTAGATTAGTTGAATCAAGTCGGTCATAAATATTGCAGTCCGGCATAAAGCATTAAATTAAGTGCGGTGGATTCCAGTGAATTTGGCCAACTAAAAATCTAAGTAACAGAAGGAAAAACAACTTGAATCTATGTGTCGCTATTTTAAAAAAAACTGAGTGAGTTCAAAAAGGTGGTACAAGTGAAAAAGGAGGAAGAACACTCGTGGGAATGCTGTTAAGTGATATGCTGGAAATTCTCGCTTTTGATCCATGACATTCGTTTATGATGGACATTGCAAAACAGTGATATTTAACAGATACAAGGTCTTGAGGTGAAAGTTTTTTTGGGTCAGGCGTAAAGAGGCTGGTAGCCGCTCCTTCGCCTGCTGCTTTTACAGGCTATCACGCACACGCTCAGCATCCCAAAGAACTGCAGACATACAGAAAAAAAAAAATCAAGCACTCAGAACATTTTTTTGGAAATTGCGGTTTAGATGTTATTGCACTTTCGCTAAAATTAAGTGAGGCTCACAAAAAATGTTTGCTCGCAAGTGGCACAATTGGGATATCCATGAAATCAATTATTAGATTGTATTCAGCCCTCCAAATGTGGAAGAAAATATCACATCTCTGGGATTTCTGCCAAAGCAAGTGCAGCATAAAAGAGCAGATTGGATATGCCACATTAATGCGATTTTGACTTGACCTCATCAAATGGACTGATTTGTGACAGAAATTTGTCTGCCCCCAAAAACTCAAATATACACATTAAAAAACATCCAATGACAATTCAGTATCTTCTAAATGTGCTGCATAATCAAGACATGCAGTTGGCAACAAGACAATGTGGATTAGTTACTCTCATTAGTACCTTAAAAATGGATTCAAGCATCAAATCCGAATTGGCCACTTGGCCCTGCAGTCCAAATCCATCTGCAGTATATTTTACATTCCATGTCATTAACGGTGTCGCATTTTGGTTACCTTGATGACGGCGAAGCCCAAAATGACCAGCATGGCGTACTTCAGCACGTCCTGCAGCAGGTGCTCCAGCTTGGCTTCACAACCCTGAAAGCACACAAGCCCCCCCGTGCTTCATCTCCCACATTTGACTCGTCCGTCAGTACTGACCAGTAATCTTCGTTCACCTCTAAGTTGAGCAGGTCTAACCGGTCCAACCTGCCAGTGCACTGCGTGCTGACATTTTTACAGCAGGACACGGGCACTGTGCTGTCGTGGCTCTGGTACCAGGTCGTGTTGAACCAGCTCGTGTAGTTCCTCACGCCGCAGCACTGCAACTACACAAAGAATAAATTTTTTTTGAAACACGATTGAGCTCACAAATGGCAAACATAAATAAATAAATAACAGTAAACACACGTTGCCCTTTCGACACAAGTCAAATGAAAGAGGATCTGGTAAATGTAAGTGCAAATCGTCCAGTACCAACCTGAGTCTGCAGGTAATCCACAGTTTTGGTCTCAGGGTCTTCGCCGTCATACTTTGCAAAGACGTCGCTCATGGACTGCTCCAAATTCCCGTTTATCTGCACACACGTTTGAAAAATGCTCAACATTTGAAAGAATGTTGTCGTACTGTAGATGCAAATGCGGAAGTCACCAGCAGATGTCACTGTGGTCCAAAAAAGTGAAGAGTCGCAATTCAATCATCAATCGTTCTTATTGATGTTTTAGATTTTCTAGCAGCATTATTTTTCCTGGCAAAAATGATCCCAATCACACAGCCTTTTTTTAAAGGCTATTCTGCGGATTCAGGTGCTCTTTAGATTGTATCTCACTTGTCAATTTGTCCATGATTCACCCAAGAGACAGTATTCGTTCCTTGTGGTTTAGGACACAAATCTGTTAACATGCCAACAGAATCTAATAGCCTGAGCATTAATCATTGATTATTTTGAGTTTATTTGTCGTGACCATTTTTTGACCTTTCACTTGACTTTTCACACTGAGCTTTCTGTAATCAGATTGCGGTATCGCTTATGTTAGCATATCGCCTGCATACTCAATGAAATAAGGTACAGGGCATGACGTAAAATCCTGACCCTACTTTGCCTGATGTTAGCATACTAACTGCATTTTATTCATCCTTATTTGAAATAATACCTGATTACAAGGCAAGTAAAATCATTTAGCAACTGTTGAAGACGACTCACTTTGCCTTGGTAGACGAAGCTCAGTACCAAAATGGCAACCTCGGCTGCGAACATCACCATGATGATCAGAAAGAACTAAATGAAACAAAATAAAAGACACTTTAAGATGAGAATTCATAGTGCAGCGACATTGATATAGTTTCAGCGTCGGGCACTCACAAAGCTCAGGCCCACTTTGGACTCTCGCATGGTGGCGCAGCATCCCAGCAGGCCAACGATGAACATGACCACACTGATGCCGATGATGACCACGGCCGGAATGAGTGCGAACTTGTTCTGGATGAAGTTCTCAAAGGTGTCATAGCTGCTCAACACCTGGGAGCCAACGTACGCTAAACCAGCACCTGCAGCCTGGAAAGCAAAGCGACACATTTATGATTCATTTATTTATTTTAATGTTGATTTGAGACTCTTGAGACTCCCTTCCAGCTTCAGTTAGAGGAAATATTCAAATTCTGCTTGCTGGTTCTTTTTAACTCACGGAGGCAACAAGCGCCGGAGATAGCAGGTTGGTAAATTGCTTTCAGTATTTAAAAAATAATAATAATAATTTTAAAAATTAATGTAGAACCCTGATGCATTTTTGTGAAGTAGGATTATCTGCAATGGCAGTGCGCAAAAACTAATTTCAGTAGACTGAACATAAGTAGACATTAACTCATTCACTCCCAAAGACGTTTTTAAACGTCTTTTCAGACTTGGTCCAGAATTGGCTGGTACTGAATGAGTTAATATGTAACCCCCATCCATAAAGGAAACATATGCAAGGCTCCCACACTCATTGTGAAGAAGGTCCACGGTACAAAGATGGTTGGGGACCACTGACGCAAGGTACAGCAAGTGCCCAACAAAAGATAAGGGTTCTTTGCACTTATGTACAGTATATTTGAAAGAAAAAAAAAAAGCATATATCTAAGAATCACTAGCTTGAGTGACATTTGCCATGTACCTTCTGGTGGAATCATAGCCAGCCATTTGCAGGATTTCTTTGGCATTATTACAGGTTGCGAAATAGCTTTATGCAAGTGTGATGGGGTGAGAGTCCGGGATGTATTCAGGATTTAAACTTTTGATAGTTACTATTATAAACATTTAGGGGCTCAATTACTCGCTCTATTAACAACGGAATGTTCTCCCCATGACGTGCTAATAGGAAAGGTATTTGTATACAAGTCAATCTGTCCTAATTTGACGTACAGGATGTCAAGCGTGGCCATCAATTGGTCTGCAACACAATGATGACAAATCAGTTGCTCCAACAGCACAAAGAAGTTTGTTCTTAATATCATTCCTGGGGCCTCATGTGAGTTTGTCTTGAAATGAACCCTTTCAGCACATGTCCTGACTTTTTTTTTTTTTTTGATATGCGAACATATGACTTCTCCGAATAGGCCTGTGTCACATTGTGATTGCGTTCAGGCTATCTGTTAATCCATGCGAAAGACGGCACGACTGTGACCTACTAAATCATTATTATCAACACACCTCAATTCCCTTTTCACCTTTGACTGGCCTTTATCGGTGAACGTGGCGGGAGAAAAACATGATAACATCATTTTCCTGTGTTCCAAGGTTGTTTTGCGGAGGCAGGCGATCACCTGTCTTTTTCGGCTGGGCCGCATGACTCATGTCTTTTAATCACTCCACAGTCACGGGATGGCGATGGGCTCGCTCGCTCCCCCCCACAGGATTGCCTCATAATCTCCCCAAGAAAGTCTGATTTTATGCCCGTGAAACGAGGCAGCAAAGAGGCTTTGTGTGTGTGTGTGTGTGTGTGTGTGTGTGTGTGTGTGTGTGTGTGTGTGTTCAAGAAAGAGGGGCGCACTCCCAACTCTGTGGAATGTGGCCAAATCCAAAAGAATCTTCTGTGGCAATGGCGGAAAGGTGATGTGTGTGTGGTGTATTGCAACTTACTGTGGAACAGTGAGTCATGGGTATGTTGTACAACTTTTGAGTTATACTTGCTTTTTCTTTCTCTCTTTTACAAGCATTTGAACCACCACCATTTAAGTTAGGATCCAATCCCAATTTTCATAATTGGACGGGGAAACACAAAGAGCTATTTTAACAATTATTGTATTCCATAAAGTAAAATCCTACAGGCTTTCCTCCACCTGGGTCAATTAATGCGACATTATGCGTGTTGTAAATTTACATGGGCTTTGTAGCTAAGACTCTTAGGTTATATGTATCATTAGAATATTATTACCAAGAATGATCATTTGCCTAATGTCCTTCGTTGATTATAAGGACATTTTTATACATCAATTCGTCTATGAATTTTAAAAATATATTTTAAGGGGTGGGAGAATCTGCGATTGGCTGGCGACCGGTCAACTACACACCATACCTCTCGCATTGTCAACTGGGATAGGCTCCAGCGCATCTGTAAACTTTGTGAAGCTTTAAAAAATGAATGGATGATAGGAGAATCTTTTGGACTACGGTTTATTGTGTCATTAATTACCAAGGTTATTATAGTTCATGAAAACAATTTAAAAGTGAGAAATATTTTTGTTCATGAAATCAAATCAGAAATGCTTTTCAAAACTCAGACTATGCCTTACGCTTATAAAACGATGTAAAAATGAGAGTCCAAAAAAAAAAAATCAAATGAATGTCATACATGAGCTATCAGAGTTCATTTTAAAAATGTTTATCGTTATCGCTACACGTCTGTACAGAAGAAGGTCAAAGAGTGGTTTCTGATTAAAAGCCCTCTCAGTGTTGATTATGCTGTCAAGAAAAGCAATGTTGAAATGTCAAAGTTCAGCTTGAAATTAATCTTTTCGTCTCTCATGATTTATAAAGAGCAGATAAAAGGCCTGGAGTTCATTTCAAGTGTGGTATATTCATTTGGAATCTGGAATCTCTTGATATGAAGTCCAAAAGCTGTCACTATCAGAGCGCAAGTCACCATTAGGTTGAAAAATCAAACCGACCCCATCAGAGAGACAACAATGGTCCAATCTTAAAATTAGAATAGGAACTGCTGAGCGCAGCAACAGCGAAACAACATGAAAACCAAGTGTGGTGGACGACGGAAGAATCCTTTCCCTCGTCAGGAACGACGCCCCCCCTTCACAACAGTTGGCAAAATCAAAAACACTCTCCGGGAGGTGGGTGTACCTGTGTCCAAGTCAACAATTAAGAGAAAACTTCACCAGAGAAAACACACAAGAGGCGGCGTAAATCAACGTTGAGCCTCAAAAACAGGCCAGATTATAGAGTTACACCAAGAAACATCTCAAAGAACCTGGACGCTATCTTATGAAGAGAGACCAAATTTACGAGAAAGAGGGAAAGAAAGAAGTATGGAGAAGGGAAGGAACTGCTCAGGATACCTGTTCAATGAAGCGCGGCGGTCGTGTAATGGGGTGGGCATGTATGGCTGCCAATGGAACTGGATCGTTTCAATTTACCAATGATATGAGTGATGATCAAACCAGCAGAATGAATTCTTATGTGTTTCAGGCAATGTTATCCACTCATTCCCAGCCAAATACTTCAAAACTCATCGGCCGGTGCTTCACAATGCAAATGAACAATGACCCAAAGCACACTGCGAAAGCAACCAAAGATTTTTTTAAGGCAAAGAAGTGTCTTTTGAGAGATACAGTATATCTTTGAAGAAAATTCCACAGTTCCAGTTGCCTATTGCAATTGGCTGGCAACCGGTTCAGGGTGTAACCCGCCTACTGCCCGATGACGGCTGGCATAGGCTCCAGCACGCCCCGCGATCCTTGTCAGGATAAAGCGGATCAGAAAATACATGGATGAAAAGCTCATTCATCTTGTAAAATGACAATAAGAAAAGCATTGCATCATACCTCCCTTGAACTCAGTTGTACCATATCACAATTCCACTGAATTTAACCCAATCATTCTACTTTAAAATAAACCATCCTTGAATCATTGATAAGAGATTCGTATCAAACCATATTTTAATGAAGATGCACATCCCTGATAAACATACTCATATACATACATACGTATATACTTTTTGTTCTACTTCTCCCTTTCATAACTTTGCTGCTGTAAATTGGGAATTTCTCCATTGTGAGACCAATAAAGGTGTTCGTATTCTTATTTGACAAATCTGGGCTGTAGATCTTTGATGCAAATGTGAAACGATGAGGTTAAAAAAACAAAACAAAGCGTTCGTAAACACATGGAGGAAACGAAGAGCTTGATTACATTAAAGAGATAAAACACGACTGTTTTCCTGCGTAACCACAGACAAGGTTCAGTTGAAATCTTGTTGCACTTATCAGATCAAACAGAATCGAGTGTTTTCGGAGGGCAAAAAACAAAACAAAAACAAACTGTCCATTGCAAGCGGAGGCCAAGGGGAGGAATGACGACATATTTTGATGGTTGCCAGCTGAACAACACTCGAACGAAACGTAAACATCAAAGTGACGAAAATGAAACGACGTCAAAATTCAATTCCTGCTCTCCTCATATTTACAAGTTTTCCAACTCAACTTACTCAATGCCAACAAGGAAAACGAAGACATTTTGAGTTTTACATACTTCCGTAAAGTCTGCCAAGCGATAAGAATCATATTAACACTCAACTAGCATATTTCATTAGGTTAAACAGGCCTGTTGTGATTTTGAGGAACTACCGTATAGTCGAGAATACAGCTGACGCCATTTGATACCACAAAAGATTGACTTCACAAATGCCAAAAAGAGTTCCTCTTACCCAGAAGACCAGACTGAGGAAGAGGAGGACCGTCTTGGAAGTAATGATGCCGCAGTCCATGTCGTTCAGGCGGTGGTCAGGAGACTGAAACGGAATCAGCCCAGCTGCAGGTCTTGACGTCGGTCCGCTTTCTTCTTTGGTCACGAGGGTTCCAGGCAGTGTGACGTCACGTGTATAGCCACGTGGTCACATGGTGCGGAAGTAGAAGGGAGAAGGTTGTGGTGCAAGCATGCGGCAACGCTTCCTGGTTTTTTGACAGAGAACAGAATGTTTGTTTTATCTGTTTGAGTCACACTTAAACCCTGAAGATGTAACGGTTCATTCGCCTAACTCATGTCACCACGTTGCTTCAAATCCCACTCTTGAATGCGGGTGTGAATTAGGACTGCACGATATTGGAAAAACATGCGTGTGATATGGATGTTGAACATTGAAATATCGATTTTGTTATTTAACATGCACCTAAAGAATGACATTTTCATTTTCTAATTAAATGTTTTTTTAAAATTTTGTGTTAGTGCCCTTACTCGGGTGTAAAACTCATTTATGTCGCGGGCCACTTTGGACTTGCGTCCAAATAAACGTTTAATTGTCTCATACACATATTGCATGTGCCATTTTTGTGATTATATATTTTCATATTGTGCAGCTTTTGTTTGAATGATTGTCCGCTTTTGGCTCAAGTCATTTGAGATAGAGACCAGCTCTTATAACCCTCAACATGATAAGGAGTATATCAAAAGGATGGGCGGGTGAATCCCTTTCACAAAATTTAAAGACATAAGGAGTCGCTGCAGTCTAAAATAGGTCACTTTTCTATTTTATACTTTGGATATGTGAATAAACTTTGCTCCGATTGCATCGCTTTTCTTCTTAAATTGATATGGAAAACAGCTTTCCTTTGACTGCTGACGGCGTCTTGGCCACTTTCTTTTGTGGCCAGCCACGGTGCACTCTAAGGTGGCCGCGGCAGCAAGACAGCCAGCCGTAAGGAGCAACATTTTTTCCTATTTCGATTTTTTTATGTATGCAACACCATCTGATAAACCGTAGATGTGACAGACACCCCAATAGCCAATCATGGCCAACCTGTATTCTGAGTTTGAGCCATGATTGTTACCTGAGCACTTAGCGACTTGTGATGTCATTTTTCATCGACAGTGAGTGGCTGGCAAAATGGCCACCCGCTGAGTTGTATAAAACCGAGTGGATTTTATGGCTTCATTCAAATTCCACGAATGCAAACTGTGTTTAGACTAGTGGGGGCATATATAACATCTTATTGTAAAGGAAATATTTGACTGGACTTCCTCTTTAACGGCTGCAGTATATTAAAAAACTTGACCTGAGGGTTTCTATATCTGTGACATTATCATGGCATGTATGTGGCCACTTTCCAATGCGTAAAAATATCAATAACTATTCTTTTTGTTTGCCATGCAGAATGAATTATATTTGCCCACATGGAATCTGGATGTTATTACAAAGCCCCTGAATTACCCATGACCATGCAAACCCGAGTATGTGGTGCATGGACACATCGCCAAACACAAATAACCCCCAGCACCACCTCCACATTTTCACCAAGCAATCAGAGTGCTGCTTATCAGAAACAAAACGTTGATCCAATGCTAGCCCCTCGACATCCAAACTGTAAATTGATGGTGGTGATGCAAAGCCACCAATTTACATAAAAGTGCCCAGTGTTCATGCAGATTTGCATTAGCCAACTGAATTAATTTAAGATAAGCAGTACATACTCGAATGTTCAGCAGCCAATGGACAAGCTAACCAAGAGGTCACTACGCCACCTGCAACCGTGGTCATATCAAAAAATGAAGCACCTCACCACTCATGTGAAATTCCTCCACAATAAGGTCTTTACAACAATCCATGGTTCGCTGTACGGAAGAGTCTCTGCACTCTGACATCTCTAAATAAAAGATATATCTTGCCTTGCCTCAGTTATTGGGGTCTTATTACTGTGGCTGCCGTTTGTAATAAGGAGCGTTTGAGTCTGGATGACGACATGCGTTATGACATCGCGGCGAATGATTGCGCATCACCACTTTGTCTGAAAGTCTCTCATCTCTCTAAAGCGCGCACATTACTAAGAGCCAAAACCCAATAAATATCGGGACAAATTTCACTTGTGGCATAATTGGCACTTTAGCCACTCCACTTATGACCAGACCACCTGGAGGATCCGCAGAATATCGTTCAATACGGCTCCGGCCCACCGGAAATGAGCCCTCGAACGCGATCCAGGAAGAGGGGGGGCGCGGTGTCCAACCTCATCCTGAATGCCATCTCCTACAGCGGCCCGTCTGGCGTCACCCTGGCCGGCCTCAGGAGAGTCCTGAAGGCCAACGGCTACGATGTGGTGCGCAACAGAGCCCGGCTCCGACTGGCCGTCCGCAGACTGGTGACCAGGAAGTACATAGTGCGCACCAGGGGAAGACGCCTCAGGATCAACCCCTACGGCCCTCGCAGGCGCAGAGGCGTTCGATTGAGGCGGCGAAGGAGGAGGCGGCGGAGAAGGCGGAGGACGAGACGCAGGAGAGTTAGGAGGAGACGCTCCAGGAGAAGAAGGCGCAGGAGGGCCACGCCCGGCCGCAGGAGGAGGAGGAGGAGGAGAAGAAGGAGGAGAAGGAGGTCCGTGAGGAGGAGAAGGAGAAGGAGATCCTTGAGGAGGAGGTCCGTGAGGAGGAGGAGGAGGAGGAGGTCCAGGAGGAGGACGTCCCTGAGGAGAAGGAGGAGGTCCCGCAGGAGGAGGTCCGTCAGGAGGAGGAGGAGGAGAACGAGGGTGAGGAGGAGGAGGAGGTCAAGGTACCCAAGGAGGAGAAGGAGGAGGAGAAGGAGAGTCAGGAGGGTCCGCAGGCTGAGGAGGATCAGGAGAGTCAGGAGATATAGACGCAGGAGGAGACCCAGGATGCGCAGGAGGAGGAGGAGGAGAAGGAGACTGAGCAGGCTGTACTAGTGGCAGCTGAACATGGACTGTATATACGCTTCCATTTTCTCCATCTATTCATATAGACTTCTATTTATCACTAATGGACCTTTTCACTTTTCATGCCACTCTGTTTAAATAATATTTCTGTGTGAAAATAAAACATTCATAGACAGCTGCTTGGACCTCATTGTAGCTGTAAAACCTTTTTTTTTTTTTTTTAACCCAAAACCAGGCCTACAGATCAAAAGTGGCCCCAAACGCTGGTAATTTGTAGTTCAAAATCTTCAAAGACTGAATTTCCGGGCAAAAACAGTTTTGGAGTTTGTCTGACAAAAAACACAATCTCCACAAATACAATTTCTCCCCTGCATCTCACTGTTAATGGCAAATGAATTTGAAATGAAGTCATGGAAAATGATGCCTATAGTGAGCAGATTGTGCTTTATCAACACTTAGTGGTCGCTTCCTGCAATATTTTAAAATAATTATTTTCAAAAAGCCACTATAAAAAAAAAGATTTTGTGTTCTCCATTATGTGTCTGTCAGCCATCTTGGAAGGTGAGTAGTTTGAATTTATTTTGTTTTTAATGTACTGCGGGCTCGACACTTGCATGACAGTTAAGGTATAAAATTATACTTAAAACATTGACTGCAGTATATAAAAATTCTTCCACGAGACTTCAGCTGAGTGAGCGTTGAAATGGACAACTCCACAGTTTAGTTTTTTTTTCGTTGAATGATGATACTTAATTACGTGTAGTTCATAAAAGTATCATCTAACACTTATGACTGTCATCCAGATATCTTGAATGGCTGGCATACAGTGAAACTCCTCTACAACGAAACCTACATGGGCGAACATACTCCCTCGTGTGAAAAAATGTTCATGCATGAAAGCCATTCCCACTTTTCTGCTCTCCCTACGACGAAAAGTCCGTCATAAGAAATCTTTTTCTCTGCTCTTGCCTCGCAACGAGATTCACCGCAACGAAAACAAGCCTTCCGCCAAAGTCTAATCCAACTGAACTTGAATGCCACAGCGACCTCTACTGCTTCGTTCGGAAACGGCAACAGCAACCACCACACTGGTTTACACATGCACAGTAGTCCAGGAAGTATTTGTTGTTTGTTTCAGACGCAGCCCAAAGGTTGCATTAAGAAAAGAAAAGCATTCACGCTTGAAGACAGGATAAAAGTAATAAAAATGAAAGATGGAGGAAGCAAAGTAAGACATTATGCAAGAAATTGATGAAAGTGAAAGTGAATGCTGATGGTAAATTTCACAATTTCGTTCCCGTTTTTTCTTTCTACACTGGCTATATGAAGTGTCAAATAAGAAATAAGTGTATGCTCATATTTATGCACTACGTATTGGAATAAAAATAAACAGGACACACATACGTTTTGTGTGTGTGTGTGTGTGTTTACATCCGAGATAAAATTTGCTACAATGAAAAGCCCCCTGTCGTGAAAAAATTATTGCTGCAAACATGATTTCGTTGTAGAGGAGTTTCACTGTATAGCATTACTTCATTTAGTTTGCATGACAGTATCACATCAAGATATGTTTGACTTTTGGAGGTGCATTTCTTTGGAGGTGTATTCCATTTCAACATTCACTTGATCACTTCATCTCAATGTGTAAGCAGAAAAGTTCGAATCAATAGGTTATTGAAAATCACGATTGTATGCATGACATCAATTTATCATGAATGCACAGCAAGATACATTTCACTCAAAGAGTCAAGGCATGGAGTCCACCCACACATTTTACATTGAACATGCAGCACGATGTGGTTTACATGACAAAATGGATGCCGTTTTATATTCGCATGCAATCATGGAGATGTTCAAAGGGGTGCCGCATAGAATTGGCGTCATGTCAAAATAAATAAATAAGCACGCATACATAAATAAATAAATACATACACACATACATACATAAATAAATAAATACGGAGCCCGTGCCTCAAAATGAAACTCGCGAGATAAAATTTTCAATTTTCTCCCCATCCAAGGTTCAGAATTAAGGGACAAGAAGGATCAAACGATCTAAACTTCCTGCACGGAATTGTAAAAGCAAATGGTTGGATTATTGCATCCATTATCCGAACCGCTTTATCGCCACGAGTCGCGGGCATGATGGAGCCTATCCCAGCTGTCTTGGGGTCACAGGCGGAATACACCCTGAACTGGTGAACTGGTTGCCAGCCAATCGCAGGACACACATTGACATAATAAAAATAACTTTAAAAAAATGATTTTGAAACCCCACAACAGTTATAAAAGGGCCAAAATAAGACCATGACACTGTATATAACATTTGGTGGATCATTTTAAATTTTAATTAATTTAAAGGAAATGCGCTCCCTGTGGACGACTGGTTAGACGTCCGCCTCACGGTGCAGACGTGCAGAGTTCGATTCCAGCTCTGGCCTTCCTGTGTGGAGTTTGTACGTTCTCCTCGTGCCTGCCTGGGTTTCCTTCGGGTACTCCGGTTTCCTCCCAAAATCCGGCATGTTAATGCGATACCAAATTGTCCTTCGATTTGATCATGAAGGCGAAGGGTTTGTCCGTCTACGTGTGTCCTGTGATTGGCTGGCATCCAGTTCAGGGTTTACCCGGCCGAGTGGCCGAAGACAGCTGGGATAGGGTCCAGAATGACTACAACCCTCGTGGGGACATAAAGATTAGAAAATGAAAATGAAAATGGAAATGAATCGCACTCACCCATATTATTTACATTTGGTTATTTATCTGGTCTATTCCGTTCCTCTTGCATTGTAATATATTATTCCTGATGTCAGTCACCAATATATAGTTTAATTGTCTATTCTATTTATATTAAATTGTTCCAAACTCCTTCGTTACTTTGTCAAATTGTACTTTATTGCACTAGATTTTATTCTTTACCATTTATATTATTTCTGTTGTATTGATCTGAATTTATTATTTATATTCTCTGTTCGATTTCTATTGTTAGTCGGTTATATTTTTATTATTGTCCATTCCATATTGTCTTGTTTATTTTGTTTATTCTACAATTGTAATATTTTATTTTATACAGTATTCTATTTCTATATTGTTATTGTCTTCACTATATACTATCTTGTATTTTGTTTGTAATTTATTATTTGCATTGTCTAATCTATTTCTACCATCATATTTCAAATGTATTAATCATATTGTCTATTCTATTTCTATTGTAGTATTTGACGTTTCATATATTGCCGATTGCATTTATATATTTTTGTTTATGTAGTGTATTTTATTGTGTATCATGTTCCCTTTACATGGTAATATGTTCCGGGTCTATTGTATTGTTTGTGATATATTTGTTGAATATTAAATCGTTTGTCCAATTCTATTTCTATATAGAAATGAAACATGCAAATACATAGGTGTTTGTTTAGCTTTTAATAAAAACTAATAATATCCATCCATCCATCCATTTTCCGAACCGCTTGATCCTCACTAGGGTCGCGGGGGGTGCTGGAGCCTATCCCAGCTGTCTTCGGGCAGTAGGCGGGGGACACCCTGAATCGGTTGCCAGCCAATCGCAGAAAACTAATAATAATAAAAACTTTTTATTATTACATCCAAAAGTAAATCCGTGCTGATAACTTTGCGCAACATACTGGGCTCAGGTTACATTTAAAATAAACGCAATTTATTTGTAATCACTCTGCCTCGCAGGGTGCAATTTTGCGTATTTCTTTGGACTAGAGCAAGCTGTCACCGTCGGAAAAGGCGGGGATGAGCAAAAGTGACCTTGACTGTTGTTGTATATCAGACACATTACAGAACAATGTCGTAACTATGATGACGTGGGCGCAAATGACACGTCACCCGGTGTCCTGTGCGTAATTACGCATCACACTTTGACCCCAAAGCTTGAATGTCTCTAAAACCGAACGTACAGAGGGTCCAAATTCCCGCTAAAACTATGAATCGTCTCTTTTTCAAATCCATTGAACGGTTTATTGTGTTCAAATTAAAGGAGGGCGGAACTGTAGAAATTTGAGAGGTGAGGTATGGTCTCGGGTGTCACCTTCCGAGGCACCCATGAGGACTTGATGAAGACTCAACACATCGACACAAGTGTCGAGCCATCAGTCAGACTCACGGCCTCAACTCAAAACTCTAGAGCGAACAGGGCACCATGTCTCTTGCACGCAAATCCCCGAGGAGGAGATCCAGGAAGAGAGGCGGACCGCTGGTGTCCAATCTCATCCTGAACGCCATCTCCTCTTACGGGGGTCCGGGCGGCATGACCCTAGTCGGCCTCAAGAGGGTCCTTAAAGCCAATGGCTACGACGTGGTGCGCAACAAAGGACGGATCCGCCTCGCGCTGCGCCGCCTGGTGGCCAGAAAGTACGTCGTGCGCGGCCGGGGCGCCGGGGGACGCGGAGTCTTCCGGATCAATCGCTACAGAGCGAGGAGACGCAGGAGAAGCAGGAGGAGGAGGAGGCGGAGAGTGGGAAGGAGACGGAGGAGACGAAGAAGGCGATACAGGGGGAGGAGGAGGAGAAGGAGGAGAAGGAGAAGGAGGAGAAGGAGGAGGAGGGGCCGAAGCAGGAGGAGACGAAGGAGGGCCCCCTCCAGGAGGAGGAGGAGGAGAAGGAGGAGGAGGAGGATGTCCATGAGGAGGAGGAGGAGGAGGATGTCTGTGAGGAGAAGGAGAAGAAGGAGGTTGATGTCTGTGAGGAGGAGGAGGAGAAGGAGATTGTCTGTGAGGAGGAGGAGGAGGAGAAGGAGGAGAAGGAGGATTTCCGTGAGGAGGAGGAGGAGAAGGAGGTCCTCCGTGAGGCGGAGGAGGAGGAGGAGAAGTAGGAGGAGGAGAAGGCCGAGGAGAATCAGGAGAAGGAGATACAGACGCAGGAGAAGGGCCAGGTCCATCAGGAGGACCCGCAGGAGGAGAAGGAGAAGGAGGAGGAGCGTGTACTAAAAAGCTCTCGGATGGACTTGCAATCTGACATTTTGTATATTTTGCAGTGCCTGCAGTTTACTCTTCTTGTAATTTTTATTCTTTAAATCTACTGAGACTGTCATTTTATAGCAACCTGGTACCATTTCCTTTCCATTTATATTCTATGGTGTAGCGTGTGAACAATAAAATATGGAGAAAACCCAATTTTTGCTTTTTTTTTTTCCCCCTGAACAATGCCGCCAAGGCCACAATGGCACAATGGCATACTGGATTGATCGTGGATTTTTTCTGTAGTCTTACTGTAGTCTTACTGTATATGCAACGCTTAATGAGTTTTCACATATGGTCAGACCTTCATCTGTGGTTCTTTCTCAAGGTTTCGTCTTTTTACACAAAATTTGCTATTTTGAGTTTTTCCATGCCTGCTTGGGGATTTGAATCATGGGATGCCCCCAATCTTTGTTGACTGGGCATGTGAAAGGTCCTTGAAACAGCTTAACTACTCTCGCATTTGCAAACCCAATTGAAATTAATCCCTTATACACAGTATCTCCACTGCTAGCAATGAAACACATTTCTCATGAGTTTTGGTGCATTTTTAGGCCTTCAAAACAAACTTTGTTTTCTGGGCAAAGTGATGTAATGAAGAGCTTTACATAATTTAATTTGCAATATCTTTAGATGAACCAACCAAAATTTGAAGTACATCACTCGACTGTGGAATTTTAAAAGGTGGGAAAATGAGGCAACATTTGAAAGGAAATTACAATATATATATTTTTTAAAAATGGCGGATTTGGGCTGTTTCGTTAAGAATTTGTAGGGGTGCTACTGAGCCATTTATTGAAAATTGCACAATAACCCTTTGGAAAATAGTTTTTTTCCCAAAGCCTGATTAGTGTGCAAGGTTTCATGAGTTTTCAGCTATGTTTACTTTAGACCCGCAAAAACAGTCGTGTTTTCTTGGCGAACAATGCATCGCCACGACAAGGGCGTTTGGGGAAAACCAGTAAAGCTTGTGTTTGAGTATGTTTTAAATGTTAACACTGTTCTGAGAAAATTTGAGTTAAATCTGGTTAACTCATTCGAGGAAAATATTAAACAATAAAACTTATTTTTCCTTTCATCAGTAGGTGGCAGAATATTCAAAAATGCCTTCATGCCTGGGCCCTCTACCTGGGTTTGGTTGCAGCATATCGACTAAAATATTATTTTGACCAATCACGCCAACTGATGAAAATATCGGAATGGAGCAGGCTGGTAAACTCCCACTAAATACAGTAGGTAAAAAAAGTACAAATATGTTTACCAACAAAAATGCACAAAGAACATATCGGTGTTCTTCTTTCACTTTTTTCCAATTGCTGTCAACTGGAAATAACATCACAGATGCTCAGGTAACTACTCATGATGTCTCAGTTTCAGATAACAGGTGAGCCATGACTGGTCGTTGGCTGAGCCCTGAGCAACTGCCATTTTGAACAGCCAGAAAGAGGCAAAATGGCCGCCCTTACAGATGGACAAAAACGGGTGGATTTTGCTGCTTAACTCAAATCCCACAAACACTATACGGATCAGAATGCCGTGTTTAGCCAAGTGAAGGCGCATAGTATA
The DNA here is from genome assembly GCF_054856545.1 of Hippocampus guttulatus. Lineage (NCBI taxonomy): Eukaryota > Metazoa > Chordata > Actinopteri > Syngnathiformes > Syngnathidae > Hippocampus > Hippocampus guttulatus. The sequence goes on along the minus strand of NC_141265.1, from coordinate 12,697,850 downwards.
TTGAAAAGAAAATTTTGGGGTTGACTTCCACTTCAAGTCTCTTCAAAGTCATTCCAAAATTTTCCATCTCTGCTTTCACGCAAGGCAAACCAGAACCACTTGTAGTATACAATAGTATGCAAGCTCCCTCTAGTGGTCTATAAAAGGAACTGTGCATAATGTCTTTTTTTTTTTAAATCAGTGCATTTCAATTCAAGTCAGTTTAATTTAAGTTCAACACGTGCATTTAATCTTTAAGAACTCCTTTTTTAATTTTTTTATTACATTCCCGTGCATTACATTTTGATTGAATCCAAGCTGTTTTACTTTCTTACATTCATGTGCAATAGTGTGTAAAATGTATGTATAATGTACACACACACATATATATATATATATATATACTGTATACATACACACGCGCACACACACACACACACACACACACACACACACACACACACACACACACACAACCACACAAAGCCTCTGCCACGTTTTAAATAAGACTCATTGAAAAACATATTTTAATCATGAGAGTGTATTTTAATGCTAGTCACGATAGCATTTTGTTTTTAGGTGGTACTTGCATGGTGTAAAAGTTTAAGAACTATTGATTTATTCTCGACTTGAGCCTCTGTTGGTTGCACAATGTGGTAAACTGATATAATTCTCTTGTCGTCAGTTTAACCACATTTTAATAATGTGCAACTGAAGGTCAAATGGACTGAAACACAAATTGTGCATTGTAGAGCGTTTTTTTTTTCCAAGAACGGGTATAGTTCTTTGAACACGTCAGAATTTATTAAACTATAGTGCAGGAGAAGCGTGATGACATCACTGCTGACACAAACTGAATTTGCACGGTTTTCGGGTTCGACCAATCAAACTAAAATAACCATTAGTTTGCGCAAACACGATAATTAAAAAAAGTGTTGGCGTTTGACAAATGAATATAGACCGCAGCAGGCGTGGATCAAAAGCATTTTATTAAAAATACGCTTCGCATTGCTGTGCAAACGTACAATGCCAGTGCATACATTAACGCCACATTCAATTGAATCGCCTGTAATGACAACTGATTAATTAGATGTGTAACGATGTCATAATGGTGATGACACATGACATGTTGAACATTACGACTCCTCAATTCATACCTGACGCGTGTCAGTTGCGTAATTGTGCATCAGGCTTTGTACTAAAGGGTCAAATCTCTCTCAAACTCTCACGTACAGAGACAAATGAACCCCACTAAACCTTATGAAATGCTTTTGCAAATGCAGTTAGCAGCCCACGAGCGCATGAGCACAGGAGAGTTTAGCTGGAGAAGACACATAGGTTGGAGGTCACACGACACGGTTCTCATCAGGACTTCAAACAAAACAAAACTAAACGAAAAAAAAACCCCGCGCAGTTTTAATTGAGACATCACTCTCAAGGCTCGTGTTTGTATCTGAACGTACTTTATCAGAACGCAGGCGCATCCCACAATGTCGGTGTCACTTGCGCTCATATCTCCACGGAGATCGAGGAAGAGGACCGCCCCCACCGTGTCTATCCTCATCCTGAACGCCATCTCCTCCTACGGGGGCTCACGCGGCGTGTCCCTGGTGGCCCTCAAGAAGGTGCTAAAGGTGAGCGGCTACGACGTGACCCGGAACCGAGCCAGGATCCGCCTCGCTCTGCGCAGGTTGGTTGCCAAAAAAGTCATCGTGCGCACCCGGGGCAAAGGGGCTTCGGGTTCCTTCAAGCTCAACCCCAAACCGCCCAGGGGTCGCAGAAGGAGAGCCACGAGGGGGCCGAGGAGGAGCAAGAGGAGGAGGAGGAGGGGAAGGGGGAAGAAGAGAAAGGCCCAGGGGGGGAGGGCCAGGAGGAGTCGCTCCAGGAGAAGACGCAGGAGGGCCACCCCTGCGAGAAAAAGGTCGACCACGAGGAGGAGAAGAGCCCCGAGAAGGAAGACGCCGAAAAGAATCAGGAGAGTCCGACGTAAACGCTCCAAGCCCGCCAAAGTCCGCAGGAGGAGGGTTAGGATGAGCGGAAGGATGTTGAAATGATCCACGGCATCCGAAGAACCACATGGACTATGTATTTATAAAGCTATAGTGTCTATGCCGTCTTTCCTTCTGTAATAGGAACTAATAACCCTGCTGTCTCAGCACTTCTTTCCTTACTGTCCATGTTGAGAACAAAAATAAAACTCATTTAACTCTGAAATATTCCCTTCGAGGTAACAAACACGAGGAGTGGCCGATGGTATATCATACGATCAATCTTACATTCACACCAATGGACAATTTAGAATCTTCGGTTAAAATACACGCAAGCACGGGGAGTATCTGGAATACATTTGGCTGGCGTGTGCTTCATTCGTACAACATTTTCGTGGTTGATAAGTAGGCTGGTCAAAGCCATGAGGGGGGAAAAAAAATTAAGTACACGGAAACGCGGTGGAGATCAGTTTCCCCGCACTTGTGATTCTCAGACTGACATTGAAGCCGACGTTTTGCAGTTGTTTTTGAACCGCCACAGCCACCTAGTGGGTACATTTGGTTTGTTTGTTTATTGAACATAAAACATATATACAGTAATAATTTGACAGAAAATAAGGTAGATAAAAAAAGTAAAAAGAAAGAAATCAATCTTCATTCAACACAGTTATGTTCAAGGGAGTAGGAAGAAGTAAAAAACGTATCTAGTCCTACCCCGTTATGTGATTGTATCTAATAAATCATTTTTATATCAATCAGAAAAGAAAAAAGTAAGAAGAAAGAAGTCTCCATTAAGGCTCATACTTTACCCTTAACCGTGATATTTTTACAACTTTTGGTTTGTATCGGGATTATATACTTCCACACCCTGACACTCTTGTGTCAATTTTCTCTTAAATTCATAACGGATATTTATATACCTTTCTCTATTTATCAACTTAGTTCTGATTTATCATTATATTTAATGTTTTGAATTTATCATTTTAACTCTGATTGATGTAGGTTGTTTGTACTATTTTTTTGAATTTGTTTTTTAACTTGGTAACAGGTTACTCGGGTCAGAAAGGACTACAGTACTGGACTGACTGCAATGTTCAAATTAGAAAAAAGGCTTTGCGAGCAAGCAGTCTTTGGGAAGTTTTTCCTTTTGGGTTGCATAACATTGAATATTAATTGTCAGAGTTATCATGACAAAAACAAGTAAATTGCAGCTGGTGTTGACGGCTCCATCCACGTCCGTCCTTGCTCTTATTTTGTCTTATTACCTTATCTCTTTCCAACCACATTCTCAGAAAGGTGGTTGTGTCCCCTAACTGTCACACAGTGCACTATGCATTCTTTATTATAAGTATGAGCGCATATTTATTAAGCGAATAAGCGTTGTCATTGCAAGCATAATCAATTCATTATTAATATGCAAATGTATGATAACTAAATCTAAAATACATAATTATTCCTTCATAGAGGGTGTCACCCAGGTGTTCCTGTTTATTGACAGATACAAGCCCAATGCACGAATTTAAAGAAAATTGCATTTCATTCAAGGTAATGGAATTTAAAAAAACTGACCTTAAGGAAAAAAAATCACAAGCATCATGGGCAGTTAAATATTGAGTACATATTTTAGGGCACCCTGTACATGGACAACATATTATTCTTTTTATGTACCAGTGTTCCAAATGATTAGTCCAAGACTAATTATTCTATTGACTTTTGTCATGACAATATTTGAAAAATGTTTTTAATAAAATGCTTTGCATTGATTCATTTAGGTGGAGTAACTTTACAGAGTGAAGTTTACACAGGTCTTGCAGACTTTCTTCTGTGTATTGATTGTGGGTACTTCATGTGCAGAGAGGAGGTTGTGTGTGGGTGTGAGTTCAAAGTCAAGTAGGATGTGTCCAGATTTTTAGGTCAAGACAGAGATTAGAATCTGAAATTGTTTCTCTAAAGAATGGGGAGGTTGTGTAGAACATAGATAACATGGTCAAGAATTGGACATCATTTCTGTTGGTAGACTGTTTCAACAGTCCATATGAAATGAAGTGAAAATGTTACGTATGAGAGGAAGGGGAAGAAATGTTCTCGAAGTGAAAGAAGGATGTCATGTGTTTCACGTCATGGTCAAAGAAGTGATACCAAGATTTCTGATGTGGGTGGAGTTTGGTCCACTGGAGGGTGAAGCTCCGGGTGGCAGTTTTATCACAGTTGAGATTTTAAAAGAAGACACAGCCAGTTAGGACTGAGGGAACGGTAGCAGCAGTTGAATTTGAGACCAAAGGACAAGTACAAGATGAAGAGTGGTCAGAGAACGGAACTTTGGGGGACACCCTTGGGAAGAGGGCAGTTTTTGTTCGATGAACTGATGACATTTTCTCCAGTTCTCGGTGGTGATGGTGTTAAAGGTGATTTCAAGTCAGGTGAGATGGGGATAGAGAGGATCGAGGACAAAGGTTATTGGTCATTGGTGATATTAAGGAGGTCTGTTTCCGTGTTGTGTTTGTCGGGCAACACAGACTGTAACTGGGCATCCATCTTACAGGAAAAGAACCATCAGAATCAGTTCGGGTGAAACAATAATGGTGACTTTCTTTGGCCAACTTGTGTACCGGTAAGTATCTTGGGTTTTCACATTCAGGCCTGGACAAGTTTGTCCGGTGACTCATTGGGGAAAATTGTACGGGAGCATAAAATCATGTGACACGTGACACGTTATTCCCCTTAAAGAAGTGAAAGTGAAAAAGAGAAGTGAAAGTGAAGAAGTGAAAAAGTTTTATGGTCTTTGATAAGACGAAGCCTGCATGTGAATAATATAAACGTTATCCAACAGGAAATATGTACTATGGATTACCGACCTGGTAATCCGTTTATCGGCACTGATAGGGTAGGTCCTTCTGCATTTGTTGTTCTACTTCTTCCTTTCATAACTTTGCTGCTGTGAATTGGGAATTTCTCCATTGCGAGACTAATAAAGGTTTTCTTATCTTATCTTACCCGATGCTAAGTCACACCTTCATAAATGATTTACCATCAAACACAGATTTAGAAACTAACATTATGGCATAGTTGTCTTTTTTTTTAAGAGTTTGTCGAATACAACTTTTAAAGCTAGACTAATGAAATATGTTTTATCAGTCAGATACAGTGTTGATACTCTGAGGTAATAGACGAGCTCAGCAAAAGCGGAACTTAAATCACAGACACCGTTTCCCCACCAACAAGTTCCTTATCAAGGTCATATGATGAGAGAGGGAGGAACTGTTGAACCTTTAATTCAGCAGTCTTTGCCGACACTCTGGACACATTCAAGATGAGGGCACCTGCGACCCTCCTGGCTCTCTCTCTCCTTCATGTTTGCTTGTCAGTTCCTGTCAGACGTCCGACCAACTGGCTACGACAATGTCGAGCTTCCACTAACCTCTCCGTCACAGCGTTAGAAGTTCTACCTGGCGGAGGCTGGGATAACCTCCGGAACATAGATATGGGTCGGGTCATGAACCTCAGCTATTTGCATTGCCAGACCACCGAAGATGGGCTCTACTTCATCCCAGATGAAGTGTTTGTCATACCCCACAAGGAGACGGGAGTGGAGACCAACTCTGAGATCATCAGCTCCTGGCAGGAGCAGCGAAGCTCGACGTCTTTCGGCATAAATGTTGAGGCATCATTCTTTTCGATGCTGAATGGTAAATTCTCCTCTGAGAACCAAAGGATGAAAATACATCAGGTCCACGACTCTTCAACCACAACCAGAGTGCAGGTGAGGGGTTTTTTTTTGGACATGTTGAAAGTTGAAAATCTTGTGCGAAAACAGCCACATTATTAAAGAGAGGCGGGAGAAAAAAAAAATCACAAATATCTGCCTAAAATGCTACATCTGAAGGTAAAATCAGTTGACTAGCTCATATTGATTTTTATTTTGTGATAGTGCACCCCTGAACCTTTTAGTTCAGGGGTGGTCAAACATTTGGGGTCTAGGGCCCCCTACTGGGGAGAAAGTTGCCCAAGGCCCCCCCTTATAATATGAACTTCAATCAAACACCGTAACTATCAGGTGTACCGCTACTCTCAAGAGTAATTTAATATACGCAATGAGCTATGAATATACTGTAATAGACCAGGGGTGTCAAACTGATTTCACATTAGGGGTGTTCACACGGCAAGATTTGGTCCAGTGCTACGCCGGGGCTGCCCCAGTAGAGCGTTCACACGTGCAAATTAGCTCCGGCGTAGCCCCGGAAAACAGCTTACACCGGACCAAATTTGATCCACCTCAGGGAGGTGGTTTAAAAATTTGCTCCAGAGCAAATGCTCGTTAGCGAAGCAGCACCGGTGTAAATTTGCACGTGTGAACGCAACTGGGTTAAATTTGCTCCAGAGCAAATGCTTGTGAAGAGTTTACGTACGGCAAGAATGCGTTGCTTTCGTGCTCTGTCGGACTTCCGTCATGTGTTTGTTTAATAACGACAAGACTTGGCTGGTAACATCTTTCCTTTGGTAGAAGACTGGACTGTCTCGGAATTGTTTGTGTAGTTTGTTCATTTGTTGTGTGTTCACAACCCCCCGCTCCCCATATAATTTATTTTGTGATTTCCTCTCTTGATTTTCTGTTTGGCGCATTACGTGTTTGCTTTTCTGAGTGTCATTGAAGTCATCGTTGATTTACGTTTTCGGGGGCGGTCACTCTCGAGCAGAAGGCACGGGGACCGAGAAGGAGAAGGACGTGCCTGTCCAGTAGTCGCTTGAGTTGTCTATACGTTTTAAAAAGAACCAACACGACAGCTCATTTGTTTTCTGTCGTTTTGCCCCGCTGCAGAAACTGCCGTGTGAACGCAAGTGGGGCTGCACCGACGCTGTGCCGGTGCAGACACGCTCAGCGGCTTTGTACGTGTGAACGCTCCACACAATTTGCTGCGGTGCAAAATATATCGCAACAAAATACATCGGCGCAGCGCCGGAGCAAATGTGTGCCGTGTGAACACCCCTATTGTGGGCCGCATATGGCCTCGGTAGATGTCAAGTGGGCCAGACCATTAAAATTATATCATACTCTGCTATAAATAACTAAAATATCATCTCTCTCCTTTGTTTTGGTATAGTGAAACACAAGAACATGAGGAAAATGTTGACATTTAATGAACATATCTTTTACCTAACATTTCATGAAACACCTTAGATTTCCTTAGACAAATGTGCAATTTACTTTTATCATTCACATATATGCATTGCAATTGGTATTGAAAAATATAGTCATGAATTTTAAGATTAAACGAGATTGATAAAGAAAGGATTTCTTTCAACAATTTACACACGTCTATCTAAAATCTAAATTTAATCCCTGCCTACACTTTACAAACGAAAGAGAAACCAGTGTGACCCCTAGCGGATAATCCACAAATCGCACCTTATTAAAAACATTAATTCCGTGTCTTTTATACATTTTAAAATTATCCAGCGGGCCTGATCGAACCTCCTCGGGGGCCGGTTCCGGCCCGCGGGCCATATGTTTGACACACCTGTAATAGACCCTAGCCAAAAAAAGTTGTTTTTTTTGCGCAACTTGCGATTCTCTAACAAGGAGCTGAACAGCACAAGTCACAACAGGTGTATGATGCATTTGCATGTTTGATTATAACCGGTGTTCAATCAGTCCTCCCCATCATTCGTTTCGTGTTCTGAAAGGAGAATAGGACACCTAACAATTGCTCAACATGACCCTGCAAATGCAAGGCTTCAACAGCTAACACTTAAATGTGGTTCATTTCATTCTCAGGTTCGTAACCTCCTCTACACGGTGAAGGCTTATCCGGACTTCAATCTCGATTCACGTTTTGCTCAGCAAGCAAAGGAGATAGCTGATGCCATTGAAAACAACCAAACAAGGAATGCAAACTACCTCTCAGAGAAGATGGTGTTGGACTACGGTACCCATGTGATCACCAGTGTTGACGCTGGGGCAACGTTGCTGGAGGAGGACTACTTGCGTTCCTCTTACGTGTCGGACGGTGCATCGGAAGGTTCTGCCATCAAAGCCTCGGCCGGCTTAAACTTTTTTGACAAACTCAAATTTGACATAAGCAGCCAAAGTGCCCAGCAGAGCTCGTCATTGCAGACATATCAGGCAAACATTCAGTATTCTCTCATTCAAAGTCACGGCGGGATACCTTTCTACCCGGGCATCACTCTGCAAAAGTGGCAGGAGAGTACCAGAAACAACCTGGTTGCGGTTGATCGTTTAGGATTAGCCCTGCCCTACTTCATCAATGCCAACACCATCCCTGATCTGCCACAACCTACTGTTCACAAAGTCGCCAAATCGCTGACCAAAGCCATCGAGCGCTATTACATGATCAACACTCGCCCCGGCTGCGTCGACGTCAACTCCCAGAACTTCAACTTCCAAGCCAACGTCGACGACGCTTCGTGTGACGGCCCCGCGACAAACCTCAGTTTCGGCGGCGTCTACCAAGAGTGTATTCCCATCTCCCAAAATACAGGCCCGCTGTGTGACGCCCTGGCCCAGAAAAATCCAGACACAGGTGCTTTTTCCTGTCGGCCGCCTTACTCGCCGACGTTACTGAGATCAGAGGTGCGACAGCAAGCTTACTCCGTGCGCGAATGTCACGACGAGACATACCGATGCGGGACCTTTCATTGGTTCCGCTGCCATCGTCAAGTGTGTGGGGACAACTCGTATGTCCGCTCTGCTCGCATAAACACCTATTGGTGTTCGGTCAGTGGCAATGCGCCGGAAAACTCCGGGTATCTCTTCGGAGGGATGTATAGCCCCTCCCTCCTGAACCCCATCACCAACTCTAAAACCTGCCCAGAAACCTTTTTGCCTCTAAAGTTCCTCTCCGACGGTCAAGTGATCTGTTTGAGTAAGGATTTTGAAACTGGCACCAAATACGCTGTACCGTTCGCAGGTCTCTTCAGCTGTGAGTCAAACAACCCCTTGGCGGGGCAACAACGTCGCTGCCCCGCTAAGTTCAGTCAACACCTCGCTGCTGTCAGCGATGGCTGTGAAATCCTTTACTGTGTCCAATCGGGATTATTCACAGGTGGGCAGCTGCTTCCGATCCACCTCCCTCCTTTCACGAGGGCGCCGCTGCTTACCGTAAAAGCCACCAACACGGTGATGGTGATGACAGAGGGTGAAAGCAGCTGGGTACGAGTCGGAAACACAAAGTCATGGAAACTGGCGGACCCCGACGACATTCAGGAGATTTTAAGAAAGTTCAACCCGAAACAGAGTCAGATGTCCGACGGAGAAAAGGCAGGGGTAGCATTTGGCGTGTTAGCCATGATGGCCCTGGTAGTCGTGGGAGTCGTGGTCTTGCTTAAAAGAAAGCAAAAGCTGTCTGGCATGACCTTAAGGAGAAGTTATACGGAAATACGACAGGCGGGTGATGAAGAGGAGCGAGCGATTCTGCGAGAGAACAATTGAATTCTCCAGAAAAGTGACAAATGTGGTCTGCCAGCTTTCCATTTTTGGTGACGAATAATGTAATAGCACGATTCAAATGTTTAATCATGGAGCATGTGGGGTGGAAATGTTACGCACGAGGAATCAAGAGAGTAAAAATTGCATTTGAATGTTCAGTGGCACCTTAATTTACAAGTTTAATTTGTTTGTGAGCAGTAAAAAAACAAAAAAACAAAAAAAAACCCCACTTGCATTTTAAGTAACATGCTTTAAGAAGATGAAAATTAGGACGGTCCAGTATTGTACCACATAAAGAAATACGGTCATAATAAAAATGACTGTTTACTTTTTCCTGACATAAATTTTTTTTTTTTTTGTACTTCACTTTCACTCAACTTAATGTAAAACAAATTAAAGCATGCTTTTTCATCTTCAGTGGGTTTTTTTTCTTGGAGAGGTGCGCAATTTAGAAACCGCATTGCCCCTGGCAGCCTTCATTGAATCCTTTTGTTTTCGTCTAGAACCCAGGTGACAAACTCAAGGCCCGGGGGCCAGATCTGGCCCACTACATCATTTTATGTGGCCCGCAAAAGCAAATCAAAATGTCACCTTCCACGATGCTTGCTAAAATCTCGACCTAAATTTAAAATTTCCATAAGAGACATATTGTGAGCATTTTCTTGTAACCAAAACCCTCATTACAGTAACAAACAAGAGTTGAATAAACCGTTATTATTGACTTTAAAAATGTGGTTTCAGTCATAACGGCCCTCCAAGGATAATGGTTACTAAATTGTGGCGCACGACAAAAATGAGTTTGACACCCCTGGTATAGAACATTTATAGAACTATGTCACACATCTCACTCATCTTCTCAGCACTCACTTTCTTTGTACCCATGGTTAGATGGTTATTATTTTTGGGTGACAAGATCGTCAGAAAACAATGACCGCTAATTGTGAGTTAACCATGTGACACTGATAGTTGACAGTACTGTGGGAACAAATATGTACACTTTTAAACCTTTAACAAGCTGAACTTGTAACATAAAAATGTACGCGATGTGTGAATATGTAATTTTAAAAAAATAGACTGAAATGTAAACACATTTCGTAAAATACATTTATGATAATTTAATGCAATAAAGGTCATTTGGGATGGGGTTGCATTTATGTTTCATATGTCCAATTTCCCTAAAGAAAATCATGAAGGGCAACCGAAAAACAAAGATCGACAAAAGTTAACCAGCACGACAGGATCCAAGAAATGTTACGTGCTACAGCACGTTTAAAGTTTGATCAAGCATATGTATTTTGGGAGTAATTCACACTGTCCACGTATGCATGAATGAAAAACGGCCACTCTAATTTGAAGACTGCACCCTGGAAATGACAAGCTGAACACCGCAAGTACCATTTTGCCGGAGAAGCCGCCGCCTTGCAGTGGAGAGCCATTTTTTTAACTTCCTGTGGGTTTGGTGACCCCAAAAAACACTGACATTCTATCCTCATGCAAAAATAGACATTGGCAGAAGTGACCTCAATGTTATGGTAAGGCTATCAGCACACAGAAAGGCAGGCTTAGACGCTGTATGCACAAAAGCGCACATACAAAAACCCATGAGACAATCCCCTTGCACGCACACATCCATTTCCAGTAAATGTCTGGTTGTGCATCTTGCTCCCGTGAGAATAAAAGACTCACCATCCCCCCACCGGGTTGGGAGGGAATAGAAGGCGATCTTGAACATGAAAACAAACCGGCTCATGCTGAGGAAATTGGAACAGCCTTAAGCGGTTGAGAGAGCAAGAGCGAGAGAGCAAAAAAACAGACAGACAAGAAAAGCCCTGAGCCATGAATTCCCTCCTTGGTGTTTTTCAAACAGTGAATCGCAGACAAAAGATGAGCCGCTAAACAGATTCGCTGCCAGTCTGCAGCAGGACCAAGCGCTTACGCTGTCCCTTTGGTGGTTGAAGCCATCAAGGTTTCGAAGACAAAGCAAAACCTCTTAAGGGGAATTTCTGCATCCTTTCAACCACAGGGGGATAAAAACTCAACATTAAGCTTGAGACCCAATCCTAGGTAAGTGCTGACTTTCCCTTTAAGTATCATGTCTTGAAAAACATTGAGAACATGTTTTCAACATCTGTGGTCGGATTAAAAACTCCATCTGTTCAATCTGGAATGCCTAAAAACGAATGTGTTGCATGTTTCCAGACACTTCACTGAATACCAATTCAAGAGACAACTAGGTCACCATGCCGGGATTGCCGAGAAGTAGCTTTGTCTCATTGCTGTTGGCATTGCCAGTCATCCTGGAGACGGGCACGGTCCGGGCGTGTCGCCTTGGCTCGCCGACACAGTGCGAGAAAGCACCCTTTGTACCCGGCTATAACCTGGCCGGGGAGGGTTTCGATGTGGTGCGGTTGCGACGGACGGCGGCGTATGTCATTAACGTCAAGGGTCAGCTGGCTGAGAACCACACGTGCACACTGTGCCCAAACCGCTTCCACAAAGGACAGGTGATGACTGGTGATTCTACGCTCGACATGAAGTGGTTTGTTTCAAACTGACCCCCCCCCCCCCCACCCCAAATTCATCCTCAGATTCAGAGGCTCCCGGCTGCTGTGCTTGACTGGCGCCCCTTCAGCCGTTGCAGCAAGCAGCTTTCGAGTGCCCTCCATCACTCTGTGGACTCTCTGTTGCGCAGCTCCAACTCACTGGTGAACAACAACTGGAGCGTGGGTTTGAGCCTCGATACATATGGCAAGGTAGTGCTGGGAGGGAGCCGCTCGGATTTGGCCAAGTTCGCTCGTTCGCAGCACAGCGTGGACAAGGCCACTTTCGCCATACATGAAATCAGCTGCACGTACTACAGGTAAAAGAACGGACACCGACCACGTCATCACGGGGTGGAAGTTACGTTGAACTGCAAAGCTCAGGGCTAAAATGATTCAATGCTTCAACTGCAAGTCTTTGCTGGATTTCTCCACACAAGAGTGACAAAAGCCAATGCGACATTATCATTTGATGTAGAACTACAAGCAGCACACAGTCGGGTGTTGACCAAAATTTACTGAACTGCAGCACTGTAGACTACAGTCAAGAAAAAATATCTTATATGTACAGAGTGATCCCTCGCTTATCGCGGTCAATGGGGACCAGAACCCCTTGCGAAAGAGGAAAATCCGCAAAGTAGGTACCCCCCCGTACAGGTATATGTCCATGTGTATGAGTATATATAATATTTAGAAGGCCAAATTTAATGGTATACATGCATGCAGAAGTAAATGTTTGTAGTAATTAACATGTATAAGTATTTCTCCATACATGTATAAGATTTTATACACATTTATTTTGTGCATGCAACACTTTGTCCCCCCCCCCCATTTAGACTGCAAATTTCCCCAACGTGGGACAAATAAAGGTTATCTTATCATAAGATGTATGAATTAGGTTAGCGTATAAATAACAAAATACAGTAAACATAAACATGTAGTACTGTATATGTTGCTCTATGTGACTCGCTGTTGCCTTTTGCGGCATTTTCACAATTTTTTGTTTTTTTGGGATGAGTATCTGAAAAATCCGCAATGCACTAAAACCGCGAGAAGTGAACCGCGAAGTAGCAAGGGATCACTGTGTACACACACACACACACATATATATTTTTTCATACAACATGAAAAAAAAAAGACAATCAAACAAGATTGAAAACATTCCACAAAGAACTACCCATGGGGACCAAAACAGCCATTCTGGGGAATGTTAACCTCCTATTGCTCTTTTTGTTTCAGCTACAGACTGGCCGATCACCCCCAACTGAGCACAGAGTTCACCAAGCATCTAAACAGACTCCCGCGGGACCTCGTGACAAGCCACAACAGAGCCCTGTACAGACGGCTCATCGACACCTACGGAACGCATTACATTTACCAGGTCAGGTCCAGATAAGTGCGTACACTCGGTGGCTTTGCTCACGGGAATCATGCGGCGACTCAACTTTGTTCGATTCTATCTCCGAGGTTCAACTTGGTGGAAAAGTGAGGCGAATCACAGCCTTTCGGACCTGCCTGGCCACCTTGAAGGGCTTTACCGAGACGGAGATCAAAAGGTGCCTGAATGCCGAACTGCGCATGGCCTTGGGATTCCTCCCTGCCAACGCTTCCTTCTCCAACAAGTGTGACGGGCTCATGAAGGGCAACATGAGCATGGGCTTCTATCAAGGCTTCATGACTCATAAGATCGAGGTCATTGGCGGGGAGAAATACTTTCCGGACATCCTCTACCAGCAGGACCCCTCCGACGCCTACCACAGCTGGATGAACAGCCTCCAAGACAACCCAGATGTGGTGTCCTATGGGATTTTCCCCCTGCACCATCTGGTGGAGGACACTCAGCTCAGCGCAAATCTAAGGGAAATCATCTCAGAGTATATCCGAGAGAACAAGCTTCAGGAGGACCAGCTGGGTTTCAAGAACTGCTCGCCAACACCCAACTTGGACCACAACTGCTGCCCCCTGCGGGCCGGCCGCGGATCGCTCAAACTGCAAATCCACAGAGCCGCTGGCCTCAAGGCCGACACCTTCACCAAAACGGACGCCTACGTGAAGATTTTCTACAACGGCATGTACGAGGAGACGGGAACGGTGATGGACGACAACAACCCAGTCTGGAACGCGACCTATTACTTCAGCTCGGTGGAGGTGGGGCAGGAGTTGAGGTTTGAAGTCTGGGACAGAGATGTTCTTTACAACGACCAGGCCGGCGTTTGTATCGTCTTTCCCGAGCAAGGAACTCGTTCTTTGAGCTGCCAGCTGAGCAAAGGAGTCCTTTACTTTTCATATAGCATCAAGTGCGATACTCACTTGTCAGGCTTCAGGTGTGGACGTTACTCTCCCACTGCGGAATAGTTCAGACCTGATTCAATTCTTCTCGTTTACTTCATGGTAAGGTCTTCTTTAAGAATTAGACAGATAATTTTTATTTTTTTTCGGTCAGCAAGGCGCCCCTGCAAAACTTACTTCAGCAAAATCTTATTGCAGCCAAGGGAGATTCGAGTTTGTTTACAAAAACAGACATCACCAGGATCATTGTGTGAAGGCCGAGGCCATATTGATGCCCTTTCATACCTTGTACTTTACACCTACTTTGACTTTATAATCCTATTATCTAGCGCTTTGATATCATGTTCTTGATGACCATTATTTTGACGATAAATAAATAAATGTGTTGTGGGTGCAATAACATGTCGTGGCGTGTTTTACTTTCGAGACGTGACAGAAATGGCCTAAAAATGGCCAACAATGTTTAAATTCTCACTGAGCGGTGAACAATTGGGAAGTGTTTTCCAATGGCGGCGATTGTTGCGTTCATGTCAGGATTGGTTCAAGGTCGCAAACGTTCCAACGATTGCCAGATTATTCGTCTGTACTTTTCTTGTCGCAAGGGAATTTTGTACATGTTCAAAAGAACTTTTGGCGAAAAGTCTTGCTGAACAGTGGTATCGGGCCTTCATATGAACTGGCTTGTCGGGGTCATTCTTGTAAAATGTCACTCTTATATCACCTATTTCACCAACCTTACCTCAAAGAGGAAGTATGGGGGGGGGAAATCTGTGGTTGCAGTTCCTTTGTACAGCTTCACAAATAGTCATGTCATTTATTCGAACATTGTTTCATTTATTAAAGGTAACAAATTCAAAGTACACATGAAAAGTACATCCAAATATGCACGTGCACAACCTACACCTTTTCAAATGCTGTAAGGTAACGCTTAGATCATATTAGGAAATCATACAGTACGAGGATGTAGCAGCTGCTTCCAAGATTCTTCCAAAACCTCCAACGCATGGCCACATTTTCAGAAATATGCTCAGCAGAAGAACTCTTATTCTGAACGCATCACCCATCGGGGCAACTTTGACACTTTTCAATTCAGCAATGGCACTAAAAGGGAACAAGCCTGTTTTTCTTTTTGCAAACATTTCAGTGACTTTAAAACGAAACTACCATTATAAACAGTGTGGTAATGTAACTGAGTAAAATTCTCATGTTTTTGTTGACAACAGCCCAAACTATCTTTTTAGAAATGGACTATAGACGGTGTAAAGAAACATCGCTATGCGCGGCAGTGGAAATGTTATGGTCTAAGAAACATTATGATTTGCTGAAATTTGTGTGAATTGCTCAAGAAATATTTATTGCGTGCTGGGAATATCTTGCTTGATGACAGTGTATGTAGTTCAGCTCCCATGAATTTGCAAAGTCACCAACAGCTGTTATACAAAGGTTTGGTCTCCAGAATATCAAGATTCGATGGTGCCTTCCAACAAAGGCCGCATGACGCTCAGTTTGGTCTGACTGCATGACACCGGCGAGTTACACGACATCAGAGGCACAATGCTTGTTTAGCCTTCACTGCTTATGTTGATAGCACTCAGAAAATGTGTTTCAGGCACAGCTATCAGTCCACAGAGGAAAGCAAAATCCTCTCTCTCTCTCTCTCTTTTTTTTAAAGGTGCTCAGCATTTTTTGTCTCAGTTCCACTGTGTCTTTAGTCAAATCCCAGCCCTGCCCAAGATCAGGGAACTAAGTAACAATTTTTTTGAATTTCACCTCAAGTTTCAAGTGACTGAATATCACAGTCCCAGTGACGCTTTGAGCAAAGATGCCATATCTTCAGGTATGGTCCCTTCATCACCTAAAATAAAACAACATTGTTTTCATCACTTCAATTCATGTCGGAATGATAATGTGTGAACAGCAACATGCCATGAAAATCAGAGATGACTGGTGCTTGTGGTAATCAAAATTCGGCACGTTTTGAAAGTTCCACTTTCAATGGCGAGAGCAAAACACGAATCCAATGACAGCACTTCATTCACAATCTCACTGTTTGTTATGAGTCCACCACTTCCTAAAATAGTGTCACCTGTTAGAGGCAAGGCATTTCTCGAGGTCTTTGTTGATACAAGTGCATTTTTATGATCAAATCTATACAAGCTGACATGGTCTTAGAGGCACCGAGTCACAGGTGTTGCTTTCCCAACTACGAAGGGTTCGGTGAATGAAACTCAAGGGGTTGAGTCCCTCCAATAAGGTTAAAAAAAAAATACAATAAAAACACTGTTCTAGAGGTTTATTCACATCTATTAGAGGGCACTATTTGAGGAAATTTTGTATTTTGAGACATCCTTTTGATTGTAGTGACACCATAGAAATGCAAGCAAAAATGTGTGTGTGTGTGTGTGTATACACTTTTCCTTACTCTGTTCAGCAGTTGTCATGTCCTGCTCCAGTTTGAGTTTCTTCTGGCTCAGCTGCAGTATAGCGTCCTCAATGCTATCTTTACTGATCAGCTTGATGACCTGGACAGTCCTAACACACAAACCAGGAAGGTGGCATTCAGTGGGGTTTTTTTCCCCCTCTTAAATTATTATAAACAGAATAGCAGAGGTGTTCAATTCTGTAAAACGATTCCTTGTCCTGATGACTTCAAAGTCATCATTTCAATGAAGAACTTGTGGATTTGTGTGTCCCGGCTGGATGAGTGTCGACTCAAGTGGACCGCCGCCGTATTGAAATCATTAATGGCAGACATTGGACTTAACAATTGTAGATATCTAGATTTCTTTCACAAAGATAGTCTACACAACTTTAAAACTGTAGAATTGTGGACAATGTATTGGCGTTAACAGAGTTACGCCTTCTAAAATGTGCATGGGGGAGCGGGAAAATATACATTGCAGTGCTTGCTGGAGGTTTTTGTTAGCCTGGAATTTCAGACTCAACACTGTACCAGCAATTGAGTCTGGTCAGTCACGTCAAGCGCATTTTTGAGGCAAGGCAAACCTGAGCAACACAGACAATGGAATGAACGAAAGAAGAGCACATGTGACGTCAGGAAGAAAAAAAAAAATTACTTTGAAACCTGCGTGTTAAGATGTGCTGAGCCATTCTACTCTATGTGATCCACTGTACCTGGTCTGACCCAGTCGATGGCAGCGGTCCTCAGCCTGCTTATCATTGTAGGGGTTCCAGTCAATGTCGTGCAGGATGACGACGTTTGCTGACGTGAGGTTGATGCCGAGGCCACCCGCGCGAGTCGAAAGCAGGAATACAAATATGTCGGCGTCGTCGTTGAACTCGTCAATCAGCACAATTCTGCGGAGGACGAAAAGGCGTTGAAATCACAAAACGCATTGGATGGAACATGATTTCCAACTAATCGGCTCCGAAAAGAGTGTGAGCTGACCTGTCTGCTATTGCCGTGGAGCCGTCCATTCGAATGTAACGATGCTTGAGGTGTTTCATCAGTTCCTCGACGATGTCCAGCACCATGACGAACTGACTGAATAGAACAACTCGGTCTCCCTGTGCATTTTGACAAACAACATGAGGACGCATTTAAACCACCAAATGTGTGATCGGCTCACACGCACAAATGAGATACACAACCATGAATGCACAAAGTGCGGAAGCCTCAAAGTCAGAGCAGAATTAAATCACAATGTTTCGGAATTTTGCATTGGAACCTTGTCTTTGAGTGACGCCAGCTTCTCCGTCAGCCAGTGGAACTTCCCAGAATCGAGGAGGAGACTGGTGTCCAGCTGATAGGAGGCGATGGATGAGTATTGCTGACACAAACGATGCAGCTCCAAGTCAGACATCACCTCCATGTCCTCTTGGATCAACGCAGCATTTGCATCGTGGTGAGTCGGCTCCTGACAAAAAAAAAAAAAAAAAAAAAAACGGCATCTTATTCTTGATGTACATGAAACAGTGCTTTAGAACAAATTAGAGCTGGATGATAAATTTAAATATCAGAATTCTTTTCCCTTAAAAATCAGATGTCTGACTTTTATTGATTTTAAAAAATTTTTTATACTGAATAAAGTGAACTTACCTTTAGCATGAGTTTGCTCATGGCCGCCAGCTTTGCTGTAGTGTAGTACTGTCGATGTAGCAGAGGGTGGTTGGCCATCTTTCTTAACTGCATCAGGACGTTAGACAACTCGCGCTCTGCATGGACCAAAAAATAAATAAATAAAAAAATAAAAAAAGGCAGACATGAATGATCTAAAGTTCCTACATATGAGCTTTCATAATTCTGTACTACTACAGACCCCAATTTAAAATGTTAGATATTCGTTTTATTTTAATATATAGAGGTGCACTATTCTCCTTATTATCAGTCAGAAAAAAAAGTGGCATTGAACATCCCCAGTGAAGATAGCTCACTCTCGCTGCGTTTGGAAGCTTTGAGTTTTTTCAAGAGGGTCTGGTAGAGAACCTGCTGCTTTTCACTCATGGAACAGAACTCAACCTTCTCTTCCTTTTCAGGTAGTTGCTTGAGGACCTGGAAATGAGATGAGTGGAAAATATGAATCGATTGTCTTTTTGTGTGTACCCAACCCAAGAACATGGAATTCTCGGTTTACGCCAGATAGAAGTTCCCAAGACACTGAAGTATTATAAACCTAAACTGAGGATCCCCTGCACTGTTTCTTCTATGACTCTGCTGACTAAAAAAAAAAAAACACGAGCATTTTCCACCACATGAAGTATGATCCATTTTCATGGGATGTCACCGGAAAATATGCTAAACAATGTAGATTCAGAACGGAGCGACTCACATCACTCTTAATTCTTCGAAGGATGAAAGGTTTCATAATGCGTTTGGCCTGAGAGATGCGCTCTCTCTCAAATTGACTCCGATCCTCCTGGGACTTCTACAGAAAACAAAAGGTGTGGAAGACACAGAACATGGCATACTGCATCACTGTAGTAACTGATGTCATTTCAAAGTATTATGTTAGCAATACATTTCTTTTGCAGAATCCCATGCTGTATTCGCCAAGATACACGATACAGACTATTACAACACTGAGGTTCCACCTTTATGTCCCAAAAATATTTTCGGTGAAGTCCCACCTATTTGTGATTCACTATTCATAAATTCAGTTAGAACAGTGTTTTTTAAACCCTGTGCTGCGGCACACATTGTCAGGTGTGCCGCGGGAAAATATCCAATTTGTATGCCTGTGCAAACTCTCGCCCAGAAAGTAATCGTGTAGTACCCCCTCCTACCGCTAGGGAGGAGCAACAGCTAGCTTGTGTTTAGCCCACAGACAAGCGAATTTGTGACGCATGAATGCAGGACGACGGTGAAACAAAAAAAATATGAAAGATTAGAAAATAATTTTTCCTTTGTGTTCATTTGATTCCAATTCAAGCTGTTATAACGCCATTCTTCAATGTTAAAAACGGTTATAGTAACAATATAACACGTTAATTGTGAATTAAAATAAGGGGTTTTTTCCCACATTGTGTGCCGCGGGATTTTTTCAATGAAAGAAGTGTGTCTCGATTCAAAAAAGTTTGAAAAACATCGCTGTAGAAAATATCCGTAGCTATTTACAGAAAAAAACACACCTATTCCTGGTTTTGTGCTCTTTCAATAGCACTTGAAGATGACACATGGTAGCACCAAAGCTTTGACTAAAAGGAACTTGGTTGTTTATATACAGTACTGTATATATATATACATTTTTTTATCGCTCGTTTCAATCATGTGTCATATGTTAATCTTAGAGATGGATTAAAAAAAAGCCATAGAAATACCATAGAAAACATCTTGGAGAGCTCTGTCGTGGAGCTCGAAAACATGGATGGCATGATGAAGTTGAGGAGTGACATCAGTTCTAAGAGGTTGTTTTGTAACGGTGTGCCAGTGAGCAGCAAGCGATGCTCCGCCTGAAAGGAGAAGAGACTAGGGTCAAGAACTCATGCGCGACGATGGTGGCAGCTTTCGAGGCAAAATCGGTTCTTCAACTCTTCGGGTCCAGGTGCGCCTAAAAGGTGGGCAGGGCGCCCTCATCAGCCTAACGTCAATAAAAGATTTATTTTCAAAAACGGACGCGTTTAATTGATGCTAAGAAACAGACAGCATGAGCAAAATCACTTGTTTGCATATCGTATGACAAGAATGATGACCGGTGGAAGGGAATCACTGAGTCAATCACACTGAAAATTGCCAAAGACAGGTTGGTCATTGGTAAGTTTCAAAGGCAGTGCTTTAATGACACGTACGATTTTGACACTGGTATTTACTTCCAAGCTGAAGATGTTTTGCCTTGCGTCAACTGTAAAAATCATAAAGCTAAAGATGCTGTGTGTACGTATGGCTCTCAAATTTATGAGCTATGTCAGAAATGTTCCAGGATGGGTGTCACAAAGAATACATTTCTAAACCAAACTACCGGTACACATTTTCCCCTGAGCATCCAACAGTTCCCGGCCAAGATGCACATCACTGTGCCGTGGCAACCTACTTTCTTACACGACCCGGCTCAGTGGAATGTTCTTTTTTCACTTTCCAGAGCTCATCGTAGGGTATCTGTTTGGAGAACGTGGGTGACATCAAGATGGCCGTGAGTACCCAGGAAGAATCCTCGGAGTGCATCAAAGTGTGGCAGGGAAGTGAAGGCCGTGAAATTGCGCTTCACTCCAGGTAGATAACTCCGAAGGGGAAACTTGTAGCAGTAGCTTGCATTTGAAATATAGCTTTTCTGACAGCATTTATGTGATACTTTTTGAAATCAGATGTCATAATCTACTGCGAATAATTTTGTGTGAAGCACTGCCACCAAACATAGTGAACTCACATTGATAGACATGAGGTGGCGGTAGCGCAACGTGTTCATGTTCTTCAGCATGTGACCCTCGTCAAAGATGGCATACGCAAGATGAAGCTTGCGGAACAGACTGCGGTCATTGGGGTTCCCAATGGCAAAGTTGTACCTGTGGAGGAGGAAACCAAGTGTATGAGTGACACGCGTATAAAACGGGATTTTTGTTTTTTGCAAACTGAGACACTAACGTGGTGACAAGGACGTTAAATTCAATGGCGTCATCGAGGATGTCACGCTTGAGGTATTGGCGGTCCTCCGCAGAACCTGTACACAAACCAAAAGCACATTTTGTCTCTCGGGCTGTATCCGAATTATTCCCCAACTCTTCATTTAGTCCCGCACTGTATCGTCCGACCTCACTAAACACGGCATTGTGATTAATATTGTGTTTGTGGAATATGAATTAAGCCGCAAAATCCACGTTTTTATCCATCTCAGTTGGCAGCCATCGCAGTGCTTTGGCATCCGCGAATGACCAATCCCGGCCTCATCTGTTTTCTGGGTTTCCCGATATGACGTCCGCAAGCGGAGCCCGAAAACGCGGCCCCCCCCACCGAGATGGAAAAAAACAGGTGGATTTTGCAGCTGAATTCATATTCCACACACGATATCAATCAGAATTCCATCTTTTGACTCGTGGGTCACCATCGAACTTTTTCGCCTGACTTCACCGTTAAGCACAAACACAAATCAGTGAGCTACTGCACAAACTGTTGATAGATATGAAAAAGTTCAAAATGTAAAGCATCCTACCATAATACACTAAAACCTTCAAACGGGGACACCACATTTGTAGTTCTCTAACCCAGTTATCTGTAACACAAACAAAAACACATGCACGATGGACAATCTGTCAATTTTGTGCAAATTCTAAAAAGAGAATCTCCAGGATGAGTTGTGGAGCTCACTTCATGGATTCTGAATGGAACTCAGCTGTTTTTTTGATGACAAAAGGACATGACTGGATGAAAAATGGATCTAATCAGAATCAAATCACTTTCGATTTTTCCAATTGTCAGACGTTTGGCGAAGACAAAACAACGTGAACATTTCAGGTGTTGATGTTACCAAGCGTAGAGGCAGGCACAACGATGAGGTGAGGAGCCTCTATTCCATTCTGCAATAAATGGGCCAAGAAGGCAATAGCCTGGATGGTTTTCCCCAAACCCTGATGAGAGAAAGAGGCAGATTAGGATCATTTCATATCACCCATCAAAACATTGAGCAACTTCTAAGGGGGACGAAACAACAAACCGTCTTTCAAACAGACTTTGTTGTACATGTGATTGTTTTAAAAATAACAACGGATGAGTCAGGTGGTCCTTGATGTAAATAAACAAAATGACAGTGAAGACAGCCTAATCACCGAATCATATTAAATAAACCTTTGGACATTTATCATTTGACTCATTTCAGTGACTAAAACACCTCATACTAATGTATGGAATTGACATTGTAATGTCATTTAATTCACTTTACACCAGTATATGCACATCTTATTTATTTTTACTATACGATTTGCCTCTTGTATAGCTTGCATCTCACCATCTCATCGGCGAGGATACCGCTCAAGTTGTGCTCGTGCAAGAGCAGAAGCCATTTCAGACCGATCATCTGATAGGGTTTCAGCTGGAGCCTGGAGGACAAATGTGATGTGAATGACAGAGCAACGCGACAAGATTTTGTACATCTCAAGTATATGCCACTCACTGGCTATTGAGCAGCCTGGGCTGTAGCATTTCCCCCGTGCCAGCCTGCATCACTTCTGTGACCTGCTGAACCATCTTGGAGGAGATGGTCTCACATTTGGACATGAGGCCCCGAACAATGTTGCGCCCCTTCAGAACAGTTTTGCAGCCCAGCACTAGGTCCTCTGATAGCCCGTTGCTCTTTTGCATTTGGCTGGTCTTGAGAGTGAAAGAAGGGAGGGATGGTGGTAAGGGAAGAAAAACACACCGAGTTGGACCCGTCGCCGAACTTGGTTTTCATGGATGCATACACATTGAGTAAAATATTTCTTTTTAAATTCAACAATTACAGCTAACAGCTAATAAAAACCAAAACATCAACAAGATTTTTGGGAGAAAATGAGCTTTCATGGAAAACATATATTGAAGGCTAATCAACAGTTCATTTTTTTTTCTCTCTGATGCATTTCAATGTGGTGTCAATTATACGCGGACCTCGCAATTTGCGGGCCATCGCCACCTCCAGCGTATGACGGGGTTCTACTGTATTGTTTTTGTGTGCGTAAGTGTGTGTGTGTAACTGATTATTCCAAACATAATTTATCTCAATGGGTTACTCTGTCTTGAAAGTCACAGGACAGATTGTGTGTTGCTTTCATTTCCCGTTATACTGAGGATAAACCTGTATATTGCTACAAATACTGTACATGTAAATAGACTTGCCAGAAAAGTTCATTCATTTCAGTAGTTCTTTTCAAAAAGTGAAACTCAAGATAACAACAAAAAAAAAAAAAAGGGGGGCGGGGGTATTAAATTACAAATGATTTTGATTGCTTCGAGTGTAACATTAAAACTCCTTGAATCTGGGGTTGTCATGAACTCAAAGCTAAGATCATCAAAATGACTGAAATCATTTGTGTCATGTGTCGTGAAATAAGTTTCACTTTTTCCAACTACTGAAATAAATGAAGTTTTCCAGGTTCTTCTCCTTTTTTGTGATGCACCTGCATTATGAGGCACGCTGCATGCTAAGCACCGCAACCGCAAGATTTCTCACCAGGCTCAGCCAGTTTTTAAAGGGTCGAAGCTCGACGATCTTTTTGGCTTTTTTCACAGAACACCCAGAAATGAGCGCCAGCTCGTCGATGGTGGCCTCCTCAAAGAACTTGAGGATCTCTTCCTTCAAGCCTCCCATGTTTGTAAACGCATCATCGCAACTGTCACGGTCGCTGCTGTCCGCATCCTCTGCGTCGTCATCAGAGCTGAAGTGCTTTTCATTGGCGCGGGCTATCCGCTTTCGCGCTTCGGCTAGCTTCTTGGCCATACTGGTCCCGCTGGCAAACTTGGACAGCATCTGTGCGGCAGAGGACGAGGAGGAGCAGGATGGCTTCTGGTAAGAAGTAGTTCTTTTGACAGAGGAGGACAAGTCTTTTGAAAGCCACGTGGAGAGGGTGGAATTGGAATGTTTGATCTCCTCTTCAGCTGAATAGTCGTCACTATCCACTGTATCCTCTGAGCTGTCGTGAGTATCATTCGCATGAAACGGATCGCATTCCTTGGCATTCATTTTGTCCTCACAAGATCCGACCTGGTGCACTTTGCTTTGCTCCTTGACTGACTTCTCTTTGCACTTGGAATGGTGGGATTTCTTTGGTGGGTATTCGTCAGCGCTTAAACTGACGTCATCTGTGAGACAAGCAAAAAACAAAACAAAAAAAAAAAGGCTGCATCAGATTAACACAATATGGCACTGGTGACAGATGCACGAGGACGTGTGAGAGGAGCTGTGTTGGGACCTGAGCCGGAGAACATTAGTAGAGCATGCAGAGCCTCGACGAAATCCCAATCGTGTTCCTGAAGCACCACCCGCAACTCCTTCAGTAAGACAGACATCAGGGAATTTTACATGAAAACCAAGCACCCATCAATAAAAAATATATGCCTCCATATTTATTTGTTGACATTCTAAACTTCTCTTCATCAACAGCAACAAATTATGAAAGCCATATACTGTAAGTCTGGCGAGGAAAAAAAATAGAACAGACAAGACCTATTTCTTAAAAGCTTTTGCTGTAGCCAGCGTTTAAAACGACAAAGGCCAAGTTACACACTAGTTTTTACAACCGGTCTAGTGCCACAAAAAATTGGCTCAATATCCAAACAAATTGGAGTTTGACTAGTATTCTGGATGGATGGATGGATGGATGTGTCGTGTAACAAAATATTTGACAATTTTGGCCTGTCTTTTTTTATTTCTTACCTCCTTGTCCTGATTGGGGAACTTGTTCTGTAGCCTTTTGACCATCACCTCCTGCTTCTCCCAACTCGGTTCGTCTCCACTATCCTGATTATCATTGTCCATGTATTCAGCTTCATCTTCAGACACCTTTTAGTTTCAATACCAGTGAGGCAAAGGGGGCAATTGTCAGGCCGGAGGACAAACTCGGAGGGGTTTAACGGGGAGTGTGCATCTCTCCACAAAAGACAATTGTATAATCCAATATATTTGTTCCACTTGAAAATCTATCGAGACATGCATTGAATCGCCTTTTATTGGAGAGATACACAAGCATACCAACGTGTAATTTCTTTCAAAAAAACGATGCCTGTAATAACTCACCTCTGATCGCTTCCTCCTTTTGTAGGGTTGAGTCTCACCGCTCTCCAATGAGGTGTCAGATTCATCCTGCTTTCTCTTACTAACATATTCTGTGTCTGGAAAAACAGGCAGCGTTGACCAATGACATGACTTTATTGGTTGTGTTTCGACCACTATTGAATATTACAGAAAATTATGATTTGAACTGCCTATTAAAAAAAAAAAATAAAATGCAGTGACTGCTCGACCAAGTGTGAAATTACACTGACAAAAAGTTATGGATATTTGGCTTTCAGGTGAAATTTAGCTATAAGCTGTTTACTCTACTGTGTACCGGTACATATAATGGCACAGCAATTTAAATGTTTGAAATTCTATTCTTTATTTGGATCAAAATTGGTCACATATTTATAGTTATAGTATCGCATACATTATCGGTGGAAATTTGCAATTCGCGGCCGGCCATGGTCCATATCGCCGAAAATAACAAGAGACCTCCATATTGCATTGAGTATCATAAGAATCGTGTGTAATAATACTTCTTGTGAAGTCAGAATCATGAGAAGGCTTCAGAGGAATAGCCTGGAGGACATGGGTGGGTCTCCTCCTCCTAATCTTGCAGGAGAATACTTTTTCCCCACTCTGAACAATCAACATATTTACAAAATATAGGTCACTAACCAAGGTTTTTTGTGTGTGTGTGTGTGTGTTACTGTTGGGCCTGGTTTTCAAAGCCATACTTTCGGACAAGGATCAAACAACAAAACACCTTGATCCTTGAGATATTATGATATTGACACATACCGTATGTACAAGTCTCCTTTAAGTGTATTCATGGTGCAGGGTGATACTGTACTAAAAAGATAGTTTAGTGAATTTGTGGCCTTGCTATTGTCATTTTTACCCAGAAATAGTGGCATTGAATAGATAAGCATGAGTACTGTTACTTTAATATTTTCTTGTAAAAATACCATTGATATGTTGTATAAATTGGGCTTGACTACTACTCTATTCATACCGTTGTCGTCATCAGAAATCACCAGATAATCATCAACACTTCCATGCTGAGTGCTTGTACTTCCAACTACCTGCAAACACAATACAGTATCCTATCATACAGGCCCTTTTAAGTTTTTTTTTGTCCTCATCGGGGCACACAATAACATTGATCGACTATAAAAGATAAACTAGTCACTGACAATGTTCTTTCAAAAAACAAAAACAAAAAACAAACATGCCATTAATCCTAACTGTAGGATTTGTCAACTCACCCCCGATTGTTTCCTCCTTTGGTAGAGTTGAGTCTCCCCGCTCTCCAGTGAGCTGTCGGATACATCGAGTTTTCTCTTCCCGACACAGTCGGTGTCTGGGGGAGAAAAAAAAAAAAGATGACGCAGATATATGACGCAGATATGATGATACAAATATGGACAAATATACTTTCAGAGCACTATATATTTTGTAAATTTCCTAAATAAACAGGGGGATAAACCAGCAAACCATGAAAAACTGGGGTTACCCCTCCAAAAAAAGAAAAGAAAAAGCCAAAACATATTGATAATTTAAGAAACAATCGCGAATACAGTAAGTGAATTTGCAGGTGCTGAACCGCAAGTATGTTAGGGTCCACAACATTGCATCTGTTCACTCTAAACTTCTGAAAACTCTCAGTGTAATAGTGAAGCCCTAAGTTTCATGCTCCACTTTTAAAAAATATTTTCCTGCAAAAAGGTGTTTGGCGACACATATATAATATACACATAGATGTAAGTAAAACCGGGATTGATGTACAACTCTATTCATACCTTCATCATCAGAAATAAGAAGACACTTGGCAATAGCGCCATCCAGTGTGCTCGTACTCCCAACAACCTGTGAACACATCACAATGGACCCTACATTCACTTGATACAGGAGGTGAATATACAAAATGCTGCCTTTGCAAAGTTAATAATGCTCAAATTCAGACAACTTTAGGCATGGGTGGCTTTCGTACTTGGAAGGTATGATGACAGGGGGCAAAAATATAGCGGGTTCATGGGATGACGGTAATGCGATAAAAGCTCTCAATTAGACAGTGATCTCGCGTTTTGGGGACTTGAATTTGCATCCTCCCTCTGTCAAGATACGATGATTCAAAAACAGCAAACTTTTTTGACAAGGGGAAAAAGTTGCGGAGCTCATTGATTGCTGGCATCAAAAACGGTGGAGGTCAGGGTCATATCACATTGCCTGCACTGATGACTTAAAAAAGTTGCTTATACGTATTATGGAACGCTTGTGGTTTTGAAATTTAGATATTTTAAAAAAAAATCATGTTCTACATTAAAACAGCAATTGCCCATACCTACTTCCAGGAAGACATCACTTACCTCTGAGAGCTTTTTCCTTGACAAATGAGGGAACATCTCGGAGAGTCTTGACTCTTTTTGACTTTTTTCCTCTTCTTTTTCATCATTTGAAGACTGTTTGACAATAGGATCCCTGGAATGGCAAAGACAACATAGGTTAAGTAAATTAGCTACAGGAACTTAAAAAAACAAAAACAAAAAAAATCAATACGTGTACAGGTATGTCGTCAACCTTGATTTCCTTGAGAAGGAGACTTTCCTCAGCTTGTGGTCATCGTCAGAGACGTCTTCAAAAACCACTCCTCGGGCATGCGACTTTGACGAATGGGATTTATTGGATTTCATTTGAGCTAATGGACAAGATTAGATGAAATCACAAAAATAAATCAAGAGTTCTTCAGTGATGATCACAAATTCGTTCTTTTGTAAATCTTGTTGAGAAAACAGGTCTTTGAAGTGCTTGTAACAAGACTGCTGGTTGATACACTTGTATACTCACTTGTATTCTTTGGCATTCGACTCAGCATGACTTAGATTTGTTCTTGGTTTTACTGTTTGGTGCTTTCTACTGCCTTTCTTACCGATTTGTCTTACTGTTTATTGTGCATGTTAAATTGCTCCATGTACAGCACTTTGTATGCAGCGATGGCTGTTTGAAAGTGCTCTATAAATACTGTTGACTTGACTTGACATTGATACTTGATACAACTTTGTCTAATGTGCTGTATGTGCATACAGCACAGATGAAATTTCCTCCCTCTTAAACAGAAAACCGACAAGAGGAGCCACTGCGGGTGCCCGCGCCGCCATCAAAGGAATACTTAACATAAAATGACAAAATAATACAACACAACATATAAAAGAGACATCTTAGCCACTTTTCCTCCATTCACTAATAGATGAAAGAGGAGCGCTTCAGAGTCCTTTTCACCAGTGGATCAAAGACGTCATGCTGCAATGTGCACATGTCTGCTACAAGCTAAGCTTGAAAGCAACAAGAAGCCGCAACATTAATTAAAAGAAAAAGAGATTGGCTCTCTTCCCCTGTCCCATGTAAATCCGCTTCAATTCCAATCCGCGACTCCCAGTTCCTACACACGCATCGGCGCTCTGTGCTGACGCTCATTTCTTCTCGGCTCCTCAAGCCATGCATCCATCCAGCCGGAGACTGTCCATCAGCACCGACCTTATCGCTGAACAAAGCGGGCTGTGAAAATGCTGCCCATTTCAGGCGGCATTTTCACAGCCCGCTTTGTTCAGCTGTCCGGCAACGACAGTCAAATGGCGCCGACATTCCTCCCAATCAAAATCAATGCTGGTACACGCGTGCCGCCAAGAAGGCGCAACCACCAAGCAGAGATGTCGACACCGGCGTGAAATTCATTCTGTTTGCAAAAACAAAACTATCGTTCCAATTTTCTGCTTCAATTTACATGTCCTATTCTTTTCTTTTGGCCACTCAAACAACTGATTGCCTGAATGTGAAAAAGTGGGTTGATGAGATGTATCCAATTTCACTGAATTGTGACAAAAATAATTCATTCATATAGAAATACAGAATAAATAAACATTGTGGTTGTCTTACTACATGCCGTTTTTAAATTTTGGATTTAACCAGTTAAGTAAGGTTGCCTCTTGTAAGTTAATTGCCTCCAATTATTATTTTTTTTTCTCATCTGGAAGCAGACAGGGGTGGGGTGAGAATGGTACACAGAAATGGGAGAGAGGGAGCAAGAGGAAAGAGACACTATCCAAACAAGGATGCCTTTTTGTTGTGTTGATTGATTTACATTGTCCAAAAAAAAGAAGGAAAACATGCTACCATCAAGTACTAGTTGGCCCCTAGGACAACATAAGTAGCTAATGGCCCTGCTCTAAAAATAGCTCACCAGTGATGGGACACTGTGACTTAAGAAGAATTAAAACAGAAGAATGTTGGTCATGTATTGTTTTAAAAAATAAAATGGTACACATTCCTTCTGTTAATATTCAAGACTTTGTTTACAATTGAAATTGATTGTGTTGAATGCAAAGATGAAATACTGTATTATAATGATTTTACAGCTGAAATTTTAACCCCGTGGTATTTTTGCTCATAGTTATCATACAGTCAGGAGCTAATATATCAGCCCATAGCTAGTATACACCGACCCAAACAATCGGTCAGTTTGTATCTCCGACGTCCTGACAAGTGCATGATTTACTGACAGGCTGATAACTATAGAAGGATGTGCTGATGTATTTAGCCAACATTGCTCAATTACATCAAAGGGAGACTGTGTTGACTTGCTACACATGAGCCATTGGCAGAGCAAACAGATTTAAATACAGTACCACCGCCTATGTCAGAAGTGATTCGCTACACTAGCTACTTTCAAGTACTAATCACGCTAACGCTGATGGAAGCATTCTTTGCACATCTGGCCAAGAGCTCAGGTTTTGAGTTAGCCCCGAACATCAGTTTACTCACCCGGCTTATTCTCCTTCTCGGACTCGGGGGTCACTTTGCACGCTGGCGATTTTTGAAAACGGAAACGTTCCAAGTTGTATTGGCTCATGTTGGCCGGGCTATCTCATATCTGGTTGCGGGAAGCCTTTTGTCCGACTCCGGTTCTTACCGATATATATTTTTTTTGCTCGCCGGCACGCGCGGCTCAACTTTTTTTTCTTGGCTACTCGACCTGACAGTAAAGAGCACAGGCTCAAAACAGTCTTGAGATTCGAGAAAGACAACGCTGGTAGGTGGTTTTTAAAAACGCCGATGTAAGCTAGCTAGAATATGGTTGTAGTTTAGTAGCATGGTGGCTATGTTACGAAACGAAATAGCTTGGAGAGGCCGAAGACTACCGGTTTCCCGCTAAAGCAGCTGTGTTGTAGCACGATTGAGCCCTGTGATTGGCTAAAGGAGCGAGTGGGCGGGAACTCACGAGTCCCGTGTGGTTAGCCTGCCCTATGAAAATACAGTACCGGTACTGTACTGTACTGCACTGTACTCTATCTATCTATCTATCTATCTATCTATCTATCTATCTATCTATCTATCTATCTATCTATCTATCTATCTATCTATCTATTATAGATAATGCTATCATTGTGTATACTGTATTTCAACAAGCGGCTATTTACAATGCAATTAAGGGGCGGGCAAGCCCTCTCATTGGACGAAAAGATAAGATGTGCGTGAATCACAAGGAAGTCCAGCGTGCTTCATTTTGTGATGTATTTATGAAAGTAAATTACGATTACTTTGTAGAAATATTTTTTTTCTCCGAACGAGTGGTTATGCCATAATCGACAAGGAGAGGCCTGGCCAATAGGAGGGGCAGAAAACGAGGAATTAGTCAAGAAGGTCCCTTGGGTCTCACTTCCGCTTTGGCTCCAGTGTCTTTTAGCCAAAAATAGAACCGGAACCACTGTGTAAATTTTTAATCTCTTAAAAGTCATCTAACTTTGAAGTGCAAATGTGTAAATTATAATTACCGTGTATGTATTTGGTTCTGTGGGTCATACTCTGTGGTAAGATGCAGTTGGATCGAGTTAGTTTACAAATACACAAAGAAATTGACTATTTCCAAATTACCCACCTTTCAATGATAATTTTGTGTAGAGAAATATATATATTTTAATGTTTTATGTTTTTTTTTTTTTGTGTTATATAAATAATTTATCCAGCACCCCCCGCGACCCTAGTGAGGATCAAGCGGTACGGAAAATGGATGGATGGATGGATAAATAATTTAGGGCGGCCCAGTAATCCAGTGGTTAGCTCATCGGCTTCACAGTGCAGAGGTACCGGGTTCGATTCCAGCTCCGGCCTCCCTGTGTGGAGTTTGCATGTTCTCCCCGAGCCTGCGTGGGTTTTCTCCGGGTGCTCCGGTTTCCTCCCACATTCCAAAAACATGCATGGCAGGTTGATTGGACGCTCTAAATTGTCCCTAGGTGTGAGTGTGGGCGTGGATGGTTGTTCGTCTCTGTGTGCCCTGCGATTGGCTGGCAACTGATTCAGGGTGTCCCCCGCCTACTGCCCGAAGACGGCTGGGATAGGCTCCAGCACCCCCCGCGACCCTAGTGAGGATCAAGCGGTTCGGAAAATGGATGGATGGATGGATAAATAATTTATCAGTTTAAATCTAATTACAGCTGAGTTTTTTTCCCCACTGGAACACCATTAATTCTACTGCGTCACCTATGTTGTCCACTAGATGTCATACTCTGATGACATGGGCCGCACGTGAATGAATAAAAAACGGTGACTGACTTTAATTGAACAATAGAGGGCAGGTTGCTATGAAATATATCGTTTAGAATGACGCCAGCGCTGCATAAGAGATATGTGTGTGTGTGTGTGTGTGTGTGTGCGCGCGCGCGCTGTGCGTATGCAGGAGGGGGTCGTCTGGATTAACACACATACAGTACGAC
This sequence comes from Hippocampus guttulatus, assembly GCF_054856545.1. Classification (NCBI taxonomy): domain Eukaryota; kingdom Metazoa; phylum Chordata; class Actinopteri; order Syngnathiformes; family Syngnathidae; genus Hippocampus; species Hippocampus guttulatus. The sequence continues at coordinate 12,665,705 of NC_141265.1, read as the reverse complement.
AGGCTCTTACACTACTGAAATCCTCTCACATGTAGAAGTGAAATCCACATATTTACACATATTACTGAAATAGACTCCGCTAATACACTGGAATGCACTCAAATAACACTGAAATGCCATGTCAGTGTTGGTACATTTCATTTTCGACACAATATTGCAAAGTTGAGCTCATAAATTTTAACATTTTGTAACTAAGTAGTTCATCATTCCAAAAATGAACATGTTCATATTTATTTTTTTTCCCACACCTTCCGATGTGTTCCTGTGAGCTGTTACCATTTGGCGTTATATTTTTTCAGTCACTTTTCGAATTCTTTGTGAATGTTATTTCCTGACTTGTTTGCTCAAAGAACCAGGCTGCAACCCCCTTTTTTTCTTTCACAGAAAAAGTCAGAATCTCAAGAATCAGTCCAACATTTTATAATGTGTGGCAGAAATGTATACATTTTTCACAAAACTATAATTTTTTGGGGGGGGGGGGGTAAAATGTATTGGCTTTTTCGGAAAAAAGCAGCATAATTTCAAAAATAAAGTTGGATATTTTGGAGAAAATAAAAAGGTTGTGTGACTTTCCAAGTGGGAGTTGAACAATAGGCTCTCACTTTAGGGTTCACAAAGACAAGTGTGAATCCCCAACCAGTCAAAAGTGATAAATAATCCTTATTTCTGGGTGTCTTGATGGTCAAAGTCAAAGTCAAAAGTTTATGGAAATCATCTAATCGTGTGTTTTGTATTGCATCCATATCTTGGTGCACACACTCTGTCCACTTCTCCTTGCTCATACAGTGCATATATTAGGACAATTATGCTGGATGCTCACATCAGTGCGGCACCACCGTGTCGCCCTACTGTCGCCCCCATCATTGCCATGGAGACGCTGTAAGTTATAACGGTGTGTGTGTGTGTGTGTGTGTGTGTGTGTACTCGCGGGGGCACAATAGGCCGACTGACAATGAATCTGATGGAGGTTGTGACCCCTCACAGCAGGATACCCAAACTGTGGCTCCTTGGCTTGGTCAAGGTTTGCTTATGATTCCCACAGACATCTACGATAAGTCTTCGTAGTTCAATCGTCATGATGGTCAGAGTGTGGCATAGTGACACCATATTCCAGAATAATTTTATATTCCTACATTATATCCATGTCTCGATGAGTTTGTATTGTGCGCCCTGGCAAACTCGTCATAGTCTGCCACCATCCAGCCACGTTGGCGCCCAACTTGGCCGGGACCCGACGGCGGCAGGGAAGCACCTTGTTACCAAGGCGACCTGTCTGGGATGTAACGTCCACACCCGTACTGAGAAATATATTTCTATAAACACTCACCCGCAGACACACCAAAATGAGCGTCCGACTTATGGTGGGTAATTGATTTCGCAAAGGTCAGATAGAATTCAACTTGTCTTTCATGATATGTTGTGATGGTTCATTAAGACTCTTTGAATTAAGAACGTTTTCGATGTGTCAGATGCCCACGCGTGTTTTCTTTCAATTCACTTTATAGAGCATTCGTTGAAATATGTGGAAAGTTCACATTACAACTTTGGATACTTTACATTTACCGCAATACAAATGCGAGGATTTTTACCCCCAGTCATCCATTTTGTGGACCGCTTTCCTAATTAGGGTCATGGGCAAAAAACATTTGCGATTTGAGCGCCGAGCAATGGCATAAGCTCAACTCACAACATACAGATCGAGCACAATTCATCCAAAAAAGAGCCTCGAAGCTGATAACTGCCACATCCAGTTTAAGTTGACTGACCAACAAAACAAAAAAACAGAAAAGACCAGTTCAGGGTGGAACCCGCCTACTGCCCGAAGTCAGATGGGATAGGCTCCGCAATCCTCGTGAGGAGAAGCGGTACGGATAATGGATGGATGAAATTTGCTGGTGCATTTTGAACATGAATTCGCAAATGTGTTTCAGCTTTCACAAATAATATATATTTCCATCTGTTATTTTGCACCTTATCCTCTGTTAAAACTCAACTATTCGCTTTTTGTGTGCTGAGGCCAAAGCAAGAAACCAATTTTCCTTGCTATGTTCGAGGAGGTCTGTTGAAGTTACTTGAGGAGCTTCATTTTGACAAAATGTTCTTCTTTGCTGCCATCTTGTGGCATATAGAGGCAATTATAAACCTTTAAAGGAGCAGATGTCTATCACTTGCAATTTGGGGCATCTCTCTATCTGTCCGTCTATCTATCCAACAATGTATATTCGTATTTATAATAACCGTAACAGCATGCTGCTTTATTCCAGTGGAAAAAAAACACTTCAAATAATGCGTCTTTGTTCCTCTATCTATGCCAAGTGATGTATGGTAACAGGCAGAACAATTAAATGCTCTTCCACCAGATGGCAGGAGGTCTATAATTAAAGTCGTGTATCCACTTTTTGGTGACATTTTTGTTTGTTCGAGTGCCTTGAGATCCTTTCCGAAGGGAAATATGTGCCTCAGGTAAACAAAAGTGGGGAAGTGCCGTATGCCCCAGGGTATATTTGATTCGCATTAAAGAACTACCGCACATACACTCAACCTTTTTTCAATGGGTGCATGTTTCCAATTGAAGTCTTCTTTTACATTTGGTGTTGATCCACATCGTTCATAAACACATCAAACCTTGACGGCCTTTTGTGCCGCTTTGTTTCAGTCATTCCCGAATGTAACCTCCGCTAGGAGTGGGCCAAGGGTGGGAAGAATCCCATGTTGCGGGAGGTAAAGCCACCAATCACCAAGACACAATGACGGACCCCCCACCCCCCCATGGCAGACTTACAGAACATCCGTCAAACATGGCTTTGTTAGCCACGCATTCCTCGTCGCCTTTGTCTTCCCTCTAGCTAGCCTGCCAGTTCATCAGATCATGCTCGAACCTTAAATTATGCAAACTTGCTTGTATTGTGATGATGCCAGAGCTGGCAAAACTCCGTACATGACGTACGGATATGAAAAAAAAAAGGCCATTAAAGGTAAAAGAACCGATTCAACTAAGTACAACCAAAAAGTACAGGATGCTTTTTTTTTTTTTCAGATTGGATAATTTTTGAATTCCCAGTTCCACCTTTGCATCATGCTCTTCATGATGGACGTAATTTTGTTTGTATTAGTTAACCGCTGCCTTTTTTTTTTTTCCTTCGGACTTTGCAGGGGTTTCGGTCAACTCTTCATTGGTCTGTCACATCATCCATGTTTTTATTAGTTTGAAGGAGATGTGAAGACAGACAGCAAGGACAATGGCCTAACCCCAGGCCACCAAATGGAACGCTCCACCCCCCTCCCCATTGCCTTTCCTTGCGCACTTGCGTTGCATTTCCATATTTAGCCAGAAATCACACAAAATGTTCAAAATATGAAAGAAAGAGGAGCCGAAATGAAACCCTTCACAAACATGGATGAGGTGAAGAACAAAGAAAAGTCATTTTAGGGATTTCTGCAAGTATGGACGTAAATACTTTTTACATCATGTGCAACTGATGTTCATCTTTAAATTAAGTATCACCAATGGAATCAATGTTTTTTTTTTGGATGTATGTATGATGATGATCCATCCATCCATTATCTGCACCATTTTATCCTCACGAGGAGCGCAGGCGCACTTGGAGCGCAGGCGCAGGGTGGGCTGGGCGCCCTGGGGTGGGCTTGGTGCGCTGGGCGCACCCAGTTCAGGGTGCGCCTGGCAATCTTATGGCAACTGGGTGTGCCATAAGATTGCCAGCCAATCTTATGGCACACAGAGACGAACAACCATCCACGCTCACACTCACACCTAGGTACAATTTGGAGTGTTCAATCAGCCTGCCATGCATGTTTTTGGAATGTGGGAGGAAACCGGAGTACCCGGAGAAAACCCACACAGGCCCGTGGAGAACATGCAACATGCAACAAGGCTGGAGCCAGAATCAAACCCTGCACCTTCGCACTGTGAGGTGGACGTTCCAACCAGTCGACCACCGTGTCGCCCCAATGCAAAACTTAACTTTTTAAAATTATTTTTCTTGTGCAAAAAATGGCAGAAATAAATTCCCAGAAACAACTGCGTTTTTCTTTTCTTGAGGCGCGATAGAAAGTGGATGGATGCACGTTTGAAAATGCTTCTCACACACTTTGGTTTGTTTTTACCTCGATTGACATTCGACTTGTAATGCAGACGAGCGGATTGATTGTTGAACAATAGGCTAAGTGAGTCAATTGTGAATTCCTGGGAAAAAAAAAGAGGTGACAGGAATACAATGAAAAACTCGTTAAGATATCCTCTTTGCTGGCACACTGTGGATTTTGTGTGTGTCTGCTCACCGGGGAGCCCGCTACAATGTCAGCAGAGGAGTGGACACCACCCCGGGGAGTCTGTTTCCTGTGTTTATCGTCTACTATGTGGCACGAACTGCACAACACCAAACGTGAGTGAGTTTTAGGGGGGGGGGCGGGCAGCGTCTGGGCCCTTGTGCAGGTTAGCACATTGACAGCCTGGCCTGTGTTAAATTGTGGGAGAAAAAGAGCTGACGCGACGGGAGCTGATGTCTGACATGACCCCGCTCGGTGGGGAGCACCTCGGGGAGCTGCTGCTGACTGTGTGTGTGTGTGTGTGTGTGTGTGTGTGTGTGTGTGTGTGTGTGTGTGTGTGTGTGTGTGTGTGAAACAGAGCCATTAAGCTACAAAGTGCTACATATATAGGGTTCTCCAGGTTTAAACGGGCCCCTTTAATTTTCCCTTAACGCCTCTTTTTGATGCTATAATGAGTGTCACAAAAACGGTACAAAAAAGCCAACAAAAAAGCAAATACTCGCTGAACCGAGGCTTTGAGCGATATGCTGATATTTGATGATTTCCCAACTTGACAACAAAATTTAATGCGAGTACGACCGCCACCATCTTTGCCATGTCATTGCCTTGGACATTTTGGGTAACTGTTGTTGTATTTGTTGTTGGGAACAAAAAGAAAAAAAAAACAGGAGACAGGGGCACCTGAGTCCCCGACATGTCTTGAGAAAGTTGCGATATTCAAGAAATCAGATTTTTGCAGAATAGGTGGCCCAGAAACACCCTGGCCGCTATCTCCAACGGCCGCCGCATATGTTGAGTTTAAGACCCCTCCTCTAAACTGAGTTCCAGCAATAAAGTGTATATTTTGTATATCTTGTGTACAAACAGAGCTCTGGGTGAATAGTAAAGTAAATGACATCCCCGAAAAACGCTTTTTAACTGCCTTTATCAGTGGTTGTTGACACCAAGTAACATCATAATGACCAGCATTAAAATACAGTAGCGTAGTAGGTCTAAGATTTCATTCTAAACAATTTCGAACCTGTTCAAAATTTGACGGCGACGAGCAAAATTGTTGGAGATCATTAAAGCTGTTTCCAATCATCTGGCAAATATCTTTGCAACCTTTAAAAAACTGTCCAAATAAATCAAACATTCACTACGTGCATTTAGCGCTTGATTAGAAAATTCCGTAAAACTTTCTTGTGCCCTTTCGATTGTGTTTTATTGTCAAAGTTAATAGAGACATAAGTGTCATGGAATTATCCATCCATTTTCTAATCCGCTTTATCCTCACGAGGGTCGCGGGCGCGCTGCAGCCTATCCCGGGTGTCTTCGGGCAGTAGGCGGGGCCCGAAATGATTGCCAGCCAATCACAGGGCACACATAGACGAACAAGCACCATTGATTTGAAAGGGTGTTGTAAGATGAATTTGAAATGAAATGTGTTTTGGGATCACAGTTTGTGGCATATTTACAAGGGATCTATGCTGTTAATTTAGGTCATGATTATATTTTTAAAAATTGGGGCTTTTATCGCAATTTGATGCAAGGCTCAGTCTATATAGAGCTGAGGTCAACTGTATATACAAATACTGCTGCCTTCTACATATTTGTGTGTGTGAATCAGCAGCTTGATGGACATGACACTGGACTTCTCCCGCAGTGCAACCGAACCTAAGTCCTGCCCCTCTCTCCGCTATGTGCCCCCCCCCCCCCCATCCATATCGAATGGCTCTCCTTGACCTTCTCGCTCTTTGTCGTCGTCGCTCCCTCCCTTCTTTCTTGCACTCGCTTCTCAAGGTGCATTCACAGCTTGGTAAAGTGATCCACCAGCGCACCCCCCCCCCCCCTTATTTGGGCTTCTTCCACCATCTTTTTCCCCCCTCGCCATGTCGCGCCGCTTGTATGATCCTTCCATTCTTTCATGTCTTCACCTCAGTGCCGTGTCTATTCTCTCCTCTCTGCTGCTGCTTTGCCACCAGCCTCTGAGAAATACCCACAAAGGCCCCCACTGTCTGCTGTGACCCCCTCGGCCCTGTCCAAAAGCAGCCAAGCGTGGGGCCAATGAAGGGGGGCACCGTTTATTTTGAGCACACACCCCGAAACCCAGTCCTACTTTTTATTTATGTATTTTTTTACCTTTACCTCCATTTCACTCACTTGCTCACTCCCCTGCCTCATACTGGGATTTTGTTAAATTCCCACTTGCTGCTTCCCCTTCCTGTTCCCAGTTGAGTTTAAAAGTGAGACGATGCCCAAACAAAACTTACATGTAAAACTAATCACTGTCTGATTGACATGTTAGCGAGGGGAAACATTTTGTTGGCAAGCTTCTCTGCCATTTCGCTTTTAGTTGCATGTTAATTACTAAATGCTAGCATCTGCCAGATTTATTTTGTGTTATGTAATTGACTATATTTGTCTTGTTGTGGCTTTATGACATACTCGTGGTTCGCACGTCTGGCTCAAAGTTCTGAGGCTCAGGGGGTTCAAATCTCAGCTCCAACCTTTTTGTGTGTTTTCTTACACTTATGTTGGTATTCTACTGGTCCTCCCACATCGCAAAAAGCAAGCCTAACTTGACTATGGTTTATCGATACGCAATGAGTGATTGTCTGGCATCCATTCAAGGCCTCTTGCCCAAAATCTAGTGGGATATGCCTTCGCAGCCAAATACGTGGTATAGAAAATGGTTGGAGGCTGAAGAGGTTTTCAGGTTACAGATACAGTGCAATGAACTAGTTTGCACATAGGTACCAAAATGCGTCATCGCATGGAACAAGAAGGCATGCTCAGTTACCGGTAACATTCATCGTCTGGAAGTGCTTTTGTACTTCCAGTATACAGTACATACAAGTTGGGGTGACGCCTGTGCAATTAGAACAGAACTCCAAAACCCAGGACCCCCTGTATGAGCGTAAAAAATATGGTGACCGCATTAAGCTGAAAAAAAAAAAAGCCTACCGTAACTTTGGCGACAAGTATGGTGACGCCGCTGACGTCTGAAGATATTCCTTTCCGATGTTGTTGTTCCAAGATCCATCGCTGGCTCTGCGGTTATCACGACGCTTCTCTTTGTCATCACTGGTGAAGTTGTGAGTTCAATTCCAAATGTTCAAGCTAAAAGAGAAAGGACATGTTTCGTTTTTAACAGTCTTACTCCTCATAGCAGTGTTAAAAAAGTAAAAAGTTACCAAAAAAAAAATTGCTTACCTAATGACCGATAACATTTGTCAAATGTCTCGATGTCATGAAAGTTTTTTTTTTTTTTTGTGGGACAGCACCAACAGTGTTCAAGAGGGAGCCTGAAACCGTCTCAAGAACTGTTTATTCTCCCTCCACATTTTCACAGGTTCCTGCAGAAACATACACCTGTTGGTATTTGAAGCGTCATGTGACAATCTTAAAAAAAAACAGTCATCGAGTCCAAGTCACGTGTATTTTTATACGACAGAATTGATGCGGGAGTTGAAAACAGTCTCGAAAACTGTCTTTGTCTTGCGCCACATTTTTACAGCCGTCCACAGAAACATCCACCCGATGGCCTTTGATGGGAATCTGAAAACGTCATTACAATGACACCTTTGGTTGAACTCCAAATGGTACCATTTCGGAGGTGTTCGACTTGACTTAACTATGGTGTTGGGTGGCCGGTTGCTTTTTTTTTTTTTTTTTGATGAGTCTCTCTGGTCCCTGATAACAGTTCTTGTCTCCTCCCGGCTGTCAATCAACAAGCCAGGCAGTGTGCAAATGCAAAGGGCCTAATGGGTCTTGTTGTCCATTTAAGTGCTGCCACTGCTCCCCTTCTGCCTGTCTGTCTATCATGAATAGAAGAAGTCTACTGGCGCTTGTTTGCCACTCCACTGCTCTCTCTTATCCTCCTCCCGTGTTATCATGGTTGATCAGTGTAGCCGCAGATAAGTGTGCACCCGCGTGCACGTGGGTGGAAGTGCACGCTATCCTCTTCCCCCTTTTTTTTTTTTTAAAATCAGTCCTGATCAGCAGACTCTGCCTTGAAGAGGTCATGTTTTCATTTGCCCCAATCGGCCTGCAGCCCGATAAGAAAAGTTGTCAGCTGGAAATCAGAGAGGACCCTTTTAGAGGAGAAGGAGAGGGCGAGGGAGGTAGAAGAAACATGATCACAAGGAGAAACATGGAAAATGGAAAAAAACCCCCAACTCTTCTCTGAAGACCTCCAAGAAAACGTTATTTGGTGGGAGTTTTGGCAATTGCAGTTCATCCCAAAGGCTTTTGGTGAGCTCGCTCCTCCGCATCCAACTCATTTTAAGCGTGCCTTTGTTTATTTGATCCCTGCCGTGCCTCCCCAAACAACAAGTTGAAAACAAACAATTGTCTCGATAAGACACGCACACACAAAGCTCCAGTGACCATTGGCCATATGAATAAGCAATAACACCTCAAATCAAAGCGGTCTTCAGTCTCCCTTAGGGATCCACATAAAGACACATTAAAAAATGTCCAATACGGTGTCTGCCTCCATCTGCTCCAAGCATCCATTTAAAGCTAAATTAAGTCAGAGTGGGCCTGCCATCAAAATGAAAATGCCGTCACCCTGTTTTTGAAAATAGAAAAAAAAGAGAGAGCTATTGCATGAGCCGCTTGCACAATCGCATTTGCGCCTGTTCGCCTCGGCGTAATAAATGCACTTGGGGAGCAATAAGGTGTCAATTAGAGGGGCCGCAATGAGATTGGTCGGGTCTGGAGTGGGAAGGTTTGGGCAGCGGGGGAGAATACTGATGAGAGGTAAGCACTGCAAAACACATTTTGCCACATGTAATATTTAGTTGAGTTTCATTGTTGACATCAGTGGACGCAGCTTGTACCTCTGTGTTAAAAAGTCAACACAACCGACTTCGATTACTTTTTGATTATTTTTCTCCTTGGTTGATTTTCCTCGACATTCCACCATAAAACAGTACCTTGGGGAACTGCAAAATCCACACCGCATTGAACGCATCAGTCGGAATGAGACACGACAACAGCGATGGAGAACAGAAGGAAGCAAGTAATCTCACCTGAGAGGAGAATATGGGCTGCTGCAGCAATTGGGATACTGCGGGATAGTGTACTATGATGGTGCCAACAGGGCAGGCACAGTAACGGGGTAAGGAAAAATGGTGCATTTTTGTGTTTATTTTGGTCATTTTGAGACATGTAACCTCAACTATTATAATAATGTCAAATTTGACCAATGACGGTTTAAGGTCAACCTGAATAGTATCAATGTGTGCATGTGTGCGTGTGTGTGTGTGTGTGTGTGTCAGAGAAGGGGGAAGAGAGAGAGAGAGAGATCAAGAACAGTCTCATTATAATTTCTGATGGTTTGATTTTGGAGAGAGATTGATGACACCAACTAATTTAAATGATTCGTCAGGTGGCCAATGGACCATCTTTGTGTGCATGTGTGTGTGTGTGTGTGTGTGTGTGTGTGTGTGTGTGTGTGCGTGTGTGACCCAACCATGGGCCTCTAGGTCAGAGTTTCTGACACACACTCACACCCAGCGGGGCAACGAAATAATTAACTTGGACTATGATTGACAGACAGTTTGAAGACACTCATGCATCCAGAGGGCATTACTTTCTCATCATCACAACAGCATTCACAAAACAGAACAGCGCTGAATTGCGATGGAAGTCCCAACATGTATTTCTATTTCCCCCAAAATAAAACATGTTCATGTTTTGAGTGCATGCTTTTTTTTTGTATTGTATGTGACATGACTATAAAGAGTCTCATATTACACACACACTGTATCCAAGCAAAAGATAACGACTCCCAACCTTGTTAGCCCTGCGATACAAATATCTTTAACTGTGACTCACGCAGGACTCAGGGCATTGTCAGTTGAGCATTTTACAACAACAAACCCCCAAAAAAGGGTAGATAAATAAATAAACATACCTGCAAATTCAGATTTGAACTATTGAATGACAAATGGATGTGATTAAATGACAGTGCAATGTCACTCGGTAGGGCAGGATGTTTGGATCAGACCAGGAGTGTCAAAATGTTTTCCACCGGGGGGGAGGGGGGGGGGAAGCATACAAGTGCCACTTTGAAATTCTTGGGGGGTAGCGAATGGCCTCCGGCCTGAAAGGGTGAAAACTCCCAGATTAGACGGATGATTAAATTTCATCTGTGTTTACATCATTGAAAGATGAAGCCATGTAAAAGTGAGGCCAAAACCTGGAATTAGTAACACCCCAGTTCTTAACCTGAGTATTTATTGACCCTGGCTGGGTCTTGAGATCCTGCTGTGTTAATCTACTTAAACACTCAGAGAGGGAAACGACTGGAGGCACGCGGTAGCACAGGTGGAGCCCAAAACAAGAGACGCAACCAGAGGAGATGAAGAATCCGGAGGGATGAGAGCAGAGGTGGGTGAAAATTCTCCGCGCAAAACCTTGCACACAACAGCCACCCGTGCGCCGTGTACTCCCCCGTAACGATTCCTGGAAGGTGTTGGGTGTCGGCGGTGTCACAACTAAACAAAACCATTTGAAAACAAAGTGGGTGGGTGAATGCGCCGCCGCAATCTGAGCCCACCGCCTTTGTGACCGTAAAGAAAATCGGTTTCTCAGAATCAAGGGGATGGAGTGGCAAGCACGGGGTAGAGAGGCGCTGCTCTTGGGAGGGCAGGGGGGAGGGGGGAGGTTGGCGCGGGGGCACCAGTTCAATCCACAAGTTATCCCCCTGTGCACCCGCCTGCTGCTCCACACACACACACACGCACACACACACACACACACACACACACACACACACACACACACACACACACACACACACACGCACACACACACACACACGCACTTACTTTTTTAGTGCATCCTTCAGAGGTGAGTAGGCTTTATGAGACAGACTTTCACACAGAGATCCTGCAAAACAGCCACATCGGAACTTTAGTACAGAACCCAGTGAAGGCAGAATATTGTTTAACGTGGTACCCCATTCAGTATCATGAATTTTCTAGTTAGGAGCTGTCGCTTGGTGGATTTTATTTTATTTTTTTGCTTCGCATTGCAACACAGCATCTAACGTCCAGATAATTCGACATATTATCATAACATAAGCATTAGAATCTGGTGTGATGTTTATTGGAGCCTCGGTTTATCAATGACCTGGTTTACAAACAATTTGGTTTATGAATGAATCATGTTTTAAATTTAAAATGCCCTCATCATAAATTGTGCTTTCACCCACTTCTATAATAGAACAGAATTTCATTTTAAACCAAAAAAATAACCAAAACAAGGGAAAAATAACGTCTGCTGCTGGAACAAATTAATTGCATTTCCATTCGTTTTAATAAGAAGTATTACCTCGGTTTGTGAACACTGGTTTGACAATGGGTTCGAGGAACAAATTAAAATTGTAACCCAAAGTTGCACTCGATCATTTCCTTGTTGGACAGCGCCAAGTGCTGTCCTGTCAACAGGACAGGAGTAGCATCTGTGACACTTGTTTCACCCCTTTGTGAGGATTCCTTTTCTACATCTCCCTTCCAAGTACAGAAATCGTGATTGTATCCTCCAAAGTCGAATCTTTCCGCCACTTTGGTATTTGGTTCATCATCTCATCTGTTCATCCAATTTACTCCCAGAATTATTGAGGCTCAACACTGTACTTGAAAAATTTGCCACATTCCAGCATACTCCTCTTGTAAATATTGTACCATACATCCTCTGGTGGTGTCTTTTTGTCTTTTAATACATTCTGACCTTTGCAAATGCCTGGTGCGTATGAAAATGGCAACATAAATGTACAGGTAAGTCCACACAAGTATCGTACCATTTCATATACAGGTATGATCTTTGCAGCATCACTTCAAGCAGGTTTCTATTTCCGCATAGTGAATATAAAAGATAAATAGCCATGAAATGGAACAATTCTATCGAGATGTAGCAATGCACAGTGGCGGTCTTTGTCAAAAAGCGCCTTGACATGCTTGATAGCACCTCCATACCTGAGATCACAGAGGGCACCGAGTCAATTGCTACACATAGAATAGATGGTTCAGGCTTTCGGAGACTCTACGCATGCACGCACACACACTCACATGCACAAACATCCAGAATGGGTTCCGCATCGGCATTGAAAGGCCAAAAGGGGAAAAGAGCCAAAAAGTTGGGGGGGGGGGGGGGGAAGGGAAAGTTTCAGGTGTGATTCTCAGAGACAAGAGTGAATAAAGTGCACAAGAAACACGAAAGACAATCTGCTGCATTAAGCTTGACCTGCACAGTGCCGGCATAGAGGCTTTTCTGCGCTCCTCTTTCAGCATGGTGCTCTCAGGGGACGGTAACGCTAAGCCCACTTCCATTCTTCCCGCACAAACTTTGATTTCCTATTCGGTTCCTCCTGATGGGGTGAGAGAGAAGAGAAGGAGGAAGAGGAGGTGGAGGAGGAGGAGGTGCTGGATGCTGAGATAGTGGACGGCAAGAGGGGAGGAAGTAAAGTGAGAAGGAAGCAAAAGGTGAGCAAAAGGGAGGTGACGGTCTTGGAATCCTTGATCTAACTTCATACTTTATTCTTAATTACAGGCGGGAACATGATTTGCCCCAGTTAAAAAGGTCTTTGATGACTTTGAGTGCGGTCTGCCAGAGATGCACTTTGTGCACATCGTTTTCAGCATTCTAAACTGCCATAGGGCGGCACAGTGGACCATTGGTTAGCACATCTGCCTCACAGGTGCACGGTTTGATTCCGGCTCCGGCCTCCTCCGTGCGGTTTGCATGTTCTCCCTTTGCTTGCGTGGGTTTTCTCTGGGTACTCTGGTTTCCTCCCACATTGCAAAAATGCATGGCAGGTTGATTGAACCCTCAAAATTGTCCCTAGGTGTGAGTATGAGCGCAAATGGCTGTTTGTCTTTGCGTGCCTTTCGATTGGCTGGCAACCGGTTCAGGGTGTCCCCCCTACTGCCCGAGGACAACTAGGATGGGCTCCAGCATGACCTGCATCCACACCCTGAACCGGTTGCCAGCCAATTACAGGGCACACACAGATGAACAACCAACCGCGCTCACACTCACACCTCGGGACAAATTTTGAGTGTTCAATCAGCCTCCCATGCATGTTTTTGGAATGTGGGAGGAAACCGGAGTACCCGGAGAAAACCCACACAGGCACGGGGAGAACATGCAAACTCCACACAGAAAGGCCAGAGCTGGAATCGAACCCACGACCTCTGCACTGTGAGGTCGACGGGCGAACCAACCACTGGAGCACCGGGCCAAGATAGGCTATGTATTTATTTTTATTTTTTTCAGTACATGGTATTTTTCATTCCCTAGTTTTTCTTCCTGTCTTACAAGTGTAAAAAGAGGCTAACCACTGTCGCTAAAATGAAACGAACAAATGAATATATAAATCATGCATTTAGAGTGGACGCTTATTCGTTGGTTTCTATTGTTGCTCCAAATTTTTGTGGGGAAAGGAAGAAAAAAAAACGAAGCTGCATTTTGTCGACTCATGGCACGTGGAGACGGTTTCACTGCAGGGTGGTGAAATAAAAAAGTGAAACTTCCTGATGAATTTTAGTCAAAGGGTGTGCTTCTCATGTCTCGTGTGGGAAAGAGGGACAGATATTAAAGTTGGGGAGGCGAGACGGAGATTTGGAGACAGAAACATACCGAGACAGACAAAAGAGAGCGGTGAAGAGGTAGTCAGAGGGAGAATGATTGATTGATGTGGTCGGTGAGGCGTCACTGATCTCCACGGGAGTCCCCCTACCCCCCACCCCTCGCCCTCACAACCCCACCCTCAGTGTTGGGCATGACGATTGGCCTTAATAGTGAGGAAAGACTAATCTGACAAGAGGAAGATAAGGACGGTCCAATCAACGACACGCCACCGTCGCAGATGAGGATTTTTCTTGTGTTTGTCATTTGGTTGCCAAACTAAATGTATGAAGAAATCTGGTGAAACGCCTTTTTTATTTTGAGGTTTTATTCCCCTCATGGGATGAATAAAGGAACCATCGATTGTATCTCTCTGTCAATCTGTTCATCTCACCATTTATATGTGTGTGTGTGTGTGTGTGTGTGTGTGTGTGTGTGTGTGTGTGAGAAAGTGATACCCTTGTGTGTTTCCGACTTGCCTCACTCCGAGGTGCTCCACACCCAGGGCCGGCTTGAGAGCGAGAGTGGGGCTCCCCTGGGAAGTGAACATTTAGGGAGGAGGGCAGTGAGAATTGAGCCCCTCTGAAGGGGAACCAAATCCAAGCAAAAAAGGCTTCAATGTACTGTATCCCCTTCACCTGAAAGCAGATCCAAAAGGGAGAGGGGTGGTATAATACCAGCAGAAAGAGAGAGAGGACACTCGTTGACATTTTTTACCAACTGAGACTTGTTTTTTTACTCATCTCATCCCCTGCTGAGAGGCCGGTGGGTGAGCGCTCGGCGTTGAAAATCTTCCACCTGGTTAACTTTTACCTGCAACCACAGTAGCTGCTTAAATTGGACCAATCACAAGAAAGTTAAAAATAAAAAAATAAAATGAAAGGGAATATTATGATTCACGAATGAAATCAAATGAACAAAACATGACATTTAAAAAAAAATAAGTACCTCACCTCAAATAGTGGGCCAAAATGAATTGCCTGTTGCATGATAAATTTCAATAAATATTGATATAAATGCCAATTTTTGTTCAAGTGAGTGTAAACTGGGTAACAAAATTATTGCAAAATCTCAACGTTATTACACATGACAATTTGACATTCCGGTACAGATTTTAGCAAGATGACACACATGATTTGCTTTTGCGGGCCATATAAAGTGACCCGGTGGGCCGGATCTGGCCCCCAAACCTCGAGTTTGACACATGTGCAATATCCCATTCGAATAATTTTGCAGCACATCTCAAAACAGACGCCATGCCCCAATTAGTAGTCTGTTGTTTTATCCTCTTGTTCGGTCCTTTGAATATATGAACACCTTACCCAAAATAGAAACTATGCCACAATAAAGGCCTGCCGGCCCATTTCTTCATCACGGATAAATAAACACAGCACTTCAAATATACAGCAAGTTCCAATTAATACCCTGTCATGTCTTCCACTTGAATAAATTAACATAGCAGCTGAGATAGATGCCAGTTTCTCCCCAAAACGGCCTCTCTCATTATCCACTTGAATAAATGAATGCCACACCTCAAATAGATTTCAAAAATCACATTTTTGCATCGCCCTGTTGAATAAATAAACAGCAGACCTTAAATAGACGCCAGCCCACAATCAATTGCCTGGCCATTTCTCGACTTGAATAAATGCACACGCCGCCTCAAATAGACGTCTTTGACTTAATTAATCAGCGGCGATGAAACTAAACACGACTGAATTCCCCAGAGAACGATGTACCGAAGTAATTGAATGTTTCATGGTAAATCTGTTCAACAGAGTGGTGACAATGGCCCCTCTCATTTGATTTATGGATGTGTGTGTGTGTGTGTGTGTGTGTGTGTACAGGCACATGTATGTTAGTGTGGAACAAGTGCCAATCTTCCTGCATCCTTTAACTCTCATATTCCAAAGTGTCAATAAGATGGAAAAGCCCCTGCGGCGAAATCACTTCCAAATGGGAAGATCCCAATGGATTTCAAGTCCATCGCCTGAACCACTCGGCCACGACAACAGGTTTAACACTCTATAGGTGACATTTTTGTTGGAGAATACTTCATTTTGAGCGGTCACCCTGAGCCCGAGTCCAGAGACATTGGCAGCGATTTTGCAGCACATATGTTGCTGTGGCCCTGTGATTAAGATGATGGACGAGAAATCCACTTGGGTCTCCCGTCCCAGGTTGAAGTCCTGTCGACAGTGAATACAATTCTGAGATTTGATCTAAAACATGGCGACTCTCTCGAAGAGAATCACAGAATTTCTGAAAATGTTTTTCCTAGAGATGGTCGTTGTCGGCAGGATTTGAACCTACGCGGGAAAAGCATCGCCCCAGTACAAGCCGTGCCTAAAATAATCACCTGCCCTACTCAATAAATGAATGCCGTACCTCCAATAGGCAGATAAGCAGCACTCCTCGTGGAGACGCCATGCCCTTATTGTCTCCCATGTTGTACACTTGGATCGGCAAATGCAGAATCAAAAATAGACATCATTCTCTTATGAATCACCTATCGCATCGAATGTTTAACTAAACGATCACCACTCCTCAAACAGACGCTTTGTCCCAATCACTTCTGAGGTTGTCTACTTGACTTAAAAAAAAATGCACCACCTCAAATAGACATCATGCCTCATTTGCTCGCCTGTCCCGTCTTTCACTTGAATGATTGAATGCCGCACCTCCGGCAGATTCCATGCCTTAAATAATGACCTGTCTCATGTTATACTTGATTGGAATACGGGTTATCGCAAGTAGACACCTTGCCCCAATTAATCTCTGATGTCTTCGACATAAGTGACCAAACTCAGAACCTCAAATGGACATCATGCTCTTTTGAAATCGTCTCTACTATCTTCCACTTGTATAAATCAAGGCCATCCCTGCTATGTTGCTGACTTGTCACGATCAAGGCAGCACCTTAAATCGATGCCATTCCTCCATTAATCACTGGTAACGCTGTAATGCTATGCTTGTAATGTAATGGTAATGCTTCTTTCTTCTTTCTACCCACAATCTTGCTGCTGTAGACTGTAAATTTCCCCAGTGTGGGACAAATAAAGGATATCTTTTCTTAAGCTTTTCAAAATGCGACACCAATCGACCCCATTTGATCGTCCGGTCCTTGCTCCCACTTGAACGCACGAATGCCATATCTCAAATAAATAACCACGTCCCAGCTCATCCTCTGTCAGGTTGCTCGTCGAATAAATAAATGCGGCACCTCAAATTAACAGCACATTGTTGATTTTGGAGATAAGATTATATAAGAGCAACAATATAATGCATACAGGGATTTCTGCACACCCGTTACACGCCACATTCTCAAGCAATCCAAAACAAACAAAAACAAACACACACACACACACACACACACACACACACACACACACACACACACACACACACACACACGCACACACGCACACACGCAAAGCCATGTAACGTATTCCAGGGGAGCACCTTGCATTGTGGATAATTGCTGGACCCATTGTGCCGCACTTGAATGGGGCGGTTACCCAAGAAGCCTCATGTTCGAGTCCATGTTGGTTCGCTTTGAAGGTGGCCCGCACAAAGAGCTCAAGCCCTGCCTGAACAAAGAGCTGGGCGACTCTGCTTCGCCCACAGACGTCTTTCATGAAGAGAAGCGACAGATAAAATGATCCTCTTCCTTCCACGGCTGCCTTGTTATGCTCCAAACCACAGGATGTACAGTGTCAAAATAGTTTAACACCTACTCTTTGGAAGATGGAAAGCCTTTAGCCCGGGGACACTCTCACTGCAATACGGGACTTCCGTTTTGTGTTGCTAAAAGTGTGATATGACTTGCACACTAAGCACACGGGCAGGACAAGTGTATATACTTGAACACAAAAGCAACCTGCTTTCATTGCAAATTTCATAACATTTGGTTCCTTGAGTTTTGCCCAATAACATGTTTGGTCAAGCTTTGGCTTGGCACTGGCGTGCACGGTGGGTGACTGATTAGCATATCAGCGTCATCCACATACACGTCAGCGCAGAGCGCCAATACGTATGTGGAACTGGGAGTCGCCGCTTGGAATTGAAGCGGATTTACATGGCACAGGAGATGAGAGCCAATCTCTTTTTCAGTTTTTCACTCTCTCAGTTTGAAAGCAACATATCTTGTTGCTTTACTGAGCTTGTAGCAGTCGTGTGCACATTTTCAGTATGACGTCTTTATCCACTGGTGAAAAGGACACTTTGATTCGCTCCTCTTTCATCATTAACTGTTTCGAACAACAAAGTGTATGTCGGAAAAGTGGTTAAGATTGCACGGCTGTCTGTGTCTTATGTGTTGTGTTGTATTATTTTGTCATTTTATGTTAACTGTTCTTTTGCTAGCAGCGCGGGCACCCGCAGCGGCTCCTCTTGTTGTCTGGTTGAGAGGGAAGAAATTTCATCTGTGATGCATGTTGCACATACAGCGCATTTGACAATAAAGTTGTACTTGACTTGACTTGATGTCCGCCTCACAGTGCAGAGGTGCAGGGTTTGATTCTGGCTCCGGTCTTCGTGTGTGGAATTTACATGTTTACACATGCCTGCGTGGGTTTTCTCCGGGTACTCCGGTTTCCACCCACATTGCAAAAAACATGCATGTCAAGTTAATGAAGCACTCTAAATTGTCGCTAGGTCTGATTGTGAGCGTGAATAGTTGTTTGTCGATCTGTGTCCCGTGATTGGCTGGCTGTACCCCGCCTACTGCCCGAAGACAGCTGGGATAGGCTCCAGCATGCCCCGCGACCCTTGTGAGGATAAAGCGGATCAGAAAATGGATGTATGGAGTAGATAGATAGTCGAAAAATACTACAATCTAAAATACAAGAATTGATGGAGTGAGCTCAACAAGCGCAATTGAAAATGCACCATGCGTTTACATGTGGAGACTTTATCTTTTGCGTGAACCAGGACGTTTTCTGTGAACTGAGGGGCCATTTACAGCACGCCGCAGCAGCCTGACCACACGACCAGAGCACATCATTATCAATTAATAGCTTCGGTGACTCGCCACTTGTTGTGATCCGACAGGTGCTCCGCGCCTCACAGCTGCACTGTGTGTGATCACCATGGGTGACGCCACACAACATACAGTAATACTGGGTTACTGTTGCTAATGGGAGGTGAGGCCTGCGAGGCTCTTTTGAAGCCACGGGGGCCACTGGCCGTCTGTACCTCTTGGTTAGAAAGACATGAACTGAAAGCACAGTGGCAATATAAGAACAGAGGTACTTAAAAAAAAAAAAGATCACATTTTGTGGGGGGTTTTTTTTTGGATGGAATCAATATAGTCATTTTAAAAGAGACAAATTCTTTACTGTCACAGAAGTGTAAAAATATTTTCACAAGTGTATGATAATGGGAGAAAAAAGAAAATAAGTAAAGTTACTCACCCCTTGATGAGAGGTGATGAGAGATCGGTTGATGACATCATCATTTCATACATCAAACGAATTCCATTTTTGAATTCCTTTCAACTGCTGGTAAGCTTCTGGAGTGGGGATCACATAAGAAGAAACTACAAAAAGCCAAAGAAAATGCATTGAAACAGAAGAACCAAAGTGCATATGACTGAGAGGGGAGTATTTTCACATAAAGTCTAAAACTTTGAGCACATTCCGTTTTGCTTTCTTAAATATGGTTTCTTAAGTCTTGCTTTTGCCAGAGAGACTGTTGTGTGCTTTTGTACAGAGCAAAACGTTTCATTTTCTCTTCTATGGTTATCGTCATACCCATCTATGGTGGCATCACCCCCCCCCACCCCTCACCTCCCCATCCCCGCGGTCGCAAAACGCAGTTGTTGAACTTTTGTGACCTTTGCTACATCTTGTGCAATTTCGGAGGTCTAATTTTCATAAAACTGTGGGTGGCTTTCAAAATTGCAAGAATACAATATCGTCCAACAAATGAGCACTTTTAAGTGACTTTTTGGTGATGTCGCAATGACTCTTCATCAGGATTTCGGGTTGCAGCCCTGCCAAAAAAAGTGCCGTCGTGGTTTTTTTTTTCCTTCTTCCCCTCACTGTCATATTCCGCCCGCATGTCGGCCTCCGTCTCCCACCCGCTCCCCCGTTGGACAGCAGATGGAGACTGTGGCCCAGTTCTGCCTTTTGTCTTGAGGTCCCCAGAGAGAGACCTGGATGGGACTTTCTTGGACAAGCACGCGGCATACTCCACTCCTTTGAGGGCCGCTTCTTTCTTTCTTTCTTTCTTTCTTTCTTTCTTTTCTCATTAAAAGGGGAGCGGTGGCATGCAGATTATGGTGAATCTAAGTATTGACATGAGCACATTGAACCAAAGTGTCACTGAACTTTGTGTAGCATTTCTGGAAGCGAACAATGAAAATCCACAATATTTCTTTGCGCGTTTGTTTCGATGTTTTATAGCTACAGTCCGTTGAAACATTGGATTTTGTCTTTTACAGCGGCACGTGTCAGGTTTCCAGCTTCGCGTGGCGGTTACTTTTCAGAACATGAATAATGCACGCATGTGTAACCTCCACCTGACCAGTGTTCCACCTGTTGTTCCCTCCCCCCTTTTGTTCTTGAACTTTTTATTCACTGCTTTAATGTTGACCCTAATTTGGCTTTGAGAGACAACTTTAGCACAGTAGATGTTTATATACTTGATATTTAAGCGGAGGGAGTACGACAAACCCGACAGGACAGCGAAGCACACAATTCAATCCTTTGTGGTAAAAGCAAATTTTGTGTCAGTGTCCCATGAAAAACACGAAACTATACTTTTTGTCACGACGCACACACATATTTGACCAGAAAAGCTCAACTATTTTCTCTTTCTTCAGGAGAAATATACTCACAGAGAGTGAAATGTTAATACTTTTTATCATATCACCACTGTCCAATAATGCATCTCCACACATATTATCAACTCAAGAAATAACCAAAAATGTTGCTCGGCAGGGACGATACGTCATCATTTTTTACTGCATATTGTTACTCGCCTGTAAAAAGCATGCATCTCGATATTGGGATTTAATTGACCAGATTCCCATCATCTTTTTAGCTGCAATATCATCTGCATACACAGCTATATCATTTCTATACATGTATCGTGCAATGAAACACATGCATTTTAAAATGTTTACATTTTTTTCCATCCCCAAAACTTTTTGTGAAGAAAAAAAAGTCAGAAAGTCGAACCCTAGGCATTTCATCAACAAAAAGCATGTATCACCAAATTTTATCCATCCATCAATCCATCCATCTTTTAATCCGCTTATCCTCACAAGGGTCGCAGGGCGTGCTGGAGCCTATTCCAGTACGCCCTGACTTGGTTGCCAGCCAATCGCAGGGTATACAGAGACAAACAAAAACCCACACAGGCACGGGGACAACATGCAAACACCACACAGGAAGGCCGGAGCCGAAACCAAATACTGCACTGTGAGGCGGACGTGCTAAACAGCCGACCACCAAAAAGCCGACCAAATTTGATGATTTTTTAAAAAATATATTGAATTGGAGATACAAATTCTCATTAAATGAAAAAAACCCCCAAAACAATATAAAATGCATACTCTTCATCATTATTACTGAAGTCCAATAAAGACCAATATATATTATCAGGAAAACAACAAAATTATTCTCCTATTTTGCATGGAAAAAAAATGAACATGTGGAGATGCAGTACATGTGGAACGCGACAATTTGTCAAGCAACAATCAAAAATATAACCACGGGAACTGCACAGCTAATTAGTGGCGTCTTCAAAGAAAAAAAAGGATATTGCAGGAACCAACTTCATGGCGCTGTCTTCCTAATATCTCTAATTACATTGAATAGAGTCGTCATTAAATTGTAAAATGAATGAGTATTGATACTGACGCCTCTGTCCCGGGACTGACGGACATGGACTATATTTGCACACTTTTTAAAATTATATATAAATACGATCCCTTCTCACAATGCAACATCCACGCCACTCCTCTCATCATCGAAGCGTTGCTTTGTGAAATGTGATGAGTCCGATGCAAGCAGCTGATGCGATCATCCTAATACACTCCCTTGCATTTCATCAGTTAATAATTGAACAAGAGGAGGCCATGACAGGGGCGCTGCTCCATGATTGGTGGCTGTTTCAAACTGCATGAATAATTTCTGACTACTTTTTTGTTTGGTGAGTATGCACGTGTGCGTTTGAGTGTGTGTGTGTCACTCCCTGTAGAAACTTTGTATGGAGCCGAAAAGATGGAGTGGGGGGACGGGGGGGGGGGGGTGGCTGGAGGAGGGAGGGAAGGGAGGTTGGAGGTGCGTGCGTCCACGTGTTTGTTTATGCTGAAAGAGCGAGACGACCGACGTGTGTGCGTGTGTCCTACGGGACGCGAGCGCTCACCAGCTGACACTTCGGCGCATGCAAGGACAAAAGCCGCCCGACGGGAATGCACTCACGCTCCTCCGCGCGACCTGCGCTGCAACACTTGAAAGAAAACAAAAAGATGGAAAACAAACTCAAGTTCAACACGATACTGCGTGGAAAAGCTTTTGCGTATTCCGACGCATTTGTTGCAACTGCACGCACGACATGATGAGCACACGCGATCACGTACGCGGCATATGGCGAGCGAGCGCGTGCAACGTTTGTTTACTATAAATGACGCGGTGAAGGGAGATCGGATGTTGAATGTGCCGTTAAAATGAATGGGAAAGACTCTGGAGATGCCCTGTGGGACCGATGCAAGTCCTGGTCTAGAACAACTATTGACACCGCAGTGCACCTGATTGCGCATTGCCGGTGAATTCGATTAGTGTATGAAACCAAAAAAACAGCCTTGTTAAAATGTGGTGTCTACAACACGTCAAACTTTTTGTCTTGAGTCTTTAAGTATTGCTACTAAAATACACAGGACAGCACAGCGTGGACAAAAAAAAAAGGAGTATAAGGCCGAGATAAACTTTTGTAACTTTTAACACACGCGACTAAAAGTGCAATGAAAGAATGTCTAAAATTCGCTTAGATGTTAAGATTAAGCCAAACCGGAAAGAAACATTGAAATAAATGTTGCAACTATAGGTTTAAAGCTTTTTTTTTTTTTTTTAAACAGCAACAACAAGATATAACAACTAATCTATACATCTTGAGTTTGGGTTCTGAATTTGGGGCCGATAAGATCAGTGTTATTGGAATACATTTACACCCAAATTAGGTTTGTAGGTCATTTATGTGTTCATAATAATCATACAGAAAGAAGAGATCAAACAATACGGCAATGCTGTCAAACATTTTTCCATTTCCAATGAAAGACATGTTCCAACTCGGCCTCTAGATTCGGAGCTGTTGCATTTTACTTTGACAGCATTTCAACAAAGACAAACTAGAACAATAATTCTAAACTACGAATCCTACTGAAAATGTTTTTATTGCTGTTAAAGGGTATTTTGAGCAATGCCAGTAAAAAAAAAAGACAAAATAATACAATTTTATTGCTACTCCGTTTCGGAGCTTTTTGGTCTTTTTTTTTTTGTCTTAAAATATAATAGACAAAATACAACAAGGACTATCGATCCAGCATGTCAGAGAAAAGCAATGGCCATAAAACCCAAAAGACACATTTACAACTACAAATTTGTAGCTATTCTGTTCCGTTTTCCATTTATTTTTTTATTTGCATCTTGCAAAACGAAGTCAAAATACAACAAAGCCAAGTTATTTGTACTGAGTGCAAAAGTAAATCAATTCGGTTTGTAAATGAAAAAAAGAATCATTTTTTTTCGTTTGCATTTTATTTCCAAAATCCAATGAAGAAACAATGGCAAAATGTTAACTTTTCCAGAAAAGTTACCTACATATTACAAAAAACAAAAACAAAACAACAAATGTACATGTCAATTAATCTCATCCAGTGAAAGCAAAAGACAAACATACAAAAAAAGGAGCAAAATACAAGAGGAAAGAAAAAAAAAAGAAGGCAGCGGTGATGGCTACATTAAATAGGCTCTATTGGGTAGAATTGGCAGTACTATGCTACAAGCAGGCAAAAATATTTTTTTTTTTTGTGGTGTGGAATAGAAAAATCATTTGTCAAGCCCCTGGCTCACATAGGCTACACATTATTACAATTTTAAAGTGCACATGGTGAACTTTTGAAGTTGCAAAAAAAAAAAATACATTAAACAAACATCATAACGATAAAAATACAATTTAGTAAAAGACCGGACTGCTTATTTTTGGTCGGAGTGAAGTGGGGATACAATGGCGATGAGACCTGGCAACCTCAAATTGGCATGAACCAAACTAATATGTCACAAAGAAATAATTATTTAAAAAACAAAACGT
Source organism: Hippocampus guttulatus (assembly GCF_054856545.1). Classification (NCBI taxonomy): domain Eukaryota; kingdom Metazoa; phylum Chordata; class Actinopteri; order Syngnathiformes; family Syngnathidae; genus Hippocampus; species Hippocampus guttulatus. Next base: position 12,641,480 of record NC_141265.1, on the reverse strand, counting down.
TTGGGGGCAATTTGGTTGACACTACTGGGCTTGCGTGGTGTTCCAATATATTTGTATGTCTCTTTCATTTTAGAAAGAGACCGCGTGAAGCTCGTCCTCCTCCACCGCCAACTCATCCGAGTCACTGAAGTGGGAGCGCGGGGAAAACTCGCCGTCGCTGCGGGGCGAGTCAACGCGTCCACCGGGGGCCCCCGCGGCAGGGGAGCCCGCAACTTCCTCCAGCTGCAAGGAGGGGAACGAGACGTCGTCGAAGGCTGCTCGCAGCGACATGGCGTCGATGTGCGCGGCAAGCTGGCCCTCGGAAGAGTTGGCCGTCGGCTGTGAGGGCGACCTCGGAGCCCCGCCGTCGAAACCCGCGGACAGGTCGCTCTTTGGCGGATTGGAGGCGGACGAAGACGACGTCGGTTCTTGCAAGAGCTCCGCCAGGGCGTTGATGTAAATTTGCGCCATTTGAAGCGTCTCGTACTTGGACAATTTCTTGTCGTTGTCCATTGCCGGGATGACGTTGCGGAGTGCATCGAAAGCGTGGTTGAGGCCGTGCATGCGCCGCCGCTCCCGGGCGTTGGCGGCGACTCGCCTCTGCCCCTGCACGCCGTTGGCCGGTTTGCTGGACGGGGCCCTCTGCCGGGCGGACGCGTCTTGCTCGGCGCCGGCTACCACCAGGCCCTTCAGGCGGCACAGCTCTCGGACTTTGAGCGAGCCCTGAGACGCTTTTCGATAACTGGGAGGGCTGGGGGGACCCCCGGAGCCCGGCGAGCCACTCTCTGGAATAGCGAGAAGATCATTTTCTAGTTGGTCGGTGACGTCATACCAACGACCCAATGCGGTATTTAAGGACCGCTGGGAAGTAAATTAAATGTCAAAAACAAGTAAATATAATCATGTTTGACCGCACTAAGATGTAGCCTACTTTCTTTGCACATTTTTACAAGTAACTTGCATTCATTGAACTGCACCTTTATTCCAATTCCTCGTTTTCTGGAACGCACAGTAGAAAAACGAACTTCATTTAACTATCATAACGTAATTGAACTTGTACAAACTTTCTAATTCTTATGTTTCTGGAAGCAGTGTACAAAAAACATTTTCCCTCATGACATTTTCCCTAATTTCCAAATTATTGGAAAGCAAAATTCCAACTTCATTTCACTTGCTTTAAAGGTTTAAAATGTCCCACAAAGACTTTTTTAAACTTTCCCCTAACTTTCTAATTTCAATACTTTCTGGCACCCAACATAGAAACTCCGCTCACCCTGCCCGAGTTGCCTAATTTCACATTTTAAGAAACGCACCATAGGAACTTAATTTACCGAGTCACTTCCGACTTTCAGGAACACGCCAAAATAACGACATTTAACGCTCCATTAAAAAAAAAAATCTATCTATCTGTCTGTCGACATATACTGCCACGGTTTTGCACCTCATGAATTTCCTTCACCACAATTTTATGATTGCTTCTCATATAAGTCCACATACGAAATAAACTAATGGAAGCATATACAAACAGCAGAATGTCTTACCGTGAAAAGAGCCGGTGCTGGAGCAGGGCGAATGTCCCAGGTAGTCCGCCGAAGAGTCGCGTGTGTCGCAGGCGCCTGAAGTTTGCGCGGGAGCGAGCCAGTCGCGTGGATCACTTTCATAGTTCGCCTCCTTGGCGCCCTGGCACCAGTCTGCCACGCTTAGGACGTCCATGTTTTACCCCCCACGCTGGGCAAATAACTCCTACAAGTGGTGGTAGTCTAAACACGATACCGGGGACTGTTTTGACTTCCGCGCTGCGTGAGGAGGAGCGCGCGTCGCGTGTCTTGGGTGTCTGGAGACGCGACGTGCGCTTAAAAGGCGGCACGCGTCTCGCGGCCCCCCTCCTCGCGCAGGTCGCGTGTAGTCGACCAATGAGAAGACGAATAGAAAAAAAAAAGCAAAGCAAAGAAAAAGTAAGCCTCAAAGGAGACGTTCAATGCACCCCCTCTCCAAGTCAGACTGTTTATATAATACTACAAAAGTGTGGTACTTTTGCGGAAAATAGGGGTCTGAACCTCCCACTGAGTACACAAGTGCACGGGTTTAGGTGCACTTTGTGTGTCACGTGCCTGGACAGGGGACTGTCGGTGAACAACAAAAGGCACGCTCAGTTGCCACCGTACGTGACCTAGTTTGTATTTGTTTCATATTCAGGACCTAATGTTTTTAATTGAGTATGGCGTTACTACTGCGATAGCCTAGTTAGAAACAGTATTTTAATTTTTACATGAGGTAGCTCCAAACTTTTTTTTCTTAATTATCTTATATTCATGGACTCTGCAAAAGGGACCAATAGAATAGTTCTTTTTAACAGTGCACTGATGACTGATCTTTTCAGAACAACATAAATAACCTCCAGGGGGAAGGTGTCAATGCCTTCAACATCACCCAAAAAGACCCCCCTCAAACAAACAACCCCCCACCCCCCAAAAAAATCCTTAAACTGACCTCCTGAAAAGACTTTAAACGTTTTTTCTTTACACGGAGCCGCACATCTGAAGGAAGGGGCCAAAGAGGAAAAGTGTGATGATAACCATAGAAGCAGGGATGAAATGTATTTAAACTCTCATCTTTGTCCTCGCATTGCAGTATTTGACTAAAATCAACATAAGTCACAAGACTGCTTTATGGCTCAAAATGAAAGGGTGAGTTGTTCATTTGAGCTTTTATACATAAATATGAATAAATATTAAAATACTTCCCTGTACAGGCAATAAAGTGGGATGAGATAAGATAAGATATCCTTTATTTGTCCCACACTGGGGAAATTTACAATGGGAGATGGGATCGGGGGCATACAAAGGGTTCCTGGGGTTGTCTCTCTCCCTTCTCTATCCCCCCTTTTGCTCTCTCGATCCCTCCCTATCTCTCTCACTTTCCTTCCTTCCATCATCTCTAGTTCCACTCGGCTTTTGTCGCACTCCGCGACTCTTTTGATCCACGCCTCGGAACGCCCTGACGGGTGTACGAGTCTTCACGGGAGGCTTCAGAAACATGAGCTGGGCTCCAGTGACACACGTGAGTGTGAGTGTGTGTATAAACTTGCGATAATGTGAATCAATGTGATCATGCCACTGAAGAACAATCAAAGCTACAAAGGTGCAGTGTGGCCAATGATGCAGCACGCTAATAGTGGGCTATTAAGTCAAATTACACTATGCTCAATTAAGGACGTTGAATACAGTAGCTCACTGATCCCCAACCTCTGTACCTCGACAGAGCGTGCTGTGAGAGATTATTAGTTATTTACTAAAAACAATGTATCTATCTACTACATCAACACATAGCGACAGGCAGAACAATGAAATGCTCTTCCACTTGGTGGAAGAAGCTGCAATTAATCTGTGTATCCACCTGTTGCCATTCATACAACAGAATAATAGCTTTGTGTTCAACTGAACGATACATTTTCAATAAAGTTTTGCTGTGAAAAAGCTCAAGTAACGACGGCCGATGTCTGCTGGCCTACATATCTTTTTTTACACAATAAATATGGCACAAAGTACGATCCTAATACACTGTCATTTCATACTCATAAACCTTAAAAAAATACTGTAAATGGCAAAGATCCAACCACAAACAACCCAGGCTAAATTTAGCTCCTACATAAAATGCAAATATATTAGTCTTTTCTGAGCTGTATTCCTTCATAATCCTTCTTTGACTACAGTGAGGATATACCAGACAGGGCTTTGGTGCCGTTTTGTGGCATCTTGCGTTAAAGAAATTGCATAGAATGGATGAGGTTTTCCATGAGCAAAAGACAATTGGTGAATTTATGAAATAAAGCGGGATTCTTTTGTGTCTCACTATGAAGAGGAACCTTCTTTTTGATGTGCATAGATGAATGAAACTTGGAGAGCATCTTTATCTATTAAATTTCCCCAGTGTGGGACAAATAAAGGATATCTTATCTCAAAAAGGCTAAAGCGTTTCTCAGCAATTTACCAGTGAACGTATCACATTGTTTCACAAAAAAGTATGCTTTCACTTATTTCTAAATTCTACTGTATTGATATTTAACTAAAGACCTCAACATAACCTCATTTTGGGGCCAGAACGGATTAACACTGTTTCCATTCGTTTTAATTGGAAACATAGCCTCGATTCGAGAACATTTGGATTCGAGCACACCGTCTCCAAACAAATGAAGTTTGTCAACCGAGATAATCATTTTGGGGCCATTTTCTTTTTTTGTGTGTTTTTGTTGCATAAAATATATGTTTATGTTCAATAAAGGTAATTGTAAAACACTGCAGTCGCTGATGAATGCGGCTCAGTTGAACTACAAAAGGAAGGGGGTGCACCGCAGATACCTTTTGCCAAAAAAGGGAATATCCTGCAAGTAGGCTTCCATCCCTATATATTTTTTATTCATGCATCCATCACAAGGGACGTTGGTCTGGCGCCGAGCGTTCGCCCCTCTCACCACCAACAAGCTCCCACCCCCCTCCATCCAACGGGGGCTCCTGAGGCTACCGACAGGTTGGATATTGTAGCCGGCCATTATTAAAGTGTCGCGGCCACAATGGAGACTCTATGTTCCATTGGCCATGCCTGCGGGGGGGCACCTCCTCTATAGGATGGGAGGAGAGAAGGGACTAAAGGGAGGGGGGCTTCCATCATTCCAGTACCGGGGAGAGGAGTCTGCGTGCTGCCGCTCCTCATGCTCATCTCCTGGGAGACCGCAACGCGACGGGCACGCGGCTGAAGTGAGGGGGGCCACGAGGGGGAACGCAAGCCCGGACTGTGGTTCACTGTGGCCTGGCCTACAAGGCACTGCCCATGAATGTGACTGAAGTAAAAAAGGAGAAATGTCCTTTAACTACATCCGTACAAACAATAGAATCATCACCAAGTAATTAACACCTTAACATTTGTAAATATTATACAAGTGTACAAAGCAATTGCTCACTGTATAATCAAACTAATACAATCAAAAACTCACAATTTGAAGGGTTGAAATACTCTAATACAGAGCATTGATCATGAAAAGTATGAGCACATTTCAGCATTGAAAAACAATCTCAAAAGCCTCATCATAAAATCATTCTTCAATGAATATTTAGCATTCTTTTCTGTCACACGTGTTAAGATGACCATAGTATGATCAAACAAATAAGACGAAAATCAAGTAAAACTACTCATTATTTCAAGGATTGAAATCTCTTTACCATAGGTCAGGAAAAGTATGTTTACATGTCCATTAAGATACAGTGACTACTGTACAATCGAAGAAAAAGTAAAACTACTCACCATTTGAAGTATCGATGAACACACCTAACAACATTTATTAGGATGCAATTCTCCCAAATGTAACGTTAGGGGACATTATCAATTCCAAGCACAAATCATCACCATCTGAAAACTTTTCACTGTACAAGCATATGAATCACCACACAATCAAACAAAATGAATAAATAAATGAAATAAGGTGAAACTACTCAACATAGGAAGCGTTAAAATACCAACGATACAATATGACAGATGAAGCTAAGTGGCGGCAGATAATGGTATGCAATTTCGCCATCGGATATGTCATGTAAAAAGACTTTATCCAGTCACTTCAGGTTCAAACTATCAACCTCATACAACCCTATAAAGCAGAATAAAATTGAAGTAAAAGTACTCACCATTTGAAGACTTGAAATGAAGAGATGAGAGTCCCCAGGTTTGTGGACAAGCTCTTTTTTTTTTAAATCTCTGTCAGTTTGTTATCGTGCCGTGTTCCAAAACATATTTACCGTATTCTCTGCACCGTAAGGTACTTCGGAGTATAAGGCGCAACTTCAATGAATGGCCTTTTTCAAAACCGTTTTCATATATAGGACGCACCGCATTATAAGGCACAGAGAAGAGACGCTACAATCATGGCTGCAGTTACGTTATGCATCCACTAGATGGAGCTACGCTAAAGGGAATACATACGATACTGTACAGCTTTGTTTATATGGACAGTTCACTACCGCTGCAGCTGTAACAGTGCTTTACCGAACATTTAAAACACTACGTCGAAGAATTCAAACTATTGATCCGTATGTGAATTTATTTGGGGTAACATAGTGGTACTTTAAACGGCGGTAGGTGTGTGATAACTGCGACACCCATTTAACATGAGTTTGAATGTGATCGGTCAATTCTAAACCCATCCACTAAACACCCCCACTTGTGTTGGTCTCATTCATAGTGGAAAAAGTTTGTAATGTACTTATCTTTGCGATTAGAAAGCCTGACCTTTCCCCTGTTCAAAAAAGCAAAGGAAAAGGAAAAACTACTTACCCTTTGAAGACAACTGAAAGACCCAATGCAGAGGGAACAAACGGCGGGCATCCCTGGTTATTGCCGTGGTGCTGTGTTTTTGGCGACGGTACATGCTTTTCAAAAATGTTCTTTTTTTAAATCATGAATTGTGTTGGGCACAATTGTTCTGAGCAGCCAGACGCTTTCTTCCATGAGAGAGAGAAAGCAAAATTCTGGTTCAACGGTTGTCATTAAATATTTCCCCTTTTTTGGTATCAATGGCAACCTGTTATGGTGGCATGAAAAAAAGAAATGCAAAGTAGCAAGAATACACTTCATGAGTTAATCTTTCAGCTCAGGGCCACCAATCTGGCATCAACAGGGACCAGGTAGTCCGAGAGGACCACGAGTATCCGTCGGGCCTCTCCTAAAAAATAAAACAAATAAATAGCTCTTCAGTGACGGGACATTGTGATGCCCAAGGAATTCTTGCAGAAGTGGTTATTTGAAAATGAAAAAAAAAAACACACGGAGATAAGCACATGCTTGTTTGTCTCGAATCTTTGAGAAATCATTTTTGACAATTTTGTGAGAAATCATTAAGACAATCAGTGTTTTTGAGGGATATTCTCCACATGCATACTCAGAAAAATGAATGACGGCATCGAGATTCACAATTGTTATTTTTGAACTGAATACATCTGAAAGTTTGAGAGAGAAAATTGCGGTGAATGGAGTAATTTACGTTTGGAAGTAATTTAGGACAGTTCACCAAAAGGTTTTGTGCCGTTGTCCTACAACACAATTACAAAAAAAAAAAAGAATATGCATTACACAGCATGAAGCAAAATGGAAAAAAACAACCCAAGTCTAATTAAGCAGTTCTTCAATTTTATATAAAGACACATAACACACAAAATTTAAAGAATCAGCTGCAGCATGTCAAGGGGACTTCCATGCACTTCTAAAAGAAAATCTATTATACTGTACCTTAGAATTTGGTATACTTGCCTTTGCTGACATCTGGTGGCTAATCCTGACCTAGCTCCAGCTTCAGGATATGAAGTGGTCCTTACTCGACATGGGTTTTCAATTTTTGCCAAAAAAACCCAACAAAAAAACCTCAAAACATCCCACTGTAGAAAACCTGTTTATTAGACAAATTATACACAGAAAGCTTTGCCACCTGGAACAGAGGCCTCCGGTTTGTTCAGTTTTTGAATAATATGCAACACATACAACAAAATAGGCCTATCTTAAATACTGTACATCATATTTTCTTTTTTGTTGTCATTCTTAATTTGGAAAGTTTCCAAGTAAAATCTGCAGTTCAATATGTGAAATTAAAAACAAAAACGTCGACAGACTGCGGCAGGAGCAAGTTTGTGCATGCTTCTTTTTCATGAATACGTAACTTGCCAATTTTTGTTATTTAGCCAGAAAAAAAATAAAAATCTGATGAATTGAGAGGAGTGTGAGCAAAAGGGGTTTATAAGTATGTGATCATGCTGATCATGTAAGGCAGGGTTTCCCAAACTTTGCATCGGGACCCAAAATGGGCCACGGGTCAATTTTCTGTCGGTAAATCACTAATAATTAATCAATCATGTTGAAGTCAATTCACATTGATGTTACGGAAATACATTTGGATAATTTCCTGCAGAGAAATTCCCTTTGGGACTTGAGTTGGAAAAAAGTTTGGGAAACGCTGTAGGAAGGTGGAAAAACAAACAACTCAACAAAATAGCTCATTATGATACTTTCCTTTTTGTTTAACAAAAATAGCATTAACATGTAAAATATACATTTTTTCCCGCACCCCCCCCCATTAATAATGTCTTTGATTTAGACTAAATAAAACTTTGATAAATGTCTGTGTCCTATTTTACCATTCGGTTGCCATACTGCAGCTTAACAAGATAAGAAAAGAACAGCTAAGAATGCTTGCTTCTAAACACCGTGGCTTGGACCGAGTTCTCTATGCACAACGTTTTTAGTTCTTAAAGATAAAATGAAAAAAAAATTGCTCGAAACAACGATAACACTTTCAATTATTAAGTGTCAATGAAAACCGCTCGGCTTCCGATTGAACCAACCCAAAGCCCCGCCCACACAAAGTGCTTTTCATGTACACCACCCGCCTATCGCCACTGAAATGCACCTTAATGGTCTTGTTGGAATTAATTGGCACTTTAAAAACAAGTCATCGAGACACAGTACATTTAATGTGACAGGAAGAAAAAGAAAAAGATATTCCAAACGCATCCGCTCTTCGGTGTTCTCCTCTACGCTAGGACATTTGGGGTTCGACTGGCAGTTGCAAAGGGGGTAAAAGCGGTTTAGTTGGCGAGTAAGGCCTGTTCTGAAAATGCTCTTGCAGTGGTCTCTTCTTCAACACTAAACCCATTTTACAACTCGATGCTGATAACAAATGAATCATGGGACTCAAAAACATGACCCGAAAGCATGACGTTTTAAGACATGAGCCTAGAGGATGACGCTTTAAGACGCCATTGAGACTAAAGCCAAAAAATGTAAACGTAAGTTTCGAATGACGCATGTCGCAAAAAACAGGGACTACAGCACTTATTTAAGCAGATCAAACAATTAGACAGCTCGGAACAATGATTTTTTTTTTTTTTTTTTTTTTGGGGTGGGATTTCCTAACCAAAAACACATTCCACGTGTTAAAATATTTTTTTTTTTCCGGAAAAGAAATCTCATAAAAAGACATATAATAAGCATTGAAATAATTTCTTTTATATGTATATTGTTGTTTGTTTTCGTTCCCCTCTATTACCTTTCCGAAGAGTGTGATGAAAAGGTCTCACCATGACTTGAAAAGCAGTTCGTACAGTACCATGTGTGAGGAAACAAAACAAAAAAATTAAAATAAAAAGGTCATCTGCACATACAATCACTTACAGGTGTGTGGGCACTGGTGCAGTGCAGTGGGGTTCACAAAGCGTCTTCAATGTGCATCAAAGAACGGACACGTTTGTTTTCGGGCCGGCACACCGAAATGACCGGCGTCGTTTTTTTGTACAGCGTCATGAAGATTCGGGGAGTTGAAAAGTTCACCGTTTGCATTCACTCCCTTGTTCAGTCTTCGGCCCCGCTGATCCGCTGTGGTGACATCATCTTAAGAGATGACCGGGCATTCGAAAAGTAAGAGGGAGATACTTGAGCATGGACGCCGAACTTTTAGATAATTCCTGTGTCCGAGTTCTCCCGCAATACTCCAAGGGATTGGCACACCGATTGGATAGATTTTTTTTGTCTCATGGCTAGACCGCCACCAAGGTCTAGCTGGAGTGCAGGAGAGCAATACAGGAGTTCTTGAGGGACATTGTCAGACAGGCAGTCCTCATGTTCGGGGAACAAAAACAAATCACACACACCCTGAAAAGAACAGCCCCGAACAAGCACAAGAAGAACACCTATCAAACAAAAATCTCATTTCTTTGTTGACACTGTCCCATTTGCACCCATACCGAATGTCCGAGCAGAACCACACCTTCTCCCCCCTCATACAAAATGGAATCTTCCAAGGAGGAAACTGAAAACATAAAAGTGACTATGTACATAAGTGTCTATGCGGCGGCTCTTTCTCTTCGCATTGTTTGTTTTATAACGCCGTTGGATCTTCCAATACCCCCCCCCCCCCCCACACCTCCTGCCTCTTCCTTACCAAACCATCCCTAAGCAAGCACTTAGATGGATGTACCTCTGTCTGGGTCGTTGCCATATCCAAAGTTCGGTCCCGGACCTGTGGGCTGGTAGGGGATGGAGGACATTGTTTTAATGGGGCTACGGAAGAAGCCGCCGTTGGGCGCCCTCTGCCTAAAAGGGCCGACTCCGCCAGTCCGGTGGTCCTGGTGGATGCCGCCGGCGCCGGCGCCGCCGAAGCCAGCCGAGAACCCGGCGGCGGCTTTGGCGGACAGGCTGCGGCTAAGGGTCTGGATCTGCTCGGGAATGAAGGTGGTGGTGGTGATGTGCGTGTTACGGAAGTCGCTTATCTGCTCCAGGGCTTGGCGGGCGGCGGGCAGCGCGTCCATGTCGAGGGGCGTCAGATCGACGGAAGAGGTGGAGAATTGCTTGTGGGGGCTTTCATCCTCTGTGCACAGGCTGTTAACCCGGCGGTGTAGGTGCTCCAGGTCGATCTCCTTATCGTCCTGCGGGGCGAAGAGGGGGAGAGGGGGAAGGAAGGCGTAGGATGGAGAACAGAAAGGCCGTGACGGTTGATGGTCCAAAAAGAGTCCAGGGATAGGAACAAAGAAAGGCGGGACGTATGTAAAATGTATTTTAGATATTTAAGGAACATTTCCAAACAAATAGGAAACAATCGGATTGATAAGGTGAAGTGCAGAAATAGTTGTGAGAAGAAGTTGATTGTTGAAAAGGAGGAATCGGACAAGGGTGGGGATGAGTTCCGCATGTCATCCATTTGACAAGTATGGATGGGTAACGATCATCGCGACAGGAATGAGGGGAGGGGGTGAGCAAATGAGCGCAAGGTGCCATCGACACGATTTGCGAGGATAGGAAATGACCATCGTTAGGTGGAAGATGAACATGATGTGATGAGGGTGTGCAGAAGAAGAGGAAGGGAAAAATGGAGGGAGGAGGGATAACCGTGGTCAGGATACTGACAGAGGAACATACAAACACTTCTACAAAGTCTCTAAGGGAGTGCAGAATCTGGAATGGTGAAAAAACACACCGCGTTGCACTGTGTGCTTTGCAATTCCAGCGTGAACACCAACTGCATAAAGTATCCCGACACCTTTATACACTGATACGATTAGTGAATGGAAAGAAACACGTCACATAGCCCAAAGTCACAAGGCCGCTCGGCCGCAGGATTCGCATTGAGACCAACATCTCATTTTCATGGGAATTCCTTTCACTTGGACCAATTGCATCTTCTTCTATGACTTATTGATTGATTGCTTCATATGATATACGGTGGAACTTCCAAAGTCAAACTCTCCAATTTTGTTTTGATCTTGGAAAAAAAAATCCTCAAAATTTAAATCACGCAAGGTCAGCAATTCCGGTGAGACTTCAGGTTTGCCCATATCAAGGATCAACTTGTGTGATGGTGTCTAAGTTACTGCCACACAGGAAATGATCTGGATGCTCATATGAGGAAAATGGATAAATTAAACATCATCAAGTCTAATGTTTTTTTGTTTTTTTTAACAAACTAATATAAATACATTATACAGTATAGAAGAGCGGCTGATCCAAACAGTCCATGATTCGATTTTATTACTTTGCATCGACGTTTAAAGCTTGAAGTCTACTAATCGCTTATCACCTGTTTACGGCACCTCTTCCAATAGGCCAATCGACAGAGAACTTTTGACTCGCCCTTCCGCCGCCGTTGCCAAACGATAACACTCTTTGGAACAGCAGCGCATCGGGCCATTCATGCAAAATGCTCTTCATGTGTTGGCCAGAGAGGATGAAAATAAGATGGCGGGGGGAGGGAATAGTAGTTTGCCTTGCGCGCTTTGGTTATTCCAACTTCCGTTAGCTTAAAATTTTCTTATTCGCTTCACCAGAGAACTGGTGGTATAGAACGAGTGTGGTGGCGTGAAATGAAACTTTCCCATCCTCCACAAAATAGAACGTCCAATAACGCGTGGCGCAACAACTGTGCGATTACAAGAACTTTATTCCTATCACAACACGCACCAACGTCTTTACGACACTTGTCGCAGGATGGCATATGGCCATACTGTGCTACAAACGCGGGAAATATTTTCCCATAAATAAAGCCGGTCTATCCTCAACCCCAAAAACCCCCCAGTGAAATTGCAGAATGCTTATTCAACGTAACGAAAAAGAGTCTCACTCGTCACAGCAACTGTATTCAGCCTAATGACGAGTTGTATTTTTAATTATGAATTTTGTCTGTGCTGGTCTATCAAAATATGCCTTCACCTAAAACCACTCAGAAAAAGAAAGTTGAGTACTGCACTGAAAAAATACAGACGATGGCAACTTTAATTCAACTTTCATCAGATTATAGTTGGGAGAAAAATCTTCACAGTCAGGTCTTCACAGGGTGAGTTGTAAGAGTTCGTTTTAGATTTCTTTAGCTAGATAAACATTAGCTGTAGGGTGAATCAAGGTTTTATGATGCAAACAGTTCGAGCTTGGAACAAAGGAATTTTCTCCGGAGGAAAAACGTTTTGAAACGAAAAGAACTTGGAAGTCAAACGCCGCGATGGAATTGTTGTTCAACTTTGGAGGTTCCACTGTAGCTTTCAGTCAAAGGCTGTATGTTACAACGACCATCGGCTTAATTGCACTCAATGAAACTTAAAAATGACTCAGAATATGTATCTTTGCATGTTCACATAAAAAAAAAAAAACACCAAAAACTTCATCACAAGTCCTACGGATGGTGACATTCAAGTGAGAGGAGTTTCATGCTGCTGCCGGAGAGGTGGACGGGGTGATGGCGGGATGGTGCAGTTTGCTTAAAAGCACGACAGGGTTCAGGGGAACGAGGGCTGAGAGGAAGAATTTCATTTTCTGTGAGTTAAGGCTCACGGAGGTCGGTGGCGGAAAGTGCGGGGGTGTCACATTGTTTTAGGTGGTGATTCAGGGCACTGTGGAAATGCTGCAAGCTACACAAAAAAAACTAAAGGGAGTTTTGAGGAAAGAGGATGCATGACCAGGGTTTAAAACAGATTTACTGACCGTGTCCTGTGGGTCAAGGGAATTCTGGAAAGGGCTTGGGCCCTACCATTTGACGCTGGTGGACCGACAGCGGCACGCCCTAAGGAAGGAGCACTTGGGGGGCGGGTGGAGAGGACGGGAGGGCACTAATGCTTTTCCTGCCACTATCATACACACACCGGACAATGACAACAAGGGTATGCCGTAGCAGTGTCAAGAATTGGTTCGATCACAAAACGAACGGACGTGCGAGAGAAAAGTCAATCACTATCTGCCCTCTGTGGGAGGGGTCACGATGACGCAAGACAGAAAAGGGACAGCAGCGGGCACAAGTGAAAGGGTGTTGTGGGACGTTCTGCCATCATCACACTGCACCGACTGTACATCATTAACGGTCACCTCTGATATATGTTACTGAGCAAAGGCATCACTTTGGTGAATCAAGTATTATGTGCAAAAGTGTCGCATGGCATGTGATGAGCGCAACACTATTTGGAATAGCCTCCTCGAAAGGCAAAAAAAGGCCACATGACACACACACGGTGAGGAAAAATGCTCGTCTGATCAACATGGACTGATCATTTGCTTTGAACCAATTCCGTCACGCTGTTCAGCAACCGCGCTCTTACTTCTACGTTCTACTGTATGTATAACCTTGGGGTCGGGGGTGAGGTGGTGAAGGTGGTCATTCGCATTTTGGGGGTGAGCTCGGAGGGATTGCTGGGTTCGTAGGAGTGCTGCACGATCAGGGCGCAAGGAATGTCACAGCATGCCGGGGGTTGGTAACGGGTGGAGGCGGGGGCCGTGGCGTTGGAAGCGTTCGAGGTCTGGTTCAGGGTCTGGGCGCCCAGGGCCATAGGGTGCTCATTGGGGTTGTGAGGGCAGGGATCGGCGGTTTGCCTGGCAGATGGCCCATCTGCCTGCTTCTGGTGTGTAGTGGCATGCGTAGAGCGAGGGGGGGGGGGGAGTCGACGAGTAGATGAAAGGTTTTGGGTGAATGTGTTTTGTTTGCATGCAAGTGGAAATGCAGCAGTGACGGGCACAAGACAAAGAGGGCATGAGTGACAGATGAGATCAGGCAGATGGCAGGTTGATAAGGTGGCAAAGAGAAGTCAATAGGAGAAAAACAGACGGGTGGGGGTGGGGGGAGGTGAGCGAGAAGAGAGACACGGCAGTCAGTCAGCGCACGCAGCGAAGCAGTTCGACCTGTGTCGTGTCCTCAGAGACACATTCACACAGTCGTTATGTACCTGGAAAGGGGAGACGTTTAAATGGCATTTTGTATTGCTCTCTGTCTCTCTCTCCCCTCGCCCGCTACATCCCTCAACACAGAGTACTTATCTACAAAAAAAACAACAACAAAAAAAAGGCAAGATGAGAGCTTCGAGCCCACATTGACACAGATCATTCCAAAGAGTTAGGATGAGCAGACAAGCAACCCCCCCCCCCCCCTCCAAGTCAAAATCTAATTTCTTAAACGGGCCAAATGGATTGGATTGTCGAAACGAGGAATGCCCATTCTGCTCATGCTAAATCGACATGGCTCGTATGAAATATCAGACAAGGTCATCAGCGTTGATGTTGAAATTATGGAGGAGCTCTGACCATGACATTTGACAAAAATAGAGCGAGACCTTTATTTACTCCTGTGGCCAGAACTCCTTCATAAGAATCTCTCAAACATTTAAAAAGGCCAAAATATAAAACAATTGCTGTCTGGTCATGAATGAAATGGGTCCTGGATATAACATTTCTTTCCCAAAGTAATTTGGAGATAACGCTGCGTTTCTAAATATGAATAAAACCAATAATACGGTAAAAGAAAAACATCTTTGACATGCATAATTAATCTTTGACTAAGGTGACCCAATAAAAGAGTTCGGCCATAAATGGTTTTGTTTTTCTAATAGGGATTGCCATAATAATAGAGATTGTTAAATCCACTAAATAACCGATTGTTAAAAATGACCGTAAATCTCAAGGTGTGGAATTGATCGGTGATGAACTCATTCACTCCCAAAGACGTTTTTAAACGTCTTTTCAGACTTGGTTCAGAATTGGCTGGTGCTGAATGAGTTAATCTCATCTTGAAGCAACTGAGTCCACCGGCACCACTAGCCATGCGCAACTCATAGAGGCACACTGTTGATTCAGTCTCAAAAAAACGTGTCGAAAAAAGTCCAATACGACACCTGCGATGGCAAATTGAGCAACATCTCTTTTGACCTGCCTTAGTTTTCTTGATATGACACTGCCATTCAAAGAGGCGTTCAGAATGATCGAATCCCATGAATGTAAGTAAGCCATGCTAAATTTTCCCATCTTTAATCCTTTCGGGGACAGCGGTTACGACAGTGGACAGCTTATCAGGTTAAAGGTTGTCATTATTTGTGCATGAAAGGGGTAATTCCTACTGATATTATCAACAGCAGATTTATTTCAGTTCTAAATGTAGAAAGATAGTACACATTTTGCCAGATGTGCATTGACTAAAACATCATCGATAAGATCAAAAAAAGTAGAATTTTGGTCTAAACCGCAGCAAAATTAGTCAGTAGAAGTCATGGCGGCGATGATCATTTGTGAGCATTGCTTCCAACATGTGCATCTACTAAAAAAAAAAAGCCAGTTAAGAGCATAACCAGGACGTATGATGGGATCATTTTTTTTGCCTGCAAATTAAATCCACACTCTTATTTGGAAGTGTATTACATCGTGTGCATGAGTTGTATAAACCCTGCGGCTAACAAACGTTAACACCAAGATTCATGTCCGCAGATGACAATGTTGGCCATTCCACACAGAATCATATAGCACACAGACACAGGTAAAAAGACAACATTGCAGCAGACAGTATGCATGTCAAGGGACGGTATGCGCAGGAATGTTTTAGAGAGAATGTAGAGGAAACACAAGAGACGCAGCCACAGATTAGTAGATGTTTGATAGGTGCAGAGCGGGTGCGCGCCACTTGGTGGGATGCATTTTCTTTGGGCGTACGGGGTTTTGGCTGAGTGTGATCATCAGCGAATGTAAGTATATGAGTTTTATTGTGTGTACAACAAACTTGATGGAACATATAAGGGTCAAAATCCGCAGGGGATTCATGAATGTTTATGGCATACTTGGCACAGATTTCAGCGCATTCATTTGATCAACACAAGCCAGAATGATTGAAGAGGTGAGGCAGCTTGGCGTGAGTGCGTGTGTAGATGTCGTCATTTCCAGGCAACATGGGAAATATCTGAAGCGACTACCAGAGTACATTAAAAAAAAGAAATTGTCGACAAATCTGTTTCTCAATTTTTTTTCAGAAAATAAGATATCAGCCTCATACAGTGAACTCTTTGACCTTGAATGGTTTGGTAGTTTATCGACTTTGTATATGCTTGACCTCAAATTTGAAAAGAAAATGTGATCCACCAAAGAGCAAAGAGTCCAAAAAGATTCTTGTAGGTGGGGTCAAGTTTTCTTTAAAGGATAAAGCAAAATCAGACAGAACTGAAAACAAAACAAAAAAAAAACAACCCCCAATAGGAATCCGTACTCACAAAGTACAGTTGGTAGCCAAAATGCAAACCAATCAGGTCGCTTCATTAGCTTAGCTGGCTAAGCTTGCTAGCGTGACAAATTGCAACTACACCTCACATTAGAAATACAACATGACCATTTTGGTTAACAAGCTAGGTTAGAGTTCAAAGAGATTGAAAACAACTGTAAAGTGTAAAGTAAAGACCTCGGTCGGAGCCCGTGGTGCGATGTGATTGGCCAGTTCGGGTTTACAGGGGGTCTACTATTTTAGCCATTAGCCAATTATACTAGAAGCTACTTCTGTCAACTTGGGCTTTCCCGAATCTCACGCTTTGAACAACACTGACCTTCAGCCACACTGTGTGCTATTCTGCATACGCAGTAAGTTCACCGCAGTGGAATTCTCATGCCAAGAGGGACCTCGCTGTGCCAATATACTTCATTAATCCAGCCTTCACCAGCCCACGTATAAAAAAACGAGGCGACCCAACAGTTCTGTTTTATGTGAATCTTAAAAAACAAAACACATGGGGTGCGCAGGGATGGCGGGCTCAAGTGGCACACACGTTTACTGAGATTGCAGGAGGCCAACGAGTTCGTCACTTAAACTGAGCATGTCACAATTTCACTTTAAGAGGTCGGGTGACATTAAACAAACGAGAACGAATCCACTGGCCAAATGATATGCCAGCGTTCCCGGGGAGATAAAACGCAACGAGTGATTTATCTATCAAGCTGCCTTCAAGTTGAATTAGATGTGTTTAAACTACTGTGATACCAGAAGTAATCACATTTGAAAGGCGGGTGGCAAGCATGATGATTTCACAATATTTTTAGTACTCATAACTGCTTGAATAATCTAATTTTGAAGTTACAGTGGCAAGTAATCAATCGTCCGAAAAAAGCAATCAATGGATCACTGCACCAGCAAGGCAGAAGGTAAATGTCAGCGATCAAAACCAAACATGGCTGACTAGGTTAATGACATCGATGCCATGGTAACACCAAAGTGGTTATTAAAATACTTCGATGTCAGCTTGCTCCGACAGACATCTGCGTGATCATTTCAAATCCAATTTGTTGTGGTGGTGGTGGTGGTGGTGGGGGGGGGGGGGGGCTGAATCGATTCCTCAAATTTATCAATAGTAATGATTTTACTTTGTCTGTGACAACAATGAAATGCCAAACGTTGACCAAGAATCCCAATCAAAGGCTCTTGTCATCCCCACAAGTCTCCGCTGTCCATCCTGTTCATGTTGCGACTCTCTCCTGTGCTCAGTTGGGGGTTGATTCTTCACTGAAACTGACGGGTAGGGGGTGTGCGTGGGTTTTTGGGCATTATGGGGGGTGGGGGGGGGGGGGCGAACATAATTTGAGTTCAGATGAAGGCCGGGTGTCTTTGTGGATGCTCAGTGGCTGACATGACTACTGGTCTGAATGACAGATTAAAGCTGGTAACTGGGCAGGGAACTTCAGCAGGGGGCGGTTAGGGGACGGGGGGAGGGTGTTTACTGGGTTGTCCCATGGACAACATTGGTCAGAAATGGCAACACTGGCCGAGTGATGCGTTATTTAGAATCTGAAGAGTCCATTTTTGCTTCTAACAAAGAGATTATGGTGTATTGCTAAGTGAGCCAAATCGCACAAAAAGTAGTCAACTCTCCACTAAACAAAGGGGCCGCCAATGAAAAATAGCTTTTAGCTAATTCAGGTGTAGTCACTTTTCCTAAGAAATGTTGATGAACATACTCTGTCCCTTTTTGTATCAAAAGATATTGAAAAAAAAATTTGAAAGCTCCAAGGAATAAACATTTTGCTGAATAACCCCTCCTCAGCTCCCCTTCCCTACCAAAAGAGAAAAAAAAATGCTCTGTTTTGATTGACATTAGGCCACTATTCACATTGGTTACCGATTTGTCAAACATTCTAAAAAGAGCTACAAAGAAACTAATAGCACCACTGTTTCTTGTGGCTGTGGGATTTTCAAGACTTTGAAATCATAGCTTTTGATTGATTTGGGAAACGCAGAAAAAGTTTAGGCCCCTTTAAAGATCTACGGTAAAGGTGCAAATCCTACGTCCATGACGATTTATTTTCGAGGGTATTTGATGACCATTCTGAGAGACAGTGGCATTCTGAGATTTCCCTTGCTTTCTTAGGCGGTGTCCAGTACTCTGGTTTGGTTCACTTTGTGTTCAGACAGCATTTTAAAACACTGGACCAAAAGCTGTCCAAAAAAAATAAAATAAAATTCTAACGTCACACCGTAATTGGACACTATTATGATTCTTTTTTTATTTTTTACCTTCAATTGGTCTTGGTCTCCTAGTTTCCCAGGATCGGATGATAATATTCATACTTGACCGAAACCAGATGTGAACAGTGTGAACACAGCCTCAACTAATAATACGCAATTACAAAGTTGTGCACTCTAACCTTGTAATACAATTCATTTGATATTTTATGAGGAATCACACTGTGCGAACAATTTGTCTTGATTTTTGTATTTAGTGCCTGGTCCCTTCTTCCAAATGGAACATAATGTACGAGGTCCCTGTCATACTCGATGTCTAAGTAATGAGCAGGGGGCATGTGGGCTAATTATTTAATTTGTTGAACTTGATTTACCGAAGCAATAAGGATGAAATGATGGCAGTCGTAACATAGGGGAGAACCAAACTGCCGTCAGCCGGCTGTCAAGCGTGTTGCCTTTTTGGAAGTGCTTCTCGCCAGAGGACCTGACATTGAGGAGGGGAGGACTCTGTGTGTGTGTGCGCGCTTCAGCTCCTACTTGTGTATGCAGAGGTGTTCAGAGTTTTCCAATAGAGGAATCAACAAAGAGAGCAGGTAGAACTTGACAATCAAATGGGCCAAAGGGTGGGTCAACAAAACATCCATTTGACTAAAATGTCCATCCCTCGTCAAACAAAAGATTGCAGAAGCAATGCAATAATTACTGCTGAAGGTGCTGACACCGGGGTCCCCAAAGCAATTTCAGAAATGCTAATGAGCAACTCACTTCTACCTCCGCGCTACCTATAACACTCAACTTATCTTCACAGAGCTATTTTCTGAACGTGATGGCGACGCTTATCTGCTTTAAATGCGTTACTTCGAGCGAGTTTCCGAAATGTTTAGTAACGTGTTCTTAATTGCCTCCCAGATAACGGTAAAAATTATTTCACCTATAATTGCATTTGCTTCGGTTCATCTGCGGCGTGTTCTGAATGACCACATTTGCGGTTGTGATTAAAGTCATCGACTGAAACATTGGACCCCCTTGTACTTGGGAGTGCAGAGAGATGAGATTAGCCAGATAAAATGAAGAGATTGGATGCGATGAATGCTAATGGTTGGTAAAAGTGACCCACGGTCGTGTGATTTTAATCTATTAATGGAAAAGTGAGTAAAGCTGTTGCCATTAGGCTTTTGTTTTTTTGTTGTTGTTGTTGTTTGGTTTTACGCGCTCTCGTCTCTGGTGGAGCAAAGAAAGCATCCGCATTAGCAGGACTGCAGGGTTTCTATCATGAAAACGCTCAGAAACAAAACACTTTGATTGCCTCAATTGATATGCCTGCTGGGGTGAACAAACACAAAGTGGGCTGCTGCTAATTTACAAGGTGCCGCTGTTTTTTTTTGAGGAGAGTGCCAGCGGTGTTAATATCCATGTTTCATGTCGCGAGTCACCATTTTGGACTCTTCTGTGGTCAGGGAAAATTGCAGCGTTCCTGAAAAAAAAATAAAAAATAAAAGAGCCCGGGGCTGTTTGTTGTAGCTTTTAACATTATCAGCATCCTCTGTTCTCCGCGGAATTAAATTAAATGGCTCGCTTACTACCGCTGAAAACGGTGACTGCTCTCGCTACATTTTTGAAGCCGGGAACGCCACTCAATTGAGTATGAATAAAGCTTTTAGGAAACAATGTGTTTGTACACTAAAAAGAGACCACCTGGATCGTCCTAAAGAGCCTTCTATTGGAAAATTACTGCGGTAAAAGTTTCCCTGAAAACCTCATCTGACACTCTATTATTAAGTCTTTTTTTTTTTTAACACCCATATTGATGGACAGACTCATCCGTGCATGTATTTAGAATTAGAATAAGAAAAGGATACAAAGTGAGAGTGGAACCTTCCAAAGACATTCCTGGTTGAATATGCCTTTTAAGTTCCATCATCATGAATGAGACAATCATGATGAAATTGAGTTGAGCTTTTTCTTGAAAAATGTTTTGGACACACATCAAACTCTGGCTATTCATCCGTAAAACATCAGATTGTCGGTAGGAATAGCTTTTCTTTACAGCTGTTCATTCTTGTGTGACAACTGGGAAATTGAACTGTTGCCTGATTTTTGCAATGGCAACAATCGTGCCAGGAAAATGTTCCGCGCAAAAAAGAAAAAAAAAATCACATTCAATCATGTAAAATGGAATCATCATTTTGGAAATTTGAACAGAAAAGGCAACACTGGATGTCAACTGTCACGTAATGGACTTTAGGGGTTCCACTGTGTGCATGTACGATGTAGCGTTCTCTTCACATGCACTTTCACTTGGCATCCGATGGGAGAACGCCTTTTTTAAAAAAATTCTTTTGAAGGCTGTGACCACATTGTCGACGACTTGTAAGATTGACGACCTGTCAGAATGCTTCAACCGAACGAAACTGCTCGTATATACTGTACCTTAATGGTAGAGGGAAGTTGAAAAAAGGACAATAATGCTGCGGATCGTAAACGCAGGAGTATGCACAAAAGATCAATTCCACTTAAAGGACAGCTGATGCAGTATCTTCCAGGTTTCTTTTTGACAGAAGTGCCTTGTAACAAATATAGTCCTCTTGAGAAGAACATTGCCAGTGTGCAAAAAGTGTTTCATGAGCGGAAGAAGATGAATGTGCCCATTTTGTGTAATGTTCTGGATGGTTCCGGGCCTTTATACCCAATGACTATTTATTCGACTATCTTTACGCTTGACGTATCCTTCATTCATCCCATTGCTTTCTGTTCTTACTCCTTGTCCTTATTCTTAAATCGATTCTCGACTGTCGTCAGGCCCGGAATCTTTTCCCGGGCCGCGTCGCCTCTTCCCGTCACACAGCCACTTGCTTACCTCCTTGGAGGGGACCCTGGATCCCTTCCGCCGTGACCACCAGCTTTCCACCATGGCTATGAGACAAGAAAGCACCACGCCGGCTGCCAGGACGCAGAAGACGCCGGCGAAGCTATGGATGTCCAGGGCGTTGCTTTGCCGCGATTGCACCGAGCTATAGCGTTCACAAGGGCTGTCCTTTGGCCACCACTTGAGTTTGAGTATATCCATGTCGCCATTCTGCTGAAGCTCCAAGATTCTAGGGGTGTCGAGAAAGCACAAAGAAAGGTGAATACGGTGCTCTCTTGATGAACCGATACCTTGAAGACCGTCATATTTAACATGTCCTGTTTTGGATCCAATTGCCATTGGCTTGACAGAACTCTAAACTGGAGGTGGAAACTTTTGTGAACAAAGGACTTTGAATTCAGTGTCAGGTGTCTGAATTTGAGTTTCAACTGTTCGCTCTGTGTAAATCAGACTGCGACAGTAGCTTCACGGGCTAATTGCAGACTGCCAATCTGATTTACACTTTGGGATTAAAAGGTATAAATCCCGGATACAAGCGGCCGAAATGAGCTTTCTCCGCAGGGTGTCCGGGCTCTCCCTTAGAGATAAGGTGAGAAGCTCGGTCATCCGGGAGGGGCTCAGAGTCGAGCCGCTTCTCCTCCACATCGAGATGAGCCAGATGAGGTGGTTTGGGCATCTGATTCGGATGCCTCCTGAACGCCTCCCTGGTGAGGTGTTCCGGGCTTGTCCCACCGGGAGGAGACCCCGAGGATGACCCAGGACACGCTGGAGAGACTATGTCACCCAGCTGGCCTGGGAACGCCTCGGGATCCCCCGGGGAGAGCTGGAATAAGTCACTAGGGAGAGGGAAGTCTGGGCTTCCCTGCTAAAGCTGCTGCCCCTGCGATGGATGGATGGATTAAAAGGTAGAGTGATTTTCATTGTGTTTAAATATTTCCCGTTACTTGAATGGTTTTGCACGTTGGAGTCAATAAGAAATGAGATGCGTACGGTGCGTCAGCGACTGGATGTTGATGATCCGTCTTGCTGAGATCCCAGCTGAACACAACTGAAGTGTCGCGCCGTGTACGACGGTACCCAACTAATTTTCATGAGTGGCCGACCGCAGGTGCCTCCTGATGTTGCAGATGTAACTGCCAATACAAAGTTCCAAGTTGCCTCACATGATCTTTCACAACAAAAAACATGAAGCAAGATCCAGCTGGCCGCGTGTTGCAGTAACACCTATCACTCTATCTAATTTCATACGAACATGTGCCTATCAAGCAAAGCATGAAGATCCCCTGCCGCTGAAACGCGCGAGTGCAGTCAGTGAATTGGGAGCTCATCGTCAATGTCGTCTTAAATAGCCCCACCCTCTCCGTTATTCTCACCTGTTTTGGATTCAAGCCGCCTTATGAAATGATGACAAATGAGCCGTTTGCCACCATAACGAATGCCGAATACAACAACGTGAGAACATACTTAAATCCTGAATGGATAACCGATATAACCGACTGTGCAACTTTCATGATTCTAAAAGCCAAAGCAAACAGGAGGGGGTGGAAAACACATCAGTGACAACGCCACAGATGATTCTGTAATTGCTGTAGAGCCTCTGTTCCATTTGAGGGCAGTGTTGTTCCGTTATATCCTTTCCCTGAGCCCACAACACCATATTGGGTTGTCAAACTCATCGTGGCTAACATTAATATGTCTCGCAGCAGAGCAAGAGTACACCAGCCACAATGTCATTATGCAGCCTAGCCTTAGTCCGGCGATTGATGGCTTCGGAGAGAATGCAGCTCAGAGTTTGAAGGGCTCCCTCTGTTCGCCTTCAGCTTAGGATTTTTAGTGGGTCATTCTTGTTGGGGTGAAAGAGTATGCACGCAGACGCACACACACATACGCATTCGAGATCTCTGTTTGTTCTCGGCTAGGTGATTAGAGTGGAGGCAAGGAGAAACAACAAGGAGAAGGGCAAATTGGGAATACAAAGACATCGCTCATGCAGGCTCACCACCCAAGCATAAAATAGGCATTTCAGGCAAAATAACCCCCTTCAATACTCACAAAGAGAGCTAAACGAAGGTTCGAAGGACAATCGCAAAGTTAAAACCGACACATACAAGTACGATACGACAGATGTTGCGGATTATGCGTGGAATTTCCACGAGGACGAAAAACCCTCGTGCAATTACAATGACAGCCTGCTGACAACAATTATAGTGCATGCCCCTCGTCTTCATGAGGAAAAAAAAGAAGATGACCGGGCATCAAACAAATGAGCCCCACAGATGCGTTACATAATTAATTTCCTCCACAATAGTCGGAGAAACGAGGCCCATGTTATTGTGACGCTGCAAAAAAAATCTTTACAACCACATCACTGTCACTTCGGGATATTCTCTTCTTCTTGGGCCCATGTGAGTAAGACGTGATTTAAAATGAATGCTGGGACTGGAAATGATAGGATAACTCCTTTGACCCAACCACCTGAAGCATATTGGACAATGTTCCAACACAATTTGACCTCAAGTACCTTGTGTTAGATATCATTCCAATTAATGAAGGACTTCCGCTTTGATATAGGGCAATCCTTGAGAGTTTCACCAAGGTCAGCTAAAAAAAATGAAAAAGAAGCTCATTTTAACTTGTTTGGACAAGTCAACGGTGATGACAGCGCGGCATTTTAAGGTGACTATAAAAAAAAAGGCAGTCTTTTCACCTCTCTGCAAAAGTCAGAAAGAAGTCGCTCAAGGAAAAGACAAATGACATAAATATATCCAGGCCTTGACCCAAACTTTTTCACAAGAAAAACCCAGTTTGTCAAAGATATCAGGTACCACCGTATCGTTGTTAGAATGTATGCTGTATGTACGAGGTGTATCAGAAAAGTTCCAGGACTGGTTCCATAAATCATAAACAGCATTTCAAATTCAAATCATATGTTTTTCCCTTCAAAGTAATCCACGTGCTTCACTTTCCCAACCTTCTCTGCCACACTTTTATACTGCTTGGAAGGATTCTTCGCAGCTCCTTCATGGCCATCGTGATGTCGTCCACATGTACAAAATGTGCCTCCCTTGAACCCTTTCTAATGTTCATTCAACAAACATGCATTGAAAGAACATCGTTGGCTCACTGATGATCAATAAAGCAACTGAACAGTTTTAAGAGGCCAATGTATCAGCAGTTAAGTTTGGTAAACCCTGAGGAAAGCAAACCAAAAGAAAACTGATAACACTTCTTCAAATATGAACAACTATGATTGGAATATGAATATGAACATGAATATGGGGGGCATGACATTACTATATTGCTGCTAGCTAGTGATTTGTGAGCCATTTGAGGATAAACACATAAAGTTAATAAATGCCAATATGTTGGCAATTCAAGCGATCGCAGAAAAGGCTACAAGAACAACAACACAGAATAAACTAAAAAGGCTTAGCTGTCCTCATTGTCTTCCCTCGCCACATCTATCAACCTTTACTCAGAACTTCCTCTAGCTTTGTTGCCTGGGCGCTCCCACCCTGATTACATGGAATTGTCAACTGTCTGAATTCATCCGTACTTGTCAGATTTAGAGCGTCTCCTCTGAGTGTCATGTCTTTTCGAAATTCCGCAACGCCGCGCTAATTCGAGTATACATTACAATGCAATTTTGGTCTCAATGTCACTTCTGGTCTGATGCATTAGGGGATTAGCTTTTCCTGTCATAGATTAAATGTAATTTACAGTAAATGTCACTCGAGATCCGTGTGCATTTTTATGTTTCAATGGTCGGAGTTACGTAAACACATAAACAACGTGAGTGCATATGTGTGTGGGAATGTGTTCATGAAACAGATGCGCGTTTGTCTGAGTGTGTGTAATACATTTTCACCTTGCTTTAACATCGTTGCCTTTGACTGGGAGATCGATAATGACTTTAACTCTACCATTGGATGTTAAAAGCAAATGAGGAGAAGTTTGCCCATGTGGCATTGAGGGCAAATGTCAGCCTGATGTGTGTGTCACTTTGTGTGTTTGTGTGTGTGTGCGCGCTTCAGGTCCCTAACGCTCTCTCTGCAGTGGCGGACTGGGTGTTACCATGGCAACGATGGCAGCGGCCTTGATGGTGAGTCGATGACGCATTATTAATTGATTCGAGTGGGTGAGAGGGTGATTTGGCTTGAGAAGGGAAGGTGGTAGGTTTCAGATAAGCAAACAACGATAAATTGTGTGAGATAGGATGTCAATGTTTTTATAGTGCATCAGCTCCAATCATCATCATGGTTTGGGAAAGAGGCTATATTTAGATTGATATGTCAGGCAAATTGAGAAGCCAATTTGACTTTGTGTCAGTCAGTGTCTACAAAACGGTCTCAATCAGTTAGAATGGAACACAAAAAGGAGGCTTGACAACTAAAAATCTTCAAGGTCAAATGTCATAACCGAGATTCATACCGGGGCGAAATGGATGCTAAAAGACATCAGTGCCCTGCTTGAGGACACTTCCAGATAAGATGGGTTTCCATTACTGTTTTCCTCAAAATAAAAGCAATATTTTTCACAATTTAGATCAAGTAAAATTGCTACGGTATCACTTGCAAGGACCGCATTTTCGCGGTACTAAGCAACTCCATTCAAGCGTGTTTGGCTTCTGAGACGTAATTGCAGTTAAGTCCCATCTCATGAAATGTTCTTGCCGGACTTGCGAGAGGGGGTGGAACCGTTTAGAGGCAACCGGGTTGGGCCTGTGCAGTCTAGAATGGGTGGAATCACCCTCCGCTGCGATGCCCGCCGCGGTGCGCTGCGACCAGCTCCAGGTCGGCCTGGAAACGCTTGGGACGATAGTTGCGTGGGGGGGCCGGGGGGGTCATCGGTCCACGTTGCCCACCCCTCCCCGTGCCAATCTTGGTTCCAATGCATTTATTAATTTACTGATGCCAAATGTATGTCATCAAGCTAAGCTTAGAACCTGACCAAGAAGTTTTACATTTGTATGTTGTATATATTTTTGTACCTGAGACTAAGTTTATGCCTTGCTAGTCGACTTCGACTAGCAACAGCTGCAGTCATTTATCATGCAGATGAGTTTGATAGCCATGCATCAGGTGGCACAGTCGAGAGATCTTTCACAAGTGGCTAGACATCCTGGTAAATGCTTCCGCGAGAGGCGATGAGCCTCGGAGTGTCGCCTGGCTGCTGCACTACGACTGCAAAACATTCCCGCGGCAGCGGCATTCCCTTTTCTTGCTCACTTTCCCCCCGCGGACGCCACCTGGGCGGCAAACGCAATTCTCGGTCGGAGACAACGGACTCGGGAAGTCGCCGTGCGTTGAGAGGTGGAGGGAGAGCGATTGGAGTGGCTCGTAGGACATGATGGAAAATGGAGTGAGAAATTGAGAGGAGGTTGTGCTGAAATGGGGGTCTGGCAACAAAATCAGGCAGTGAGGGGGAAGGGGTGGCAAGAGAGACAAAAGAATGAAAGAGACAAACAGAAGACGCACGGAGAATAGAATGAGCTGAGAGGAGGGAGAAGGTGAGCTCAGTAGATGGACATGGGGAGTTTTTCTGTGAGATGAATGTATGACTGTCAGCTCCTTAAATGAGAACAACACTGGGGTGACAGCTCACTTATTGGCTAAACAACGCTGACATCATCCGCTGGCTCGATGCCGTCCGCCAGTTCTGATTCATGCAGGATTATTTCATCTTTGTACTGCATACATCATCCTGGTAAAATAAGGTCACATTTGTTTGCCGGTTTTGACTGGAAGCAGATGGGCATCAAACTTGTCTTTGAAGGGCTGAACTGCATTTTAATATCGTCGACGAAAATGACATCAGGTGCTCAGGACTCAGGTAACAACCAATCACGGCTCCTGTGACGTTTGTAAACTGAGCCGTGATTGGTCCTGACCGGATCCACAAGCACTTCCGATATCTTGGAGGTTTCAAAGTCTTCAGAGTTATGCGTTTTTCCGTTTCTATACTGTTATTGTTTCAGGCTTAGTGAGTGTCAATAACAGCCCAAACGCTAGATCAAGGAGGATTCTCCTTTGAATGAGTTTAACCATAAAATTATGATTATGGTCTTTACAGTTATGTGACCCGCATTAATCTGGGAATAAGTCAATATCACACATCCTCAATGGGCTTGTTTAATGGACTGTGGCTATTGGACTCTCTCCATCACACAGCGGCGATCCTGCTTTTCAATGCATGAGCTTTTGAAAATGGCCAGCTAACTGTCGCTTTGACGCAATGAAATCAGGAGCATTGTTCTCAAAGCCCAGAGAGAGAGAGAGAGAGAGGGAGAGGGTTTCGAGCCTCAGGCACAAATACCAAGCCATGGCGAACTTGTCTACAAAACTGTAGTCACTCAATGGTACCGTGTTCTCAAGTGAATTCCAATACCGGCTGAACCGGGACATAAACATTTCTTGCCGCTGCCTGATTACAACGGTGTTTGTCACATTTACATTGTTTCCCCAAGAGCAATTATAAACTGTGTTACCACAATATAGCAACAAAAAAAAGAAAATGAAAAAGCAAAGCACAAAACAACACATGGAACATTCAGGCGTATTTGTTGGAATGAATAAAAATAACATTGAAGCAAAAATTATGAGCTGAAAATCTGCCGAAAAGATGGGTGGCAAAATAAAAACGCCAGGTTACTCAAAATATTTGTACAAATTAATTGCTTGCACACGGTAAAAACGAGTCAAAAGCTGTGATCAAGAGTAACGACACAGGATTGTGTAATTTTGTTGATTTGTCCTGTCACACTAGCAGGTCACCATCAAGAGTGGCAAGATTAATCAGCGGCATGGACCCGATTTTTGAAAAAGGGCTCATTTTATTAAAGCCCTTTTCCTATGCTTTTGGATAAAAGCTGCGAGAACAAGGCTGGGGCGCAGCTCGACATCAATCGCCGTCAAGACACTGAGGACTGGTAGTGCATACTCAATTTCGCTTTTGATCAAACCTTCTTCCCAGTGCCAAATTCGACTCTCTCTGGTGACCATCCTTGTTGTCTGATGACATGTTGTCAAGGCGGCAAAACACATGCTGACCTAATGAACAGGGACGATTCGAGCTGACCCAGACATTTTAGACAGAGCTGAGATCAATGATGATCAAATATTAAGCAGCAATATGATGCTGATTGTTGAGTACAAGAAGCTACGACGAACACACATTGAAAGTAGAAAAAGACAGCCCGGTGCTTTTGGGGTGGATTTTGAGTAAACTGAAAGAATGGCTGCCCAGTTTCAAATGAACCCTTTCAGGGACAGCGGTTACTACAGTGGACAGCTTATCATGTTATCAGGTTACAGGTTATCATTATTAGTGAATGAAAGGGTTAAATTACTATACAGTGGAACCTCGGGTCACAGACTTACTTAGTGTCGAGACTTTGGAGAGAATCAATCAATTGCATCATCACATTTTTTTTCTCCCCGTGTGGTTTAAAGGTATGTAGCACCCAAATTAGTTTGCTTAATTCATTCTCAACACACAGTGCTTCATATGTAGCATATTCAGACTATATTTAATTTCATTGTAGTTTATCTTAACAGGAGCTGTTTTTTTTAATGTGCAGATACTTTTCAGCAGACAAGTGTGTGTGTACATATCACCAATCAATACATTTCCATAAGGCCAAACTCTCAATGACAAGGTATATGAGAACTGTCCTTTTATGTTGCACTTGCGGGTATCAGATAAGATAAATATCAGATTTTTATCAACATTTGTAAGAGGCGGGCGGTCCGGTGAGCAAGTGGTTAGCGCGTCGACCTCACAGTGCAAGGGTACTGAGTTCGATTCCAGCTCCGGCCTTCCTGTGTGGAATTTGCATGTTCTACCCGTGACTGCGTGGGTTTTCTGCGGGTACTCCGGTTTCCTCCCACATTCCAAAAACATGCATGGCAGGCTGATTGAACACTCTGACTTGTCCCTAGGTGTGAGTGTGTGCGTGGATGGTTGTTCGTCTCTGTGCGACCTGCGACCGCAGCACCTTGAACTGGCAACCGGTTCAGGGTATTGTCCCCCGCCTACTGCCCGAAGACAGCTGGGATAGGCTCCAGCACGCCCCGCGACCCATTTTTGCCGCCTACATGCCAACTGTGCCATTTGAGAGCAACAGCAAGGAAGAAAATCATAGCTGCGTCCGCTCCAGAGTAAGTCGAGCCTCTTTTCATTTGAGTTTGTTCATGAGACAATGTTTACTTCAACTTCTCTAGAGTTTATGTTGACTGTTCAGATTCATTTGAAATGTAATAGATTTCAAGTGAAAGGACAACATGTGTCGAGGAACCAATTGCATTCAACTTTAAAGGTTCCGCTTGCATAAGAAGGCATGAAAAACCGCACAGACCACCACATGGTTAGGAACGCAGAGGAAACCGTGACACAGAAAACAAGACGACCCCGACTGTGATCCCGTAGTGCTAGTTGAGGAATCGCCACGCTCCCATTTTTTTTTTCCACGCGGAAGCCGTACAAGCAGGGATGAAAGGTCTTTGTTCCCTTAAGGAATTCAACAAAAGCTCAGTAATTCCAATAAGTGTTCGGAGGATTCCTAGCGTAAGTTAAGTTTTCAATTAGGTCTCATTAAGGCAGAGTGTGTGGGCGAAGCGGAGCGGATCATCAAAGCCGGAGCAGGATAAACAACACAGTCAAGTCAAATGTTCATTAACCGTCATTAACACATTGAGAGAGTGAAGGGGGGAAACGTTGCCATCATTAATTGGGAATAATAAAGATTTAATGAAAGCACTAACTGTGTGGGCGGCGTTTGAATGATAGCTAGCCAGCGACAATGACATAAACGTTACATTATAGATGTCATACATACAAGGTCTGCACAAACTGTTTACAAGCATTCTGCCGGGACTCAAATTGCGAAATTGATTTGGACAAAAGCAGTTTTGTGCGCACATCAACGGCACCTTTTATTTAATCAGTATTGTAGCTAGTTTACAGAATAAACTCAGATGCTTATTGGGGTTTTTTTTCCCTTCAAGGTCGACAATAAAAAAACTTTCACAAGTCAGTTCATCGATAGATTTTTGTTTTCTTCTTTTTTTTCACCTGTAATTTATTTCCAACAAATTTACTGCCCAGGGCGCTGCTTGCCAGAATACAAAAAAACATTGAGAAAACAGTTTGTAAGAGCCATATAGGGCTAACTTTGTTTTCATTGGTCCCTGCAGTGCTTTAATACAATCCGAGGAGAATTTTGTGCGGGAGAAATTGTTTCAACACAACAGCGACACTCGTTTAACCTCAATTTATTGTTTGGCTAAGATATGAAAAGGGAATCAGTAAGCTGTCAAGTGAACAATGCCAAAATTAAGCTTGG
Source organism: Hippocampus guttulatus (assembly GCF_054856545.1). Taxonomy (NCBI): domain Eukaryota; kingdom Metazoa; phylum Chordata; class Actinopteri; order Syngnathiformes; family Syngnathidae; genus Hippocampus; species Hippocampus guttulatus. Next base: position 12,610,529 of record NC_141265.1, on the reverse strand, counting down.
GCGGTTTAAAATGACAATTGTTTGATACTTGCATCAGGTATTTTTCAAAAAGCCAGCAACATTTTCAGCAGTCATGAGGATGAGTGAGCGTCACAAAGATGCCATTTGCAGTTTTTTTTTTGTTTCCTGCACGAACCGGTGCAGGTGGTACATGCGCGGCGCATCTCAATTGAGATTCAGAGTAAAGGAAGAATAACGAAAAATACAAATGCCAATAATGCGTGAAAGAATACAGAGCCAATGACAGCAGAGAAGTAACGAAAGTTCTCTTTTGGCGATAAATTGACAAATATTGACAGCAAAAGCGGTAACAGACATTCTTTTCAACAACATTTTCTAAATACTGGCACAGCTGGTCGAACATGATTTTGGTGTATTTGACCAGGGTACAGGCAGACGAAATTCTGAGCTCTGCGGACATTCGTGGCGGATGTCACATGTACTTCATAAGTTTGTGAACAGCGGGCATCAAACCCTTTGAATCATTATAATACTTTTTTTTTTAAATCCTCCCACTGCCAACAGTAAATCTACACGGTATTTGATGAGCGTAAGTGTGTGTGTGTGTTTCTACCCTGAGAGAGGCTTTTGACTATTTTCCTTTCATTTCCTCTCAGGACCTCAAAAGGACTTGTGTGTAGCTGTCAGTTGAAATTAGCAGACTATCCCTTCACACTGGACTTTTTCCGACTCTGGCAAATCTGCAGGCTGTCTCCATCCATCAGAAAAACACACAAACATGGAAACACGCAGTCAGCCACCGCATTTGTTCCGCTGCTGCAGCAAGCACACCCAGATGGAGGCGCTTCACCTGACCTCTAGCAATGGCTTCTTCTTCACACCAAAGTGGTTGAAAATGAGCATGTTAGAGGAGGCTGTCGCTTTCTAAAGACAGTGGCATCCCCTTTCTCTCTATAGTGTCAGAGGCAATCATCCGTCCCCATCTGTAAAAATACCTTTGGGGAACGTCGGGTAATAGCTGAGCGTAAGGAAGTTAAATACGATGACAAACACACACAGGCCAAATGCGCAGTGTAATGTTTCTTTCTAGCTTTGGCAAAAAATTACTTATTACTCTGTCATCTGCCGATGTTCGGAATAATTTAGATTCATGAGGGCATCTTTTGGGCATCAGGAGCTCTCACACCAAATACATTTTGATAAGAATTAATCCTAGCAGTGACGTGCGGTGAGTTTCATGACTGGTGAGGCACCACTTCCCTGGAGTCAAAATATGAAGTCAAAAGGTTTGAAGAAGGTTTGCCTATATTTCAATTTTGACTTTATTCATTAAAACACGTCTAAGGGAAGGTAAGGTTGTTTTCAGAGCTTTTAATTATGATTCAATTGATTCCACACTGTGGAACGATGTGCTAGCAAGAAAAATAAAATGATCTTTAATCTCAGGTCAAGTTGTCTTTTTTGGAGACCTTTTTTTGAAGTAAAAATAGCTTTTGAGCTTCCCTGAGTATTTAATATGTTATGAAAGCCCCAATTATAAAATTACTTAAGTGTCTGGTGTCATTACGTCCAAATCCGAAAAGAATTTAATGAGTTACGAATTTATTGGAGCCAAACGCAGTTACCCTGGTACAGGTGAATGGAAGGGATCACCGGGGAATTCAAGATGGCGACTAAATCTGCATGTCCCAAACTAATCATTAGCTCAACAAATAAAATCAATGGGAACACGGCTACTGAACTACATTGGAAATTAATGTCATCATTTTTGTTTATTTGTTTTATATTAAAACGATTTTTTTTACTCGTCACATGCAGAAGACGTCCAGCAGAGGGAGCTAGAGAGACCCTGACTCACTTGCTGGCCCTGAACGCATGTCCCTGGATAATAGGGAAAATGATCAAAGGCAATGAACACCGTCTTTAAATACTTAACCGAAGTACTTATGTGAACACTGGGCAACATGAATATATATTTACTGCCAGAATTATTACTAATCTCAAGTGGACCCAGTAGTGATCCTTGCGCTATACCCTTCAACATATTCAAAGCGATTATTGAGATGGATCACTCACAGTCAGCACATCAATGGAGAGAAACATTTAATGGCTGGAAAGACGCGTGCTTGACAAAAATGTATTTCTTTTTCCCTTTTGTTGTTGTCCTGACGTTGTACGGTCATTCACATGCATTATATATGAAGGGAAGTGACAAGTGATGACTGACACAAACCCGAGAACTGCAGCTTTGTGTTTCAAAAGAATGTGAGTTGTCAGACGATGAATGCTTCAGGCAGATGTTGGCCTTTTATAAAAAATATGTCGCATTGTGTGTGTGTGTTTAAAATCCCATATGCACATTTGCACTCTGCATCACCCCTTCCAATATCCCCTCTTCGTTTTATACTGAAGCCAGTATGGAAGTACATTTCACAACAATATTTCTCTGCTTGATGACAAATGAACCATCTCAACATTTTTTTTTGAAATTCCAGTTCTGTGTCGGCTAATAAGTGTTGTTTAACAAATGAGCTGTTCACAGAATTGAACAAACTGCAGTGTGATTGCATTAGTGGTTTGCATGGTCAAAAAACAGTAGGATATATGGACTTCTAATTAGCAACTTGTTGATAGAAATAATGAGCAACATAATAACTCTACTTGAAAGCACTCACAAAGGAAATGTCTCTCTCAAAACATGTCAAACGTTTGCTTTACTAATCCCGCTGAAATAAACTGACGAGCCTACCGTTTTAATTGACAGTACATAGAAATTGAACAACACCACTGATGATCACAGCCTTCGACAAAGTATGTTTTCCCTGTTCTCGTCATGATCCCTTTCACACAATCATTAAAAAGAGGAAAGCTGCACGAGAAACACACAAGCGTTCCGTACGCAGGCCAGCAAGAAAAACTTGGGATTTATACGACTGCAGCTGCAATGCGGGCAGCGAGGCATCCGAGCTCCTACAAGGAAACAATCAGGGCACAGCTCATAACTGGACCGACAAAAACAAAATGAGGTCGGTCGTGAGGCGATTGGTGTTGCTAATTATTTGTAATTCACTGTGTGCATGATGAGATTTTCTCAAGTGAGTGTGCAAAATAATCACTAAAAGTTTACTTTTTTTTTTTTTAAGAAGGTGGTATGTGCTTTGTAAATATGCATGAAAATATCTTTTGAAAGGTGCGCAAACATAACACTCAGCAGGGCCCGGCCAATGTGGCGCCCCGAGGCAAGATTTTATATGCCGCCGCCCCCTCACGCCGATTTACATACGCTTAAATCAACAAGGTTATCTTGTTTAGTAGGTTACATGTTCAAGCAGTAGCCTTTAAAACAGAACCCAGCAAAGTAATACCAGGCCCTTGACACCCCACCACACCCGTGATGCAAGTCTATTGTTGATGCAGCCACATTCCAGTCAGGAAGGAGGGACTCTGAATGTCTTCATGACAGGACCTTCATCATACAAGAGATATTTGGTCCTGCTTTGACTTTATAGAGTTGAATTATTAGATTTTAAGGCGAGTTGGCTGTCATGCTTTGGCACACTTGGTAGAGGGAAAACTTTTGTCTGTTTTGTTTTAGAATTCAATGTCGTCTTGAGACTTGGGTCTCAACATTACAGACAAACCGGCATGTTTGACTAAAACGATATCGCGAAGTGAAACTGGCAGGCTTAAAAAAAATGTATATCTGACATAATTGACTTATTGTCGCCTTTAATGCGGTCCCTGTCTAGTGCTGATGTATGTGGAGTTATTTACTTGCAATTTGGACCCCTGCACGAGGATGTTTCTTGTGCTCATGAATGTAAACACAGCCCATATCTGTCAAAATCGGATGGAAACATTCAAAATAAGGACACGGGCATGGAATCATATTTAGGCACCTGCACTTGCAGTGTAAATCCAGCCGTATGCTTTGTGTCGATATGCGTCTCTTGAAAGATTGTCTGATGATGTGTGAATCGCAGTGAAGGAAGGATTGATGCTAATGCTAAGTAACATAGCTTCTCACAGGCTGAAAGAGTGCAATCTGCCTCCTGAAAGATATACAGAACGCACAATTTATTCTGCTTTTAGTTGCCGGCTGGCTTAAGGAGCCGATTTTCAAGCATCGCCGAAGGCAGAATTTTATCAGAGTGGACATTTTCTATTTTGTCAAAGTGAATTTAAAAGTGCTGATGGAAAACCTGTTTGACCTTTAGACAAGGAGAGAATAAATATGAGGAGTCATCTCGGTAAAGTTATTCTTTTTTTTTTTTTATGAAAAAGTGAGCAGCGGGAGCGGGGCGCCTGCAGTTGTGATGTAGAATTACACCAATTTGCATGTCAATCGTGACTTTCAAGAAGAAACCACGATGCCACCGAGCGGTTGCCTCGAGGGAGTGGCGCCTACCTCTGGGAAAAAATGTCTCTGTAGGGACTGCCGTGCTGCATTGCGATGCCGTAGCCGCGGTCCGGCGCGTTGCTGCCCACCGTGTAGAAGGAACAATCCTCGTCGTTGTTGGCGGCGTACTCCAGCACCGCCACGTCCCACACGAAGCCGAAGCGGCCGTACTTCACCTGAAATAAAATGTGAACGGCGGTTTAGAAAAGCCCGGCGCTTATGTCAAGACATGGGACATCTTTTGTGAGTGAATGATTGAAATATTTGTGTAGATCAAGATGGATCGGCAGGGCTGCACAAACATTCCAGACGGCCGCCAAGGACTAATTCATCACAGACAATATTTCATAAGCGCACCACAGCAAGGTTACTCTTCTCTTCTGAGATAGCAAATTTAAATGGAAAAACAACTTCACTGCTTATCGTTCCCTCTCCACTCGAAATGCAGGAGTGTTATTGGCTTCCTGGCTCATTTTATTCCCCCCTCGTGGGGTACGTGTAAAGTGGTACCTCGACGGCTGAATCTTTCAACCAACAAAATCTGCCTCTAATGTCGGACAAAGTAGGCGTGACAACCAGTTCCACTTTGTTTTGTCTTTTGTTGAGATTTGTTATGAGATGCTAAGGGCAACAAGCCTGTTCATGTGTTATAATTCATGATCGGCATCTGTTCGACAAGAGCCAAAGGTAATTGTTCGCACAGCCTCGTGATAACATTAAACGCAACCTCATGTTTATGCGGAGAAATAAAAAGTCAAGAAACCAACAACTCAGCGGCGACACTTCAATACCATTCCTCCAAACATCTTTATTTTCACTTGGTGTGTCATAAAGTTTAATGGTACTTTATGAAATTTTCAATGCCTTGCAGACTTTCACCTCAGTTGGCCTACGCGTGATGACTGATACCTGCGAACCGACAAGCACCTCTGATTGGATAATTTCACAGTCTGTAATCCTGTGAAGTAGGCATGTGTGTGTGTGTGTGTGTGTGTGTGTGTGTGTGTGCGCGCGCGCAATAATTCACCGCAGAGCTTCAGAATGTTACTTCATTCAACTCTTAACCTTTCAGACAAACCTGAAAGTGCTTCTTTTACTCTTCAGGATAATTTCATGGCTTTTCGGTATTGTTTTACAATTAGGAAAGAAAAGAGATTGGGTGCTTGAAATACTTCAGATTCCCACAGAGAAAGTTGGAAAAGATTTGCGTGGCTTTGTATGCACTGACTATAGAGACCGAAATGAATGCAAACAGTTGCGGTATTAGTCAACAGCATGTATGGAGCCAAAACGACACCAGTGTTTTTCTCTTGGCAATTAATGCAAAGTACAATTAAAAGTGCGGATGAAGGAATTTGTCACCCCAGAATGGAAATATGGTAACGCCCGAGAACTGCCAATGAATCGAATAAATAATCAGGCATTTTGATGAAGAGTCATATAAAAACTACAATGTGAAACTGCACCTCTCACAATTTCACTGAACAGTTCTTGGTTGCGGTTTTATACTGTACACACATAATCATGCAAAAAAAAAAAAAAAGGTTTATCGTGTTCTGTTGGCGTTTGTATGCAGACCATAATCTTTCCACCTTGCCGGGGGTCTGTGCTCAACTGAGTGACTTTCTCGTTGATTTCTTTCTTTCTTTTTATTTTTATTTTTATAGATCACAATTTTTCAGAAACAGACTTTAGAATAAAAGAGTCTTTTCATTGGATCCATTAAAAAGCAGCAAGGTTGCAACATTCATTGTGATGCTTCTGAGATGAACTCATGATTTTGTTATGAATAAACTCAGGAGTTATACAAATTTCATTCTATACTTCTCCTGCCAATGTCTCTACGGGTACTTCTTTTATGATCTGAACAACAACAGATGGGAGAGGCTCATGTCCTTGAATCTTAAAAACATAGCATCAGTGCAGTTGGTGACCGCAGGAAGAAAATGTCTGTTTGTGTAGACTTGATGCTGAGGATGATAAAGATAACATGCGGCAGGGCGTTTTCCCATGGAGTCATTATGCAGGTTAAACTGTTGACATGCAAATTCGATAGCCTGCTGCTGAGTTGACATCACGCCACAAAGTGCTTCAAATAAAATTTGCTAAACTCCTGTAGTTGCTTGCAAACTGAATAAACAACGCTCCTGTTATTATGCCACCACCTGCTACATGCCGCACCTTTCACTGAGGCCACTTCAGACGGATTAACTATCACGTTAGCATGTTGGCACGTTTGTGTTGATGACTGAGCTACGTTATAACGAAGGTATAATGAGGATTCATTTTGAGTTCCCAAGTAGGAAGAAGTCTAACATCAAACTAAAGTGGGCACATGTACTGACATTGCTCATGGATAGTGCAGCAGAGGGGCTAACCCCCTCCTGCAGCATTTTAGATGATAGAGTGGAACATTTGAATTCCAACGACTCGCAACTCGTACAAATTTGACTTGGAACCCCCCGCCCCACTCCCACAAAAATCAGAATAAAAAAAAATGCCCCAGAATTCTGCATGTTACGGATCTTGCTTACCAGTATCATATGGCTAGGTCAACAATTCCCACTGCATTTGTTATTGTTTAACTCATTTCATGCCAAAACGTATAAATATGTTTTGGGTGTTTTATTAAAAAAATATTCGATCAGTCTCAAGGCTGTGGGAATGAATTCCGTAGGATAAATCACCACTAGGTGGCAGGAGTGACTTCGATCAGATCTTGGTTGCACACAATGTGAATGGGTGTGCGATGCGGTACGCTGATCCTACGATGAGACTTGGTCGCTTGGTGATATGCGGAAGCAGTGTGCGGTGTTGAGAACCTGGATAAATACCGGCAGCTAACTCTACAACAGAGCTTTTTCAAGAAGGGCTAAGCTAACAGTTAGCCAAGTGGCTTACATTACTTCTTCTACTACAACAATCGTTATTTTACTCAGTTTGGAAGCCCTGTAGCTACAATGTACTGCCTCTCACAGGTCAGCCCTGGAACTACAATAGACATTTGATTTGGGGGTGGAGACTCGATGATGATGATGATGATGTTAAAAATCAGTATGTGTGTACCTCGTTTAACCCAAAACCTGAATGTTAATATAAGCAGTCCATGAACGTAGAACATGCAGCTGTTTAAAATAATTTGAAATGTAATAAGAAATGGAACTGGACTCTGAGGTTGTGGTAATCCCACTTCAATCAAACAAAAACACCTTAAAAATAGCTTTTATGAAGACGAACACGCGATGTGCTCTCATTAAGTGTTTTGGGTGCAAACATTTCAGATTTTTAAACCATGCCTGGAGTATACAGCAACATTTTTAATCAAATGGATGCCCAAATTTGTATTTGTGTAAGGCCATACTGTTGCACTTAGTAGCATCTTGGGAGCTTTTAGCGCTTTTATTGCGTGGGCATAAGAACCAAGTTGACTTTTGCCTCGAGTGAACTGCTAAAAGTGTTGACTCTGTAGCATGTCTAGAGTTGAGTCGAGGTGAACTTTCTCAAAACTCCCTCAAAGCGCACCAACATGGCACCCGGCAGCCCGACAACAAATCTCCACATGAATCCTAATCGTTGTTTGAGCATTTCACATATGACAGACTGCTCACAATCGTAATCAAAACATTTAAGGCGTCTTGGTGCTTCGCTTGTATTTCCATCACTCGCGCCACTCTTTTGATTTTGATCCTCTCTACCTGGGGAGCAGAAAAAATTAACGCGCTCCTGTTTCTCTCCTGTTGTTTACATACTGGGTGTCTTGTTTGTCACTCTGAAATGTTTTTGGAGAGTTGTGGTGGCGTAGCAATAAGAGCCCAGGAACATTAGTCTGGATTATTGCTGCTGCAGTTCTTGATTGCTGTTGCATTGTATCACGGCACTGCAATAAGGGGGATCCTCAGTTTACAATGATATGGAAAATTTATATAACTTTCAAGGGTACAAACAGAAATAATTATTTTTTTTAAAAAAGATAACTGCATCGTGACGATTTAAAAAGTTAAAAGTAGTGACTTTTCAAGTATTTTAGCGAGCGCCCCGTAAAGAGTTAACTTGTATCTCGAAAGTCACTTTGGCTTTGTCCCTGTTTGCCTGTCATCTTGCATCACTCCTCTATGACTTTGATTCATGTGATTCCGAGAAATAAGAGCAAAGTAGGCATGAGACTCTCTCGGAGTAAAAGAAAAGAGCAACTGCCCGGAGACATGCTCACATCTTGATATCTTCACATCTTGGGCCACACAAGCATAAAAAAAAAGACAACTCCAGCCTCGCTCCCAAATAATTGCACCGTCTGCTGATTTTTTTTTTTTAAACAATGCCCTATCTCCCAACTCTCGCAGTGACTGTTTCTGATCCAAAAGCACACAGTGTAAGATCAAACTTATTTTTTTTTTTCCAGCTCCAAGCATCTTCCTAACCTCATCTCTGTTGCATCCCGCTGACTCTGCTGCTGCTGCTTTTATTTGATTCTTATTGAACTCATTCATAGCCAGCCCATTGTAAGACAATGGACCTTTTTGACTTCTGTAACAAATATCGCCTGTTTGAACACCTTGAGTGACTCTGTCGCTGCTTTTCTTGAATTCTCATTTATTAACAAATCAAGAGAGTACAGATTCGTCCCGGGTTGAATATTCCATCAGGCTTCTAGAAATAAGTGCAGACATTTGAATAAAACTTACATTAGGGGCAAGAAAAATGAATCAAGGTTCAGCAGATGCAGAGTATGTCCCTTCGTGATTGTCAGACCTACCATGCCGAGAGATTAATTTTGTTTCTTTGCTGTCAATCATTTTTTCCACGACTGGACCTGTCTCGGTGCCTTGTTTATTTGTGACTTTTCAGATGCATATCCCCTATACTGTATGTATGAGAATATTGTCTGACACTCACTTGTGTGCTTGCCATTGTCCTTTCCTCATATGGTGCGCTTGAGCTCCACATGCGTGCTGGAAAGCAGGTGGCACTCAATTTCAAATATTAAAATGCATAAAGAGTATTAGATTCCTCCCTGCCAGTCATCCCAGTTGTTATTGTCAGTTGCCATAATATCCCACTTCAGTCCTGCAGGGGACAGTAGTGTGCATTACAGAGTGGTATACCACGCAAAGAGTCTAAGCTAAAGTCCCTATTTCTTCACTTGCCGTACTTGGCAGAGGGAACAATTATGAAAGCTGAACACTTGTTTTAACCCTTTCATGCACCCTGGAACATGATAAACTGCCCACTGTAGTAGCGGTCCCTGAAAGGGTTAAATACAAAAAAAAATCGAACAGGACAATCCAATCCAAGCAATAAAGAAAACAGCTACTCATAGCTAATGTTAGCCTCTAATGCAGGTGGCAACAATCCTCTCGAGGAGTTCTGTTCGACTGCTCGCTCGAGATCTCACCCCCCCGAGATTGCAATCTGAGAAAGTCTTCATCGCCTTTCAGTTTTTTTTTGTTTTTTGGGGCTTTGTTGTTTAATTACCTTCACTGTTTCTTTAGGAAGTGCGGGAAAGTAAGAAAAATATAAATACGGAAAGACATTGTCTATTGTCAAACCATATGCTAATGTTTGTTCGGGCCCCAGTTAAACCGCTGAGAGATGTGATACTGGAAGTGAGGTGTAATTGGAGACAGATGTGGGAGACGGATCATCCGCCATGGATCAGTGAGCCAGAACCAAGATGCCACCCTGAATAGGATGCGGCAAGAAAATCATTAATTTTCGAATTTCTTTTCTTCTTCCTTTTGTTCAATGGTACTTCTCTATTTATGTTTGCTTGCCTCCACAGAGAACACACTGCGACATTTGAATTTGCATTGGATATCTTAATTGATTAATTCACGCAAGAGTGCGTTTAAGCGTCTTGAATGTCTGCCTCGTTTGTATTCTGTTGCCGGGCAACACGAGACCCCGAAGTTCATTAATAAACCAATCAGCCATCTAACAAACCTAAAGGGATACTGCCTTTTTCAAAATGGTTTTGTTACAAACACCTAATACACTATTTAGTGGAGCAGATTAAAAATCAAAACAGGTAGGGGAACATAGAGTGCTCTGGAAAATTTACTTAATTGTGTGTGTACAAATAGGTCTCAGGAAGGCCTGGCCATCCATGAAGTGTGAAACTAAACCGCATCAATTTGTTTCTTATCGGCTTTTTTTTCTGACTGTTTGTGAGCGACTTTCACCAGTTTACTTGCTCTGTCAACACAGTATTTGTGTTTGATGCACCCTTGTGCCGCATATACACAGTGCAGGGTGCTCAGTGCTGCCTCTTTAAGTAAAATGCTTTTATAGTTTTGTCATGTTGGAGGTCGATGCATTTTTTATTTATTTTTTTGTTCTGTTGCTTGTTAAGTGTTTGGGAAAAAAAAAAGAATCTTCACGATACCAACCGCCAACATGGCAGATCACGTGATCGAAAACATTCTATTGTCTACATATTGTATTTGGGTGCGCATTCGTTTCCCTGACTAGCAACATTCAGGCGCCACTTCCAGTTTTGGGAGGGGTATACAACCGCTCAATTGCATGAGATGTGAAAAAGGGAGTGTTAAGTGTTCTGTCTATCCTTCTATCCATCCATCTTTCCCAGTATGCAGAGCAACAATGTACGAAAATAATTTCATTCACCAGTGTACTAAAACGAACGAGAAAATTCAAAAGATATGGGGAAACAATGTCAATGCTTTTCTTTCCTTCAATTTTCTATGGTGATGTTTTGACATTTTTTGAGAATGTGGGTGGATGCCCAAGTACTTCACAAGAACATGAAGACTCTATGATGGATGACCTGAGTTGAGATTCGAACCCAGAAACTGATAACCTGGAGGCAGATGTCCTCAACACGAGGTCACAGTACCTGTGCATGGTACCCTGTGCATGGATCACAAACGTGTTGTTGAAGAGCAAATCTTTGATATACAGCACGTCTTGATTGTGGTGGCGTACCTAATGTAGTGGCCAGAGAGTATCCATTTCAAGCAGGACAACTGCACATATTGAAAAAAATCTGTGTAAAGTCGACGCTCAGAGAGTGGAGATATTTGATCTTTTTTTTCAGTGTGATTTAATATAGTTGGAGAGGGGCCCAGGGAGATGAGACGGTTCTGTCCATTCATTCAACCATCAATCCCACTTTAAAACACGTGACCCCCCCCCCCCCCCCCCCGCCCCCCAATGACACTGTTCGCTAACTCCACCCACTTCGTCAGTCACATACGCTGGCTACACACAGCTAAATGTCAATCGTCAAGTCAAGTCAACAGTATTTATAGAGCACTTTCAAACAGCCATCGCTGCATACAAAGTGCTGTACATGGAGCAATTTAACATGCACAATAAACAATAAGACAAATCGGTAATAAAGGCGGTAGAAAGCACCAAACAGTAAAACCAAGAACAAATCTAAGTCATGCTGAGTCGAATGCCAAAAAATACAAGTGAGTTTTGAGGAGGGTTTTGAAATCGTATCTGTCACCTCGCCGCTCCAAACACGCTGGGCCAGTGCGCTACTTCAAGGTCATTGCAGATTACAGAGCCGCTCGACCTCTCCGAGCAAATGACAGCGGACTGAAAGAAACTGGGGTGGAGGGTGGTTGGGGGGGGGGGGGGGGCTCTTGAATTTTTTGCTGAGTGTCAAAAAGATGAGCAGTGAATTAAAATGTCGACTTTGTGTCTCTCGCTCCAGCGTCAGTCAAGCATATCTCGGCAGCCACCACATTTATGATCATTTCTTTCCTGATGGAATAAGTCGCTCTGTAATGGTGTGTGCGTGTGCATATTGATTGTGATTTGATTTTGTCCCTCTCCAAAAGTCAGTCTCACACACTTTTAGCACTTATAGATGGCGGACACTTATGATAATGACTCACTTCACACGTGCCCTTTGGCAAGGTAATGAACCCCCAACTATGGGGGAGCGGCGCTTATTTTTGCGCAGCACCTGCAATCTCTCCAGTGGAATACATTCTGTAAAGTTTGTTTTTGTTGGCCCTTGTGTAGTCAATAAGAGAGTGGAAAACAATTCATTCCGCCTTGAGGGACTCATAAAGTTTTTTTTTCTTCTTCTGCTTCCTCGACTTTGAATCCATAATATCCACCCATGCGGGCTTTTTAAACCCCTCCAGAAATAAAAGAGAGGGCTGTTAGCTGTAGCTTAAGGCTTCGCGGGTGGAATAAAACATTGATGTGGGTGCAATGTTCCGCACACATCGTTTCTCGAACACGCCAATGAGTCATCATGACCTCTACGAGACCTCACACAATCCCCCCCATCACACACACACACACTCGCCGTATTAGGACCTGCGAGGGAACGTTTCATTTGCAATGTCCACTCGCCCTCGTCACATGGTCAGTGACTAGCTTCAATGACACACCTGTCACACAACAGCAGCTGCACTCTGCATTGTGTTAACATCGCAGAGCTGTTCTGAGCTGGACTCGAAAATCCTGTTCATGGATCCTCTTTCCATGATTAATTCTGGGTTACGGTTGCTTCTAATCTTTCCACTCCATCTGACTGCAATTACGAAACCCCATTCAATGTGAGGGATAAGTTCCAGTGTAGGTGAAACTATTGAAGCTACATCCCCTAAAAAAATAGCTTTAGACATTTCTCATGCTTTTAAAAACATTCGGTGAGTCCGCGTGTGAGTGTCTGGACGTAAGATGTGGCTGACAGCTGATCATACGCCCAGTGATCGTTTTGGCTTTCTTTGACTCTTTTTACAGCGTTCGAGAAACAGCCGAGAAGTCCATCGACAACTGTGGCTCTCCTTTCCCATACGCAGAGGCACGACAGTAAATTTTCTGTTACAATCATAAACTGGAAAGAATGGGGAAAATCCCCGTCCTGGTGTCGAATGCGGTCACCGACGACCCTGCTTTGCTTGTTATTTCTTATTTCAAGGTTTGTGGGGATACATCACCATCATTCTCAACCCCTTTCTGTTATTTGACGTCTTGATTCCTTTTGTGCGCACATAAAAAGACACTATGCTTTCAAAATAAGGACCCCCCCCTCCACCCCCCAATATAATCTCATATCGGTTTCTCGATTTGAGATTTGAAGGTGTGTCTTTGATGGATTGCTCATCTTGTGCTGCCAGCGACAGCATCAGACTTCAGAAAGCAAAACATTAAATCATAAAATAGAAAGCCCATATCGGACATCCACACACAGTCAGGGTTACTAAAGTGCATTTGACAGCCGAAGACGTATTTCTTTCTCTTCACCTGCATCACGTTCTCCCTCATACTTTTATTAAAGGTCGTAAGTGAAACGGCCGAGGTGGAACGCGCAAGGTTTTGGCTGGGGCGTGATGTTGGCGTGCCTCCGTACATCGAGGGGTAATGAAAATGCAAATCAACTTGGACTGCATTGACTTGTTGAGGCCAAATGGGCCAATAAGAGGCTCGGCGAGGTGATTTGGAAGCACTTTGATGGTGTTTGCGATCCAGCTGGGATGCGTGCCTGTGTATAAAAGGTCACGACTTCTCTCTGTGAAATGCGTCTTCCAATTTAGGAGTGAACTTTAAGAATTCATGTTTCTCAAGGGGATGCCGGAATGGCACTCAGTAGAATGCAGACAATGCTGCCAAACAATCATTTCCAAAAAGCAATTCATTGTACACCTTCATAGATAGCCACCCCTACACACGCCATTTGTCATCAAGAATCTTCAACAGTAATCCCCCTCACATTTTAGAGTTATTTTCAAGATCCTCTTATTTGTTTTCAAATCTCTGAATAATCTCGCGCCACCTTACCTCTCTGAGCTCATCCGCCCCTACACACCTGCCCGGCGCCTCAGGTCTGTGGACCAGACTTTATTAGAAGTACCAAGAACTAAACTGAGGCTCAGAGGGGATCGAGCCTTTTCTGTTGCTGGTCCCTCTCCCTGGAATGACCTCCCACTAAACATTCGGCAAGCCTCCTCGCTGCCCATCTTCAAAACCCTCCTCAAAACTCACTTGTATTCTTTGGCATTCGACTCAGCATGACTTAGATTTGTTCTTGGTTTTACTGTTTGGTGCTTTCTACCGCCTTTATTACCGATTTGTCTTACTGTTTATTGTGCATGTTAAATTGCTCCATGTACAGCACTTTGTATGCAGCGATGGCTGTTTGAAAGTGCTCTATAAATACTGTTGACTTGACTTGACATTCACAATTCACCCTGAACAAATGCATTGATTCATATTTTCTTTTTCTGTGCGACTCATCCAGAGCTATTTGCTGAAAAACTCAGCTTTTCCCGTTTTGTATGTATTTTATCTTTGTGGACAATCAGAATCCATATCACAAGCGGATTTTTGAGATGTGCAGAGAGACAACAGCCACATCCCAATAGCATCCTCTGTTGTAGTACAGTAATTTTCCCAATAGATTTATAAATGAAACCATGAAAAAAACTCAATGATATACAACTAAAATGCAAAGTAATTTTATGTAATCATCATTTGTTTTTGTTTTTTTGTTTTTTTAACCCCTCACATCAAGGTGAGGCTCTGCCTCCCCTGACCGCACGTCCCTGGAAATCGAGAAAGCATGAATAATTGATTCCCCCCAATAACAGGTTTATAATTGTCAATTTAATATAGGTAGTTTAAAGCATACCCGTCTCAAACTATAATCCCAAAACAGTTCAATACAATTTAAAATTTATTTTACACTGACCTAAAAAAAAACGAATGGATGATTTCGAACAAAGTGATCCAGAAGTGCTAATGTGTAAGAACTATCTTACTTCTCTATCTTCCACTGACAACGTAGCTTTTTGCTGCCATATAAAAATGTTCCCAATCAAGATGCATGGCTCCAACAGTACACCAACTATGTGCCAGCACTTTACTGCAGAACTTACGTGTAAAATCTCCGCCAGCCCAACAATTTTCATCATCATCCCTTCATTGTTCTGTTTTTTTTTTTTTTGAGAAATAGTTCAAGTTTCGCTGAACAAAAGGCAAGAATGTCGAGGATTGCTGTGTGACTTTGTGTAAGGCTCCAACTAAGCAGAGCTGCGTTCTGATTTTATTTTTTTATTTATTGATTGATCTATCACGGCTCCCACGAACGAAGAAATTCAATTAAATGAATCAGTGACGTCTGCAGGGACGATATTTTCAAGAGTACGCCACGGGTCCTGACCTAGCTGCTAACGCGGGATGAAAATGCGACTCTGAGAGGAAATTTGCCCGCTGACACAGCAGGTCGAGGAGCTAACGCTGGAGCAAACGTTCAGCATTCATCGCATTTTGTCCTCTGACAAAGTGGTGTTTCTTCACCAGGACAAGTTCAATGAACATGAGCAACAAGCATAAAACGAATGCAGCTTCATGTTTGTCTCAAGTTACTTTGTCATGAAAACCGGATACGCACCGTCAGAGTTGAGTCTCTGCGGTTGTACTGTAAGCGTTATCGCACGCATGCGGCGCATGCATTCATAGCCATGGTTATAATTTGACACGTAAAGCTTGAAGACTTTTCCTTGCTTTCGTGATAAGCCTCACTTAGCTCTGCGAAAGTTTCTGCACTTTGCACCTTGTGAAGAATGTCGTCATTTGGCTTGGGGATCGACGGAGCGCTAGTAATCAGGCTGTCTGAGTCCGTACAATGGAAGTGCCTGGCATATAATCAATGACTACTTCCCCATTAAATGTGATTTACTTGGTAGATTGTCAAAAAATGAAACTGTACAATGCCTCTTTTAAGGTTGTTCAAAAAGTTACTTTCAACTTTGTCTCTTCAGTTAATAATGGTCTCTTTGTGGGCTGCTTTTAAGGCTTCTTGAAGGTATCGCTGACGCGTCTCCAGCGAGTAAATAACGTGGCAGGTGCTTTTCTTCTTCTAAAGTGATGTGACAGTCATGTTTTCTCCATTGCCGCATTTCACAAACGATGTCTAGCTGCCTGATCATCTTAAACTACGTTACAACCAGAGGGACTGATAAGACTTTGATAGATTGACATTCCGGCTCAACTAACTTTGACGGCCTGTCTCGTGTTCCTCATTTGGTGGGAAATGAAGTTCAAAGATTTATTCTGATGTCTTTGCAGACGGGTTTACAAGGAATTGTCTCCCTGAAATTGTGTAGGTTCATTGCACCACAGACTACGATCCCAAAACACTTGCATATAATTTATTTACCTTATCTCGCTTAAAAATAAATGGCTTACGAATGATTTGATTCGTGGAAAAAAAAAAAGGCATTTGGAAGTGCAGTCGAGTTTACTTGCAAACTGTGTAACTTTTCTACCAACAACCCAGGCCCTTCCTGACATAAAAAAGATTTTAGTGTCGAAGTTAAGGTGTATCACTTCAACACTTCTTTGACACCAATTACTACTTTCCCATGAGACAATACTTTGGCATCATATTATGGGCTTTTGGCGCATGCACAAAACCATAGCTCGCTGAAAATGTCAATAGCGGTGTGGGTTCATTGGATTTATAATTTGCATTGACCGTATTTGTGCTTATTGTACATCTTTACAATGCTAAGGATTAAATCGGGCGAGACCTATGAGATTCTTGCCAAACAGAACAAACTAGTGTGAATAGAGTCACATTATCGATCACATTTGCATTCCCTGTTCCTTCACTATGATGTTCCCTTTGTCTATGTCTTTGTCAAACTTTTTTTTTTTTTGTGCGCGTCAGACGACACACTCCCTTCGGCCCGGCTCGCCGACGCCTTCCTCCGCTCCGTGTGATGTATGGCTGTGTGTGTTTTTTCCAAAAAGTCCATTAGTAGCTGGCACCGGGCCGTTACCTCCTCCACGGACACAGATAAAGATGCCTGGCGTGGCTGCCCTGTGAGCCATGAGGAAATGAGAGGACAGAGAGCGAGTGGCAAAGGGAAAGATGGATGCACTGCAGGAACACCTTGACCGTGGCTCCGAGCCCAGCGGTGAGAGAAGAGAGGAGTGGTAAATGGGAAGATGATGAAAACAAAAGAGAGATGACAGCGCAAAGGAGGAGAGAAGGCGTCGACAAAGTGAAGACAAACGAGGGCACAAGACAGACTTGGTGTAGGCTATTGTCCCAATAGAAATTCCCGCCTCCATTCTTCTTTTTCATACTTTTTATCTGGGGAATTAAGATAGCGATCTCATGCTTCGCTTTCGGTCAGGATGGCGGATTTCTTATCTTACAGTCGAGGCCATCGGGTCTCAAATTAATCCTGTTGTCAAACATCGCCAATGCGGCTCATTGTGTAGTCTATTGGACTAATTGCATTTCTGCCTCCCGCCTTGCTTCCCCCACAATAGACAAACCAAGTGTGCTTTGCTAAATGGAGGCAAATAATTTTAGGACGCAACTTAGATATTTTTGACCAACAGCTGGTGTGAGAAAGAGACATCAGTAAATAAATAAGAAATCTAATCTGATGGTGATAGGGGCTGTAATGTTTGGATTACACACACGCACGCACACACGTACACACACACACAGACACACAGTGAGTAATACGAAAAATAAAGCAAAGTTTTACAAGAATAAGCTCACATTGCGAGCAGTTATGAGAAAACAGTCAAAAGAAATATTCCAAGCTGAAGTGTCAAGACTAAAGTAAAGAAAAAAATAAGTTTAAGCCTTACGAGCACAAACTCCCAATTATACGAGACACTCATAATTTCCCACCGATGTGGAGCTGCAACATTATGAGAAAAAAACAGCGGTTAATTTTTTTGGGAGATAAAAGGATTTGGCCGCAGAGTACGCAGGCAATGGAAGGTGTCTCGCTGTTAAATGAACCGCGATCATTGAGGGCAACGGCTGGTGAGAAGGTTTGGCTGAGGGCCACTTTTACAAGGGCTGAGCATTAAGTGGGGCCATCGCAGGTTTATAGACGCCATCAAATATTCTGGGATTTCATCTCTTAAAATGTTTGGGGCAAGGGGGGGGACATGTGGACTGCAAGATGTGCTGTGTGTATGAGGCAGAACACACAGAAACACTCCAAGTGACTTTAAAAACTCATGGAAAGCCGTTCACAAAGTTTTTGAGAATTCAAATGGGAAGGTCCTCCTAAAACATGCCCAACATATATAAACCCCCCCCCCCCCCCCCCACTCCCTTAGAGTGCATTGTCTCTCTTTCTGATTGTGTCCCGCTCCCTTCCCCATCCCCTCTAATAAATCATAGCGACATGCATGTCGGATACAGTGAAGTAGCCCATCGAGGAAAACACTGCTTTTCCACCACTTCTGCTTTATCTTGGCCAGGCTCTCATGATAAGCCCAGCCTTTATGGAGAAATACAAAAACACCAAAGTTGTCCTCACTGAAAATGCCCCGCCCCCCCAACACACAGACACACACGCACACACACACTACACCTTCCCAAGTCCAGTTCATTAATTACACCCCAAAAATGTAGGAGGGGCAGTGAAAACAAATGACGAATATGCCCAAAAAGAAGGCACGCCAGATAAGGACTCGCTGGGAAAACCAGCAAATTAGGCTTATAAAAAGGGAAGTCTGACCAAATGCAATTCATGTAAAATTTGTGACATTGGGTAGACCCCGAGGCGAGTGTTTCCGCCAAGAGAGTTTTGGGGGTGCTGTCTAAAAAAGTAGGACAAGACATCAGTTATGAGTTGTTGCACTACATCCACGCTATTGAACAATTCGTCCATTTAATAGAATGCTGCCTTTGGAGTTCAGAATATTCAGAGAGAGACAGAGCGAGAGACAGACAGAGCGAGAGAGAGCGAGAGGTTATCAGATGGTGATGACAGACCGATATGACAAAATATTTTGTCTGTCTTGAGCGCTATCGAGAGAGTTGCCCCAAATCCAAAAGCCTTCATAATCAGCAAACGTTTGGCTCCCCTTCTCTGCTGCCTTTGTTTATTTTAAGCTGCAAACACCGTCCCTCGCAAGTGCAGCGATCCCATCCGATCTCCAGCAGTGATGTGATGGTTTCCTGCCCTCCTTTTCCACAGTTTCCATTTTGTCTCAAATCACTGCCTTTTTCCAAAAAAGCCATATCAATATTTGCAATCTGCCACTTTTTCAATAGGAAGACTTGCCTCTTGCTTTCAGGTCCTTTTCGTTTGCCTTTTGCCTAAATCAGAGTCAACACAGGAACGCAGTCATTGCGCGCACATAAGCAGAGGATTGTAACAGCGGGAGAATATGTTTGCTGTTTGGGCTCGTTGTGTGGAATTCTAATGAGCTATCACACTCTGCAGGAAAGAGAGCTTTCGCTCGCTCAGATTTTTCTTTTTCCTCTTCTTCTATCTGCCGTCAGGGTGATTTGCACTTGTCGAAAAAAGAAATGCCAAAAAGGCATTTGGTCTTAGCCAAGGCTGAATTATTGTTGAGGATATTGTGCACGGTCGTAATCAGGAGCAGTGACAGATGTATATCAAAGCGGCTTTCTGTGGAATTTTCACTGCCGTCCAGTAAAACGCATTACAAACAATATAAATAAGATGCTCATTTCCATAAATTGAACCAGAGTCTGAGGCTCGGGGGGGGGGGGGGGGGATAAAGGGTTGCCGGTACTGTCGCAGCAACACAGATGACCACCGCACAGCGTAACCTTGGCAACTTGAACCAATGACTCGTTGGCAGGAGGCTGCTTTTTAAAAGGACGGTGACAGTGACACTGGTGAGGCAAGCGTGCTCATGCCGGGCACTGACACACAAACGCTGCTTGATGGCTGTGATAGTGATCCTGAGAGGCTCGTTCTTGTTGAGGCCGAGGAAAGCTTTTGTTTGTCCACCTCTCTGAAATAATATCAATTACTGTCACTGGTTTACATTGAAACCCCGTTCACCACTACATGTGAAAATTTGTGCTGTAGACACCCCCCTCCCCTCCACACACACACAAACACAAAAAAAATCTATTTAAACTCATGAAAACAATTTTTAAAAAGAAATATATCGTATATATTCTAACATCTGTAAGTTACACATTTACCCTTAAGAGCTTTAAGAAGCTTTGTGTTCCTTTCCCACTCAGTGATGGTGTGAAAGTGAATGTGCATGGTTGTTTGTCGATATATGACCTGTGATGGAGTGACGAACATTCTAGATCAGGGGTGCCCATTACGTCATCGATCATGATCGAGTGGTCGATCGACATGGCATTAGCTAACTCGCAAGCCCTCCCAGTTTGATACTGTTGACGTATGCAAACAGTAAGATGCCCATCAATGGCATCATGATCGTAGGAGGTAAGGTGTCTGGGGCTTTTGGCCAGTGCCAGGGTCACACATGGCAGGTTCTCGGTGAGGGATCAAAGCACGGTTCATAGGACCCGTTATGATGATTAACACTCGGATCATAGGTGAGCTGGAGTCAATCCCAGCTGACTTGTGAATAGTCACAAGTCAGGAGCCTATCCCAAAGTCAGCTGGGATAGGCTCCAGCTCAGCCGTGACCCTGATGAGGACCAGGGCTCTACACAAAATTCCTGAATCAGGTATACTGAATGAAGCGTAAAGCGAGTGTTTATCACTTATCACGTGGGCATGTAAGTTCAATTTTTTTTTTTACACAGCACATTTGCATATAACATTAGTGACTCACTTGTCCCGTGTTAAACTTCATTTTGTGACAAGTCCATTTGCCGTCCCCATAATGTACCCCTTATCACCGTCTGCCCATTTAGCATAATGACTCCAGAAATTATGATAGAAAAGGGCCATAATTTTTTCACCTCTGCAACATAAATTTGGACACAGCCAGTCAGGCGCTGGGTAATGAGACACTATAAGCATTCACCAATTTGCCAGAATGGTTTCAGTGATGACGATAAAGATTATTCAGATTGTAAGGTGAAGACCAATCATTCAAGACTTGTTTAAATCAACCGGTTGAGGTAAATGGAGGAGTGGGGTGGGGGGTGGGGGGCTTGGTTCTGGGTCCAATTGTACCCTATATGCTGGGGCCCAGCATGAACTGGGAGGGGCGGGGATTTTTTTTGCGGTCTTCTGGTAGTTACAATTAGTATCATAATTCAAGCATGAAAGATAAACGGGCTACGTGAAACAAAAACACATTAAAAAAATATTGTTTGGTGCCATATAAAGGAAACTTGGTGCCAAGCTCTTAAATTGAATTTAGGGAAGGAGCTTCATTTAGTCAGGCCATAGCACTGTCTAAAGTGATTTGCGCTCTCTTGCGGCATCCATCACAAAACGTTATCAGCAGGCAGTAATTAATTGAGGATTTTCCTTATTCGCGGTAGGAGTAGGTCGCTATATCATGCTGTCCTCACTTGAAAAATGTACTTAAGTACAGTCATGAAGTACTGTATTTGTACTTTGTTACTTCCCACCATTGAGGAGCTGGGAGGTCATGGCCCAAGGACGTACTATAGATGATTAAGGAAGGAAAGCTGGAAATGGGCTCTTGGGGACTTAAAGTGAATATGGTCCAAGTGGAGTGAAGGAGGAAGCGGGAAGGCAAGAGCAGATTTAGGAGGAGAGAGACTGCACAGAGACAGAACATATTGGATGTGGCTTAATTTTCATGTTTTTACGAATACATAAATTCTTTTCCTATTAACTTAATGGACTACTTGGGTGCATTAGTGCAATGGCAACCATCAAACACAACAACGCACCCTGTCTAATATTAGGGAGAGGACATCAGGGGGCAAATGCACAGATGTCAAAGTTGTTCCCCTATGGACGAGCTGTCCTTCAGTGACCATCGCGCATTGGCCAAAATACCACCCCTCCACCCGCCATGAAAAAAGGATAGATGCCAGCACATCTGCTTCACAATCTATCCATCCATCTATTTCCAACATCGCTTATCCTGAACAGGGTCATCGGTGGGTGGTGGAGCCCATCCCAGCTGACTTCGACAAACTACGCACTGAACTGGTCGACAGCCAATCGCAGAGCGAAGAGAGACAAAGAACCATTCACACCCACATGAACACCGTCACAGAGAGGGAACCGACCACTGCCCGGGCATAAGTCAGGCGAGTGTACCACTACGCTATCGGCGACCTGCTTCACAGTCAGGCAATCAAATTGGGAGAGTACACACTCTGCACCATGCTTCTGTGATGTTCTGTGGTTAACCCGGCTTCACCCCACATTTCTCAAAATATACTGTATATGTTAGCTTTATACGAGGAGAGGTATTATGCCAAGCAGTTGATTTATGTCACATTTCTACCCCAAAAAAACCCAAAACCAAAAAAATAACAGGGCACCTGATTGTTACAGTATACATTTAGCACATGATTAAAAACATAAAATGCAAACCAGACCTTTGTTTTATGATTATTTGTCCTTTGAATTACTGGTGGGCAGAGCACAAAGAGAGACAAAGAACCATTCACACCCACATGAACACCGTCACAGAGAGGGAACCGACCACTGCCCGGGCATAAGTCAGGTGAGTGTACCACTACGCTATCGGCGACCTGCTTCACAGTCAGGCAATCAAATTGGGAGAGTACACACTCTGCACCATGCTTCTGTGATCTTCTGTGGTTAACCCGGCTTCACCCCACATTTCTCAAAATATACTGTATATGTTAGCTTTATATGAGGAGAGGTATTATGCCAAGCAATTGATTTATGTCACATTTTTACCCCAAAAAAAAACCCAAAACCAAAAAAATAACAGGGCACCTGATTGTTACAGTATACATTTAGCACATGATTAAAAACATAAAATGCAAACCAGACCTTTGTTGTATGATTATTTTTCCTTTGAATTACTGGTGGGCAGAGCATCAAAATAACACCACCCCTGCCTCAACATGAGCCATGAAAAACTGAATGCCGTTGATTGGTATAATCCATCTGAAAATTCCTCCTCAAAGAAATGAGGACTTGGTTTTAGAAATGGCTATTTTTGACTGAATCATGTATGAGGCCTTTTACTCACGGTTTTCCGATGCAGCACGCCAATTTGAGTTCCCTCATTGGCCATCCTTTTACTGCATACGCATGAGTAGAAATTTATAATAGGTTGGAAAAAAAACTTGCAATCTCTCTGCTCAATTTGGCAAAACGGTCGCGGTTAGCACATACGCACGAAGGTACAGGCTCAGAGAGGCACATTCACCCAGAGCAGCAGAAGGTCACACAGACAGAAAATCACTTGAACTAACAATCCACTCAACTCCAAAAATCACTCTGCAGTCATCAGAGACTATCAAAGTGCCTGTCAGATATTCCCACTTACGTCATATAAACCGATGAGGGTGTATTACTGATATCGCAGGTATGTGCGCAGCATCTTGAGCGTGAGTGCACCTGCATCATGAGTGTAAAAAGCATATCTGGAACAGTGACCATGGAATTGTGAATGTATAGGACCTTAATTGTGTATGCAGCGAGGATACTGTATATGACTATACCTGCATGCTTAAAAATGCTCTTCATCGAAAATAAGTACAGTGCACAGGAACAATACAAGACGAAAATCTTCACTAAGTTTGACACATGCAAAATGTCTCACTGTTTATTTATTTATTTACTTTCATTTCAGCAACCTGTTCAGGGTGTATCCCACCTACTGCCTGAAGACAGCTGGGATAGGCTTCAGCCTGCCCGCAACCCTTGTGCAGATGAGCGGATTAGAAAATGGATGGATAGATGTACTTATGTCAGGTACATTCTATATCATATCATACAAGTCACCCTGTGGGATGAGAAGTCAGAGGTGAACCACAATTCGCTTTATTAAACTCACTGATCAGTGACTGACACACACGGCACACGTGACTTGACTTTGTGTCCTTTTCAATGTCTTATACGAGGGGTTGTCAGCGACATAATTGAGGATGACGTCTCTACTAAACTCGACTGAAACACTCTCACACGTCACTGAAACACACACACACATGCACACACACGCGCACACACACACACATGCGCGTCTGATTTTTTTTCCCTTCTGACATATAATATCTGATTGAATGGCCATGACATGTGGGGTCCCTCAAGGGTCAGTCCTTGAACCCCTTCTGTTCAGCCTGGATCTGCCACCCCTGGGTCAATTTTTTAGGATGCCGATATTGTCTATCAGAGCTATATTTATCAACATCCACAAATGACAATAGTGAAAGGTGGTGGGTCACTGTCTAAAACAAACAAAATAACCTCATGAACAAAATTTTCCTTCAACTAAACCAGTGGTTCTCAATTATTTTCTGTCATGCCCCCCCCCCCCCCAAGGAAGAGGAAAACCCCCCCCCCCCCCCCCCCCGGCTCTGCACGGCTATAGATAGTATCATTTGTCTATAAAATTGTCAAGACACCTTTGCAGAACACTGTATCCTTATTAACGCATAAGAGAATAAGAAAAAGAAAGAAATATGGACCAACTTTACGGACCAACTTACAACAAAGAATAGCTTTAGTAACTGGAACAGAAAAGATTTAAAGTGCATCTGAAATTCAAAAGTAACATTGAATCCTTAATTTAACAATAACTATTTTTTGACTGACCATGTCAAACTATACGATACTGAAAAATAAAATGACATAAACTCAATAACTAATAATGCATTCAATCTAATTACCAACATTATCTCAGGAGCACAATATTAAAAAAAACTAACCAGCAAAACAAAAATATATAAAAGAATTTGTGCTTTTTTTTTTTTTAAATCAAAGATGATGTCTGGATTAATGGATAAAATGAGCACATTTTGCAATGCACAGCTTTTCGAAGCGAGGTTTGAAGCAGGACACAGCAACTCTCGGCTCCTGCTCAACGTGTAGCCGGGACCTTTATTATAATACTGAAGTAGCAGTCACAAAGCGGCAGGATTGTTGGCAATATTCGGCATGTTTTCGCTGAAAAAAACTCAAGTAGCTTATCAGCGTGATTGGGGTGTAATGTCTTTAAGTGATGCCTTAATTTATTTGGCTTCATTCTGTCCGCTACCAAAATTTTTAGACAAAGTAAGCACATCGATCTTCCCTCGTCTGCCACCGCAGGCACATTGAAGCCAAGCTCTACATACGTCTCGTCTTATTTCCTCCCTTAGAATGCTCCCTGCGCAAACTCTGCCAATGAGAGCGCTACTGCCCCTTAACGTAGTGGAGGTGCAATTACAAGATATTTTAGGACAGTAAAAAAATAAAAAAGCATGTTCCCCGAGGCGCGCCCCACTATTTGAGAAACATTGAACTAAACCAACACAAAACGAGGTCATTGTTTCAGGCAATAAAGGATTGCTGTTAGTAAACACCTCGTGTCACTGTCTCGAAAAGCCGAAGTCAAAGTCTGAAACCTTCGTGTGCTAACAGATTTGGATCTGATTTTTAGCAGTCATTTCAAATCATTCAGTAAATCAACCTTTCACCAGCTGAAAAACATATCCAGATGAAGGGTTGCACGCTCCAAGCAGACCTGGGGAAACTTCTCCATGCTTTTATCTCCAGTCGACTTGATTATAATCAACTTCTGACTGGACTATCTCAAAAGAGCATCAAACTCCTGCAGCTCATTCGGAACACTGCAGCTCGGGTTCTGACCGGAACAAAGAGATCAGAACATATTACTCCAGTCCTGAAGTCTTTATACTGGCTCGCAATTATCTGTAGAATATAATATGGAAATCACTTCATATTTTAGGTCCTGAGTACATTAAAGAAATGCTGACTGAATAGAAACGTAGTTGGGCTCTGAGGCGTACTCTGGTCAATTATTGGAAACCAGAATTCAAACCAAACATGGTGAAACAGCATTTAGCTGTGATGCTGCATCCAAATGGGACAATCTGCCAAAAAACGTGAGGTTAACTTTCCAAGTGTAAATGCTTCCAAACACAGTTTTGCTTTTTGTCATGCAGTTTTTTCCCCAACTGCATGATTAAGTTTTTTTTGGAGAGCATTTTCCAAATACATTTTCCCAAATTTTGTTTTTACGCCATACCTTCTTATCGTAATTTTAAGAAACTACATTTTATTTCTTTACTTCACTTTTGAATGTCTTAATGTCTTGTGTGTGTCCATGCTTTTAAATGTTTTATATTTAATTATGGGAAGCACATTGAGTTACCTTGTATTTGAAATTTGCTATACAAATAAAGCTGCCATGCCTTTCTCAGGTATTACTGAAATGCTCTCATGCAAACACGAGTGAAACTCCTTCCAACACGCATACATACACACGCACAGCTGAACTGCTCTCATACACACAACTGAAATGTTCTCCGTCACTTCTGAATTTTCTCACACATACTGCTTACATGGGTCTCACAGCCACTCCATATTTTTTTTCCACTCATGAGATCACGAAAATACTCACATGACTGCAGAATGTTTTTGCTCACACACTACGAAAATGCACACACACTCTCATTCACATTCACTGAGACGGACACACACAAGTGCAACACTTTCACATACGCAAGTGAAACACACACATCCTGAAATGTACTTACAGAAGTCTTGAAATGTTTTTACACTCATACTTAACTCATTCAGCACCAGCCAATTCTGGACCAAGTCTGAAAAGACGTTTCAAAATGTCTTTGGGAGTGGATGAGTTTTAAATGCTACCTATAACTCACTGAAAAAAGCATATTCTCTCTCTCTCTCTCTCTCTCTCTCTCTCACACACACACACACACACACACACTACAGAAAGGTATATTTCAGTAGTGTGTGCCTGTGAGAGAGATGTAATCTTGAATTCTGTCCCTGACAGCCCCTAATAGTCTCAGTTATGAATACCATACAAAGCCTACAGATGTCTGCTTGCACATTCAATTATGTATTTGTGCATGAATGGGGATGCTTGTGTGTGTGTGTGTGTGTGTGTGTGTGTGTGTGTGTGTGAGTGAGACACCTAGAGACAGCTGAGACGCTGACCCATTCTGACATTTAATAATATTTTGCTGCGGGGGACAGAAAGTGAAAGGGGAGAAAATCCATCGAGCTGGGGGCACAACAGCGGTGGAGGAAGGTTTATTGTGGAAGAGAGTGGGGCATAAAAGGCCCGAAAGGAAAAAAGACAGAAGGAAATGAAGGGCTCAAAGGACTCAGATATAACAAACAGGCAGATACTCGCCACGCGTCTAAATATATCACACAGATAGATGTCCATGAAGAAGTGTTAATGACATCATGGCCAAATAGCCACGAGCCCGTGATTTGCTATTCAAGGTAATGGTCAGCGGCATGAAAAAAAGTCTTGACGTTTTGAAATTTACATGAGGTGCTTTAATTAGCTTCTGCAACTCTTTTGGGGACAGCTTCAAAGCTGCTCGGATGAAGACGTTTGTTCACCCTTGATAAACTCCAAGGTAAAAATTTGGGACTTTTTGAAAGATTAGTTAATTAAAACGAACTCCATTCGAAAGGACATCTGGAGTTGCAAGTATTTATACCTTTCGAGTTAAATGATGGCAGCTCTTTAGGAGAAATGTGACATGACCTCCGTTAATTAAACTATGTATATGTATTCTATTTGAAAATGAAGTATCATGTGAAAATAAAGCATTCATACGAGACTTGGTGACTGTATGAGACCGCTTTCTCCTTTATTAAATCACATTACTTACTTACTGTCAAACAACACTGGAGACTCTGGCATTTGCCCGGTGCCTCAGGCCGGCGGACCAGACACTATTAGCGGTACCGAGAACTAAGCGGAGGCTCAGAGTGGATCGAGCCTTTTCTGTTGCTGGTCCCTCTCTTTGTAATGAACCTAGATTGGCAAGCCCCCTCACGTTCAGAATTCCCTCCAGGGCACCTTCTAAGAGGGCCAAGCGAATTCAACAGCCAGATGCACTGCACTCGGCTGTCCTGTATGTGACATTTTTCATTCCAACTTCTTCCTGCCAACTTCAGTCTACACAATTTGCCCGGCTTGACTGTGAGGCTCGTATCGGGACGAACATTTCCCAGCTCATCCATGAAGGGGATAATCAGTAAGTGCAAATTACCAGTGTACTAAACCAAATTGGGTGAAGTTAGTCAAGGAGGCGCATGTCCATCGTATAGATGTCTCGTGCCAAGACCATCAAGTTTTAGTTAATTTTATTGTTTTGTTATATTTTATCCTATGGTATTCTCATTCTTTGCTACCATTTCCACCGTAGTTACTTATGACATATTCCTCCAATTCCCATGTATAAAATAAATGTTTGCATCATAAAACTGCATTGAGTACACTGTGAGTGTTTAAATAAAAGTTACTAACCTCTAAGCTTCAAAAACAAACTCAACATGTTTAACTGTAGCAGCCTTCTAATTAATGACTGATTTCAGAGGTGTTTTGTGTGTTTTAAGATTTAACATGAAAAAGAAAAAAACAGCGAACCCTGTGGCGGGCTGGGTGTAATGCAGGCAGTAAAATTCAGCCGCCGATAAATCAATCGATTGACCCCATTATCGTTACAGGATTGATGTCACTAGAAAAATTCTGTGCTCACCTTTCGGATGCCCTCCTTGGACTCCTCCACATTGTTGTCGGCTCCTCCTGTGCGGTTGATCATCCGCCACATCTGCGAGTACATGGGGTCTCTCTCGAAGGGGTTCATTGCCTTGGAGCGCACCTGGTCGTACACCGCAGAGTCCAGCACCGTGCCGTACGGAAGCTCGGTCTGCTTGGACAAGTCCTGGAGGGACCTTGGAGGAGAAGAGGTCACACACATTTCAGTTGATGATTAAGACTCTTGAAACATAACCAATGGCATTGATTTGCTTGCAGCAAGTGCAGTTGAGAGGGACTTTAACTGCACTTTAACTGTTTTTCTGGGCATTTACAGTTTATTTGTAAAGCCCTTGCATATGGGGAAGTAGAGTCGTGTTGCAGAGGTACTTTTTGGATGTTTTTTTTGAACACCTTGAGAAAAGTTAGATACAATAACAAAGTGAGCACACTCATGCCGAAGCTGTTGTCTGACATATCTCACATCTGGAGGCTCCCACGCCACGACATGCCACCAGGCCTCTGCGGTGTCCGCCTTGGCCATCAGGGGGCGGTATAATACATACACGCACACATACAGTATAATGCACATACAGTAAATTTGACAGTCCAATTTTTTTTTCTTCTCAGCACTCACTTTCTTTTGACCCGTGATAATGAAAAAAAGAAATTTGCCAAAATAGCAGCACAAGATGCAGAAAATGTCAGCACAAAACAGAACGACTTGTACTTTCATAAAATTTTGAAGTCTGCTACGCTACGTAGCGATGGAGTGGTTCCTGTGTCAAAGTTTTGCTTGCAACGCAAAGCATGACTAAGACACCGAGAGATGGCTCGCAACTTGAAAGCCCCCTTTTAGGTCAAGGTACCACTGTGCATGGAATACATCACAGGAAATTTTAGAAATTTAAATTTTTTTGGCTTTTCTGTATGATAAATGTCAACTTTTGTGTTTATTGTGCATTTAATTGAGTTGCACTTAAGGCTCTGGGCATAATTTGCTGTGGGAAAGATTGATGCCGGCGTGTGCGTCTGCAATTACAAGGATGCTCACTTACAAAGACGCTGCTGTGTTTACGGAAGGTCCTGACTTTTGTGGTTTCTCCCGTGACCCCTTTCAACCATCTCCTGCCTTAACAAATGGGTTTGAACGTTTTAATGCACGTTGCTGTTAACATGGCTCTTTTATCACGTGAGGTTAATCGGTGGGCTTAAGAGTTGACCCTCGCATAAGTCCTTGGGGAACACACACACACTTCCTGGAGATTCTTCCCTCTGGTGGTTCCGAGTAGGCTCTCTATGTGCTGTCACTTTCTATGACACGATCAAATCTCCAAGTTGTCTGATTTTTGAGGCATGCTTTTTTTTACTTTAATTTTTGACCATAAATTTAGGGTGGCATCCATTTTTTCTTAATTTTTAGTCTACGTGGAATGCATTTTTATCATGTAATCATTTTTAATATGCTGTTCTGTAAAAATAACCCTTTCATGCACCCTGTGAACATGATAAGCTGTGCACTGAAGTAACTGCTGTCCCTGAAAGGGAAGACAATTCACTTTAACTAATAAAATAATTGAATAAGTATTGTTGTATTCCAATTAATAGAATACATGTTCTTTATCAATTATACGTATTTATTTAAGAAACCGAAACATAAGGCATTAAATTATATTAAGTTGACAAGGCTTAAAATTACCCGGTAACCCTTTTTTTGGTGGGGTTTTTTTTGGTTTTCTTTGGCACCAAGCCAGAGCAGCGCTTTTACTTACTGATATTCAATGTAACCATCACAAAGCAATTTCTCACCTTCCATGAACGAATAGTGGAGAGATTGTACCGCGCTGACACACATGGAATGCAGCATACATTGTGTCTGGACACTATCTGAGCCTGGCTCTTGTAAATCGACGTACTTTGTGACCTTCTCCTTCAATTACAACTTCTTAATGGTCATCTCCTTGTTATCTCTTTGACTTAACATTGGCCTCTCTGTGTCTATGTCTCCGTCTCTCTCTGGGACGTGGCCACTTGCTGTTTTCCAAAAGGATCCACAGCGAAATTGAGGGGAAACATCCAAGCGTGAAATTGACCGGAGAGGCTCCCGAATGTCCATTTCTTATTTCATTTCCGCGGTGAAACAAAAGGCATTAATAGCTAATAGACATCTTCTTGGTCCGGCTACATTTTCCTTAAGACATAAACGAGAACACAACCTCTTCTTCCACTGCTGTCTATCATTTATCCTAAAAAAAACAAAAATCACATTACGTTTCGTTGAGAGGAGGCCATTTGTATGAATTAGCATATGAACGTCCACCTTGACAGCTAGACTGCTGATTGCCTGCCTTCCCACTGACCGACCTACCGACCTAGAGCTGTAACACCACGCATAACAAGGAGGACATCCGTCACTGTAATACGGTGACTCGGAGAAGCAGCAAGTGGCGCATCGCCAAAGGTTATTTTTGTGACCAAGTTTACTTCTTCGGACCACTTTGATGCTTGACTTAATTCTTCTTCATTCCGGCACCCATCTTAGCCGGCCGCAGGGCTGTGTGAGATAGTAATTACGCCTCTAATGACCCCGGAAGAGTAAACACATTATAGATTATGCATGAAAATTTATGGAAACCCTTAATTCGCCTGGCGGAAGGCAGCTGAGAGGCACTGGTTAATGACGATACATTTCCAGGCAGACAAGACAAAATGAACACAAAGGGTGAATTTAGGAAACATTCAATGAAAATATATGAAATCGGCAAACGTACGGATAGACGGAGGGACACAAATCAAGAGCGAAATAATGAACGTTGTTTATTCCGACCATGTGCCAAGGTAGAAGGGCACCGGCGGGCAGAGCGGATGTTTCAGAATGCTGATTAGTCCAATGAGAGATGAATGCTTCCGAGCGCCACCAGGAAACAAGTGCAGGCAAAACACAATATCATCAGGATAGATAAACACGAGGCACAGAGAGAGAGAGAGCGAGAGAGAGTGTGTGCGTGTGCGTGCATGTGTGCGTTCTCTGTATGAGTCTGGAACATGACAGACAGGAACATGCTTCTCACTCTTGCAATGGGCTGATGGCATCTCCTTGTTTGTTGCTCAAACTCATTTTCCAAGGCTCAAAGCAACACACAAACAACCGCACTCAGGGACTCACAAACACGACGACGACAGGTCTAAATGTGAGAACGACAGGAAATTACAATCCTCTGCAAGGGCGAAGGAGGAGGTGAGCTCGAGAGTGGCGACGGGATAGATGGAGGGATAATGGGCGTCGCCTCGTATGCAGTGAATGTAAATGCCACGATAGATTCATAAACACACACACACACACACACACACACACACACACACACACACACACACACACACACACACACACACACACATAGTATCTCGTAATACACTCACTGTATGGAGTTCTCAATGCGCGTGATGGTGAGGAACGCCGCCAAATTGGCCGTATATGAGGAGATGACGATAAGAGCAAACATCCACCAAACGCCCATCATCATCCTCGTGGCCAGGGTGGTGTAGGGGACCTCCCCACCTAGAAACACACAAACATGAAGAGTTGAAATGCCAAGATGCATCAAGAAACAATTTTTTTTTCAGTCGCGAAAAAAGGAACAGCAAACAAATTGAAAAGATAACATGAGAGAAAACACGCTGAGTTAAATTTCTACTCATGAGAAAGCAGAGTTCAAAGTGGAAATGATAACTGAGGATCTCATTGCATTGGTCGATTCATGTGAGACACCTAATGAACTTTTTTACAACCTGTTTATTCTAAATCAGGTGTTTATAGGAGTATTTTCATTCCGTTTTGTCATTCGGTTTCAGTCTCATCGGAAGACAAGGCTCCATGCTTAAAGAAAGCCGAAACTTCGCCATCGACAGATTCCATATTTTCTTTCATTTTTATCTTTATTGGGTTCATGACCAATCGTTTTTTATTGTTAAATGAGTTTACATCTACTGTGCTCCTGTACAATAAGATGCCCCAGCGCCACAACAGCTGCTGCCGGATGGAAGCTTTGCAAGCCAAGTCCTTCAGAAATTATCATGGTAGCAGCGGCTCACTGATGAATAACCTCAGAACCCGTCCCACCAAAGCCCCACCCAATCACCAGTACCTCCAAAAAAGCAGCTTCTCAATATACATGTCACATCGATATCGCCCCATAATCCCATGTTTCCTTTAAACCCCCCCCCCCCCCCCCCCCCCTTTGCCGCATTGTCGCTTTACTCCCCTACTTTCTATTTCCCCTTTCAGTCCCGAGTACCGCTGCTTCGCTAACATTGATTCAATTCAAATTTGTTATCGTCTTTCTTCACAGTATCTCTCACCCCGCCAATGCATTTGTTGCTGACATCACATTTCAGTACGAGCTCGAGGGCGCCGCGATACCCGCAGCTTTACAGCCACTTCACACATTTCCATCTGTACGCTTTTATGTTACCGCCATATGACATCAGATATTATAAACGACGTACGTATCGGAAGATGCATCTCGCCGCTTTCCACATGGAGGATTTTTTTTCCGGTTGCTGTTCGCTAATATTGATCTATCTATATCTGCAAAACAGACAGTAAGTAGGATGTGAGCCGTTTTTCCACCTACTGTATCGAGACGGCTATTTGCTGTTGTGCTTAGCATATGAAACACAAATAGATTAATGATTTTTAAAATCCTGACATGTTGCTCATTTTTCATGTACCCATATGGCCTGATTGACGAAAAAAAAAAACAGATGGAGAAGCTTATCTCGGTCTACGATTCCTCAATATGTTCCTGTTACCCAAATTGAAAAGTAGCGGGCCGTGGGATTTTGTCCACTTTTTCTCCTCCATATTCAAGGCTTTTGCCTTCATATTTTTATGTCAGACTGCAGGGAAGTTGTGCCTCACCATTCTAGAACCTTGCCACATGTCACTGACTTAGCATACATATCAATAGTCTTCAATGAACATAAAACGGGTGAGAGTTTTCCATGAACCAAAACTACATTTTTAGTCTTTTATGAACTGAACGCATAGTGCGGTGCCAGTGCTCCACAAAATGTAAACAGAATTTCCCCTCGAGGAGTTGCAACACACAATAAATAAATAAATACACGTCTTCTGCAATTGTACCCGTGGTCTTATCGATTGAAATGAAATGAGCAAATGATGTTTTTTTTTTTAAAGCTCTGGCGTGTTAGATTCATGAGAAATGATGATATGAAAGGCCAATGGGAAGAGGAATATTTTCCTGATGGAAGCTTGCAGACAAAAGATTTTTTTTCCCTTTCTCCATTACATTGAAATGTATGCAAAGCCGTGACTTCTGCTCCTCCGACTTGAATAGTGTCTATAACATGACTTTTGCGGCACAGGGCACTTTAGGATTGTGATTTTTCATTCTGGAAATACTCACACAGGACCCGTGGAATTAAAGCAGAGAACAGCCATTGTGTTGCATTGAAGAGCAATTTTCATGTTGATTTTCAGGCTACATGAGTGAATTCTATGAAATATGTAATACAGCTGGGAATGTCTGCATCTGCATGTCGAAAAATTTGAAGGTGCGCTCAGCTACTCTTAGAGCGCCATGTAATATTAAAAAGCATGCACTCGCTGCATTGTCCCTGATTTCAAGTAAGAGCAACAACCACATCCTTTGGCTCGAGCTATTACTGCACAAGGTTTCGTTTGTATTTGAATGAGAGCAGCGTGTTAAAAAAATTAATAAATGCAATGCATCATGGCCTCTTTAATGTGATTCCAACCAAAATGCCAACATGCCCAATGTTCAACTTTCACTGAAAGGGGGAATTTGCAATTTGCAATTTCCTAGCAAGATTTGATTGTAGCCTCACTTTAGCCCCCGCCCGAGTCTCTGACCAAAGTGACAACCGTGAGCGTGCACACGACGTGCACTGTCAGAACACGCGCTAAAATAAGCCCTTCTTAGCCACGGCTGCTACATTGCTAGCATGACTTATTCATGATGGAGTGGTGTGCTGTTACCTTTGTTTTATCTCGAGAGCTGTACAATTCCTTCTTCTTAACTTTTACTGCCAAGTGCAGGCAAATAATCCCACCAAGGAAAGTGAGACTGCCGGTTGTCCGGGACAACACTGCGAGGCTGAACGGCAACAAGACACGTTTTGAAATCATAATTAAAAATAACATTTGAGTGCAGCTTCAGGGGGATGATTTCTCCCGAAAATCTTTTAATATTATTTTGTCAGATCATGCAGACAGTTTTAACAAATACCAGTGTGTGTGTGTGTTTCAAAACTACAAAATCCCCTCTTTAAGTGCTCTGAAAATGATTCATTATTCATTTGATGCATCTTCATACATCTTTATATGCCAGCAATGCACAGTGGCAAGCAGAACAAGTAAATGCTCTTCCACTAGATGGCAGAAGTAATTAATCTGTGTAACCTCCTATCGTCACACATCCGACAGAGTAATAGCTTGGTGTTCAACCAAACATGCCCAGATTTCACACGGGGTAACTACATTTGAGAGTATTATTGAGACAAGATAATCATTATTGAAGAGTATCTCTCTCTCTCTTTCTCTACATATACAGTATGTGGTGTCACGTTTTTGTTTAGTGGTGTGCCATTACATTTGTGGTGTGCCTTAGGCAATGCTGCTTTAATGGATTTGAACTCTGCTCTGAAACGAAACAGCAGCACCTTCCCGTCACGGAAGTTAGCAAGGACAAAATCCAAAGAAGGTGACGTTAGTGTCTCCCAGCGGGAGGCCTCTCTGAATGGAGTCTTTGAAAGTCCTGCTCCAGTGTCAACTCCCGACTGTGCTAATCATCTCACATCTGCGCTCCGATGATGTTCATGAATTCCAAAAGAAGTATAGTTAGCATGGAGAAGATTTATTATTATTATTTTCTTTTCTTTTCTATTCTTTTTGTTTGTTATCTACTAAACCTAAAACATTATTTCGTGTCTTCCTCATTTGAGTCCCCAAAATGTCTTTCAAGGTATTCATTGTGAAAAGATTTCAGCAATCTTGGCAGGAAACTGATGTCCGTTGGGATGCATCGTGATTGTCAACTGCCAAGTAGTTGTGATTTTTCTACAGCTTTTTGTGCACCTAAAGCATTCGCATGTAGTTTCCATACCTGAAATGTCGAAAAAGCATGGGGATTATGTGATGTGCTTTCTCTTTCCAATATCGCCCACACTAAGGACACATCAAAACGCCCTGCCAACCCTCCACCATCAAAAGCGGCGTAATCCTTTTCTATTTTTTTAATCGACCCTCACAATGCCAAAAAACGTTATTCTTGGCTGAGAGACGACGAGAGCACTTCATTAGGCCTTCTTGGAAGAGTTGGAAGATGTTGAGCTGATACCGTTCCCTTTTGGGAGTCACAGCAATCTCGCTACACAATGATGCAACCTTTGCTTAACTTCATTTTAGAACAGTTTGGCTCATTACGCAAACCATATCTAAAAGTGCATGGAAATATCCAAATTTGAACCACCATCATGTATGACATTGACAGACAACTTTTTCTTTTTTCCCCTTTGACCTTCTGTGATTTTTTGTGCGGTATTTCAATGTCATCATACACAATGTTTTTCTTGATTTTATGTTTCGCAGTCTTATTCCACTTAGGTAGGTGACATAATTGCACCTTAAGACAATTCAGAGTCTTCCCATTAACCTGCCATGCATGTTTTTGGAATGTGGGAGGAAACCGGAGTACCCGGGGAAAACCCACACAGGCAATGGGAGAACATGCAAACGCCACACAGGAAGGCTGTACAGCGGACCGCCGCGCTGTGATGCCAGCGTGCTAAGCATTTGACCACGGTGCCGCCCACTTTGAAAAACGTGAAGTATATTTTCTCAAAAATTAAAAAATAAAATGCAATGACAATTAAAATATTAGCATGCACCCGGTAAAGGTTTGACACCACCGTAATGATAGTTAACAACTGCTCCGAATAACAAAAATAATTCACACTAATAAGCGATTCAGAAACTGGATGGATAGTTGGTTCATGGAATAACACAAATTGAATAGAATCTTAAAAACTTCAAAGAAAAACTGTTTAAAGGCTAGGCGATGTCAACAATAATAATAATAAAAAATATTACAAGGCTGAGGCCACTTATTACGACTTGATCTTTACTTCAAGAAAAATGTATCAGTACCAGCCAAGGTGGCATCAACATTTTATACTTTGCCGCAAACATTGACGCCAGAGCACATAAGCAGGCTTCATGATGATCACATGCACCGTCATCATCACACGACTCAGCTGGTGAGACGCAGGTTTTCCAGAGTAATTGGAGCACGGGTTGGTATGACAGCATGCACATCAAAGTGATATGCCGTAATGATTAGGGAAAAAATTACAAAGAGGATAACTATTGATTTTTTACACGCTCCCAAAAAAAAAACCTGTCACCTCCCACTCACAAGCAGCCGAACAAACAGCAAACAAACACATATACAGTATATGTGGCGAATCACTTGTTTGGAGTGAAGGACACAAAAGAGACCGGGCGATGACCAATGACTCCAGAGGTGGTCCGTCTGCCCGTTGCAAATATTATTCTACAAAAGCCAAATCATCTGCCTCAAACCCAACCGGCAGGCACTTCTCCTTGTTGACATAGCGCCGCTAAAAAGGAAGCTGCAGATGAGAGCCCCTTTGAAGCACTCGGACACATCCAGGAGAGTCCCCCCCCCAAGCGTCTCTCAACCGCTTTCAGATTAGTCCCCACTTGTCCCGTTTGATGACTTGCAGGAATCTTTGACTATTTATTTATTTATCCCCCCCCAACCACTCACTTGATTGAACTTGAGGATGACAAGGCTAGGATAAGCTGGCGAAAAAGTGTGACAATGGTGAAAAAATGTGGGAAGCATCCCTCCTCAATCTTTTTATTGTGCTTCAGAATTTTTTTTTTTTTTTTTTTAATACCTCCACCGATAAGCCCTGCAAGCTTTTTCGGGTCACAAAGACACCCAATAGTATCTCTTCACCCAGCTTGTGCTCTAATTTAGTGCGACAGTTAAAAAGTGAAGCAATAAGTGGCTTAAAAATTGTATCCGGACATTTCGGCAAGCCTGCGTTGCAATCATTTAAACAGGAGGTGTCACACGCGTTGGGATTTGGGGGTGTTGCGACTTCTACACTTTTCCCAATGGAAAGATCGTACAACCCATACTTTTCTTGTTGTCTACCTCAATTCCGATTTTCAGGATTTTTCATCAATAATAATCATCCTGAATCCTTCAAATATAATTTTCTATGAATAAAGTCGGTGCCTCGTTTCTGATGCATCATTAAGCCTCCGATGCTGAAATTTGATAATGTCATTCATAATGGTGGTATCAAAAATATTTTTGCCAGTGGTAGTTGCTTTAAAAAAGTTTGTGAAACACTGCTTTTGTACAATTTGCACAGCAGGTTGTATTCTAATCAGAATATTTTAAATGCTGCATTCCATGCACTTACTTTGTAAAATATCCCCACTCTTGCAAGATTAAAACCCTTGGTATTTATAACAGAAATATATAGTGCATTATTGCCACCAAATGGACTACTACATTTCACGGTAACACACACACACACACACACACCATTGGAGTCGTACAGAAGAGTTGGGGCCCAGCGGGGAAGCTGTTCAATCATTTTGGATAATGGAGAAACATTTAAGAACGTCTGCATGAAAGTAGCGGGGGAAAAAATAGCGCAACACATTTGATAATGTGGTGAGGAAAACCAAATCACTGAATATTATACTGATATAAACCAAATCATCTCCGTGAAGGGCACAGATGTTAGCCTTAAGAAAAAAAAAAGTGGCCAACATGTTGGTCGGGTACCTGCGGCCTCGGCTCACATTTTTGGAGAGGTAGATGACTGCCAACTGAAAAAAGAAGAGCTGCAGTTGTAGTATGAATGGACTTGTGGGCTCTATAGTAGGAATGGAGGATTTTATTTTTTCCATAAACAATGTTGTTTTTTTTGTGTTTTTTTATACGGTGCTACCTTACTTTAGGAGTGTCCCAACTCGAAGGTTTTTAAGAGTGTCTCAAGTGGCCATTGAACCACAAATACAAAATTTGAATACTCGCCAAGAACACGTCCAGACATTCACCTTGACTGAACTGGGCAACGAGACCAAATTTCATGACATCATTCACTTCGCCCGGCACCCCTTAAACATCCAAATTGACGGTGTAGAAAATGTATGAACATAAATTGATGATGATGCAGTTAGTGGTTTGGTCAGAAAATACGCAGAAATATTGATCAGCATTTTTCAAAATAAAGGAGATATTTCAACACAACGGATCATCAGACTGCTCTGGAGGATGACTGAAATCGGAAGAGTATTGATGGTCGAGATGCTGAAATTCTCATTTGAGGTGTCTAGTGTTTAGCCTTTATGTACGCAAGTGGAGGACATACCCGGATACCCACCTTGACTTGGAGTAAAAGTATTTGCTAAAAGAAGTTAGACTGTTTCAACACTGATATGCTATGTTGAGTTGTAGTTGAATTCCCTCGGCTCAGTTCATGAGTCTAACATGGTTAATCTCCCGACTTCATCTTTGCCGAGTCAACATGATCAGAAGCGCAGCGTGTGGAAGAGGAATATGAGTTTCAATTGGGGAAAGGGGTGTAGGGGAGGGGCTGCAAATAGGAATTAAAATTGCACACGTTGACCCCTGGGTGTTGAAATGGGGCCTCTGTAGTCTCTAATCGGAGCTGGCTCGGTTTCACGAGAAAGCGGAATGAAATGAAAAGATTGAAAACGCAGTATTCCCTGAGATACACTCCACAATGTGCTCACCCATCAGCAGCCAAGTGTGTGTGAGTGTGTGTGAGTGTACAACTGAGTATCCAGCTCATGCTGTACATTAAACTCGACCTGCATACACTCACGTGTTGTTTGCATGGTGCACTGAGACGTGAATAAAGCAGTGAGGATGCTTTACCCTGATTCCATCCAGTCAGTGATGTTTAAAAATACAGTACCGGGACATAAAAAATACACACAGTAGATTATCATACCAGAAAAACAAGAGCAGTCTCTCTCACGTTCCATTCCATTCCACAACATGAAGCAAAATAAATGTTGAAAAACAGACGCATAAATACATAATTTAGAAAAAAAAAAAAGAAAAGTTACAAATATTCACTTCTGCCTAGAGGCCACTTTAGGTTCATCATGTACCCCTTATACACACAACAGATTTTTTTTAAATAATTTTTTTTTACAGATATTATTAAACTTTAGGTCACTCTGACTAAATGCAACTTTTTGCAAAGAAAAATCATCTTTAACCCATCCACGTTTTGTGTGTGGGTGTGTATGTATGTGTGCGCGTGCGCACCCTTTAGAGACACCCTAGTCATCTTGCTGCATCATCATTTCATTAAAAGTGGCTGGATTTTCTAGCCTCAGAGAGCTTTTCCTTTACTGCAACGAAAGAAGGGCGGGCGGGCAAGCGGCTTCCAGACTCCAATGGGCAAAGTATGGCGGTTGCTGATAAACCACAACACTTTTTGGGACTGTGTGCCAGTGGATTGAAAATTTATGGTTATAAACAACCACAGTGGAACTCAACAGGTATCCTCCAATTATTTATGATAGAACATGAACGGCAAAGTTTTTTTTCCCCCAGCAAAAGACGTACCTATAATGTGTTAAGTAATGATTTCCGCTACGTTCAATGTTTGATTTATTGACTGATGGGCCAAAACAGTACACTGAAAACATGGTGTGTTATATTTACTGTATTTTATATCAAGCGGTTGAGCAAAATAAAATCATCTGGATGCAGTGACATTTTTTCAGGAGATGTAAAGCTTACTTCAAAAAGGCGTCTGGATTTCATGCAACCACTTGACAAATAAAGTTGAGAAAATTCATCTTTTTTTTGCAGTGTAGATTATTGAATGTGAACGAATCAAAGTGCCATTAATATGGCTTGACAGTGAATTCTGTTAAACCATTTGTTTTAGTTTTGCTAAATGTTTGTACTTGGAACCATTTTTTAAAAATGTTTTTCACGTTCAAATCTATTTATGATGGTTTAAAAAACAACTATTTTCTATACATTCGCATGCACATGCTTATGGTCAAATACAACTTGAATATGTTGAAAAAGGTAAATACTTTTTAGGCATGTGGGAGTGGGACTTTAAGGTGTAAGCTATAAAACAAATGTTTTATTCCATGATTAGATACTTTTTGTGCATTACATTTCAACTTGTTTGTTTTTATTTTAAATTGTTTGTGAAATGTCAGTATCTATGTTTATATATTTAGTTTAAATGGGGGTGGACGGACAAGTATTTTAGGGGGTTTAATTATAGGTGCATTAAAATAAATGTTTTTTTTTTCTCTAAATTGTGAATTTTCAGCCATGGCGTGTTTGAAGTATAACTCCCAAAATGAAAGCGGTTCACTCCGTATACTATCATTCTGGTTGGAGAATTGGGCCACATTTTCCTGAGAGCTGTATAACATTTTTCAAGTTCTTCGACAAAGGGACCAAAAGCTGCCTTAGTCGCCTCAAAAACAAAAGAAAACAAACAAAAAAAACCCCAAAAAATCAATCAATGGAAAAAAAAACCCTTTAAAAGATTATTTTAATGTAACATTTTTTCAATAAATTTTTCCTGATGGTAGCATGTTTGTTATGATACAGTAATAATCATATTTTCCAGCCTCTTACAATTGGTGATAAGAATTACCGAACTACTTTTTGCTCAGATGCTCGTGTAGGATCTATTGGATTATATTGAATTCAGCTCATTGAACAAAAGGACCCGTGGTGACATTGGAAACATTCTATTTTCTTCCTGTCGGCTTCATCAGCACTTCAGCCTGACTCTTCACACTTGAACGCCGCACAAATGTGACAAAGTCAGCAGAAATTCCTGCCTTTATTTACAGGCTCTTCTACAGCGCATGGATCAATACAATCTGTGTATAATGTAAGAGGCACAAGAGCCAACACAGACACTCAAGGTTAGCGGTGTGTGTGTGTGTGTGTGTGTGTGTGTCCCTTAATGGTGAATGCGACATTTTTTTTTTGTGTAGCCAAGCATTTTGTTTCCTAGAGGGCAAAAGTTGAGCCTCGCCGACGAAGAAGAAAATAGTCTATTAGACTTCATGGCCGAGTTCAAACACCACAACGCTTGTTTTCAATTATACACTTTCTCCCGGCCATGCTGTTGGATCCCAAAGAGCCCATCTTGAGAAGAATTGATTTCCAGCCAAAAAAAAAAAAAAACATGGCAAACTTTCCAACTGGGAAGTAGTCAGGGCCAATTGGAGACAATGAAAACTGCTTCATTGAAGTCAAGTAAAAAATAAAAAAAATGACAATGTGAAGCCAAGTAGCTGAAATATGCTAACACAAAAGTAGCCTTTTTTTTTTAAACACGTGGTGTGTTCTGTCTCATGTAAATTAACTGCTCCCCCACCCCTACGACTGCAAGTTTAGCCTGGTTTGTTAGCGGAAATTCTGGAGAGGCTCGGCTGCAGCCAAGCTGCTCCAGCTGTTGTGCATTGCATCAAAATCAAATAATCTCTAAGCTATTTATTTCTCACAATAATGTTGCAACTATATTTGGGATCATCGTTTGTGGCATAATGTATGATTTGCACCACAGAAGTGAAGCATGTACATTTAACAACACTGCCGTTCTGCCTAGCTTTTGGCTTTGATATGAAAGCGGTTCCGTAGTGTCGAGCAATCTGACAGTCGGCTCACCCAAAAATGTGAGCCATGAAACTGCAGGCCCTGGTACATGTTATGATACAAAAATTAATAATAATAATAATAAAGCATCTGTTTTGGCAGAACAATGAGAGAGAGAATGTTACATCGAATTATTACTACTTCCTCAGGAAATAAATGAAAATTTAGCCAAGTGCCCCTTGCCGACCCCTGATGCAGGTAGCATACTTTTTGCTGAGAATTTTGGATATGTTGCGATATATTTAATCGGCAATGTACTTCTCCCTTAATCCGGATGTTAGCGTTCGTCAGACAGAAGTCCAAATGTTAATTTGCCTAACCCATGAAAATGTAAGGTTGTCACAACATCTCGGAAGCTGCGCTTAATTGGTGGATTGTGTTCGACCCTAGCATCTGTCACCTAGGAGTCGCTGAAGCCGCAGCAATCACTGCATATATTGTAGTCTCCTCGCCTCCAAGGAGCAGATTTTTCTTTTCTCGACGTCGATGCCGCCAAGGTCAGCCTTCTGAGCCGAGTGCAGCCTGAACAAACAACACTCTTAATTGCTGCCTGAGTGACATTGTGTGCGGCAACTTTTCTTTTTTTTTTTTCCCCCACCGTACGGTAATGTTATTTGTTGTTTGGGTAAATTTAGAACTTTAATTTAGAAGAACAAGAACAATACATTTTAGAGTGGTATGCAAAGGAAAACAATAGCGTTTTGGAGTTGGGTGTTAAATGGGTATTTTAACTTTTATTGCGGATCCATTATATTACTTTGATTTCATTCAAAGGAGACATATTAAGGAAAGGTGATTTTTTTTTTTTAATATCAGGTGGGAAATTCAATGACCAAGTAAAACCTTTGTTCTGCACCCATTTCCTGCGTCTGTGAGTGCATGAGCCATTCTGCGATTTATGGATTATGGCATTACAGAGGAAATAATTTATATAAGAGCCTGCCACCGAGGTTTCTCTGGCCCCCGCGACAATCATCTAGGCTGGGTGTAGATCCAAATTCACTTCCAATCAGGCTGGACTGTCTAAAATACTATCATACTCTCTAGTTTGGCCATGCTTACTTTAAGGAGCACCTAAAAGCATTTGATTTTCTCAAAAGCCCACTGAGTGCATTATAATCCAATGGGCCTTCTTTATGAATCAATATTCTGATTTCTTCGATGTAGTATTTTAAATGTTCTGGAAAGCACTTTGTTACAGCTGCAGCGGTTGTGAAAGCTCTATATAAATAAAGCTGTATTGTATTGTATTCCGTTTAACGTAGCTCCATCTAGTGGATGCATAACACAACCACAGCCACTATTGTAGCTTCTATTCTATGAGCCATATAATGCAGTGCGCTCTATATATGAAAACAGTTATAAAATAGGCCGTTAATTGAAGGTGAGACTTATACTTCAAAGTGCCTTACAGTGCAGAAAATCCAGTATTTGATTTCTTTGTGAAGTTCTCTTTGCGGTGAATGCAGGTGTTATTTGTGTTTGATGGGTTGTCCATGCTCTACAAAAATACAACAAGTCCAAAAAAATGTGTGGAATAATTCTTGATCCTGGGAAGTTTTAAATCATGAAAAAAAAAAAAAACATTTTATCTCTGCTTTAAAAACATGACATTATTTCCCGATAAGCCCAATACGAGTTCAGGAACGTGTGAGTTGTGTTACATTAGATTTTACTTCGACTGTATACAACATGAGTTTTCACTGAATATATGCCAAAATGTTCGGGAAAAAAAAGTATTGTTGCTCCACAATTATAATCAAATTGTTAAAAACCAGTTTTTCAACATTTATTCATGATGGCAAGTTCTTGTTTAAATTCCACATTCACTGCTTTTTTCCCCTCTGTAGACTAAGAGGGTTTTTTTTTCAGTGTCTAATTAAATATGACACAATGCAATTATGCAGTCTGACTTATGAAAAGGGAAACCTGGCTCGCTTTCCAGCTAACATGCGTGGT
The DNA here is from genome assembly GCF_054856545.1 of Hippocampus guttulatus. Taxonomy (NCBI): domain Eukaryota; kingdom Metazoa; phylum Chordata; class Actinopteri; order Syngnathiformes; family Syngnathidae; genus Hippocampus; species Hippocampus guttulatus. The sequence continues at coordinate 12,566,060 of NC_141265.1, read as the reverse complement.
AATTACTTTCTATACCTTTTTAAGCGACTTTCCATAATCAATGCCGTGAACTGGTACTCATGACTAACAGATGCTTCTGCTTCTGGCAGAAACAAAGCAGTGGAGTGAAGTGGATGATAACTTGGCGCAGTAATCAAAGCTTAAGGTCAAGGCGAACTAAAAGCGGCAGAATTACACCTCCATACCATCCAGCAGGAGAAATTACAAAGCATGATTAGGTACATATACAGTATTATGACCAAATACCAAATGACCGAAGCGAATATCAGTTCTGTCAATATCAAATATTATTAGAGTATGTGTGCATGTTTTGTGTGTGTGTGTGTGTGTGTCGGGGGGGGGGGTCCAAAAATATATATATATACAGTATATATATATTTTTTTTTTCTAAGCCAACGTGATATTATCGTCAAATTTTCCAGCCGGTGATTGCAACTAAAACAGCATGACCGACCGAGCGTTCAAGATGGAGACGGGAAGCATATTAACAGCAAGTGATGATCAACACATTGATTACGTGCTGACACATGCAATGCAAGCATGCTGGGTAATGGCCAATGTGCAGGAATTAATATTGCACAAACTTCACTGAATGGCCCTTTCTAGCATGTTCTAGTCATTGTTTGGTAACTGCTTGTGATGATGTTCATTACGGCGTCCTTTTTTGGGGGGGCTGCAACAGGCTGCCATCTGCACCCTCCTTGCTGCATAGCAACAATTGCCCAATACACTTCGCAGATATAGAGGACCACTACCAGATAAATACCATGACCAGATACCACATACGATTACCAGAAAGCATATGGATGTCATTACCATATACCAAACACTATTACCAGACATCAAATAGCATTGCCGAACATCATTAGCAGATATAAAATATTAGCAGATATCATACATTACCAGACAAAACGTACCAAAAGTGATTTCCACATTCCAAAGACCATTACAGTCCGACATACCAATTAAAAAAATACTGTTATTAATGACCAGATTACCAAATGCTGTTACCATATACCGAATACCATTACCACCAACAGAATATGAATACTAGATACCAACTTACATCATTACATGCTAAATACATACAGACTAAATCGCAAGATAGTGAATACATTACCAATCACCACATACTATTACATTACCAAATACCATTCCTGATACCAAGTACCATAACTAAATACTACTTACAAAATAATTAACAGTAAGCACAGGCTGTTCTATGTCTGCATGTGTTACTGCACCGTTTGTGTTCAAATATCATTTGCTTCTAGGGTTTTAACAATATGACATCAATGCTAATTGTTAGCCAGTCTTGATTTTTGCATTTTGGTGTTAGCATTGAGCTAGTAGATGTTTTACGGTTGTTATAAATACACATCATATCTTTGCTGTGAAGTGAGTTGAGTGTGCGGTGGACATCTAGTGCCCCTATCTTATAATTTAGCTTGCAAGTCAAAGCAAAATACTACTACTGCTACTACTAGTACTACTACTACGAATAATAATTATAATACTCATACATTGAAAAACTCAGTTGACTCCTGAGTCAAGGTCCTCCTACACTATTAGAAAATACCAATAATCATTACCAGAAACTAAAGACAGGTACTAATCGCCATGAGCAAATTTCCATCAAAATCAAGTGTCGCTCAATTGAGACATTCCTATATCTTGGATGTCCATACCGAGCTTGCATTCACACACACTGACGAAGACACGGTGGGAGTGATGACCCATGAGAACCCAGAAAAAGGAAAATGAGAAAGCCAAGGATGGAGAAAAGAACAGAAGAATGTTGAATGTAATAGAGCTGTTGAGAGACTTGCTATCCCCGGATGGATGGATGGAGATATAAAAGAAAGGGGGGGGGGAGAGGGCGGGGACGGCAATGGCACTGCCTCCACTTCAGCAAAACACCAGGACTCTATTGGGATAATGGATTTGTGGAAGTTTGGGACAGTAGAAGAAGAAAAAGAAGAGAAGAAACAAAGAGAGGAAAAAGCAGTGATGATAATGCTGGCTTCTCAGCAGTGCAGCACAGCGGAGGCAGAGGTAATGATGGAGGAGATATGAATGTTTTTCGCACGCTGAGAGGCTAAAATGGAGGACCGTTAGGCTACAACAAGAGAGAGAACAGGGAAACCGTGCAACTCCCCACGCCAAAGCACAAATAATAAGGCCATAAATGTTTCGGTAATTTACCAAAGTCTCATTTAGCTAGTGCTAAAATAATTTACATTATGTACATATATTGTTCATGTAGATGTTTTTTTATTCTTTTCTATGGCAGTTGTTCAACAGCTAAACTGCACATTGCAGCCACTTAGAGGACTGGAGTGGAACAGCAATCAAATCAGAATTTCACATCTGTACTCTGTGTATAGGCTAGGTTACGTATATTTTCTTAGGTAATGCCATACATCATGTTCATGGTCTTACTTTCCACAGGTCGGGATGCCAACTAGAGGATTCACCGGTGACTTAGCGAGACAAAGAGAACGCCTGGGAAATATTTATGCGAGACGCTTATTCAACGCGACACACGAGTTTTGTTTGTGACTCTTCCACTTAGGTTCAAGATGAACAGTTTGAGTCAGGACAACGGCACGGAGGAAGTGAGGGATAGCACACACTGGGAGACAGGGAGCTATCCGAACACGAGACAAGATTAAAAGAACACGCTACCACGTCTGCTTCCACGCTCCCTTCTCACCTTGTTTCTTTTCATTCTTTCTGCCTGCGCCTAATCCAGGTTACGTAACGCAGCCTACCTCTGCACAAAAAGTCAGAATGACATAAAAGTCCTGTTTTTGGAATAACAAAAAAACAAACCAAAAAACTAAAAGCAAGGCAATCTGTAACATGAACACCTTAATCTTTGTTAATGCTTTATACTTTTAGAGGTTTAGTGTTTGTATGTGTAAAGATGTATGCAAAAAAACAACAACAAACAAACAAACAAACTCAGTTTATTATGATGCAACTCACCCTCAAATAAAAGTACGAACATCACACTTTTAGGAGTGCTGCGTGTTGATTTTTGAAACTGTAAAAGCTGTTTTATTTTTTACTCTCATCATCACTCTTGCTGTTTGTATTTCTTTTAACACAGCTCCTCTGTAAAGAAATACCATGCAGCTGGCCAGTCAACATTCTGGCGAGCGCCGTCATAGCTTTTGGCGTGATGGGATACTCATTTGTGAACTCGTTTTTCATCACAAGAACGTGCATTGCATTTACACCTTGATTCTGTCTCAAACAGATGGACAGATAGATAGGTTCGGCTTGAAAGAAAATGACACACTGATGATGACAGACAAGTTCCCAGGCCACTGATAGATGACGAATGACGGACAGGTAAACCTTTGTAAACTGCCCACCTCTGGCAACTTCAAACACTACCTTGGCCCACAATCATCAAACAAATTTGAATCCAGTGTCTGTCTGGGTCCAGATTTTGCAATGACTGTGAGGCAGCTGAACCCTACGGCAGCACAGCGCTGCAGCACACTGAGGAGGACAGAGATGAAAAACAGAAGGAGCACCTGCTGTGTGGCCTCGAACGACCTGAGGCGACGGAGAAAATATATTCTTTGTTTGGTCTCTATACAAATGAAATCAATATGATGTTTCCATAATCATATTGAATCCATCATGACTTCAAAATATTTGAATGACTCCCTGTTTTTTCATTTTTTAGGGTTGGAAACCACTTCCTTAGTTTTTTGGTGTTTATTTCCAGAGCGTTGTTTTGTCCAGGTCCTGTACCTGATGGGTTTTCTCTGGGTGCTCCGGTTTCGTCCCACATTCCAAATACATGTATGGCAGGTTAATGGAATGCTCAAAATTCTCCCTCGGTTTGAGTGTGAGCGTGTATGGTTGTTTGTCTTTGTGTGCCCTGCGATTGATTGGCAACCAGTTCAGGGTATATCCTGCCTACTGTCCGAAGACAGCTGGGATAGACTCCAGCAGGCACATGACCCTCTTGAGGAGAAGCGGATTAGAAAATGGATGCATGGGTACCTGGAACGTGCCATAGTCACTAACGCAGTAATAAAGTCATAATTACGGTAAATATTTGGATGAAAATCTCTTCAAGGCTTTGAATGTAATGCAATCAATTGAAGCATTGTCAGTACACTGAAGAATACATTTGCCTTCTTGTTCCACAACGCTGTTCTTAAGCTTGAAACATGTGATGGAATTGCAAAACTTCAACAAATGGAGAGTCGAGCAGCATCCTGGATTGTGTTCGATTCATCCAAGTCACAAATGGAGTAGTGAAAGTAATTACTTGTACTGTATGGCCAACATTTCGTTAAATCTCAGCAATATGGAGGTTGACCATGAACTTATAAAGGATCGTGTACAAACTTGAAGGTTCTACTCGGATTTGATGACGATAGTATTTGCAAGTGAAGTACTCACTTCCGTTTCCTGTCACGCCTGCATGAGGTGTTGTAGCCTTTTTCCCTCCAATGCCTCTGGGCGATCTTATTTTTCACATTCTGGAGTCCTCGCGTGCTACCCCCTTCCCTCTCATCACTCCTCCGCTCCTAAGCTCTCGCCCTAGTCACTGCCTCTGGTGGCTCATTTCAAAATCCAAATGCTGGTGTACAAGACTGCAAATGAGCACATTTCCCCTTCCCTGCAGGGTCTTGCTCTGGCCAGCATGTGCACAGTTGCCAGTCAATACTCGGCTAATGTTGTCTGTTCGTCTCCTATCGTGGGCCCTGGTGGGTCCTGGCCTTGACTCTCATTTAACCCTCTCCCCCTGCAGGCTTGGCAAAACACCGGAATGATCTTTGCGACTCCGGCCATCGATAAGTGTGACCCAGATGAAAATGTGAATTTGTCGCTTATGGAAATACTGTATTTCATATCCTCCGTTCATCCATCATCCATTTTCTACACCACCTCCTCTAACTAGGGTTGCGGGCGAGTTGGCTGCAAGGAATTCTCGAGTCTTCAATGAATGGGAACATGCACATTTTTGGAATGTGGGACGAAAACAAAGTACCCAAAGAAAACCCACACAAGCACGGGGGAGGACATCTTGCACTCAGGACGCTGGAGCCAGGAGTCGACTGTCGAACTCCAAAGCTTGCGAAGCATGAGTCATCGTACTGCCATCATACTCCATAAAACACACAATTCATAGATACAACACATTCACCATCCGTTCAGTCCTCAACATGCAAATCACAACCACACATACAGTACTAAAGTCTGAGGCTCCCGTTATATTTGTTGCTTTAACAATGCGATGGGTATCATGAAGCATTTGACCTGCCTGCAGAGCGCAGACCTCCACCAAGGATGAACTATTTACAAATAAAAAAGTAGGGATGTCCCAATCACATTTTTGTGCGCCCGAGTCTGAGTACAAGTCCCTTCATTTTGAATATCTGCTGTTACCGAATCCTGCTTCAATAAATCCGAGGCAAAGTGGAGACTCTGCAGTGCGATTTTGCACTGTCCAGCGCTACCGGTAAACACCAGCAATGGCTACTGTTAGCGTGTTTAGTTTGTGACGACAAACCTGCTCGATCGATGACCATCCAACAATGGTTCATGACTTTTTCTTCTTTGGTTATCTTTTAGTACCCAACTTTTGCCAATGAAAAAGCATCACAGAACTAAGGCTTGGTGAGTTGGGATAAGCCACGTGCACCCACCACCCAACATGAGAGTTAGACGGAGATTCTCCATCCATCCATCCATCCAAACGGCTTATCCTCACAAGGGTCGCGGGGGTGCTGGAGCCTATCGCAGTTGTCTTCGGGCAATAGGCTAATAAATCCAAATAAAGAACAAGATGGGAGAGGAAGAAAGCATAGGAGTGTGAAACTTTGAGGACCCAAAGGAACAAGGACGTGAAAGATACAGGAGATGGGAAAATATGAAAAGAAAAAGGATGTCGTCTCTTAGCATGCACCTTGTTCTTGCGCTCAGTCAGCGTAAAAAGGCCCCAAGCAAAACATTCAGGTGTTTGACTTCCCTCTAATCATCCTCTCAGCCACATCAATTCCCTTTCCCCTACTGTGTTCCCAAAGGGTTGGATTCCAGGTTGATGCACAGGTTATTAGAAAGGGGTTGTGTGAAAACTCTACAGGAAATAACCCGTGCGTGCTTTTCCATTGATTCATTGATTGGCGAGTTGGGCAGAGTGGTTGAGAATGTTCAATTCTGCAGTCGAGCATAGTAGGACTCCCTTGCTGAAGGGCCTTGGAAAAATATGTACCAATTCCTCCTGAAAATCCCTAATAGTGGGTTCAATGTCATACATCTATCTGGTTACGACAGCGCTTTTCTTCATTGTGGCTGTGGGTCAATTGGAGCCTTTCCCAGTTGACTTTGAACCACGGACCGTTCGCCAGCCAATCACAGTAGTGGATTAAATGCAATGGTAAGAGTGATTAATGTTGACTGTAAAAGTATCTTTCAGTTTGAATATCGTTCAGTGGTTCACATATTATAAAGCAGAATTTGATAGTCCAAAAGCGGATAAAAAATATAGAAACTGAAAAATGGGATGAAACAAGATAAGGCATCACTTGGAAACAGATAACATGGATGTCAAAAGTCTACAATTCCTGTTCAAATTCCAGGTTTTTGTGGAATGAGAAAATGAGACCAATATGAAACATTTCAAAACTGTTTTCCCCACCATTAACCTGAAGCATAACCTGTACGACTTACTTAAAAAAAAAAAATCTTGTAGCCACATCTTTCAGCACAAAGGCATGCTCGACAGAGCTTTCACAACATCAGAGGGATCTCATTGTTCAAAAGTATCAGTCAAGACAAGGGCAGTGAAGAATTTCTATCAAATGTACAAGGCAACACGATGAAGATAGTGATCCTCACGTGAAGGGAATGAGGCACAACAGTGACATTACGAAGCACTGGACATTCGTCCCAATATGATGAGAGGAAATCTGGCCAATGAGCCTGCCAAAAAAAAAAAAAAAAAAAGGGGCTGCCAGCAACATTCAAGAAGCTGCTTTAATATCTTGCACGTACTGGCTGTATTGTACATTTGAAACAATCGTTTGCATTTTAGGGGGCTATGGGATAGGCTAACAAGACTTATCTTTACCCAAAATGACTGTAATAAAGCCAAATGGACTGTAACAGCATATTAGTTTAAGGGTCTGCATTGGCCATTATAATTTTTTAGTCCCCTTTTCCCTTATGATGATCACTTTCTTTTTGTTCTATTTCTGTTTCTTTTTAGAAAACGTGACATTTGTTGCCGACAGAACTAAAAATGGAAAATAGGGTGCTACTTGTAGTTTTCTTAACCTTTAATATGAAAGAAGTCATTGTCTTCATCTTATGTGACAATCAATTAAATTTTCAAGGTCAACTGAAATGTTGTCGAACAATAGACTTCAAACATCAATCCAAACTTTTTTCAAGCCGTTATCTTACTTGATGTCAGCAAATCTTGTTCAGTGTTCTAATTTTTCCTGTTTTTTTTTTTTTGTGTGATGCCATCACTGGAGAGTACCAATTTACCGGGACAAGGTCCCACAGCTTGGTAAAATATGAACTATATAATTAAGTAAATATACTGTATATTGCAACATGAACGCGAATTAATTTGATCAACCATTGTATATCACATGAAGAAAAACTAAATATCCACTTGATACACAATATAGTAGATCACCACTGGGGCTGAGTTAGTTATTGAACTTTGTCATTTCATTTAATGACTTTCCCCAGACCCTCAAGTGAATTAAAAAAAAAAAACAAGAAAAAAAAATGACGAGCAACCAATCAAGTGAATTTTTGCTGTCTTATTAGAGACTTGACACACCCCTCCGTATTTTACCAACCATATCACATGAACAGAAAATTACCCACTATCCACTTGCTAAACTATACAGCTGATCATGCAACTGAAGACTTGGATGGAGTGAGAACACTGCGACATAGTCAGGGCTACAAACCGATGTCTACTTTCAGAACAAAACAACCCCCCCCCCCCAAAAAAAAGTGCTGACCAACAATTCGAGATGACTTTTTGCTGTCTTTTTAGAGACTTGAGACACCCTTCCGCGTCCAGATTGGATGGGCAAAGGCACCGCTGTCTTATTGACAGATGATATTCTCTTCTAAATATAGACAATAAAAACAACCACGAGGCAAAGGCTTGTGTTTGACTTCCAGAGTACACTGCATTTTGTTGTCACTGCTTTCCAGGTGACTATTTACAGCGGGCTCAACTTCACCCTGCAAGCAGGATGAGTGTTCATGCTTGGCTAAATTCTAAGCGAGATATTTCTGGCTCACCAAATCAGTGACGAATCACCTATGACCAAAGTGTCGCTCCTCTCGCACATGCGCGCACACACACGCGCACGTGCACGCACACACACACACGCGCACGCACACACACACACACACGCACGCACGCACACACACACACACACACACACAGTTTCATTTCGTGCACAGCAGCTCAACGACAAGCTGCTCAAAATGAGATCCTTCCTTACTTGTTTTCCTCACTAATGACACCATGACTAAAATGTTAATTACCCCTAAAAAGAGAAATGATTGCCAAAAATCAAACAGCAATTAGCGTGGATCATCATTAGCGCCACTAGCTGCTACAGTAAGATGGAGGATTATTGAGCAAAGGGCGGCATGCTCATCAACGCCTCATTCAGCAGGTTTTTCATCGACAGAAAGCAAACTCGAAAAGGAAATTTGACAATAAATGCACAGAAATCCATCAAAAGATGCACTGAATCGGCCATTCGCTAAAATACATGCTAAACAACAATGAAGTTCCTCTGCAGCAAAGCAGAGACTGTGGAGTATAAAACTACTGCTCAAGGGGTTGAGGCACAGCAACAGATAGCGCCATCATGTATGACAACATAGTTGCCATTTCAGCCACTTTTCTGACCCTTACATGAATATTTTTAAATGACTGACATCTTTAATTCATGCAAAATAAACAAAGAAAAGCAAAATTATTTACACGTGTGTGTGCGTATGACAGGAAAGGAGCCCAGTGGAAAGCCATCACTGAGTCAAAGTAATTATATTTAACACTGTAGACATTTTGACCTGCAGTCAGTGCTTCCAAGCCACAAATATTTTACGAGTTCGCCATGCCTCACCTGGGTAACTTGAGTGAAAAAGAAAAAAGAGTGTGAAAGAACCGTAGGATGGATGTGTCAGTCCTCGACAACACATATTCGAACCACCTGACCCATACAGTTTGACAGCTAATTTTATTATCATAAGTATTCTTTTTTTTTCAAGGGCTTTTCTCGACACTGAAAGGCGCTTGCTTAAGTGAAGTTGTTGACTTAAGAATTTAACCCTTTCATGCACAAATAATCAGAACATGTAACCTGATAAGCTGTCCAATGTAGTAATCACTGTAACCAAAAGGGTTAATTTATTGGGGCTCATATATACATATTCTAATTTGTACGACTGTTGTCTTTCTAGGTCTAGACAGGCATGGTGTGCAGTATGCACGGTCTTTTGATTAGCATGAGGCTCCAGTCAAACTTAAACAAAATAAAACCTGCCTGCTGACCTCAAGCACAGTTTGAAGTCACTCACGGTTAGCTAAAATATCTTAAGCCAAATGATACACATGCTGCTTTATCAAGTGTAAAGTTAACATACCTTTGAACAGAATGTCCGTATTGGTTAATTTTCATGATTTCTAATTCTTTATTGTGGGGGGGGGGGGACTTCTTGACTTTCCGCATGACCTCCGCTTAGTTAGCATGAGACAGCAACCATGGGAATCGAACGCAATCATGCCAAATCTTATTTCCACAGCCCTCTGCCCTTCTCAAGGTCATGACACTTCCATTCCAAATCCTTTCCTTTGATATCGTCACCTGAGCACCTACTGGTGGATTGCGGGGAATTTTAGGAGAGATAACTCAGAGAAGGTCATTACCCTGCAAGTCAATCCTGGTGGGACAAATATCTCTTACCTGGTGTTTTCTTATTATTGAGTGTGGAAGGTCAGCTGCCAATCCACTCTTGCATTGAGAAAGTTTGGATACACCCAATGACGACAGCCGATGAACTAATCGTGTGAGCTTCGCCAGTTTCATTACCAACTGCAGGTATTGTATAATTATTGATATAGCTTCATATAAATCCAGCAGTTACTGTCATTTTTTTTCAAAAAGACAATGGAATGGGGAACATACTTTACACGTCAGGCTAAGAGAGGCATCTTTTACATACCTTGCTGTACGAAGGAGCCATACACGAACCACATGGAGTTGTAGAGCGTTGTGGAGGACACGGAGCCCATGGGCAGTCGCGGTGGGTTAAACCAATTGAGCAAGTAGACCAGGATGCCGACCAGCAGGACAGTGCCCGCGATGCATGCCCACAACGACAGGTCAAAGGGCGCAAGGCAGGCGAACATGTCCACCGTGCGCTCGGCTTTGCGCAGCAGCACGCCCACCGAGTAGTCCATGTAGCGTGTGGTGAAGTCTACAACGCTCTCGCGCTCCGGCGTGATAGTCAGAGCGGAGAGTCCGACGTCAGCTCGCTGTGGGTATGGAGGAGAATGACAGGAGGTTTTATGTCAAGCGACCAAGTATCCCGATGGAGAATTCAGCATGCCTTACAGATGTGGATGGAATTTCTATCTAGCCATTCCTCCATCCCTCCAGCAGTAAGCATACACTTGCCGTTATGAAAATTGGTTTCGATTTCGTAAAAAACTAAATCACACAAGAATGAGTCTAAGAACTGGTTGAATTTGTCGCACTCTGGTTTCTGCCAAAAAGTTAGGTACACTAAAATGTGTTGGCCTTTTTGGTACATGGGCCTGGAGCACAAGTGTAAAAACTCATGGCCCGAGGGCTGGGTTCAGCCTGCCACATCATTTTATATGGCCCGGCACAAAATAAATATGAATAATAAGACCCTGTATGTATTCTCCTCTGTTTGGAATTCAACACGACAAAATGACTTCTTAATTTCTGCCTGAAACTGGGACGATTTGCACTTGAAAAATCCATGAGTCAGTGAGTACAATTAAATGGAGCTTTAACAAAAGAAAAAAGAAAAGCTAATTAAAATGTTTCCAGTCCCTGGAGTTTCACTCGCAGCTGTAGACATCTGCTAGGACCCTGCAGGATTTAGACTGTATTTACTGTGATACTCCAAAAGAATACCGTCCCTGCGCAATGTGACCCTGGTTGAAATTGACCACCCTCGAGTGGGTGGTTTGCTGAAAAAAATATAGCTAATAGAATACACACATCCATGGCTCCTTTTATATATTTTCAAAAACAATGTTAAGGCTTTGATTATTTCATTCGAGGTGAATCAACTATTGTGCCCGATGGCTGTATATTGTAATATATTGAAATGCAATACGACTCGTCTGCACAAGTCAGCACCACTCCCAAAATAAACACATCATTTATTTTTGTCTTAATCATCAACAGGGTAGTAATTATCTCAGAAATCCCATCCTTCACACACATCACTGCTGGGCAATTAGAACTGTGACGAATCTAATTGGCAGCACCTACTGCACCATGTAAACTGTCTCCTACATAATTCATGTGTGGAGTCTTTCCAATATATCGTAAATGACTTCACCGCACAGAATAAAAGATGATCGATTAGCATTCTAGCGGACTTTGGCGTTGTCACTCCACAAAATGTGGTTTCACGTTTATGTACGAGGATGCCGTGAAATGTGTTTTTTTTTTCCACTTCACATATTTTCATTTGTTATTAGAAAATGGTACAACTTATCTCTTTGGTGTCTTGTATTATGGATTAATGGATTTATACAATTGAATAGATTTGTCAACATTTTTTAGCCAAGGCGCATAGTTTAGATTAAAATCTCACGGCACACAACTAAACAAAAAATATCATAAAAAGTTACTATACTGTATATATCCACTGAACTAATGATGCTCTAGTCTCAATTTACTTATACATTGACTGACTTGATGTAAAACTGGTGAAAGACAAAGCTATTTATTCTGCACTCATGGTTGATACGGAGTACAAGCAAATTGGACAGCCTGCCACTAAATCGCTGGCATATTCGATAAAGATGCAGCAGAGATTAATTAGACTGTCCAATAACTGTGGCAGGCATAATTGTGTGTACAAAATATGTGCATGTTTAGAGCAACTATGTGTTTGAGCCCAAAACATAATTTTGGGAGCTGCTGGATAGTACACAGGCAAATGCCACACTTGCTCTCGGATAATCAAGCTAAAAATACAACCCCCCCAAAAACCCCAAAACCCCCAACAAACAACTTAATATCAGTGTTTAACTCGTTCATGCACCAATAATGATAACCTGTAACCTGATTACATGATAGACTGTCCACTGAAGTGACCGCTGTCCCTGGAAGGGTTAGAGTAGAAGCTAATATATGCTGTGATGCATTCTCTGATCATGAGATGATGGAATACAATATGCGATCCCAGGAGGGTATGGAATAATTTTGTGTGCAAACATGATTACAGTTCCGCCAAAAGATCATGAGGAAGGAATTTTGTGCATTTCTAGGCAAATTACAACATATTCACTCGGTTGTTTAATTTCAGTATTGGGTAGGCAAACACTCCAGATCTATTGTACACAAGTACAAGCAACTCAAAGTATTTTTTTCATTAGACAGTACGTCCCCTTTAAGCCATCGACAACAGAAGATGTACTGAACATACAGGATTTGAAGTGCCGTGTGACAGTTTAATTTATAGATATGCATAGTATGGCAGAACTGCTGCATCTGGCACCACTGTCGATTTAACCTGTTAATGAATGAGTCAAAGAGCAAGTAGCTAATAAGAGAGCTTAATGAGAGTGTTTAACATGGCTGACTCAGCGGCCATGTGGAGCATCCCGGTGAGCTTATGCTATAAGTCGCACAGAAATATTCTGAATTATTATCATAGTAACTTGTGGACTTGTTTGAGAAATCAATACTCGGTTATTATTGAGATTACTGTGTGGAAAATGAACGGATATGAGGTCTTAAACTCTTCTGAGCTATTTTTTTGTTGTCATCATTTGTCAACAAACGTTACTTTAGTTTGAGCAGACATTTAAAAGGAACGAACAACTAAAGTAATACAAAAATTAAATAATCAAATTTTTTAAAAAAATGAGTAAGAGGTACTTTGTGGTGATATTCAAGGGAATTAAAGTGATCCCTCATGGTACATCTTTACATTGGACACAACCTGATTCCCTTGCTGGAATGCTAGAAGGCGACCAAAAGAGTGTGGACAACCCGCCCCCCCCCACCCCCCAAGGGAGTCCGAGGCCATACTGAGCATAAGTGACGCCAATGGCACGTGACATTTTGCACGCTTACCCTGGTGAATTGGTTTACAGTGTTTTTCATCAATAGGGAATGCCTCCTTTTGTGTTGCTAGTGTAAAATTTCCTTTCCATTCATCCAATCGTGTAGCTTTGACCCTTTCAGGGACAGTGGTTACCACAGCGGACAGCTTATCATGTTATCAGGTTACAGGGTGCATGAAAGGGTTCAAATGCGGCTTTAATAACAGTATCTTGTGTGTGTGCACATCTAGACAATGGCTGTCTCACCTTAAAAACAAGTTCTCCCATGAGCCCATTCCACTGGCCGTCAGGCTGCAAGCTGCCGTACTTGTGGTCCGGTGCGATGTAGATCTCGTACTTGAAACCCAAATAGTTGGAGAGAGCATCCAGGACGTCGATGGAGAAGCCCTGGTACTTCTTGGGTTTGCCAAGAACGTTCTCGGACACCATCACGAATGGCTCCTCCTAGAAAGCGGAAAAAAAACAAAACACAAAAGAAAACAGAGTGCATTGGTCAAACTGATGCACCAGTCATTTAAAGGTTCCATACCCCACTTTACTAAAGGGGCCAATTACTGGACTGTGTTCATTGGAAAAGTTAAGTCTGTACTAAACACGCAAGTAAGGAGGTAGCGACGGCCACATAAATTGAAAAACATTAGAAGAGTTAAAAACAAAGCAAGACCAAAACACTAATGAGCTAAAACAAAGTCATTTTCAAAACAGCAAAAAGGTCAGACCAAAAAGCTTGAAGACTTAAAATCAGGTCAAAGCATTTTGTTCTTTGAGGAGGGAGTACGACGAAAAAAAAAAAAGCATGACGTTTAGAGTAAAATCCTTCCCGTTTATAGCCACCTACATTTCATTCAACAGTCCTTTTTTTTTTAAACACATGAAAGAGGTTTCGTCTATGCATGCATTATTTGCATCCTGAAAAGTGTAGATTTCCAAATGTTCCAAATTTATAATCACCCAACAAAAGGCTTATTTTTTTCTTATTTTTTCCAGTGCACTTTATTTTCAAATAATGCAGCTCTCCCCCCACTGCTCATCAATATGTGTGTGGCATCTAAAGGGCAGCTGCCTGTTGACGTTCAAGACATCCAGCAAACATTTGACATTTAAGGCAATTAAAAAAAAGGCAGCGCTTCAGGGATGGAAATACAACCTCTTTTAAACATCAAAGCCTAAAACAAAACAAAACAAAACAAAAACCACACACAAGAGGGGCACTCTTCTGCACTTAAGATTTTATAGGAGGAATTTTCACTTCAAACTCTTCAGCCCACTCACGCAAACCTCCCAATTGATGAATGAAATGTTTTAGACCAATACGTCTGCTAGATCTATGGAAGGCCCGTGCACGTTATTGAGTTGATTGTTGTTGCTCACACACACACACACACACACACACACACACACACACACACACGCACGCACACACACACACACACACACACACACACACACACACGTACACACACACACACACACACACACACGTACACACACACACACACACACACACACACACACACACACACACACACACACACACACACACACACACACACACACACACACGCAAAGCGATTAACTTGGTGGTTTCTAATCCTTGCTAGCTGCGGCCGTTCAATAAGCTATTAGGCGGTGAGTGGACACGCATGCCAAGACCCTTTTACACTGAACACATCCATCAGTCCAGGCAGGAACACACACACACAATTGTAGTGATGTCAAGGTCCCTCTGATTTCATCCATGTGCGACTCTTTAAAGCAGGGGTGTCAAACTCACGTCCTGGTGGGCCACTGTCCTGCATGTTTTCCCAAGTCTCCCTGTTGCAACACAGCTGATTCAAATGATCAGATCATCAGCAAGCTCTGCGAAAGCCGGACATTGAACCTGTTCATTTGAATCAGGTGTGTTGCAACATGGAGACTTGGAAAACATGCAGGACAGCGGCCCTCCAGGAACTGAGTTTGACACCCCTGCTTGAAAGCATTAAAATAAATGGGTTCAACTTTCAAGTTCTACCCACGGACGAAGGCAAAAATGACCAGTTTTAGAGCCACATTGAAAAGAATCATCATTAAAATCCCTCCAAAAGTATCGCGTAAAGGGGTGACGAAAGTTAAAACCTGAAGAGAATAATGTCACCGAAGTGATATGAATGAAACCAACCTACAACACAAAACTTGTAGGATTACACGAAAAAAAAAAAGGAATTAAGTTGCGAGGAAAACCTGTTTTGTTTTATCAATAAAGTGGGAAATTTATGAGAAAAAAAATCTTGTTTCGTGACAAAATTCTTCATATGAGAATGAAGTAATGGTAGAATCACAAGGAAAAAGTCATAATTTTAAATGATTTACAGTAAGTCATAGAGCATGCGCGCTTGCCGTCACGCATAACTGGGCTGTGGCCCAGTGGAGTGTTTTAAAAACAATATTAACCCTTTCATGGAGAACGGTTACTGCAGTGGACAGGTGATCAGGTGATTGGTTATCATTATTTGTGCATGAATGCGGTTAATGATGATGATGAGAATAATGAATACATTCAATGAATTTATTCCTACAATGATTCAGAAGCTTTGATGCACGCTGTCATTGTTATGAAATTCAACGACGTCCACAGCACAACGGCCGCGGAGCTCAGAATCTGTCTGCCTGCACCTCAATCAAATCCATCAAAATCGCGTCACACCACCTACGGCACAATTTAGACCTGCTGATCTAAGGTGTGATCTCCTTTCGCTCACCAAATGGTGACAACCTCGGTCCGCTGAAAACCAGCCATGGCGCAGCGCGGTTTACCGAATTCCCAAAGGTGAAAAACTAAAGGCAATTTTAAATCTTAAATAAATCAGACATTGATGATTTTGGAAAGCAAGCTTTCCCACAGGGAGGAAGAAACCGAGATTTAAACTCAGAGCCTCCTAACTGTGAGGCACGCGTGCTGAGCATGAGACCGCTGTGCTCTGAACCACTTTGGTTTTATAAAAATACCCACGGACATGAACAGCTTGATGTACAACTTGTGCAACTTGTAGCCAGTTGAACAAAAACACATGAGAGCACTTGATGCCTCTCCCAAGTGAAAATGTCAGAGCAGACTTTCAGTTGAGCTCATTATCCCGTGAAGTGTGTGTTGGAGGTGAGAGGTTTGCGGCTGAATACAGTGTGTTGCAACAAGAAAAAAAAAGGCACCTCGATCTCTTCAAATAAAATGTCAAGTTAAAAATAAAAAAGGCCAACAACTGGGCTTAATCAATAATGTCAGATTTTAAGAGTTGCTAAAAGTTTTCAGGGGTGAAGGCTCATTTAATCATCCGAAAAAAAGTTGGTCTGGATGGCCTCACTTTGAGCTGCTGGCTTCAGTCAATACCAAGTCGATGCTTTCCACGCTAAGCATTCTCAGGCCTAAAAATTGCGCTGCGAGTCGGTTCCCTTTTTGAGGCTTGAATGCTCCGTCTTCTTCTGTCTATTATTCGGCGCTCTCATCCTTTTCCCCCCCTGCCACTCACCAGCTGCAAGATACCAGTTGGTGCCTTTCCACGCTGCCACGTCGCCGTCTTTCCCTAAACATATGCCAGATATCGCGCTTCCTCTCCGCCCGTCTAGCCAAGCATCACATCCATCAAGGCGACAATTCTCCTTATTTGTCGAGCGTGAAAAATGTTATCGCATCCGTCTGCATGCGGCAAGCTGGCGAAGGAGCAAACTACAAAAACACACACACCACCACCACCACCTTTCCTTCCCACCTCCCGTCTTCGAGCACACATTCATTGTTGCGGCGGTCACATGCCTTCCGACTGTCATTTGGAACAGGAGAAATCACAATTGTCCATATGCTGATGACCATTTGAAAATAGCAACTGGTTGTGTGCAGACAGGAAACTTTTGGTTTGAACCGAATAGTTCCACTTTCAAATCAAAACATCCTCCACGTATCAGAAACCATATACAAGCATCTTTTGTGCAGACCCTTAACGAAAAAAAAATGCAGATATGCAGGAGTTCATTGTGTTTGCAGTTCATCATTCACACTCCTGCTATATCACTCTAAATTGTTGTAGATTTTTTTTGCAGAATCTAGCTGTATGTCTGCTGCAATATCACAGCTAAATTTTGGTTGATAATTTTTTTAGTGTGTTTCTACAGTGATGCTTTTGCATGTGGGAAAGGGGAGTCCATTTAAAACAAATGGGATGCATTGATTATGATGAAAATAACTTTGCAGGCCTGACTGACTAGGGTTCAGCACATCAATGCAAAAAAAATAAATAAATCTCTCTCGCTCTCTCTCTATATATATACACGGTGTGTATGTATATATAATAGAGCGACATCACTGGTGTGAATCATACTTTTTGGGAAAGTGTTCTCATAACATTGCGATGTCATCATTTGACACCGGGATGTTCTCTCCGAGTGGCTTTGAAAAGTATAAAAGAGTTCAAGTTCTCAAGGAAAGACACACAACATGGAAATATAATCCCTTTGGCAAGGCTGTCACATCAGTGCAGCCGTAAAAGACCAAAAAAATAAAGAAAAATTGGGGAGGGAGGTGAGTTACCGGGGTAATTTGTGGGCTGTCTGTACCATTCAGGCTCCTGTCAATAAGAAACCTTTTAATGTGGACCGAGAAGCTTAAAAGCATCTGATTCTATTGCAGCCAAATATCAAATCTCGACCCAATTGCGGTATGATCTCGGCCCACAATTAAATGGTCGATAACTAATTCAACACGGATGGAATTAATACATCCGTTTACGTGGTACCCTTGAGAATGATGATGTGTACAGACATGCAAAATAAGTAGCACCGAATGGCTCTAGGCAACAGGAAACAATCTGTTGCCTCGGTCCCTCCAGATGCATTTTCATCCTGTGCAGTCATTCGTACTTTGAAATCAAACAAGCGTGGATGTTCTGGACTCCTGTTTCAAAGCCGGTGTTGTGTTAATAACAGACGCTGAGAATGAAGTGACGAACACACCCGCTGTTGTCACACTTACTCTACCACCTTATGATAAACAGACAGTTGTTTACAGCCCCTGCTTCCCCCCCCCCCCCCCCCCCAAAAATATGCGCCATACACTGCTTCACCATGTCTCAAGACAAAGACACAATTATCTGATCACACTGTTACACTGCTGATCACTGACAGCACTCGGTAGCTCCTTCAGCCTGAGACTGTTACACCCGCGCTGCAAGAAGGAGAGGCCAGCGACGACTGCAGGGAAGCCAGCGACCGCGAGGAAGCCGGGAGACAATCAGCCAGCGACCACCGCGAGGGAGCCAGAGAAGACCGAGAGGAAACCAGCGACGACAGCAGGGGAGCCAGTGACCGCGAGGGAGCCGGGAGACAGCGAGCCTGAGGGAGCCGGGAGACAACCAGCCAGCGCGCGTGAGAGAGCCAGGAGGCAGCCAGCCAGCGAGCGTGAGGGAGTCGGCGACGACCGCAAGGGAGCCAGCGACCACGAGGGACCCAGGAGACGTCCAGCCAGCAACCGCGAGGGAGCCAGTGATGACGGCGAGAGAGCGAGCGACGACAGCGAGAGAACCAACGACGACCGCGAGGGAGCCAGCGACGACCGCGTGGGAGCGGGAAATTCACATCCCAAAAACATGGACTTCCAACCCTTTGAAGATATTGACTATAAGCCATTCGATCCCGAGAACAATTTGGACCCAGACAACAACTTCTTCCAGAACAAACAAAGGGTAACAAACTCTGACTATTACCTGGATGAACAATTCAACACTAATATAAAATTGGAAAATGCACTTTCAGTAATACACTTAAACAGTAGAAGTCTCTATAAAAACTTCACAAAAATCAAAGAATACCTGACCAAATTCAATAAATTCAAAATAATTGCCATATCAGAAACTTGGCTTGATGAAGATAAAACAACTGAAATGGAAATAGAAGGTTATGAAATGTTTGCAACTAATAGGGAAAACAAAAAAGGAGGGGGGGTTGCAATATATGTAGACAAAGCACTTAAATGCAGTAAAATCGAGAGATTGACAAACACAATAGAAAACCTAATGGAATGTCTAACCATTGAAATACATAATAAAAAGGCATCAAATATCATCATAAGTTGCATCTATAGGACACCAGGATCATGTATTGACACATTCAATAAAAAACTAACAGATATGCTCAGTTACAACAACGATAAGAAAACACGAATAATATGTGGTGACTTTAACATTGACTTATTAAACCCAAATGGACACAAAAAAACAACCGACTTCATAAATACTATGTACAGCAACAGCTTTTTCCCAGTAATCCTGAAACCTAGCAGAATAACAGTTGACACGGCCACATTAATAGATAACATATTTATAAATAAGATTGACCATAAAATGGAAAGTGGACTTCTCATTAATGACATAAGTGACCACCTACCTGTTTTTGCAGTTTTTCATAATTATTTTGATAGAAAAGCTAAATCAACAACTCGCATAACAGAAATAAGACTAAGAACCCAACGCTCCACCGACGCCTTTAAGCAAGACCTAGAAAAACAAAACTGGACCGAGGTCTATTCAAACGAAGACCCAAATACAGCGTTTGAAGTATTTCAGTCTACCATAATCTCCTTATATGATAAACATTTTCCATTAACTAAAGTCTCCAAAAAGTATAAAGACCCAAGTAAGCCATGGATAACGAAAGGCATAGAAAACGCATGTAAAAAGAAAAACAATTTATATAAATTGTTTTTAAAATTGAGAACTGAAGAAGCAGAAAAAAAATATAAGACCTATAAAAATAAACTAGTAAATATTATAAGAACCAGTAAAAGAGATCATTATCATGCACTATTAGAGCAGAATAAAAGTAACACACAAGAAATATGGAAGATACTTAACCAAGTAATCAGAAATAGTCCTAAAAAAATGGATTATCCAGAGTATTTTATCAAAGGCAAAAGTACTATTTTGGAAAAAACTGCAGAAATAGCAACTGAATTTAATGAGTATTTTGTCAACATCGGCAGTAACCTAGCAAAACAAATTCCTGATCCAACAAACTTGTTTGAAATAGATAGATATGTAGAAAAAAACTCCTCCACGATGTTCCTTACTGCTGTAAAACAAGAAGAAGTATCAAATATTATAAAAACCTTTAAAAATAAAAAGTCAACTGATTGCTTTAATATTGACATGACAATAATAAAGCAGATTATAGAATATGTAGTGCGACCTTTCACGCACATATGCAACCTGTCATTCAAAGCTGGTATCTTTCCATCAAAAATGAAAATTGCTAAAGTTATTCCAATCTATAAAAGTGGAGAAAGACATCGGTTTACAAATTATAGACCAATATCACTACTACCACAATTTTCAAAAATATTAGAAAAACTATTTTCTCGCAGACTTGATAGCTTTATACAAAAGCATGCGCTGTTAAGTGAGAATCAATATGGCTTCAGGGAAAAGCGGACCACCTCAATGGCAGTTATGGAGTTTGTGGAAGCAATAGCCACTAATATAGACAACAAAGAATTTACTGTTGGGGTTTTCCTAGATCTAAAAAAAGCTTTTGACACAATAGATCACAGTATATTATTGAAAAAACTAGAAAGATATGGCATTAGAGGTGTAGCTTATAAATGGATAAAAAGTTATTTAGAAAACAGATATCAGTACGTGCAACTCAACAATAAAAAAACGAATCAACTAAAAATCACTCACGGAGTTCCTCAGGGGTCAGTGCTTGGTCCAAAACTATTCATCTTATATATAAATGATATCTGCAAGGTCTCAAAACAATTTAAATGTGTCCTATTTGCTGATGATACAACTTTCTACTGTTCTGGAATAAATCTGAAACAGCTCCTGACAACCGTAGAAAACGAATTAAACAAATTAAAAAACTGGTTCGACAGAAATAAATTGTCACTTAACCTGAAAAAATCGAAGTTAATTGTTTTTGGCACAAGACCAATCAAACACCAAGCTAAAATTATGGTAAACTCAATTGAGATAGAAAGAGCGTATGAAACCAAGTTTCTCGGATTAGTAATAGACTCAAAACTATGTTGGAAGCCACATATCGATAACGTAAAAAGAAAAATAGCCAAAACCGTAGGGATCCTCTACAAAACCAAGGAAGTGCTAAATAAGAGATCTTTGTACACATTGTACACTTCATTATTATTACCATATATGACCTACTGTGTGGAAATATGGGGAAATGCCTGCAAAACAAACACACTCCCTATTCTCAACCTACAAAAAAAAGCAATTCGAATTATTAATAGATCAAAATATACGGAACCCACAAATCCACTATTTATCAAATTAAATACGATGAAATTTTATGACCTGGTTGACTTTAAAATCGCCCAATTAATGTACAAAGCACACAATAACCTGCTCTGCCAAAACATTCAGAAGTTTTTCGAAATTCGAGAAAGCAGCTATGATTTAAGAGGTACCAACTTATTCAAAAAACTCAAAACAAGAACAAACATCAAGCAAAGAAGTGTATCTATCAAAGGTGTTAATCTGTGGAATAATCTCGAAACGGACCTGAAAATGAGTAAATCGCTTGCTGAGTTAAAAAACAAATTCAAAAAAATAGTACAAACAACCTACATCAATCAGAGTTAAAATGATAAATTCAAAACATTAAATATAATGATAAATCAGAACTAAGTTGATAAATAGAGAAAGGTATATAAATATCCATTATGAATTTAAGAGAAAATTGACACAAGAGTGTCAGGGTGTGGAAGTATATAATCCCGATACAAACCAAAAGTTGTAAAAATATCACGGTTAAGGGTAAAGTATGAGCCTTAATGGAGACTTCTTTCTTCTTACTTTTCTGATTGATATAAAAATGATTTATTAGATACAATCACATAACGGGGTAGGACTAGATAAGTTTTTTACTTCTTCCTACTCCCTTGAACATAATAACTGTGTTGAATGAAGATTGATTTCTTTCTTTTTACTTTTTTTATCTACCTTATTTTCTGTCAAATTATTACTGTATATATGTTTTATGTTCAATAAACAAACAAACAAACAAACAAACAAACAAAGGTACCGACGCTCGTTCCTACCGACTGCTGTCAGGCTGCTGAATGAAAATAGCAACAATAATAATAATAATAATTACATGATGTGAAAAACAATTATAAATAGCACTGCGATTTATCCCTTTTGTATTTATATTGTACTTAATTGAACGGTGTTTGCTTGTTTTTTCTTCTTTCTTCTTTCTACCCACATTCTTGCTGCTGGAGGCTGTAAATTTCCCCAGTGTGGGACAAATAAAGGATATCTTATCTTATCTTAAATTTCCATTTCATTTAATGATTGGTTAATTGGTCCTTCTGCCCAATATTGCAGGTCTTGCCACTCTTTAAAGGGATCGTGAGAGTCTAAAAGGGGGAAAGAAAAGAAAACAAGGAATGCAGAAGAAAGGGATTGCCACAAATATGTTGAGCATCATCGCTTTCTTCCCAGCATCTCTGACTTCAAAGATGGGATATGAAGAATTTACAGCGGTGAATCTTTAAAGGCAAACGCAGGATGTTCTCAAATGGCGGCGTTGGCTGCTCCAGGGGAGACAAGCTAAGAATTGGAGTGACTACCGTGAGCTTGACTGACTTACTTGTGTCTTACCTTCACAGAACTCTGCAGAAATCCCTACAGGAGACATATAATTCGATTTTCCAACATTTAAAGCACTTCTCAGGTGCCGAAATGAAATGTCTCATGTTTATTTCAAAATACCCCAAGCCCCGTTCAAAGCAGTTGATTTTGGGGGTCCTGTCCTGGCACATCATTTACGCCCCCTACTCCACTGCAGTGTGTGCCATAACATTTATAGCTTTGCATGACGACGATGACAACAACAGAGTAGATTGACAAAAAACATACTAGCTGTAGGTCCAGCAGCAGAAGGGGGGCTTAGGTCTTGATCCTTTCAGCATTTTAAAGAAAAAATGCCGCAAACATTTTATCCAGACAAAGTAATAAATTAAAACATTGTCTCCTTTAAAAGTTAAAAGAAGCAAGAGACAAAACAATGTTGAAGTGGTTCATGAGATACTTACCAAGACAGTGACGACTCTGAGCACCACTCCTCGCATGTTGTTCTCCAACTTCCGGTCCGTCAGCGTGCCATTCAGGCCATGAAGAGGGTCCCATGTGGCCAGCTGAAGTGCACACCAACAAAACAATACGAGTTTAGAACCCACTTGACTTACATTCAAAATATTACAATGAAAAAGTACTATCAACGTTCAGGAGAGAGAAGTGAAACTCCAAACAATAAAACACATATATCCACTGCATTAATATTTTATCTTCTGTTGTCCTACTTTCTCTCATGGTCTACTTTTGCACGTACAAACACGTCAAATTGTTTTCCTTTTAAACAATAGCTGCCAGGTTTAACCAGAGTTCAGTGTCTACCTGTGATTTTCATTTATTTACTTAAAAATAGTCCCCCACCACATCTTCTTTATCTGTGTACCGCTTACGCTTTCCATAAAATGGAGCTATTGGCATCAAAGATCAAACTAGCCTGGCTTCCCCTGGAGACAGGGAACTCAGTTGGAAATGATTTGAAGTTGTGAACCATTCAGATAAAATGTAATAAAATAAAAGTCCTCAACCGACTCAGCGTTACAGGGAGGGAGGGGAAAGAAGAAAGCCTTTTCGGAACAGTACAATTCACACAGAATATACATGGAGATGCTGACAATTAAGCTAGAGATAGAGAGCTAGCTATAGATAGGTATGAATTTGATTCATTTGGCAACCAGTAACCTGTTTTGGGCAATTTTTGTTGAAGACTTTGGGATGTTTGTGATTGAAGTCACTTGGGATGGGCTCCAGTGCACCGTTGACCCTTGCTATGCTAAGTGGTTAGCATAACATGTGGTATCCATTTGGTACTTAGTTGGAAAAATGGACAACTTAGAAGATTTCATTGTAAGGCATTTGATTGATTTTCTGCTGTAATTACGGTACACAATTAGGATGACATCCAACTCACAGAAACTAAATGAAGCACATTCACACCAATATCATACTAATTGAAATAAGTAAGAAAGAAACGTAATGCCTGGTGTTTGTAAAGTCATCAGATATGTTTGCCATTAAAAAATGTCTTGTCGATTAGCATTAGTGTCTTTTTTGTTTTTGTTTTGTCATTAGAAGCACACCATCCAGAAACGATGGCAATAAACAGTGAGACAATTCGAGTTATGGCGCTTTAATGTTCCATGTGCTTCTCGGGGGAAATCACCACAGCGTCCCTACAATATCGAGGAAAAGTATTTTGAT
The DNA here is from genome assembly GCF_054856545.1 of Hippocampus guttulatus. NCBI lineage: Eukaryota > Metazoa > Chordata > Actinopteri > Syngnathiformes > Syngnathidae > Hippocampus > Hippocampus guttulatus. The sequence continues at coordinate 12,541,379 of NC_141265.1, read as the reverse complement.
TGGGAGGAACATTGATTTATGCATATCACTCATGGTAGCACTTGCACCAAATGACAAGTGAAATGTTGGGTATCTCACGTTATTAGCTCTGTATGATGCCTCCATTTTATTCAAGTTTTCATTATTTGTTTACCATATTGTGTTCCTGTGTTGTTTGTACCAATAGGTGAAGTTTGGTACTGTACAAGGATGGCTATCTGCACTGCATGTTGTATTTTCCATTTTAGTGTTTGTCAAGTTACATCCCAAAATGTATTCGACTGACTTCCTAGTTCAAGTAGTAATAGTTTTAGAATGTAAGTACTCTAGTTAGTCACATTACAATATGAGTGTATCTGGAAATTTACAGAACAATGCCTCCAAACTAATCAGGATGCTTCACCATGAAACAAGATCCCAACACACATTGCCAACACAACAACAACTTCGAGGGAAAAAGTGGAAGGTCTTAGTCAATCATTGGATCGTAACCGAATAGAGCATGCATTTCATCTCATGAAGAGGCGACTGAAGGGAGAAACACCCAGAAAAAAAACAAGAACTGAAAGAGGCATTTCAAATGAAGACTGCAACAGTCTGATGAAGTGAAAGGGTCGCAGGCTTGATGCGGTTATTGCAAGTCACGGTATGTGACTCACGGTATGTTATTCACTTGAACCGTTTAAAGTAACATTTACCATCTGCATTTCTTTATCTCTAATCATTTTCAAACTACAACCTATTGAAATAGTGATATCATAAGTGAATATTTTATTGAAAAAATTCCGGTGGCTCAAGGCTTGGGTTCATTCAAAAACGTTCATTCCATTACTTTTGCTCACTTGAATAGAAAAGATGCTATATCCTGAGTTGTTTAACACATTCAGATGTTAATGCGATGAAGTAAAAGCTGGACCTCTGTCGCATTGTATGAGTTTCATCTTTTCATCTGAACTCCAAATATATTCAGTATACAGTACAACAAAAACAAAGAAATCGATTTTGCCATGTGTGTGTGTGTTTGTGTCAGTGTCCATGTAACTTGGTCAGCGTACACATTCAATTCATAAGGTACGTCTGCATTTAAATATAACACAGAGCTTTTCCTTGTATGCGACATGTACTCATTCATATTCGAGCTCTTCTTGCCTTCTCTTGTTGCTAAACCCCACCGCCACTGCTGTGTGTTGTCCAGCCTGTGCCACTTCGCCTTCCTTCTGTCATGCTGCTCACCATTGCACAAAGCAACAGTAGCACCAGACAAGCTGCTTTGCCATTTCACTGCTCCAGCATCCCTGCCGCACACACTCCCTCTCCCCCCCTACGACTCCTTCATTTGGTCTCCCTCGCTGATGAGCAACATGTGTCAGCGCAGTCTCCAAACAGCTTGCTGCATGAGCCTTCCTTCTGTCTTCTCGCTTTTAACTCACAACTATTCTTTTTTTTTTTCTTGTTGTCGTTCAATCCCCCTATAGCTGTCCCTGTCCCTTGTCATTTCTAGCCCATCCCTCCATCTTCTCCTCCACAGAGCAAGCACAGCTTGCACCACCGGCGGCAGGCCGGGTTGCAAGAGTCGCAAATCCTCTGCGCCATCGGCTCCTTATCTTGGTGCATCCAAAGTGGTTCCCTACCAGGTGGGTCACTTTAATATCCAACCTTTAATTCTCATGACCCACCATATCTCAGGCATTGGAAATAAACTATGAAATGTTTCCGCATACCCCTGGTTGGGGAAACACTGGTCTATACGTGGAAATGTGAATGGCCGGCCACCAGTCCCAGGTATACCCAGTCTCTCGCTCACATTTTAATGGGAAAGGCTCCAGTTCACCTCTGACCCCATTGAAGACAAGAGGTGTAGAAACTGGATTGTGTGGTCAAAAGAATGACCATTCACATCGTTTGGGTGGTTATGACAAGTCGTCAAGTCAAAGCCAAAAGCAAGCGGTGGCAGTATAGTCCCTCATGCCGATCCACCCATCCATCCATTTTCTGAATTGCTGAACCTTAATAAGGCTGCGGACGTGCTGGAGCCTAACCCAGCTGTGACTGGGCTATAGACGGGGTATACACCCCGAAATGGTCGCATGCCATTTAGGCCAATTTGAAGCATGAAGAAAGTTATTCCTGGACAAGAATCCACCACATCCTACCTAATGAGTGGTGCATAAATTGGATGAATACTCCCTAGAAACATAGCTACAATACACAAATACTGGATATTCTTTCCATTCTGGCACTCTCCATATATATGTCAAGTCAAGTCAAGTCAACAGTATTTATAGAGCACTTTCAAACAGCCATCGCTGCATACAAAGTGCTGTACATGGAGCATGTGTGTATGCTTAAACTTAAGTACGCATGAATGTTGGATCAAAATGTGAGAAAGGCTACAAAAATAAAACATTGCTTGTTGACACGTTACATGGGGAGCACAAACAAGAAGGATCAAAACATGCGTCCACAATTAATGGCATCGTGTTCTGGTGGTAGACGTTCCGTGTAGGACCTCAAGTATGAGGCTGTACAATTTGTTCTGCCCGATCATTTGGACACTTTCATTCGCTCCCCTTCTCTATTACGCACATACACTTGCAAGCACGCACACACGCGCGACATGGTTGTGGTGGAAGCAGCAAAAACGTCAACAAGCTCCGTTTTGATTTCCCAGATGAGCTGCAAGCTGTTTTATTGCTTGCTTGGGAGTGTTTGGATGGTGTGTGTGTGCGTGTGTAACACCACGTACTACTACTAAAACACATTTCAGACTTCAAACTTTCCACTTCAAACGGTCCTTTTTAACAACTGCAATATGGAAATGAGAGTTGATGCACTTTGATGCAATTTCCAATTACTTCACAATTAAATACATACCTTAAATGAGTCATTTACTTTTATGTCATGTGCTTAAGAAAGTGATATCATGATGCGAACAGAAAAAAAAACATTTTGGTTGAGCAAGTATGTTATAACCTGTTAAGGCAAAATCTAAAAACATCTGTAATTTGAGATGACTGAAGACATAACAGCTTTGCCACTTTGTTTAATCAGCCGGCTTTCAACAAAGTTTTTGTACCACGTTGCCATGTTGATGTCAATAGATGCTGAGTCACATGGGTCAATATAAAAAAAAATATTTTAACAATAATAAAGTAAATTTTATAATACATACCTGTATATATCATATTCATAGTTCAAATAAGTAGGTATTGTTTCAAATATAATTATCAAAACATGAATGAGCAAATACATTTTATAAATGGGGGGCCTCTCTTACATATTTAATGTTGTTTTGTTTTGTTACCACAATCACGTCCACGCATTCTACCATCCACAAGCATAAGGAGATGAAGGAGCAAAATCCACTGGGACTCTTAAGTGGCGTTAAGATGCACAGCAGGAATCATTTAAAGGCATTAAACTGCACCAGGGTTATGAAAAATACATGCGCTATACATGCGATGTAAGAAATAATACATGAGAGGGTGTGTGGGGAGAATGAATGAAACAATGTACCTAACATTTATACCTTTGAAGCTTTACGCATGGGACATGTTTCTGCTCTGAATGGTTTTAGGCTGATCAACTCTCGGCTAGCCACTGAATGAACATGGCCGTTGTCAGACACTTAAACATTTGATTTCTCGGCTTGAATCCCATCGTGCTGCTAAGGAAGTAGAACAAGACAGATGGCAGGTGGATTACATTGACAGCAGCACTGAAATTGTTGATCCTTGAGTCCATCAAAGTGTCAGTCAGTCAATCAGGACAGAGCTGCTGCCTCAATAAGTGTACCAAAGTTGGGACAAGCTTGGAAGGATTCAGACATAAGGCCATAATAGGAGGGATATAATATTCGATGCAATTCTTAGTATGCTACTGTAAATTTATAGAAATACGTGCATGTGAGTGGGTTAAGGTCAGGTAGGGTTGCAAACGGCAACCTGACTATGAAGTATTCCAGTCCAAGCAGCAAGACATAAGACATTTCAACAGCACTCATGCAAGAAAGGAAAAAGTAATATAAAAAAGAAAATGTAATTCTGGGTGCGCCACTCTGCGAGACACTTGGTTGCCACGCTCGATTAGAAATGAAGTTTAACCAAGATGATGTGAGGCCCTAACGAAGTAAAAAGTACTCACTCTTGAAACTTGGATCAAACTGATGCAACTTTTGCTTTGTCTGGAGGTTCAGGGAGAATACTTTGCACTTCTTCCAAAATCACAAACACAACAGATAAACCCAGATCAAATATAAATTGAGGGCCGTCCTACGGATTCTGTGACAAATGGCATCAGAAGGCAGATGGTTAGCCGTTAGGTGTCTCCAAGTGGAACGACCCTCGGGACAGATTGCGGACAGAAGTCCAGCACTAGGATGAATGGAAGGGGCCATTTCAGACACAGGACTGCTTCAAATAAGTAAAGATAGTGTAAGAAATCCTGACATCAGGATGCTTGTGTATATTCTGGCTACTATGCGATGAAGCTAGTTCACTGACCGTGTCCAGGTTTTTTCAACAGAATAGACTTTTTCAATCCGGGTTGAGGATGCTGCTCCTCAGAGTTACATGGAACACGTCGTTATCCTTAGATATGAGGCCAACCGTGGCATACCACGTTTGTAAGTACCCTCACTATGGACACTCGTCCACAGTGTACAAGGGCATGGATTCATTCAAGAACCAATGACTTCAGCACGCAGGCCTTCCAATGATTCCAAAGAGTGTTACAATCTGGTAGCTGTCGTCATTTAACCCTTGCAGGGACAGAAGTTACTAAAGTGGACATCTTCTCATGTTGTCAGGTTGCACGAAAGGGTTAATATTCCCCTTTAGCAGCATCATCAAAATGCCATTTCTACGTAGGCACAGACAGGTTGCGATGTCTCGTTTGAGTGTGGCGAGGGCCTGAAGAAAGGGGTTTCCTTAATGGGTGTCCTTCATGTGAGGGGTAGTGCGTAAAAAGTAGAGTGGATTTTGAGTTTAAGGACAGCTGCAAAACTGAAGTGAAGAACACACCCAGGGAGAAGAGATGAGAGTTAATCCTCTGCAGAGTTTGCCGCGGTGCATGTCCACATTAGTCTGCTTGTGAGTGTACATTGTGCACTCGCCGTGTGTGTGTGTTGTGGGTATGCAAATGGATGTGTAGGCGGCGTCAGGGGGCGGGTAGGTGGCTGGGTAGACAGTACACTTGTGTATTTTGTGATCCACAGAGGCATGCAATCCCGGGCAGACTCTGGCTTCTGTAATCCGAGGTTTACACGCTGTAATGCTGCTGCAAAGCCTGCAGGCCTCGCTGGCAGGGATGAAGAGTGAGGAAGAGGAGGAGGAGAAAAATCATAGAGGAGAAATGACGGGGAGGCTACTGGTTGGCAATCGTAAGAAAATTGGATTGAAACATGAATATAATCCAATAAAAGATAATGAAAAAAAATTTGCTTCACAGAGGTAATAATGAACAGTTTTGATTGACACCAAGAGAGGTGTTCATTTTGCAATATGTTTTTTATTATTATGGCTGCGGTGATGTACAACTGTACTGCATCACACTCAGCGGTGTTTCTCTTTCCTCTTCTCGCAAAGATTGATGAGGCAACAAAAATACAGTTTGTGTTGTTCAACTCGGATTTAAACATTTTCTGGAAACATTAGCCGATAGAGTTGCACAAATGAACACAATATCGAGTGAATGCCCACTTGTTTGACATTCACAAATTCACCTATTCACATTTTTATCATGAATTTTATTCACTCATTCTTTTTCCAAATCGCTTTATCCTCACTCGGGTTACAGAGGGTGCTGGAGCCTATCCCAGCTGTCTTCGGGCAGTAGGCGGGGGACACCCTGAACCGGTTGCCAGCCAATCGCAGGGCACACAGAGACAAACAACCATTCACACCTAGGGACAATTTGGAAGTGTTCAATCAGCCTGCCATGCATGTTTTTGGAATGCGGGAGGAAACCGGAGTACCCAGAGAAAACCCACACAAGCACGGGGAGAAGATGCAAACTCCATACAGGAAGGTCGGAGCTGGAATTGAACCTGGAATTGAATTGCACCGTGAAGTCGACGCGCTAACCACTCGACTACCGGGCCACCCACCATGGAACCTATTTTCAGATACAGTCAAACCTCGGTTTTCGAACGCCTCGGTTCTCGACCAAATCGGCCAAAAATTTTGAGTTTTTTATGCCTCGGATGACAACCGAATTTCGGTTCTTGAACAAACTGAACGCACTTGAATGCGTCACTTGACTCCTGTCGCCTTCCTTACACGAGGAAGTGACGCTTCCTCGGGTAGACGAGGAAGTGTATGTCTTTTTTTGTCTTCTCTGCTCAACGTCTTAAATAGCTCCACCAACCGAATGTCGGAGGCTTCGTTATCGACAGGTTGTGGAGTGGCAGTACACACTCTTGCTGTCTTTTTTTTTCAAAATCAAATCATCTATATTTTAAAATACATACATGATGACCAGGATATACACAGGAGCAAGGATTGGTGAGTTTTTTGCAGTGTTGAGGCTGCCAAAAAGCCGCTTCAATTTTGGGAAGAATCACAATAAACACAGCAATTCATAAAGGGACCTTCACGCTGCCTGGAGCTTGGGCCCTGATAAGATAACTCCTGAGGTAATGAAGGTCACATAAGCGTAGACGTGTTATGAGATGACAGCAAATGGGAAACCGAGGAGAGGAAATATTGGAAGAAAAAGAGTAAAGGGTGAGACGGGCTGCATATCAAACCAATGCAAATCTGTTCCCTCCACTTTAATCACTTTAATATGTGTAGCGGCACACGTGCAGGGTGCAAATCCTTAATGTGTATGCATATCCATCCAATGAGAAATTATACTGTGGGCATCGCAGATTCTTGATGTGATGTTTCAGAACATGGCGAGCCTCAAATGCGTCAAATTAGCGACAAAAATGGAGAAGAGCTAATAAACATGCTCAGAAAAATACATTATATGTTAGTGCAATCAAGTCCCACTATACATTGGCTCCATCCATTGTTCCATCCGGACAAAAATCCAACCATCCATCTCATAGAGTGCTTGTCTTCATTCGGGTCATGTGTGAGCTGGAGCCTAACTTTGGTCGCCACTTAATCGCAGGGCATATCTCGCGATAACAAGTACCGTATTTTCTGCACTATAAGGCGCTTCGGAGTACAAGGTGCACCTTCAATGAATGGCCCATTTTAAAACTCTTTACATATATAGGGCGCACCGCATTATAAGGCGCATACAATAGAAGCCACAATAGTGTCTGGGGTGGCGTTATGCATCCACTAAATGGAGCTATGCGAAAGGGAATACAATACAATCCAGCTTTATTTACGCATAGTTTTCACAACCGCTGCAGCTGTAACAAAGCTCTTTACAGAATATTTAAAATACTACGTCCAAGAAATCAGAATATTGGTCCATATATAAGCAGCACCAGACTATAAGGCACACTGTCGCCTTTTGAGAATATTAGAGTTTGGAAAATATTGTATTCATTCAATAATTTCCAGTGAATTTAGAATGAACCAAAAAATGCATGTTTTTGAAAAGTGGGAAAACCACGGTGAAAATTCAAGCAAGCATAGGTGGGACGGAGGGCAGGTAAATTTCACAAAGGAAGGCATGAGTTGAGATACCAACTCACATCGTTTTGAACTTTGAGGCAGATATGCTTACGGCAAAGGCAACATTTCCGATTTGGAAAGCGGAAAATTCGAGCAAAATCCTGATTTCATGGACAAGAAGTTTCTTTAACCAAAGTAGAACCCTCCCATCATCCCATCAAGGTCATTGATGTTGAAGAATGTTCCGTTATGCATTGGGCCAGAGGACAAGGAGATCAAGTATCCAATATCTACGCAGCCTTGCATGTGGATGGGATGCCACTCCAATGACGAGTCCGTGCAATCCTATCCACGCCCTGTAACAAAACTGTTTCCTTGCTGGACTCCATTAAGTGGCTCTTCGGGGGTTCACAGCTGCTTAGGGAATTGCTATTATGGTAAGTGTATGTGTGATGAACAACCCTTAAAGTGAAAATGAGGTCTTGGTAATTATAAAGGCAATAATTGGCTGACATTTTTAAATAGCTCAGGTCCAATATTCACTGATGATTGGTGGCAGAGTGAAGTGGCCTTGATTGGCCTCTCAAGGTAAAATCCTGCCCGAGAAGACGAGCGATGCTAATATTTAGTGAGTTGATATATGATTGTGCTCTTCATTCACATCAGGGAACTTGATGTGGTTAATCGTAACAAAAAGCCTCTCCGCTCTCACTCTCTCTCTCAATTCAGCAAAGTTGGATGTCACAATCACAAAATTTTAATGTGACACAAATAGTAATGTGACCAGAATAGCCTTCATGTTAAAGAAAATGTCGTGGGGGAAAAAAAAAATCATGACAATATGAAAATAAATACGTTCTTTGTTGACAAAACAAATAAGGCAGAGTCCTAATGTGACAGGAATAAAGTTGGAATTTTATGAGGAATAAGTCATCATGTCCTATCTTTTTGAACGAATAAAGCCATCGTGTCACAAAGAAAATTGAAAATGTTACGAGAAAAAAAAACATGAAACGAAACTTGTTCAAGACTTAAGTTAAAAGTCATAAGGCTGCACGTCACAGTGACAGTGTCAGGAGTATCTTCTACTGTTAGAGCAAAACTTTAACGTTACAAATACTTCATAAATGGAGGGGGGGGGATAAGAATAAAGTCTTGCTTTTTCAGGAAAAGTCATTTTAAATGTCAAACATTAACCTAACCAGTTTGGGAACAGCAGCAGCTGCTCTCTCTTTCAGGAGATATGCCATGAATTCATCAGCACGTATCATTAAATATTGTTCAATGAGAAAATGAGCACCACCTGTTACTTTTGACATCTTCTCATCACTCAATGACAAGTTGGTCTCTTTGTGGACGCGACCGCTATCAGGGCACCGATTTACTCGAGATTTGCAGGAAACCGAAGAAAGGGCATCTTTGCTTAGCCGTTAACATTGCTTCGTCAAAAAGAGCAAGCCATTTTCAACACGTTAGAATTTCATTTGTGACAATAACAGATCCACATGGGGATTGTAGACCAATAGTGTACCACTAGACTGTATGACCAATAATAGTATTGATTTGAGACAAAATATTCAATTTACCAAATGAAAATAGGCTTCCGCCAGACAGCGAGGATCGACAAAAAGATTAATTTCGCGCGTAAAATGTAAATTATTGAACCTGACAAATTGCACTGGCTGATTTTGCATCGAAAATTCCCACCTCTGAAAGGCGCAAAGTGGGATAATTGTGTGCAACCATGACTGCAATTTTTGTGGCAAAATGAGAGGCGGCGGGGAGAACTGATTGTTCTATTCATGTCAACATTTTTAAAATGCCAGAGACAAAAATGATTGCGCCATTTGGGCTATTCCGCAATGAGGTTTGAGAACTTCGGAATGATCTCAGGGCTGACAGTCACACACGCGTAAAAAAAAAAACTCCTCAAGTCTGCGTTTCCTTGCATCTTAGTCCTTTCAGCACATTGTGACAATTGGCGATGGCCTTTCATAGATCAGTTTTTGGGCTCGCTCTCCAAAGTTTTAAACTCATTGTAATGGACGATGGGCACATACATGCAGCGATCACTCAAAAACAAAACACGCATTTTGAAATGATAGATTTTTTTTTTTTCTCGGTAACATAGCCACGTGTTTGCTCGCGTCACTCACTAATGCACAGGTGTCAAACTCCGGTCCTCGAGGGCCAGTATCCTGCTTCTTTTCGATCAGGGATGACCAATTCCAGTGCTCGACGGCTCCTCTCCTGGATGTTTTCGATGTTTCCCTCCTCCGACACGGCTGATTCAAATGTTCAACACATCGGCAAACTCTGCAGGAACCTGATAACGATCCAGTTGTTGGACGAGGGAGACATCTAAACCATGCAGGCGCCTCGAGGACCGAATTTGGTCACAGTCTTGGTAGCTCATGTACAACATTGTCCACCAACAGCACTTCCAACCCGTGAGAGTGAACACGTCATTGCGCAGCAGCTATTTGGAAGTAAATCAGGCCCCTGGTGTCAAAATGCACTTGCTCTTCCTCAAAGGTTTTTTTTTTCCCATCAGTGGACAAAAGAGGGGCCTCTGTTCACAAAGCCATGGCGTGTCTAACATAAGGACATGACCTTGGTGTCAGACAGCCGGCTCTGGTTTTATTTCCCCGCTGATCACTTTCTCATTGGCCCGCCGCGAGCTCCTGTGTTTACTGCCGGGCCGTAGCCAATTAGGCCCTTCGTCATCCGCCATCCGTCAGTCCACCTTTTCTCTGCCTCACTGTCATTTTGCATCAAACGCGATGAGACATGCATTGTTGTCGACGAATGCATCCGATCCTCATGGGCATCCCCCAAATATTTGTGGTACTGGACTGCGCATGTCTAGTCAGATATTTGGATGTTTGGAATTGTGGCTGTACTTTGCAGATCTGGGGGACTCGAGTCAAGCATTGTGACTTACTGAAAGTTGCTAATTTAGGGACTTGGAACTTGCTTGACTGAAACTTTTGAAAGACAACATGCAATTTTAACCTTTTTTAAAAATATATATTTTTATTATTGTGTAACCTATTCAATGGATTTTTCACGACAAAGTCATGAAATTTGAGGCGGTGTTCTACAGAGGGCTGACTGGTATATGAGTCAGTTTAAAAAGGAAATATTTAGCTCAATGTTGGTGTATGGATCAGAGATTCACACACACACACACGCGCGCACACACACACACACGCGCGCGCACACACACACACGCGCGCGCACACACACACACACACACACACACGCACGCGCGCGCACACGCACACACACACACACACACACACGGTATGCCTTGGGCTTAGACGTGCAAAGGGATTCCGAGCATCTGGGGACTAAAACTTCTCTGAGCTTGTCATAACACCTTGAGAAGTGCATGTGACTGCCAGGCGAGTTGTTTGGTGTTACTCTGCACTGTTTGCATGACTGCTGTGTTTATTACGGCGCACCAACGAATGTCTCGCTCGGGGTAGTGTGTGACAACCCATGATAGTTAAAAAACAAACAAACACATATAATTTCACCTACTTCTCTCCTCTTCCAAACTGAATTTCAACAACACACCCAATATCCTATCAGACAAAGTAAATGTAGGACAAAATGTCTTCATGGAAGGCACAAAAACTTAAAATATCGACTCAGCTTGTTGGAGGTTTGCGGTGCTTCCCCAGCGTTGTGTCAATAAGATGGAAGAGATACCAGGTGACATGCAAGTAGACCTGGACACCCCCACAAGACCCTCACAAGACTCCCAGAAGCAGGCCGAGAAGACAACCCAAAGACATTGCTTGGTTTTTTTCAGCAGCATACATCAGACATTGTAGGGAGAACATACAACCAAATGGAATATCAGTTTGGAAATAACGGCAAGTCTTTCCCTGACAGCCCAGCACACGAGGAAACTCAACCACACTCCCAAAGAGCTGAATGATATCCCGATCCAAGTTTCGAAGGTAATACACCTGGAGAACATCCATCATGAATTACTGGCAATCTTGAGACACGTGCACAGGCATAAAGTGAAAAAGTTGGAATGATTTTGATTATTTCCCTTTTCTTCCTGGTGGATATCTTGGCGGTTTTGGTATCTGTAATTTCGTCGATTGCCATCATTACGAGTGATTACATGAGATGCTCTCCAGCCACAAAAGTTGCGTAGGCTGTGCAATTCCCTTCAAAAATGGCCAAGCGCACTGAAAAGACACCAGGAGACGGGTCGAAACACCAGAAACCTGCAGCCACTCCAGACCAGAAACCTGCTTTTTTAATTATTTTATTTTTTAAATACTTTTTGGGTGAAAGTGAAACTGATAGGACGCTTAGGGTGTAGTGTACATTAACACAAAAATATACAATATTAAGACTGCGCACACAGACACCCCACCCTCCCCATTTCCCCCTACACCCTCCGCGATCGAGGGTTGGGCATACATTTCAGTTCCAAGCGGAGCTTTTCTTTGCCCCATTTGTGTTTTCTGCCCGACCCTCTTTTTCCTTCAATCCACGCATCATTCACAGGATTCTCTCTGTTCTTCTTCTTTGCCTTCCCAACCCATCTACTCTTCCTCTCTCCAATCTTCCTCTACATCGAACAGTTCGGGGAGAGGCCTACTGAATAAAGATACATGCAAATCTACCTAACAGGCTTTAATACACTTCTCGGTCACCGTCGTTTATTTATTTATCATTTTGCATACGTCCACCCCATCGGCGCTCTTTTTCTTTCCGCTTTGTTTAACGTCACTGAGTTTCATTTAGTCAAGCTCTGTATCTGTCTCATACGTATTTGTTTTGTGCGTGACTCTCCCTTTCCTCTTTTGTCACTCTGAGGAACTTTTTTTTTTTTTTACATAATTGTAATAATCATTTTCACGTGTGCTTGTTCCTCATGTGATCTCCCTAAAAACATTTGCAGCGAGAACAGGCCCCTGAGAGCTTTACAACCCCAAACACCCTGACTTTGTTTGTTGGTTAATGCCCAAGGCTGCTGCACAATATCCGTGGGCTGTGCTTAAATAATCCGCATTACTTTAACACCTTATAATAATTATTTTCCTGTAAGCAACCGTGGCGTATTTGACATCACTGATAAAACACAATCTGCCCTTTAAGTTTCTTGTTGTAGTGGGTAAAAACCTATCATGGTTTTTACTCCCTCAGCACAAAATTGACAAAGAGGCGGATATCGATTTGTTTCCCCCTCAAAAACAAACAACCTCAACTTGCGTAGCTCTTAAAATCAGTGGATTTAAATCACAGGGAAGTCGACGGTGCGAAACGCGTCAAATGTAAGTACACATTTTTGCCCGCTCAGTAAAACAATACACAAAGAGTTGCTAAATGTAAGTATTATGCGAGAGTTTGTCCATTGGGAAAGTCGGCCCTATGAAAACAACACAGCCAATGGTTATGTTTGAGTCAGATTCACATTTTTTTCTTGATAGATATAGATGTAGATACAGCCAGATATATAAATGTAATCGTTCATATAGGAAGTCAAAAAGAGCCGTATATTTTTATGTTGATTTCAATAGAGCACCAATCATGTCAAATCAAGATTTATTTCCTCACATAATTTGAAATAAATCGGCACATTTCTGTTGCAGAACCCACGAGGGGAGGCGAGAAGCCGTGGATTTTGATTTCCTTCTCTCCAATTTAAAGGCCCGCAATTACACATCCCTGGAGGAAATGTCCTCTCGCTTTTATTTTATGAATAGAGCCGTTTTGTGTGTCACAATATCTTCACCGGCGAGGGGAAAAAAAACCCCCTCATCTGTCAACGGCAATTTGGCTAAAGCTCCTCCGCGTATGCATGTGTGTAGAGTACTAGTAGCCCTCTGTGTTGCCTACTGACGTTTAGGCACTATGACGCTAATTGCCATGCTTAGCCAAAAGGGTTAGCTTAACGTTTCCGAACAAGCCGGGAGATTTGTCGGCTTGTGTGCGATACTTTGCATGCGTTTTACGCGAAGCTGTCACATCAAAACATCATTTTTCAAACCTTCAGCGCTACTAATGCTTCTCATGGGATACCTCAATGTTTCCCGGGGTCTCGAGAGTGCCATGTGCTCTCATTTCTCTCCATTATAGTGGAGTACTTTTCCAGGAAGGGAATACACATGATAATTGAAGGTGACCTCGATTAAAAACTGGGCAGTTTTACGGGTCACTCTTTCCCGATTAATGACAAATGTGTGAAAGAAAGAATGCCATGGCTCGATTACCAGCGGACATTTTTGACTCGTTTTGTTAGAAGAAACATCGACTGTATGTTAAGCACGAGATAAACGCTTTCTGAACCTCCTCAATACTAACATTTTGAATGCGTTTATTCTTGTTAAAAAAAATGCACAAAAAGAGTTCTTGCAGTTAATGTTGGTTTCTGTTCTGCCGTTTTGTGCTGCCTTTGAATGAGAATTTTTTTTCAATGCAAGCGAGCTCTTAGGTGGCAAAGAAAAAAAAATCACACTGGCTATTTTGTGGTTGGCTTCTATTGTACGTGTATTGAGGAATGTTATTATGAACAATGACATTTTTAGAACACATATTTGGTTCATATTTAAAAGGGAATTTTTGTCATACATCTAGTTTGGAAGTGCGTAGTGCCATGTGCCCCCCGCCCGCTGACGCACTGATGAAAAATGGGCTCCACCAACATTGACGTTGGCCAACCGTGCTCTACATTATCAAAGGCATAATTAAAATACCGCACAACATTGTTTTTTTGTCCATCAGGAACGTCGACTGCGTGTGAACCATTAAACTGCAGCTGTCCCACTTCAACCATGCAATGTTAAATGAGTCCATCTGAATGATTCATCTGTCGTTGTGATATAGCAGTGGTTCCTAATCTGGGTTCAACCGAACCCTAGGGGTTCGGTGAATCGGTCTCAGGGTTTTGACGGAGCCTCTGCCATGGAGGTTAAGACACACCCGACTCAACATGTCAGCTCGTTATGACACGCCCACTTGGCCATCACTGGCTGCAGATGATCACATAACATTGCTTGTTCAATCAGTGCTGCGGAAAATTTAGTTCGCTCAGTAGTCAAAGTGTGACTGTCGTGATAGTACGTCATGCACGGTTCATTTTGTGCACAATTAAAGAAACGTACACTTATGTCAAGAAATTTTATTTACTTTTTTTCTGGTTTTAATAAATGTGGGGTTTTTTGCATGTTAAATTTATAAAATAAACTTTTTTCACTCATGAAAGTGCATATGAACTCGTCGGGTTCAGTACCTCTAACAAGGTTAAGAACCACTGTGATCGAGTATATACCCATGACGAGACATGTACAGTATTATTTTATTATTTTACACCTCTTCCTCCACTCCTGAACTGAACAGTTTTCTCCCTCTCATTACCTCTGCCTTCAATTTTTTTCTTACCTTTTCCGCAACAACTTACCTACACCACTACTTCAAATGTAGAAACGCAATGCCACTTCGGCGCCTTCTCGTAAGTCATTTAAGATGTCACGGATATCTAAGGAAGCAATTACACGTGGTGGGGACTTGTCCCCTGCCTCGGCTGTAGCTGCGCGCAGACGAATGCACAGGCCGCCACGTATAGCCGCTGAAGCTAATGGAGCAGAAAGCCAATTCTAGCCTAGTGTGCTGGTGATAATTATGACCGATTTCAGATGTCGCCTGCTATTATTGCCGGCACTTGACATGTATATGCATGATAGAGAAATCTACGAACAAAATTGTATCATGTTTAAAGTTTCGGTTAATTTGGGCATGTCTGGACATGCTCAGCGCAGAGGTGTCGGCCGTTTGGGCGGAGGGCCTTTTCTTGAGTAATCACGGGGGGCGAATAGATGGAAGAAGACTAGATTCAATCACAGAGTGGGAATGAACAAAGAGTTGTTGAGTACCAATAGACAGTTTGGGAACAGCAGTCACGCCCAGGTGATCATTTGTCATCAGAAAAGTCTGTGACTTGTGTATTCGGGTAGATCAGATCATTACCGAGAGGCCGGGCCGGGGGGCGCGGTATGCAAATCTCGGGGGCAGTGTTTTTCTTGTATTTTACAATAAAAGTTCGAACCGGCGGAGAGGGAGCTGAGATTGTGTATCATCGGAGCAACTAACCGTCGTTCGCTCTCAGAGATCCGCTCCCGCCGATATTGAAGACAATTTCCCTGTGTGCCGAGTCATTTCTTTAACTTTGTCCGAGAAAATCTCTGACAATGCATGACGGTGAAATATGACAGGAATGAATGTCATAAGACATGGTAGAACACCGAATGATAGACAGAATGGAAAGAAGGTGGGTGAGAATGATGGAACAGGAAAAGAGGTTCTCAGCATGAGAGCCTAGAATGCGGTAGAAAAACCCCAGTGGATCATTCAGTTTTGGACTTAATTGGGTCTGGTTAGACTTTCCTTTTGGAATGCGAACAGCAGTTTCTCAATTTCTGGAATGCAACCTGCCAGGAGACATCAGCCCACTTCACTAGACTCAACAACTTTAACCAAACCACTTCACCACCACTGTTTGAATTGAAGTCAAACTGAATTTTATTGTCCAGGAGGGATGTCACCTTTGGGACTTACAACAGAAGTAAGTAAGTACCGGTACGTAAGTAAATGTATGCTTTTGTTAACAAGAAATGTCAGACTTTTTAACCACCAAACAAGAATTTGGTAAATTTAAGTAACATCTTCTCTAACGTCCTTTCACAGTGAAGATGTGGAAAGCTATGCTAGCTTCTCATGCTCGCTGTGTATATATATATATATATATATATATATATGTATATATACACACACACACACACACACACAAACACACACACACAAACACAGTCAAACACAGTCAAACCTCGGTTTTTCGAACGTCTCTGTTCTCGACCAAATCGGTCAAATGACCAAAAACTTCGAGTTTTTTAATGCCTCGGATTATGACCGAAAATCGTTTCTCGAACAAACTGAGCGCACTTGAATGCGCCACTTGACTCCTCTCGCCTTCCTTATACGAGGAAGTGACGCTTCCTCGGGTAGCGCTCCATTGTGAGCAGACGTGTTCAATAAAGATTTTTTTTTTTTTTAAAGAGCGTGGTTTCGCTTTTCGAACAAATCGGTTTTCGAACAGCCTTCTGGAACAGATTATGGTCGAAAGCCGAGGTGTGACTGAATAAGAAAATGTGTCTGTGTGTGTGTGTGTTTTGTCTTGATGTTACTGTCAACCAGAAAATCTGAATTATTGACGTAGACCTGCAGTATAAAACCAGCCCAACTTGAAAAGAGTGGGCGTGAATTAAAGCTGGCATTCAGTAGCATCCTTAGAATTAATAGCCAGAATTAGTGCCTCTGTGTCTGCATGTACAGTGATGTGCACAAACACTTTAGCATATCATAAATGAAACCTGTCCACACAGACCCTTTATATATCAACATGTCAGTGCTTGGAGCCAGTTGCCCATATTTCAAAAAGTGCTAATGCTGCGAACTCTGTGTGCAAAAAAAAATAAAATAAAAAAAGTTTCAGAATGCAGCCATTGTTAATATTTTTACAAGACAACCATTACTCAGCATGCAGCCGTGTGTAGAATCGGAATAAATTTGGACACATGCGGCGGCGGGGAAGAGAGATGAAATTGATCACCGAGTCAGAAAAGTAACGCACTCTAAAAGCTGTTGGAGTTAAAAAATGCTTTAAGAGCACAGTGGGGGAAATGGTACAATCACTTTTAGCCTTGCTCTGCATTCAAATTATGACAATAAAACAAAACTGGCCAACAAACGGATTCATTATTTGTCCTATATTTGCTGCAAGAGGACCAGTCCAGTACATGGGTCATTGAACAGCGTATACACAATCAATCGTTTTTAAGTTGTATCGTACGGCGGTTAAAGGGGACATTGTGAAAACTTGACTTTTGAATCATCTCTGCAGTGCCTGCCCACCTCTCAAGTGTGATATCAAACAACCCCGTACCTCTTTTATCTCACTGTTTCTGAAAATACGTCTGTGAGACAAGCTATTGTAATCCTGATAAATTGTGTCGTCACATTTTGGCTAATTTCCATTCCGTAATTTTCATCTCATTTTCTTTTCTTTCAAGCCTGGTACACATCAGGATTTTTCAAATCTTGAGATCTTTTATCTTTGGCACACATAACACCAAAAATATGGTCATTTTACAGTTTACGTGTTAAATGAACGCATGTTTTTTTTTGACTCGGGGAAGAAACCAGAGTAGACGGAAAAATCCCATGAAAGCACAGGGAAGCATGCAAATGCGGACTCCGATTAAATCATGAAGCGAAAACTGTGAAGTAGATACGCTAACCACTCATTTTGACCTTCGATTTTTGACCTCTGAGGTTCCGCGGTACTTTCCAATTCAGTTCAGCCTTTTATGCATGAAAAGAAACTCTTAATTCGAGCTACGTATGATAAAATGTTACACGCTGTGTTGTATGAACAGCTTTTCTGAGGATGCAGCATTATGAGGCAACGCACGCACTCGCGCTAATGGGGCAGTTAACGCAGAGACTTTCTTAAAGCAACATTTACTTCTCTTTAGTCACTTGATTCCATGCTTATGTTTCCTGTTATGAAAGAAAAGAAGAAAATGTACTGATAAAGGGGAATGGTTACCACAGTGGTAATTAAGCAATTTCATTCGGCGAGTTGGGCTTAATGTAATCATGCTATGATGTAAAGATTCATTTTTGCCTATGAAGATACGCTGCTCAGTACACTTCCCTTATCTTCATACATATGCAGCTTGAATCGGGGATGGAACTGTGTGTGTGTGTGTGTGTGTGTGTGTGTGCACATGCTCTCGCACTCTATGCTCTACGGATCTAGCCAACCGCCCTCTCGCTGCCTCTCAGATCAGTCTGCAAAGGCTTGTTTCTCGGATGTCTCTGAAAGATTATCAAGAGCGATGATTCTGTGCTATGGGGTGTGTTAAACGATTTTTCCAGGAGGAGACCCGCGATTGTTGGTGAAGATATCGTTGCGTGTGTGTGGGCTGCGTTGGGGGAAGAGTGGCCTCCTCTTCCCCGCGTGTTCGTTGAATTTCGGACGAGGAGAATGTTGGTAAACCAAATAAAGGCTGGAGGCGATGAACAGTTCCTTCGAAGGGTTTACTTTATTTTTCTGCAGTTTACGAATCGATTCGGGCTCCTGAGGGGTCCAGATTTGAATCAGGAAGCGTAAAAGAAACACATTCATGAGATTATATAGAGACAATATGATAATGAGAGGCGGGGAGGTACGCCTCTCATGCAAATCCCAGAAACAAAGAAAGTAACATGTCATCTGACCCGGTGTGGCTGGAAGAAGTTGGGAGCGGTGAGGTGAGACCAGACCACCACTACCCACCATTTGGTGTGATGGCAGGAACACAGATACTTGAGATAACAGTTCCTCTTTTGATGTTAAACATGTCCTGTGGAGGGGGGCCCTAAAAGTGGTGTGGGTCGAGGGGCACTAAAGGTGATTGTAAACACAGTGAGCAGGAAATACCTTCAACAGCATTCTACATTGTTTCTTTCAAGTGTCTGAACAAACACAACTAACAGAGAGGAATAACACCTTAACCATCAAACCTAACTAAGAAGAGAGGAATAATACAAGAGTATTCCAATTCTAGGAGATGATTGTGACAAGGACGCCAAGCTACGCATGGGAAGGCTATACAGCATGACTAAATATGAGCAGAATACAGACTTCAGCTGCTACGTGTGTGATTTTGCACCACTCATGATAAAAGCAGTTGGCACGCACTTGCCATATTTTTATCCTCGTCAAATGAGGGGTCTCTCTCTCTCTCTCTCACACACACACACACACACACACACACACACACACACACACACACACGCGCGCGCGCACACACACGCACATAAATAATAAATTAAAATGTTTAGATTTTAAATGGAAATAAAGAAATATAATTTGCTTCCAGACTTCAGGCGGTCAATGCAGTGGTGGTTCTACACTAATTTTATTATGGGGGCCAAGCTGGGGCCAGTAGGTTTTCAGAATGTCAGCTATACTGTATGTCTACTGGGTAAACTATTGAGCCCCTGAAATTGGCTTTAGTCCCTACATGGGAAATCTTGTCATACTGAAATAAAATTGAATGTCTACACTTGACATTCCATCCCAATGATTGTATGAATAGCAAATCCATCTATTACACAGCTATGTTGTAAAGAAAGAGCACATCCGTTCAATGTAAGCAATGTTGAGACATGTGCACAAATATTTCTTTGAAAATGCCTCTTATTAATCCAGTTCACATTGGGTTTTGAAAGAGATGTGGAATTCCATCCATCCATCTATTTTCTAAACCTCTTATCCTCACAAGGGTCGCGTGGGGTGCTGGAGCCTATCCCAGCTGTCTTCGGACGGGGGGGGGGGGGGGGTACACCCTGAACTGGTTGCCAGCCAATCATGGGGCACAGGTAGAAAAACAACCATTCACGCTTACAATCAAATCTAAGGACAATTTAGAGTGTTCCATTAACCTGCAATGCATGTTTTTTGAATGTGGGAGGAAACAGACATCGGAAAAAAACACAAACTAGGGCTTGGGAAGAACATGCAAACTCCACACAGGAAGGTCGGACGGAGCCAGAATCGAAACCTGCACCTCTGCACTGTGAGGCAGATGTGCTAACCCATCACCCAGCATGCCACCGGGAGGTAAATTGTTGAGGCAACATATTGACAAGTCACCAACCAAACAAACAAACAAAACATAATAAAACACTAATGTTCTCCTTACGCCACACAAAAAAAGAAAAAAAAGCAGCACAATTGTAAAGTGAGACACATAAAAGGAAGGGGCTGCACTCAAAATAAAGACTAAAAGCAAGCAGGTAAATGAGGACTTATGTAACTCCACTCCTGCCGTTTGTGCAGACATGATTCGCGGTTCGTTGACTTACCCTGCTGACTCCTCGCCCACGGTCCTCTCCGTAGTTTGTGCCCAGGATCTCAAAGAAAATATTGGGGTTGGTGCCGTTGTCGGTGAACTCCAGGAAGCTGGTCAGGCCACTCACGCCAAACTGCAACCACATAACAAAACACTTAAAAAACAAATATTTCACACTTGTTACACAGATCTAAAGTTGCACAAAATGAAAAGTTCAAACCGTCATCCTGCTTCTCCAGTAGAAGATGTATGGGTGAGTGCGCATGTGCGTGAGAGTGAATGTATGTGCGTGCATGCATGCATGCATGGGTATGTGCAGGCACATAACATTGCGGCGTGTGGTTTAGCATTGTACCAAATCATTTTGATTGGTACCATATTGTATTTCACCAAATCTTAGGGTATACATGTAGTGTAGAGTGCAATGACGTTGTATCATATTGTAACATACTGTATCGTAATGTAAAGTACAGCATCATCATTATGTATCACATTGGACCATCTTTTTTTCAATCATATATAGTGCCAGATCTTGTATCATATCATCTGTTTTCTAATCCGTTTATCCTCACAAGGGTTGTGGGCGTGCCGGATGCAATCTGAATTGGTTGCCAGCCAATCACAAGGCACGCATCGCCGAATAACCATTCACACTCACACTCACACCTAGAGACAAGTTAGAGTGCTCCATTAACCTGCGTTTCATACTCCACCATATTCCATTGTACCGCATCACAGTGCATGATAAGATACTATATCGTAGCGTACCGTATAATACCTCATGGTATCGTACGTATATTGTACCGTAACATATTCTATGGTATTAACAATGTCCACTCATATTGTATCATACTATGCTGTATTATATTGGACCATATTGTCCGATATCTCATACAATCACATCAAATTACACCATATACATTGAACCATCTCGTATTGTACTTTATTGCATCGTGTTTTATCATACATCATTGTAGTATTGTACTCTTATGTATTGTTTCAAAAATGCACTGTATAGTACTGTACCATATTTCAGCGTATTGTACAGTACTGTCCCATATGACATTGTAGCATATTGATCATGTCATATATGTAAGCGTATTTTAGGACATATATGTTTTGGTATCATATTGTGATGATCACATTTCGCTTGGTATGATGCCAGTTTAGGACTTGGCTTTCCATCACAAGCAATAAATGGCGCAAAGGCAAGAAGTCAGTTTACATCCATGGGAACCAAATAACATACAACAGTGCAGTTTAATAACTTTTTCGTGATGCAATCCAAGAGCTTCCTGCAGTCCCTCCACTCTCTTTTCGCATTACACTCACCATATTTCACTGCAGCCAGTCATAAATTGCATCATAACGGTCAAAAAGGCGCTTGTAACGAGCGGAGACGGATCAGCCCATTATACCCATTCAAAGTGTTGGCTCTCCTTTAAGGCGGTTTGCGGCAAAGTGGAAATGCCGGTGAAGACAATTTTGCTAACAGCATGAATTTCAGCAGGTTTCAGTTATCGGGAGAGCACACAACAACACATTTTGGAAGTTAGAATGAGCTATTTTTGCTAACAAAACAGTCATCGTGGTGAGAAAAAAAAAGTATGTTTAACATTTCTAGGACATAAATAGAAAACAATCAAATGAAAAAAAAAAGATGAAATATATTGGTAGATGTGTTTAGCTTGTTGTGCCGCATGACAATTTATTCTATTCTTTATTACGATGTACTGTCTGTCAGTCCGATTATATTTTGGGGCTGATTTGCAGAAGACTCAAGAAAAAGAGTGTAATGGTATATTTAATGAAAACAAGCAACAAAAAAAAAAAAAAAACATCATGGCAGAAAAATTGCTAAATAAACAACACATGTCCATGAGCTTGAAGCATATGCCTACATTCAAGTTCCTATTTTGACTTGTCTCTTGTGTATTATTAGCTGTTTTTTTGGGGTTTTTTTTGTGCTTGTTGAATCCATTTGTGAGGCATATTTTAAAGTCATATTGCTTGTTAAAATAAACTTTTGAAAGGATCCCCCCCCCCCCCCCCCCTCTTTGTTTCTTGTCTCAGGCACTATAGATGAAACCGCAAAATATTCCGTCTTTTGGAAGATTGCTCGTATGCTGTAGAATTCCCTCTAGGGATGAATTCTGACACCAGCAGATCCGGAAGAGTTTGGCAAGTTACCCTCCTTTACAACCTGTACAGATCCCATTGTTTTTTTGTTTTTTTAATTCCCAAAGTACATCATCTCTCAATGAAAGTTTCACTCAACTTTCAGATAATACAACAATTCAATTATCAGGGTTTTCGGCACACCCTCAACAGTTCACTTTTGCTCGTGTGTGTGTGTGTGTGTGCTTTACTTATTCTGCAGCCTTTTAGTTATTTGTCTCAACTTTTTTTTTCCCATTTCACCTTGACTTGCATTCTTTCATCACATTTAAATCCAGTTGGATCTGTGCCTCCTTGTTCTGATACTGATATAAAAAAAAATATAAAAACACTACTCCAGGAACGGCAGCTCTATCGAACGACATCGCCAAGTGAAATGCTAATTTAGGATTAGCGCGAGGCAATAACAAATGCAGCGCGGTGGCTTTCGTATCTATCGCGGCGTTTCACCTTGAGATTGGGCCATGCTTTGGCGCAAAACTTTCATCAGCCAGTGCGGCTCTTCAAGAAGGCGTCCCTGGTGGCAATCTCTTCAGAGTTGATTTAAATATCGCCCAGATGTGACAGAGTTTATCTGTGTTAAATTTTCGAGTGTTTAGGAGGTTCACCTGCCCGTGACTTTAATTTGCATACTGCAACCCTAATTATACATCGTCATCCAGGACATCTTCAGAGAGGTTGGATTGTTTTCTGTAACTACATACTGAAGTGTGTCATAACAGTGCGTGAGGCGAGTCCTCAAGGGCAGGTGCTCTCAAACTTTTTGCTCCAAGGAATCCTAACACAAATAGAATCTTTTCCAATGACAAAGTTATGTTTTGTTTCGTGTAATTGGACTCTTGTCGTTTCATTTATATTGTCGGATTTACTATTACCTTGCCTTTGCAAGCGCTTTTTATTTATGCATTGTTTTTTCCCCGACTCCTTGTGACCGGCGATTTCCGTTTATACTTTGTCGGTGCGCTTTTATGTTCATAATAAATATTTGTTGCTATAGATTTTCTTTGTGTCTACGTTTGTGGGATCCAATCGCCATTCAGTTCATCCACGAACTGCGATAGTGTTCATCTCATACCTTTTTGACAGTGTCCAGCATGCTTTTCCCCCCTTGCCAGGGTTTGGAGTTCTTCCGGATGCAGCTCAAACTGGCCATGCTGTGCCACTTCCTGTCCTCCAGCTTTCGATGAAAGGTGTTCGCCAGCAGCAGCACCGCGTCATAGATGTAGCGATTCGTGATCTACAGACACAGACAAGGAGAAATATTCAACCCTTAAGAAAACAAAGCTGGAGAAAGAGATGCTTGCTGCTGTTAAATTCATTCATCATTTCCATGATTAAGAAAGGCATGGCCCCGCTGTTTCTTGAAATTTAGCATACACCCGCCCCCCAGATTTGTTTAATTTTAGTTCATTTATTTATTTATTCTTAAAAATGTTTAGGGGACAAAACAAGATTAAATAACACATTATTCCAACCGAGTAATACTATAAAATACAATTATTATGAATTGAAATGTGAAGCGTGTTCTTAACTTCATAATGTTATTTTTATTTCTGTATTATTGCATGGTTCAAAATATCTACAATTACCCAACAGTGACTAATAGAAAAACGATGACAATGATGTCACGTAGACTCAAATGACGTGATAATGGCACAAACAAGAAATACAACTCAAATGACAACAACAAACATGCAAGAAAATAAAATACAAATTAAAACAAATAATGATCCGCCCTAATATAAAATGGACAGCTCTAATAAAAACACAATCAATATTTCAAATGCATACGACTGCTACTCATAATAATAAAGCATATTTATTGTACTTGTATCTGTTTTTTCCTGTAATATGCCTCGACAAGTTTCTCAAAGCCAATTGACATTAATCAAGGTTGATTTCATCTGGGATGAGTTGAAATAAATAGACGTGCACTTGGCCAACTTGCGTTGATGTAAATGTGGGTGTTTTGCAAGCATCAAGTTAGCTTGGCTTTTTCATGCAAATCCAGTGTGACTCACTGCCAGATGCACACAAGGCAATCTGAACCCACCACCGTTGCGCTAAAATGACATTTACCAACCACAGGATTGTTTTAAGTCCAAGCACATCTAAGCCTGCAGTGTGAGTGTACCTCCATGCAGCGAGGCGGGGGCGATTCAGCCCTGTGATGGATGACACTGTGATTTACTGAGACTCTCCTCTTCCACACACAAAAAAAAAAGATAACGAGAAGATAATGAAAAGACTGACGGCGGCGGCAGAAGCCGCCATTGCGCACACGCAGTTGACGCCCGCCATCTCCCATTAATTAAGCACAGTTATTTCGCACAAGCGCACGCCGGCAGCACCACCGCTCATACATCAAAACAGGACTGCGGGCTTGTCTATTTTTAGACGTTGGCGTGTAGAAATAATCAAAGCGCTAGTGCACACAGAGGCATCCAACGACGATGGCCGCCACTCTTCA
This sequence comes from Hippocampus guttulatus, assembly GCF_054856545.1. Taxonomy (NCBI): domain Eukaryota; kingdom Metazoa; phylum Chordata; class Actinopteri; order Syngnathiformes; family Syngnathidae; genus Hippocampus; species Hippocampus guttulatus. The sequence goes on along the minus strand of NC_141265.1, from coordinate 12,516,246 downwards.
TTTGCAGTTGCAAGCGCACCCTGTTTGTTTCTCTAACTGGAACACGGTGCAGCGTTGGATTCGTTTTGTCGTGCGACAGAAAACTTGTTGACATTCATGTTGCATACGATACTATTCCTGATGGCTGCATTTTGTGAGTCGCCATTAAAGCACTGGAGACACGCACCTATCCTGTCTGTCTGGAAGAAATCAAAACCTGGATGGCACAAAATTTCTTGAGATTCAATGAAAAGAAGACAGAGGTGATATTGTTTGGTCCCAGTGGCCCTTGTACATTCCATCCTGTAGACTTGGGCCCCCTGTCTCCTTATCTTAAGTCAACAGTCTCAAACTTGGGCCTTAAACTGGACAGTGATTTCAAACTCGATCGGCAAATTGGTGCCGTTGTTAAATCCAGCTTCTTTCACCTTAGACAGCTGGCCAAAATAAAACCTCTCCTCTCACATGAACACTTTGAGATGGTAATTCATGCCTTTGTCACATCCCGGCTCGATTACTGCAATGCCCTTTACTTTGGAGTCAGCCAGTCCTCCATTAAGCGCCTTCAGCTGGTCCAGAATGCCGCCGCTCGCCTCTTGACTGGTACTCGTAAGAGGGAGCACATAACTCCTACTCTGGCATCCCTTCACTGGCTCCCCATTCATTTTAGAGTTATTTTCAAGATCCTCTTATTTGTTTTCAAATCTCTGAATAATCTCGCGCCACCTTACCTCTCTGAGCTCATCCGCCCCTACACACCTGCCCGGCGCCTCAGGTCTGTGGACCAGACTTTATTAGAAGTACCAAGAACTAAACTGAGGCTCAGAGGGGATCGAGCCTTTTCTGTTGCTGGTCCCTCTCTCTGGAATGACCTCCCACTAAACATTCGGCAAGCCTCCTCGCTGCCCATCTTCAAAACCCTCCTCAAAACTCACTTGTATTCTTTGGCATTCGACTCAGCATGACTTAGATTTGTTCTTGGTTTTACTGTTTGGTGCTTTCTACCGCCTTTATTACCGATTTGTCTTACTGTTTATTGTGCATGTTAAATTGCTCCATGTACAGCACTTTGTATGCAGCGATGGCTGTTTGAAAGTGCTCTATAAATACTGTTGACTTGACTTGACTTGACTTGACCTTCAGAAAAGTAACTGAAGCTGCAATTTAAATGCATATATTGGTATTCGCTGATAAATAGGAATCGGTGTCAAGGAAGTGTGCTCATGTGATACATTTTGACAGAAACAAGCTTTGTACTATCCGAAAGGGTCTAAATTCAGTTTGGGGTGGTGAATGGACATTACAGAGCATCTTCTATAGCAATGGGTGGCAACTCAAGATGTTGAAAGAGCAATATTGGACCAAAAAAAAACCCCCCAAAAAACAAATATGTCTGGAGACGAAAAAAAATAAAATAAATTAAAAGCCTTATATAAGCCTGATAATGAAGGAAACACATGCTGTATGTATCTATATTAGCTAGATTAGGCTACTATCAAAATTACTAAATTGGCTACAAATCCACAATGAGCCTTCATGATTAAATGTTTTTTTCCCCCTGCAGTGCATCCTGTAGTGCAGGGGTGCCCAACCTTTTTTGACCAAAGATCTACTTTTCGATCAACCATCCTCCAGAGATCTCCTCGTTACATCACACGCGCGTACACGCATGCCATAATAAGCAACAACCATAATGGCCGCTAAGATGAACGAGGCACGGGACGCACTTTGGCAGCGTGTTAACTACCGTAGCTCACGTGTACCGTTTAAAAATGCTTCCCTCGGCCCTCCAGATTCCCACACTTCGCCAGTAGCCTCGGTGAATTGGACATGAAACGCCGGTTTTCTGACAGCAGCCATCGGCCTGACATCCCGCCCTGCTAGTAGAAACATGTGGCGCAGGCTATCACGCAATTCTTCGTTGACAGAGATGTTGACATTTAATATTTATTCGACACATTTTTACAGCATTGGAAAACGTTTAGAATGTTTGTGTCATGTTTGTGTCATGTTTGTCCTCCGACAGAAACCATATTAAAACAAAAAATATTTCACAAGAGATTCACATGCACAGATCTCAGATATTTGCGTGTGGCAAGGCCATCCCTCCTCTGTCCGCTCCAAGTCAAGTCAGCTTTTTATTGTCAAATATGCTCTATGCGTAACATACAGCACAGATGAAATGACTTAAGGCAGCGTCGCTGTCGCAACTGAATGTTATCAAGCCATCTCCTGTTTCTCGTTTAAAAATTGGAAATTGAAAAAGCGAAAACATTCTCTTATCTAGTCTTCCATTACGTGTTTATTTAACACAAGTCAGGAAAAACAAAATGCGACAATTAATGTGTTTGCCTCAAGCTCATTTTGCCTCGACCTGGGAAATCTTTTGCTACAACCTCTTAGCATGGACATTTTTGTACCCCGACTTGGAAAATTGTTTTTTTGTTTTGTTTGTGTTTTTCAGTATTTAGAAGGTGTGGAAAAAGTGTGTAAAGAATTGAACTGATATATACCATTGGACATATACTGTAATATATGCCAAGGTATGTACCCAAGTCACATTTGAAATAGTGCAAACACTGATTGTTTTTATCAACTTTTTGTTCAGTGAGCAATTGTATATAAGATAGAGTATCAAGGTTTTTTTTTTTTTTGGTTTGTTTTTTTTAATGAAAGGCTGCATGGCCTAAAATGAGCACCTGGAAGAATTTTGTAGTCCCCGGTTTGGCCCGTGTTAAAACATCAATAACGAGTAAAGCTATATCATTGTATCGTGCAGTGGAAAAGCTTTTAAGGACACCATTTTTCAGCCCAGTTTAGCATGATTGATGCGAATGTCGTACTGTGCTATCCCAAACTGGAGAGGGTATGATAGGAAAAGAGCAGAATAATAAGTTTGAAATGAAAAGGAACTCAATGATGTCAATGACATCAAGGTTTTTCTCTTGTATAATCTTTTTTTTTTGAGGGGCGACAGACAGGCAGATAAGATAAAAGAGAAAAAAACATCAAACTTTCTCTTTCTCTCTGCCTTTGGAGGACTCTCTTGTCATAGCTCTCGCTCTTTTTGCTTTTTCTGTGGAAATTAAAGTGGGGAAAAAAAATCTAACGCTCACTGTGGTGACCCCCTCCCGATCAATGGACTATACATTCCGCGTGGGCATCATTTGTGCCCTTGGGTGTGTGTTTGTGTGCACGTTTGTGTGTGCACACAAACACACGTATGTATCACCCTGCGTATGTATCAGCCTGCATTGCTTTGCTTCAGAGCAGTGTGAAATTGGGCATCTGAGGCTACTGTGACTCCTCTATGCGTCCCACCCATACAAGGTATACATAAAAACGCACTATCCTCCAATGACTTTAAGAAAAAAAACCTCACTATGAATTTAATGCTTACAACAGGACGGCGGTTGGGGTCTTATTAGGAATAACGGATTCTCCCTCGCACTGCACCGGAGCCTCCTGGTGTTGTTGCTGGCTCATTTGCATGTACTATAAAACAAGCGAATGCCTCATGCGGGAGGGGTGCCAAGCGGTGTTTTAGATTAAGAATTTATCGAGCGTAACCTTCCCCACGCTGAGCTTGTTGCATGTCCTCAGGCAAATGCAGCAGCAAAGAAGCTAAAACGGATGAGCACAGGTCACCCTTTTATGCACCCGTTAACCAGGTAACATGATAAACTGTCCACTGTAGTAACCACTGTCCCCGAAAGGGTTAAGGGTACACGATAGCTCTTACGGAAAAGCTAATTCTGTACCGATTGTCGTTAGATAAATTATTGGTTAGACTAAAAGGAATTGTCAGTGGAACGAGGCGTTGGCGTGTCTGCTGTACAGTTCAGAGGTTCGGCATTCAAATCTCAACTCTGGCTTTCCGATGAAGTTTGTATTCGATTTTTCATTTATTTTTTGCCGATCATGATAGATGACATAGGCTGCAGCTCATCAAAGACAGCACTGAGGACAAGTGCTTTAGCATAGAAGTGGTTGCCTGGATAGTGTGAACAATCCACCCAGAATCAAAATGGCAACTTGTGTCTATTCAAGCTATATTACATTAATAAAATAGATGGGAAAATAAATATGGTAATTTTGTTTGTCTTCATTTTTGTTTTTGTTTAGCCTTGGCAAGCGTTAATACTTAGAGTAAATTACAGGAAGTTGACAAGGTCTCCAGTCGCCTGTTCCTGAAATCTTATATCTTATATGAACCTGAAAGTTGCAAGCTAACATAAAATAAAACATTAAAAAAGAAGAAAAAAAATAGATGGACAAAGAAACAAAAATGGTGCTGCTGGTTTTTTTCTTTTTTTTTTAAACATTGTTGTACAGTCTTAGCTGAGGTGGAAGGCTCATAATTTCATTTCTACAAGTTCTCCGTCTGTCTAGTCATGAAATCGATCCTCAAAAAAAAAGTTTTGCTTGATTTAACTTTTATTGTTTGACATCAGCGGAGGTCTGAAATGTATCATTTCAAGTTTGAAAGTCGACTCATCCATCCCTCTACTCAGTTCCTATATCATCTTCCATCACCAGGAATTTTCCTGTTACTAGAAAGAGAAAAATCAGATGCACAATCACCGAAAATCGGTGCATTCAAACTTTTGTTGCTCGGCCTTGGCAGATGTCTAAAACCGATCATTTCTCGCGAGAAAGTCTAAGATGACCTTGTTGTCTTCCAGCTGACCTTGTCGACTTGTTCTACCGCGGCCGCGCCGAGACATCTTGACAAGCGCGGCAGCAACGATTCTCCTTTTAACAAATTTCCACATCTCATCAAATGTGATCCCCAGGGCTCTTGTGCTGCCACATAAATCAACAGCACTAGATTCAATTTAATACATTTTGTCTTGGCACGTAAATAAGCGTACGCTTCTCTTTGTGTCGCCTGTCTGATGGCAGCTTGATGACTCGCATGCATATACACAAACACACACAGACACACCAAATACCATCATAACTGAATACATATTGTTGCCTTAGAGGAGCATATTAAGGGGAAGAAAAGCACAAGGAAGAATGAAAAACATGAGACAGATATAAAAATAATGGAAAAAAATTGAATATCTTTAACATAACTACACAGAAAGATGCTGGTCAACTTTACGCCAAATTAACCCTTTGATGGACAGTGGTTACGACAGTGGACAGCTTATCATGTTGCAGGGTGCAAGAAAGGGTTAAAAACAAGGCACAAAGAGAAGATGCCTTAAAAATCAGCCAACTTAATGTCATCAAAAATACACAGCACTGTAAACAGGTTTTGGAGTGCAATCCAGCAAATAACCCCAAATGTAAACGTGGTCAGCAAAGCCTCGAACTGATAAGACCAGAAGTGACGGCTGAAGCTCGTTTCCTAATGCCTCTGCTTATTTTTGCTTTTTTGTGTGTCTTTTATCGTTGCTCAAGAGCATTAAAAGAGGGATGACATGACCAGGCTAATGACTTCACGGAGTCCAGAAGAAAGCGGAAGATACTTAGACCACATTTGTTTGGTGGAAAATACCAAGTAAAAGCAATACAGTGGTGTAGAGTACAGTCCAGGGGTCTAAACCAGTAGCGCACAAGCTACCAGTAGCACACCACAAAGTCAAATACTATAACATAGAATTTTTTAGAAATGGGGTTCCAAACGAGAACCAGTCGGACATTGATTGATTTCAGCAAGCTGATGCTTTTAGTTACTATTTCTTTCCGGGGGACTAGCAGTGGTAGTAGTAGCAGCTGTAAGTGCTTGATCTTTGATTTTTCATCATACATTTTCTCATGACACCACGGAGCCAATTTCAGGGGAAACGTGCTGAATTTTGTCACGTCAAATACATTTGTCCCATTACCTTGGCTATGCCCCATGGCTCTTGAGCATGTGAGCTATGCTAGTGCTAACTGGCATCTCTTTCGAGTCTATGCTAGAATCATTTGGCTCCAGTCAACGTTATCGATGCAATGTCAAGACACCTGATCATGAAAATGTGTTAATATCATCGCAGGGTTACTGGACTGTTTGATTTCCTTTTTCTGAGAAGTGCAAGTGTATTAATGCAGTGTTTCTGGGTCCAATTAGCAGACCAGTAGCAGATAAAAACAAATCCCAGCAAATGGGACCGGAGTTGTATCATGTATGGGGAACGCACAAATACTTTGTCACCTCATGTCAAATTTTGAAAAGCAAAACAATATACATGAGTTTATTTTTGACTCCATTAAATATGTTATGTCTGTATGTTTGTTCCACAGATTGTCATTTTGACCAATAATCGGTGTGAAGAAAATTGTATCCAGGAAGAGAACTAATGAAGTCATTCATTAAAACATACAAGATCAATAAAGTGGTTGTTTCTAATTCATTTGAAATGATAGTCTTTGTATTTGGCTTGAGATGGGCTCACCTCCAGCTGCTGCGCCTTGGCGTTCTTGGGATCGCAGAGGGATGTGTTGATCCGGTGATTGTGCTTGACGCAACGCTGGGTTGTGTTCTGCGGCATGGGGAAGGTCTGGCGCACCAACGTCAGCCGACCCACCGACTTCATTACCAACTCTTGCAGGTCATAGTCGGAGATCTCCTGAGAGGGCGCAAAATAGAAAGGGATCGATACAAACAAGTTGCCGTGAGGTAGATGTAAACCATTCATTTAAAGAACAGTAGATGCCCACGGATTTGTGCAGGACAAATCCCAGGGGTGTGTGTGTGTGTATTATATTCTTAGGTGTATATCTGTATTTTATTGATTTATTTTTAGAGTTTTACTCTTCGTACACACTTTAACCCTGTAAGGGACAGCGGTCACTACAGTGGACAGCTGATCATCTTATCATTATTGGTTCATGAATGGGTTAAATGGATTTAAGCATTCTAAAATATCCCTTTTTCAAAACAGTTTTGAACAAAATAAAGCATGAAAATACAGTACCTCGACAATATTGTATTATCTTAGATATTTGCCTTTAGGCACATAGAAGGCGAGCGCGAGTCTGCGTGTCAGTGTCTGGGTGTGAGCTGCGGCTGACAGCAGCTCTTACGTGGGTGGGTGTGTTCTGTTTATCTGCTCTCCTGGCATTCAATAAATGGATGGAAAGTGCATCGACTGTGCGTCTCCTTTTCCACATCCAAGGGTAATGCGTGAGTACCGTACACCGTTTCTGAGATGTAGTGGCGCTTTCTGAAAACAGGCATATTGATCTTATACAAACAACAAATATTGCACAATAAATTTAAAAAAAAAGAGGAAAAAGAAAAAAAAGAGGTCAGAAAATGTTGCAAAGCAAACTTAAGTTCTGAACTAGGCAACATAAGTCCGGACTTACTGTGGTGTCAAACATATCCATCCATTATTTAACACCGGGGAGTTACTGAAGCCTACCCCAGCCGACTCTGGGCAGAAGGCAGACTACACCCTGAATTAGTCGCTAGTCAGTTTCAGGGCACATATAGAGACAAACGACCATGAACACCCGCATGCACGCCGTCACTGATCCCACACTCCCCACACACAAGTCCGGCGAGTGTACCGCTACACCGTCATCGTCAAGCCTATCGTGATTTTTAACTGTGGCTCCGTAAAATTCTAGAGTGGGTCATAAAAACTCGGCCAATTAAAAAATATAAGATGCCGTAATTCAGCCCTTTCGTCCATTTTCTGTTGTATATTTTTGATCTGAGCCAACAATTTAAATATGAAAAACAGAGGCTTTTGTTTCCTTTTTTTTTTAAGGTTAAAAAAAAAACGCAGGAGTCACTTTTAGATTCCTCAACTGTCCATTGAAACTGGTAAGAACAAGTGCGACACAGATTCTACCTGAGTGATCTTCAGCAACTATCCATCGATATACTCAACTACCCTAACCTTTCTTGTCTCCAGTGGAGATAACACTTCCACCATGTTTTAAGTAACATAATGTTCATCCACCAAGTCCACACATTTTTCATCTGGTATCATACAGAATGAAACGGCCGACCTTATAACTTGCTTTATCTGTGTACAACTACGCTCCGAGAGCACGTGTGATTTCATGTGTCTAAAATGTATGTCACATTTGTTTTGCATCAGTCACTAAAACAGCTGTTGAAACACACCACCACTCATAGTCACACTGGGTGAATGCTGTGCATTTTTTTTTTTGTATTGAGGCCAACGCAAGCACGGAGACAGGATGGCTTGAAAATAGGTCCCGTTTATGTGTGTTGGGATTTTTGTGCATTAATGCATTCACGTGTGAGACTTTTAGACTTTTGAGAAGGGTGTGTGTGTGTGTGTGTGTGTGTGTATGTGTGTAGCTGGGTGACACTTGATTGAAATGCCTGCCCTTGACTGGCTGCCGTGAATTTTAATTCTCCTTTGACCAACCGATCTGCCAGTTTCGAAAGCAATTTTCAGCATTTTGTGTTCCTCTGTATTCTCGGTTTTGTAATCCAGAGCCAGCGGCCGACTGTTTTCAGATTTGTGCCACGTTTCACTCCCAGAAGCCCTGCAAATAGATTCCTCACTTGTACTGTTTTTAAACTTGAGAGGACAAGACAGACAAACAAGGTTAAACATGCTCAGGATTCAATTATTTGACACCTTAGGTGAGGTAAGAATATTAACTTCTCTGGTTTACACACATGACAATTTGATTTCTCTCTTGTGTTTTTTTTTTTTTTAAATCACTTCACACTGGGATACATTTTCTGCTGTATGAGAACACATCACAAGGGCAGCAAATGAATATTTGTTGCCTCTGGTCAGTAGACGCAAACACCCAACGTGGCTCAGAATGAATAAATTGTTCAGATTCAAATCAAATGGACTGTTTTAAAGTGCTCTATGAATATAGTTGAGTTGAGTTGAGATTGGGAGAGGAAGTGGCAGTCCTGCTGTCTAAAATGAATTGTTGGTTTCCAATGTTAGAGAGAAACGCTAATGCTAATCCTACAACCAAATCCAACCCGTTTTTAACTCTGACTGTAACGATAACCCAAAAAGCTAAGCCTGAACCTCAGAGGGCTATCGTGAGACGATTTTTTTGTCATATAAGAGTGGGAGTCAAACGTGCAACACCAGTCACAGACCATACAAATTAAAGTCCTTTGTTCAATAACAACAACAAACAAACAAAAAATACTGGTACAGGAGTGTGTATTTGAAGTTACTCTCCGAATCCTATTCATGTTGGAGATCGACAATGAACTCGGGCTATTTTCACTTCCCGTCACTCGCCTCAGGCTACTTCCTGCCAAACGACCATTCATCCAGACAGTTGAAGAAACACCAAACTATGATGTTCAATCCCCCCCCAACACAAAATCACAAAATGTGCCTGAAAAACCGAAAAGTAACCTCAGGAGCCTGGCAGCTCATTGGTTGCTTACTCCATCAACATGAAAATCCTAATCTCTCCCATTGACCCGAGAGCACAGAGCCCTCTTTTTCTTCTGGCTTTTTATTTGAAAACATCTCTCATCCCTTATTATACTTTGTCCTCTGGCCCCTCTCGTCACAGCCTCTTCACCTCTCCCCGAGAGACATTAAATCCTTCTTTCTTGAGCGAGGAAAAACTATTCATTTCTTTTCTAACCTTTCCGATGACCTCCCATTTCTACTGCTCACCCTCCCAAGTCCTTCGCATGGGGGGAAAAAAACCCACACAGTCTTTATTGCTTCTAGTTATAGGATGATCATGCTCCTTCACCATCAATACTTTTATTAAAGGATAAGTTTGCACCAATAGTTGCCTCTCTCGTAAGGTTGACGGGCTAGAAAAACTGATCCATTTTCCACCTGATTTGGTTTGTTTAAATGAAGAAGTCAAGGCAAAACATAACGAATCATGACAAACCATGATATCACTTGCTTTTCCGATTGGTGGGGAAAATGCAGCGTTCACGTGAAACGGGGAAAGGGTCAGGTGTTCAGTTAAATGTTAAGTCAAGTCAAGTCAAGTCAACAGTATTTATAGAGCACTTTCAAACAGCCATCGCTGCATACAAAGTGCTGTACATGGAGCAATTTAACATGCACAATAAACAGTAAGACAAATCGGTAATAAAGGCGGTAGAAAGCACCAAACAGTAAAACCAAGAACAAATCTAAGTCATGCTGAGTCGAATGCCAAAGAATACAAGTGAGTTTTGAGGAGGGTTTTGAAGATGGGCAGCGAGGAGGCTTGCCGAATGTTTAGTGGGAGGTCATTCCAGAGAGAGGGACCAGCAACAGAAAAGGCTCGATCCCCTCTGAGCCTCAGTTTAGTTCTTGGTACTTCTAATAAAGTCTGGTCCACAGACCTGAGGCGCCGGGCAGGTGTGTAGGGGCGGATGAGCTCAGAGAGGTAAGGTGGCGCGAGATTATTCAGAGATTTGAAAACAAATAAGAGGATCTTGAAAATAACTCTAAAATGAATGGGGAGCCAGTGAAGGGATGCCAGAGTAGGAGTTATGTGCTCCCTCTTACGAGTACCAGTCAAGAGGCGAGCGGCGGCATTCTGGACCAGCTGAAGGCGCTTAATGGAGGACTGGCTGACTCCAAAGTAAAGGGCATTGCAGTAATCGAGCCGGGATGTGACAAAGGCATGAATTACCATCTCAAAGTGTTCATGTGAGAGGAGAGGTTTTATTTTGGCCAGCTGTCTAAGGTGAAAGAAGCTGGATTTAACAACGGCACCAATTTGCCGATCGTTAAGGTTAAGGGGTTAGGATTTGTCGTTGCGGGTTGGAGTTAAAGTCTCTGGGTAAGGGTTAGGTTGCATATTTTATTGCATATAATGTTTTGCTTAGCACACAGCAAGCAAAGAAACAATCAAAACTCGTAATTATTTTTTTTAATTCGGCAAATACTTATTGCGCTAGCACAAGTAGGTGAAAATCATCGTTGCGTTGTCTCAAATGTTGGGAGCAAAATCTTAGCATTTCGGGGCAGTGTGGAACCTTGGCTTAAGATGAACTGCGTGAGAAAGCTGGAGTACCGGGAGAAAAGCCACACAAACACAACAAGTTCCGAAAAGCAAGGCCACAGTCAAGAGTCGTGCCTCAAACTTCCGAACCGTGAGGCAGACACACTAACCACTAATCCACTTCGCCGTCACACTATTCAACGCAAAGTGAACGCTACTTCTTGATGGACACGAGTGTTGAGACTTTTCAGTGTTCTCTTCTAAACTTAGGAGAAAAAAGAGAAGGAGTGCACGTCCTTTATCGTTTCTCTTCCTCATCCTCACCCCCAGAGCAGAACGAAGGCGATGAGGAAGGGCAGCGTGATCAATTATAAAGTGTGAACTGTGCCTCAGTGGGACGTCGAACTGCTGGCTATAGATAAAGCAAAGTTATGACAACCATACACTATCCCCTCATCCATAATAAAGCACAGGGAGGCAAGCACACGCTCCCTCCCATAGTCATGGTCCAAAGTACAAGAGAATATTGAAGGCTTCATCCACTTAAAGAGTCTGTTTGAATAAAAAAACATTTAAAAAGCTTCACGCATCCCATTACGGAGTCGTTGAATATGCATCGGAATAGAACATTGTAAATTTTTCTCGACGGCATTGTGATCGGCAGAAGTAGGACATTGTTTTGGACGATTTCTTGTGCAGTAGAGTGTTTTTGTCGCTTCGAGCAGTGATAAAAAGTAATAATTGTACCTTAGAGTGGCTGGCTTGATCTCTGCCCGAACAAACATATGAATAAACAAACAAATACTGTTAGCATGTCCCTTTAAAAAAAAATTTTTTTTTTTTACTTTTTAAATTCATGAACTTTCATTGCGTATTTTTCCGTCAACAAGTAAAAGTGACCTGGCAGTTGGGTAAATTCGATTGACAATTTACTATTTTAGTTTGTTGACGTTCATTTTCAGATGTCAAAATCAAGTTTTTGTCTTTGGACTACAATTATGTATTTAATCATCTATTCATTTACTTAAACCATTTTTTACTATTATGGTGATTCATGTTTTGGCTACACTGATCTCTGTTTAAGGTCGTACTCCCCCACCCCCCCTAAAGTTAGTTCAAGTCGTGGCTTGGAAGCACATGCCTTGGGTTGAAAGACTCCACCTTGTCAATAACGATAAGATAAGAAAACACTTATTTTTCTCACAATGGAGAATTGAATGCTTTAAGGTGCACCTTAAAGCATTCAATTTTCTCAAAAGCCAACACTGCCTGCGCCTTCAATATGGATCAATATTCTGATTTCTTGGACATAGTATTTGAAATGTTCTGTCAAGTGCTTTGTTACAGCTGCAGCGGTTGTGAAAGCTCTATATAAATAAAGCTGTATTGTATTGAATTCTCTTTAGCATAGCTCCAGTGGATGTATAATGCAACCGCAGCCACGATTGTAGCTTCTATTCTATGCACCTCATAATGCAGTGAGCCCTATTAATGAAAACAGTTTTAAAATAGGTCATTTGTTGAAGGTGCGACTTACACTCCGAAGCGCCTCATAGGGTAGAAAATACGATATACGTGTAACCCGGATTATGGCATGAGGCAATGGGGAGTGGACTTAACCAAAATCTATATTGACTAAAAGAGTAGCGTCGTTAAAATTTGCTTAATTAAACAGAACTGAATATTGCCGTGGCCCGAACGAATCAGGGCACAGAATACTAGTGGGGTGTCAGCGAATGAGAGGTGCTGTTTTTCACCTTCGTGACGTCACGAACGTGCGGCGCAACCTATCTCGCTCTTTTTTTTTCTGACGGGACCTGAACGCGAACGGACGTATTCTTCGACTGTTGTAAATAAGTGTTTCGGAAGAAAGAGAGAGTCATTCTACGCAACCTCGAGCACTGTGCCTGGCTAACGTAGCCGTTAGCTTTCCGTACCGCTGGGATATCGCCGACCGTATAACGTCGTCGGAGTCTCATTCGACATTCTTCTGGCCGGGTCTTTTGTGGAGTTCTAATTGAGGACAGCGCTGGGATTAGCGTGCCTTCAGTGGAGTGGATTCCATTACGGTGCCCTGACTTCTACCAAGTGCTGGAAAAGGGGGTACAGTGGTGGTGGCGAGCCAACCAAAGAACATACAGTATATTACATTTGATGCACTTTATTTTATTTTATTTGTGTTGGTGATGTTTAGAAGAATTTATTTTGTACGACAGGAGTTGACAAGAACATTTTGTGCTTAGTTATTTCATTCAGATTGAAAGAAAAAAAAAGAAACTCACACCGGTGTTGAGAAAGGTGATCACCAATTATTTTGCTTGAAGGAAAGGTCAACTAAGAGGTTGAGACTAAATTGGATTTATTTACCTTTTTGTCACTGTGTTTGTCGTGATAATAATTTTGTTGTCATGTGTTTATGTTTGATATAAAAGGTAATTGTTTTACAACTGTTGTCTTGTTTCTTTGCCCATGCCACCCCCTCAATGGTGACATCATTGGCTCCAGTGAATCGAACCTAGTGTCCCCTTACTGGTCCAAGTAGAAACCCGTTGTCTGCCCCAGAGTGTTTCATCATCTCTAGCAATTATAAAACAGACGTAGCCCGTGTTACAAATTTGGCGAGCCAGCCAGGAGCCAAGCGACTGAAGGGGTGGTAAAAGCATTGAAACAAGAAAATGGACATAATCATTGATGCTGGTGTGAACATTTCAAATTCTGTCATTATTCGTGGGCTAACCCAAACTGAATTAGATCCGGACCTCGAGAAGTTGTTGGCCAGTCATGGTCCCATTCAGCGAGTGATCTTTATCGACGATACAAATTCAGAATTCCATCAACACTTCGTGGTAGAATTTGAAAATCGTGCCGCGATGCAATCTATCAGGCCTTTACTGCCTCTTGAACATTCAAGTCCGCACCTCGAAGATGTCAACTTGCAGGTACGTGCCCTCGATGCTGTGTGCACATCCACAGTTGGGGACACAGAGCGAAGTTATCTTGAAGAATTGAGATCAATTGCGGGTCGAAGTGGAAAACCGCTCCGAGAGGTGCTGCAGGATGAGTTGAATAGGGTTGGAAGGGAAGAGGGAGTACCGTCTCCAGCTCACAGAGAGATTGGTAGTAGTCGCAACCCCCAGCCTAATAGCCAGAAAAATCCAAGTTGCTCTCGGCATGAAGAGGGCCAGCCTATTATGAGTCTGACAAAAGCCCCGCTTTCGGTGCTGGGTTCGGTCCCGACCGAACTATTCAAGAGCCTGCCAACTGTGTTCCCACCTTCCCCCTCACCTCTCCAACCACCCTTTGAACGGGGCGACAGAGGCAAGTCGCCGACGACTCACATTCCTCTCTCCGAAGAAGATGTGTATCCTCATGCTGTGCAACGAATGGTGGTTGAGCATGTTGTGCGATCCAGCGATGCCACATCATCCTCATTTCGATTTCGACCCTTCTCAGGTAGAACCCCCCGTCCCAACAATGAGCTAGACTATGAAACTTGGAGAGTGAATGTGGACTTATTGTTGACTGATCCGTCCCTATCTGATCTGCATAGAGCCCGTAAAATTTTGGACAGTTTACTGCCTCCTGCCACTGAAGTCGCTCAGCAGGTCGGCCCTCAAGCTTCCCCAGCACAGTACCTCCTGTTATTAGATTCTGTTTATGGTTCAGTGGAAGATGGAGAAGAGCTGTTGGCTAAATTCATGGGAACCCTGCAGAATAGTGATGAAACGCCCTCGCAATACCTTCACCGACTGCAGAGTGTCCTAAGTGCAGTTATTCGGCGCGGTGGATTACCTGACACCAAAAAAAAACATTACCTTTTGAAACAGTTCTGCAGGGGGTGTTGGGAGGATGGGTTAATTGCTGACCTCCAGCTGGAACGACGGAAACACTCACCCCCCACTTTTGCCGAACTTGTGGTGCTAATTCGAACAGAAGAAGAGAAAGTAAAGGCAAAAGAAATTCGCAAGAAGGTGCATTTGGGACTGCAAAAACCTTGTTCTCACTCAGCAAAGTCAAAGACTGTATTGAGTCAGATGGCTACCTGTGCCGTACCCAAAGAGGACATGTCCGACACCGCATCGCTAAGAACTCAAGTGGAGGACATGCGGGCTCAAATAGCCGCACTGCATGTTGCAAACCCCCCACTCGTCAGATCCTCACTGCCTGAAGCGGATGAACTCAAACGAGTGAAGACGCAACTCGCTGACGTTCAAGCTCATTTCACAAAAGTGAAGCCGTCGTATTTGCCGACTAAGAGTGACTACTCGGGAGCAACTGAGTTGAGGGTATTAAAAGAACAGATTGCCACATTACAGACCCAAGTTAATGCACTGCTAACGCAGTCCAAGCAGCCCTTAAGACATGGAAGAGGAAATGTAACATTGAAATCCCGGAATGAGATTGTGGACCGACCTCGACCCTGGTATTGCTTTCGCTGTGGCGAAGACGGTCATGTGGCAAGAACCTGCGAAGATGAGCCAAAGCCCTCTCTAGTTGAAGAGAAGAGACGTGCTTTAAGAAAAAGTCAGCAGGAATGGGATCAGCAGAATGGTGCACCCTGCTCAAGAAATTTAAACTAATGGGGGCCTCTGTGTCAGGGCGAACAGAGGCTGCCGAATCAACTCCGATGAGAAGCCCTAATGAATCCATGAAAGTTGACAAGAAGTGCACCTCCATACAGAGGTCTTTTTCCAGGTTACCCCCTGGATTGGTGGGTGCTAAATGCACTGCAAGAGTTATCATTCATCAAAAAGAATATCAGTGCCTTCTCGATACTGGGTCGCAAGTGACGACCATTCCCCAGTCTATTTATGAGCGTGATCTATCCCACCATCATCTGAGGTCTTTGAACGAGTTAGTAGACATCAAACTAGAAGTGGAGGGGGCAAATGGCCAAGCCGTGCCCTATTTAGGGTATATAGAATTGGACTTGACATTTCCTGAAGAATTCGTTGGAAATATCATTGAAGTCCCAACCCTAGCATTGGTGGTTCCCGCGATGAGTGCCTCGCCTCAGATCCTCATCGGTACCAATACTCTGGACGTCCTTTACACTGACTATATCACATGCCATGGGCAGCAGCCATCGTCTTCTGTCCCTAGATATGGGGTGGTGCTCAAAGTTCTGGAAGTCAGACGAGTGGGAGCAAGCATCGATACCTTGGGGCAGGTTAGGGCCCCCATGAATAATCTCAATGTGATACCGGCTGGTCACACTGTTGTTGTCAATGGTCTTTTCCACACAAGCAGTGTTCACCATGGGAAATGGGCCACGGTGGAGGCTCCTAAGGAGTCCGCCCTCCCAAAGGGGTTACGAGTTGCCAATTCCCTTTGCACGCTAGCAACCAAGCAACCATACCACGTGCCAGTTGTGGTGAAAAATGAAACCGAGACCGATATCAGACTCTCCCCCAGAACTGTTTTGGCTGAGATCCACTCAGTTCAGCAGGTTGTGGGCCCTGAGAAGGCTGTGAGGAACGCCTCTTGCCCCAGTGCGAAGCTTGACCTCGATTTTGGTAATTCCCCTTTGCCGCTCAGTTGGAAAGACAGAGTCGTGAAATTATTGAGTTCTATGCCCGAAGTCTTCGCTCTGCATGACTCAGATTATGGCTGCACCAATAAAGTGAAGCATCGTATTCGACTGAGTGATGATACTCCATTCAAGCATCGCGCAAGGCCCATCCATCCACAGGATGTGGATGCCGTCCGGAAACATCTGCAGGAATTATTGGACTCGGGCATTATTCGTGAGTCAGTCTCTCCATTTGCGTCGCCCATAGTCGTCGTGCGGAAGAAGAATGGTGCGGTGAGGCTTTGCATTGATTTCAGGAAGTTGAACTCCCAGACCATCAAAGATGCTTATGCTCTACCAAATCTGGAAGAGGTTTTTTCTTTGTTAACTGGATCAAAATGGTTCTCAGTTCTGGACTTGAAATCCGGATATTATCAGATCGAGATGGATGAGGCGGACAAGGAGAAAACGGCGTTTGTTTGTCCCCTTGGATTTTGGGAGTTTAACAGAATGCCACAGGGAGTGACAAATGCCCCCAGTACCTTTCAACGACTCATGGAACGATGCCTGGCTGACTTGAACAGGAAAGAGGTGCTTGTTTTCATTGATGACCTTATTGTATTTTCTGACACGCTTGAAGAACATGAGACGCGGCTATTAAAAGTCCTGGAAAGGGTGCGAGAATATGGCTTGAAATTGTCCCCCGAGAAGTGCAAATTCTTCCAGACATCTGTCAAATACCTTGGGCATATTGTCTCGCAACATGGTGTTGAGACCGATCCCGACAAGATAAGCGCGCTCAAGACCTGGCCAGTGCCAAAAAACTTAAAGGAGCTGCAGTCCTTCCTGGGATTCGCTGGCTATTATCGGCGGTTCGTGAAGGACTATTCACAGGTGGTGAAACCTCTTAACGAGCTCACAGCGGGGTACCGACCAGTCAGGAAGCAGGGAAAGGAAAAACCACAAAGAGCCGACATGCCATATTTTCGATTAAAAGATGATTTTGGAACAAGGTGGACAGCAGCCTGTCAAAAAGCTTTTGACGACATCATAAGCAAGCTCACAAGTGCCCCTGTTTTGGGTTTTGCCAACCCCAAACTTCCATACCTCCTCCACACTGACGCAAGTACCACAGGACTGGGTGCGGCTTTGTACCAGGAGCAAGATGGGCAGATGAGAGTAATTGCCTTTGCAAGCCGAGGATTGACAAGAAGTGAGTCAAGATATCCAGCACATAAATTGGAATTCTTGGCTTTGAAATGGGCAGTCACCACTAAATTCAGTGACTATCTTTATGGAGCCGAGTTTGTCGTGATCACAGATAGTAACCCCTTGACCTACATACTAACCTCTGCAAAATTAGATGCTGCAGGTTACCGATGGCTGTCATCTTTGTCCACTTTCTCGTTTAAAATTCAGTATCGTGCAGGAAGTCAGAACAAAGATGCAGATGGACTTTCAAGACTACCCTCCGCGGAGCTTGACGATGACCCTGTGTCAAGAAAGGAGGCCGAAAGGATCCAACAATTCACTTTGAATCACATGGGCGAACAGGACGGATTCGGCAAAGTTTTGCCTGAGGCAATACGAGCCATATGTCAAAGACATGAAGTGCAATGGTGTCATGGAGAGGAGAGAAGTTTTGGTCCATCAACCGCCCTAGTGGAGTCTCTCACTACTGATGCTCATGTCATGCCCGAGAGTTTCCAACGGGAGTGTGCGCACGGGCTTCCTGTTGTCCCTCACTTTACCATGCGTGAATTGGCAGGAAAACAGAGGGATGACACTGTTTTGAGAACAGTGATTGAGCATCTGGAGTCTGGAAGCCAACCCTCTCCTAGGTTAAGACAAGAGCTTCCGATTTTGGCGTTGTGGCTACGAGAGTGGAATCGCCTCGCACTGAGAGAGGGTGTGCTCTACAGAACCCGACAGGAGCAGGGACAGACTGTCCATCAGTTAGCCTTGCCAACTGAGTTGAGGCACGTAGTGTTACGGAGCCTGCATGATGACATTGGCCACCTTGGCCTAGAGCGAACCCTTGATCTGGTAAGATCCCGCTTTTATTGGCCTAGGATGGTTGTAGATGTGGAACAGAAGATTAAGACATGTGAACGCTGTGTGCGTCGCAAAGCCCAGCCTGAGAGAGCTGCACCATTGGTCAACATCGAGACGACAAGGCCCTTGGAACTGGTCTGCATGGATTTCCTATCTGTCGATCCTGACAGAAGCGGTATCAAAGACATCTTGGTGTTGACTGATCATTTCACAAAATATTCTGTGGCCATCCCCACTCGAAACCAGAAAGCTCTAACTGTGGCTAAGTATTTATGGGAGGATTTCCTGGTGCATTATGGCTTTCCAGAAAAACTGTTGAGTGACCAGGGTCCAGATTTTGAATCACGCACTATCCAGGAATTGTGTCAAATAGCAGGCATCAAAAAGGTGAGAACCACACCTTACCATCCGAGGGGCAATCCTGTGGAGAGATTCAATCGCACTCTTCTGCAGATGTTGGGCACTCTCAAGAACCAGGACAAAACTCATTGGAGAGATTTTGTCAAACCCCTAGTGCACGCTTACAATTGCACTCGGAATGATGTGACTGGGTTCAGCCCTTATGAACTCATGTTCGGCAGACGGCCGAGACTGCCAGTCGACTTAGCCTTCAACCTCCCTGCTTGTACTTCTCGGAAATCACACTCCCAGTATGTGCAGGACCTGAAAGGTCGGTTGGAGGAGAGCTATAAACTGGCCATGGCGAATGCTTCGAAGACCGCCAAGCGGAACAAACTTCGGTTCGATAGACGTGTTGTAGAATCTACACTAGTGTCAAATGATCGTGTTCTAGTGAAGAATGTGAAAATTAGGGGTAAGCACAAACTGGCTGACAGATGGGAGCCCGATGTGTGGGTGGTGGTTCAAAGAGTGGCTGGCCTTCCTGTCTACATAGTGCGTCCTGAAGGCAAGGAGGGTCCAAAGAGGACTTTACATAGGGATTTGCTGTTGCCCTGTGGATTCTTACCTGCCAGCACTGGTGAAAGATGTGAGAGGCAGACTGTCAGGAGGCCGCTGACGAGAAGCCAAACCAAAAGGGACACTTCAGACAATGATGAGGTACCAGATGATGATGATGATGATGCCCCCTCAGAAGATCAGGAGTACTGCCACTATTATTTGCCTCAATTGCCTGGTTGTTCTTCAACTATCAGCACCAACCCTACACAGTCAGGAGTGTGGCAACAGCCAAGCAGCGGCAGGGTTCCAGAGAATTTTCCGTTGAAAGAGCGGATTGCTCCCATGGTTGCTGAGGCTGCAAGAGAGTATGTGGCTGAGATGATGCAGGACGAAGAGAGGAATGAGACTGTCGAGACTTGCTCAAAAGATATGGTTGATCATCACATGAAAGCAGACCCCCCCACAATGGAGAAATCAACGGGCGAACCCCTTGAGCTGAGTGACCTTCCAAGTTTTGAGATAGGGCCAGAAATTGTTCAGCCAGAAGTCCCGCAGATTCACGTAGAGGACGACCACCCGTCTGAGAGTGCTGGAGCCCTGATCGAAACCCCACCTATGCTAGATGAATCAATTGGCAGTAATAGAGAATCCCAGAACAACGGCCCTCCCCTCGGAGAAGTTCCTGTTGCACTTTTTGATGATGCTAAGGAATGTCATCAAGTCCGACGCTCACAGAGAAACAGAGAACCGCCTGAGAGATTGCAGTACGCTCAGTTAGGAGTGCCATTGCTCACTGCTGCGAAAGCTCTTCTTCATGAATTGAGCGTGGTTATTGCGGAAACATTGCAGCCACACTGCTGCGTTGTTCATGATATAATGCTGAAGGAAAACCATGCGTGTAGGTGTTCCGAGACGTGCACACCTTCTGGGGGGGAGGGTGTAACCCGGATTATGGCATGAGGCAATGGGGAGTGGACTTAACCAAAATCTATATTGACTAAAAGAGTAGCGTCGTTAAAATTTGCTTAATTAAACAGAACTGAATATTGCCGTGGCCCGAACGAATCAGGGCACAGAATACTAGTGGGGTGTCAGCGAATGAGAGGTGCTGTTTTTCACCTTCGTGACGTCACGAACGTGCGGCGCAACCTATCTCGCTCTTTTTTTTTCTGACGGGACCTGAACGCGAACGGACGTATTCTTCGACTGTTGTAAATAAGTGTTTCGGAAGAAAGAGAGAGTCATTCTACGCAACCTCGAGCACTGTGCCTGGCTAACGTAGCCGTTAGCTTTCCGTACCGCTGGGATATCGCCGACCGTATAACGTCGTCGGAGTCTCATTCGACATTCTTCTGGCCGGGTCTTTTGTGGAGTTCTAATTGAGGACAGCGCTGGGATTAGCGTGCCTTCAGTGGAGTGGATTCCATTACGGTGCCCTGACTTCTACCAAGTGCTGGAAAAGGGGGTACAGTGGTGGTGGCGAGCCAACCAAAGAACATACAGTATATTACATTTGATGCACTTTATTTTATTTTATTTGTGTTGGTGATGTTTAGAAGAATTTATTTTGTACGACAGGAGTTGACAAGAACATTTTGTGCTTAGTTATTTCATTCAGATTGAAAGAAAAAAAAAGAAACTCACACCGGTGTTGAGAAAGGTGATCACCAATTATTTTGCTTGAAGGAAAGGTCAACTAAGAGGTTGAGACTAAATTGGATTTATTTACCTTTTTGTCACTGTGTTTGTCGTGATAATAATTTTGTTGTCATGTGTTTATGTTTGATATAAAAGGTAATTGTTTTACAACTGTTGTCTTGTTTCTTTGCCCATGCCACCCCCTCAATGGTGACATCATTGGCTCCAGTGAATCGAACCTAGTGTCCCCTTACTGGTCCAAGTAGAAACCCGTTGTCTGCCCCAGAGTGTTTCATCATCTCTAGCAATTATAAAACAGACGTAGCCCGTGTTACATACGCTCTCTGTGCGCACCCATGTTTTTAATGAAAGCATTTTATATTAACTCATTCAGTACCAACCAATTCTGGACCAAGTCTGAAAAGACGTTTAAAAACGTCTTTGGGAGTGAATGAGTTAAACAGGTCCAAAGTATTCCGGTTGAAAATAAAGTTTGAGAACATGGATTTATGACATGTATTCCAGGAGTACAATGGAACGACAAAAAGGTTGCAATTTGACTTGCATGTTGATCATTCCAGTAAAGCTGCCAAAAGAGCAGAGCGCTGCCAACCAGGCAGCCTGAAGAGTGTTAGACAATAGCAGATGTCTGACAGCTCAATGTGAATGTGGCCTAGCAGGCAATCAACGAGACATGAGAGCGCGCTCAGCGGGCTGCTCCACATTGTTAGCTGCCATAAGCGAGCACGCAGGGAACCTAGTCGGGTGGTGCCTTTTATTGAAGCCACAGGTTTTTATCACTTATGTTGTCGCTAATGTCATTTTCTTCTCTATTTTGGAACGAATATAGCACTTCCGCAAAGAGGGGAGGATTTATCAAGCCAACTGCAAACGGGCGAAGCGACGAATTAAACAATTCAACTTAAACAATGTTGTTGAAGTTGATCATCACGTCTGCTGTGTCACGCGATTTCTGCAAGCCTAGTTTAAGGCGAAAAGCTGCAGCACTGGGATTTAATGTATGCATGCAATATTGTGATATGCCCGTTGGTTCAAGTAACTTTTTAAACTGAGGGAAATGATTTGCCCCACTCTGACATAGTAATTACATTCCTCCCCAAAACTGTTCAAAAGAATGTGAATCAACACTGAAAGAACAGAACTGTTCAAAGACACCACAGAGATTTGTTTGTGCAGAGGCACATTGTTTCCAATTGCTATGAAAGTGATTGGTCACCTCACTATAATTAGTCTTTAGAGTATAAGAGTTTTTTTTCTTATTTCAATTGGAGTATTTTGTGAAACTATGTATTTGAATTCAAACAAAGTTTACCGTACGTACTGAACCAAGCGTGGCTCCCTTTCGGCTTTTTAATTCCGATCATTGTTGCGTTCATCACAAGAGAGTGAATGCGTCATTTTCACCCTTCAAATCTTCATTTTGGATTCATCAGACCAATATTCTATTTTGTGCAGCGTGGCAGAGTACACAATAATCCTACTCATATATTTTGTGAGACTTATGTACTGTAAACACAGATGCAATGTGCAACATCATGGCGCGACATGACAGTCTACTGGAATGGTAATCGTTGTTAAAGACGCCATCTTCACAAAACTGAAGCGCATCTTGAACTCTTTCAGGGACAGCTTATCATGTTATCAGGTTACAAGGTGCATGAAAGGGGCAACATTGCAAAGAGAAGCCCGTTAAAACAAATTGTGAGTCTCTAGACTTTAAATCGTCTGTTTACAAAACTTTTTAGGCCCAACTGTTTTGGTGAATTATGTTAAAATATTTAAACGACAATATGGAGTGAAAACATGTTGGTCTCACGCCAAATGTTAATCGTTGTTGAGGACATCGTAGACAAAACTTGAGCTAAATGAAAATGGACTACTCTGAATCCCCCAAAATAACCTTGGATGTCCAAATATAGACATCCTTCTCAAGATGAACGCCGCTGAAGTCTCGGGGACTCCAAACTTTTAGCCACCTGAGGGACTGCTTAAATCGGTGCCGCCGTTTTGGTTCGCGGTCGAGTTCAGTTGCGCACAATGTTTGATTCTTGTGAATGTGTCTCCCGCGTGACCCATAGAACCTTTGAGCTGAAGTATGTAATTACAGTTATTACCGGTTTTATTCCTCGTGGAAATTTGGGAGAAACGTTTATTTGTCTCGAGTGGATTTGAGTGAACTAATTGGAGGATGGCATTGATCTGAGGCGCGACCATTGTTCGGCGAAAAATGGTCCGCACTCGTCTTTGAATAATGTGCACAAACACATGCACTCCTTTTTCCATCAAAGGCACGCATGTTTCATAAATTATAAACAAAACTCTTAAGGAAATGCATTAACATAAAATTATAGATAAAGTTAAAATGTAATCATGTGTGTGTAATCATGACCAACGGTCACATTAAATTATGAACAGGAAGAAAGAACCAGCTGAATTCTAACTGTGAAATCACTTTCAGCCCCACCTCGCCCCACAAAAAAAAAGTTTACTAGTATGATTAAGATCGTGACTTAGTGGACTTCTTGTGCGATCATTTCTCTCCTCGCAGTTAATAATATTTAAGTTACCGCCCTAATTTTTGATTAGAAAACGTATTCTCATCTAAAAGGATTCCACAGAGGTCACATTTTGTCTGCTTAACAGCCCGATTTTTTTTCCCATTTAAATTCTGATAAACCATTTACATCCAAGAGAAGACAAATTCCTAGTCAGCCACCACCCCCTCCCATTTAGCTGCAAAGTGAGCTAACAAACTTTTTTCTAGATTGCACCAATAAAATCCAAGACAGATTTTTAATTTCTTCCAAGGAGAGAAGAAATTGTATACTTTGTATACATTGGATGCACAGAGTAGCTGGTAATAAACAAGAACTTTTATAGATAATTATTTTGGGGTATTTTGACAAAGTTGTACAGTACTCGATTTGGAACAAGGCGCACAAAAATAACTTTGGGCAATGAACCACATGAGGTTTCACCAAGTCGTAAGACATTATCTGATCACATAACACATAAGAGCCTGCTCTGGTACATTCCCATTATAGTTCGAAGTTGGACACAAAAATGAAGTATTATGCGTATGGTAGAATAAATAAGAATTTAACTCACTGCCATGTCTTCTCTCACTAGCCAGGCATGGATAATGCGGTAATTAATTGTCCTCCTACCTTACTCGAATGAAGGTCAGAGTGTTACTTAAGTCCAGTGTCTAAGCGGCTTAATTTACTCCGCTCGCATTATGGAAGTAATGCCCAAAACCAGCCGCCCGCGCCCTGCCGATAATAGCGAAGGGTTGAGAGATAGCAGATCCTCCCTCGGGCAATTAAGCTCATCTCCCACTTCATGCTCGTTAAAAATTCACGGCACAGCGTTTGTTTTTAATGTCAACTGCGTACCATGTCTCCTCTCCGGTTGTAAATCACACCTAGTCCCACAAATGCTCACAAAACACACGTGCTTGTTCTTATGCGCTTGTGCAAACGGGTGCTCGACAAAATTTGCGCCAGTACACTTTTTGTAAAAAACATGCTCGTGAGGACTGTTTCTGCAAATTTTGCTACGCTATACGGCATCGTTTTTCTTTGTGTCCTCCTTGTTGTCCAATGTCTTGTCTATTGTCCGGCAGTAAATCACATGTGTTATGTCTCGTTTGACCTATCATGGACGTACTCGTGTGTTGAAAATGGTGCCTAAAACACAGTCTGCTTGCTTGAACAGAATGATGTTGGAAGAAGATTTTATGGGCAACGACGTATACTTTCAATGTATAATTTTCATTACTATGCCCAATTAAAAGCATATTCTGTATTGCCGGTCCTAACTCTGATATTATATTGAATATGACTTCTGACAAATTCATGATATGCTTTGGACAGCGACGATATGCTAAATTAATGTTTGTAACTGGCGCCAAGACTGAGTTGTTGGTTGCCATGACAACGAAAATACAATTTATTTTAGGCTTGTTGTTTTGCAAAAGTATTTTATATTTCTATGTGAACTTTCATATTTGTTTTTTCTTTAAATCCTCTGAATATATTATTTGGAATATTTGTTAAGAATCACTTCCGGGTCATGTGCCGTGGATAGCGAGGAATTAGAGAGAAAGTTGGAGAAGACAACTGGAGAGAAAGAGACAGAGACAGAGCTACGATACCGTGTGGTCTACGTGATTTAATTTGATCCACTTTCGGTTTACCAAGGTGCACACGGTATGCCATTTTGTGTTTATTTATTTAATGTCCTCTTCAAGATCTTGTAATTTTGATTGTTGTTTGAAATGTGTTTTAGTTTTCACGGTATTCCACGATTAAACGTTTTGGACATCAGTACGAGGCGTCATCCTTGACCGGGGTAGATACAATGTTCATTCATGTCCATGTAAAAATGTATCTCTTGATTCCCCCAAAAAATGTCTTGGAACTTATGACTAAAAATTCAGACAGACAATGGAGTGTTGGAACACTAAAATGATACCATTAAATTTGAGAAAAAAATCAGGACTGGGAGCTATACTCACAAATGAATCTATTTGTTATCTCTTCAACAACTCACCTCGTTTATGAGGATCCAGTGACAGTCAAAGGCCACCAAGTTGGTCTCGACGACCTGCAACACGACAAAAGACAACATTTACCATTAAAACAAATGTATTCTGGGAAATGATGCCTCTGAAGCTGCACACATCTTCAGTTCACCATTGCGTAGTGGTGGGAATTAACGACAGATACTGTCAATTTCTTATTTTTGCAAGGCTTGTAAGTGCAAATGGATGATCGCAAATCACTTTTGTATACACAAGTGTCTGTACTTCCACTTCTGTACTGAGTGTGAGTCTTGCATCAGTTCAGTGAGCATCAAAGGTGCTTCGGTGACACTTGCACTAAAGGAAGGCGCGATTTCTCCTGATCAGTGGAAACCTTTAATTACAGTTCCTGTTCATATTTACTTGTATTGTAATGGTGTGCCCCGTGTGCCATTAGCCTCCCACACTCAGCATATCCTCTCGTTTATCATTCGCTACAATTGCTTTGTCGCCTGTATATCATAAAACACTTTTTTAGGCCGTAAACAAAAAGCAACAGCTGTAGAGGGTGACGGCGTGTGGCTAATAGCGCTTTAATCTCCCACAGCGTATCCATAAAACTTCATCATCGTAACAGTGACGGCCGCCATAAAGAATTCTGTCCGCGGATGGAAAGAACGAGACTGGACAGAGAGTGATGACTCACAATTAAATGCGAGATCTTCATCTTAATTTTTCTTTATGGGCCATGCAGTATGTTTCCACTCATTCACCAGTAGACGATAAAATGTGATTTTGAAGACGACTGCACTCATATCTGGTGCTTTCGTGCCACGATAAACAGCTTTGATGTTGATTTCTGCGCTTGCGAAAATGGTTATTATGTTGAAGAATATATGCAGGATGTAGTAAAACACGGATCCTGTATGTGCTGCTGTGTTTGTTGATGTGTGGGTGTGCGCCAGTGCAAGTGTTTCCAGTTTATTCCATTACAACCTCCCAGTGGCAGGCGCCTGGGCAGATGTTTGCAGCTAATGAGAGAAAGGACACACTCTTATAACACCACCCATGACTCCTCCGGGGCTGAAGCTCTTCAGTTATAGATACAAATGTGTGCCATCGCTACACAAGCAAAGATGTTACATTCCTGCTGAGCTCCCAGTACACAATCATTTTCATATTCCATATTCACACAGTACAAGGGGCACCTCTACTTACAAAGTTAGTAAGTAGAGACGAGTTTTGCATGTAAATGCCCTAATCCATTCCAAGCCCCCCCCCCAATTCAGACATAAATGTTTTCTGAAGCCTAAAAATGCATCAAATATGTAAAAAAAAAAAATATTACAATTAGATTACTGCACAATAAATGAGAGTTGTGCATAATGTAAAAAAATAAAGAATAAAGAATAAAAATTATGGTCATTTAACTTTTAACTGCGTCCTCTTTAGTCCATGTTCTCTCTCAGAAGTGTTTTTTGTAAAGAACTGATCCAAGCACATTCGTAAGTAGAGGTACGGCATATGTGGCAAGCACACGGCAGCTAGCCAGTCAGCATCTCGATTGCAATGCTAACACGGTGGTCTAAATCTTTACTCAAGGCTCTTTCTTATCAAACAGCTCAAACACAGAAGATGCCCTTATTCCGACAGCCTGTCCAGCATTTATGCTGCCGGTGGCCCAACATCACCTGCAACAGGCTGCAGCTCACCCTCATGGGGACAAACAAAAAACATTTCCTCCATTTTGTGAGTAACACACAATGGTTATTAATTTACATCCTGTAGACTTTGCATCCGGCATCATGTAAAACGACAGTAAATGAGCTATCCCTAGAGCTTGCTTCACATGGCGTTATGAAAGCACAAGTGATTTAACGTCTTTCAGGGTTCTGTGATAGGTGGTCCAGCGTGTACCGTGCCTCTCACCCAACGTCCGCTAGCACAGGTTCCAGCTCACCTGCGACGCTAATGAGGACAAGCAGTACAGAAAACGAATGGATGGCTGTGTCTCACTATTTTCATGAGGGATAGGGACAGATCACGCCATGAATGGAGGAAAACAACAAATACCCCCCCCATCTAATTTTTGTTTCCAATAGTACTAGTTTAGGCTGTAAATATACTGCAGCAAAACTACGATCACTCAACTGTATTTATAGAGCACTTTCAAACAGCCATCGCTGCATACAAAGTGCTGTACATGGAGCAATTACCATATACAACAAATAGTAAAGCAAATCGGTAACAAAGACGGTAGAAAGCACCGAACAGCAAAACCAAGAACAAATCTAAGTCATGCTGAGTCAAATGCCAAAGAATAGAAGTGAGTTTATTTATCACACTTTAATATATTTTCTAAATCATCTTTCGTTACCCTTCAAAACAAACGGCTTATATGTATGTTTTAATTGAGAAAAAAAAATGCACCGGGAGTATTTGCATGCACATGTAGCAAAGAGTGTCTGTAACTTTCACTAACAAGGTAGTCTAAATTTAGCTCTGACCTGACATTCGAAGATGTGATTCTCACAGTCAAGATTTAACACCAACATATTCCTGTGACACGATTAAAAAGTTTTCAGGGCATTGATGCTATCTTGAAGCACAAAAATTGCCAATAGCTGAGGTTTTTTTTCCACTCAATAGCTAATTGATGGGCTTTCGACAGAAAATAACGCAAATACGTCAATTTGCGAATAAACGAGGGTTCTCTGCATATAACCAGAATTCTTCAAGCTTTACATCCCATCTAAGTAGCGCAACCTCTGGTATGTCTGTGCGCCATAGAGGAGTCGTCATCAGCACCATCTTGGAAAAACTGTGAAACTTTTCCAATCTTGCCCGTGTCCAACTGAAAAAAAATAAATTAAAAAAATAACAGGTCCTACTTCTTTCCAGACGAGCCCATCTCGCCGCCACCCATTCATAATACGCACTGCTGTAGCACGGCTTATTTGCATATGGATGAAATAGGTAGCCATGGCAGAATTACTTTCGATAAATTCCCCGGTGCATTTGATATCCCTCATCCTCTGCTGGAGGAGGAGGAGGATAACAAGAAGGCATGCAGGGGATGACGATGGACTTCAGAGGGAAGATGGACGCAACAGGGCTTGGACCGCAGAGGATACGCAACGAGCAGCACATCCTCGGCGACAGCAACTGCGAGACCCGAGGCCTCGGGGCCAAATAGACATCATGAAAGAGGAAGAAGTTGAGATTTTTCAGTGGGAGCACCACCAGTGTATTGTTCCCAGTACATGCTGCTCTGCTGGCGGGAGTTGCATCCAAGCTGTAAACACACCAGACATCTTTGATTCGGCTGTGGAGAGGAGGAGGAAGAACGAGCTGTTTTCCGTTCCAGATAATCTCAACGACTCCCACTCACGGGGCAACTTGACCGACTGCAGAGCACTTCGGCTGACGGCCTGGATCAGTCTTGCAGTCTAGAGAAGTCAAACGATCTTTCGAAATGCTTGGTTGTCGATGAAATGTATTCCAATACACAACCGTTTGAAAACATGAGGCTGGATTTAAACCATTCGGTTTAAGTCACACATTTCCAGTCCAGTGGTCTGAAAAAGGTGGAATTTGCCTTGCCCCTTTTGCGCTGCCTACGAAACGCCAACATTTTTGCAATCATTATGTGTCGACGGCGGGGGTAAGAAGTCCACCAATCAAGTTTTCACCTTCTGCGGTCAGTACAGAGGCCCGTTTGCCACTGCCTGTAAAAGTTGACGTTCGTCTGGTCCGTGTGTGTAAAGACGACTCTGGCGTGGACTGAGGGTATCAATTCCAGGCGGCAAGTGTCTAGCTTTGGAGATACTTTCAGAAGCCCCCTTTGACATTGCTTTGCTTTGACATTGCGAAATCAAAGAATCTGAAGGAAGTCGACCTGGATATTTAGACATGAGAAATACCCTTCACGCCACTTGTAAAAAGCTCTTTTTTTTTTGTATGGAAGTAAGTGGCAAGTAAGGGGGAGGAAGTTCGACTTGTGAGTTGTATCACAGCTGTAACAAGTGCAAAGTGGCGGCAGCAATTTTCTGCTATCGAAGGCACTGTGAGATCAGGAGATTCTTGTCCACTGCCTCTTTCTTGTGTCGCTGTTTGTATAAAAGGATAGAACGGGGGTGACTAAATCAACCCCAAAATCTTCAGCACTGGCACAGAATGGTGGTGCAAATTCCAGCTGTCAATTTTCCACCCTAAGACGTGCAAGTAGTATCCCGAGTCCCTTTCCCAATTCCTGTAAAAATCGAATTTTTCCACAATGTCGCGGTGACACTGTTCTGTATAAGCAGCGCTGACATGGAATGGAGGTGTAAAGTTGAGTTGTACTACAGTAGCCCCATTTGCCTTGCCCCGAGCCGACATTTACCTACCGTATTTTTTATTTTTTTGCTCCAGATTGCTATTCTATATAAAAGCATAGCAACTGCACTGACGAAGAAGCTTGAATCGACAATATATCGGTAACCATCTCCATAGCTGCTGCCGGGTGACCTCTTCTAATGTATTATAGTGAAGTGGCATCATATGATTTCTTGCCCCAAGTCAATGACAGTAAACAAAAAAAAACCCACATACATGAAGTCTTTCAGGGACAGCGGTGGACAGCTTGTCATGTTATCAGGTTACAGGGTGCATGAAAGGGTTAGTCATCATCGTCTGAAGCTTTTATGTATGCTAGCGGAGTAAAACAAGCAAATGCCGTGTAGACGGCAGTGGCTGCTTTAGAAGGAAGACTGGTCATGGCTATTAAATAATGTAGTGCAAATTGAAAATGAGATTAAGTGTAATTTAATGCTACGCTCTATTTGTGATCAAATATTGCAATCAGCCCGCAGGCCAAGCCCTCCAACATCTGCATATCAATGCTTCCCACTTACGCCCACAAACACAAGCGGAGAAGCACGCACAGCTAAAATGTAGGATGCATTCTTCGACATCCAACTCATGCAAGCACCCTCACTGTTGATCAACCTCCGATTCGGTTGACCCTCGAAAGCAAATTTCCCATTGAGATCCATTATTCTTAAAATAATCTCCAGATTCCAATTTGCCGGCATCATGAAACCCAGATCAAGCTCTACCTCTTCATCACGAGTGGCATGCATATTGCTGGTGTCGGGTACACACCTTATCATACATAAATTAAGATTTGTTAAAAAAAAATCGGTACTATTGGTCAGTTAACACATGTGGGTGTTATTTTTTTTGTTTTTTATGTTTCTAATTATTGAGAAATCTAAAGTGTGGAAAATTCTTGCTCTTGCTCGATGATGCAATGTGAATGGTTGAACAAACATTGTGTTTTTAGGGTCTCGTGAAAAGTGGTACATTGTGTTTTTGTGGTCTCGTGAAAAGTGACATTCCGGCCCGAAACTAATCACCAGAAGCTAGCTAATGAAGCATGAACTTAATTTGAACGTCCCTTAACTTTTGAATTCACTTGTCCAACTGTTGATTGTATCAGTAATTTTGCACAATTTGCTGTTCTCTAAAAAGGAGCTGAATGGCAAAACTCCAATTTTTAATTTCTGCCTTTCTGTCCTCTTGGATTTTCTGTTGCATGCTAACGAATGTCAGTATGTGACACTTGGTGGCCACTTCCACTCAAAGAACACTCCCCCCCCCCCCCCACCCAATTGTTGGGTGTTATCTTGGTCTCATGATGTCAAAACGTGAACACGCATGATGACGAGGACAATTTCAATTCCAATTATAATTGGACAAGGAAATGTACCGGTCGATTCATGGATGGCATACCTGAGTGTAGTTTCACTGAATTAGATCTTTATCATGCAAGTTGATTTGATTTTTACAGTTAAGAATGGTTGTGAAGAATGTTCAACTGCATATATACTTAAAAAATGGTCGCAATAATGAAAACAAATCTGGCAGAGATTGTTTTTAGACTTTAAGCGATGCATCACAATGGTTCAACAACACATTTGAGTCATTGCAATGCAAGGCACTACACTGATGGACTATTAATGATGCCATAAGCAAACAAACGTGTTCATTAATGGAGCTATTTTATTGTTTCGATGCAACACAAATACTAATTATGTTCAACTGCATGGATGGGAAGATAACATGCATTTGTCAGGATATAGGCGACATTACACGCTGCCGCCTGCTGTCAGAAATATTCAAACACAAACGATGATATGGTGGTGTGAATTCATTGTTTATCGGAGGCACACTGTGCATCGCTTTCACAATTCATTTCACTATTTAAGAGAGTTCCCAGCTGCTATAATAACATGTTTGAGATGTGCTTTCATCGAACCACCTCAAGGATCAGGGAATATGGCGCAGTTACGGTTTCACATTTATTTTTTTGTCTCGATTGATTCAATGAGCTGGCCCTGTCTCACGCTAGTCGTCAGGCCTGATGGAGTTCTGTACACAGCTGGGCCAATGGCGAGTTTGAGTTGCGTTACCATGACAACGAGGGACAGCGCCTTGGCTACTCATTGAAAGTCGATCTTAGTCTTCGGAAAAAAGTGAGCGCTTAACAAGATACTTAATATATTTCAACTTGTGAAGGCAGCGGTTCATACACGACACTGTGGGATGAATTCAATCAAGGATCACATGGCGCTAACCGGTAGAAATGGAGCAAACACACTCAGATGATGAAATGTTTCAGTAACTGCGATGCCAAGCAGAAAGTGTCTTGCCAAACTTATTTCAATGAGGTATCGTGCAGAGAAATTTCCCACCTGAATGCAAATGACTGCATGCGATGCACGGACACGATTTTGCTATTAAGAAGCTAAATGCTGACCTGTGCAAAACTTCACGCAGCTCTGCGTAGCTTTTGTATTTGACGCCATCGAAGGCGTTTCGCACATGGGGAGAATGTCATGTTTGTGCACGAAAGCACCTCCGCCTGACAGTGTAGTTTGTTGTAAGTGGCTCTGGATCTTCACCCAGTCTAGCCAGTCACATGATGTGCTGAGGAACTGTGTGGGGGTGGGGGGGGGGGGGGGGGTTAATGTAAATTAGAACCATTGTTACATAACAGTAGGAAGTAAATGTATAATGGCTCATTCACAGACACATTTCCAGGAAAAAAAAAGTGACATGGCTGTTTAATTTCAAACTTGATGGGAAGGCGGGCACTCCAGAGACCCAACTATTTGTATACAACCCTGAGAAAATCTTTTTTCCGAAATATCCATCCATCCATCTATTTTCCATTCAATCCTGTTGTCAAAAGGGGACATCATCAAAAGAGGCCGAGGCACTCTCGTCTCGGCGGGGGGAAAAAAACCCCAAACCTAAACCAAAAAAAGGAGCCTTTCAGGGATAAAATATCAAGCATAGTAATGTCCTACATTATCATCAAAATGCTCTGAAGTGAGTTGAACTAATGGAGTATGATGACCAGATACAGTATAAAAAAAATCCCTCAATGTGCACACAAAAGCTTTCCCTCCCATAAAGAGCTCTAATAATAATATTGTGACCAAAAAGGGATTCTGCAGTTTTTTTGACCACATGCATACCAACGAAGGCCCTTGTGTAGGATATTTTCGTCTCGCATCTGAGTCCTTTTAAAAATACAGATTCCTGCAGCTCTCCCATTGATAAATAGATGTACCCGTAATAAAGACGACTTCTCTAACCTAAAAGTAAAATCCAAACAGGAAGGCTTAGATTCAAATCCAGAACATCCTGACTCGACAGAACATTTGGACTTGACAAATTGTCATGCACAGAGAACATTGATTATACTCGGGCCTACTCATATTCACTATTTTGCGGAAGGCACTGTGTATTTAAGCCCCAGCGAGAGGAGAGCAAATGACTTCTAAGGCCTTCATTTCCAGTTCAGTGCATTTTGTGCAGGGAACAGTGAGATTTTGTGTAATTAAGTCTTTTGCTTCAAAGCAATGGAGCGTACCAGGACACACGTCGGAGGGGTGTCAAAGGCCCGTGTGCTTCCTTCCTTGTAGCTAACGACTTGAAATCGCTGCCATTATGGTCGCTTTAATTAATCTGATCCAGAGGTGGCCACGCGACAATAATCGACTGGTGTGTGTGCGTGAGTCGGTGTGTGTGTGTGTGTGTGTGTATGCGAGAGTTGTCACAATCGACGAAAGCCACCAAACGTTCGGTTGATGGGCTCTTGCTGTCCAGTGGAACTCACGCACTGTTGACATTATTGATTGTTATTGTTGTTTTATACTTTCAGCAGACATTTCTATACGCTTGTCGATTCAGAAAAAGGTCGATGTGTCTAGGTGCTGCTGTGGCAAAGGGTAAAACGGCCAACATGTATGGAGCCCTTATACATTTGTGCGTGTGTGTGTGTTAGCACGTGCATGTACATAGGCTCTTTGGTTGAATTTCTGATTGTGCCGTGGATTCAAGCGAGTGGAAAATCCACTGAGCGAGGGTTGAAAGCAAACAGGCGCAGACAGACACGGACGCACACAAACAATAAATATGACAAGATGCAACCTGACATTTAGAAATTAACAATCAATGGCTGGACAAATACATGGAAGTGTCTTGATCGGCCGTGAGTAACCATAACAACGGGCGGACTGCATGACAAAGGCAACAATATTTATTAGGTTATTTCGGATGCACAGATTAATGGTCACGAATGCAGTTAGCTTCTGTTGAACAAGCGCATATTTGATTGCTTTGTGAAGTTGTAAAATTGGCATATTTGGGTTTGGCCACGTGTCGGCTGAATTCCTATTCATTGAAACGTGTAAATAAAAGTGCACGTGCTTCATCATTTTGCGGCAAGCATGTCCGCTAATAATGTCAAAACACTTGACTCTAACACTTGAATTTCACATCCAGTACTTTGACGCTCCAAAGCAACTCACTCCTGTTTACTCCTATATTCATTTACAAAACAATAACAAAGCTCCTGACATTTTATGTAAAACTCACCAACTCAGGAAACCAAAATTAAGTTATGACAAAAAACAATCTCAGTCTGACAAATTGAAGAATAGTGTTTGTGGGTCTGCCTACATACAGTCAACACTATGCAGCCATTTTTTTTTTTTTTGGAGAGAGCATGGCTGTCAGATTGCTCAACAATGCGTGCTGTCACTACCCCAAAAGCTTTGCAAACTTTCTTTTTCTTTTTTTTTTTGTTGTTGTTGTTGTTGTTGTGTGTGTGCTTGACTTGTTCACAAAAGAAAAGCTTCTGTTAAAAAAATGGATAACTGCGACGTGACAGAAAAGGTCTGCAGTGAATAGCAGGCACAGTAAAACGTGTCATGTGGCTTGAGTAGGCCTGTAAACACTGGACTGTGACTCAAATCGCATCACTGATGCCTTGTTTGACAATCACGGCCAGCAATTCCTTCCTGGGGCCCAAATTTATGAATGAATGAATGCATAAATAAATAAATAAATAGTTGTGTTCAGAATAATCATGTTTTTAAAAGAGAGTACAGCAATGAGGAATGCCATCCACTCGTTCTGGGCTGGAATAGAAATCCACAGGTGCTCCAAATTGGATGACCCCATGATACACGTCTTAATTCAGTCAATCCACGTTAACTGAAGTCCACTTCTGAGACTTTCTCCATGCTTTAGTGCTGGCTTTTGACAAATGGCGAACTTCATGACTCGACTGCTGTGTTAGCATAGATTAGCGATTGGCCTCTGCGACTGACAGATAAAAATGTCGGTTATGTTGAACTTGACATTCATGACCGTTTACGTAATTTTGTTCTGTGTCGCATCGGAGTTAGTGAATGCGTTCAAATGGGCCCATTTTAAGGTTTGAATGTAAATGACGGGATCAACGTACAGAGGTAATTGAATTTATTTGGAAGGCATTGGTCGTTGCTATTCGCTGAGAAACTCACTCTCTGGCACTTTTTGAGCTCCTTCTGAAATGCTCCAATATGCCACAAGATACCGGCAAAGCCTTGTGTAAATAACGATTGGTGACAAGTATGTTGAAGTGATACATCTCAACTGAAAGACAAGCTTTGTCTGTCACTGAGGCTCCAAGTTTAGTCTGGGTTGTTCGTGGTAGTTGGAGAGTCTTTCACTGCATGTGCATGTACATGCACACCTCTGGTGGATTTTCTTTCTAAATCTAATTATCTGTAAACATAAACAAAGTTGGTTGCTACTTCTCACATGTAGTATGACGTTTTGCTCTGTACTTCCATTTGAAAGCAATGTTTCTACCGTCTGTGTAAAGTTACTTTTTAGTTCGAAAATTAATTGGATTTCCTCATATAGTGGAGGGAGGGAAGCGCAAAATTAAAGACGGATGAGGTCATTTGCAAATAGTCACAATGAATTGCTAAATTACCACAATGTATGCTATAGAACAATTTGAAAAAGCTAAACCTTTACATAATATGACACAAACACTTTTTGCCTGATTTTTTTTAACTCCTGAGTTTCAAAGCGCGGCCACACGAAGATTGAACAAAACAGTCTGTGAAATTGTTATTTATGATCTGTTAAACATGAGTTTGGTTTCACGTCGACACCTGAGGGAAAGAACACCATGCCTGAGAAATATGTCATCAATATTCAACTGTTGTCAAATGTTACTCAAGAGGCTGCTAATGATCACATTTTAACGAGCATTCAACATAAGATATTACTGTAACGTGAAACAAAACTAACCTCCAAAACAGTCCGAAGAGCATTTACTTTTAAGTTTAATGTAAGATGAGTCTTGTCAAACCACACTGCTTTTGATATACTGACTACAACGGAACATAAACTAATGATGAAGAACATCGATGACATCCATTCAGAACAATAAACAACCAGGAAATAGTTTGCCCCAAGAGATGATGACCCACTTTTGGGCCCCGGCTCACAGTTTAGAAAACTGCCATCAACCCAGAATTGCACGAGTAAAATTTCACAGTCACTACTCTCTCTTCATCCATCCCAGAGCATGGTCCAGCAATTCCAAGCAAAGGAGTTTACTCATCTTGATGCGATATCCGATTGACTTCATACGAGCCCAAGCAACACACAATCATTTTTCCATTACGGCCTTTTTATTGCCCGGCCATAAAACGTCTTTACAACGAGCGTGGCGGGCAGAAAACGGAAAAGACTCGACACCGGCACAAGGCGGTGGGAGTACACAGTCGCATCAAAGGGATTTAACCTGCGGCCAAGTGATGATAGTGGATGATAAGGAGAGATACCACCTGTGGCAATGTCATGAAGAAAATGACCCTAAAGGTTAGCTGGATGTGTGTGGGAGGCAGTTGGCTAGACAGATGAAGATCGATGGAACATCAGGAAAAACAATCATGGACGAACACACAAGGTCAGCTATTGTGTACGTGCTTACGCATTTGTGTATGTTACACGTGCGCGGTTGCAGTGGTTTCGGGTAGTATCACCTTCTCTTCCAGGGTTTGGCTTATCTTTGGCAGAGTGAACAAATTACTGCAGTCACCATGCAGTCTATCCATCAGTAACCGTGGCGACGAGCGCTATATGAAGCCT
The DNA here is from genome assembly GCF_054856545.1 of Hippocampus guttulatus. Taxonomy (NCBI): domain Eukaryota; kingdom Metazoa; phylum Chordata; class Actinopteri; order Syngnathiformes; family Syngnathidae; genus Hippocampus; species Hippocampus guttulatus. The sequence goes on along the minus strand of NC_141265.1, from coordinate 12,479,257 downwards.
TCAGCTATAGGTCAACTGTCTGTGACATTGCGCACAGCTTCATCTTCACCGGTGTCAATCAAATGCCGAAGAGGGTCGGTACCCAAGTGGTACTCGGGGTTTCTTACAAAGTCTGAAAAATCCTGGCTATGCTGTGAATACGGGTTGCTGCACGCTTGAAACAAGAATCCTTTGAAGACAGAATAGAGACCCGAGCTTTTACGGATCACAGTTGACAAGGACCCCATAGTGGAGCTCTGGTGTTGCCTCGAACAGTGACATTTATTTACTCAATTTCGAATGGGCCTTTTCAGCAATATTACCGATAATATCATAATTCACTTAGTGTGACAAAAAGACAATTACCAAAAAAAAAAAAATTGCAGATGAGAAAAGAGGCAGACTGGCTTCAACAAATACGGTAAGAAGCAAAATGCAAATGCATACATTAATGGGTGACCATATGTCAGAATCGACTTCAAGGCTTTATGACCTTCAATCCCATGCAGGAATATTGTTTACAACATACGTTACCACTTGATTTCATCCGAAAGCCTATTTGTGTGTTAATGCTGCTGTTTTGGTCAGCAATGGGGTTAGCATGTAAATTGCAGCCAGGGGGCATGTCATTATTCATTTACTCAACTTGTTTTGTCATAATATTAAACAACGTTAGGTATATGTAACAAATCCCGTTAAGTGAAACTGCATTTTAGAACAAAAAGTATACCATACCCATGCAGGAAACTCGTTTACAAGTTGTAAGTCTGGACACTTACGTCAAAGATTGTTTTTGTGCTTTGGACGATGCCCTCAGCAAAAAATTGGGGACCGGCTTCTAATATTCGAGGTAGTATGATGAAAAGCAATACAAGTCACACTCGCTGAAAGAAAAAAAAAAACACATTGCCGTAGATCACCACAGTGCATCCCGTCAAGGATTCTGCAGTGTTTGTTTAAGTTGAATTCTTCAATCAAGATTGAGCAGTGAGTAAAAGCAGAGATAGAAAGGCTCAAATGAGGGTCACAGTAGGAAGGGTTGACGTCAGAGTGAATTAGCGGCGAGCAGACTAAGCAGCTGCAGTTGGTGCAGAGGAGCATCTGTTTGGCTCGTCAATTACAAATGTGATCAGTCCTCCTGGGGTCGGCGCATATGCCACATGCTGCCGCCTTACAGGTACCGCCGGAGCTTGATGCATGGACCGTGGAACATTTTAGAGCATGAGGTGGCTAACTCGATCAGCATCAAGAGCCAAACATGCCATGCTCAGCATGTTGACAAACGGAGCTCTACAGAAAAATACCTCGTGGCAACTTATCGCTGCTTGGTAGGGGTGTAACAGAAATGAAAAATCATTTTTCGATTCATACCCCCGTTTTTAAGGTTTGATTCACATGAAATGTTTTCAGGGAACAAAATGCAGAACAAATTGGTTTTGGGTTCACAGGACCAGATTTAGCAGGTTGCACATCTGACTTAGAGTATAAGGGTCTTGCCTTCAGTTTTGCATGCTCTATTCCGGCTTCCGCCCAAATTCTGAAAATTCTGAATTGTTCAGTTGTGCAGCCCTGTGCTATCCTGTCCTATTCTATTTGCTTCTCAGAAAAAAGCAGCATTGCCATCCCAGTCCAAAAAAACACCGAAATAAGACTAGACTCCTATGCGAAGTTACAGTTTTAAAATACTTTGAGGTGTTATTTTTTTTTTCTTTTCTCTTCTCTTTTTATGAGCCCTCTCAAACTTCTGTCCATCTCCATTTTCAATAAATATAATAATATCAAGCATGTTAGTACTCGCTAGTGTTCGAAAGCCCAGATCATGGTTGTGCACCACTTTTTGCTCCTCCCCAACGCCTACACTTATCTGGCTTAGACCCTTCCCAAGTTGCCATCAGCTGGATCATGTGCTAATAGTGTGCAGCGAAGTTAACCTACTAGCGCTAATCCACCCAAATTTATAACTGCCTTTGCCTATAATTAAAAGCATAAATGCTCAGAAAACCTACACTAGCTAAAAAAACGGTCTAAGTTGTGGTGCAGGTGATATAATGCGATTTTGTGGTTTTGATCAAGGATATTCATCGTCCTATTTCATTCATGAATATGCCAACACCATGGGACAATCCCTCAAAATCAAAACAGTGTCTGTGCTTAAGGAGGAAATGAATATGCCTGAAGTCTGACAATCAATGACATCAGCGCATGTGGTTTGTGAGCGAGATGTTATCCACCCTTGTTTTCTTCCATCTCAGCCGCAGTCATGAACAAACAAATTAAATACAAACAAAAATATATCAACACACCCCTACGCATAACATGGTCTCCATTCAACATGAAATCCAATTTCCAGCCATGAAAAGAGAAACATGCTTCAGTGACACACGAGGACTTGAGCACATGCAAATGAATCATAAATAACTTATGAAAGACGGCATGCATGCTACAAAATCATCAGTGAGGCAAAAGATGAGATTGCAACCCATCTGACCTTAAACACAGATTATTATCTCCCGCCTTCTCAATTATCCCATCGTGTCTTCCATCTATTTCCCGCCGGGCCCCATGGAATGAAGCTACTCTGACGCTGAGAACTTGACCCTATTACACTATCGACAGTTACCAGGAGATAACATGACAGTCTGCAAGTAGACTGCCATTCGGATGCAAACACCTCCTAGAGGCTGTAAGTGACTTAATGTTATGTAGAACATCCAGGGCATACTTTTAGGAAGAAAGATCTCAGAGTGGAAAACGGTAATTGTTCAAACATTTAAAAAAAAAAAAACATTTTGATGGCCAAAAAAAACAAACAAAAAAAAAAAGGCTTAAAAGGCAAAATATGTACGATGAGCTCATATACAGTGGTACCTCTACTTGTGAAATTAAACGGTTCTGGAAGAAATTTCGGAACAAAAAAAATATTGTAGAGACGCAGTTTCCATGTAAATGGCGTAATTCGTTCCAAGCCCCCCCAAAATTCTGACATACCTGTAAGTGTTTCCGAAAGCATAAAAATGCATCAAAATATCTAACAAATACATGTTACAATTAGATTATTGCCCAATAAATGGGTTTTGCATAATGTAAAAAAAAAAACAAAGAATAGAGTAAAGAATAAAAATGATGGTCTTTTAACTGCGTCATTTTTTTGCCCTCTTTAGTTCATATTTTCTCTCAGAAGTGGTTTTGCCTGTAAAGAACTGATCAAGGGATGTTTGCTTTTGTCAGCTTTGAACAATCCTTCGAAAATGTCCAAGGCAAACATCAGAATAGTGAGCAATTGTCGGACTGGTGAACACTTTTTTTGGGTGATTCACATTTACGTAAAACTATCGGAACACCTCATGGCCCGAGGGGTGAATGATGAGGACGCCGCATCAACACACATCTCTCTATCTACACACATGGACTCGTTCGGTAGAGGTCCCTCTGAGGCAATGGGATGCCAAGTTGATGGTCGGGGACAGCCAATGGCAGAGCAGCTATGTTGCGTTCAGGAAACTCGGAACTGCGAGTAGCAGCCCATACTGTATTTTCACCTTTCATATCTTGACACTTCTTTCGTAACAAGAGACAATATTTTCCTGTTGTGACGTTTCATAATTTGAAAATTTCGTATGAAGAGACATTCGTGTGTAGAGGTACCACTGTAATGTCAATACATTTCAACACGATGTGATGGAACTTTGAAAACAAGCATTTTTATTTCTTACACCTTCTACATATACACTCATCTTCAGGGAAAATAACACCCTAAAAAAATGGTGCTAAATAATCTCCCCCCACTTTTTTTCTTTCTCTCTAATTAACAAATTCATAGATGCCATTGCCCTAGTTGTATATTACATTTAGCGTTTTTGGCCAACCCTCCCGCACCCCCAAAAAAAAGAAAAAAAAAAAGAATGCCATGCATGTATCCAAGCGATGTATTATTCAACGTGCCTCACACAGTCTTTTTCTTCATGTTTAATGTGCGCCGTGTATCATCTGCGGAATGGTTCTTCAAGTAAAAAAAAAAAAAATGAAAAGAAAATAAATAAATAAATAAATACAATCGTCACTTGAAGAGGAAGTTGTCCTGGAATGGCATTGTTGTTAGTAAATATTTTAACGCCTTGATATCAAATGGCAACATTTATATCTTTCCCACTTCTTTGCATATGGAATTTGACATGCGAGTTTACGTGCGGAGGCGAAAGGAGTAAATATCAAGGCCATGTCAAAATTGTTTCTTCTCATTTTCTACCTTACTGGAAATCGTTACGATTGGTGTGGGTCCACATCATTTATTGATCAGCCCTGCTGTGATCAAACAGCAGCTTCTACAAACGTATCACAGAAACGCAAGTGATATTATGAGAGATTTTTATGCAAGTAGGGCAATAAGTGGCATCTCAATTCATAGGTGCTATTGACGACGCGGGCTTTCCAGAATGAAGTGCTGATCCGCTGAAATGCCGTTGCGAACCTTAACTACAGCCTGCGGTCTTTCTCGGTGTTGTTGATCAAAATGCTTTTGCTTTGCGTCGGACAGTTTGGAGTTGCATTTACGGATGTTGCGCCGGACTGTGTTTGGTTTTCTGAAGTATTCCTGAGTCGGATGTGTGTCAGAGCTAAATGCTCAAATGCTCTTTTTTTTTTAACCAACTGTATCCAAATTGTGTCTGAAATAGTGGCGTCCATGTCAATTCCTCTCATTGGTGTAGAGACAGACACATGTCTATATTTTTTTACTGAGTCAAGATACAAGTAACTTTTATCATAGCGATACACTTGGGGGAAAAATGTCACTCACTTTCTAGAACAAGTACATACATAAAGTGATTGATCGGCCTTTAGAAGCTTTGATTGGATTCACAGATGACGCACGTTTTCACGAATATGGATGGATAATTATCAGGCGCCTGATCGATCGGCGCTTCCCTAATATTTTGAATGAAGATAATAATTTAAAGCCACCATCGTGACGGACACCCACCCCCGCAATTGATGAATGGAGTGGAGTACATACACAATCCTGGCTGCCTAATCTTAGCTCTGCAAGTAGGACTCAAGACACAGTGGGCAATACTCAAGCAGTACCACATCATTTTTAACACGTCTTTCTGTATTTACATTTGACCGATTCGCTTTTCTGAAGCGTTTATTGGATCTTTTGAATCACACGGGCAAAATGACGGCAAACCCCTGTTATTGCCCTCCAAATTGTTTGGGTAATTTAATCGAACATGCCAGTCTCTTGGCGCGGGGCAAATTGGCAAGGTGGGGGCCTTCAAATTCTGCAAATAATGAATCAGGTGGCTCATGTTGATCTCTCACTGTTTAGTTGCCTTTCCTACTCCGCTTCCTTGTCTATTGTAGTCATTTGTGCAGACGGCCTTCAGTTGCCATCTCATGTATTTGCATCGGCGAATGAAGGCATATCTAAGCGACAAATGAGCTCACAAAACACAAACGCGTCATTTGTCCGTGTGTGTGTGTGTGTGTGTGTATGTGTGTGTGTGTGTGTGTGTGTGTGTTCCTGCCCTTGAAAAGGTTTAATTTTTGCAAGCCAGGAGAGACAAAATCAATCAAATCAAATTGAATATTGATCGATTGGATCATTTTTGCCTCACTCAAATTATCCTCAAATGAGGGTAGTTCGAGCGTGGGTTTTTTTTTCTCCCCCTCTCCCTCCCTTGTTTCTTTCTGACTTTCGGGTTGAGTGAACGCTGGCGCGTTTTGGCTGCCGCTGCTCAACCCGTATTGTTTTGTGTTTTTTGTTATTGTAAAGTGTCCTTGGGTGTCTTGAAAGGCGCTTATAAATAAAATCTATTATTATTATTATTATTATTACGATCTCCTGACACTTTATCAACAGAAAAAATCCCTCCACCGGTATGTCAGATACGTAAATGCTTGTAGTGTCAACTTTTGCAAAAAAAGGCACTCAAATGGAGACTTGCATGTCCCTATTCATTAAATACTGAGTGTGTGTCTACAAAAATGCAAAAAAAAAAAAGAAGAAAACTTCACCCCCACGCATGGTGAGATGGCATTTTGCACAAGATTTGCACTGGGCACAAAAATAGGGCACGCAGTGGTAATTACGGTCATATAGAACATATTTGCCACGACAGACACACGTTTCACTCCTGTCCACATCAGATCTCCATCCAAATTACACTGTGACTGGTCAGAGAGAGGTCACTTTTAATTAAACCGAGATGAAGATTTGTCACGTGGGATTAACGCTTCAAATTATGAATTCATAACTAACACGCACGTCCGCTGCTTTCACCCATGACTTCCATATCATTTCTGTATGGGAGAAAATGGAAATCCTAGCTTGTTGTTGCATGTGGGTAGGCAATATTCAAGGTTTAATATAATTAATGAACCAATTATTTAATGCAATTAATGGATTTGGAAAAGGACTACAGAGAATAGGAACTCATAGAAAGTTGGTAGCACTTATCGGCCTTGTTGTATGTCATGTATACTATTTTGATCAATGACTACTTAATTAGAAGTGCAGATGTGACAGATGTGGTTGGCACGTGTGCCTCACACTCCAGAGGTTCCGTTTTCAAATCTTGGCTCTGACTTCATTGAACAGTCTAGAAACGTGGATTTTAGATTCACGAAAGACTCATATTGTCCATAAGTGTGAATGTGAATGTACAAGGCTCTTACTTTATGCGTGGTCTGTACTAACCGGCGACCTTTGCAGTCTAGACCAAATATTATGTGAAACAAAATTCTAAATATTGTTATTTGTGTTTTCAATTTAACTCTTCAGACATCTGCCAACCAGGTTATTACATTTATCCGTATCATTAGTAGTGCTCATCATCATCATCATAATAGCAGCTACCATGCTAATGAAATGCTTTTCATACATATTTATATACTATTCTTAAGACGACAGGATGTACCAAAACTTCCCCAGTGTGTTCTTATTGGCTTACCATCTGTCAAAAATACTAATCGTGAGTCATGTTCGTTGGGACAAATTACATATGTCAAGAATAACAGCGTGTGTTCTTCATCTACTGGCAATGTACCATATATGCTAACATAATGAGCAATTAATTATGTCATTCATGTGTGAGCTCAGCCAGCCAAGATGGACCAGAAGAGGGAACGCATTCAACACGTTAATGGCCAGTGCAGGATGTTCGGAAACTCACTGTGCGGTTATATTTATATGAAGGAACTTGTTTCCATAAAGAATACATGAGGTTAATGGGTATAGTTACTGTACTTGAGTCGATTTTTTTCAGGTATCTGCACCAAAACAAATGGTGTGTTGAAATGATTCCATTTTTATTTTGTCAAAAAATATATATATCTGGAACAGTGTGATTTTATATAGTGCAACCACTTGACAAAAATACGACTAAACTTTTTTTTTTCAGTGCGTCTACCTGAACAATAACTGACTTTTTAGATTTACCGAGGCTTTTAAAAACAGATGAGAGGTTCAGGAAAGGGATGGATGGATCTCAGTAAGGTTTACTCCTCACTTTGTCAAAAGAAGCTTGTTTCTTTTTCCAATACTGTGTCTGGTGATGATGAAGTATGAAAAAAAAAAAGCCAAGATAAATTCAACTTGTTTGACGTCTTGATTGATCAAGTGAATGAGGTCTTGGGGACTTATAAGGTGGGGGGAAAAAAAGCAGGAAGCGAGCAAGAGGAATTGATTTACCTCAGAGATAAATGCCTTGGCAGTAGCTGGGCTCATGAATAGTACGGCTCTGCGTAGAGTGTCCCTGTAGCGGTGCAGCTCCTCCACCCGCATGGTCCTGAACAGGCTGGTGATCATCATGTTGACATTGGACTCCACCTTTTGGAGGGACACGTCCATTCCCTGGTGGGAAGCGCGGTCCAGGAAGTCCTCGATACCGCGGATATCTGGAGAAAGAAGAGATGTTCAACGGCCTGGGACCTTCACAGCCGATGTCTGTACATGCGTGGAAGCGGGATTCAGACTTCTAGACTCAAATCCGAAACCTCTTGACAGAGAGGCTGTGAGGCAGAGGCACCGACTACTCCAATACGCTGGCACCAAATTAAAAAATATTTGAAAATACAGTAGTACCTCTACTTACGAAATTAATTGGTTCTGGAAGAAATTTCTGAACTAGAAAATGTTGTAAGTAGAGGCGCATTTTCCATGTAAATGCCCTAATCCGTTCCAAACCCCCCGCCCCAAAATTCAGACATAAATGTTTTCGAAAGCATAAAAATACATTAAAATACGTAACAAATACATGTTATAATTGGAATATTGCACAATAAATTAGTGTTGTGCATAATGTAAAAAACAAAGAATAGAGTAAAAAATAAAAATGGCCAATTTACCCTCAAGTCGATCAGGTGAGTTTTTGGGAGTTGTGGCGATATTTTCAAAGAGAAGAAATTGCACAGAACAAACATGGCAGCTTCTGTCCCACTTCCACTAAACTTTAACCACCTCCTGGTGAACGTACAATTTCTAAGTTACTTAATTGGGTGAAATGAAAATTAAACCTGTATAATGAAGCAGATGCTAATTTGCCATGTCTCAGGACACAGACACATGTACCGACCTGCTCTGGTACATTTCTCATCACCTCTTCACAGAGTCGGAACGGCATTTGACGATCATTTTACAGGGCATTGTGACAAATGGTTATCTCACATAATTGCTGTAGAACAGACTCTGTGAATGTCTTTCTTCATGGGTGCTTTACTGACAGCGATATGCCGCTTTCACTGCTTGTTCCTCACATTTGATCAGGCTTTTGCTTCTACATCATCACCGTTATCCATCTGTAGTCGCATGAAGAAAAAAAAAAAGAAATCCAGACGTGTGAAGTAGATGATCTCGATGCTCAAGGGTAACTTTTTGTCAACTGTTGTAATAAGGTCTATTTGGATTACCAGATTTTTGCTCTTCGAGGGTCACATTGGATTTTTTTAGAAGCATTCTTAAGAACTAGGATACACGAAAATCTCCACCAAGCAATGGAAATGTCTTTCATTTTGTATTCTGATCTCACGATACGTGTCATTTCTCGATAATCCTGTAAAATTGTCCTATGAATGCATCCACACTTTGCTTCAAGTTCCGAGACCAATCAATCTAGTTAATTGCATAGCTATGACTCTGGCAATGTCATGTTTCCATATCGAATACATCATTAAGTCACTGATTTACGTATGATACACACAAACCAATATGTACACACACACACACACACACACACACAGATATCATTAGCGAGGGATATCAACCAAAGTGTCTTAATTAGGATTACCTTGACCTGCATGTACCTCATTAAGTGTTGAGGCAGTCAAGCGGTGAACAAACTGACACTTGTATCCTTATTTTGTTACCATACAAATGACTCAATGGTTTGGATAATTACTTTTTTTTTTTTCAACTATGAACAACGTCTTGACCTACTTATAGGTCCTAAGACTTTTTTTTTTGTGTGAGAGCGTTTCACTCCAATTTTTTGTCCATTAAAATCATATTTTGGCATTGTAACTTGTTACTCAGAAAAACGGGTTCTAAGTTTTGTTCCTAAACATACAGTATAATTTACATTAAATAAAGAAATGCATCATTTAATTGCTTCTTTTTTTTCTTTCTTTCAAGGCCCGTTTTGCAGTGCAATTGTGTACTCTTTGCTGACCGCGTCACGGAGGAAGTGACAAAACGTGCAGACTCGTGCGTACTTACTTGCGTGGAAGGTGAGTGTTTCTCAGGGGAAGACTAAACTCGATTCGCAGTTTACATTCCACTCATTTATCGTGATTGATGCCAAGCTTAGGTCAATTTATGTTGTCTAATCACGATCGCCGCGATTAGCTGGCAGCCACTTCCGGGTGTACCCTGCTTCCTGCCCAAAGCCAGCTGGGACAGGCTCCAGCTTTCCTTCAACCATAATACAATACAATACAATACAATACATGCTGATTTATATAGCGCTTTCACAACAGCGACAGCTGTAACAAAGCGCTTCACAAAACATTTAACATAAAGTAAAATAATAAACACAACACATAACATAAAACATATGACGCTAAGTGGAAGAGAAAATGAATGGATGGGTGACCCCCATTACATTTTATGCCTCCGTGACATTGGTATAATTCTGCGGTGGCCTCAAAAAAAGAAAAAAAAAGAAAAACAAAGCCAACGAAAACACACTTTATGATTGTGGGCGCTAAAATAGGTTAAAAAAATAAATACACTGATGGTGATATAGTTGCTGAAATGAAACAAAGCGATTTCAACAGTGTCCTCGGTCATCCTTGCTGTGGCCTGACAAACTCTTTTTCGTGTGCTGAATGCGTGCCTGAATGCAGCCTTTTATATAATCGCCGCCACCCTGTCATGTTCAGCTGTTGGACATCTTTGTCTTTCTCTGGGCCTACACTTCTGGCTGTCCTTCCACCTTCACATCTACGCCCAACAATGAGAGCTTCTTAAATTATGGAATGAGCCTCAAAAAGTTGGCCGAAAAGAAAAAAAAAGAAGCTACCTCGACCATTATAGGTTTTTCCACTATGAAGTCCAAGTCTGTCATTGAAAATCTGTGATCAGATAATGTCTTGGTGAAGCAGCATGTGACTCATGACCCAAGGTTTTTTTTAAGCACAATCTTTCCCAAATTAAAATGTAATAACGTTTTATTTTATACTCTGCTACTACTGAAATGCCTTGAACTGAGAAAAAAAAATCTTTCAGCCATGAACAGATAGGTTCCCAAAAATACACAAATCAATGAATGGATGTTCGTGATCATGTGGTGGCTCAAGTTTCGCAAAGCTTATCCTGAATTTCGTCTGTATGCACTGCACAACCCCTCCTTTACCTAATAAAACGGAACAAAGATAATTCTTCAAGTCTTTTTAATTCCCTTTTTTCTTTTTTTTATTCACTCGGTATTTCCTTAAAGTAAAGGGTCTCCAAAGGGAAGTTAAATACACTCTGTAAGAAGAGCTTTGCGCCTTCAAAGCGTTTATCACCCATGCCCATTATCCTGAAATCTTCTACAGACTTGTCGATCCGTTGTAATTCCCAAAAACTCTCACGTGCATAAAGCGCTCAGTCGTAGTTGATATTGATGTTCTGAAGCCTAAAGCTATTCACACACCACAATTGCAATCACATCAGTATCCACTTCAAGCCCACAATGTCGATTTGCTGGAAAACAAACCAATAAATTGGATTGGATTATAACGCATCTCATTGAAGGTTTGACGATGCATTTTACGATAGCTTCTTAATTGAGCTGGCCACACTTTAATCTGATGACAAGAAAACAAACTAGAGTGAGGAAAGATTACTTGCATCTATTTAATATCCAAGGCTGAAGTATGGACATGCACCGCTTTTCTGTTTGGTTGCACGTAACGCAACATCCATCCATCCATCCATTTTCCGATCCGCTTATCCTCACAAGGGTGGCGGGGGTCCTGGAGCCTATCCCAGCCGTCTCCGGGCAGTAGGCGGGGGACACCCTGAACCGGTTGCCAGCCAATCGCAGGGCACACACAGACGGACAACCATCCACGCTCACACTCGCAACGAGGGACAAATTAGAGTATTCCATTGATCTGCCATGCATGTTTTTGGAATGTGGGAGGAAACCGGAGTGCCCGCAGAGAACCCACTCAGGCCCGGGGAGAACATGCAAACTCCACACAGGGTGGCCGGAGCTGGAATTGAACCCGGTACCTCTGCACTGTGAGGTCGACGCGTTAACTACTGGACCACTGAGCCGCCCCCGTAACGCGATGTCCAGCTGAAATTGTTTGTATTTGCGTGTTTGGGGCTTAATTTTATTTATTTATTTACATCATTCTAAACTCTAGTTTCACTTCATTTGAATTTATATTACCTCATGCAGGCAAAATGTGTATTTTTTTTCTTTTTTTAATAATAATAATAATAATAGCACTGGTCCTTTATCTGAATAAATAAGCAGGGGACCATCCAGTCATGTTCTGCTCCGCCTTGTTTTTGTTTCAGCACCAGCTGGAGTGTTGGGTGTGACCCTTCAGCTGTGCACCCGTGTCGCATCACGCAGTCAAGCTTCAGTGTATTTAAGGACTGTTTGTCAGATTATTGACCTCGTTGCTGCTCTTGCTCAAGTGTTGCTTTTTGAGACCTCTCGATCTCATCAGTCGTTCTTGTTCTATTTCCACATTTTCTAAGTATCGTCATTGTTTTGTCACTGATCCTGCTCTCGTGCAATTGGACTCCAGTCATTTTGTTTGTATCCTCAGATTACTATTCCCTTGCCTTTTGCAAGGGTGTTTTATTGATTCCTGTTCCCCCCCTCATCCCTGTGGCCAGTGTTTTCTGTTTTGGACTTTGTTGGTATTCCGTCGGCATTTCTGGGTCCGAAACATTATTTGTTTCGGTTTGATCCCGACACATCCATTTATTATCTGAAGTGCTTGATTCTCACAAGGGCCAGGGGCATCCCTTTTAAGCTCAAATAATAACAGCAAGGTTTTCTTTTAAATTAAAAACAACACACACATAAATACAGAAGTAATATGTATTTATTTTGTGAAATCCAAATCTGTTTATTTTTAATGTCTTTCTATTTATTTTGTATTGCATTTTTAATTTGCGTATTTAAATTTTTTACTCTGCATTTATTCTCGTCTTGACATTTACGTTTGGGGCCGTGAGGGTTTTGTTTGAGTTCTGTATAATGTAAAAGTGTGATATCTGTTGAGAGCGACAGTCTAACGAAGTGAGGTAATTATGGTTCTGACACATTCTTTTTCTTGATGGCTAAAAAAGGGGCACGTCTATTTGAGCGAGGCATTCATCTTAAGACTAATTGGGGCCCCTATATTGCGGAAGTATGGTGTTCTTTTGAAAATACATCAGGTAATATATAATACATCCCAACTCTGAGTTACGGAACATGAAGTTTATTCACGTTGGGGAATGCTACATTATAAATGAAGCTAGCAGCGATAACTTTATCCACTGGGTATTAACAGGTCCCATCGCTGAGATTACTTCAGCTCATTACCCAAACGCATATACGATGAAACGAGCATGACACTCTTTCCGATGCGTATACCTACCATACTGTATATCAAGGGGTCCGTGTCGCATTTGAACTGACTTCCTTTTTAAATGAGGATCGTTCTTCATAAACAAACCTGCAACAACCAATCCTGTCAACTAATGCTTTAACGGGCTTTGAGGAAGTCCAGCCATGTTTCTTTTTGATTTCTTATGTTTCTCTCCTTCAGTAACAGTTTGTGCTGTACGTCGCTTGTGTTGGCGTTTGCCTCTCCTCCAGCCTTTCATTGGTAGAGACATTTCAAATCCTCCAAGGATGTAAGCTACTTGCACCTTTTAACAACGCACGTTGTTTCTCTGTTTATTTGTTCGCTTTCATTCGCTCCACCGTGCTCAAGCCAATGTGCAATATGCCGCCGGCTCTGTCGCTTCCCCCTCACTGCTTAAAAGACTCCTTACCGTCTTCATATCTTTTAGCATTTTTTCCCCATTTGTCCTCAAAGTAGTTATATGCTGGGTGCCAAATACAGGCCACAGAGAAAACGTATTTACGCTCAATGTGTCGCATGTTTACTTTCCTTCTTACAAACAGGGAACTTTTCATTTCTTTTTGGCTCAAATGTACTTTTCACCTTTATTCATACCTGTCGTTTCTATGCTTGCCTTTCCCTTCAGTTTTTGTCCTCCCTCACACGGTGTTGTGTACGACTGCCGGGCATTTGGAAAGAAAATCCATTACGTAGAAGGCACAAGACTTCTTTAAAAATTCAATTTAGGGTAACAACAGTTGTGTTGTTTGCCAAAACATTAGTTGTGTTGTCTAGAAATAAAAATTTACAGCTGATTCTGGAAATCACAACGGAAATGATTTATGAAGATAGCGCCCCAAATGTATAATTTGGAGTGATATTGTGCAAATATTACGATTCAAAGGTAAATCAACATAGAAGTGTGATGATAACCACAGAACCAGAGCAGGAACTTGGGTCTTGAGGAAGTGTCGGGCTACTCAGTATGATAGAAACAAAATAATTGATTCAATGTCAATTTCTTGCACAAGGTAATATTATCAAGCAGACGCGAAAGAAAATCTGCAAATGAAAAATAAACTACATGAAATCGGGACTTTGAAATGTGAACGTTATAGGGGTGGAAACGTAAATGGGGTACGTTGAAAAGAGAGTTTGGCTGTATTGATTTAAAAGGGTGAGTCGTTTTACTTGATATTAATTTCATAACACAGAGGTTAATTTATCCTTAAACTTGGAAATGTGTAGATGGTCTTCAGCTCTATTATAAGAAGTGAAACTGGGTACATTGCCTAACTTTGTGAAACATTACATATGTTAAAAAACAAATAAATAAAAAATAAATTTCAAGTACTGCAGCCAAACTTGCCTCAAAAACCTCTAAGGAGGGAGGCATGGGGGAGGGGGGGGATCCCCAAAGTCTCTTTCCTCCACATCCTCTAGTTTTCAGGCTGTTAAATTCTATATGAAGCCCGCAGAGATTAAAGCGCACTCTCCGGTTTAGTCAGCCGCTTCTCAAATTGAAACCTTTCTAGTATTTGAAATGCCAGGCACGTTTTTCACCGTCCATACACTTTGCGAGGCTTACAATATGTCTTTTGCACCTTCAAGGTCAAAGAGCAAAACGTTGGGGAATCACTGAGTTTTTTTCCAGATGCTCTTCGCAACTCCTACTAAATACAAGACAGTTTATATCATATTGTTTTTCGGATTTTTCTTTGGCTGAAAACATTACGTTCATAATCCACGGTGGTCCACGGTCAATTTATTAAAACAAAGTAACAGTGATCAGTTTTTCCTTTCACAGTGCCGAGTCTCCAATGCAAAGTAACTGGAGCAGAAGTTAAAAAAGACAAAATCTCTTTGGTGACAGACAGTGACATTGTTTCCTTCCCCTTTGCTTTGAATTTACAATTGCTAATACCTAACTAATGCCACTCCCGTATCCAACTTGTCCACTAATCTTTCTTGGTCGGCAGACAAACGACACTCTTCAGTGCACTATCAGCAGATGTGACGTGATACGCTTTCCGCTTCTTTTTGTGCAAACCGGCGATATTGGCTCTTGACATTTTCACAGTTCTCAGAGTTATGGACACAAACGGGAGGAAACAAATCTCCCTTTGTTGTCGAGCAGCTTGTGACTGCTCGCGAAAAGATTTAAGATGCATCGGATCTAATATAAATTATTAGAAGGCACGCAGTGTTGGGTGCGCAAGGTAGCGTTATTTTAAGAGTTATGAACTTTAAATCATCAGGTAAGGGCCACGATGCAGAAATGTAGGACAATGCAGCAGTGCCTACAATGGCAAACAATGCCTTACGACGTAAGGCTTACGTTCTTCATGAAAATCCCTTTTCCAAGTTTAAGTACATGGTGATACAGGACGGTGTTGGCCGAGAAAGAACGGCTTCAAAGAAAGACACGATTGGTAGAAGAGACAGAATACATGTCCTTGTCGTCTGGGTCGCACCACTGGAGCTGAAAATAAGCACAGTTGTACCATAGCACCGTTTGAAAGGACACATTTGACTGTCTGATCTCTAAAAGAGTCTCCTTTGAAAAATGAGAGGTCTTTTGGGAGCCCTGGTATCATTTGTAAAGGACCATACCGGCACTGTGATGATACAACTTTCTCCGGCTCTTGTATGTTTTCCTTTCTCCATGGACAACGGGGAAGCTCATTAGGGAACACGTGTGATACTTTAAAAGAATCTACACTTGCTGAGTGAACCACATGGCCAAACCCCAGACGGTCCCTGCGGCAAACCAGCGACCACAAGCCACAGAGGGTATCTCGGGTGTGTTGAATGTAGAATCTTTTTTTTGTGCAAAACGTGTATCAGGTTTGAAACTGCCCATTCGGGATGGAATTTGGGGTCAACGTTTGAAAAGTTTTCTCAGTGATGTTCTGTGTTTGTTCAAGTCCTGACTGAGGTTTGCTGAAGGGTATTTTGTCCGAGCCTGGCAATATTTGGTGGTCACCTTTTTGGTTTAGCTCTTCTCAACAAGGTCGAAAAAAAATAATGATGAATGTAGTTGTGGAATTACTTTGGGTTCAGCTGTTCCATATTCTCAATTATAGTACTTTCTGCACTACAGGGCATTTCGGATTATAAGGCGCAATTTCAAAGAATGGCCTCTTTAAAAACGGTTTTCAGATATAGGGCGCACTGCATTATAAGGCGCATAGAAGCTATGATTGTGGCTGCAGTTGCACTATGCATCCACTCGATGGTGTTACGCTACAACAATACAATAAAGATTTATTTATATAGAGCCTTCACAGCCACTGCGCTGTAACAAAGCCATGAGAACTGGTCACAAACACGGACATGAAACCTACAAATACAAATGGCATTACAAAATAATAAATGAAAGACAAAATTCTGAAGACAATTGATTCAACAAAAAGGCCCATAAACCTCGGGGTCACTTCCACAAGGGGCTAAATATACTTAGAGGTCTTGCTTGTCTCCTTCTTCCTTCGTTTAGTCAGTAGTTAAGTTTGCTTTAGGTATTATCTTCGTTTCATAATGGCTGCGCAGAGCCCACAAAGTACTTGTCTGTTTGAGTATGTGTTGGCAAATGCACGTGTCAATTAGTGTCGGGGAGAACCCTTTTAGGGCACGATTAGTTCCTGCTAATAATCACCACTAGATGGCATAGGAACACTCACAGGGAAACAACTCCACGGGGAATATAAAAGAGACTTTGACAACGTATCTTAGGTGCATCAGATGAGAGGGCGCACTGTTGGCTTTTGGGAAAATGGAATGCTTTTCCGCCTTATAGTGTGGAAAATACGGTACATGCAAGACGCTGTTCACCGGTTTCTGCTTTTAGCTTGTGATGTCCATGATATGCATTACAGAAAATGTGAAGAAGGCTACTCACAATCCACCAACACTGAACCAAAAAGCTCATGACTAATACCGGAATCTACTTTGTGTGGGTGATATAATGATGGGGAAGAATGCTACACCGAACTGGAGGACGAGTGTTGCGACCCCCCCCGCACACACACACACACACACACACTGCCAACAAGGGCCGCATTAGTCAGTGCAGTTATTCAATATTAAACCAAGAAATAAATCGCTTGCTGGAGCTCACTCATTAGAAGATGCTTCCCTCTGATATATTTAGTAAACCGATAAACGGTTTTAATGCAGCCGGAGATTGAGTTGGAGACGCTGGAATGCTTTTCAAAACAATCCCACCGCAGAGTTCCCATTGGAGATCAATGACCACGCATTACTTCTTTTTTCAAATCGAGTACAGTGAGCAAAATGGAGGCTCATTAGGCCATGAGAAGTAATTCAACCCTGAATCACTGAAGGCAGAAAACTATCACGTGTCTCTTTATGAGGCTCGGGCTGGTCTGTGTGCGGCGTCCACCGACTGATGAATGTGGTCGCAGCTGGTGCTTTCCCCACCGGCGAGAGAAAGCAAACTACTTGCTTTGACATCACTCATTAAGGGTGTGTTTGAAAGAGAAACATTTTTTGGGTTCGGCCCATTAGGAACAATGCATCACCCATTTCTCCTGTATGACTCACAGCTAAATGACCTCCATTCTCAACGTGCAAGAATGCAGACGAAAGGAAGATAGTTTGAAACAGTAGCAGTTAGTCGGCATTGACGGAGGTAACCGTGTGGACAAACAGTACATATTCCGCCCACCGCGGCTAATAATGATGCTCCGACCTTGTCAAATAGAGACACTTCATCATGGTGGTTAGCTTCATGCATTCGTCACAGTTTGCCATAGTCCAGCGGTCAGCAGCAAAGTAGACTTAAAGAGCCACTTAGGCCCATTTCTCACAGAAAATAGAAGGAACCACAAAACTCTTTCGACGTTTAAAATGAAGATAACATGTCACATGCGGTTTACTTTTACTTGTGTCCGATGCATTCAAAAAAAGCAATAATGAGTACCCGCACATATTTTCAGCAAACTGTAGCATGTTTAATGAACAATATATCCAAACCGGTGAGCTGATAACATAAGGATGAACCACACTCTCTTTTTCTGTAAACCACACTAAACACGAGACATTTATTTTGACATACAACAATACACACGGCTAAATAAGCCTTATTAGCATATCATCTTACACACACACACACACACACACACACACACACACCCTATATAGTGCAATGGTGACAGTACAATGATTCAAGGGTGGCGCGGCACGCTAAAGATCAATCTGGTATGCTGGAGAAAATTATGCAGTTTCTCTTAATTTGTCCAAAAATGATGACTGATGCATTTCAACTATATCTTCAGTCTATGTTGGCAACATATCGTGGCAGGCAGAACAGCAACAACAACAACAAATGCTCTTCCTTTAGATGGCAGAACCAAATGTTGCCATTCACGTCGCAGATTAAATCGGTTTATGCAAATAAATCGCCTTTGCCTGCAACAAGGCAGGCCCAGATGTCATATAAAATAATAAGAGGTTGTTATTATTTCAGTATTAATACTTGACATTTTTGTTCGGTGGTGTGCCATGACATTTAGTCTGCTAGTCTAATCCTGCATCACATTGATGAGTATGAAACATCTTTCGAGCAAAAAAAAAAAAACAACACTTTATATTAATATTACAAGATTACCATAATCTTCAAATATTGAATTGCAGCTACAGTATTGAGATAAATGAAACTATGATAAAAAAAATGATAATTTAAAGAAATACTCTTTTTTTTTTTTTTCCTTAGTTAGAGGGAGCCACTGCAGAGCCTTGCAGGTATGGCACTTGAGGATATTTTCTGCATTGCCATACAAAATAAGGACAGGCAACAAGGCGAGCGCATTTTGAACATGTTTATTTCACAGTTCTGAGGATCTGGATTTGAATCGTTGCTCCTGTAAGTCGGGGCAATTTGCAACTGAAGGTAACCTGAGGTTTGAATTTACATTTTTATTTCCTGCAGTATCACATATTAAAATATTTTAAAAAAGGGCGTAAACAAACCCATTTCTCCGGTGACACGAGGGTGTCCGCTTCTGTGAAGCAACACCCCCGTAGAGCAACACTTGCATGTAAAGGACCGCAGAACATACACCAGAGGGAGGAATAACGTGCAAGGGAGCAGATAGACAACAAGAGGTAGAATGAGACGGCAAGCACGCACTGACGTGTCAAATGAGTTGCCTGGCAGACACGATTAGGGAGGACAGCGCTCTTGATTTAGCCATATATCCATTAGCTCACTAATGTCCTTCCATGCTGAGACACCACTGGTGCCCTTGCGCGAGTTTAATTCAAAAATCACCCCCCAGAGATGAGTTCCATCCATTTCGACTACAGATATCTGGCTTCCGTCTCATTTCGCTCATATCAGTGACTGAAAACGGCTCTTCAAGTCCAAGAATTGTGGCTCCGAAAGAAGCCTTATCAATAATGAGGACATTTGTTACCCCGGCAAAGCTGTTTCATTGCCTGCGTGTTTGTTTGTGAGATGAAGAAACTACTTAACTGGGAGGGGGGCTAAGGGCATTGTGATACAGATCTGGCTGTTTGAAGATGTATTTGAAATTGAAACACTAGATGCATTTTTAATCAAGTCTTAAGTTTGGAGTACATATTTTAATGCAGTTTTTGTGCGGTGAGAAAAAGAAAATCTGGTAAAATGTATGTATAGATTTGGACTAAACTGAGGATGAGTAAATATTACATATGATATTGCTGTTATTATATTACAATAATAATAATACAGTGGTACCTCTACTTATGAAATTAATTGCTTCTGGTAGAAATTTCTTAACTAGTACATTTTGTAAGGAGAGATGCTTTTTCCATGTAAATGCCCTAATCTGTTCCAACCCCGCCAAAATTCGGAGATTGTTTTTTGAAGCATACAAATGCATCAAAATGTGTAACAAATACATGTTACAATTAGATTACAGTATTGCACAATAAATGAGAGCTGTGCATCATGTAAAAAACAATAATAATTGTATAATAATAAAGAATAAAAATGACAACAAAAAATACAAACAGAGCTCAGAGCTGGAATGCCTCTTACCAAAGTCAGAGTCGTAGAAAAGGACAAACTTCTGCCAGCTGTACTCGGACACCACTTGCATGATGACCTCGTTGAGATAGACGGGCGGGCGCACCATCAGGGTGTAGTCGTCGGCTCCGGGGCTGCGGCTGGTGGGCGGGCAGGCCGAGCGGGGCGTGCCGGCTGTGGAACGCTGAATGTAGAGATGCGGGATGTGCATGGCGTCGGCCAGCGTCTGCAGGCTGCCCGCCGACATGCAGCCGATGGAGCTGACCAAGGCCAGGATGCCGCGGTTCATGAGCTCGCACGCTGCAGGAAGGGAAGAGAAGCAGACAACGTTCAATTCTACTCACCATTCTTTCTTTATGAAGTAGTTGAAATTATAAATTGAAATCTTTACAGGCTTCACATTCTAATTTTAAACCCTAAAACGGGCATAAATCCGTAACATGAAACGCCGTATCTAGGTTGAAACCCTTAACGAAAACCTTCACGTTGCTTTGAAACCCTAACTTGAAACCTTGTCAGTGGCTCGAACCCTAATTTGACAGATTTCAAAATGTTGAATGAGTAAAACCAAACGCTAGTTTGAAACCCTGTACCCACACACGAAACCGTTATTAGAAACCTTAATGTCACGTTTTGCGTGATGGTAGTTGGAGGAACCCCAAAAAGCAGGGAGGCAAGGAGGAGCACGGTGGATTGACCGAAACGTATTTAACAAAAAACAATGGAAAAAACACGAAGTCAAAGTACTCCAAAAAATGCTAGGAAATCACAAGTATCAAACCAAACTATAACAGGAAACAAAACATGACAGGAGCACACGTATGCTCACAATGACCCAACAAAGACTGACAGAAACTCAGGCAACTAAATACAAGCTAAGTGACGAGACAACAAGAAACACCTGGACAAGACACAAAGGGTTGAGGGAGCTAATTGGCTACACACAAGGAACATAAACATAACGAGAACAGGTGGTGAAAAAAGAGCACATGAGGAATCAAAACCAAACGTAACCAGACCGACACATAACACTTAACTCATGATGGAAACACTTTCTTGAGGTGGAGCCCGACCCACTCTTGAAACTTTTAACTTGCAATATTGATCCTAGTGAGAAACTTTACTTCTGAATTGAGGAAAAAAAAAAAAAATTAAAATCTCATCTTGGCCTAGAACCGAATTTTCAATCCCTATTTTGATAACCTCTGCTTCACACCCTAATACAAATCACTAACCCTGCCTTAAAACCCTAATTTGAAACCAAAACTCTGTCTTTAAATCTTAATTTAAAACACTAACCCATGCGCTCAACACCAATTTGAAGCCTTACTCGAAACCACAGCCCTTGTTAAAACCCTAAAATCGTGTAACGTCTTCATTTCAAATGCTAACCTGAAACCCTAACCTTTCTTTTTCTAATTAGAAACCATTATTCTTGTAAATGGTTATATTTGCTCTGTGCGTGTTGTCATTGGTTGCTTGGCTACATCATGTCAACTGGAAAGCAGAGAATCCCATTATGTCAAAAAGTACAAAATCGTCACAGGGTGGCCGTCGAACACTGGCAACATGGCGACTCTAAATGTAGTGACTGTAAATGTCTTATCAAATGTCACCTCGTGTTGAATAACCCCCCCACACACACACACCACTAAACACAAAGACAGAGTCAACAAGCCATTCTTCCAGCCCCCAATGACCATCACTAAAATAGAGCTCGGGTACAATGATTGATGCCTTCGCCTTAAAAGCAAAATGACCACAATTGAAGCCAGTGAATGAGATTGAAGTCGAGACATGAGTCTGGAGTGTTGCGTCAACGTCGCCGCTATTGATCCACCGTCGAGCTCCTTTTCAAGCACAATCGTACAGCGTTTACGCTTTGATAAAACTGCATTTGAAGTATGAGATGAGAAAAAGTCTGCCGCTGAAAGGATGGGATCTTGGCCACTTTATTTTTTATTTTTCCCCCTCACCGAGTCTCTGGCGTGTTTGTGCTTTCCGCACCTCGAGAGCTTTATCTGCCGTTCAGTGCCGTTCCACTTGTCCACACTCGCCCGCTTCTTACCGTATCAAAATAATACCTCTGCATTCTACTCGCCCAACACACTCCCATGTTATCTTCCCTTCAAAGCCATGGTCGTCTTTTTCATTTTTTTTTTAAATTCATATTATTATTCTTCTAAGATTTGCACCAATTTTAATTACCCATCTGCACATGAGAATATTGTACACTCATCTTATTTGTAATGAAAAGCTTAGACTCTCCTGAAACATTTACCATTCCACCAGAACATCGAGATTATCCTCATTCCTCACCAGCCATCTTGTGTTTACCCTCATGGCAACACAAACCGTCCACTTCTGTCATGGGAATTTCTGAGAACAGGCTGCGACCTATGATCAGACAACCGTGCGGTTTCTCTTTCGACAAGGTGAAGCAGCATGTGGCTCATCACCCAAGGTTATTATCTCACTTAAACTGTAAACTGATTGCGGTAATCGTGTGCGCCTTTGCTCCAAGTAAGTGTACCTAACAGTAGATTTTGTGACCGCGACGCGAGTCTTTGTATGCATGTGACTAGGAGAATGTAACTTTTTCTATGTACTTTCCGTATAAATAATGGTATGTTTGGCCACAAGGCCAACTCATTTATAACTGCTTCACATTCCACCTCCCCATCGTGTATCATCATTTGTCAATAGACATCTTGTGGCGAGTGGCAGCAGAAGTTAACCTCTTCTGTAATAGAAATTTACCATAAAAGACGGATACACGGAAACAGATAACTTCATAATTTGCCATTAGACATGATGAAGCAGCATGTGGCTCAGGGGCCAAGGCGATTTTGCCCATAAATCGTAAACACTGTGATCATGATTTCAAACACCAAGTTTTCTTTCTCGTTTATTTCCCAGAACGCCATGCACACGGTCTTCTAACACGGCAGCTGCGCTCACGCTTGTGATCCCAAATGCACAAAGGGAACACACTGCAAAATAACCCTGGATAATGAGCCACAGGCTGCTTCACCAAGCCTGCGTAAAAATATGTGAAATGAAATGCAAAGTGAACTGATGAATGAAATCAAGTAACAAGAAGAATGCCAAAAATATATGTGAAAATGTTGAATGCAATCCATTTAAATACTAAATCATCTTAATAAAAGGACAATTTCGTTTTGTTTTTTTATTTGTGGAGAAACCCCGCTAAATAATGGAGCATCTGGCGTCCATTTTCACTACTGAAAGTATTTCCGACCATATCTTGCTGGGGGT
Source organism: Hippocampus guttulatus (assembly GCF_054856545.1). NCBI lineage: Eukaryota > Metazoa > Chordata > Actinopteri > Syngnathiformes > Syngnathidae > Hippocampus > Hippocampus guttulatus. The sequence goes on along the minus strand of NC_141265.1, from coordinate 12,455,907 downwards.
CACTTCTTGAATCATGCCGACTCATTCTTGATTGTTTCATGACGTTGTCCGAGTTCTGTCCTCATCTAATTTATACGCGTTACAGCAGTTACAGTGAGAAAACTCATTTGGAGGCGGCCGCTAAGAAAGTATGCACACAAAAGCCATTCTGTATTTAATTGGCAATACATTGTGTGGAGCGATTGTGCTTCTTAGCAGTAGCTAACGGGGGTTATTTCAGGCGAGCAGATTAAAACTGATTAATGAGTAGACTGAAAAGCGGTTTCAATTTCACTGGCCATTGTGCAAGTCTTTGCTAATTAAAGCAGGTTAAACTTATATATTTAATTTTGGGGGGAGGGGAGAAAGGCAAATTATTTGAGCTGAATGAAGCGGCCAAAAGCATCACAGACTGGATTAACCACGCAGGCCGACACCGTGGCCGCGACACTTTCTCACAAAGCATTAGTTTAGCACGATTAAGGTTTCCGCGCTAATCCGCAACTCATTAGGCCAGTTAGCGTACTCGTGCCTCTTTATCTCACATGCTCATAAAACCCCGTGAAGGTTCCTTTTCTTGTGAGCTAAAAGACAATTAGAATGCATGGTGTTATGTCTCGGACAAGCCGAGTTTAGTTTGGATCCTAAAGCGTAGACTTAAACAAGGTCTCCGTAGAAAAAATATATTTTAATGTACAAATCGCACCGATAAAGAGGGAACATAAAGCGCTGGTCACAACAAGGACCAGAGGGCAAAAACGGATAACAAAAAGTGCTTGCACAAAAGGCAAGGGAGAAAAATAAAGACAGCGAATACAAACAAAAAACAATGTATCAAAAATACACGCAAGAAAGCCCAATCACAAAACAAAATCAGTACTTACTACACCATGGGTACCGAGAATACAAAAGCGAAACACGACGAGGTCTAAAGCCAACTAGTCAATGAGCAGAGGAACAGCAATTCAATAAACAATACTCCGACAACAGGTGCACGGCGGAGGAGTCCTTAAACACTGAGTCTACTAATCACAGATTGGCAGCAGGTGTGCACAGAAGTCCGCTCATGCCACCTGCTGGCCAGACCGAAAACACAACCGTGACACATGGTTTCAATCATTTGAAAACATTTTCCAGGTGGTTTCATAAAATGTTTGTGACATGTATTTGTCATGATACCCCAAAGGAATTAAGTTATTAAATGTTGAAACCTCTTTCTGTGTACCGTCTTTCTTTGCAAAGATCTCATGTTACATTATGGGCAGGTGCGGCTTTTGAATGTATAAAATCATTTTTCCTTGAAAAATATAGTGGGTGCGCCCTACAGCCCGGAAATTACGGTAATTTCCCACATGGTGGGTAGGCAAGCAATCCGGCGATTCAATTATTAAGATACAAATCATCTAAATTCATTTCCCAGAATAAAATGGACCTTTATTAGGCTTGCTACCTTACGTGACGTTGGAAGGCAAATCATTTGTTTTTGTCTATAAAAGCAACATCACCAAAAGTGCATACCGATTTTTGCTTAAGAATCACTCAAAATTGTTTTACTGCTGCACAGATGGATGTTTACTTGATTTTTTTCCTCGAGGATATTGACTCAAGCAAGAGCAATAAACCAATTCGGAGGGTGTAGGAGTGAACAAATTCGTGTCAGTTCAGTCTTTTGGAATGTTTCACTGATCACTCTTGAAACATGGCCGCCAATGTCACTGCCAACCCACACATCCATCCAAGGCAGATCTCTGCGGAGGAATGATCGTTGCATGATGAAAACGCAGCATACGGTCCATCGCTGATGGATCCAATTTTGCAAGCCGGTCAAATCCGTCAGCGGTTTTCCTCATGTTTCTATTTTAAGGATTTTCTCTCCAGCATAACTTCCAACTGTGACATTTTGGATTGAATTCAGACCATGACAAGTACATACAGTACCTGTACTGTATAATTATTTGGACTGAATATAATTAGATTCTCTACTTTCTGCATATTTTCTCCTCAAAAGCAGGTAGCTGTGAAATAGTATTTTTTCACTGCTACTAATGAGTAGTGTCAGGTTCTGGAATGAACCGAATAATATTTTTGGATTCTAGAAATGCAGGCTCAGACAAAGTGTTATAACAAAAATATTTCTTTACAGAAAAGTGCACCGACAAAGTCCAAACAGAAATCGCTGGTCACAAGGCATTAGGGAACACCAAGAATAAACAAACAAAATGTCAAGAAGCAAGTAATGCAAAGCCAAAGATGAAGAGCAATGAGAAAAACTAATAAAAGTACGTACAAACTAGAATCTATAAACAACAAGAGCGACTACAGAGAATATCGAGAGGTCTGGAAAACAACGCTTGAAGCACTACAGCGAGCAAGGTCAATAATCCGACAAGAGACTAGGCAGCTTGGCAGTTCCTAAATACGAGAACATGGCAGGCTTGATTGGTAAACACGTGAGACAACAGATGCGCCTGCTAGAGGGAAACGCCCGTCACTCCAGCTGGGGCTGAAAATAGACAGACATGACTGAGTAGTGTGCACTATGAAATGATCAAGGAGATGAAAATGATAAATGAACAGAACATAAACTGTTGGATAGAACCATTTTTTGAATGATAGGGTCACCTCTAACCCATAATGTAAATGATATAGCTGCGTCAGGATCTTCCATGTTAGTCAGAAAACCTTGCAAAGTGCACTGTGTGGATGGGCTCCCTACGCTGTATCCTAATTTTTGTTCAAAAATGAAAGTAAAAAGCAAACCCAACAACCAAACCTAAAGCCTGGCAAATAAATTAAAAAAAAACTTCATATTTGTCATTGTAATGAGTTTCTTCTCATTGTTGTATTTTCAGTGTATTTTCTTTTTTCACATCTTCGCAATCTACTGCCTCATTCTAAGCAGAGCAAACACCGACCATGCAGAAAATGTGGTCAAAGAATGAAACGGCTAAGGTAAGTGCACTTTTATCAATTTGAGATTGTCAGAATACTCCGCTATATCCAAACCAGGTTATTTTCCCGCATGCCGTCTATGACTGCTGTGTTTTTCTGCAACAAAGCATCAGGCCATCCTCTCAAGCGCACCGCTGTGTCAGAATAAATGAACGGCACACACGTCAACCTGCGCCAAGGTGTGAAAGATGGTCTGTTTCGCCACGCGACTCTACTGCCACAACACACACGGACACTTTGACATGTTATGTTATCTCACTGATGCATCAGCCCTCAGCTCCTGCGGTCCAGTGGATCAGTGTGTGGGGGACCTGAAGGAGGAATCAATAACTGGAGAAAACCATGTCTGCCATGTTAGTACGCTACCACAGCCACAGTTGACGGGTAAATATTGTAATATTGCCTTTGAAGAGTAAGCAGATGCCTTATATTGTCATCTACTTAGCGACTATGAAAATTACAAACATAACTAGCTCATTCACTCCCACAGACGTTTTTAAATGTCTTTTCAGACTTGGTCTAGAATTGGCTGGTACTGAATGAGTTTTAAAACCATTAGTTGACCTCAATGCATCTTATCAATGTACAGTACTCACCAGTGTTTATATTCCAGAGAAGATACAAAGAATAGTTTTTTTTCTAAAACATTCACCCGGACCTGCTAATCTTTTGGGAATAGTTTTTTTTCCAGTAAAATTTGACTCAGTCTGACTACTGTCAACAAATATGAGTTGTTTGTCTCCTTTGAATGACATGCCAATAATGACCAATTTTGTTTTGGGCTTTTACAAAAAAAAAACAAAAAAAACAAACAAACAAAAAAAGAGGTTATAAAGTAGATGAATATGAACCACAAAAGATATGCAAGCAAAAAAAATGCCAAATGTAATGTTAAATCAAAATCAAATTTAAATGAATAATTAATGAATTGAATTTTAATCTGGGGGGGGGGGGGTGAACATACAATTTTCGGTCCATGTTAGAATCTCGTTCTGCTGTAAACAAAGTTTTGAAAGTGATAATAATGCAGCTCATGAAAAAAAAAAAGCAAAATCTGATGTGGCAGTAATTCTCCACAGGAGAATAATAAAATGCATTCACAGTTTGTCGAAGCAACAAATGGCACAAGAATCTCTTACTTTCAGACCATTGGGTAGGTAGGCAGGTACCTAAATCCTAGATTGAGCTCTTGGGAAATCCTAAATTCATTACACGGTCACCCACAAGCCAAATGAAATACATTTGGGGAGAAGGCACAATAATAGATATCAATCGGAAGCGTAACACCTGGGGCAAGGCCTGCCTCAAAAAATGGACAGACCTGCACCCAGGCCGTCCCTATTGCAGCCTCCTCTCATCAATCCCCACACTTAGCGCGCATGCGCTTCTATAGACGACCTACTTGTGTCTGTATATTCTTTTCAAGCATTGTTCCACATCGGCTACAGCTTCGAGGTTGTGAGTGGCGGTGGGGGGCGGGGGGGGGGGGTGCTGACTCACACCGCTGCCAGGTTGAAAACCATGCGTGTGTGTATTTGTTGATGCGGATTCCCCAAGGGGATCTTCACTTGAATATGGTTGGACGACTTTGCATCCATAGACAGTTGCCACTGTGAGAGTGGATGACTCCTGGCACTTTCCGCTACTGAATATGTTGGATTTGCGACTAAGGATGAGCATTTGGCTCACTATTAACAATCGATGAATCGATCATTGATGGACAGATTTCTATTTGACCGTTCTGCCTGCACGGGTCTTCGCCAGGAATTCTGTCTTGCCCTTGCCCCCCCCCCCACCCCCCCCAACATTCCAAAAACATTGTTATAGAAATTTCAAGACTCTAAATTGCCCATAGGTGGGAATGTAAGTGTGGACTAATTGTTTGTCCACATGGCCTCCGACTGGCTGCCTAGCATGCAAAATCAGCCGTGATAGGCTCAAGTTACCCGTGACCCTAATGAAGCGCTCTAGCAAATAGATGGAAAATGGAGCTTAACTAATGATAATAGCCAACACCTCGCACAGGCTAAGTGGCTTTTAACTAATTCGGGGCACAGGCCAGGAAAAGCCATCCTGACGATGATATGCTTTGTTTTCCCTCGTCCCAATCAGTTCAATTCTTATTGGACCATTAACGGATTTCTGCTCCCAGTCCTCAAATCAACTGTTTTCATCCTCGTCATGTTTAGCAAAAGTCTTTGTGCCCTCCATCTTTCATTTGTCTCCTCTATAACTCCACTCCACTTCAAGCACCCATCAATTCAGGGCCCCTTCTTCCACTATATTTATCGACTTAGCATATCCTCGGTTTTCAAACTCCCCAGATGAAGGTCCCTATTGCCAGCTGATAACACTCTCTCTTTTGCATTCCATTTTGAAAATGGAATGACAACAAGCCCCCTTTTTACTTGTTTCCTCACTGATGTGCGTCTTCACTTTGTGTCGTCGTCTTGCCCAAGATTACGCCGGCCCACTGATTAACGTCTTCTTTTGTTCCACGCAAATCTTTGATGTTCTCCCCAGCATTCGATAAATGGCTGAAAAGTACACAGGCCACTGTAGCTCACCTTTTCCACGTGCAAGGGTATTGCAGTATATAAACTTCATAACCACTCTAAAAATCGATTTCTTTGGGGGGGGGGGGTGCATTCGTTTCTGAAGCCCCTGAAGTTGCGGGTTGCCGCTTTGTTTGTTTGTTTTTTTCCTACATGGCTGATTTTTATAAAAGGCACCGACCTCGAGTTGGGGGATGAGGTCAACCGAGCAATTTTAAACCACAAGAAGTTGCATGGCTAAAAGATGGGACCACCTCACCTTGTGTTGAAAGCAATTGTATTTTATCTGTCACACCCGAAATATTTTTCGGTCTTTGTGTTGAAAGAGACTATTGTTTTATAGCTCAGGGTCCTCCATTCATTCCTGCCCCCAAATGCTTCGGTTCATCCGACGAGACGTGACATTATCTCTGGATGCGTCGGTCTATGCAGTGCTAAGTCAAGTCGATGAACATGTCCTCCGGAAATAAATCGACAGCTCCTCCATTTACAGCCCTGAGGCTTTTACTGCTATTATGTTGTCAGCTCAAATCCATTCCTCTTCTTATTTTCCTTCTGGTACATGTACACTTGCGTCCTGGTTTCGCTTTCCTCCCGATTTGGTTGGGCGGGCTTGGAGGTCTTGTGAAAGACTCGAACTGGGGGAAATCGTTTGCTGCACACAACATGCAACATATTTCCATGTCCATCAATGCCCTCCTCCGTACCTTTCTTCTATTGTACTTGTCAGCACAGGTAAACGGCCATTTTGCGGACACTTTAAACTGATTTAACCCTTTCATGCACCTTGTAACCTGATAACATGATAAGCGCTCCCTGAAAGGGTTAAGAAAAAAAATGCTGCTGTTCGACATTAATTTCTCTGGCGTGTTTCTTATTTCACTGCAAGCATACAAGAGGAATTAAAATATTTGAATATGACAAGAGAAAGATGCGCTTTGGGCTGTGCATGGATTAATCTACACAAATTAATAGGATGATTGAGGCAATCACTTTAAGAGTGTAGAACTTCTTTACTCCCTTCTTCTTAATCAGTCCTCGACAGTGAGTAACCTGATGAAGACTCATTTGCTTGATTGGCCCAATAAAGGACGACTGAATGTGACTCACGTGGAACATTTGTTCCTCATCTGGTAGAGCAGAAGAAAGACCTGAGGTGTTGCTCTGATACATGAGTGTTACATCGGTGGGCTTTCAAACCTGGTGTTAGTTCTCTGGTCTAAATCGGTTGATGGGTTTCAAAGTCCACGCTAACCACAATGCTCGCGTTACAGTTTTCCGCTCTTCTCGTCTTGGTCACAACAGAAAATTACACAGCTGAGCATATAAGCAGAGTACTAGTCTAACTAGTCAATTTACTTAAACATATAGTTATTTACTCCATGAATACGTCTAGGTCTTTGTAACAGAATGTGGCTCATTGTTTTCCTGAATGTACCCTGTGATTGACTGGCAACCAGTCCAGAGAAGATGGATGGACCTAAACATGATGGGGAAAAAAATGATCGAGTATGACAGCAGCCTGCGTTTGAATGACAATCAGTCCAGGGTGTGCAAAATCAAGGGTTAGGTTTAATTCATTTACATGTACGATTAAATCAGGTTACATCAAAGCTCATTCTTTCATTTGACAATGAGATGTGTGTGTACCACTGCGCTAGTTTGCTTTCAAATGCATCCCATTTTGTTTACTCCTGTTCATACCTGACAGGAGTGACACGCCTGTCACTTTGCATTCATCCTTTCACTTCAATCATCTGCCTCAGTCTTGTAAGAACGCAGAGTCACTCAATCAAAGCCTTCGCCAAAAGCCCAAGCTACATTGGATTGACTTGATAAACCACATACAGTAGGGTTCAAAAAATGTGTATTCACTGAGGGGCAAATTGTGTCAAGGTTGCCAAGTCGCAGGCCAAATTGACCAGGATGATTTGCTCTCATGGTTTTGCCCCACAGGCTGCTAATTGGGGATTGCTGATTTATATTCATGTTTATTTTTTTAAAGAATGAAACTACTTTGTTGGTGTTGAAATTCAGGTCAAAGGCCCACCCACACCGATCGTGGCAACCAAACAGGACTGTTGTGGACCATTGCGAAAAAAACAAAGAAAGCCCATTAAAGTTGGTGACTCTTGATTGCACAACTAAATATTGAGCCCTGCTCATGTATTGAGACGCTCCAATGCAAAAAGAAAGAAAAAAAACTGACTCTGTATTGGGTTTTGAAATATAATGTATACTGTATTATATTGTCCTGAACCATAAAAACATAACAAGATTGTCAAAAAAGATGCAGATGTCCACAAAGGGGAAATGGGTGTGGATATTTTGAGGGCAATGACTGACTGCCCCATTCCCTGACTGCATCTTTTCAATTCAGTGACAGAGACTCTCCCTGCTTGGTTTTCTAGCCACAGTTATATATGAAATTATAAAATTAGTTGAGTATGATTATAAAATAAAATACCTCATATATACTGGATTACAAATTCTAGATTACGCCTAAACTCTGGGATTAATGTGTTATATTAATATTTTTTTTCAGGGGGTGCGGGGGGTTGAATGCTCATGTGAATTTTGGATTGGCTGTTACATCTGTGATGTGCAAGGCTATTCGCAGCAAATTCAAAAGCCAACAGTCAACCACTCATAAAAACTAACAGCAGAACACTGCACTCTGCGTGACAGTTCAGTCAGTTTCTGCTTCACTGCTCACGGCGCGATGGGCGCAAGAGGACAGTTTAAAGAATATCCAGAAATTGTGTGCAGGGCGAGAAAGTTGATCTGGTCCAGTGAGGTGAAAGTGTACGCTGCTCAGAGTAGGAATAAAAGGGAATATGAAGACGACAAACAACAGATTGTAAAATAAAACAGTGGAGAGCACTGGAAAATAAAAGGGGTCATATAGGGCTGGAGACAGAGCTGCATACAAGTGCAAATCGGCTTTCGCGACAAGTGAAGGCAGAGCTGTTGGTAATGAAAGGATGAATAATGGAAAGACTGCGGGTACTCCAAGATGATGCACGACTCTATCAACTGTTGCTACAGTGCTGTCTTGCTTCCTCGGTCTCAAATGACGCTAAGGGTCAAATGATTGTCTCAAATAAAATTAAGTGAATGCATTAGGCTCACATACTGCATTGCAAGAACAGAGATAACGGTTTCATTCTCAACAGGGCCAATAGACAACATACCACAGGTTTCATGGCTGCGTAATGACGACAACGCCACAATCCAAATTCGCCAGCAGTTTATTTCCAACAGCATAAAGGAATTTACCTGTCAGCTAAATCGTATCTGTATGTGTGTATGTGACAGGAGTTATACTTTTTGCAATTCGCAAGCATAAGTGCAGTGTTTGGTGTATGGTGGGGAAGAGGGGGAAAAAAATTGCTGATCACCACTCACTAATGAAACTTCTATGATTTTTGTGCTTAGGTGTGAATATGAGTGTGAAACAATTGTTGATACGTGCCCTGCAATTGGCTGACGACCATTCCAGGGTTTATTTCGCCAAATTAGATGAGATCAAATCAATCAGGCTTCTGTTTGTGACTGGCAAAGGCTTCACTCCATCTGACCTCAGTGGCCTTAAATTGTGTTTAATCAATCATCCATTTTTCACCTTAGCTATAAATGATCATCCTTCCTTGATAATATCACATTGTTCCGAACACTCCCACTCCCAACCCTCGTCAATGCACGCAGCTGCTGTTCATTGAAAAATAATTAAAATTGTTCTCGAATGGTCATAAGCGATGAGATGAGTCACTTGCATGCAAACACACACAACACGCAAAGTGGATGTTAATGTATGCGTCCAGCTGCCCTTGGCTGCCTGTATCAAATTACAAATGCTGGTGTTGGCTCGCAAACACAGCGATGTGTAGCCTCTTTCCTCCAGGCAAGCATCCAGCACCACATGCTGGCCAAGCCAAGTCTTGTGTTTGACACTGCTGCTCAGCTCTTTGCTGTCTTTCCCACCACTGAACCGGTCAACATGGGGAGTGTTATCAATTATTATCACTTTTGCTCTCCCTGTATAAATTAGTTCTGGAGATATGCCATTCATATTAAGAATGAACACAATTGACTCCCTTTGATCTTACCGCCACCTACCGTATGTTACTGTGGTGACTAAATGCATGCATGAAGTCAAATCAATGGTTATCAATGGGCCAAGCGTGTGTATGCAAACTGGTGCATACACACGGTGAGTGAATGGGGCCCATTGTGAGTTCACCTTTATACCTTGATAAACTTTGAGAGACAAAAACCGTCTCAGGCTTGGATGAAGAGACCAAATTCGAAATGTTTGCTCTCAACTTGCACAATCGGGCTGTGTCATGGCAGTGTAAACAGAAAAAAAATAATCCGTGAAATTTGATATTTTCAGATAGGAATCAGATTTCAACTAAATGGGGATGAAAATCTGACACGTCGGATATCTGCCAATGCGAGTGCAGCGAAAATGCTGATATAGCCTGTCAATGCGTACTTGACATCATCAAAATATACCGATTAGAGCTACACCTGCGTCTGCCCAGAAAATACAAATAGACACATGAAAAAAAGACTCGCTGTTGATCTGCCTTACAGCAAAAACTAAAGAAAAATGTGGTACAAAACATGCTAATTTGGGTTTAGCCAATGTTAAATAAGATTAACTCATTCACTCCCAAAGACGTTTTTAAACGTCTTTTCAGACTTGGTCTAGAATTGGCTGGTACTGAATGAGTTAAGGATCACCAACGGTGACCAGTGGAGTAATTTGTATATATTATTTACCAAAGTATTGTCACTGTCCAGTGCTGATGCTTGTGAGTTTTTAACATACGATTTGGACTTCTGCACATGCATGTTGTTTCATAGCAATGTTGGCTGCAGTATGTCTTACTTGACATGTGCATTGAAATACGCAATCAAAAAACAAACATAGGTATTATAATGTATCACAATAGGGCTCTTGGACCTGCTTTAGCAATACAGCCTGAGAATTATACATGGCTGGAAATAGTTAAATTTGCACTTCCAGTGCGAAATCTCAATCGCAACAGAAGGTCAAAGTGCAGTTGCCGCGAAATATTGCACACCGCCGTATGTACACTTTTTCCATTTGGCGATAATCCTTCAACTCACAGGGGTCATTTGAGGAAACAAGGCTTCCAAAGGAAATGGTGCAAATAAGAGTGCAGTGTAGTACTCGTATGCCTGGCAAGGGGTTAAATCCGCATTTATTTTACGAGACCCAGCACGAAGTTAAGAAAGCAGACAGCCAAACGTGTACGAGCGAGATTGAAGGGAGGCGGGGGAAGTGAAAAGGAGAATAATGGAGCCTGACACTTCAAAAGGTGAGCTCGAAAGATAGATGTACGCTCGGATGCTAAGAGACAGAGAAGGAGGGGGGTGAGAAGTGAGACAGTGAAGGAGGCAGCAAAGTTGAGGCGGGTACCAAAAAAAAAAAGAGGGGATTAAAGACTTGTGGCGTTGCAGACATTAAGAAAGAGAGAGAGAGGAGTGGAAAGAAACAGAAAGAGAGATAACTAGGCCTTCCTCAAAGCATTCAAATTATTTTAGGGCAGTTTTTCAACAGTGTGGGTATGACATTAATGCCATAAAAGCATATTGCCTTGAACTGAACTGGCCCGACTCTAGACGACACGCTGCATGCAATTCATTAGCACGGCTCGCCTGCACAGCCACACGTCATCATGGTTTGTGTGCACAACTAACTGCATGCAAGTTGATGCATTAGGTCGGGATGGGTGTGATGAATCACTTCTTTGATCAGACATAAAGATCATCATAATATAGGGGCCAGAGACAGCATTGTAGACTAGCTGATAGCATGTCTGCCTCACAATTGAGATATTCAAAGCTTGGCTGAGGCCCTCCCGTGTGGAATTTTCAAAGGTTTGGGCACATCCAGAGGAAAGCGAGTGAGTCTTCTAATAGAACAATGACGATAATGAAGCTTCCACGCTACAGAGCTAAAGGAAGACCCTCGGAGAAGGTTCGTCATTGTTGTGAGGGAAGAAATGAGGGCAGGTGGTGTTCGAAGGATGCAGAAGATCGGCGTGGATAGAAAAGGATGATGTGCTGTGTTCTTTTCATTTTGGACAATTACATGCTCCAAAGTCGCACTACTTTTCACTTTTAACCGCTAGCGACATTTGTATCTGTATGTATGTATGCATTTACGGATGTATGTAGTATTACGATTGGCTGCTGACCAGTTCAGGGTGTACCCAGCCTCTTACTTAAAGTCAGCTTTGATAGGCTCCGGTTCAAACCCAAACTTACTGACCAAGTGCTCTCGGACAGTGGTCCCCAACCCCCAGGCCACGGACCGGAACTGGTCCGTGGGTCATTTGGTACCGGGCTTTGAAATCTGAAAGATGTTTTATTTTGAAAAATGACCGGATTATCTGTTACATCCATCTACAGTATGTCACTCTTGACGCAGGTAAAAGCGCGCTTCTCGGTCACGTGATAGATTACCGCTAAAATGAAACCCGGATGCGAGCAAAATGAGTAAAAAAACACACGTCTTTGGGAAGGGGAAAAGGCCCAGCCAGGAGACAGAAGAGGAGCCTATGACTTTTAAGAAAAGAAGACTATAATTAATTGACAGTCTTACTTAAAATACAGATTCATCTCAATGGGAGATTCCAGGCACCAAGCCCACTCTGCATAATATGCAGCGACGGTGAGTCTTATTTTTCTTGCATGTTGTATCTGATTTTGAAGGCACATTTTAAAGGTTACCATAGCGACCAGAGAGTGTTACGGGCAAATAGGACGCTCATAACTTATGTTTCAAAAATACCACAGTCTTCACGTAAAATATTTTGTTGTATTTATCTGTCACACCTTCAAGTCCTGTCCCTGAGAATCTTGTCTGACCTTAAAACCGGTCCGTGGGGCAAAAAAGGCTGGGGACCGCTGCTCTAGAAAACAAATGGACAGACAGAACATTTTTGACCATCGGTAATGTAATAGTTCACATGGAAGACCTTGTCACAGCTGGTGTAGGATCAGTTCCCACTAAATTTGCAATTTTATGAAATATCCAGAATGTCGTACACCGAGTTGAAATAGCCCACGCAGGAAACTGAAAATGGGCAGTGCCTACTTTATGCCGATACTGTATTCCCTCGATGGGGTGCCATGGGAATCACAAGTAGAGCAGAAACCAACAAGGCACAGTTTCAAAATAGGCCAACAATAATGTTGACTGGAAATATTACAAAACACAGGGGGTAGAAAATGAATGGAGTGAGTCAGTATAGCGTTTCACATGTCCAGTACTCTGATCTACAATCAATTCCCACTAAATTATCCATCCTAAAACCTGGTTGGAACCACTTTTTCAGCCGTGTGCTTTCTAAACGGGCTGCCATGGAAATAGAAAGTAGACAAGTCGAGAACAGGCAGCATTGAAGAAAAAAAAAAGCACTGTAAATATTGCAATGTGTTATGTACCTACAAGACAAACAATGAAAAGTGAATGGATTGAGGTTCCCCAGGCTGGAAAAGTTTGCATATGAATAATTCCGCACCCAACAGAGCGATGCTCGTACCTTTGAGGCAGGTGTTTTCCACTTTTGGAACAGACTGTCTCTGGAGCACTTATATGTTTATCGGGTCATATTTTTTAATATTTCTCAACCTCAGTTTCACACTTTCTTCTAAACATTTTTTTACATTTTGCTCTCACCATTTTTTAAATATTTTATTCGAAAAGCTTGACTCAGAGACAAAAAAAAATCTCACTATACCTGTAACTCTCTGCACTTTGTCACATGAAAATGGATCTGTGGTTATCTTTTATCCATTGTCTTCGAATCAAATTCATTCTGTTCTATTTATGTTTTGTTGTTATTTCAAGCCATTGGAGCACACAATACTATGACTGGTTGGCCACCAATACAGGCTCTGCTTCACCTCTTGCACAAAGACAGAAGGGAGAGTATCCAGCTCAACCGCGACCCAAATGAAGATAAGTGCTATAGAAAGTAAGTAGATGCATGCAACGAGAAATCAGGCCGTCAAATTTCTGTTGATCATTCAACGGCCGGCCGGCAACGCTCTTAGATCCCCCGCTACAAGCATACCAAAGTGTACCAACCCAATAGATGAAACTGCAACACAAATAAAAACTTATACTAAAAGGAAATGGGAATACAGTGGTCCATTTACTTACGAAATTAATTGGTTCTGGAAAAAATTTCGGAACCAGAACGTTTTGTAAGTAGAGACACATTTTCCATGTAAATGCCCTAATCCGTTCCAAGCCCCCACAAAATTCAGACATAAATGTTTTCTAAAGCATAAAAATGCATCAAAATATCGAACAAACACATGTTGCAATTAAGATTATTGCACAATAAATGAGAGTTGTGCATCATGTAAAAAAAAAAGAATAAAGAATACAAATGAATGTCATTTAACCTTGAACTTCATCGTTATTGTTATTTTGCCTTCTTTAGTCTATGTTCTCTCTCAGAAGTGGTTTTTGCCTGGCATTTTGTAAAGAAAATTTGCTTTTGTCGGCTTTTAACAATCATTCAGAAATGTCCAAGGCAAACATCAGCAAAGTGAGCGATCGCCTGAATGGGGAACACTTTTTCTGGGTGATTCACATTTACCGAAAACTATTGGAACACCTCATGGCCCGAGGAGCGAATGACGAGGACGCTGCATAGACACATATCTATCTATCAACACGAATAGACACATATGGTAGAGGTCCCTCTTAGCCAATGGGATGCCAGGAAGATGCTCAGTAATAGCCAATGGCAGAGCATGTTGCATTCAGGAAACTCGGAGCTGCGACTAGCCGACCATACTGTATTTTTAGCTTTCATATCTTGAAATTTCTTTCATAACAAGAAGCAATATTTTCCTGTTGAGGCGTTTTGTAACTTGAAAATTTCGTATGAATAGACGTTCGTAAATAGAGGTGCCACTGTATATCAAAACACCCATGCACAATGAAAACCCAGAAAAAGGCTGTTTTTGAGGTTTCTTGCTGGTGCTTCTCCTCAGTGTGTTATTGCCGCAAACTAATTAACCGGAACACACAAACAATCAACTCACGGGTAAACACAATATATTCAACGAACACACTGGTGTTACCCCGGAAAGAAACAAAGTGAGATAAATCTACCGGGCCACGGCAGCCAGACCCGTACCATCACTTCTCCAGTCAGCCTCCACACTTCTCTGGCATCATTTTTTTTCTTTTTTGTTCTTCTAACAAGAATGAATGGGCTCTGCGGCAAGAAAAATATTGTGTGTTGCCAACGTGTGTTTGCGTTCAGTGTGTACGACGAGTCCACATGACAGATGGTGGGACCCCTTGCTAAGAAGAAGAGAGGAGCAAGGGGACTGATGTGTTTCAAACCCAAATGTGACAGCGGAATCTGTTCAAAGTACTCAGTGAGGCCCCGCTGCTGTCACTTGTAACGGAATGAGCAAATGTTTACAGCCAATCACACAGCATGACAACATTTACACACATATGTACACAAGCTTTGTGCTCTTTTGGGTCCCCTCTTTGTAGTTTGATTATCAGCCATTTGCATCATCGCTGGTGCTGGTTTGGGCTTAAATGATCCATACGTCAGTCTGTGTCAATCACGGTGATTGTTTGTTTAAACTTGTTGCCTCCCTCTTCTCCGCTGCCAACATATTTAGCCGCTTTTTTCCCTCCATGTGGCTTTTCTCTGTAAAGTCAACTTCTGAATGGTCCTTCCGCCTTGGTAGTGAGAACAGCGACATCATTCCGTATGGCACGGAACAAGAATATTTCCCACCTCCGCTCCGGAGGTAGACTCAGAAACAGCGTTTATTCACTTGTCTGTTTCAGGCAGTGTTTCCACAACCCTTAACGGAGCCAAGCCACATATTTCAATTCCGAAAAAAAAATGTCAAGGCCTGCCACTTAGCAAAACAATGCACGAAAAGGCATCATACAGGTTTAATTATGTACCTTCTGTCATCTAGTCAACGGACATTTGAATGATTTGCCTATTACTTTAAATATGCGGTAGGCATAGATGCATAGTCAAAAACATTTTTTTCTGATCTTTTTGGGTCAAATACTTAACATTGGATAACTTTTTTATAATCGCACACGGCACGCTGGTTAAGAATCAATGGTTTAAGCAGAATGTATGGGGGGTGGAAATATTTACCATGCACAGTATTTTCCCACTATTATAAGATGAATTACAAGCGCTTTTTTACACTGCCCATAAAAGCCAGCATTTTTTTCTGCCTCCTCTCCATGCAGCCCTTTCGTATAAATATCACTGTAGGAGAATAGGGGGAAAATAGAAGGAGTTTCCATCACAAGTTCCTTTGTTCACTGCCTGTAAAAGCCTCAATTTTTCCATTATTTCTTTCACATAAGACTGTTCTAGAAAAGAAGGCCACCACAGAACGGGGTGATGAACTCGACTGGACTTTTCCCCCATTTCAGAGGTGGTATCAGATGCCCATTTTGTAATGCTTATAAAAGTCTTCATTTTGGCACCTCTTCCCCAAATGACTTTATTGTATGAATAGCAGTGACATGAAAGGACAGCACAGGAATTTCAGGCCTTTTGTGGTAGCACGAGAAGACCCTTTCACACTGCCTCTAATTGATTTTGGCTGCAGAATGAGGAATCAAGTTTGACCAAGTCTTTATATTTTGTGTACGTGGTGGTTCTGCAATGCCAGAAACAAGGTGCTACAACTAAAAAAATAAAATAAAATAAAAAATGACACCGACCCGACCAGTTGCGTTGGAAGTTACATTTGCACGACTGTCCTATTTTCCGCACTATAAGGCGCACCTAAAAGCATTCAATTTTCTCAAAAACCGACAGTGTGCCTTATAATCTGATGCGCCTTCAATGTGGATCAATATTCTCATTTCTTGGATGTAGTATTTTAAATGTTCTGTAAAGCGCTTTGTTACAGCTGCAGCGGTTGTGAAAGCTCTATATAAATAAAGCTGTATTGTATTGTACTCTATTTAGCAGGCCTCCATCTAGTGGATGCATAACGCAACTGCAGTCATTATTGTAGCTTCTATTCTATGTGCCTTATCATGCGGTGCCCTACAAGAAAACAGTTTTAAAATAGGCCATTCATTGAAGGTACCCCTTATACTGCAAAGCGCCTTATAGGGCGTAAAATATGGTACACATGACAATGACCTCATCCCACATTTCATTGTCTGATTGCAGGATGCCACATCTTTTGTTAATGCTCTGGTCTGTTATATATATTTTTTCAAAATCTATGTGTAAAAAGAGGCTTATGTCTGGGAACAGCATTAGGAATTTCCCCACGACACATGAGTTGGCTTGCACTTATTTGTGTGTATTGAGCAGAGTATCACTGCAAAATCCAACAAACTGGAATCACTCTGGTGTTTGTTTATATCTAACGGTGTGAAGACAATAACGTCTCGAAAATAAATTTGTTCCGCGAGTGTTGTTTTTGTGGCCAGTATGTAAGAGATATTTCATGTGTCATTGTTAAAGAGCAACACGTGTAACAAGAAAAAAAAAGAGGCGTGGGCGGATGCAAAGCACTGAACGGAGTGCAAAACACATTAGTGGATTTAGCATGAGTGTCGACAAATGTACATTAGGTACAGTTCACAGTGTTCGTGTGGCTGTGTCTAGGTTTTTGGGAGGAGTTGTGTGGAGTTTGAACAAAATGCCACTTGCATAATCATTTGGTGCTGTGTGGGTTTTATCAAAGGCGCCGCGCAATGACTTCTTGGGGGCCGATTCGGGCTTGTGTTGACATCTTAAATATAGAAGTTACACATCCACCTCTGTGTTTAACAAGCAAACCACTGGTGAGTCATATCCACCCTCCACCTAGAACATCATGACACGGTATTTGACACCAACGCTGTCTGTATTTACTGAATGTAATTTAGTGCTATCTAAGTGCTGTGTAGAGTGTGCAAAATTCAACTGTAGTCAAAGTGCAACATTTCAATGTAAACAACAAGTCTTGTGCAAACAGTGGATTGCTGTTGACGATGTCGCAAACCATTGTTTTGAGGCCTTCTCTACTGCTGTCAGAATGCTGTAAAGTACCATATTAAGCGCAGTACAAGGCACACATAAAAGCATTAAATGTTCTCAAAAGCCAACAACGGGCCTTATAATCCGATGTGCCTGATATATGGATCAAGATTCTGATTTCTTGGACGTAGTATGTTAAATGTTCTGAAAAGCGCTTTGTTGTGAAAGCGCTATATAAATAAAGCTGTAATGTAGTGTATTCACTTGAGCGTAGCTCCATCTAGTGGATGCATAACTCAACAGCAGCCACTATTATGGCTTCTATTCTATGCGCCTTATCATGCGGTGCACCCTGTATACAAACACAGTTTTAAAATAGGCCATTCATTGACGGTGCACTTTATACTCCGTAGTGCCTTATCATGCGGAAAATACGGTACTTTATACAGCTATTTTTCTTGATCTACTTCATACTTGATCAACATTATCGATAACTCTGACAACCTGAAACACTTGAGTAGTGGCACGTTTAAGTCAAGGTACAACTGAACACCAGTGGGTTCTTTCTTTACATAGTACAGTTTTTGAAAATACTAAAAAGGAAACAAGTAAACCCCAAGAAGCTCTAGCAAAGTGTCTCTGAGCAAGAGTTAACGGTCCCTACCAGGCAGTAAGCAAGCCGTGTCAGTCAAAAAAAAAAGCAGGTATTCAATGAGAGTTAGAGCTACTAACTGCTATTGAGCGACGGATGATGCCCCCTGTTCAATTAGGCCACTGCTTTCACAGGTTCATGTTTCTTTGTTTTTTTTAAATCTGATAGATGTGTTTAGACAACAGCAACAAACATCAATTGGAGGCAAAGTGCTTCCACACATTGATGACACCAACAGCTTTAAGCACCACTCGGCTGGGTAAACAAGCAATTGGACTTTCTTAAAAAATGAAATTGAAGTTGACGTGTTTACTAAAACAGTGATGGCATTAATGAAGGCATGTTTGCGTGATCTCCAGTCGACTTTCAAGAAAAGAATAGATACTTTAAAAAAAAATAGTTGATTGGAAATGTTACACTGAATGATTCCCTCCGGCAGAAGATTTCCATTTTGGGTTTTTTTTTCTTTTTTTTGCATATTATTCAAAATAAAACAACAATATTATTAAAAATTATTTAAATATAAAAAAAAACATGAACATGAAATGATTTCATCTGAGCTGATATGTTGTGGAAATGATTGGGAAATATGGAAATGAAAAAAAGTTTTCAAGTTATCATCTGCGGACAAAAGGAACAACATTCGGCTGTTGTTTCTATTGCAAAATTGTGACAGAACAACTAAAAAGTGTCTAAAATGGACTATACATAAATGCATTACATTATAATAGGAAATGTATTATGGGAAGTACCGGTAATATATGGCGACTATATAGGCAATTAAATCAACCCTCACTGCCCTATTAGTTTAAAAAAAAGTAGTGATTTCCATTTAAGAGTTGCTCAACTGCATGCAGATGACGTCTTTAAAAAAATTAGCGGTGCAGTCAACTAGTGCGACGGTTGCTCCACGATATCATATGCGTTCATGTTTCCGTTCTGGTGAGCTACATAAGCTATTAGTTCCGCCGTTTTATTTGGCTTCAAACACCAATTTCACTTGACGTGCAGCAAATTAAAACATACTGGTAATATCGTAGAGTTGAGGAAATAAACAACCGCAGCCGCTAATTGCGAAGTGCAGTAATTATTGTGTGCAATCAAAGCAAAATCTCTCCATTTACTTCAATCCGCTGCACAATTTCTTCTTTTAACCTGAATAATGGTAGGCGATTGGAGTGTTGCTCGGCATGTTGACACGACAGCATTAATGACAATCATCGAGGCTTAAATCGTGTCACTCTCGATGTGTCACTTGAGATGCAAACAGGGCCACGGGGTGAATTGTCATTCTTAGTTGTTGTGTCAAACTTCACACTTTCTCCCATCAAAGTAGGCGGTGTTACGTGGCTGTTGACTAACTACAGAGCAGATGCGACATTTTTCAACGGTAACAAGCTCACACCTTCTGGACATACAGTAAGGCAAAGATACTGCTTGATGAGAAACATTGCTTTGCCTCATATTCCAGTAAAGGATGAGGAGAGACCTAAAATAATAATAATAATAATGATTATACATTGTATTTTTACAGTGGTAACACGAAACGTCTCAACAGGAAAATATTGCCTCATGTGACGAAAGAAATTTCAAGCTACGAAAGGTAAAAATACAGTATGGTCTGCTAGTCACAGCTCCGAGTTTCCTGAATGCAACATACTGATAGCTGCTTTCCATTGGCTATTACCAAGCATCTTCCTGGCATCCCATTGGCTAAGAGGGACTTCTAACCTATGTGTCTATTTCTGTAGATAGATAAATAGACATGTGTCTGTGCAGCATCCTCGTCATTCGTCCCTCAGGCCATGAGGCGTTCCGATTGTTCTACGTGAAAGGGGATCACCCAGAAAAAGTGTTCACCAGTCGGGCGATTGCTCACTCTGTTTGCCTTGGACATTTCTGAAGGTTTGTTAAAAGCAGCTAATGTCCTTGGATCAGCTCTTTACAAAATGCCAGGCAAAAATCACTTCTGAGAGAGAACATAGACTGAAGAAGGCAAAAAAAAAAAAAAACTGATAAGGACGAAGTTAAGAGTAAAATAACCGTTTTTATTCTTTCTTTGTTTTTTACATTATGCACAACTGTCATTTATTGTGCAATAATCTAATTCTAACATGTATTTGTTACATATTTTGATGCATTTTTTTATGCTTTAGGAAACATTTATGTCTGAATTTGGATGGGGCAGGGGGGTGCGGGGGGAGCGAATTAGGGCGTTTACATGGAAAATGCGTCTCTACTTCTAAACTTTTCTAGTTAAGAAATTTCTTCCAGAATCAATTTTGTAAGTTGAGGTACCCACTGTATTTTATTGACAGGTGCCATTTAGGAAATTCAAGGGCACTGATTAAAGAGGAGAAAGGAATTACAGTATGTACAGACGGTACTTGTGCCTCTTTTTCACGGTGTGGTATTTAGAAAAAGAATCGGCACCCGGAGGCAATCACTGTCACCAGGCGATGTGCGTAACTGTCAGTAAGACTTTCGCATCTGTCAACAGGTATTTTGGCCCTGCTCCGTCTGAGCAAACTGTTCCAGATGTTTCAGGTTTAAAGGGCGCTTTCTCTAGACCGCATATGTTGCAGTTCCTTCCGCAGACGTTTCAACACGATTTACCGGACTCACTATAGTCAAGGACATCCCCTATTTTGCGATTAAAACAATTCACTCATCGTTCCCACAGGATTCAAAAGAGCAGCCATAACCCAAATACTGAAAAAAAAGTCTTGTTCCGATCCTGAAAATTGCAATAACGCTTGAGCCATCTCCAACCTCCTATTTCTTTCAAACATTGAGAAAAAGCTCATCACTTCCCAGCTCTAATCCTACTTTACATGAAATAATCACTGTGCACAATTCCAGTCTGGTTTCAGTCCCCTCGACATTACGCAAAGAGCGCTCATCAAGATTACCAAGGACCTGCTTCTGGCAACTGACTCTGGACGAGTCAACCTCCACACCCTCCCCAATCTGCCTACAGCTTTTCGATATCATCTCTCAAACCATCCTCCTGATCAGAGTCCATTACATTGGCATTATAATAATAATAATAATACAGCCAGTTAATTTCAGTCGAGCGAGGCGGCATGAATGGCTCAATGTGAGCATGATGAGAGAAGTTACAGGTTTCTCTTTTCAGCAGACTACAAGAGCATGAATGGATTGCTACCTTGTCTGTGGTCATACGAGAAAAAAATCTTTAGCCTAGGGCTGATAGATTTTTAGGCGGAAAAATTGTGTGATTTTTAAAACCACAAAGGTGAAATACATGGATTGTTGCGACATATGCGCGTGATCGTCAACACTATTTAATCAAACGCCTGGCTGACTGTGAACTTCCCCGAGCCTTTCAACCGAATCTTGATATTCAAATAATCAGCAGTTGCATCTCTCACGTCTGACGGACACCTCAGTTATAATGAGCATGCGGAAAGCACGGACATGTGCTACGGCATCCAATCTGAGCCAGCCACCTCCTTGCAGACATGTGCGGTGAGGGTTTTTTTTTTTCTTCCAATGAAGAAGGAAATTCAAGGACACAGATTAAAGAGGAGAAAGGAATTACAGTATGTACAGACGGTACTTGTGCCTCTTTTTCACTGTGAAAAATTTGTATTACTGTTTATTGTGCATGTTAAATTGCTCCATGTACAGCACTTTGTATGCAGCGATGGCTGTTTGAAAGTGCTCTATAAATACTGTTGACTTGACTTGAAGGTTTTAACTGATAATACAACCAATCAAGCGCTAAGTTTCCCCCATCCTGAAGATTTGACGCCTGCGTTATTCTTCTCGAGCTGGTAAGGAAAAACTTCTGGAGCAACATCTGTATAATTTGGAACAGTTTGATTAAGATCATTAAGAACTTGTTTTTACGTTATTTTCTCCTCTGGTATCGCCTTAAAAGTATGAGCTTTTTTTTTTCTTTCCAATTTCTCATCGTCACTTATTGACGCTAGCTGATTGATCACTCTGAAATTGAATCATCTTGAAGCGTGTTAGCCAGGAAGTTAATTCAATTCTGCGCTGCGCTCCAATTAGAACAAATTGGAAAATGTGTTTAGCAAACCAAAATTACAGGAAGCTTCAGTAGCTCCTTTGACTTGGTGCTCGGCTAAAAACGCAGAAATGCTTCTGTGCAGATTTAACTCTCGAGAGGATCAAACTTGGGACTGCACGACAGGTGCAAAAAGGAGTGCACTAAGTTGCAACATGTTTTCACTTCTATCTAATTTGCTGCGTAGACTAAAGGCACTTAAGGGCCCTGCTCAAGTGTTGCGTCTGACACTTTTTAATGCACGAATCCTTTTATCGTCTTCATCAAGTTGTTTGAAATGTTGAGTGATGTTAACATGTTTAGGGAGTCTCAGGACACATCTTTAATATGGACAACCTTTCACCCAGGGATTCTGCAAAATAGCCCAAAATGGCGCCTTTTTACGGTTAGGAAGAAAAGCACTCTGATATAGGTTGGACTCTCACATACCCCCCAAAACCACCATGTTACACCCCAAAAACAGGTAAGCAGAGCTGCATTGAGTTATGTTCTGTTACTTATTGGCGTTACTCACTGATGGCATGTTGTGAATTACTGGGCAAAGTTGTTGCTGCGCTCTACATCCACCCGTGGTCAGTAACAAAATCCATCCTCGCCATTGGCCGAGCAGTATTTAGGGTGGATAAGAAATAGTGTGTGTAAAGTGTAACATTTTGACAAAGGCATGTACAAGTTGCATTATGAAGACACCCTGGAACAAGTTTAAATTGTGACAAAAATACATGATGGGTCTCTTATGTAGATAGGAAAAATGACAGCCTCATCTTTCTGATCTGGTGGGACTCTGCCCCATTTTGTCTACAATGCTAAATGAGCATCGGGACACTGGGAGAGCAGTGAGGGGGGGGGGGGATCCTGACAAATGAAGTCTCTCCTTGTTTACTTTGTGTCTTTGACTGGCCTGTCTCTAGACAACACAGACATGCTGTGAAGCAGAAAAACATCCATAGCGAGCAAACCTGCCCGCGTGAGCACACACACACACACACACACACACACACACACACACACACACACACACACACACACACACACACACACACACACACACACACACACACACACTCACACACTGTCCTGTTTGTGGGTGCCAGCAGGCCCCAAATTGGATCACAGTGTCTTTGGATGAGATCAGGTGTACGAGTATCAAAGAGGCTGAAGGGGGCTGACAGCCAGCCAAATTAAAGAATTAAACCTCAGCATCTGTCTGGGAGTTTTTGGGGAGGGGAGCAGACAGGTGCTACAGTGTGGGAGGAGTGCAAAACATTTGCTCTTGCAAGTGTGACATGGAAAAGCATCCAGCAAAATAAGTGGAATAGGTGAGGAAGGGTGGGGTTGGGAAAACAAGAGAAAAAAAGGAGGGAAATAAAAGACAGGAAGGGTGAAAGGTGAACTTCATTGTAGGGGGATTGAATGAGGGCTATCTATTGTGTTCTGCTCCAATGGTTGTAATTTTGCAAATGCAGAACACACTAAAAACATGAACATTTATCCGATATTGTTCATGTGCATCCCATTCAAGATTACTTCGAATGACAGGCGGGATATCCCCTGGCCTGTTTGCCAGCCTAACCCAGGGCACATGCATGCACATTCACACCGATAGGCAATTGAAATTCCTCATTGAACCTAAAATTCATGATTTTGGAATGTGGGAGGAAGATGGCGTTTCAAACGTGAAGTGTATCCAATAATGTAGTTGCGTGTCTCAGCACGCCCTCCCGGTCTTCTCTGACATCCTCCTCGACACGATCTCAGCTCGCTTTCTCCTCCTCCCATTTTCCATAATCTCTTTCCTGGTCGGAAACTCGCGATGAATGCGAGTTGCAGCCGGGTCGACCACCTCCGGTCTTTTCCCAAGCGGTTGCCTTCAAACACCCTACTGTGCAATTGGCCAGCCATCTACCACCCCCTCTGACCACCCACTTCTCTTTTCTTCCATTCACCTCAATGACGACAAACAGCACAATCGAGGATCAGCCGCCAAAGGTTCCAGTGTATTTCTTTGAAATTCACCCTGCCAAAATGAGACATTTGCCTTTAGCCGCAAAGCAACATAGGACATCACATTCCTCTTGCACATCCACATCACTCTTTTTTATTCTTTTCATCTTCCCCTCTCATTTTTTTCTTATCATCACAGCCTGTATGGCCTGGCTCGTCCCTTTGCGATCGTTCCGATGGCATCTCATCTCCGCCGCTTCCCATTTTTATGTAAACTGTAGATCTTTCTCCAAAATGTCAGCCAACATGCCCTTGAGCAAAGCCATTTTTGCACAATATGCTCTAATTGTACCAGTAATGGTTGCGCTGGGTCGCCTCCAGTAATGTGGCTCCGTGCGGTGGAGCGGGTTTGCCCTCGTATGCCGAAATCATTCACCCATGACACGTCTTTAGCTGCGGAGTTTGCAGGTTCTCACTGGACTTGCTTTGGCTTTCTCGGTTTCCTCTCACCTCCCCAAAGCATGCATGACAAAGCAAGACTTTTAAATTGCTCATACATAAGTGTGAATATGTCAACGGTTGTTTGCCGATATGCGTCCTGTGTTGAGTCCAGTTACTTTTGGTCAATGACATCAGTTTTTCGGTGTTGGAAAATGCACTTAAATATCCTGTTTACAAAATTTGGATTGTGGCTCAGCAATATATTAAAAAAAAAAAGGGCATTGAGGTTCCACTTTATTAGCCAGTACTGCTTAGTAGGCTTAAATGTCATGAACTGCCATGGGTCATTTTACTCTAGTGCCTGTGACTAATGTTTCTAGAGCAAGCACCATGACAGCGCATTTGTATTGTTAATGACCAGTTTTAATGGGATCAGAGTTCACTGGGACAAGTCTACAAATGATCCCGAAGTGGGGAAAAGACCAATAACTCACAAATTGGTTAAATGAAACACCCCTCAATTGTGAACCTTGGAAAACTGTAAGTGGGCAGTTTGGTTTAGTTTGAGTAGGTGTTCAGGTAGGTAGGTAGAAACGTTTAGGTAACTAGTTAGGGAGAGAGGTAGGTAGATAGACAAGTCCAGTAGATCGACATGGACGTAGTTTGGATAAGTATGGAGGCAGTATGTAGCCAGTGAGGTTAGTTTGTCAGTTATCGGATAGGCAGGTTGGAATACCTTGACACGTCTTCAAATGAATCAATGCTTCAAGGCAAACTCTCCAATGTGACCTCCCTGGTCTGTGTTAAAGATCTGTGAAATAGATGTCTGTGGGTGATCTTAAGAGTACAGAGGGGAAAGCGAAAAACATTTCTACCTGAAGGCCTGCGTGTGTTTTGTATTTGTATGTCGATTTGAATGAGAGTAAAAGTGGCAGCTTCCCTCGGAGGGTCGATTCTCCACAAATATTTTCCTGTTTTGGCCTAAGGCCATATGGACGAATGTAGTCAACCATTTACGTCAAGTCACATGACAGACAGAAACCTCGAAGTTGAATGCAACAATGCCGGTCACAAGCCAACGTCAATTCTTGTCAAAGCAACTAAATAAAAATAGAAATGATATGTGACCAGCGTAAAGCATTTGCAGGCAATTTCGTAGCACTCTTGCACATTATTACCGTGCATCCATCTTTTTGCCCCCCCCACCCCACTTCCAACCCTGAGCTCCATCTCCACCACCCATCTTCTCTCCTTCACCTTCCGCCGCTCAAAAAGCAATACCCCCTGCTCTCATAAAAACAGTGATGAGAATTTAAATATAATTAAATAGGAAAGACAGTGTTACAGTGCATACCATAGAATAGAGTGAGGGGGATTTCGACACACAACACACATAAACAATGGAAATGTAATACACTACCGAACCACCCTGGTGCCAAATTTAATGAACAGGAAAATACACAAGGGGCAATCATCCATGCACACATGAACACACTAAGGCTATTTAAACAACTCAATTTCATGCTAATGTGACCACTGCTTACTCTTCAACACAAATGTATACACGACCATCTGGAATGCGGGTGAGTGTGTGTGCCAAGAGAGCATCCCGAGCGATATTCTAAGTTTAAATGTGTTTTGATTGTCAGGAGTCCCAATGTATCCGACCTAACTTTGAATGATGGCAGCTGTGTGCTGACTCTAATATAACGTGTTGGATTATGTTTGGCTGGATTGTACAGGTGATAGGAGACACTAATGGTGGGAAAAGATGTAAGTGTTAAATTTCAGATCTCGGTCCTGGCATTGCGGATGAGGCTTGCACACAGGCACTGGTCTGCCTCTGATAAGGTTCGGATAATATTGGCAAGACAAGGCAGTTTGAGTGGAAGGGGTTAAGGGTCACATCCTGGGGTTCCCTTTCACAGATAACTGTCCTGGATCTGATACTATTTTTGAAACCGCATCGGTCAACGACAGCTTCCTCCCTTCGGTGTCGGCGTTCCTGGCTTCAATAGGATATCACTGTTGTGATGGAAATTAAAGTTTGACCAGGATTTACCAATGCGAACTGTGGTGCACTGAACCATTACCATTTGGATGAAATGTCACTTTTGCTTTGTGTGTATGTTTGACATCATAGAAAGTCCTGCAAAGTAAAAAAAACAAACAAGAAAAAAAACACACACAAAAGAGTAAAATAACTCCCGTTTTTCCCAACATGACAAAACGTTTTTTTCTTCTCTAAAAAGCAAAAACTACAGTGGTAGACTTTGTCATTTGCAGGAAAAATGAAATCGCAAGACCCGCAAAGTGCAGAGGAAGTAGCAAAAGAAAATAGCCTGCCAGTGAATCAAAGATGGAACCATCATGTGAGAGAGAGCCAGAGCTTTTCTTTTTTTTTTTTTTAAGTTGGGGATATTACTGCAGAGCACAAAAGCTGGAGGGGAAGACAAAGACAAGGCGCAAATGTGTTATTCCCAAATGCATTTTAGGTGACCTATCAGGGATGGCCTCTATACCAGACAATATAACATGTCGATGCAATCCCATTTGCTGATGCTGTACTGTGTGCAGTGCTCGGAGACTACAATACCATCATGGTGGTAATCATGATGGTATGTATTATTCAATATACTGTATCCTGGCACAAATAGACCAAAAAAAAAAAAAAACCCCAGCAACAAAAAAAAAAAGAAAAAACATTCACACTTGTACCAATGGCTGGTGTAGAATCTTCAGTTCACGCAAGCTGAAATTTGCTGATAGAAGTGTGGTACTTAACAGGCCTGTTTGCCAGCCAATCGCAGTCCACATACCGGTATTAGGGATGGGTGATATATCTTTATCGTATCGAAATCAATATATGAACATTCAATATCAAAATGTGGACGATATCAGTCATGGGACCTTGCCATGCTTGTGTTGTATGTAGCTCATTTCAACCAACCACATTCCACTCTTGTTTTTTGATGTTACTCTTTTGTAATTAATATTTTGGCAAAATAAACAAGTAAAGTTAAATATTGCCCGCTGTAAGGCAAATAATCTCCCTGGAAGGCTGTTGATTTGCATTATTATTATTTTTTTTTTGGGAGAGGGGGTGGGGGTAGGCAGAGGAAGTCAACCCTGCAGTTTAGCAACTATCAGACTATCTGCTTCAGTCCTGTCGATCCTTCAGACTGGAAGCCTACACTGCACCCTCATCGGTAACTTCTTTATAAACTGTCAGATCATCATCAACACCGAATAGCACTGGCCCGGAGGCCAGATCCGGCCTGCCGCGTCTTTTTATGTGCCCCCCCCCCCCCCCCCCCTGAAAGAAAATCATGTCTGTCAACTTGCATGATTTCAAAACTTGCAATCAATTAATTTGTCGTGGTTTCACTGTGATAATGACCTTCCGAGGGAAGACGTAACTCGAAAGTGGTCCGCGCTAAATATAAATTTGACACCCCCCGCTGTAGAGGAAACACGTTTACAGCATGCACTGAAACTCCACACTTGTTCAAATGGGTTCAGCAGTTACCTACTGTGAATAATAGCGTTCATGAACCGAGATCTGATGATACGATGGCAAATCGGAACAAATGAATCACTAACAAGCTTTCTTCCAATCATTTATGAATTACCGTCTTGCCTTGAAGTTTGAAGGACTGAAGGTCACCCCGCAATCACACCCACCCATCCGTCCTTTGTCAGTGCCCAACAGTCAGCATCCACCCATCGTGAATTCTTGATGCTCTCCCTCCCCGTCGGTTCACACAAGTGTCATTGAACAAGAAGTAGAGCAGACAGCGTTGCCAGAGACAGGGGATGACAAGTACTGCAAGGCTTTATTTGACGGCAATCTTTTGGAGCACGGTGTTAATGAAAGCGGGGGTTGAGCCTGCTGGCATTAATATGCGTTAATAAAGGGGTTTCCTCCTCGACCACCAAAAGCCTTGTTAAATGCTCTAATCTTTAGCGGGAGATTTCTCGGTTGGGTTGCATGTTCCCAAACGCTTGTGATATGATTCAATATTTTCCCCACACTAAACACATGGTTCTCTTGTTCAAATGAGTGAGAACATGATCCATGCATGTCTGCTGCCATATTTAAACATTTATCAGCACTGGGTAGTGTTGGTTCATGGAAGCCTGTGATGGAGAATTGCTTGCTATGCTTTATGATATATGATGTGTAGTCTAAGATGACATACTGCAATAAAAAGCACCGACCGTATTTTCCGCACTATAAGGCGCACCAAAAAGTATTCAATTTCCTCAAAAGCTGACAGTGCGCATTCTAATCCGATGTGCTTTATATATGGATCAATATTCTGATTTCTTGGACGTAGTATTTTAAATGTTCTGTAAAACGCTTAGTTACAGCTGCAGCGGTTGTTAAGGCACAATATAAACTGAGCTGTACTGTATTGTATTCCTTTTAGCGTAGCTCCATCTAGTGGATGCATAAAGCAACCACAGCCATTTTTGTAGCTTCTATGCACCTCATAAAGCGGTGTGCCCTTTTTTTGAAAACAGTTTTAAAATGGGCCATTCATTGAAGGTGCACCTTATACTCCGAAGAGCCTTTATAGTGCGAAAATACGGTACGTGTTCAAATGAATGTGTGCAATTGATGTTCAATTTAAATTGGTGGTCGAACCCGAAACTGTTCAACTTGTAGGGGGTTTGATAGTTCTTTATATGACGGGTAATCAAATGGGTGGATGCAAAAACTTGATCGAGGCATGCTGTCATAAATTTACAAACTAGGCATTCATTTTCAAAAGCAATTGTCCTCATTGGGGTCGTTCCCCACAACCCCATAGCAGCTGATTTCGGGATAAAAGGTGGGGTAACCCTTGACTGGTCACAAGTCAATCACAGGGTGCATTAAAACAAACCGATTGAAAACAAAAAAAAAAAAGTCTTCAATGAAGCTAACATGCATGGAATGTGAGAGGCATGGGGAAACTATGTAAACTCAACTCTTAAATTACCAAGTCTCAGAAATTCTCCTTTTTTTCTAGCAAGCACATTCATACTGCTGAATTGTTGTTTGGACAGTATCTTGTCTGATGGGGTGGCAATGGGATTTTCAAATTTACGTTCCAAGTTTATGTGTTGACACTGTGAAAGTGAGCAGCAACATGGAGTGCTATGTGTGATTGCCTGACTCGTGAAGCATTTTCAGAATGACTGCAGTCTTGCCCACAAAACTACAATTCATCAACAAAAGAGCCACCATTTGCAAACTAGAATATTTTCCAAGGACCACATTTAAAAGGCTTTTGGGAGGGGATAAACATCATTTATGATAACCCTCACCATTTACAGGAAACAACAGCGGTCACCAATGAGATTATTGCGAACAAACTGAATCGTGGAAGCCAAATAAAACATGGGTTTCAAAGGTCATCCACAACACGAACAATTATCCTGAGTTGCTCAAGACTGACATACTGGACCTGACTGGTTTATTAACGATGCTAAAGAAGTTAATTTGTGTGTAACTTCCAAACCTACAGTTTTTTTGATGCAACCAACAACCTGGATGTGAAAATGATTGCGAATGATTTTCATCCTTCCATTCACACTTGCTCTACAGCATTTGTTTTCATTCAGATTGCTGAAGGGTTAGAAACTTTCGCAGGAAAGTTTGGGCGAGAGACGGCTTCGCCAGTCAATCTCGCGAATGAATCATATATTGAAGCCAGTTAGTCAAAACTGAGTGCCCTATTTGGAACAGACTCAGTTGCTTCAGAGTCAAATTGAACTCTATCCACATTTAAAATGGTTGGAATGATTGTCATAACGACTGGATTTTAACGAGCTGATGAGATTCTGCTTTTTTGTAATCTGAGTAAATTCTGGATTCTAATAATGTATAAGAAGAAACGAAGCCTCCAGACGATTTTAACCCATCCGAGCAGACGCTGCCACAATGAAGGTACCACGGCCCAACTTTCAAGTGTCTTGCGATTGTGTCTTCTGATGGTTGTTCATGATAAGTCTCACTGGGGCATCGGCAGTCTGGCAGATGTTTGAGCCTTTGGACGTCGATGCTCCCCGCGACTTGTTCCAGGTCGTTTTCTTTGGTTCATGCGCCCATCACACTCGCACTCACATCAAATTACATTCAATTCATTACTACCTTCACATTAATATGCACAAACAACATATGAGTCAATTACTACCGCTGCACTCGCTATATTGTATTCTCATGCCAACAAACTGTTGCTGCGACTGCACCTGCCGAACTTGACTTTTCTATTATCTTTTCTGGCAACCGACGCCGTCTACGCCCAGTCCTGATGCAAATCTGCCCATGCAATCAACAGCGGCAGCGTGAGACTAAATTACCTTGACTGCTCACACTACTTGCGAACACTAACCGTTGGAGGGGGGGTTACCATGGCACCAACCTATTGCAGGGGCCTGGGGATTAAGCACGTAGTTGCACATAATCCTTGCTATGATCCCCGTCTGTTTCCCAGGGCAACCAGCCCCCTCAGATGATTTATGTATCTGCCTTATGCCAGAGTCTGCACTTTTCGCTCAAGGTGAATGATTGAAAAATACATTTTATTTAATCAGAGACTGTGCATACTTTTTTTTCACCCCCCCCCCCCCCCCCACACGCCCAACCCCTCCAAGTTTATTATTCAATGGCGAGAGATAAGGGATGCACACAGCCTAATTAAACCAAGATAAAGTGTATTCCCCGTGCCCTTAAATCACTGTTAAGCAGCCCATTAAGGAGCCATATTTCCACCATGTGGCATTCACGGAACAAGTCAATAATGTGAAATGTTGTCCAGTGATGTCGAATGCAAAGTTGAAATGAAATGCTCGTCATAATTAACTGATACCGTCAGTAATACACAGAAACGCAGACATGTTCCCATTATTGCCGATTGCCACTTCTACACCAAATGATAAAGTGTTCGACGCGTAAGCTTTACAAAAGCATCAGAAAAGCCCGAGGTTAAACAATGTTGACATAGAGGAGTCCCTTGAAGTACAGTAGATCTGGATGGTGGTGTTTCTATCGAAACAGTGCTGCGGACAATTCTCCTAGCAATTTAGCATTAAATGGCTTGTTTGAACAAAAAGACAAAACACATTAAAGTGGGAAGGGAAAAGGCAGCTCCAAGCTAAAGTGAAGTGAACAACCTAAATGAAACAATAAACAAACAGCAACTCAGTGACAGTTTAAGATCCGAAGAAGACACTTCCTAAGATATCAAAGTTCCAAGGATATAAAAGTCGAAAAACCATTAGAGGAACCATCCTCCATTAATTTTCCACCAGGGTCTTTACCAAATACAATATTCAACTTTGTTCCACATTAGCTTAATTGAATGGTCTTCATCTCTCTTTTTTTATTTTACTGAAGCTAGTTTGGGTAGAAAACTAAATACATACTCTGGTGATTGCGAGAAAGAAAAATACGTATGATCAACAACATTGTCAATATTAAAAAAAATAATAAATAAAATATGGATATCAGATTTCCAGGTCCACAATTCACACCTTTGTAGCCAAGTGTTGCTCAAAATGTGCTCCTTCAGGCAAGATGAAGACAAGTGTTGTAAAATTTGCTGGGATCCCAGCTGACTTTTTCGGCAAGAGACGGGCTACACACTAAACTGGGGCACTTACAGTCAAACATCCACTCATACTCACAACTATGGTCCATGACAAAACCTGAAGTGGTCCATGTTATACTGTAAAGGTACAATTACCTAATGTATTCAAAATCTAAAATATAATTTTATGAAAAAAAACATACTTTAAATAAAATGAATACATTAGAAACATCCATCCATCCATTTTCCGATCCGCTTATCCTCACAAGGGTCGCGGGGGGTGCTGGAGCCTATCCCAGCCGCCTTCGGGCAGTAGGCGGGGGACACCCTGAACCGGTTGCCAACCAATCGCAGGGCACACAGAGACAAACATCTGTGCTCACACTCACACCTAGGGACAATTTAAGAGTGTTCAATCAGCCTGCCATGCATGTTTTTGGGATGTGGGAGGAAACTGAAGTACCCGGAGAAAACCCATGCAGGCATGGCGAGAACATGCAAACTCCACACAGGGAGGACGGAGCTGGACTTGAACCCAGTGCACTGTGAGATCAATGCGCTAACCACTGGACCGCCCGACATTAGAAACAATACTAACAAATATTAGGAGACAATACGATGAGGAAAAACACAAGTACTAGTAATCAGTAGTCCGAAAAAGTACATTTGATAAATTGTCATTTCACAGATGTCACGACTTGGATGCAAGGTGCAGCCAAAAGATTACAGGGGTAGGACCTAATTTCTCCCCTCAGGAAAAATAAAATGGTAGTCCAGTGAGGCACTACCCTTCACAAACTAACCGAGCCAACTTGAAACACAGCTTCTTACCAAAACAGCAACATAAAGAGTCATTGAAAGAAATGAAAGTGTGATGACTCTTTGCAATATTACAAATAATCTCATGGTATGATGAGATGGCGTCTTGAACAACAATTAGTGTAGGCTGCTAGCTAATCGCCCCTCAATGTTGCGCATCGAAGTTCACATGCCAGGTATCTCGGAGGCTAATTAGTTCCCCTCCAGTCCATTTTACTTCGAGTCGTTTCCCTGCATTTCCGCCGTGGCACAAAACGGTTACCGATGTGAGACCATGTTGCTCTACAGCAGTAATACAATGAGGAGTGCATGCTATGCTAGTCGTGCAGATGTGAGGCCTGCGTTGTTATCTTACATGTGCTTCGTGCAGAGAGAGGCAGCGAGAGGGAGAGCCCGCAGACATTGTGGCCGAGTGGAAGGCAAAAACAAGGACAACAAAGCCCACGAGCAACACGTGGCAAAAGGCACTCGCACACACATCCCCGCCAAGCTTTGCCCACATATGTGGACGCGAGCCCGTTGAGTTCCGTCGCATTCCCTTAAGTAACATTGACTTACTTTTCCCAACAGCATGCATAATATACCCCGGCCTATTTAGGCATATCTTGGAGCAGATTAGCAAACAAATTAAAATAAATGACTTCCTCCCACCGCTCTCCCAAACTTGAATGATAGCGCAACATATTTTCAAATTAAACGCGGCGAGAGCAAATACACTAAATCTCATCTGATTCCTGGGCTTGTTTGCCAAGACGGTTGTGATGATGAGCCGGCTGCCAGCTTCACGGAGACACTTGCCAGGTGTTTGGATTAGCATTAGCATTGTTTGCGGAGAAGAAGTGCATCACTACAAAGAAAGAATATGGCTCATGACATCAACGTCTCGACAACTTGGCCTTTAAACTCCTGTTTTAAGACATTAAATCATTGGGTTAAAGTGGAATAAAAATGCCTTTCCAAGAAATTGTGTTGTAACAAAGTGTCGAAGTATTCATTTTTATTGCAATGGAGGGACCCCAACAGCTCCACAAAGCCAAGGCACTATAATTGGTTTGGAGAGATATGGAGTTTTCCAGATTGCCAAAGAGGGTATGTTTTTTTCTCAAACAAAAAGACAGTTCCATTCAATATGCGGTGCAGCAAATGGTTTGTTGTTGTTGTTTTGTATACCTCAAGGACTCCCCCTAAAGTCGTGGAGTGTCATTTAGCTTCAAGCTGAGGTAGTTAATAAAAATACATTCATGCACCGCAAATCTTTATGTGATGTTTTGGGGGTTGGTTAGTATACAGGCATATGCAAACCCTGCAAATGTGTTGCAAAATGCAAGGCGACACTGAGTTCTAAAACATGACATGCAGCATAATTAAGAGCAAGAAGAGGAGGCAGAGAAGGTGCACAACTAAACTCCAGTCTTAGTCGTCGGGTTCTCCCAGCGCGCCTTAAAATCTGGTGCACCTTGTGTATGGTCATTACGGTAATATGTCGACCCCCGGCTCCTTGTTGGAGACATGCTTACAATGTTATATACCTTGCTGCTGGTTCAGTGTCAACTGTGTCGCTGAATGTTATGTTGAATTATGTTGAATTATATATATATTTTTAATGCTGCTCAAGGTGCTGAGATGTTTTTTTAATCAACATCGTGAATAATTTATGAACAAAATCAATGGGCTGCTTTGTTTGTGACACGTAACATGATTATTCATTTAATTAGGTATTTGAATTTGGATTAGCAAACAAAATGGATGGATGGATGTTTAAAAGCAATGTCAAGGTGAAATAAATGTCAATCAATTAAGTCAGTGTACATCCAAAACATTCACTATTTAATTTTAAATCACACACTACGGAGTTATAATGAGATTTTACACACTGCGGAGATCAACTTAAATGAACAATAATTTTGTCATAAAACTGATACAAGTTCAGTTTTAAAATGTATTTCAAACTGACAATCCACGTAAACTCATTCATTACTTGAACCTGGTACCAATGATGGTTATCGGAAAGGCTAAAATGACTTTCCTGTTTTTATTTTATTTTTTTCGCAAAAAAAACTGTGAAAACCTCTTTGAAGTTGTGTTGCATTCAGAGTGTTGATTTCACAGCGGCAGCACGCCACACTGTGGGCACATGTAATCTGGACTGGGCAGATAAACACAATTTGCAGTGAAAAAAAAAAGTCTAAATAAGGAAGACTATAATGAAGTCGCTCTAAGCTCACTTGATCCTTCCATCACATAAACAAAATTTAATCCTGCCAGTGTACACTGGCATTTGCACTCGTGTGTGTGTGACCATCATTTCCTGCTCTTGCTACTTTAGGAGGAAAACATACATTTGATTCATCTGCCTTCTGTGTTGGTTCAGTGACGGTCTACCATACTATAATCTTATCTATACGTAAGACCGTGGCTTGACGCCACATGTCGCATGCACACTCCATCGATGAGACAGTCCACGCACCAGTATTACAAGATTTGCACAAATGGGGATTTGATACTCACTTCTCCACGTCCACTTGAATTACCGCCGTTTGTGCAGTCCTACATCCTAAACAAGATGTTTCATCCAGTTTTGACCTTGGGGTGGTTTGTTATTTTCCGGTTGGTCAAATGACACTGCCACGCCAACACACACTGACAAAAACATTTTTTGCAATTCTATGCTGCCCACATGTAAAAGGCTCAGATGTGGTTGCACACAATCAATAGGCCTTTTTTTTTCTTTTTTTGAAGGATCCAAAATCAACCAAAACAGCTGTTTCAAACGCTACAGATTTTTGTGGATTTACTCATGATAGATATTTTTTTTTCATGTTGCTTGGTGAAAATGGCTTCAGAGAAAAACAAAAAACTAACAAAAAAAGCCAAATCTCCATGGGTGCATGTGAACTTTTTTTTTTGAGTTTTTGAATGTGGAAATGACAATTTATTTGGTTTAAGAATAATGAAGAAATAAAAAGTAATTTCAGAAAAACACTGTAAAAAGAGTTCAGGGAATATACGGTTGTTAAAACAGGGTCCACATGCACCAAAACTACAGAGCCACTGTTTGTTTTGTTCTACATTTGTGTTCGGGGTACACTCAATATGATGCAGCAGTCAAGACTCACGTCACCTAACGCGCTGTTGAGACTTTGAAAGCATTCACTGAATGTTAGCGTCTTTGTTGGGCCACGCAAGCTACTGTTTTACCCATGAGGACCTGCATGGTGCAGGTTGGCGGGACCATTTATTTATTTTTTGGGAAAAAGTACATTTCTTGCTTGAGGCTGCATATAATCCACACACACACACACACGCACACACACACACACACACACACACATACACACCGTAAAGCGTCACTTGCCTTTATTTCCTTCTGACCTGAGCTTCTTGCTAATTACAGTCCATATGGCCAAACACAAACAGCTGATACAATGAGAGTGCAAACGACTATTTCCCCTAATTATGCAAAACAGCTTACTCATGTAACAGCTGTTTTCCGAGCTAATAATCACAAGTCCACTGTTCGTGATCAAAGTGCCCATAAACAAATGCGTGTCATTCCAATCATCACGATGTGTCCCGGAGGCGCGCACACTCAAGTTTAGAGTGACGTTTAATGCCTCCTCTAGAAGCAGGCAATCCGACAGCCCGCAGGAAACATTCCAGCCATCTAGACGTTTCGAAAAACAACTAGATTATTGCCATCCCACTTCTGACCATCACTTGCAACAGAACATTGAGGACAAGCACCCACCACGGGGATTTTGAGCGTGACTCAATTGAAATAGAAATGACTAAATTACTCTACTATTATGATCTAACAAACAGATTCGTGGACATCCCTTTCGCACCAACAACCAGCAATACTAAACTATTCCTGACTCTATTCCTCCTTGTACATACATACATCATTCCACAGCGATTTGCAGTGACATATTTTGTATTTTCTTCATGCAGTTAACTATTATATGTTTTCAATTCGAATGTTTACGTTTGACAACACAAACTTGGTGTTCCAACCCAATTTCATCGTATCACTGATTTTCATTGCTTTGGTCACAAAAACACCAGCATCCTAAACCTAGATGAAAAAAAATGTAGTCTGACCAAAGGCTTAGTCATCAAACTGGGCCTCTGGGAATCCTACTTTTCGTCATACTTGTAACAGACCTCTGAAGGGTACTACCCTCCACCTGGATTTAAGCCTGGCTATATTGGATGGCTGATGACACTGGCAACAACAGGGCTCAGCTGTGGGGATGCTAGAACGCCTCTGAGGGTCATATTGTGTGTTTTGTGCGTTTTCCCGATGGGTGTCAGAAAGCCGGAGAAAATAAGAAAAATCAAATGTCAACAAAAGAGCTAAAAACGAACATCAACCATGGTGTATTGAATTTATTCAATGTTATTTCGTCAAGTGGTTGCACAAAATAAAATCATCTGGAAACAGATACATTTTAAAGTAGCTGTATAATTACCTAATAATTGTATTTGGTACAGATGGTTTCATTTCAGGATGCTATGAGGACCTAGAAAGCACACCAACAAAGACCAGACAAGTTCTCCCACAACAGATGTATGCAGCTTACTACATCACTTTTTTTGCGCGTGTGGATATCCTTACGCGAGCGTATTATTGATGCCAAGATAATAATATGGAAAACAAATACAGTGGTACCTCTACTTATAAAATGAATTGGTTCTGGAAGAAATTTCTTAATTCGAAAATTTTGTAAGTAGAGACGCATTTTCCATGTAAATGCGCTAATTTGTTCCAACCCCCCCAAATTCAGGCATAAATGTTTTCTAAAGTATAAAAGCCAATGGGATGCCAGGAAGATGCTCGGTAATAGCCAGTAACAGAGCAGCTATAAATAAATTGCGTTCAGGAAACTCAGAGCTGCGAGAAGCAGCCCATACTGTATTTTTACCTTTTGTATCTTGAAATTTCTTTCTTGACGAGAGGCAATATTTTCCTGTTGAGGCCTTTCATAATTTGAAAATTTCATATGAAGAGACATTCGTAAGTAGAGGTACCACTGTATATTCAGAGGACTTTTACAAACAAGTTTTACTGTTTCAATAAATGTATCTCAACGGGGCAAGGCACAAGATCATTCCTAGAACAACGTGTCCATGTAAAGGATCTGAAGACATATATATAGTTTGCTCATTTACTGTCGACCCTGTTCCAGTATTTCCTCAGCTGTCCAATAACCTGATCCATTTTAATCCTATTTTTAAAAAGCAGACACAGCCGTAAAAAAATAATTGGAAGCTATGGTGACACGTGTTCGGTGTTACTCAACAGAAAGGAGCACCTTTACATAGCTTTGCTTGTTATCAAAGTGGTTCAGGAGGTGAGGGCACTTTATAAGCTGCGCCTGCGGAGAGGTTTGACAAACACAAATGATGAGTGCGGAAGTGTCAACAGGTAAACAGGCGAGATGGAGGATTTTTGATGCGCCCTATACATCTCTTTTTTTTAAAATATAAAACCAACAATTGTCATTATTCTACTCATTATCGATGTATTGGTCTTGAATGTTTTGCCGCTCGCTTTTGCCCCCGTTTGATTTGGCAAAAGAAGCAAAAGCAAGCGTCCTTCAACCGAACTGAGCATGAGCAACACATTCCCTTGCACTCTCCTGTGCTCTCTTGGCCATTTTTAAATAGCCTGTCAGAAGCTACTGGATGTCACCGCCTATAAAATGACAAGCATCATCTCCAAAGGCAAGAGCAGCTCTTCTGATGCTGAGAGAGCTGTTTCGCCTTCACCACAAACTGCAGTGGTTATGGCCCAGGTCGTCAACGGGGCACGCGTCCCCCACAGGGGTGCTAACCATATATTTGCCTTTGAACAGGCACACACGGTGACCAAGTTTAACAGACGAAACCAGCCAAGGAAAAGTACAAAACATGTCTGTAGTCTCAAAAAATGACGCTTCATGTCTCCACAGTGCCAATGTGGTTGTGTGCATAAAGATAATAAAACAATAAACAAATGCTAGATCATAGTTGACAAATGGTTAAAATTCACATTTCATGAACAAAATAAAATTCAATTGAAACGTACGGTTATTAAACAAAAGCTAACAGTAATTTTAGCTAAGATGTCATTTGTTTTCATCTTTTCAATTAACATCATACATGAGCTTTTGGGGTATTTATTTTTGTATTTCTTTTTATCCAAAAGGTCACACAGTCCTTTGAGAATTGTAGTTTCTTACAAAATAATTTTTTTTCAAGCAACAAATACTCAATATATGAAAAACCTAAAACTAAAATGAAAACTAACAAATTTGCTCGAATTCCCCAAACTACCCCAATTGAAGCATTGATTCCTCCACACATCATAAAAGCTATTTTAGTCCTCCATGCACGAATACTGAATTTCGAGAAACGGAACCTCACTGAATCCCAAGACAATTCTGTCTTTTGATATTTGCAGCCTCTATTCAGTCGACTTACATCATAGAAAATACCCTACTCCTGACACCATTTACAACAACTCAGACTACTAGCAGTTCCCTTGGCATCACAGCACCCTACTTCTGACATCACAAGTAACAAAAGTATTGTCAGCGCACTCTTAATATGAATTTGAGCCCAGGTTAATTGGGTCAAAGAGACTACCGTATTTTCAGCACTATAAGGCACACCTAAAAGCATTAAATTTTTTCAAAAGCCGAGAGTGCGTCTTATAATCCGATGCACCTTGTATATGGATCTGTATTCTGATTTCTTGGACATGTTATTTGTTCTGTGAAGTGTTTTGTTCCAGCTGCAGCGGTTGTGAAAGCTCTATATAAAAGAAGCTGTATTGTATTGCATTCACTTTAGCATAGCTCCATCTGGTGGATACATGGCACCACTATCGTCGCTTCTATTCTATGCGCCTTATAATGCGGTGTGCCTTCTATAAGAAAACAGTTTTAAAATAGGGAATTCACTGAAAGTGCGCCTTGTACGCCGAAGTGCCTTATAGTGCAGAAAATACGGTACTCGTGACAAAAAAATGACAAAAGCAATTGTTGGTAGTTTGACATGGGGTTACTAAACATTACTGACTATTATCTACACATTGAGGGCTTAATCAGACTCAACTCCAGAGTCCGCGCTGATCATCCATCCATCAGAGCGAGGATATACACTGTGTAAAGTGTGTGCGCGTGCATCGACCAATTCAAGAGTTCTTGTTGTCCCTTCATCCGTCAAACTAAGCAGCATTAGAGGAAACCTTGTGTCCATCAATTATTCCCATCGGCACATCCATTATTGATGAGTGCAACTTCAACAGAAGGCCTGACGAGGCACTGTCCTTCGCGAAGCCTTGCCAGCATCTGAGCGGGTGTCCCGAAAGTTTGGGCTGCTTGTGTGTGTGTGCGTGTGTGTGCGTGTGTGTGTGTGTGTTTGTGTGTCTGAGCGCATGTGCACTTATGCATGTCATTAGTGTACTTGTACATTAACTCCATCT
This sequence comes from Hippocampus guttulatus, assembly GCF_054856545.1. Taxonomy (NCBI): domain Eukaryota; kingdom Metazoa; phylum Chordata; class Actinopteri; order Syngnathiformes; family Syngnathidae; genus Hippocampus; species Hippocampus guttulatus. The sequence continues at coordinate 12,415,416 of NC_141265.1, read as the reverse complement.
ATGGCCAATTGCGTTTGAATGACACACAGTTCAGGTCATTCTGACAGGTGGGCTGGAGAGGGAGTGGCCACCCTTGATGGGGTTATTTTCAGTTTCGAGGCCAACCTTTTTTTTATTTATTTTTTACCCTTATTCACACAAGGTAGTACAGGGCAATAATCTCTTGCGAATTTTGACAGTCTACCCATTGCAAAAGCAGTACAGTGAAACCTCAGTTTTTGAACGTCTCTGTTCTCGACCAAATCAGTTTTCGACCAAAAATTTCGAGTTTTTTATGCCTCAGATTACAACCGAAAATCGGTTCTTGACCAAACTGAGCGCACTTGAATGCGCCGCTTGACTCCTCTCGCCTTCCTTACATGAGGAAGTGACGCTTCCTCGGGTTGACGAGGAAGTGACGCTTCCTGGTGTAGCGTTCCATTGTGAGCAGACGTGTTCAATAAAGTGTTTTTTTTTTGTTGTTGTTTTTTTTTTTAAGAGCGTGGTTTCGGTTTTCGAACAGCCTTCTGGAAAGGATTATGGTCGAAAACCGAGGTATGACTGTACTTTAAAATGTGTTGGTTGAGATGAAATTTTACAAATAGCAACAATCAGGTCAAAGTGCCAGCATAGTTTTCTTTTTGGGTGGTGTTGAGTTCGTTTGAGTGAATTGAGTAAGTTAAAAAAAATAAATCAGTGCACTAAAATCAGTTTCATAATCAATTTCCTAAGTTGCTGTTCATTTAACTCTTTGAAGGTTGAAGTATATGTTCTGGTATAGTACTCCAGTGTACTGTATGTTGTGACTGAGCAAGATTGTATGCCTTGATTTGCGACTTGTTTAATCCAAGTGGTGACTTTACTCGACTTCCTAGAAACTGAGTGGGGATGCCACATGAAATCAAACATTTCATTTTCTTCCCAAAGTAAGTTGACTTCTTCAAACTTGAAGGTTAAGAGATGTGACTTGCACATACCAGATATGAATGACTCCCGCCTCTAGAAATGAAGTTGTGGGTGTTCTACTAAACGTACTTTGAACTCATTATGGTTTACACCCAACTTGATCTTTTCCTTGGTCTTGACTTCATAACTCTGTCAAGTATTGGTCTTGCCCTGCACTTGGATGTATGTGGTCTTTAAAAGCCATGGTCTTGACTTGCTTTTGACTTGATTGGTCTTAAGGTATCTTTGTCTGGGTTGTCTGTGGTCTTAAAAGTGTTAGTCTTGACTTGATCTCACTTGGATGATGTCTTCAAAATCTAGATTGGTCTTCAACGTCTGCTTCTGAGGACATGTTCTCAGTCGTATGTGGTCTCAAACTCATGGCCTTGACTCGTTCCCAATTATATGTGGTCTTGACTGCAACGTTCCTTGACTGCATAATATCATAAATGAACGAACGCGGTTGAGTGATCTGCGTGCTAAGCTTAAACAGCGTCAACCAATCAAGTCATAATCCAATGCAGTGGTTTCAAGCCGTGCTGTCAAAAATACTGATTCAGAAAAATATGTTTGCGCAACTTGTCCATATGAATACACATAAAGGGAATGCTGATGCACTTATTGAAATTATTCATTCACGGTAAACAGAATGCTCAGTAAAGAACAGTCCACTCTTTTCGCTCCCTCCTTTCTGTTTCCTCCCGTGTCCGCTCCTTTCTCGTCTCAAAGTTCGCCGGTGGCCAAGACTCTTCCAAAGTGGCCAGCTGTGTCACAGGTGATTCATCACCACAGGTGGGCGCTTATTATTGGATGAAGCCCCGTGGGTCCGCCGATCTGACAAATCAGCTGTAAATGCCAGCCCTCAGTCCAGTGCTCTGATTGGTTTTGACAGGGAACTGTGGACCTTTATGCCAGTTTTGCACCCCTTAGACTTAGGCCCTCCAAAAAAAAAAAAAAAATGCAGGTGTTTGCCTCTCTCCACTACATTATTCACAAGATGAAACTTGGGGTTTGGAATTTCTCTTTTGTTTTCTCCTTGTACTCTTTGGAATGAGTTCACAGAATGTTGGTCAAGCCGGTGTGCGCTCATGTGTGAGGGGGAGCGTTTGCGCCGACATGCACATTCAGCGCTTCTCTCCTAAAAACTCACCCAAGCAACTTATGTGACCTGGCTTCTTTCCAGTAAACTTTTCTGCTTACCAAAAGAAGTGGAACGCACTTGATGCTTAGCCCCGAGCCGCCGTTTGCCGGATTATTGTGGCCATTTCCGAATGCACACAGCAGTTAACTGCGTTTGTGCGCTGGTTGCCCCCCACCGGTCATTGATTTTTCAATGTTATTATGAATGGGTGCATACTTATAGGAAGAGCAAGATGACATCCATAGAGCATTTTGTCAAGAGTAAGCCATCAATGGAGTGTTGTGTGATCTTCGAAGCAAGATTGGAAACATATTTACACCTTCAAGGCACTATAATGTCCTATCAAGGCTTCGGCAGAATTGTGCACAACTAAAGTTGTGCATTTGGCAAGCTGCTTCGTGCCATCTGTGCTTGTGTTTGTTCTTTGGATTGTAAGTGAAAATCTACTCATAGTCCCACAAAGAAAATGACGCAGTCATGGCAGTCAGGGGATGAATGGCCAAAGGTCTTCAAATTAAGGATTTTTCCCTTTCATTTTATTTGCTTATTTTGCATTTCAGTGGAGTGCTACATAGTTGGTTTCCTGCAGCCAAACATCAATGTTGATTAACTTTTAAGTGTTAACCAACTAAAGGTCACATCTGCACCAGTTTGACAGCACAGTCCAGGGGTGTAACATGCATGTCAAAATATATTAAAGCAATAAACCGTATGAAGTGGGCAAAAATGTTCGGTTAACACTGTGCTAAATTGTCTTTGTTGTTTACAAAACATGCAAGGTTAACTGAAGACTACAAACTGACCTCAGTGTTTACAAAAACACGTTATGGTTAATTGAAAAATAAATGGTCTGATGCGTTTATGAAAATCTTGATGTGTTTGTTTATTTGAAGACTAAATGGTCTCATGTTTACAAAGGCACAATACATTCTTTGATAATTACAAAACCATTGATGTCAGTCACTGAAGACTTATTAATTGATTTAAATGTTAACAAAAATATGCATCTTCAAGGGGGAGTTTTCAGTTTTCAAATTGCCAGAAAGATTTGAATGTGAACTGATTTCACTCCTCTGTCCTCCCTTGGGTGACTCACCAAAACCACAACCGTCCGTAATGTGAATGTGCATGAGGTGCACATTTTCTGAATGCACACTGGAAATAAGATGACCTTAGCCACGGTTGCTGCATTGCTAACGTGACTTATTCAAAATGGAATGCTGCAAAACACGAAGGGATCTATCTTCATGCCAAAAGGCAGTCGAACGCAAAGCACAATTCAAATCTGCGCAGAGGTGGGTAAGACCGAGCGTTGATATTTTCGTCGCCGGGCGCAGCGTAACGAGACATATTGAAGAAGAAAAAAAAACGTCATTTTGCGCTGTTGTGGGTGTCAACACAATAGACTTGATTTGCCACCAAGTGAAGAGGTTCCATTCATTTTCTAAAAATGCAGCACGCGACAGAAGAAGAAACTGATTTGCTCGAGTCGGCACAGGAGAGTGATGTGTTGCCAAGTACTGCTTGTTTATAAGGAGCTGCAAGCAGACCTTCACGGGCGGACAATGTCAAGTTGGCGAAGAAAATCACAGTTATGCATTGTCAGGTGCCACTCAGAGCCTTCCAACCTCATTTATGTCCGTATGTGGTCTTGCCTTCTGTCTCGGCAGTCTGACATGCTGTACTTTTCAGAGCATGTGGCATTTTAAAATCATAATTCATATCAAATTAGAATCATAGAATGTGGGCAGAGAGCGAAGACTTTTCCCCAAGATTATTTTAATAATACTCTACCGTCAGATCATACAGTTTTAACATTCTGCACAGTATCTGACAAAGACTGCATTTAATTTTTTAAAACCGCATATTCCCCATTTGAGTTCATGGATTGGTTGACACCGCATTTTCTACTATGTTTAGCAATGAAGACATGCGCTTAATACAAGTTGGCAGACGATAATACAAGGAAATAAACTTCTTTCCAAACTAATCAGGGCACCCAGCGATAGTACAAGAACATCATTATTAGATGAAGCACAGCATGAGCATCACCCACTGTGAGGGAAGATTGGTGTTTGCGACAGTGGTGTGTGTGTGTGTGATCGAGGCGATATGTGAGGGATTAAATTAGGCCGTCTAAAATGGACAGTGAAATTACAACAATTATCCACAATCTCGGACAACAATCACACAAAATGCCGGTGATTTCAGGATACTAAGTGATTAGAAACAACAACACAGAGGCAGTGGCGTGAAGTTTGACGCAAATTGTAAAGCATTCGAGGAGATGGTCGCCCCCCACACATCTGCTGCCTTTGCTTATTAACCGTGAGTCACTGTAATCGAGTATTAAATATTGCCCACAATAAGACAGACTGAGCATAATAAGTCATTTCTAACAAAATAAGGAAAAAGAAACAAACCATTCATCATTGAAATTCAACCCTGATCCGTTTATGATGCAGCTAGTACATGCCTATTTTCATAGGCCACATAAAAACCTCCGCAAAAGAAATTCAAATAGAGCTCCTCGGTGAAACCCACTCTAACCTTTCCCCTCAATATGCATTTAAGGCAATTGAGATGCACTTTGGGTGAGAACGACTTCTGGGTCATGGTCAAAGTATCAATGAGCCAGGAAGTTGCGATTAAGAGAAACGAGTTCTGCCATCTCTTTGATATTTCTAAAATTATGGAACGGATATGTTGTTTATTGCAGTTTTTGATGCTCCAACCATCTCACGTTTGAAGGCTGCCTTCTCCAGACTCTGTTTCAGCTTCTTTTCAAAATGTCCAACAATATCTAGATCAGGACTTTTCAGAAGAGTCAAATGTTTTTGGGGTTTTTTTTCTCTGAGAGATTCTTGATGTTCTCAGCTGTGTGTCTGTGTTTTTGTCCGGTTGGAAATCCGGCAACTGTGACTAAGCTTTCTAACATTGGGAAGCATATTTCACTCCAAAATACCTTCTTCTCTTGAGATTTCTTTGAGCCACCACAAATTCAAAAACACCCCTGTGTTGGATTTAGCAAAGCAGGACCAGAACATAACTGAGCCCGTGATTTATTTTAGTGTTGGTACACGGTTCTTTTTTTTTTTTTTGTGCAGACGGACGGCACAGGCAGCATTTTGTTGGTACCCTTTTGTTAGAGTATTGAAAGACACACATACACACTCATCACAAGAACACCGTCCCAAAAGCATCAAAGCTCACCAATTTTCATTTCAGCATATCCCACTCTCATCAGTTTAAAGATATTTCAATGACAGCTGAGTGTTTTTTTTTTTCTTGCACTCCAACCCAAAGAGCCAAAATGTGCATACGTCAGCAAATTTCAAAAAGGTGGCCATATGGCACCGACCGTCTTTCTCTCAAAGAAATAAAGACACTAAGGGACTGAAATCCCCACAAGGACAGTAATTGCCCGTTGATGACTTCAAACAAAGCTGAGAAAATAGTTTGCGAAGCCCCACAGAAGCAAGAGCACAAAAGAGAGCCTTAGTTGGGTGAAAAATTTGTTGGGTGCCCCCCCCCACCCCCCCACCACCATTAAACACCCAGTTAACCTTGTGGTACACATTAAGTCAAATCACATTTATTTCCACGGAAAAATAAATATTTAATCCACATAAACAGATCTTTGTACAAGTGCCAAATCCAGAAAGTAAAAACCCTGCCAGTTTGGCTTCAGCCACATACTGTATACTCTGTATTTTATAGACTTGTCTAATTTTCAAAATTCATTCACATTTGGCTGCCTTGTTAGCAACATGTTTTCTGTGTATTCCATACATTTTCATTTTACTGGCACATTCAATATGAAAGAATCTGAGTTGAACTCTCCATCTTCCTTCGAGGAGTCCTTGAATCCTCGACTTTTTTTTTTTTTTTTTAATGACAAGGCTAGCAGAATCCACTGGATACCGAAACCCCACTGCACTTTGTAGACGGCGCTATAAATGCCAAATGACCAGCACTACCTTACGGAGCCCCGAGGCTAATTACGCTCTTGACGGAGATTCAGGGTGTCAAATCTTTTTACAGGTACTGGGGAGGGTAGGTGACCTCGGCCTCTACAACTGCCATTTAGATGTGCCAGTTGGATTCAGCTCAGTTTGTTTACGGCGATCCTTGCACACAACGAGTTCGTGTAGCGAAGGTGAACAGATTTTATGAGTCCGGAAACAATGCATGGTCCTCTTAAAAGCCCAAAGTACCGTATGGACAACCTTGTGGTTTACACATAGATTGACTTTTTTTTATAACGTGGACATAGTGAAGTTTTTCTTTGCACCGCCATGTTCTCATGCGTGTACTATAAGAGTGTGTAGCTTTGAGCAAGGAAGGGGTAGAGTAGAACAGGGGAGCATACTGCACACAGGTAATCACAATTAATTTCAGTTCCATGATTGATTTTTTTAAAATTTGCCCTTACCAAATAAAATGTCAACAAGAGTTGCGACCATAATGTAGTCACTGCGCAAGCTAACAGTCTTAAGCCCTGTACAGTGAAACTCCTCTACAACGAAACCTATATGGCGAAAATACCCCCTAGTGTGAAAAATTCTTCATGCATTCACACCATTCCCACTTTCCTGCCCCCCATACAACAACCCCCCCCCCCTTAAGTTATACGAAATCTTTTCTTTGCTCTTGCCTCGCGACGAGATTCACTACAACGAAGTCTAATCCAACAGCGACCTCTACTGCTTCGTTTGGAAACGGCAAAAGCAACCACCACACTGGTTTACACATGCACAGTAGTCCAGGAAGTATTTGTTATTGTTAGTTTCAGACGCAGCAAGAACGTTGCATTGCTAAAATGGCTACAAAACAGACCTTTGGATGTCAGGCAGCTAAGACAAGAAGAGCTCTGATGCTGGAAAAGAGGGTAAAAGTGATCAATATGAAAGATAGAGGAAGCAAAATTAAATAAATTATTAATTTAGATAGAATTATATGCTGATAGTAAATTTGGCAACTTCTTTCCCTTTTTGTCTTTCTCCACTGACTATATTAAGTGTCAAATAAGTTTATGCTCATACTTATGCACTATTGGAATAAAAATAAAGAGTACACATACGTGTGCGTGTGTACATCTGAGATCAAATTTGCTACAGTGAAAAACCCCGTTGTGAAAAATTTCTTGCTGCAAAAATGATTTCGTTGTAGAGGAGTTTCACTGTATTTCTTCTTCTACTACTCCACTTGGATTTTCTATTTTCTATCTATTTTCTATCTATCTTAATGCTTCCTCTCATGGTACCATGCTAGACATCTGGTTTCGGGAAGAGACTCATGCTTGTCGGTGGAGATATTATGTTTGTAGTGTGCTGTGTTCACCCCTAGTACACCCCACCCTAAAAGAGCATAAACGTACACTCTTGGCTATTTTTTTCCTTGTCATGTGTGGGGTTTTAAAAATACTGTATGTGAAAGCTGTAGTTTACCAGTATGAGGTAGCGCTAATCTGTGCATCCAACAACAGTGAGGCTCTGCTTAGCTCTGGCATGACAGCGGTTCTGTGTATTCTGGCTGTTGCTTACGAAGAAAATAAAATGGCGGATGTTTGCCCAGATAGAATTTTCACATTTGATGACTGGATACGTACTCCAAATGTACTGTAGCGAGCCTAAAAGTAAACTCTTCCTCATGCATGCACGACACTTTTACACGACTAAGACTCAAATGGCCCAAACATGCTCTCTTCGGGGAAACTCAACCATTGCCCGTTTCATTCTACAGGCCGAGACCACTTAACATCACAGAAACAAAAGGGAGCGCACAAACAAAGGAGAAGTGCACCGTAACAACACAAACGTGCACTTTTCTAACAAAATATTATTTTCTCCCTACGGTCAGACACCTTCTAAAATACATCCCATCTTTTTACTGAGTGGATTTCACTAAAAGGAGGTAAGGTGGGAGATGTACTGGGAATAGAATAGGCTTTCTTTGCAGTTCCTTTTTCCCTGTGTCTCTCGTGTGAGTACACCTTGGGGGAAGAAATGATGCAATGAGTTATTCATCTGGCTTCTTTGTTCCGCCCCAATATCCCAAAAAACAGGGGACTGACGGCAAGAATGCAGTGTCGCAAACGTACAAGGGACTTCATTAATTCAGCTACTCACTGTGACGCGTAGCCTTGTTTGACACCATTTTGTAAAGAAATGGCACTTTGATGCAAGATGGGCAGGAAATAAAAAAAAGACAGCTTGGTATTTTATTATTTTAACTCTGTGCTACATATAAGTATTTAAGGCAGTGGTGTCAAACGTATGGTCTGCGGTCCAGAACTGGCTTGACAGGGGTCCAACCTCGCACAATGAGATTGTTATGACTATCAGCCAAGTTTTAGTCCATTTTTACATACAGACGCTCACCATCGCACCCTCTTACATGTGAATGTGTGTTTGTAAATACAGTGGTGCCTCTACTTACGACCGTCTCTTCGGACGGAATTTTCAAGTTACGAAACGCCTCAACAGGAAAATATTGCCTCGTCACGAAAGAAATTTCAAGATACGAAAGGTAAAAATACAGTATGGGCTGCTACTCGCAGCTCAGAGCGTCCTGAACGCAACATACTTATAGCTGCTCTGCCATTGGTTATTACCTAGCATCTTCCTGGCATCCCATTGGCTAAGAGGGACCTCTCCCGTATGTGTTTATGTGTGTAGACAGATAGATACAGTATATAGATATGTGTCTATGCAGCGTCCTCATCATTCGCCATGAGGCATTCTGATAGTTTTAAGTAAAAGTGAATCACCCAGAAAAAGTGTTCACCAGTCCGGCGATTGCTCACTATTCTCATGTTTGCCTCGGACATTTTCGAAGGATTTTTAAAAGCCGACAAAAGCAAACATTCTTGGATCCGTTTTTTTTTTTATAAAACGCCAGGCAAAAACCACTTCTGAGAGAGAACATGAACTAAAGAAGGCAAAAGAAACGATGATGCAGTTAAAAGACCATTATGACCATTGTTATTCTTTACTCTATTCTATTGTGCAATAATCTAATTGCAACCTGTATTTGTTTCATATTTTGATTCATTTATATGCTTTCGAAAACATTTATGTCTGAATTGGGGGGGGCTTGGAACGAATTAGGGCATTTACATGGAAAATGTGTCTCTTCTTACAAAATTTTCTAGTGAAGGAATTTCTTCCAGAACCAATGGATTTCATTCTTTGAAGCCTAAATGGTCTTTAGTGTTTAGTGACTGATTTCATTTTATACTTGTGTAACAGTTAATGATAACAATGAGATGTGTGAGGTGCATCATCAACTCATTCCCCCTCCTCACTTGCCATTAAAGTTAAAAGTGTGTTTTATCGTTTTTGTATTACGGTTAAATTTTCGCAACTGTGAAAATCCTGCCCCCTCGTCAAACAAATCCTTTTGTCTGGCTCACTGGAGTTGCTGGTGCGTGTCTTTTTTTTCTTCCAGATTCTATAGTAATAAATTGAAAAACATTACACTCCAGCGGCATCTTCATTTGTGTGATTGCACACAATTTCTTCAGCATAATTGTCAATCTCTCAAGGAAGGGTCCATGAAATTAGGCTGTGGGCGGCAATGGGATGTGGGGTTTAGGACAATGATGCAAACGCTGCAAAAATGGTAGTGTTGGAAAAGGGGAATAAAGCATTTAACATCGAGTGAATAACTTAAGGCTGTGTGTGCATCCAAAGGACTAACTTTAATAGTGTGCATTTCTTTTTATTTGGCTTTTTATACAAATAATTACATCAGCATGTATCAGGACCATAATGCCAACCATAGGACTTGAAAAAGAGCTGATTGTGAAACAACAAGAGCGGTAGATATCTCTGTTTTGGTTCCTCGGTACATAATGGCTACAGTTGTTCGTTTAATGTTATTTAAAAATGAATTCATTTATTTTTCAGTTTTGAGTGATTAAAGGGTCAATCATGTTCCCTAATCCGGATGTGTCCAAACGGCCATTTGCGATCTGCTATCAATTGTTCAGAGGACATGGGTCACAAGGTTATAGTGAAAAAATGTGAAGGTGGGAAGAGTGAAAAGGGGGGGTGTCAGAAATATAGGTCATTATGACTAATACATTTGTTTATATACTGTACTTGTAGACCTTTTCTCTATATTAAGACACACAAAAATAACAAATTTATGATTAAAAGATTAACACAATTTATCTTGAAAACACTGGAGTGAATCAAGATCATTTTAGAGGCAAAGATTCCTTCCATTTTGTGCTCGTGGCTGATTTAGACATCATGTTAATGATCCTGAAGTAACCGTTTGAAAAATGGTCACTTTATGACAGTTTTTAACATTTTTTTTTAATGTGGGAATGGGATTAGGTTGATGGTAAGTGCAGAGCTGGATCTACTCTGTGAGATAAATGGCTGCTGGCCAACCCAAAAAACGTATTTTCCTCGACACCTTCAACAGAAAGCGGATGAAATTAACTCGACGATACAAACAATATAGGATTGCTTTCTTGACTTTAGCATGTTTCAAAAAGTTGAAGAATTTTTATGTTGCCCTTTCATACTTCTGTTTTTCTGTATGCAGCCTGCAAATGAAAAAAAAAACGGACTCCACCGCCATGATCAATACAGATAATAGAATGCTGTTTGGCAATTTTAAAACAGGCGGATGATTTTTTTTTTCCTCCATTGACTATTGTAAAATATATGCATGAAAATTTGCTTTATAGTGAGTTAGAATTTGCATCCCTTTACATGATGCTGGGACAGATCTGCTGCGTGTCACAAGAAGCAAGAGAAATCAATTTATCTCTCCGGGAAATAAAAATGGAGAAAAGGCAATCCAAGCAGAGGGAAAGTCATTAAGTGATGGGAGCAAAAACGGAAATAAAATGGCAAAATGTATTGAAAAGTTCAACCTAGCGTGTTGATCTCATCTCACGTTCGGATATCGCTGAATAAATAACATTGGAAGAAAGTGCGTACGTTCAAAACCCAGACAGGGTTGAAAGAAACGTGGAAAAATGGGAGCTAATGCTGACGGATTGAAGCCAATCATAATCATTGATCTTTCAGGACAGATATAATATCTAAATGTAAAAATTGTTGACCAGGATGACACATTTGACGAGTCACGGTACCTATTCCCCGCTAGCCGACAACAAAGGCTGACAATGGGTGAAAATAAAATGGGATATTAGCCCGGAGCAAAGTGATAAGAGCCGGATGTAAGCGGCTTCCTCTTATCTGTGCGGACAGAAACAAACCCAGTCTGTCGCAACTCACAGTGGAAAAAGCCACAGTCGACGACGCGTACTTGAAGTACGTGCTGTATAAAGGCCGACCCGATTCAAATTCAAGAAAGCAGCAAACAGAATGGATTTATTTTGATTTGAGATTGAAAGCTGCCATGACTTTTCCTAATTTCTCGATACATTTTTACATACAATTATGACAATAAGGCAACAAGGTAAATGTGTAGTTTTTTCAGACAAAAATGTAATTATATTATAATTATGTGTAAATATCACTTGAAGAGCTTGAAGCCCATTTTCTAAGAGATTTGATCACGATCTTCCAAAATGCTGCTTTTTGCAAAGTGAGTTGAGTTCCCCTCCGCCATGCAGCGCTCGTATATCTCAGATTATTTTTGTATTTTTTTTATTTTTTATTGCAATTCAAAGGAGAAAAATAAATAAATAAAGGGTGCAATGATGGCTCGTATCTTCAAAAACTTCCGGGCCACTCTTCTCTCAGGGCATCACTGTATCCCCGTACATACTGTGACATGGGGAAATTGGCATTTGAAGCTAATTGTGGCTGCTAATCCCTTGTATGAATGGAGGTTAGCACAGCAGATGGTTGCACGATGGGCTCTTCCAGCATTCACTTGCTGTTTGGCTGCTGTACTGCATCCCTGCACCAGAGGCCAGATTTATGCAGTGACAACACGCTTCAACCTGGCAACAATAATGATCCATGTCCAATAAAAAACATGGAACCAACCCATCAATCTAGCCATTGTCTTTACCGCATATTCTTTTCATTCGCTGGCAAGCTGGAGCAATGTCACTAAATGGGAATTTAAACCACACATGTAAGGCGAGTGACCCACGACTCCACCGTCAGTGACAGGCAAGCAGCCACATAACCTTTGTTTTTGCTCATTTTCTTGATGTGTCCTGGGATTGGTTGGCTACTAGTTCACGGCCCCCAGCCTCTCACTCCAAGTCAGTTGGGATTGGGTCCAGCCCACCCATGACCCCAAAGAGCACAAGCACAATTGAAATAGGATGTCCAATAACAGATTTTTTGTTAGTTTTTTAGATTAAAACAAACAAAAAAAAAACATTTTTCTTTTTTAAATTGCACAGTGAAATTACTACATGGAATTTAACTACGCTGGTTGGATGATAAATACAATTCGAAATTGATGACGTGGGTGGCATTTTTAATCAAAAATAAGCACAAAATTTCAGAGCCCAAATTCTTGTGTCACGTAAGAATTTGAGTACAGTGAGTGAGTGTGTTTTGGTGCTCTTTTTGCGATGCCACCAGAGTAGGGTAACGGCAGCAAGGAACATGAATAGTTACTGTCCTGACTGATCAATACAATATGTCTAAATTGACAGTATGAAAAATAATGAAATGTACACCAGAAAATTCACCATCCAAGCCTAAATATGAACCTCTCATTTTGCATTTGCATTTATTAAGGTTATATATTTAAGAATATTCACATGATTAACCTTAAACTTATTTTTTACATTCATGGATGGCAGTTAAAAGTGTTGTTATACACGGTTAATGCAGACTAAGTCTCATACTCTGAGTTTGCCAATGGAGCGGATCATTATTCAGATTAATACGTATGGTGGGGGCATTGTCATTCAGCCTGACACGTTCTCTCGTAGTAATCCCGGGATCACTAATGCTAAGCTAATGTGAAACAGGGCCCAGAAATTGTAGACGGCTTCGGTGAAATCTTAAAGTAATAACTACTCAAGCATCAGATAGAACACTTCGGATTTACCAGACGTTCCAAATGAGTAGTAAAGTATTAAAACTCAAGCTGAGATCTCATCTGCTTCTATAAATATGTATTTCCTCCTCAATTGGAGCACTCGTGGGCTATTTCATGTACAAAATTCCTCCGCCTGTCCTGTTAAGTGGCTGAAAGGAGCGATTTGAGGTCCTTTCTCTGTCAGCTGCATTCTTTCCTTGTCCTCCGAGTGCCTTCTTGCTGAGGGAAGGCATTTCTGTATTTGTGGGGGGCACTTCATAAAAGACATTCACCACAGATTACACCATTTTCCGTATAAAGTAGGACATTGTTTGTGTGTGTCTAAAAAGATTACCGGTACTTTGACACAATGCACATAAGACCAACTCTCAAAGTTTCTCAGAAAACAAGTGTTCATTTTCAATTTGATGTGAATCATAACGACGAATTATAACCTGTTTTGGTAAATGGAGTTTTAGCATTTGGTACTCCACTGGAGGCCACTCATTTTTGTTTTGGCGAAAGTCAACTGGTCAAAACATAGCAAAGAAGTGAGCCAATTTTGTAGATTGACTCTGGAGTATGTTGCATTTAAAGTAAAATTTAAAAGCAGTGCTCATACTATGCTTTCCACTGTTGAAATCCGAGAAAATGTGTGATGCTAAATCCTTTGAATTGGTGTTAGTGGTGGTTCTGCATTTTCTTCACTTGAGGGAATAATAAGAAAAAAAAATTTTTTATAATCGCTATATATTTCCAACTTTCTGGCAAAATAATCGAAATTTGTACAAGTCAGAGCATAACCGACACCGTGATGACACGACTTCGACAATTTCCTAAAACAATTTGAATGCCGGACTCGTCAGACCACAGAACACCTTTCCACTGTGCATCAGTCCATCTAAGATAAACTCGGGTCCAGAGAAGCTGGCGGCGTTTGTGGGTGTTGTTGATAAATGGCTTTTGTTTTGCGGTGTAGTTTTAAGTTGCACTTACACTGAAGTGTATTTACTGGCATTGGTTTTCGGAAGTGTTCCTGAGCCCATGTGGTGATATCCTTCAGACAATGATGCCGGTTTTTGATGCAGTGCTGCCTGAGGGATTGAAGGTCACGGGCATTCAATGTTGGCCTGCCGCTGACATGGAGCGGCAGGTCGATTCTTTGTTTCTCTGAACCTTTTGATATTATTGACAGTAGAGGATGAAATCCCTAAATTCCTTGCATTGTACATTGTACATTGAAGAACATCGTCCTTAAACTGTTCAACTATTTGTCTCACGCAGTTAGCCTGTTCACCTGTGGGATGTTCCAAAGAGGTGTTTGATGAGCATTACTCAAATTTCCTTGCCTTTTTTTTGTCCTAGTTTTTTTGGAATGCTATAAAAGTTAATAATTTTTTTTTCTTTTCATGTTTATCATTTTGAACATTCCATATCTTGTCTTGGTCGTGTATTCAATAAATAAATGTAGGTTGAACATGATGTGCAAATCACTTCTGTTTTCATTCATGTTTAAAACAATGTCCTAACTTCACTGGAATTGTGTTTGTACTTTAAAAGCTAATACAGCCGGTTTAATGTGCACCCATTAATCATTGCAAGCTATTATTGTGATTCCAGGACCTAAGAATTGAGTGGATAGTTCTGTTGAAACGTACACGTTCAAATCATAGAGGTTTGGTTGAGCGGTAATTGGAGAATATTTAATTAATACGAGTGTCTAGAAAGGTCAGGAGTCATGTTTCTCAATCACTCATCATAAAAAGGGAAGAAGAGGACAGACAAGTGGATGGGTGGGGTAGGGGGTCGAGCATGCCAGTGTCGGCTGCCGCCCGGCTTTACGGGAGATGCGGATCACTATCTACAAGAAAAAAAATGAGGCAAATTAGCCCATCAAGTCAATTGGCCCGCTGCCAATTATGTTCAACCCCCACAGTGTGACTGGTGTTTAAGTGTTCCTTTAGCCCAAAGGAAAAAGCAATGAGTGCTCTCACTCCGATTTACAACTGTGCGAAAGCAGTTTGAGTGCGCAACACTTGATTTTTGATTGCAGTCGGCGATGCTCAGTTCAAACATGCACCTGATGGGTCCCTTTTACTGTCTGTCACATCCCTTAAAACCGCTCGAAAATGTGAAGTGGTTGGGATTCGAGTCGGCACCTCCAAGCCAGAGCCGCCAGTTGCCCCGGTAGACAGAGTGAGCAGAAAAGTGGCAGAAAATGGAAAATCAATAGTGTCGTTGCGTTGCAATTGGGATAAGTGTATGTGTTTGGATCGCCACATTGCTTTGATCTTGTGACACTATCCTGACATGTCTCTCTCTGGTCCACAGAATGGTTGGTTAACAATAGTGTAGTTGGAGCTGAAGACCAAGCCAATGAGACCTAAGACTGTATATCCCCCCCCCACCCCCCATCCCCCAAATTAAAACTGGCTCCTTGTATGTTGGTAGTAACAATGCACTAAGAAAAAGGTTCGTTCAACAATGCATGCCATGACGTTCCTGATCAGAAAATGGCCATAAAAGGGCACCTTGGTATCGATGACTAGTAGCGGCGCCTATACGACAACCTGATACATTAAGTCCTGTATCAGCTTAATAGCAATACCTCATATTGGTATCTAAGTTGATTTTGGGAAAGACGTCGGCAGTTTCACATCAGTTCTGAGCTGCTTTCCAAAACTTTTTTTTCCCAAAGTTTTTTTGTTTTTGATGGTCACTGACAGATTATATAATAGGTTTTTTTTCAAGTACATGTGTAAGTTTGGACCATACTTAAAAAAGAGGGAACTCTAACGACTGACTTTCAGATGACTTTAGCGCAATATGTCCATGTCTGAAATGTTTGTCTTTGAGGGTGATCGAAAATACCCCTCCCCCCCTCC
Organism: Hippocampus guttulatus; assembly: GCF_054856545.1. Classification (NCBI taxonomy): domain Eukaryota; kingdom Metazoa; phylum Chordata; class Actinopteri; order Syngnathiformes; family Syngnathidae; genus Hippocampus; species Hippocampus guttulatus. The sequence goes on along the minus strand of NC_141265.1, from coordinate 12,399,486 downwards.
CCGGGCTCTGTTCAACAAGCACCATTTAAACAAAAGCTGGGAAAATAAATGTTAATGTTTGTTCCCATACTTTCTTATTTATTTATTTTTTAAACTGGTGGGTGGACAGAATCGGGCCACACAATTGTGAAGTTAAAAGACCCCACAAGGCAGAGTATCTATCATCCTGTGCTCAGTGCTGGTGGCTGAAGCAGACCATGCGCTAAATGATCATGACAGCGTGCGGCTCACCCGGGGCTGCTCTTAGCTGCAACCGCAGATGTGTTTTATGTGGGGGTGGGGGGTGGGGGAGACAACAACAGTATTGTTGTGTTTGTGTTTAATGTCGCGCCCCCATCTTTAATGTTTCACAAATGTGTTTACTTTCTTTGAGATGGCCAAAGCAGCAATTAGCACGATAACTCCTACATACGGAGGTGGAAGAACAAATGGCACATTAAGTAACTGTAAAAGAGTGAATAATGACCAGAGGAAAATGGAATATTCACATGGAAGGTGAGAATTTATGAAGATAATTAAGACCAGTTTACATAAAGAATATTGTTAGAGGTAAAACTGTTGTATGCCGAGTGTAATTTTCCCTCACAACTTCAGATAAAGTAGAACTAAAGGCTAAAGTCTGAGTCTGATGATGTTGGAGACGATGAAGAGAATTTGTTGGCCGTCACGGTGACAACAGCAAACATCTCGCATCGGGTCCCTGGCAGAGTTACGCTTGTTGACCGCTGTGCGATGACTCCACCTTCCTGGACTGAATCCTCGGCAGGAAATCAAGTTCACAGCACGCCAGCCCAGCAAAACATAAACATGAGCTTTGAATCGAAAATGTACACCTCCACAACAATGTACACCATCAATGTGTAGTAAAGCACTTTCATGAGATAGAAAGATTTGCTTTGTTATTGTTTTTTGTTGTTTTGTTGTTGGCTCGTGTGTGTGTGTGTGTCTGTGTCCTTGTGAGAATGCTAACATGGTAGCAATAAGCTAATCACAGCACCGTGAGATCCTCCTCTTTGTGGCTAAGGTGACATTCTTGAAAAGATTGTCGTCACATGACCACATGTGTTGTGTTAGCTACAGTGGCTGCCTCACATCGCCCCCGTTCTCCTGGCTATGTTGAACGGGTACTTTCCTGCATCCCGCAGATAAATTAATTTACAGACTTTCACGTTACTTCATTGACCACTGAAATTGTATTTGTAAGGGAATTAGCCTTGTTTGAGTATAATGTACATCATTTAATTAGATGAACACAAACATACACGTGATTGGCTCATTGTATTTACATCCCAAAATTAGCTAGCTTAATTTAAATGACAACAAACAGTGAAGCTCCCTGTCCTGTTGTGTCCACTGTTTTACATGCATACATAATCTCATTTACATGACCATGTATTCCCCTTTTATTGGTTTTGCTCATGTGTTTATTTGCATGGTGCTACTCGAGTCTTCATGTATATTTAGACAAGCTGAACGGTTTAGGGAGGTGGGGGGGGGGCATCTGAGAGGTTGCAGGTGCTTGTACAATGAGGTTGAATGCATTTGGATTCGCATAATGCATCCACGGTGTTATTATTATGGTGATGGATGCACGTGAATTACTTTGTAGACAGTCGGCAAAGACAAAATGCAGCCAACGCCGCGGAAACGACGGTTTGTCAAAGAGAAAGCGTGATGTGGTTTCATTGTGAGACAAACTTGCCATGCTTGTGAGTCCGGTAATATTTGTTTTTTTCGTTGAAGTTTTACTTGGGTTTACTTTGCAATCAGTAATAGATTCCTCTCCTAACCTTCTTAGCGAGGAAATCACGAGACAAGGATTTCTTTCTCTTATAAAATAAGTATTATTCATGTATGTTACGCTAACTACAAAGTGGTTGATAAAAAAATGTATCGATTTTTCGGAATATGTGGAAGCGATTAATTAATCTGTAAGCATTGAGGCAAAATGTGGTACAACAAGCAGATGACGTTGACAATTAACACTTCATATTCACTTCACAAATTGATCATCATGCTCATGCATATTAAAAAAATAAAGATATCCTGTGGTCAAAATAACCCAAGCATCAATCGCTTCAATATATGTGCGTGTGTGTGTGTGTGTGTGTGTGTGTGTGTGTGTGTGTGTGAGATGAAAAGAAATAGTGTTCATTTATAGTGTTAATTTACCAGTAATGGTGTTAATTTATTCACAAACAAAGAGAGAGAAAGACAAAAATGTGCATTTACCCAAGAATACCTCAAATATTCCTCTGATTTTATGCCTCGTCTTAGCTTCGAGAACATACTCTATATTAACATGTCAAGAGGGACACCATTATGTGAAATAAATGGGCATTTTTGCGAAGATAATTCAACTAACACCCAGGCTGCCACCATCTCCTCCGGGCTCTGACATGTACTGAGTAATTTGATTTCTGCCTCTATGATCCTCCTGTGACTTCCTCCATTATCGCTGAATCACACTTTAATCACGCCTTATTCAACAGTGACTCTCACCATCATAAAAAAAAAAGGATATATATATATATGTGTGTGTGTGTGTGTGTGTGTGTGTGAGTGTGTGTGTGTGTGTCACACACACAGATCAGAACTTTCAAAGGCGTTTACGAGAAGGCAAAGGAAAGCCCAAAGCCAAAAACTCAGCTTGGGAGTTTCACAAAACGATCACAACCGAGGATGTATTTAAAAGAGTTGATGGAGGTGAGCAAAAGAACCTGTGAGGAAAATGGACAAGATAAGAAATGAATGAAATGAAAAGGGAGCTTTCCTTATCGAGAGCCGGGCGGCGGTTGGGGCAAATCAGTTAGCCGAGGCTGTTAGCTTCGAAAGAGGTCCGCCGCGTTCTCCGCTGCTATCTTGCCATCAGCTCACTGTTTCTCCCCGAAGGTATCTGCTCTCCCACCGAGCCGCAGACATGATGTCGAGCAACGTATATTCTTTATTAAGAAAAGGATAACGTGCATCTACCTCCTTCTCTGTGCGAGTCGCACTGCGTTTAACAATGAGGTCATGTGATATGCAAATAGGAGAATGATTATTAAATCGAATGATTTCATCCGTTTTGCCTGCAGGTTGTGTACACACCAAGGTTCCCCTATGGGCCAATATTATTCTACAAATTAGGCCACTGACCAATTCTACAAATACTGTAGTTCCCCAGTGATATGATATTTAGATTTTCTTGGAAGAACTCACAAGTGATGATTTGAAATTATATTTAAAAAATGCCTCTCTCAGTTTCGAAAAGGTTGGTGACCCATCCCGAAGACATTTTTATTCATGTTTGTGAGCAATCGGCGTCTGAGTACTTACAGTGTCAGAATAGGAATGCCTGCATCTAAATAAATCCAGCAGAACACGTGGGTGGATGCGGAGGAAAAATTGAGTGGAGTTAGAGAAATTAGTTGGATCGAAAAGATGGCAGGACTGTTTTTTTTTCTTATTGTAATTCGGGCCTTCTCCTGAGCTGACAGTTTGAATCTTTGAAGTGCCGGTAGAAAAGATGTTATGTCAGAGTGAATTGCTTCCTCGAGAGATGGGACACTGGCCGTAATCTTACATTCCAACAGGTATGTTGATCATTAAATGTGGCGGAAATTTAGGTGAGATGATAATAGAGGGACAAGCTAATGAATTCACGTTTCTATTTTTCAGATTATGCAGTGCTGTTTTGATGGGCAAATGGGTAATACGCATTTAAGTCATTGACCCCGATTTCTCATATGCTTTGCCTGGTTCAAATGACATTGAAGGTTCTATTTACAAGTGGTGCAATCGGGGGGTGAGGTTATGGTGAAAATGTATATACGGTCAATTTATAACATTTTGATGTCAACAAATAAACACTATCGCGGGCGTTAGGCAACCAGCCATTTTTTTCGGGGTTTTTTCTTTCAAAATTTACATATCGCCCCATACCGAATGGCTCCACCCATAATTTGACATCTAGGCTGTGCAAAAAGCCAGGCAACAGTCTCACCGCATTGGAAGCGCGAGCACATCAAAGCAGTGCTCGGCATTGCCCCGCACGTACAGGGCAACCGGGTGGGTACCTAATTTCGATTATGTTTCGCTGCTTGGGTAGCCCTTCGTCATTTGGACATGGACAGTTGACATCAACTCTCTTCTCTTAATGATATATTTAGTGGCAATGACAGGTATATGATCAGACTGCTGTTGCTGTCGTGAGCATCCAAGCTTTTAATCATCAAAGAGAGGGAGGGTTCACGAAGGGGCGTGAACGCAAGCGGCAATTATTTAGCGAGAAACCCAATGGTTCGTTCAAATGAACCGGCTGAGCACAGAAACAAGGCAAGCATGTTTCATGTATATTGCATGAGGCGAGCTCGCAGTCGAGACTTGCCGACGCACTTCACTTTGGATTAAGAGCGCCTCAAAGCAGAACCCCGTTAGGTGGCGGGACCTGAGAATCGTGCCGCGCGTGCCGTGAGAGGCAAGGATCTATAAACGTTGGCACTCGGGTCAACAGGGATGTTGTTGCTAATGAAGAGCCATCCAAGAGCTGTTTGCTGTGATCATAGAGGCAGGTTTTGAGCTGTGACAAGGGCCAATGAGGGCATTGGTCCGGCTGCGACCTCATGAATATGAATGACGCTCTCTTTGCGGAACGACACTTTTTTTCTTTTTTTTTGATGGGCTCAATGCAAATTCCTGTGACTCACCTTGTCTGAAACAATATCCTCTGCATGCTGAGAGGTGTCAGCAGTGAAGGAGATGATTGTGTCTTTGTGGGCACCGAAGGTCACAAGGTTGGGAATGAATCAACCCATGTGAGAATGAACGACAACAATTATGCAGATACATGATAGCTTGGATAAAATAGTCTGCTAATCCATTGTACACTGACTTAGTAGTATTTTAGGGGCTACTTGGGTTTCGGTGGAGTTCTGTTCACACAGCCACAATGTAACCCGAATTTGCGCCGACATTTCTCGGCTGATGGCGTGTCCGCAGAACTTGCTATATGTTTAAAATGTGAGTGACCTTCGGGTGTATTTTTTTCATTATTCCTTTCTTCATATTTAGTCTTTTTTATAGAAACGTTTAAACTCATAAATGGGTGTGTGCACGTTTTTTTTTGTTTGTTTTTTTAAGAACAACAAAATTATTTAACTTAATCGTTAATTAATTGACATTTTTGCATGTTTCACACTTTCAATTTGAATGTCCTGTCCACAGATGGAAATTAAATGACAGATGAATTGAAAATAATCGTCTGCTGCAGTTTTATTTTCTTCGGTCTTCCAGCCTTGATGCGGCATTAACATTTTTTCCACCTCCGCTATTGCCTGAAGAGGTGCTAACGCCTCTCGATAAACCTCATTCACATGCTCACGTACAAAGACAACAAATGAGAAGACGATTTTTCTTTTTCGTTTACTTTCCTGGCCAGCCATTCAAGAGATATTGACTGATTCCAATCTGCTCAAGGTCACAATTTAGTGCATGAAGCGCACGTCCAGACCAGGTCACATTTGTTCTCAGTTGAGTTAAGTGAGTTGTGCGCGCGCGCGCGCACACACACACACACACAAAATATGCTATTTGGGATGATTTTTTTCCCACTGGTCAATACTGGATGGGTTGATTTTAATCTTGTCGTGGAACTGACCATATTTGGGCAATCCTTCGTGTACTTATTTCCTTAATGGTGTACTGTACTGGTATACAGCCAATAATGTATTTGCTTGCTGTGCCTTTGTTTAATGTATGTGTTTCTCTTTAATGTGCAAAAACTGTAATTATTTTCCAAAGTAAAGGCAGATGATTGCAAATGTCTTATTTTGAAATAACTCAAAAGATAATCAGTCTGCTTTCATGGAGGACTGCAGAAATGTGACAATATTTACTGTTGAGTAAATATTTGATTTTTTTTTAAATAAACAAGGCCTCAAAACACTATTGATTATCCCCCAGAAATTGATTCATTTGATAATCGATGAATTATCGACATATTGCTGCGCCCATTGAATAGCAAAAAAGACCAAAAGGCGAGATGAATGGCAGAGAGGCACGAGACCAGATCCAAATCCAAGCACGAGTCGAAAGACGGCAATAAAACACCACAAACATGCAATCAATTTGAAGAAATGTGCACCTCCCCCCACTTTGAAAGTAGCATTGATTATTCAGCACTGCAGGTGATTCATCTTAATCAGTTTTGAACGAATGTTCACGACGGTGTCACCTGCTGTTACTCGACACTCGTCCACATCTGTCAGTCAGCTGAATTATTTCAGCCATTAACTAGTGTCATAAACAAGGTCTTGTTCGGCCACGGCTATTATTGGTTTGCCACTCTTGCGGGTGGGCTAATGAACGCGCACGTGCAGGCACATTTTAAAGACAATTGTAAAGACTACACACTGTACACAACTTCAAAAGACGAAACCTGAAATCTACTCGAGCCTCTACAGATTAAATTAATTTGACCTCAAAAAGGTTGGATGCAAGACCAGTCCATTTCCTGGTTGAAGGAGAATTGGTCTTCAAACAGTCCTCCTCATCATGCTATTCGCATTTTCATAATGTAACGACTGATCAACAGAATCCAACAGAATGTTCTCCGAAGGATGTGGCCACTGAACTTTGAGTGTCATGCAGTGTCATCAGCAGAAAAGTGTTCACCTTTGGATATTTGAATGGATCAAACGCTTCTTGTGAATTTTGCCCTTCAGCTCCTTGTTAAGAGCACAGGAAGTTGTCCAAAAAGTACTGAAACATTCAACCCGTTGGACATGGGCACGTAAAAGTTCAGAAAAGGCCAAATTAAGTCATCTGTGAAGTTGATTGAGTGCATTTGAGATTAATCCTGAAATTTCACTGCATTTTCTGATGAGATAATCCACGTTGAAGGTGATGGCAAGGAAAGTATTTTTACGAACACCCTGCATCCACCCAAGGTGGCATTGACGGACAATAGTGACAAATCCCGAGGCAAACATCGTGTGACACCCGCACTCCAAACAATGGTCATCAACTGTCGAGGATTAATGTGCCCGGAGCACCAATCAGTCGGTGACTCCTCGGCCAAAATGCAGGACACAACACCACGGAGCATTTTCGCACGGGAGGGAGCAAACACTCGGAGCAAGGGAGCCGACGGATTTGTTCTCCCGAGCATAATCCGAAATAATGTGTTTCATGGCGTTTAAATTAAAATTACTAATGCCATCTATGAGACCTGGATAAACTGAAAGATGATTTAATATCCTTGCAAAATGGAATAACAACTACCGTGTACAGCAAAAAGCACCTTACACTGAGACTGTTCAAGGAATAGATCCGCAGTCAAAGCTTTTTATTCCTCTGTACAATTCAAATCTTGTTAAAATACTTTGCACCCTCTCTATAAGTTTTTAAAAGAGGAGACAATTTGCAATTTTGGTATTGGAGCGGGACGCATCAAGTCAACACAAATAATCTCAGAAGTTCTTATACATTGTGAGGAAAAAATACCACACAGTTAGGAGGCATTTGTCCTTGTTGGTGACAGAAAATATGAGCCACCATGGCGGGTCAGAGTGACATCACAAGGGATTTGGCAAACTGTAAGCCGAAGAAAAATGTGCCTGTAAGTCAACCAATTCAAATTTGAAACAGGCCTAGAAAAATACATAATAAATATGGCCATTTGGATTTAACCATTTCGGGGACAACAGTTACTAAGGTGGACAGTTTATCATGTTATCAGGTTATCATTATTGGTGCATGAAAGGGTGTCAGGGTGAACAGGGTGAACTGTAATTCAACGAGGGATAAACACATACCGACAGTTAATGGAGGCTGGTCCTGCATTTGGAATAAGTGTAAAAAAAAATGGCTCATCATCATCTGAACACTGAAGGCAGAATTCTTTATTTTGGCACTGCCGAAATGACTTTGTATTTTATCACATGCAAGAACCTCTTGCAGCATGTTCTTATCTCATACAACGATTACCGTGCGCCGATACTCTTTCTTGCGCTCAGCTTGAAAATTATTCATGGCTTTAAATTGTAGACAATCGGAAAGGTGGCAGGAAATTGCTAGAGCTGATTTGCATTTTGTTTTTTTGGCCCCTTCAATCAAATGTATGTGTAATCATGCCGAGGTGGAGCAAAACTCTGGTATCATGCAGCTTTTTCATTTTTTGTGAGGCACCATTTGTAACCTCCATCGCCAGAGAGCAAATATGTAACCAACGGATGCTTTAAGGCGGCAGCTTCAAACAACCGGATATGTTTTGAACTGGTCTTCAAATTGTTCTTAAGACATCTGACAGGTGGTTGATTGATGTTTTATTGTTTGTATGAATGAACAATCTATAAAAAAATCATTTTAAAAGGCTATGCTGAATACAAACGGATTTAGCCTCGGAGAGGTCTTCCCATTGGGGCTTCCAGTCCTGGATGCTGGCCACAACACCGTCAAAGCGGAGAGCCCGCAAGAAACAATCTTGTATGAGTAAAGCCAGCAGGCTACTGATATGATACGATTACTGGCCACACGCTATTCTGTACCAGTGATTCCCAAACAGTGTTGCGGGGCACATTAGTTGGGGACAACGCCCATTTATTGTGTCAGTTCTCTTCCTATTATTTAAACGGTGACTCATGTCAGTCAAGGATGCTGCCAGTCAAAATGCTCAAGACAATTCCCATGGATTAAAGCCCTGGTATTGAATTTGCCTCACCACTTAATTTACTCTCACTATCAGACGGTGGCCCCCAATAAACTTTGTTACCCCCAATTCCCCCCAGCCTCATGTCATGACTGATTGGGTACCTCATTTATAGACTGAAAGTGGGGAAATGAACAGTACGACAAATTGCTGAAAAGGGAAAGAGGTCATAGGAGAGAAGGATAATGCAGGACGGGTAGAAATAACTTCAATTGGATCATCAAACCATGACGCTCTCAGGACACCGGGTGAGCAACGAGCCAATCGAAGGCAGGCTAACCACAGGGGGCAGCTTATGCTTTTGCAAGTGGGTTATTGTTCGCCAATTAATGCCAGGGAATCATTGCTGAGCCGAGCTTCTCCCTGTATCGCTGTCTTCATGCCGCTCTCACAATGTCCCCTTCTTCTCTCTCGTATTCCCTCTAGTCGAGGAGATGAGGAGAATGATGAAAGGACCGAGGAAATGGTGCCAATGCTTCTCTGCTCCAAGATGAAAGGGGAACAGGAAAGTGGATCAATGATGGCCGTGGGAGAGATGCGGCCGGGGTCAGTTGTAAACCATAATTCCTAAAAGCTGTGAGGATAGTTCTCTTTGGAGAAGATGCCAAGGGATCTGAATCTTGGTGATTCATCAGGATTCGGTGTACAAACGCATGCTCTCGAGTAAAAGACAGAGCTGAGAGAGAGGAAGGAATGATTGAATTTGGATACACGCATCAACAACCACAAATCTATGACGTGATCTCGGAGACGTTGTACAAAGTAGTTGGGTCCTGTGATTGGATCTAGCTTGCTCAGTGTGAAGCTCCATGCACAAGCGCAGTGTATATTAGCAGTGATGTCACCAGAGATGACATTTGCTACTCAAAATAAAAAGACAGAACTTTGAAAGCCTTGAAATTCAACCATGGCCTACTATTGCGAGACCTGCGGCAGGTTACTGGAGAGAGTATGGTTCCAGAGCTACCGGGATGCCCATGAACGAGGCACAAAAAACATCACCCTTCTCTATACAGTAATTCAACTTAGCTCAAGAAGTAATTCGAGGCCATCTCAACTGACTTTTGTTCTGAGGCAGGCTATCGCCTTGCTCATTATTCACACAGTCTAAAACCTCCCCAAAGAGTAAAAATGGAATTCCCCTTGGAGTTGAACAAAGTCTATCAAATCCCTCTCCATATCTCTTTTTTTTTTTTTTGGTTGAAATGCACAACAGGGACTGGGGTCGTCTAGTTGACCGAGATAACTACACCATGGACCAGGTGCCTGTCAATCACAGGATGTTTTTTGAAGAGCACATGGAGTGGGAAACTACCCCATATTAGCTGCACACAAGTCAGATATGTGAACCATTGCTCTACCGATGTAGCATAGTAGCAAAACAAGATTGACACTTGGAATAGATTGAATTTAGAGTCGAGGCATTTACCACATGACATACAACAAAAACATCCATGTCCGACTTGTTAGATTAGAAGATCGGGATCCAGTTCCACCCCAACTCCGTTTTGAAATGCAGTATTAAACGTGGCGAATCAACTGCGAGCTTATTCCATGATAGCCTCATCTAGTATGTCACTGCTCCACTTTGCCCCAATTCAAGTGAACCGCGGCAGCGCTTTCAATGGGATCTGCATCAGAATCTTGGTCCTCTACCAAGTTTCAGGTAAATCGGCGAGCAGTTTGATGCGTAACACTGCTGACTGGCGAGCAATAATTCAAGTGTGTGAGGAAGTTTCGACGGAACTAGTGCGCTGGGATGGTGCCAAGCGTATGCCACATCTGCTAGCTGGAAACAAGAACTGTAGGCCTCGGATGCGGAGTGTCTGCCAGCCAACAATTGTTTGGACCCCGACTGACAAGAGAGCCCACCAACTCCAATCTGCCGCCTTTCACAGGAATTGGGAGCTGAATAAATGCGGAGGACGGAGGAGGAGGTTGCCAATTCCGACCTGCGGGATTCGGGGCCTGTTGCATCAGCCTGTGCTTCACTTCCGCCACTTTTTGTGCTTATAGAAGCTGATGCAGTCAAATGTGTGATGGGGATAAAAAAAATAGAGCCACCACGCTTATTTTGCTTCAATATACAGGCTGACTTGCCTGTCTGCCGCCTTCTCTCCTTCTCTTTCACCTTCTTCTTTTGGGCTTCTATTGCAGCACACAAATGCACCATTGCTTCCTTCATTGAGAAAATCATTTAGACCTCACCATCCAAATCCACACTTTACAGTATGTCCTCTTGCAACGCCAGGAAGGGTCGCAAAAGCAACCACCAGGCCCTAACCTTGCCCCAGCCCGGTCACTCCCTCTTCCATTGATAACAGAATATTAAATATCTATTAAACAATTCAAAAAGCAACAATTGCAGCTGAACTTTACTCCGGAATTTATTATTGGCCCGTGAGCTGCTATTGCCTAAAACGTAGGTGTCAAGCTCTAGGCCCAAGGATCAGATACATCTTGTCACATCCTTTTATTTGGAAAGCAAATCATGCGTCAACTTACATGGCCTTTGATAAAATCTGTAGCAAAATTTTAAATTGTCATGCGTCATAAATAAAAATGTTGAAATTAAAAATAAAAGATAATAAATACAACAGGTCGCTAGCGATATTGGCACATTTTAAGACAACAAAATACATTTTGAATACTAAAAGAGCAGATCCATGGATGCTTCTCAACAACATTGAGGCTGACCATCGAATGACATTTCGAATAGCGCAGTGAAAAGGTCAAGAGGAAGCAATCACACATGCTTGATGCAAATAAACACACCAGTAAGTCTTCTTAAATAACAATTATATGACAAGACAACATTGTCCCCACAAGTGAGCGGCATGAATACAAAGCCACGCATTTGTATTCACCCACTACAGCGTACCTCTCTATCAGCTCACCAAATGCCTCAGACAAAAAGCGAATAAAAGGGGGGCGAATGGGCAGACAGTCCACAAACGTTCAATTTGGAAAGAGGCAAATAGCAAACACACACACACGCACGCACACGCACACACACACTCTCGTAGAGACTTTGAACAGAAATATTGGACGGGCTGATAATGCAGTTATGGCATCAATGCTCCATCAAGTACTTAAAACCGTTCCTACAACAGGAATTCAAAGGCAATAATTATGCTAACACTTTTGTTTTTTACATTTTCCAGGTGCATTTGATGGTGGATGTCATTATGTCCATTCATTTACACACGCGATGAAGACCCACTGGATAACGGTGTTGCCACCATGATGGCAGAAACACCAGATTATTAGACAGCAGGAAACCAAACGGCTTCAACCCTTCTGATATTACAAAAGTCAAATTTGTCTTCTTCTTCCTCCTTTCTACTCTTCATCTGCTTTTTTTTCTTCTTCGTCTTCTAGCTTCTTTCTTAAAGTAGTTGTTAATTTGCAAAGACCTAAAATGATTTGATCTAAAGCAATTCGCATTCATCAATAAACAATTTTTCCATACATAAGAAAACAAACGTGATGTCAACAGATGACCATTTTTTGGGACAATGATTCTGCCCAATATGGTTCTTTTTCTGATAACTGAAAAGCAGAGGTAGGAGTAAGTCACACATGGCTTTTTTTTTTTTAAACATGCCCTGGAAATGGGAGCATACAAGCTCATGTGGCAGAGACTACGGAAATTCCACTAATGACCGAGACTGAAATTAGCTCCTCAATGACATACAAAGCTTGTCCCTCGGTAGAAATATATCACATGAACATACTTCCTTTGCACCAATTATTGTTCTATTTTCCCATTCAAGGCAGGGTTTTGACAGCATCTCGAAGCATCTTAAGGCATTTCAGAAAGAGCAAAAAAAAAAAAAAAAACCCCACACACAAAATGTTGAGTTTTCGTGGGCTTGGGTCCACAGGGGCGAAAAAAAAGACAAATAGGTGAATTTACGAATCATAAAGCGTTGTTATGCTGCAGCCTCAAATGTTATAATCACTAATCTGCTCAACCACTGAGAGACCAGTAATGGTCCAAGTCATTTAAAACCTAGACTGACTACATCATTCAGCGTTGACTCGAAGAATTGGGGCTGAATTGCATTCAATTTCAATGAATAGACCGCACCCAAAACTTCCCCCTCCACCCCCCATTCTATGATTTGGGCACAGTCATGTGCTATGAGATTGAAGTGGTGAGTCGTGACAGACAGCCGTGATAAATGAGACAGCGAGCCATTGAAGGACTATCAAAGGTTTGAGATGAGCTTGATATTTGCAGTGAGAGTTTTAGAAGAGCTGGGGTGCATTTGAGCTCAAAGCATGACCTTTTTTTAATGTGGTTCTTATGGAAACCATATGATGGGAACACTTTGAATGTGGTAATAAGCACTTGTAATTTTTTTTTAGCTTATTATTGCAGAATTGTAAATCACAGACGATATGAAAAATATACTGCGGCTTTGGTGACTGAGAAATAAAATGATCTCTCATTTATTTTTGCTTGGGTTTTCATGCGCCATCAGAGTTGGAGGGTTTCGGGTTTATCTGCAAAGATCAAAACACATGTCCTCAAGGTGGTTTCATGCATCTGAAGATGTTGCCTCCAGGATAATTCCTATTTCAGATATTTTAGGCATCTGCGATGGGGAAATCAAGCCTGGAGCAGTCGCCAGCAAAATGCTGGAGGGAATGTTCTGTCTGACCCCAAGGATGGGAAAATTACTGTCCATCGCCCGTGTCACTCTGCTTTCCAAAGACCAACAGTCATTTTTGTCTTAGTTGACGTATTCAGTCTTGACCAGTGAGTCAGAACCAATGTGCCATGGCACAGAGAGATCAAAAAAGTGTGCTGCTGGAAATGATCAAAGAACGCTTAGTTAAATACTGAATCTTTCTTCATCTCTCTTTGCAAGCTACATATAGTGACAGGCAGAACAATTAAAGGCTTGTCCACTAGATGGCAGATCTTTTGATCATTATTTATGTATTTAGACTTTACGTGACATTTTTGTTTGTTTGGAGAAGACCTACATTTTGCTTATGGTAATCATCAATCATCAAACACAGGCCTGTGCCAAAGATTCGAACAATCTCTTGATTTTGAGGCAGATCGAGGTGGGATGGCCATCGGGAATTTAGGGAAAATAGAATACATTTCCCCAATGAATGCATGACGGACGCATGGTTGTTACGGGAGCCCCCGATCTTGTCTTTCGCCGATGACAACAATGAACTGATGGAGGAAAAAACGAAGTAAATCACACATAAACCGGCCTATCATTTTCTTTGTCTGGGCAAGGTCCTTGCAACGGCGTGTCACCATGGAAACATTGGCAGCACTGAGACATTGGAATACTAACTGATGGCTCTCGTTTGACTTTTTGCAAATGCCAAGAAAGCAAGAAAGGGAAGTTGCGAAAGGTTAAACGAGACCGGACTGTCTGGTTATCATCAACAAGACGCAGTTGGTGTTTTGAGTGGTGGTTCACGTCCATTATTGCTCACACTCGCAATACTGCACATCAACGCAGACATTACATAACCACAAGTGAGTGTGCCAATTGACATCTGCATTAAGAGCTGCTTGGGGGATTTAGAATTCATGGCAATAAATAAACACACACATCTAAAGATAAATTAATAAACACAGTGTTTGTGCCGATGGGATTTTCTGAAATGTCTGGAAACATTCAACATCGACACAATCTCTGGTCAGTCATCTAAAATGGACGCAATCTCCGATGCACTCCTCTTTGTTTGGGCCATCACTCGCTAAAAAGAAAGGCTGACCCGAGGTCGAAGTTATCAGTGCCAACAACGCCACCAATGTGAGAAACAGTAATAAAGGCTTTTATGTGGACAGCATTGGAAAAACTGACAGTGGAACTGTGAATGTGATATGATGAGGATCCCATCAGCAGAGCGGTGATGTTATTATCCATTTTCTATCGTGCTTGTCCTCGTTAGGGTCACGGGTCAGCTGGATCTTATCCCTGCTCACTTTTTTGGCAAGAGGCGGAGTATCCTGCACCCTGGAATATCGCCAGGCGCTGAATCGTAGATAAACAACCATCCACACTCCATTTCATACCTCAGGACAATTGAAAGTCTTCTGTATCATGCACAGGGTAACAAGAGAGGCTTGAATATCAAGTTCATTTAAGTTTATGAATATTTTTGTTTGTTGTGTGAGTTTTACTGTAAATTTCAACTGGAACCGAGAGGCCGAAGTCACCATGGTTTCCCTCTTATTTGGAGAACTGTGTGAGCGAGAGATTGAGAGCAGGCGCTGAGAAATACTTTGAAAAGTGTAGCTCAAAAGTTTCAATCTGTTAAAAGTGTGTGTGAAAGGGGTCAAACAATTTCATTTTTTAAAATATGATCTCTCTACATGGCTATTTTTTATCTATCACTGGCAGATCTGGAACATATCCCCACAATAAACTGAGACCAAACCAAGAATGGCAAACCCCCCCCGGCCCCCGCAAAAATGTATTAATAAATAAAATAATAATAATAATAATAATAATAAACAGGATTTAGAACCAGCAGTCCACGACCTTCTCAGCCTATTCCAGCTAACCTTGGGAGAAAGGCTCTTGTTCATGTGCTATTTTCTTACGAAGTAAATGGTTAAGAAAGAATAACTAAATGTCATAAAAATGAATCCTTTGGTGCCTACTGAACTCAGATGTTGTAATGGTGCATGATGGTGGTTTGTTTTGTGACTTTTGAGGCATGCTTTCTTCATACTTATCATGCTGGCTTTTGTAGGGCAAAATAAATAAATGATAAAACAATTAATGCGACGTTAAGAAAAATGAGACGTCAAATATGAGAGTGATTGAGTCAAAAGAGTCCAGAAATGGAAGATGACAGCCATTTTTCATCTGACCTCGCAGGCATTCTGCTCATAAAGCATTATTTATTATTGTTTTAACTCAACCAGCTCACTGACGATCAGCCTGTGCTTGTTTATCTTAGGCTAACTCAACTGGCCGCTCGCTCCGCGGCTCAGCAGACAGTTGATTAGGATTAGGGCCAATCCAAGCAGATGCCAATCGTCCGTAGTGTGAGCCGAGTGTGGGAACGAGGAAATGAGCTCCTGACACATAATTGGCTACACTGTGTACATTGCTCAAGATGAAAAGAGGGACTTCACATTTGATGATGGTTATTGATTTTTTTTTTTCCAAGATGTCTTTATAATACGTACCGGTATCTGAAATTCATCTGTCAAAATATTCAAAGCAAAGAATTCTAGCACAATTGAGATCCACCTGTTGTGCTCTGGGATGTGTCACTCTGTGTTGAGGGGGGTCAGTTCTGGCCCATGCAAATGCAGCTTTTATTGCCATGGTGACCGACAGGGGGTGGAGCAAAGCGTGATACAAAGTGTGTAGCTACAACATGTTTCAAAGCGACATCACGCTGTATTTAGTGACTAAGAGCCCGTACGCGACTACTTAAAGAAAGGGAGCGGCAAGAAATCAAGCTCATCTTGTGGTGTTAATGACTTGTGTGTACACTGATAATCAAAGAATGAGATGTTCACCATTCCACATCCAGACTGCAAAAGAAGAGCACGTGCACACAGCCACCAATGGGTAACATCATGGAACTATATCCCCTCCAACAAAGCAAGCACCCATAAAGATTTGACTTAGTTCTCCTTTGTGGAGGACGCATTTGACCCCCCCCCCCAAAAAAAAAGCCGCTGAATTACACGTTGTCAATTAGTATAGCCGTGTGGCTCATGGCATCGCCACAAACATGCATGAGCTTAACCAGCGCGGACTACTAGTCGTTTCCATAAGCGCTTTTTGTTGTTGAGTGATTTAATTAAGTATACTTATTATAATCCCTCAAGGAGAGATTCAATTTACTTTAATCTTTTGTGTATATATTTTGTGTTGCACACCACAAGCGGCATGTGATCGGCATGCAAGTACAGACGTCGGAGTAACTGGAAATTGTTATAATATGTCGACTGACAGCCAACTTGACGGTACCATTGTCATTGTCCTCTGTCTCCATCGTCACACTCGAATGCTGTATGGGTTATGTCGCTTTTTGTCAATTATTCATGTCATTGCTTTACTTTCTTGATGTAAATTATGTCCGGGAAGGGGCAGAGTTGTGCCTTGGAGACACACGTTTCTCTTATGCCGCATCCTGCTGTATGTTTATCGTTTGTTTGTTCGGAAGTGATTAAAGTAGTCTTAAAAAGCATGAACCAACTCAAGTCCATTCTGCCCAAAACTCTTCTGAGCAGAAACATTCTCATGTTTTAATGTCCCCAGATAATGATTGTTCATTTAGTTAACACAGGAACTTTGGTGAAAAGCCCATCACCAAAACAGGTGCCACAGCCACCCACGATGCATTTGTGGCTCTTTTCAGTTGTATTTATTTCGGTTAATTGCCTTTATTTGGACAAATATGGCTCCCTAATCAGGTACTACAGTTCCGCTCATCAATTGTGTTCAAGTAGCCAACTGCTGCCTCCGTTCAGGTTAAGGGTTCAATGAAGTACTGGCTCGGATGCTTGTGATGTTGCGACTAACGGCAGATATGGCATAATGGGGCTTGCCAAAGGCGCAAAGGAGAGCAGAGTGTAATAATCAGGAGGCAACGCGCACCTCCCGGCTGTATCCTGTCTGCTGACTAATGTGGCGTCCCTCACGATGACGGTGAAAGCCGCCGGCTCGCTGTGGCAATTAAGGGGAAGGTCGTCTGTGACATAAGTGGTTGAAATTTGACAGCGCTCGTGGGCGACTAAGCGATCTTTGGAAACACAGGAAGATGCAATATGCATGCATACAACGCGGCAGACACTGCGATTAGAGCTGAGAGATGAAAATCATGTACGATTTGCACTAGAATATGCAACGACCTGGCTGAAAAGTCCCGAAGGTTGTTGGGGCATGCTTGAAACTAAAATTGAAAAACGTAAACTTGGCCCAGATTAGGACTATGGGTGGGACACAAAAATACAGAGCACCCCTGGCTATGCACATTTCGCTCTTTACAAATTCACCGATTAGCATCCTCCCCATGTTGCTACAATGTATCTGTACTGTTGTTTCTTTTGTGTGCATCACCATAACTTTATTGTAACCATGCTGCTATTTTTTATTTAAACACAGTGGGGACAATCAACTGGGATAGGCTCTCGCTCACAGGGAACCTTAATGAGAAGCGCCATAGAAAATGGATGGATAAAAATACCAACAACTTCAAACTTTCGTCAATATTGATGAAGCAGCTTTGGCGAAATCCTTCACAGAAATAGTGAAGAAAATCCTCCTTGGCTGAGGTAATCACTGTAGGAGTCTCGTTTCACCTTCAATACATATCACCTCCATTTTCATCACTGTCTTTCTGTATTCTGTCCATTCCTCGTTCAGACAGACTGCTTGCAACGTGCCTCGACACTATTTCAACCTCGGTGACAGACAAAGAGAATGTGCTGCATCTATTGTTCCCGCTGTGTCGTGACTAGTGTCTCCACGGCGATGGGAAAAAAAGACATGTTGAAAATGTGGCCATTTCCAGGAAATAAAGTCCCCATAAGTATTGTCAGGATGAGCAAAATGAGGTTGCCAGCATTAACGCACTAGGAATTCAAGAGTCTGGATCAATACAATATGCCTGATGGGTCGTTGTCACCTCTAAAATAGTGTCCAGGGGTATTTATTTACACTGAAGGACAATGTAGAGTCGTTACTGAACCTAACATGCAATTTCCTGGGATGTGGGAGGAAGCCAGAGCGCATGGAGAAAAACCATGTAAGCATGGGAAGATCCTGAAAAAATTAAATTAAATAAGCGGGAAGGCCAGAGATTCAAAGCCCACTTCATTGTTTTTTTTTTTTTAGAGTTCATGTGCATCAGTCGGTGCTGCTAGTTTGGTTAGAAACGGAGTCCAAATGGCCTCAACAGTTCATCTTGAAATGTCCCTTCTTGGACGGGAAGTGGTGACATCTACACTGTGAAAAATACGCTGCGCTGAATTTACTCAATTTGGTTTCGTCAAGTGGCTGCGTGAAATAAAATCATCTGGTCGAATCGAGAAAAAAAAAATGGATCTGGATCCAGGTTATTTTATTGTGTGCAACCACCTGATGAAATAAAATTGACTAAATTCAACACAGTTTTTTTCCCCCCCAGTGTATTGAAAGATGGCATTTATTTGTCTTTAGTGGATTACACACTTGGCAACTCATTGGATTGTCTCTCGTTTATTATTTGGCAGAACCAGGCAATGTTGTAAAAAGCAGATGCACCGAATTCAGGATAGAGCTGTTCACCATGACTTCACACACATACAGTAGTTGCAGATGACAAAAGAGGTCAATTGCTTCAAAAACGAGTTGCCACGGCAGCCGTAATTTACATTTGAAAATATAAATTGATTCAAAAAGAGATGTGGGGATTATTATTATTTTTTGTTTTAAGTACCTTGATGTAACATTTAACCTTTTGGAGCATATTTGGTGGCGCAACCTCAAATGTATCCATTTTCAGGTGACAAATGACTTGCATATGTACCATAACCAATAAGACAAAATCCTTTTTACCGATTATCACACTGAAGCAATTTTTCCAAACACTGCACTGACATCATCTCCAATTATGCTGACACATCTGCATCTTTATTTAAACATCCCTCGTGCTCAGAAAAAGAGAGAGGTGCTTGCAAATCCTCCCGTGTACCCAAGTATGACTACCCAAACACACCTCCAAAACTTGCTGATACCATTAAAACTTGCTGACTTGGGGCAAAGAGCGGTGACGGTAGTGTCTCTTGAGAGCAACTTGACATGCTGCTTGTGGGGTGCATATTTATGCTTGTGTATGTCTGCGTGTGTGTGTGTGTGTTGTCAAAATCTATCAAGTATGAAGATCTCTGCACCCCTTCCGTGGAGCTGAATCCCCACTAAACAGGCGTTTGGCTTGTTGAATCACCACAGCGTCTCTCGTAATATTTCTTTTTTGAGGTTCTAAATCCTTCTGGCAGACAACTTAAATTTGTTTGGGCCATTTTAAATGTCACGTTTGTCCTGCAGGAACCCCTCAGAACTATTTTGAAAAGGGGGGAAGGGAGGGGGGGTTATGTTTTATGAAGTGCTGTCATGAGAACGGCAGCATACCAAACACGAGGTGCCGAATATTTCTGAAATAATTCAGTCTGAAAGTGTGTACACATAATTAAAGAGACCCTGTGGAGTTTCCACCCCCAGAGTAGGAGTAGTTTTGTTCTTTTTGTGCACTCACACATGCTCCCCGAGTACTTTTTGATGATTACAAAGATTTACAAGTGGCTGTAAAAAGCCGAGAGATAGAACAATAACCCCAGCGAAAGCCCTGCACCTAAATGACACCCACATAAATAATTAATGCGGGATACAAAATGATAAATCCGTATTGAAAATGTTTTAGAGAGGGCAAACACGCATTGAGCAGATATGTTGGACCTCAAGGTCTTGTACAACACATTCCTTCTTCTATTCATTTTTAATATTACAGTGCCAAATTCGCCCGGTTCAAAAAGTTTAAACTAAAAACCGTGCAGTGTTGATAGTGTAATGATGAATACAGAACTGTTTTACAGAGATACCCGTGTTTTCTTAAGAAAAGCTAAACACATTTCCACCAAACGGGTCAGTTGAGTTCAGAGTATAGTTTGGAATGGAAAATATGATCTGGCTTGTGTAGGTGTGTAGGTCCAAGAAATAACGGCAGTGGCACGGAGTGAAGCTTAATTGCCAGATTTCTACATGTTAAACGGCCATGGCTCGTTGAAGCCGAGCTAACGGTGGGAGAAATTTGTAATTGTTTGTTTTTAACTTCAGTTCTTGAAAACGTCTTCACGTGAAAATGGCGAGCCGCCGATTTGAATTAGTACTATTACCGTATTTTCCAGACGATAAGTCACTCCTGAGTATAAGTCGCACCAGCCATAAAATGCATAATGAACCAAAAAAAATACATTAATCGCATTGGAGTATACTGTAAGTCGCATTTTGGGGGAAATGTATGTGATAAAATCCAACACCAAGAACAGACATGTCATCTTTTCAGGCAAATAAAAATAAAAACAGTCTGAATAAGAGTATGATATACTAACGTTACATGCCGCATAAACAATGAACTGAGAATGTGCCCGGTATGTTCACGTAACATTTTAAGAGTTATTCAGATAACTGTAGCATAATTATCATGCTAACAAATTTACCAAACCATCAGTGTCACTCCAAATCACTTTTTTTTTTGTCAACGTGGAAAGCATCAACACAGACCGAGAGCCCCCTCTTGCGGTATAATGTGAAAATAACATGTCAAATGATAGAATGTGTTAATTATTTCACACGTAAGTCCCTCCAGAGTATAAGTCGCACCATCGGCCAAACTATGAAAAAAAAACTGTGATTTATAGTCCAGAAAATACGGTAATTTGTCCAATTCCAACACCTTGATTTGAAAAACATTAGTGCACAGTTGGACTAAATTAGTACAACAACTTTGTACCACGCAATGGCCCTGACAGAATTGTGACAAGATGAAAATTCAGCTCCATTTTTCGGGAAGTGAATTTCTATAGGTTTGCATTGAGTATTTGGCAGGTATCTCATATGTGTGTGTTTTTCCTTTTTCATTCTAAGCAGAGTGCAGACCGTCAACAAAGCTGAACTACTAATAAAAGTGAAAACAATCCGTAGAGATGTTTATGTGTGTGTGTGTGTGTGTGTGTGTGTGTGTGTGTGTGTGTGTGTGTGTGTGTGTGTGTGTGTGTGTGTGTGTGTGTGTTGGCAGGATACTTCCTAGTTCACTGAGGACAGAACACATGCGAGGTACCGTTATGGGCTGGACGGTTAATTGGTACCATATTGACTAATGATAAAAAGATAATGCACCCTTCATCAACAAAATGAATGAAAATATCATTGGTTATTGAAATGCAATGGCTTTTTACTTCATTGCAGCGCTTCTCTTCAAGTGTTTCTTAACCTTTTATTGGGCCAAAGCAAATTGACTCCCTCGGTGTGAAATCTAGGCCTGTTTAATTGAACACAAAGCTGATACACTTGCAGGAAGCCACGACTTATTCTGTTGTATGAATGGCTAACCGGCAATGGTTTATTGTACCTTCTGCCATCCAATGAAAGAGCCTTTCATTCTTCTGCCTGTCACAACATGTCACTGGCACAGATAGATGGGCAAACGTATATTACGAGTTGATAAATGATCATTTCAGGATAGGCAGAGTGCACTTTTCAACTTCTCCATACACCGTTAAGCAGATTAAAATGTTACTTGAATACGCAATGACCCATTGCTGTGACTGCTGGCTCTGCTGTTTACGCCGGCAACCTGGGTATGGATGAAAAATTGGTTCATGCCAAAGCTGTGGCATAATCGGCAAGACCTGACGTCATTTGTCCAAATTTTGTCCAAGTTAAGAAAAGGAAGAAAAGGTCACTGTCCCTTTTCTTATCTGCAACTGCACTGGATAACCTTTTTATGACAGCTAAGGGTTAGATAAGCTCACAATCACTTGCAGACTTTTTCCTTCTTATTTTTTATTTTTACACCAAACATTTTTTTCTTGCATCACATGTGGCTGCATGAATGTTTAACATACTGTGAAAATAAGATGTCTAAATAGGATTGTAAGAGAGTTTCAGATGGTTATTCTTATCTTTTTGGGGGATGCAGAGGTAAACTGCATAAAAAGGAGATTTAATTAATCATTCATCTTCCACGGTTGCCAATCACAGCAATTAGCAGACGTAGCGATCTGGGTTAAAGGGTGGATTAGTGAGTATTATCACAGCCCTTTCAAATACACACATTCTGGCACCAAACATACAACAGCAGCATAATGTCAACAAAGTATGTTTATTTATCCATTTCAGTGGGCTGTTCTGCTTTTGAGTTTGTGTTTCTATGAAGAGGTGGACCAGATAATGAACCAGCCAGACACAAACACACACACACGCACACACGCACACACACACACACACAATCTGCAGACTTGTTCTGTGCATTAAATCAATAGTGTGATATGTGTCAAAAACGTTTGAGGTGTCACAAAAGACGTGTCACAAAAGTTGCACCATCATCACGGCCATCACGAAAAGGATTTGTGAACGAGAGAAAAAAAAAAGACCCTGAGGCAGGTCGGTGGGCGGAGTAAGGAGAACCACCAACTTCTACCACTGAGGCATGACACCATGCAGTTAATAATTGCAACAAAAGAAAATTGGCTTTCTAAGAATCAATAAAAGCTGACATCCAGTATATCAAGAAGAAAGATGGGGGTGAGAGTACTTGTCTGATTTACTTAATTACAATCAATATTCCATATAGTCGGGTGGTCGACTGATGTGGTCGATTGATTAGCACGTCCACCTCACACTGCAAATATCTCGTTTCATATTAAAATTATAGCAAAAATGAAGGTATAGAGTACCGCATTGTATCCCAGTCAGGACACAGGTGTATTTGCTCTACCTTTTGGAGGAGTTAGTAAATTACAATGGTGCAATTCCATTTGACCGCCCCCCCCACCCCCCCAAAAAAAAGAATCAAAAAAGGAAAGGTTACCAATTTTGGTTCAGTTCGGAGAACATCGTTATTTTAAGTAACACCGATGCACAATCGCGGGTGCGAGGCGGTCTCCAATAGTGCACATCACATGCGCAGTCGACAACATCATCCGCAAGTGGAGATATTGCAGTTTACAAGTACAGTATAAAGAAACATAGCACTCGCAAAACGCATCCATGGACCCGAGCAAGTCAATTTCTGCTTCCATAATGTCGATGACTGTGTGTGTTTCGACCGCCCTGATTTTTAAGCCTTTCATGCACCCTGTAACCTCACAATATGATAAGCTGTTCACTGCAGTATCAGCTGTCCCTGAAAGAGTTATTGGGCAAGACGGGAGCCACTTTGATTGACTGGGGGTCATCTGTGTTCCCACCCATCATGGTGCACACGACCTCTTGCACCTGTGCGAGTCTAGCAAAATATAAAGAATAGAAAGAATACGCCACCCACGCGCACAGACTGCGCTTTGTGTAAGACTTAGACTGGGCCTGAAAATAGGCCCCGATGTCTCCTGAAAAAGTGCCACATGCAGGGATTGGAGACCCTCATTGGCACTTACTGTGGTGCAGTTTTTTTTTTTTCCACTGTACTCCGTTAAGCGTTGACAAAGTGGACCTGGCAGCTAACACAATGGCCAGATTTGACTTTCAGCTGATGGCACAGTCTTTGCACCGGCATGTCATGCAGAACAAAGCGGGGAGAGACGATCTGCCAGGCAATGTGATTGTGGTTGTACACACTCTTTCTCGCTCTGTGTACGAAAACAAATGTGTGTATGTGTGCGCGCGCGCGCATGTGTGTGCGTGCATGCGTGCGTGCATGTTGCTGTCACAGCAAAAAGCAGCCGCGCTGTCGGAATTACCAGATAAGCATTTTGGATGGCTGCTCAATGCTCAACTTTTTACTCTTACACGCGCGCGCGCACGCACACACACACACACACACACACACACACACACACACACACACACACACACACACACACACGTTCCAGTGTGTTGATACGATACACATATGATGTGAGAGCATGTGTTTCAGCACAGCGGTGGTTTTAGTGTGCGGAGCCACTCTGATACAGATAAGAACTTATTGGATTTGTGTTGGCAGGGGGGTGTAGTGTATATTGTATGCTATATATCACTGCCAATTTGTTGTGACTGGAGGCCACATACTGAAGAAGCAAATGTGTGAGGGCCTGCAGCAATTTCACAGATGTGTGACTTAAACCCACTTACTGTATATACTGTACATCCCATGTTCAATTATTGTGTCACTGATCGGTTGGAGGCTCGCAGACGTCAAATTCGGGGGGGGGGGGGTACACACCTTTAAAGTGGCACAACCCTTTGTGTCCTCTTGAATTTAACAAAACCAAATAAAATATGTATTTTTTAAAGCAACAGCTTTCTTCAGTTTTCATATGATAGCAGCATCTGGAGCAGCGCCCCTCACTCATGGTCCTTTAGATCTTTAGATCGAATGACAAATTATCTCCTTGGCAACGGCCACATTCCGAGAAGTCAATACTGAACACATTTGTTCTCATTTTTTGTTGTTTGTTTTTGCACCGACTGATGAGTTAAATGTGGCGTGGCTTCCGCAATTTTCTTATTGTGCTATTTTAACACGGTGAAAAAAAATGGGCCTCACAATTAACACGATTAGCGCCTGATCGAAATTTCTCGCGAAAATATGCATTATACGGTAAATCAACCTGACAACTTATAGAGGTAGTATCGGAATCCTTTGTCACACTGCCAATAAAAGGCAACATTTTTCCGCCTTTTTCCAATGTTCAGTATAAAAAGTACTCACTCTGAATAGGGTGCGGTGGAACATAGTCAACTAGGCAATTGTCTGTCTTCTTTGGTCACATTAGATCCGTAACATAAGCAATACGGCGCATGTACTCTACGTAAAGAAACAGCGGGCATCTGGAAAACGAGTGTCCAGTTTCACACTGCAGACTCACCTCTCCCACTCTGCGGTATTGAAAGTAATTGCCGCTGTCCCATAACTATTTTATACTTACCTAACAACGTCAATCAATATATGATTGGGGGATTATCCAGTGTTGTTGGATTCTGAGTAAATGACGGAAAACTAACGACTCCGATTGTGTCAGCTCTCTGTGTGAAAGAATGCTTATTAGAACTCGAAAATGTAGTCATTTCAGCTTCATCAAAAGTTGGTGAACAGATTGTTTTGTCATTAACTTACTTAGGATTTCAAGTGAGAGACACGCACTAGTTTAATTTCACTCATTTAGCGTCAGTATTGGAGCACCCGAAGGGGCGAGTAAAGCGTGAGACTTCATGTTAATTTCTGCAGAACACCAATGGAGCTGAGGCCAAACTGCAAATGTTACACGGGAGTGAAATATCACTTTAATTAGTGCAAAGTGAAGTACGTGTCCACCCTGAGGGAATGTCACGCAAAATAAAACTTTGAGGAGTTCCATCCGATGAGAGCAGCCCTCAGCTTGAGAGCGCCTCCTGTCGAAAGCAACGCAAGACGCCAGCACGCATGTGCAACTTGAACAAGCGGCTTTTAAATTGAAACTGCAATCAAGCTGCGTTGTGATGAATGACTGATGTATCGAAATGACATGAAACAGTGACAATTTATTGATCGCAGCAAAATAAAGTTACCAAAATACGCATGAATGCAAGAAATGACAGTGAGATGTGCTCAACCAACTGAGACGACTCCAGTGGTTGTGTATCGCTTTGGTTTTAAAGACATGCACAACATCAAGATGCCTGTGACAACTGTGCGAGAAGGCTGGGGAAAGTGTGTTACACTGCGAGGGGAATACTTTGAAGGGGAACACTTACTAGTTTGGATTTGAAATATATCTTGTTGCATGACTTGCTGACACACCGTTATTGGCGAAGCTATATAAAAAGCCATTCAACAAGCACACACCAACAAAGGTCATTTGCTACCAGAGTTCATATGATGGCTCAAGCATGACTGCACAGTAAGCCCAAAGAATAGTACTGTATTATTGGAGACTTGGGGCCCGACGTTATTGTTGTGCATCAGCACAAGTCTTGTGCAATGTGCAGTCGAACTGTGTCCATGGAGTTTTCTTTCTTGGGTATTTCACTAGACTAGAGCAGATAGAAGAGGGTGTTTACGCCATAGTGGGAGGGAATGCAGTTGACTCCCGGCCAATTAAATCAGCTCTCAGTTCATTCGTTTTAAATTCTGTACAGAGCGAGACCGCAAGAAGGGCTCTTCACTTGCGGGTGATGTCAAGATGGCCACCGTGAAAGGGCACTTGCAGACCGCCGTCCAACCCCAATCGTGCATCAGTCATAAAAATTAAGATGTGCCTGTTTATTTGCCAAGCACAGTCTACCTTCTGTCACCAAATTGTTATGTGCACAATAGCTGCGTCAGCTCCATTGCTGGAACGACCTGTGAGGCGCAATACGTTCCGCCAAATCCCCCCAAACACAGTAAACTCGATTTTTCCCTGTACACAAATGAAGATGCACCTGTTTTAACGCCGACCACACGAAAATAGGTCTCTTAGTCTCGAAGAGGAGATGTTCAACACTCTGTGAATTTCATTCCCCTGTGTCCAGACTGCAAATGGAGGAGAGGTGCAGAAGTAACCATTGGCTAATTTAAGCCTACAAACCACCCTTGTATTTCACATATTTCAGTCGTCTCTACTAGTTATATGTACAATTGAAAATGTACATTTTTATGTGAAAAGTAACATTAAAGAATTAAAGTCAAGGCCAGACTATTTCTGTGTATTTTTAATGGAGCTATGGGGCAGATATGATTGATCACTATCAATTCTGCCTGGCAACAAGCGACCATGGAAAGCGCAGGCCTTAATATGGTTGATGCCACTCTTTGGAAAGCATGAGCTGAATCAATGTCAAAATTGTATTGGAATGGGGAAGGAAAGCATAGAAACACAATTTCCTCTTGGAAAGGGAGGTGGTAATGTGAGTTGGTGTGAAGAAATGATAATCTATCTAAAAATGATCCTCCTTGATATTCTTCATATCTTGGGTCTGTGGAACAATAAGGCGCCGACATGAGGCTAAGCCAAACTGCTGATGAGTATCTGCTCAGAGGTGCAATTGCCGTGACATTCCAAATATGCACGCGCATGTGGGAGTGACATCGGCGCAGACGTGCTCATACCGTGATGGATGTGCTATAATGCACTTTGACGGATTAAGAGATTATTGGGACTGGCACTAGCTTTATGCTACTCTGCCCCAAGCCTGTGCGTGTGTTTCTCAATTGGTCCTCTCATGCTTAGACAATAAACTTGCTGACCTCAAGACATCTTTACTTTTGTCGCCTCCCCAGCGCGTCACCTCATTTCCATCATCTTGATCTCATTTGTCACTTAATTTCCTCCCTTTCTCCCACTCAAACAAGTTCATTCGTCTAAGATGTTAAACTAATGCGACAATGCGTTCATTTATGCCTCCCAAGCCACCCAGGGGCAACTGGCCCTGAAAATGTGTAAACCTTGAGATAGTCTTTGATCTTTATGATGTTTTGCTGATCGTGTGAGATTTTTAAATTAACGATTAAAGATCTACAGATCTGGCGTTCAATCTCTTCTTTTTGTGTATATATTTCATTAAAACTAAAATGCGGCAGTTTAGTTCTTAAAGGAATTATTAATAGGTTGTGAAGGACAGGACAGGACACCTTAAGTTTGGATAGGCTGGAACAAGGCAGGAGAGGCTATGGTAAGTACACGTTATGCTTACCTAGGCTCTGATGGGAAAGGTTCGACTCAAGAGTGTCAGACTTTCCAGAGAAAAATTAAATAGAAAAAATAAATAGAAAAGCAAATATTTATTCATATGTGCAACGGACGGCAGCTTGTGCTACATGAACGTAAATTTCTAATACTTTATCGCTTCAGATCCTTCAGAAGAGGTTGTTGGCATGTGCAGGCGGTCACTCTGGCATAATACGAGAGGCAAAAGAAAATCTGCTTTGACTCTCACTTGAGAATGGCTAACTACACATTTGTCTTGGGCGCTTATTACAAGGTAATGAGGGCTTAAGACGCGTGGGCAGTCATGTGCAAATCACGTGTTTGCTGCCGTGCATCTGGTGCTGGCATCCAAATCGGCGGAGGGGGTATGCGAGGGGCGACGAGAGATGTCAACGCATAGATTTACGATTCCTCCGGCTATTTTTTCAAGCGTTACGCAGCTATTTATGAGTGTAGCTTTAGGGATAAAAAAAAACATACTTTCATTTCGCTCCAGCAAACTCACCATCTCCACATAGGCTCTTTAAATAATAATAACGTGGGTGCACGGTGTTTAAAAATGTCTGTTATGGTGCTGTAACACCTCAAACACATCAATGTATATCATGGAACAAAAACAGAGATATAGCTAGTATTTGTTTCCCCCTAAGACAACAAACAACTCACGGTGAATTAAGATATCAAATTCCACAGGGTGTACTTGCACGCTTTCATACTGATACTTATCAGTATCTTGTTTGATTTTTAAGGTAATTTGGATAGGGGAAACTTAAAAACGAACGCGCGGCATGACTTTTTCTAAGCCCTTGTTTGGGTCATTGATGTGTGGATTTTTACTGAAATCTAATGGCAAAATCAGCCTGAAAACATACACCCTTAAGTATGATATGCACTTTAAGTGCACCTTAAGACAGGTAGGTCTAACATGTTTGATTTTTAAATAAGTCATGCTCTCAACGTGGGCAACCCTTCCATCATCAGATATGAGTGGGCAGGGCAGGCTAATTTTGGCTATGTTAGGATAGGATAGACAAAGGGACACAAAAATAGTTTAGGCTCAGCTAGGCCAGGCAAGGTCAAGATATGATAGGATAGGACAAGATCGGCCAAGCCAGACCAAGATTGGCTCAAATATGGTAGGAAAGGAAGGGGCATTATAGGACGGATTAGGACAGGATAAACCCAGATAAACTATGATGGGATTGGAGAGGACAGGTTGAACTAGACTTGGACTGAATAGTCTCAACAAGGCTATGCTAAAATATGAAACAGGACGGGATAGAATAGGCCATGACAGGAAATGATCAAATATGCTAGATTGGGTTATGATTACAAACATGTAATTGTTCGCAACAAAAAAGCCATCTGTTTCTACACCGAATCTGATTTATTTATTGAACTTATAGTTATTAATGGATGCTTTGGGCTTTTCTCTTTTCTTTTTGCTTGTTTCTTTTAACTGCATGGCAAGCCAGATGAATGGGCTCATGGGCTGCACAACGGTGATGTTCAGGCAAGTGACAGTGTATATTGTCTAAATGTGCCCGGCAAAGTGATTCTGAAGTCTATTCCATCAAATATAATTGGATCCCCATGCCAGCAGTGATGGGGTACAGCATTAGCCGGATGACAACATTATCGTCAAGCTGATGTTTGTGTTATTGTATTTTCATCTACTGGGCATTTGCTGTTCTCCTCAGGAGATCAATGCAGTTCATCTTAACTGGAGTAACAACTGCTTCCATTTAAGAGGGCCAATTGGACGAGTGTGGGATATAACCCCATGTTCCCAAATTACAGTTAGCCACCCTCATGAAGAGAAATGATGTGTTTCAACATCTGGGTGGACTCATGCACCTTTGAATTTACAGTGTGGACATTTAATGAAAGGCACACCATTGTAGAAGGTCACACTGTATCCCACTCGGCATCCAACCATTTGCCAGAAAATCCTATGCAAAATATGCATTTTCAAATGGGGGAAAGATGGGGAAGGGGGTAATATATATACACCGGTGTGAATATGACCAAAAAAAAAAAAAAAACCTTGTTTAGACGTTGACCGGAGCCTAGACAGTATCTAAGAACTGCAGCAAGGTCCATTTGAAAATGTGACCTCAAATGCTTCAGTAGAGTTTTGTACATCTTATAAAAATCCATTCAGTTGTTGCAATGATCTGACTGTTAGCAATATTTTATATTACGGTGGCAAGCAGTGCGAGACACCAAGGAAGAGGGGAGCTCGCATAGAACAGACACACAGATTGCAGTATACATGGTCCTGTGACTACCTCAGCAGCTGCTGTTAAAACAGTAGCTCCATTCTGTTCATAAACATACTTTACATTTGTTTTTGTTTTTTTCACCAAGTGAGTGATCTGGTAGCATGTAGCAACCTATACTGGTGAATTCCCTTTTCACAATGAGAACACTTTACATTGGTACATTAGTCCAATGCAAACATCAAGTAGAGTCTGCATGGCTCGCTTCATGACATCTCTGCCACAAAGTCACAACCCCCAACGAAGAGGCCGTGCCTTAGAGGTGATTGACGGCTGAACCACGCTGACACCGGAAACCATTTAGGCCTAACCGACTGTGATGATGTAATACATGGGGAGGGGACCTACTTGCTGAGAGCAGGGGCAGATCTTGACCAACCTTCCTATAAGCGATGTCCCCCTTGGGAATGATTATGACACGGGGGCTTAGGTCAACTAGCTGCGCCACGAAAAACATTCACGCAAAGGCTGAGACACTTTTCGGGAGGAGTGTCATGACATGCAAGGAACAAGAGTTCTCTTACCTTTAATGAGAGGCGACATCAATATTGTCAGCATGGAACAGAGAGGGAGAAAGACAAATTATTGGCCCGTTTGTTGATTAGTCAGTTTACATTTCACTTTTTTTTAGGGACGTTGTGCCTATTGGGGAGCAAAAAGTATGATGGGATGGAATGTCACAAATGAGTCTCGCAGGTCCCCGGAACACACACTTTGGAACACAACACGATGGAGCAACCCCATCGAGACTTCAGTGGAACAAGAATTGTCGTGAAAGATATCGTCTAGAAATAAATTTAGAGCATCTTCAATTTTTGCACAGGGAACTAACCACACAAATTCATCCGAGCAGCATGTTTCATGACCTCAGGAGGAGCAGCAAAATGCCAGACTCAGTTACGTGCGTGAAACGAAAACGTCTAAGGAGATACACATCCACCTATCCATATTCGACAGGCAGGGCAAGGCTTTATTTATCAGTGACTGATTAATTATTTTCTTTTTAAATTGCAACAGACGGGGCAAGGCCTTTTTGAAATAGAATAACAAAAATTACGATGAGCAGCAAAAGAGAAACAACAGAGGTGGACAAAGAACAAACACAAGTAACTCTGTAGCATGACCATGTCTCAGTCTACTGAACCACTAATTGTTTAAAAAAAAGTTAAAAAACTGACTTACAAATATCGTGTGTTCACAAGTATTTTGATATTTTGAAATATTGATGTATGCAAAAATATGTAAAATACATTGCGGCTAGGAAACAAAAGAACAGAACTATGGTGTTCAGGTGTTGCTGCGCCCTGGTTCCTAGCTAGGGGTGGGAACTCAGTCCCCCCTCACCTCAGACGAGATTTTGGGATGAAACGTAACTGGTTTGTGTCGTCACTTTTTCTCCTCGGTACTCGTTTTTTTTTTTGTTTTTGTTTTTTTTCAGGCTTTGAGACACCATGAACAAAATCTTTATCGAATCAGACAGTCAAAAACAGCCATGGCAACCAGCCGCAATCTGCTTCAACATGTCTAAGGACCAAGAAATTATTCTCTGATTATATGTAGCCTATTCTAGTCATTTTTTTTAATTACAAGAGCTAATCATGAATAAGAAACATCATCCGGTTTTCCCCTCACTGATTCATCAATAAAGAAACACTGCAGAGAGTAGGTGCGGAAGCAAAGAAATACCAAACACATCACCCAGTTTTCCCCACCGAAGCCTCCAGAGTGTCAGGCGAGCACACGGAATGCTTGGGATAAATGTTAATTTCCTGCTCTGAATGACTGAGAGGAAATTCAGCGAAGCAGACAGACAAGGTGATATGGATACACTGGCTTAATGCAATTGAGAGGCATAATTGTTCATTTCCAGCTGTGGTCACGGGTCACCTCAGGTTGATAGAATTATAATTCTCCCCGCCCCCTCCTCATCTTAGCTCAAAAAGCAAGGACATATGAGGCTGGAATGTAAACATTTGCATTTCACATACACTATTGTACTGCACCATTCCGTCTATTAGCTTGAACGCAGAGCCTCCATTTTGTTCCGTCACCGTCTTTGTGTTTTAAATGTGAGACTCAGTTTAAGAGATGCCTTTTCAATAACGCACAACTGTTGGGAGCATCATGGCCGTGAGATCTTTTTCCATCGCACAACCTGGACACACATGGAGGCATTTCAAATCTCACGCTTTCCCTCTTTTGTTTTAATCTATTATTTTCATTCTCCTTTGCTTTGTTCTACCTTCTGACCTCCTCAGAAGCTATAGGCAGAGGTTCAGGAATAATAATACGTTGCAACTGTGGGAGCTTATTGAGGAAAGCAAGGGCCTTAAATGATTCCATGCATCTCCTTTGTTTGACTGAAGATTTAAAGACAATTCCAGTCCTACAAGAATGTTTAGTTGGCCGCTAACATTAGCATTTGTTTTTTTTTTTTGGGGGGGGGGGGTAAATTCTTGCTGTGTTTCCTAAATTCCCCTCCCTTTTAAAACAGTCTGTGTTCTCTGGCCAGAATATGTACGTTCTCATCCTCAAAAGTGTTTTGCTTCTCTTTGAGGAGCTGATAGACAGCTGAGTCTTAAAGTGCTAGCCCATCTGTTGTGGCACGTTTCTGCTCAATGGCTCCTTGGTTTCACCATCACATACAACAGCGCATTGCGCTGTGCAGGCTGCAACAGATTGTTTTTCTGGGTGTGGGGTGTCCAGTCTTTAGGGTGTACCAAACTTTTGTCTAAGGCTGGTACATTCCCAAGACCGGCACACACTCGTTAGCGTGCAGTAGAAAAGGAGCTTTGTAGACATTGTGAGGTACTCCAAGAGTTGTCTTGCCCGGGTGTACATCTGGTTACAAAGCCCTCTCAGCTCCTTTGCTTAATGCTAAGAGTAGAGAGGATTACTGAACGCCGATGTGCGCGGAAAGAACTTAAAAAAAAAAATGAGAGCCAGAATGCAGAGACAGAGATAGTGGCTTTCCGGAAGGAGACGCCGCATAAAGCCTGAGCCAGTGTTGCAGTGTGCTGTTGCAGACGCTTAGCATACTGCAACCTCCCATAGAGAATTGATTTTATTCGAGAGAGACACAAAGAGAGAGAGTTGTTGATAAATCAGTTTGCATAAAGAGAGCTGGGTTGAGGAATACGACCCTATGATCTATTTATTATTATTATCGTCATCATCATTATTATCCAAAGCATGCAAATCGTTGACCTTGTAATAAATTGACTGAAACCAATTAAAATGAGAGTGTTGAAAACGAGTTGTTCATTTTTTTTTTTAAAACACAGTGCGAAATGTTTTCTTACTGAGGACCGATAAGCTTTTGAAAAGCATACATTTTCAAGCAAAGTCAATAAAAAGTTTTAAAATCCAATTTGTAGTTCACCGTATTGCGGCATGCTGGTCATTTGTTTTTGTCATTCCTTGGGGGAAATCTACAGTTGGTGATGCATTCTGGTACTTTACCCAAGAGCATCAAAGTGTCATACAGAGCCTGTCCTGTTTTATTTTTGTTTGTTTGTTTGGTTGGTTGTTTTTAAGCATCTGTGCATGAATTTGTGTGCTCTTGTTTCTAAATCAAGTGTGTTTGTGGTTTTAAAAGTATAGTAAAGCATCCTGACTAAAATCTGTGCAAGTGAGCATTAAAAAGTTTGTGAGCGGCTGCTCTGAAGCATGACCTCCACTCTGGCATTTTTTTTTTTTTGTTTGTTTGTATTGCCGTAACAGAATACCAAAGAAGATAGAACATCAAGTGGTTTATATGCATCTGCCATAGCTGCTTAAAACAGTATGGTCAAAGGCTCAGTAAAAGCGTGGTCACACAAGTTACGTAAACCCGGATTTTTCCAAAATAATAAGCTTGTTTCAGTTGACAAGCAAATGTACTCCGTGTGAAATCTCAGCAACCATTGCTATGTGATTTTATTTCAACGGAAGGACCCACGTTATCAGTGAGAAGCAACAATACCGATGTAGCAATGCCCCCACTTGGCTGCGTTCCGTGTGAATGGTACACGCAAACCAATCATGTCATGTTTATTTAATTCGATTCAACGATGGGTTAGCTTATTTTTACAATTGAATTACAGTTAATGGCCAATAATGATGCATGAAGTCAACCGACCTTGAGCACTTCTCGTAACTTTTGTCCATTTAGTTTCATCGGAGTTATACTGTTATTGACTTATTTTGACAGTCCTCCACCTCTTAAAAAGTTACTTTAAACATTGTTGCATGATTAAAGAAAGATTATACGATATAGGTCGTCTTCGATTTCCAATATTTACTCTGAGGAAAATGGTTCGGTGCTTGACCTGAAGAGGTTTCACTTTATACCAAACCGATGTTATGCTAGCACGATCGTTCATGTGACTGCTACGAAGGTCCGTTTTTGGGGACGGCAAAAACTAAAACAGAAGGATCCGCGTGTCCTCGTTCTTGGGACAACTATTGCAACGGTGCGTGCAGAGTTTCTTTCTCAGATCTACCAAACTGTTGAGAATGTACTTTAAAAGTTTTGCATACTGTAACACATGCGCACAGACAGACAGCGATTGCCTTGGGATGATGAAACCATTTGAAATCACTCTTTTTGGAACTAATGAATCGAGAGTTCCTCTTCGGCGCAGCTGGGTCCCGATGTGCACTTTGAGGTATGATTTGTGGACCTCAACTTTAGCGAGAGAGCGTTCATCACCTGCTACTGTCTGAATCTCAGTGAATTCTTCACTTTTATCTATTTATTTTTTTCTCCCCCCACCCCTTTTAGAAGTGCACATAAAAGGCAGCTTGGTTATTTCCCATAGCTTCTGAGCACCTCATAACCATCAACAGCATTAGTATTCTGCGAGCTCCGTATGATTGAGCGAAGCATGGCATGTCGATATTGAAGCTGCGGCGATAAGCATCAAAGTGGGATCCGCTGTTTTCTTTGAATAAATGAGGAACAATAAGCAAACATCCAAATGAAACATGGTGCGGTAATTCCAGAGAGTTAGAGAAGATTGCAGCAGGTGTGCCCCTCAGAGATTCCCTGCGAGACGTGTGCAACCGATCTCTAATATTGAGTGTTGCGTTTCACACAATTTGCAAGTCATTTAGTCTGGATTCACACAACATGATACAAATGGGATCAGCCTGATTTTGCTTTCTTTATAAGTGGCACAATATGTGTCATTTACATTTATATTGCTAAAAAAAATATATATACCGGTATATATATATACATATATATATATATATACAGTATATACAGGTATATATATATATATATATGTATATATATATATATATATATATTTTTTTTTTAGCAATATAAATGCTAAAATGATCCTGGTATTTCGTGATAGTTTTGGTTAGTATAATGTTGACATGTAATTGTTTTGCATTTTTTTTCGAATCCAATCTTGAGTGTGTGTGCATGCAGGTTGTGTCTGGTGTTCAGCAAACGTAAACCATGATAACAAATCTGGCGCACTTGAAAATACAAGTCAATGGACGGTCAGATATGAATCAGACTTGGACCCGTTCAACCAGCAGTGTAAATCCAGCCTTAAGGTGCAAATTATTTTTCATTTCATTCTAATCTGGGATAGATCAAAAAAAAAAACTTCCAGGATTCCAGGCTACTTGCAAGGACGTTTTCTCCTTTCTGTCTTAGCTGACTGTGCTTGCATAAATGTGGAAGTGTTTATTTATGATGTCAAGATCAATGCTGGCCTCCAATCAATATTTTTCCATGGGAACATGGACACAAATTGCCTATAGATCGGGCAATATCAATCTCCTCTCATCCTGCACGTCTTGTTTCCACTCCTTCCAAATTCAATTGCTTTTTTTAAAAAATATTTTTGTATCTCCTTAAGTCCACTCCTTCCAAGTTCAATTGCTTTTTTTCATTTTTGTATCTCCTTAGGTTATTTTTTGTTGTTGTTGTTTTCAAAATCACTACTCCTCATCTCTTTGTTGCCTCCCCTCCGAAAAAGCTGTTAAACCAATGACTAAAAAATATTTGCTCTGTTATTCCCAGCGCAATTATTACCTATAGGATCTAATCACTACACAACACTACTACTGATTGCTAGTAAAGCTTCTCCAAATTGTCCATCGGCACATGGCCAGCAAGCATCTGTGTCTGGACTAAGAAAAAGAAAAATCCATGAACAGACTTTCTTTCCCCTTCATTTGTTTTTGACTACTGGGCCTTAAACCGCATCACAGGTGGCATCGATCGGATAAAGATGAAATTAACCTTTGGCATTTCACCAAAACAACAAAAAAAGAAAACTAAAGGTCAACGACAAGGGAAGACAATAAAGCAACAGAGGTTTGGTCCTTTATTTAAAACGACCTTTTACGTCACATTGGAATTTCACCGATCAGTGGCGGGGGGATCCAGGCAATCAATTCATCCAATTTCTGTAACGCTTGTTTCGATTAGTGTGAGCAGGAGTGGAAACCAGCAGACTGTGGTCGGGGCGCACCCTGAACTGGGCACCCATCGGTCGCAGAGCACACAGAGACAAAACCAACCAACCAACCAACCAACCAACCAAATAAATAAATAAATAAATAAATAAAGTTCACACTCACATCTCTGAACAGCTGAGAATCTTCATGCAACCTAACATGCTTGTAATTGGAACGTTCAAATGGCAAACCGTGCAAGCGAGGCCTGAAAAAGAATTGAGTTGAATCACTGAGGGCAGATGTGTGAACCACTCGACCGCTGTGGCGCACCGTTTGTGACCGTTTGCCCTTCAAAAAAAATAAAAAATAAAAGCTTTTTTTTAGTGCTTGAGGCTGAAGTGTCAAGTCTAGTCTTCAGAGCGGCGTAAAAGGCCCATGACAGAGCCGGTTTGCTGTGGGGATTGATTTTTATCCAACGCAAAGTAATTACCACATCTCTGCATACTCATTTGAAGATGTTTAGATTACCATAAAATGTGTTGAGATAGGTTTAACACTGATAAAATACATATTGCTGTAGAGTGAAAGCCGTGCAAAGTCCAATTTCCAGTTTGTTGGGATCAAGTAGTATTTAAATATTTAAATCCTAATTCTTCATTGGACAGCGACAATATACTCCTGCGTTGAATTGCAATACATCACAGGCCTTCCTCT
This sequence comes from Hippocampus guttulatus, assembly GCF_054856545.1. Taxonomy (NCBI): domain Eukaryota; kingdom Metazoa; phylum Chordata; class Actinopteri; order Syngnathiformes; family Syngnathidae; genus Hippocampus; species Hippocampus guttulatus. Next base: position 12,362,039 of record NC_141265.1, on the reverse strand, counting down.
CTTTGACAACTTAGAACTTTCCTTTGGCTGTCGACTGTCAGCGTGCATTTAATTGAAGATTCAGCCCCCCCCCACCCCCATGAGAGTTTTACACTTGACTAAAATTCCGCAAATGAGAAGTGATGCCATAAATCATAATCAAACCTTCATACGGCTTAAATGAAACTGGGGGGGTGGGGGGGGGTGAGCACATGGACTCGGAAGATGAATGTGAAAATGGACTTCTGGTGACAAACTATGTGCATTAATCATTCTGCGGGTTGAAGATATCACCTATGTTATATGTTTAGCTTAAAACTTTGTATCATAGACAGGTCGACTTTGACTATTAGGTCTCTGTCCTGAACATCCGCTACTTAAAACAAAGAATGTAGTGTGAAGCTGGACTCCTATTTCCCCTTGAGTGATTAACAGCCCCCCAAGTGTTTTCTTTTGCGTCTCCCACCTTGGGAAAGTCCCTGAAGGCTGTCAAGTGCCTTCGAAGAGGAACCCTAATCTCAAGATTTGTGGACCAACAGATATGGTCTGTACTTTGTCAAAATGCCAAAATCGAACTTTGCTTGACTTTCTTTGTTTCAGATTTTTACATGAGGGGAAGGACTGCCCGCCCCTAATTAATATAATTAACATACTATGCCTATATGTACGTGTGACTGTAGTTGCTCGGGGCTTCCTGATGAAATCTGAGACTCACAGGAGCCCGAATCGATTCGTGTTGTGCCCTGAACGTTCAGTAAAACATCTTGCAAGAACTTCTCCATTTCCAGCCTCTGACTTTTGCACATCAACTCAGCCCGAATCAAACGAACACGCGGAGGACCTGGGGAAGTGGAGAACGGTCAAGGGATCCCGCCGTGTCGACAACAACACGCTTCCCCCTGTTTGATCATCCTCCAACAGGGTGTAGAAAAAAATGCAAGTACGGTAACTACAAGGCTTGCTTTAATGTCATTAAATAAAACACATGGCAGGGCAGACATTAAAATACATCCGAGTCTCTTGGCTAACACTATCAATGAATTCAAAATCGTTAAAATCAGTATGTGCAACGTAAAAAAATTCTATAAAATGCAAGTAAAGCGAACACAGAATTCCTTGAAAGGCTCTGCCCACATTTTGAAGGTACAGGCAAAATACCGCAGGTTGGAAATTTAGCACAGCCCATTTTTCCAGGACGATGATTCCCAACCAGTGTGCCATCGCACGAGTGGGCCTTGAGAAGACATCAAGTTAGAATTGGTAAAGTGTCCAAAATTATTTCACTGGTCTGGAAATTATTTATTTCCGACAAATAATATATTTTTGTTCATGTGGACCAGCAGCATGGAGAGACAGTCAGGCCGATTAAATGCTCTTCTATTAGCACTGAAATGGCTGCTGCAAACCAAATGGCAGACTTACTGTGTCTTTTGGGGGGGGATGGGGGGGGGGCGGCATGGCTTCCTCCAGCTTGAAGTAAAATGCTCAATTTACCTGCTGGTCTATGTTCCGATACCTGCTGGTCCAAAGTATCATTTGGAGTGTGACTGGAGGAATTGCGTAGACACAAGTGGGAAGAAATAATTTTCCCCAGTGGGGCATTGCCAGTGGAAGAGTCCTCAAGAGTTTGCGGCAGCTGTTGCTCTTTCATGCTACAGTGGCTCACTATCACCTCTGGAGGAATTAAACTGAATTTCAAGACTTCCCGCAGCAAAGCAGAAATGAATGTTACTCCTTTGTCATGGCTGATCAGTCACTACTTAATAAATATGTGCAATTGTAGCTGGTGGGGAATCACCTCATGGGGCCTTGACATGCCTGATTTTATTTCTTTTTTAGTCACACGAATGTATCCTGGTGAAACTGTATGTATTTTGGAGTTCCCAAACATGACCTTCCAAATGTCCCCTAATAGCCCCCCCCCCCGGAAAAGTTGAAAAATGAGCCCCTGAGACCACCAATTAACAGATAATTCAGTGAACGTGTCATGATGGGACACGTGACTACCTCTTTTGCATTAATGCATGAAATTGCATTCTAAGTCAGCCATTTTTGTTTGAAGCGGCCATTTTGGATGAATTCCAGGGTTCGGACGAACTGCTACCAGAGAATTGACACAAATGAGCCCCAATTGGAAACTGGTGTCCGAGATGAGTTTTTTTTCCCCAACGACGGTGTATATTTTACATTAGACATTAGAAAAAAATAAAAATAAAGCAAAAAAGAAAAAAAAAGTGGATAAATACTGTAGGTTAATTGCAACCTAATTAAAGGTCAACTGTGAAGTAATTTTTTTGGGAAAATCCCAAATTAAAAATGTTGATGTCAAAGGTAAAATCATTAAATGAAATGCATTCAATAAAGCATGAAAAAAAAATTCTATTCTATTTTGTAAATTTGACACTCGTTTTCCCCAAGTGAGATTCTGTCGAGCGCCAAACCCGGAAGTGTGATGTCTACTTCATTGGTGATGCTGAAATGAGAAAATATGACTTTTCATCATTCCAGCTGAGCATGTCAGCTACATTTGATGACTACTAATTACCTCCACAAGATCAGAGCTTGACAAATATGACATGAGAGTGAAGTCACTAATAAACGCCGCTTTCTGGAAGAAATGTCCACATGCAACAACTGTGCTCCTGAACTGACTATTTCCTTCAAAGTCCTCCATTTGCTCCACCTAGGAAATTATGCGCACTCGTGACAGGTGTTGTGCTTATTCTGACCCTTTTGTACTGGTGCATCACATTTCTTGTACCCTGCCGCTGCCCGTCTATTCACATTAAAGCGCAACGTAAACATCTGTGTGAGTGGGACAAGAAAATCGAATGCAACTGGACCTCTGGGAGATTGAAGGTTATGGCTCGCAGCCATAAGTCAAAATATGCACCAGAAAATTGCATTTCTAGTGTTACGGCATTATAAATACTTGTTTTATTTTTTATTTTTTTAATGGACGACAATGTAAAGAAGCTTACGCCCACAGAATGAACTCGCAGTACGGTGAAATTGTGGTCATGTGTTCCTCAACTAAGCTGTTCAATAATGTGATCATGTTTTTTTCCAAGACCTGCGGGTTGAAACTTACAAACCAGCCTTTGATAAACAATAATATAAGGTGTCATTAACTAAATGGAAACAGCGTGCGTTTTTTTTTTCTTTTGAAACGGTTTTAGTGGCCTGTAACCGACAAACTCTTACTCATGCTTACTTTTTGCATTTGATTAGGTATTTGTTTCCTCGTCTCTCGCAATCATTTACATGACTAGCTAACACAATTAGCAGAGCATGTTATACGTATGCGGTACATGTGTCCAATCTGCACATGAAGTCAATGCTTTTGGGCCTACGTGCCCTAAAAAACAAAAAATAATAATAAAATAATCAAAACTGACAATGAGTAGCAAAGAGGACAAACTATTGAAAAATTCTCCTCCGACTTATTTAGCATTCTGTGAGAGCAATATTTGGTTTTTATCAGTCACAGAGGTAATTGCTGATGCTGATATGTGTGCCTCTAAAGGAAGTGCGTTCACTGAATATTCATTAGAGTCGTCGTCTGATAACAATAATAATTAACAAGTAGCTTTTTTGGGGTGGGGGAATCTATTAGAAGCCCAGACGAGACTGAAATGAAAAGTTCCATATCATATGGAAAACTACACTGTTTCTCGATGCCCTTGAATTGCAAATATTTCTGCAGACCCAATTTTCGTATTGCTGTAAGCTTGATTGTTTATAATTCCCTAGCTGACTTCTCTGCTCCATCCAAACTTCTTTTTTCTGATTTTACCCCCAGAGGGGACAAACCTGACATCCGGTATGCGGTACAAAAACACAGAAGCCGTCAGGCTCAAAAACACACTTGCGCATACACGTGCACACGCACACACTGCAAATAAGTTGCCTGCTGTCAAAGTTGGCATTGCTATTGGTCATAAATAATTTTGTTTTCAATATCAGTCATCAGCGCGGGAACCATATGACACCGGAATATGATTCATCCTCCTGTGCGTAACCTTCTGAGAAGATGAGACTCGCACCACTCCGACAGTTCTCTTTATTGCTTCTGTATTGCCTTACTGGGTTGAAAATGTTGTAAAGGCGCAGAATGGAGGTCACACAGGTGCAAGTCAAGACCAAGACCACGTAGATCCCTTAGATTAAGTCAAGATCAAGGCTTGGAGATCACATAAACCAATGTCTAGCCAAGATACAGATTTTAAGACCGTATAAACCAAGACCAAGTGAACTAAAACCAACCACTTTAAAACATCCCCCATTAAGATTAATTATACCTACTGTCCTACATGTTGCCATTATTTAACCTTCATTAACTGTACAGTCAATATGTTAAGTGTCTTTTTACTTTTTTTTGCTTTTTATTACTCTCACATGCAGAATAAAGTGGTGTGTACATATAATGACAAATGAGGAGACGTGTTCAACGCCGTGTTTGTTTGTTTCAAATGAAATGAAATCCACCTACAATGGAATGAAAAACGGGGAAAAAAACAACACATTCGGTAACTGTCAGCAGTTCATACAAGTAGCTAACATAGCAGTCTATATCCTCACTCAAGAGCTCCTTTTTGTCAAACAGCACAAAGAGATTGACGAAAATGCACATCGACAGTCACAGAAGATCCAAAAAGCTGCTCAATTCCATCTCAGGCTGTTCATCCCGGTCAAGCCAGTGATAGCAACGTTGTTTTCCAGTGTTCTTTCAAATTCACTGGACAAACAGTGAGACCCATCTTTATTAAAGGTAACTTTCTAGCAGGAGGTTAATTGTGTGTGTGGGGGGGGGGGGGGGGTTGTTTTGTTTTGGGGTTTGGGGGGGGGGGGGGGGGGTCTGGTGGATTCAGCAAGCTCTGAAGGAAAAGCCAACAAACCGAAAAGACCTAAGAGCTCAGGGAGAACGTCACCACTTTCCCATAAAAGACAGCTAATAAATTTGATTAAAGAAATAGCCGTGTAATTTCTACAAGTCGTAAAAATCAATGGGCCGGCCAATTCTCGCCTCTAACCTGTGCATACACACAAAAGGAATCGGTGGCGTATGAGGCAAAGCGTGTCATTGTTTGACTTCCTTTTGTCTGCCGGTGATGAAACTGGTCTGATCCTGTTATATCCTTTGTGAGAATGATGAGGCTATTTAGTAGACGTCTTTTTTTTTTTCACCCCGTATCAAATGAAAAATGTTCCTCTTTAATGTCAAACAAAATGAATTCTCCACTGCTCATTAAATAATCCCACTTATTCCTTCCATCGAGTCTCAGGAAAAAATGCATGCAGTTGTTGCGCCCGATCATAAATTCCCAACACGCGCGCACAATTAATATTCAGTGGTCACAGGGAACAAGCTTTTCATGAATTTGTGTAATTAAAGACTTCTCTGGAATTTTAACTTTCTGAAAGAAAATGGCCAGCACTGCCACTGTGACTGATGTAGTAGACCTACTATCTAATGGCCACTGCACATGATCCATTTTTTCTTTTTTTGTTAATACATATCTCCTTTATGAATTTTCATCTAACTTTCAGGATGCCTGAAACCTTTTCAACTCCAAAAAGTGAAATCAACTGAAATGTATCACTCCCATTACTTTGACATGCATAACTAATAAGGAACACAGAATACACGACTGACAAATTTGGCCCTGAAATCAAACTATGGTGTTTTAGAAAAAGATGTGCTGAGTTGCCAACAAGTATTGGCATTGAGAAAGATGCAGACATAAAATCTTCTGCCCTAACCATGTGTTTGATTTGAGAGCATGGTGTAGACAGCGAGCTAAACAATCCTTCAATAAAAAAACACCAAGATGAGAATCCACCGTTTGGTATTTTATGCAAGTCTTTGTTGTCTTTCTCCCGCTGTTATGATTCAAAATGGCGACCCCACTGAGTTTTTGGGTGGATTTAACTACTTCCGTCACTAGGGGCACTGCACTGTAATGCAATCACCAGGGGGCAGAATATAAAAAAAATCTACAATATAGTCTATAGTATAGACTATAGTCTATACTGTAGTTTTACATAGATGAGTGATGTTTTTCAGGTAGTCTTCAGAATTCTCCTTCATGCCCAACTTCAGTGACTGCTTTTTCCCCCCAATATTATTATTTTTTTTCAACCTCTTGAGTCCCACCTTTGATCTGTAAAGCTTCAATTTAACATCAGTGTCAACTTAACAACAGTGTCTTAGTAAGAAGTCAAAATGGACAGTGGCATAATACGAAAATGTTTCATGGCAGTGTAATAATGTAATAATAACTAAGCCTTATACATTCGCAAAATAACTGATCAAATCTTATTGACGTTTTGATAATCAAAGGACTGTGATTGGTCAGCCACCAGTTCAAGGAGTGCCCCGCCTACCACCGGAAAACAGCTGATATCACCTCCAGTATCCCCGCGGCCCTCACGAGGACCAGCATTTTGGAAAATGGATGGAAGAATAGATATTCAAATGACTCTTCAGACTGTTCGCAGAGACCGGCACAATTTCTCTCTAAATATGTTTTTTTTTTGTTTGTTGCCCCCCCCCCCCCAAATTTGGTCTGCCGCCTGAAGCATCGCAGGGGCACAGGAGTGTTATAAAGCTGTTGCAAAAAAGCAACTGGCAATAACGTGCGATGGCAAGCCTGTGATAAGGGATTTGTCGCAAAAGATCAATGAACCTTATCATATAGGATGCATAATTAGCTTCCGTAATGAACCTCAGATTGAGATGGTAAACTAATCAAAGTGAAAGCATTTCGGTGACTACCTTCATTATCAAGACTCCGGGGAAACACTTCAAGCCTCTGACAACTTTTGGGAAAACACTACGCGTTTGTCTAAGTGTCACTGTTTTGTATGAGAATATATTACAGGATGTCACAGCACAAATACATCTTCGGTGCAAGCCTTTACTTTTGGAATATAATCACAGAAGAGCTCTTGAAATTTATCAACATTAAATATTTCAAACAAGTCATTAAGAGTCAAGGCTCACTCATTATAAATCATGACTTGCGTAATTATGTATGTGTCAATTATCCCAAAGACGCTTAACTCGTCTCGAAATCAGAACACTTAAGGGGTTACATAGATTAATGCGCTGTCCCCTGGGTTGGGAAAATAAAGATTCATTAATTTGAAAAAAATAATAATAATTGTGCTTGTTGTATCTCGTCAAGAGCCACAGATCACAACACCAACATCCATTTATCAATTTTCTATAGACGCACGGGAGTGATCCGAGTCTCTTAATTTTTAATATTCTCAATTCTTCACAAGTGAATTTGACGAGGAGCCATTCCACGTTGGCTACTCGCTTGAGAACAACTGCAGTTCCTGTGCATCGTATTTATGTTTCCATTGTCTCACATTAAGGCTTGCCGCTGAAAGAAGTCTCTAAAACCAGGTAGGGCTCACCGGTAAAATGTGCGTATTCATGATAAGGCTTGGATCTTTTTTTAAGAAGAAATGGCTAAAAATACAACAATGGTAGGGGAGACGGCTAAATCTTGGATTAGAGTTCCCTTTCAACGCAGACTGTGCATTGGTAGAAAGTGAATACAAGACTTCCATTGGCACTGATAAGGAAGAATTCTGGATTACATGCGGTATCGTTTACACTGAAGGATATATACGGATTAGTCTAATTCAATGTTCCACAGATCTCTCCAGCAGAGGATTTGTTACGTCAAGCCTTGGAAACACAAACGCCGCTGCGTCGGTGCTGTTTGTGAATGACATGTTTTAAGTATGAGTTGACAGGCCGATTTGGGAAATGCGCTGAAACTCTTGTGTCCGCACTTTCAATTCTAAGTGTCTTAATTGAGCCTCGAGGTCATTACAACAATTTGTTTACGTATGTCTGTCATGAAAATATGTCATTCGTTTCAATCTAAGCATGTGAGTGGCTGAGTATCCGATGCTTGCTCATAACTCAAACTATTGCCTCACAAGCTGGTGGATCAGATGTTTCACATGTCTCTAAACTCAACAGGATAACATTGCAACAAAATTGCAGTCGCCGCTCTGCTGGGTCATGATGACAGCTCATCAATCAGTCAGATCAGAATCCCACTTGACCTTTTGACCTTTGAGACAAGCAGGCAGGTGGGTCTGCCTCTCATGGGAGCCCTTATGCATGTGTTTAGTCAGTCTGTCAGTCAGAAAGCATCTGCCTTCCAGTCAGGAAATACAATATGTAATATTAAAAAGAGTAGCGCCCTTTGCTACCTGCCTAGTGCGGCTGCCCTACGAGCAGAGGAACGCGATTGAAGTCGACCGTGGAATATTTCGGTTAATGCCCTGCATCTACTCGAGGAAAAAAAAAAAGGATGTTAATCTGAAGGCCTGCATAAAAGGATTACGGATTGACGATTTATACACTTTACCACATATCGTTTAAGTCTCCGTGTTTTCCCGCCTTAAGAATTGATGATAAACATTCTCTGGGGGGTTTTCATTCCCCAGTTTTTCATTCACCCAGGAGACTCCGGCGTTGAGTCTTGGTCTTGGTGTACGGTATGTTGGCTCAAAGTCTAGGGATTGACTTTACATTGGTTCATGGGGACCTTCTAATTGTAATTTGATTTCGGTTTATGTGGTCTTCAAGTATTGATCTTCCAGTTGTCTGCGGTTGTGTTGCCTCAAAGTCTTGGCATTGACTTGGTCTTGATGTGGTTTTAACTTGTAATTAGCTTGGTCTCAACTCTTTAGTTTTAATGTATGGTTAAATTATTGGACTAGTATGTGGTCTTAAATTCCCCAACTTCACTTTGTCTCGGTTTATGCAAACTGAAACAACTTGGTCTTGACTTTGTCTCAACTTCTCAAGGTCTTGGCTTGATTTGGTCTTGGTTGTAAGTCGTCTTTCAGTCTTCATCAAGTCTCAACGTCTTAGACTTCACTTGATCTCAGTTTATGCTGTATCAAAGTCTGGGTTTTGACTAGGTCTTTGTTTATGTGGTCTTAATTTGCAAGTCCTCTATGGTTTTGGTTGATGTCTTAAAATATTTGCTTCACTTTATCTCCAATCAAAGTATTGGTCATAACTTGATCTCACTTGATGCGGGTTTAGGTTATTGTTTTTTTTTTTTTACTTTAACACTGTTTTTTGTTATGTTTCAGTCTTTGACTTGAATTGCTTTTGGTTTACGTGATACTAAAATTTTGGTCTTGACAAGGTCTCAAATCCTTAACAGTCCACCATTTGAGTTCAACCGTTGAGATGGTATGAACCGCGTTCAAACGTTGCAGTTGATTTGTAAGAACTCTCCCCGTCCATCGTCAATCGCACTTGTCATGGGTGGTCAACAAACTGGTGCCTATCCCAGCCAATTGCACGGAAGAAATTATCAAGAAACCAAACTGACCTTATGTACGTTTATATACAGAAGAGTCCTCGAACCAGGGAACAGTATCAATATACACTTTTGTCCCGGGAGATCTACAGAGGTGGTCTGTGAGCATGTGCGTGTATTGATCAAGCCTCCTGCAGTCAAATTGGATCATTTCCTTTTAACTGCGAGTCATAAGCGAAGGACACTGTAGGGACCCATCACAAATGCAGCAAGGGGAGTAGACAAAGTGAACAGTAGGGACATTCAACTGGTTTGTTTGTGAAACGCCGTTTCACAGCCCTCATCGTTGTTCCCTTTGGCAGCTTGTTTTTCCATTCAGGTCAATTTTTCTTGTGAGCTTCTTTCAGGATATGCTTTGAGTTCCATCAAATATGAAATATATGAAATGAAAATTTGTGGTTTGGGGCCGGGAGATGATCACTTTTATTCATCTGAAGTGACTATCCCTGCGATGGCGGACGGTGTACAATTCCATGTGATAAGGGGGGCTGGAAATCTTTCGAGAGTCTCTGATTTGACCTTGACGCCTTCCCTCTCAGCCCAAGAGTGAAGCATATCATCCATTCAGCAGTTTGCCATCATCTATGTTGATGCTCTGATGTTTCAAATGACAAATTTCCTTCGGCCGGGTTTCAATTACAACTTTAATGTCAAGATATGAAGCAATAGCCACATGCTGTGTGGAACTTCATGACAACATGTTCAGTACCGTGACTGATTTACTTACAGTAACGCAGACAACATAGCTCCAAACCGTGAAATCCCTTTAGCACTCTAATGCTATTTAAGGGAGCATCTTGGGTAAAACAAGCACAGCAATATTGTTACATTGCTGCGCATGCATGGATTCACCTGATGATGAGAGACAGTCACAAGGGCCCGTTTGTGTTTTAATGCAAACTATCGATCTGTGCTCTCTACAATGTATATAATGGCCTCTCCACGGGTATATGCTATTCATCAGACTGCTGATAGATTGCGCCATGGGGTTCGGTTCCCGAGGAAAAACAATATGCAGATTTTGCTGAATGGCAGAAACCTCTGCTGACACAAGTACAAATTAAAGGATTAAATGGGTCAATTCATTCTGATAGCTGAAGAGTCAGGGCACCACAGATTTTTTTTCTTTTCCCCCCCACACGACAAAGTGACCCTCATTTAGGCTTATCTGAACTGCTTATCCTCACATGGGTTGCAGGTGTGCCGGAGTTTTTATTCCAGCTGTTTTCTGGCAATCGGCAGAGTGCACCCTGTGAGCTGGTTGCCAGCCAATCGCAGGGCACACAACAACTATCCCCACTCACAGTCACCCCTGTGGACAATTTAGTGTTTCATTAACCTACCATGCATTTTGGGGAAATGTGGGAAGATACCGGAGTACCCGGAGAAAACCCACGCAGGCACGCTGAGAACATGCAAACTCCACACATGGAACTCTGCACCTCTGCACTGTGAGGCGGTCGTGCTAACTAGTCGACCGCCAGGCCCCCCCAATGAAAAACAAAACTATAAATGGAACTCCACAAGGTTGGGGCCACACCAAATATCTGATTTCAAACTCTGTAGACTCGCATGGAATCCTTTGTCTGTTGCATATTCCAACTTTTGTGCTGCCCTGACAGGTATGGAGGAACGGGGGACGGTTTAAGATAAGGTTTGATTGCTATTGTTGGTGTTGTCAATGGACATCAAACTTTCTTTCATAAAATAAAATATTTTACCTAAACTAACTATCTGACATTGTCATTGAACAACAGTGAGCTAAGATCTAAGATCCTCTGAAAAACCAATGGCTTGACCAGGTCAATAATTGAAAGACAATGCCGTAACTTTACTGTGGCCGGTGGTGGCGATCCAGAGAAAATTATGATTCCAAAAATGTGCCGGCTTACTGCCTCGCAGGACTTCTTAAGTCACTCAAAAGATAAAGAAATTTAATTGACTTGCTGACTTTGGCTCTTAGATGTGGGGTTTGTCGGGGATCATTTAAAAATGACTTCGCCCTTAGCGACTGTCTAAGCGATAAATTAAGCTTGTTGGTGTTAAGATGCGACAAGTCAGTTTGTTCAAGGTGGAATTTGTAATGTTTGCACTTTCTGTAAAGGATTTTTTTAAATTCTTTGATGACGAGCAACCATCAAGACTTGAATTAATCAGGGGCAACAATACCGGCAGAAAGTCCTAAACATACATGGATGTAACTGCTGGTTTACTTTAAATTTGACATTTGGAGGTACTTGAAGTGTAATGAAATGAATACACATCAAATCAGGTTCCTTTCAAACAAACAGCCTGTGCCAGTTCCATGAGGTTTCTAACTGCTGGTTGATTTGCAATTGAAGATGAAAGCAGAAAATGTTCATTTATTCTCCAGTGGAACTCAAATAAGGATAATTGGTGGGGGTGGGGTGTTCCCCAGCATTTTTACAACACTTTCAGTGTGGCAGGCACGGTGTTTACTCTCATAGCTCAAACTCATTAAAACAATCTAAAAGCCACATAATAATATGGTCCAAAACTAAATGTGAAATATGTGCTAGGTCCCAACTCACACAGAGATGGTGCACTTTTAAAGGGCGTAATCAAAAGACCCCAAAGCAAAACATGCTCACTGTGACAACAGTGTAGCCAAATGTTTACAGCTCTGTGTGTGCACCCGTTTTTGATACAGGGAGTCACAAAGCAAACTAAAAAGTGGCACAATTAGAGAATGACACATGGACCGAAACGCAGCAGCACTTTGTGACACCTGCCGGCTTATATACTCACGTGAAGCGTGCCCATTATTTGGTGGCCTTTAAAATTAGCATGGTGTCCTCAATCGTCTGTATGGTGCGGCACTTGCATGGGACCCCCCGCCAAAAAAAACCCCAACAACAACAACAGCAAAAACCTGTCAAATTCATTTGCAAGTAAGACCAAAGATACATCAATTAAACCAGTTAAATGTACCGGTAATTATACGAATGGGCTCCTGGCCACTTTGTACAGGGAAAAGTTGACCATCGGGACTAAAAGATTGAGCTCCTCTTTTATAAAGTATAGTTACAGTAAACTAGGCAAGTGTTGCATCAAAGGAAACAGACTCTTTGTGTTTGGTGAAAACATTTCACCTTTACTCAAAAAAAGTCTTCAAGTCCACATACAAACGGAACAAATCTATTCATTATTTGGAGTGTAAAAGAGTTTTCTATAAACATGGATTTGATATTAGAAATGTGCAAGTCCACAAAAGCGCCCAAACACTGGACTCAAGGACCTGCGGTCAAGCTAGGCAAGCGAGGCAGTGCCGCCCTGTCCCCTCTCTTGCATGTAAACAGTAAAATAACAACAATCACCACCACCTCATTATGATGATTACTTTCCATTTTAGTTCTCTGGTCCATGCTTTACATTGTTTTCTTTTCAATCTAATGATGTCAATGAATTCATCAATAAAATAGCAGAATTTGTGTGACTCAAGTAACAACACACACATGAATTGACACAGGGAGTTAATGACCTAAAAAAAAACATTTAAGTACTTATTGCGACATGTTTCATGTTTTACAGCACATACTGACATTCATCAGTCTGTCTAATATATTTAATGAAAATGTGTGACATTTTTGTCTTTGTGACTTCAGATCATGTATGTTGTTCGACACGGTGACACAGCGTGTGGCTCACCATCCACCTTTAATTTAACTTTTGATCATAGACACTCTATTCCCATAACGATGAAGACTTTTTGGCTTTTTATCACAAGGCGGCTCAATGCTGAATTTGTACAAGTGAGACAGCAGCTGCGGTGTTAATCAGATGACCTTGCATTAAGCATTTACTTTATCTGTGCTGCACAATTTCTTTTCCTTTTGTAAGATTAGAACTAAAAAGACAACTCTTGGTGTCTCCCAATGTTTAGAGGACAAATATTCCCTCAGCATACTGGTAGTCACGACACGATTATCATTTCAATCATCAAATTCGGATCGTAATGTTGAAGGTGTGTCACATATTTTATCTGGCGTCTGCTGCTTGCCTTTCACATGATTTGTTTCATTTCTTTCATGCGTGTCCGGGTTATCAAGCTGCAAATATGGAAGTGAATGCATGAGTCACACGTGCTGGAAAGGAAACCTTGTTGACCAGCGCAGCCATCAGCGAGACGACTTTCATTTCCCAAAAAGGTATTAAGCATCCAATGAGATGCAAAAACCAGCCAGTTGTACTCCATGGTGCATATTTGTGCATGTGTGCGTGTACGCAACACAAAATGAGATTATTTGCATGCATGTGGGTTTGGGTGTTGGAAGAGGGAGGCAATGTTACGCCTATTTTCTAATGCATGAGGTCAGACTTCAGTGAGAGCAATCATCAGTTTCCGAACTGGAGCTTCCACACTCTCATCCTTTGTCTCACTTTGGAGCACCCACTCTGCCTCGGTTCAAAGCATAGTCTCTTTTTAAACCCTAGTTGTGCTTCACCGAAATTGTAATTACACCATTGCACACACACACTGTACTTGGGTAGGTTTTCTGCAGGGATTCTGGCTTCTTCTCATATGCCCAAAAAACATGCATGTTAAGTTCATCAAAGGCTCTCGTATGAATGCCAGTGCGAAAGCCAAATGGCTGCAATTGGATGGCGACCAGTCGTGGGTGTTTCTCCCTTCTCATCTAAACTCAGCCCGTATGGTCTCCAACTGACCTGCTACCATAATTATTTATTCCAAAGTGATGTTAAATGACTCCATCGATCTGCGGTGAGAGCTAAAATGTAAGATGAGAAAAGTGGAAAATGCAAAGAGCATTACCACAACAACCAAAGAGTTTGCCAACTGAGTAGCATTTAGTACTCCTGAAATGTGATGTCATGCAACTCCATAGAAGGATTAAAAAAAAGCACAGAGGCCATTGTCAAGGTTTGGACTAGTGAAGGATGTTGTTCCGAGAAGCAGGGGTGAAGAGGAATCACTCTCACTATATGCAGTGACTCATCCTCAAGTGAGACTGTAGTATAAAGATCGTTTGAAACCCTTCCTTGAAGAAAAATAATAAAGTTGAACTTCAGTTCACGAGCGACTGTTTCCACAGACAAATCGACTTACGAACAAGAACCTTTAACAAATATAGCATCAGTTTACGAAATATACTTCAGTTTTGGTCACGGGCATTGGATCATTTTATTTTTTGCTCTAAATTAGCCCTCAGTATGGCTCTCAAGAAACTGTGCTGCAAGGACGCCCGATTGTATTTCAAGGAATGTTAAAGAAAAACAAAACAAAAAAAAGGAAGTAGCCAAACATGGAAACAATATTTTGTGTATCTGATCCGGCTACGTAGTTCGGTCTGGCGAAATCTATCATCTGTGATGGGAGCAGCTGCGGTGCAGGCGGGTCATACGGTGGGGGTCTGGCAAAGGGTCTGACAGCTCAGTAGAAAGCACCTGCTCGGAATATCGAATCAGCGAGCTTAAACACGTCTGTGCTCTGTATTGTTCATAACAAAGAGCAATATAAAGGGTTCTTTTACACCACACCCCCAAAACAAGGGAAACCTAAGTCTGTTCTGGGCCTGGAGCGCACTTATTATATTTGTTCCTTATTTTCATGGGGGGAAAAAAATAAAATATTCGCTCGCAAACAGCTTTGACACAAAGTTTGTGAAGTGAGCTTCCACTGTGCAGTACGTGTGCATGCCTCTTAACATCCAGTGTGTGTCTTGCTTTTATGTGTCAGCTCACCTTGTCCACAGTACAGATGAACGAATGTCAGAAAGCACAAAAAGCCCCCAAAAATACAGCAAGAGAAGAGAGCGGGAGTGAATAAACAGGGCAACAGATGAACAACAGGCGATGAGGAACAGAAAGGAAGAAAAGAAGCTGAGGACACTAGAGAGACATCGATTCGAGAAAGAAACAGGAGGAAGGAACATCGGTGCACAAATCCAGAGCCGTAACTAAAAACAGCAGACCAACAAGAATGGAAAAGGCAAGTTAACGTGTTGACCCAGATGGGCACATAAACAGAAAGACCAATCGTGTCAAAGCTTTGGCACACAAGAAGGCTGTCAAAATAGGGCTTCGGTGCAGAGGGCACCGCAAATGATCGAAGAATCTCACAACAAGAGCCAATAAAGATGCTCTTTTTTTTGTGTGTGTCAATCTGACCTTAAAAAAAGGGGGTCAGGCCAGAAATTGGACAACTACACTGACATTGACCGCAGTGTCAGCAAACGTGATCATCTGCCAAACTCAACATCGAATGAGCCAATCTCAGGCTGGCACCAACTTGAACACCTCAAAAGATGCCCATCGAATACTGTACATATTTTATGTGGCCCGCAAAAGCAAATTATTTGCAGTGACATCATGTTTCTTGCTCTCATACAAAAATTGCAAATTATCTTCATTTTTGAAAACATTGGGATTTTGCAAGCATTTTTTTTTTTGCGCTCACAATCCCCACTTTAAAAAAAAAAAAATTTTTTTTGGGCCTCGGATTTCAAAACGAGTTATTCCTCAATTTGTTGTGTTTATGTAATATGAGGGTGTCAAACATTTATTTGGGTTCACATAACAGCCCTCCAGAGGAAAGCATAAGTACGATGTGTCCTTTGACAAAAATAAGTTTGACACCTCAGATTTACAGGATCAAACGAAGGACTTTTCAGTGTTGCATTGATTGTATGTGTGCTCTCTACAATGTCAATGAGTGTGAATATTAGTATGGATAGTTGTTAATCAATGTGATGAACTGGTGACCCTTTTCAGGGTGTACCCTGCCTCTCGTCCAAGTTCAATTTTGATCGATTTCACCTGAGGACAAGCCCCCCAGAGTGGATGGATGGATGTGTACTTATATGCAAATTCTCCAACTAACTAAAAACCTGTAAAACAAAACATAACCTCGATTGACCTTGATTCTTGACAGTCTCGTTGGTCCTATGAACTGTTGTACCAGAGGCAACTGCGGGCAACAGGGGGTTTGCCAAACATGCACCGCGGCAAGGTATCGGTTCAGGGCACCTTGGCAGTCAAAGCCAAATGCAGAGAATAAGAGCTTTAGGAGCAGGTTGCCATGGAAGCTGTGCCAAGGAGAAGGCAACATGGTCCAGGCAGGCGCAGGGCATATCTGCGTCCTGCAGCCTGATTTCTGGAGAGCGTGGAGGGGATGTCTAAACATGTGGCTGAAGACGCTACGGGGAAAAACACATGTAAATGGGCCAGGTATTGACTGTTATGTGACATTTGACGCCATATAACCACATAGAAATTGAAATTTGAAGTACAGTAAATACTGTTAATCGTACATACAGGGGGGAAAAACTGTTGCTTATTAAAAAAGTCCAAATTATTAGTCAGTGGAGTGGGGACTCAGTTCACCTCAATCGTGTTTTTCAATCAGTCATACATAGATGAAAATATGCAAGCCATTCATATAAAGTATCCATCCAATTTCGACAGTGCCGATAGCGGTCAAATAGGTTGGTGACGCACTTGATTGGTGGCCAGTCAATTACAACAGTGGTTGAACTTTGCGTTGAATGAAAACGATCAAAATAAATATATAAATAGAAAATCCAGCCACTATCAGAGCAAACGACAACGCATATAAAATAAGAGACTCTCTGGTTTGACTGCACCTGGTCCATTGTGAGAAAATTTGAGGACAGTGATTTGTAATGACAATTGGGCTTGTTTGCCAACAGTGTTTCAGCATCTTAGTATCACAGTTGAACAGAGACACCAAAATGGGCACTCATAATGTCATGGCTGGTCCCGGGAGGTGCGGCCTTTCAGCAGGGAGCAAATACTCAATACTCAACTTGTGGCTGGGAAGGACAATTTAGCATAACAACAACGAGGCAGAGCTCATCCGTGCGAAGAAGTCTTGGAAAAGAAGCCACGAGCAAAAAATAGAGCAAAAATCGTTTACCTGCTCTGACACTTACAAACCTTGAAGCTAGGGGCTAAATTTAGCTTTTTAGTATGTATTAAATCACAAAAAGTGTGTCTTTAACACGGTGGAAAATAAGAGTATCAAATGTGAAAATGAGCACATAAAGCCAACGGTGCTTCCGTGAGTGACTTACGGTGTGTCCTAATGTCATCCGACCCCATCACCAAAAGATAAAAAGTCACCAGGAAGAGATTCCATAAATCGCGACGCATGAAAACTGTGCTGTGAGGAACAATCTGACCTGTGACTACAAACCTGGTAAGAATAAAGACCCATTGTGGTATAGATTCAAGGCTAGCCTATTTGAAAACACGACTGTGAGCACAGTCTCTGTTCTGGGCAAAGGTCAATGGGATGTAAAACCACCATGTTTTCTTCCGGTGGAGAATGAGTTAAATTGTGTCCTTAAATCTATAAAAGTAGTGAAAGAGCAGATGCCTTCTTTAGTGTTCATCAGTAGTCTTCTAAGTGCATATGGATTTCAAGAGGAAGAAAAATAGGGGAGAGAAGACAGGTGAATGACTGATTCGATACTTCAGTGCAGTGGAACACTGACATGATTGTGAGGGCAATTTAGCACATAAATACCGGCCTTAGCGGAACAGGTTCAAAAAGTGCAGCGGTGTAAGACGAGAGGTTGTAGTGGGCAAGAGGAAATTTAATTAAGCCTCATCCTGGAGCAATCTCAACGGATGCAAAGTGGATTGTATGCACAACTGATCCACGGAAAGTAAAAGCAGCATTTGCGTAAGAGAAAACAATCATAATGAACAGTCACGTCATCTTTAAAACTAAAATAAAGTTGGAAGGGGTTAGCGGGGAAGTGGGTATAAATTAGGGGTCTGAAAAGTGGGGTAAATTTTGACTGAATATTATTGTGATATTTTGCTGGCTTGGGACTTTGGTCTGTGCTGTATAATCTCTTCCAACCCTTGCAAAGATTGCCGTTTTATGTACGGGTGAATAAAGTAATGTTGTCCACAGCATATAGGATGAAAATGATATTTTCAAGATGCAATTTTAATCGACATATTGAATTATCTCAGTGCCCTGATCAGGAAAGGAAAATCTTGCAGCAACACGTCATACAAAAGAAACACGTATTTTCTCCAGCTCTGTATCTTCGTTATTAGCACAGTCACCTCACTGTTCAGTTTGTGGGATTCAATCTCGAGACCAGCCTTCCTGTGTGGACTTTTAGGGATGTTTTTGAACACAGGGACACTAATTGTACCGGTTCACATACAGTAGGTGACTTTGTTCAACTGGCACTACAGGACCTACAATTGACACTTCCAGAGTGTAGTCCGCCTTTTTGTATCAAGTCAAAATGGACGAATGAACAAACAACCTTTTCAACCAAGAAGAGTCTATTTGTGTCAATTCAACATTTTACAATGATACAGATGACTGAGAAAGTACACAGACATGGTTTTGAAAGCACCCTACTTTCACAACCAACAGGAATAGAACAAAAGGGAGTTTAGGAAGCAAATGTCACTTCCACACCATGAGAAAAGTGACTGCCCGCTGAAACAACATCTACTGCCTCAAATGATCCCCCTCAGTACAACACAAAGGGCAGTGACAGAGGGCCCGCAGGCAGACATTCAACATAACCACCGTGTCCACTAAAAGATGTGCATCCTCATTGCATGAGGTGCAAAAAGTAGATATTTAAAAATATATATATCTAGCCCAGAGCCCTGATGTGCCACTCAAATGATGACTGCAGCATCTGTGACCACATTACAAACGTTGTCATGATCCATCAGACGGCGACGCTCCTGAGTGCCTCAGGCGACCTGAAGGGCTAGCTCCTTCAGGAACGAAGTTTACGAGAGCTAGGCTGCGCTCCTCACGCCGATAACAAATGAGAAAGGACTCCGTAATTGTGGCAGATGGTAAGCCACCATGATGAGGACATAGTTGCAGTAAGTCTGGGGTATTAGCTAAAGCTCATTTCAGTGTCTGCAACATGCGATGGATCCATTCTACCTGGGGCAACATCTTCAAAGTAACCTCTGGAATCCCCATCAACCCCTTGTTAAATTGGACCGTCTAGTCATTAGAAGCTTTCCTGGTTGCATCACATGTTCCGACACTGACGTGATGCTAGTTCGCTACATGTGAGCATTTGTCATGACAGAAGTTTTAAAGTCAAAAGAAGCTTAACATATCAGCTCTTAGAAGCCCAGATGAGTTAAAATTTTAAAAAAGGAAGCCATGAGTCACTGATTGTACTGTATTTAATTCGCATGACTTTAAAGCATTTGAGGGTTGGCTCTCTGTCGTCTGCATTTTGCTCTTTACAGCTAAGCTAGGCTCCAGTCCAGAATATGGATGGAGGGTTGGATGGAGATTTTAAATGCGCGTTATGACATCAACTGTCTTCAGATGCAGCCTCCAAAGGATGTAACAAGTAAAGGAAAAATGATTCTTCTGCGGAAACAAGGGAATTCAAATAAATAGAATTGTTTCTTCTTGTTGACCTATTTCTATACATAATTTTCAAGGCTAACTTGTGGCAAAAATCTGGTGGGGTGGCTAACATCCATGTTACCGGTCCTGATATCTCCTTTGGCAGTCTACTCACTGTTGTGTCGTTGAATGTTTCATTCAAAAGAAAACCTCTTTTGAGTGAACCTGAGGAGGACGACCAGTTCAGTTAGCGTATGTACTGCCACGCTGTTCTCATTCGCCAAAAGGTGGTTTATCGGAAGAGCTTTGTGCAGGTCATTCCAGTTCATTCCCATGAAATTCTCCCCCATGTCTTTATGGATCTTGCTTTCTGCACTGGTGCAGAATCATGTTGGGACAGGAAGGGGACATCCCCCAAACTCTTCCCCCAAAGTTGGGAGCGTGGAATTGTCTAAAATATTAGTTCCATTGAAAGTGACTGAATGTTGATCATAACATGAGGTTTATGCGGATCATTAAACTTAACAATCAGTATGTAATCCCTTTTGAAATCGGTGGGTTGTTTTTATATTGAATTCTTCTGTGTTATCGTAAAATTGGGCAATCTTCTGAAAAAGAAATTATACGGAAAGGCTCAGTGAAATGAGAGAAGACTATTTGACATAGTGGAAGTTGGCATGGAGGCTTGTACAGTTAAAATGCATCAGTGATATTTTGCTTATGGAGAATTGGTATTATTAAACCGTTGATCAGCGTAATAGTGGTATTTTTGATCCTACAGAGAATAAAACAATGAAAACCAATGCTGCGGTGATTGATTATCGTGGAGCTCTCAGCTCTGGGCATCAGCTTTCTCCTCTTTGTCATTGCAGTATTTGGGAAGTCTGGGTTTAGGTAGACATGGGGGCACTTTAGGGATTTGGTACAGGGACGAATGGCAGTTCTCTCCTAAATCAGGATTTCACCACAAGGGGAGTCAGTGTTTCTCCTCTAGGTTTCTCTCTACGATGGGCCTTCTCCATTTCGATTTTTTGCTTCAGCTTCAGCTTCTCCGCAATTTTTTTTCCTCCCTCCCACGTCTCTGCCGGGGACTCCAACGCTCCCAAAAAAATAATAAAAATCACCAGATTGTTGTGCCTGCGTTGTCCTTCCAGATATTCCATCTTGTCTGTGACATCCAGCTTGATGTCACAGACCTTGATCATATCTGATTTCACTGAGATGCATTGTTCAGTTTGTTCGGTGTTTTGATACTGTCCACGTCCTTTGCAGGCTTGTTTTTACTGCCCAGATCTCCTTTGATAATGCATCCATTGTTTGTCATTTTTACAAAGCTTTTGAAGTTGTTCCGTTACCGTAGCAGCACCTTGAACATGTCTTTCTGCTGCGACAGTCACTCATTATTGTGAGTTAGTGTCACATACTCCTCGTTGGGTTATCACCTCGGCTTGTTGCGTGTTTGGCGACATCTGTGAGCACGGCGCTTCCCTTACGCACGTGAACTCAGTCAGTGGCCGTTGTTGATAGCCGAGCCCCTACCTTAAGTCGAAAGCTGCCTCTCATCTGGTCTCATCCAAAACCCCTCACCCTTAGTTACCCAGAGTCTGTATGCACAAACATGCAGTGTCGCTTCCAATTCTATCTTGAGAATTCAAACAGCACACTGCCACTGCCGGCTGCACTCTTCAGCCCTCGCACTCATTCTCCAGCTCTCGTCCTTCTGCTATCACTCTGCATCACGACTAGCCGATTAAAAAATAAATAAAATCTCAAGATCCCATGCCCGCTAAGAGTCACAGGAATTCAGCCAAATTTGTGCTAATTAGCCATTTTAGGGTCATGTTTTATTTTCCAGGAGTCCATTAAAAAGGAACTCATCCTTGAGATTTTGTCTCATTGCGAACAAATTTAAACGACTTAGGACAACTGAGTAATTTGATCATTGTGTGCGTTTGACGTACGGTTTTGAAAGTTTGATGACAAAACTCAAATGAATAACTCAACCATAATTCATGTTATTAAATGTTGCCACGGGAGCCAGTTTCCCTGAGCCACACGGATTTGCCATGCTGAACTATTAGTTTAGACTATTTGAGTTTAGACTCAGAAAACCATCTCAAAAGTGTGATTTCCATGCCTTTTTGGCCATTTTCAAGCGAACACTCGGAAAATCCCATTAAAAAAAAAATGTTTAAAACAAAAATGCTTTGGACTTTTGTTTTCAACTGACTGATGAAATCACAACTATTAGAACGATGACAACACAAGAAGGCTAAGAGTGGCTGCGTGTGGAGAGAAGTGAGAGTGAAAACTGAATGATAATTCTGATCGATTTTCTATTTGGAATCAAAATGAAAGACCCCTGGCCTCTAATAAAAAGTCTGCAACCTATGTAGTGGAGGATACACACTCGGTGTGCAAGGCTGGTTATGTGCAGGTCACAGCCTAATGGTTGTACAGTCAATAAATCTTCTACTCCCACTCCAATAAGTTTAAGTGGTATCTTGGCAACTGCGAAGCATTGCCATAATAATACTGTAGCTTTAGGCAATGGTTTGCAGAGACTGGTAGTTTTCATTAAGTAACACACCTTCAGAGGGCACACACTCCAACGGCATTGCAAACAGAGCCCAAATTTGCCGTGAGGACTAATTAAAGCCTTCACTTTAAATGGTCAGTGATTCTAATCTGTTCGGAGACAAACAATATTTTTCACAAACTTTCCAATCACTATTAAAATGACGTTACGTGATGCATGGGTGGCCTCCTGCGCAAGCAAGAGAGGCCGATGATAGATTGTGTTGAATGGAGATGAGATGACAGAGCAGGGCTGTTTGAATTGAGGTGAAAAGCTGCTGCGAGTCGTGGCCTAACGCGACATAAATACTATTATCGTGGCAGGCAGTGTGGGAAAAGTGGACTAATTTATTTTTATTTAGCGAGCGGGCTATTGGCTGAAATCTTGCTTACTGTCGGGTATGAGAAACGAGGTGGTCAAGTCCTTTTATCAATGGCACTGATGCAATGGCAGACTTCCCAGTAGCTCTTTTGTGTCTAGTTTTTAAATGCAGTTTTTATTTACTTTAGTGAAAAGGACAAGTTGGCCACCAAGGCCCATTTTTCACTCCAAAACTTTCTGTGTATGTTTTAATCAGGAAAATGAAACCAGCTTGTATTTTAAATTTTATCAATTTTTTTTTGGAGGAATCAGGAAAAAAATTGCTACTCTAGTAACGCCTCTTCCTGCTCTGCAATGTGGACACGTTCCCCATATCTTGCAGAGGGACTCGATACAATTTATATATTCTAAATGAGGGAATGTACATCGCTTATAATGTCACAAAAGTACAATCACCGGCGTTGATGATTATTCCATGAATTGCTCAAGTAATTGCCAAACCACCATCACATGTCGCATCAATCAAAATATCAGCAAACGTTTTGCGATGTTAGCTCAGTGAGCATTGGGAGAATCATGTCTTTTGCTTTGTCATCTCACATCACTCCGAAATTGGAAACCTCACTCCTTCTAATTGCAGTCAAATTTGATGTAGGGGTAATTCATAGCATGGATAGACAAAATTCTGCATTTCAGCTTGATCAGATCAACGATTGCTGAGATATTGCAATTTATATATATTTTTTCAGTTTTTCGGGGAAAAAAGTGGCGGCCGCTGAATTTCAACTTGAATGAAA
This sequence comes from Hippocampus guttulatus, assembly GCF_054856545.1. Classification (NCBI taxonomy): domain Eukaryota; kingdom Metazoa; phylum Chordata; class Actinopteri; order Syngnathiformes; family Syngnathidae; genus Hippocampus; species Hippocampus guttulatus. Next base: position 12,338,633 of record NC_141265.1, on the reverse strand, counting down.
AGGGAACCTGTCTACATGTTTTTAATATGTTGTAGTTGACATTTAAAGCTATGGGGGGGGTGTTTTTTTTTTTATTTTGGTATTTGTGACCGATATACTGTATATGCCAAAAGATAATTTATGTCAAAAGTACTGTGATGCTTGTTTTTTTTGTTTGTTTGTTGTTTTTTTTTAATTGGATCAATCTCAGAAAAGGCAATTCGAAATGTGGCGGCCATGACCATTTTTGTGAAAAACTGAAGGGAAAAAAAAAAGTGAAACTGCAATACCTCAGAAACCATCAACCAGTGTCATGAAGGGATGACTCTCGAGATTCCTCTACACACAATAAAAAGTGCTGGTGAGACACAAGGGTGGGGTGGAGGGGGTGCATGGCTGTTGTATGAAGTTGTTGTATGATGTAGGAAATCACCAATGACTTGAGGGAATGGGGGTGAGGAGCAGCCACAGGGCTAGATGAAGTATGAATGATGAATCGGGAAGAGAATATTGAATTTCAGTCTCTCCCCCCCCTCCCTTTCTCGATCTGTCTTTTTTGCACACACACAAACAAAGGCAGTATTATGTTTTAATGCGCTTTAATGGGGCCCATTCTCTAGGCTTGGGGTGGGGGGGTGGGGGGTTTAGTGTGACCAATTCATTGCTATGCTGCGCACACAGTCAAGCCGAGGTGATGGGAATTTTGAGGGAGGCAAAACCTGGAGCCAAACAGATGAGGGGATTCAGCCCTTCGTTCCCCTCTCTTGACTTGTATCAGCGAGCGCCTTTGTCTCTCACTTGGCTTTCATTAGTCAGTCAAGAGCCTTCACGCTTCTGCAAGTGAAATGATTGCAATTTTTGGAGACATTGCTCTGCTCTTTTACTTCTATTTTGAAAGTTTATTTCTGTTGTGCAAAATCATGATTGTGAAGAATCACGGTGATGCATCTCAAGATGCATACATCAGGTACAGTATATCGCATGTGCGCATACACCTTAAGAGTGTGTGTGTGTGTGTGTGTGTTTGTACTTGTTTTTGTGTCCTTTACTGTGTTTTATTTCTAATTAGTCTACTCCTACTCGGCATGTATTGTGAATAACTGCTGACAGTTGTAATCACATGAAACATTACTTTTTTTTAAGTCTCTTGATTGTTTTGACTCATTGTTCGAGTAACTGGATGAGTACATTGTAGTGTACATTGGACATGCAGTTGATTTTATTCTACAAATTATGTTCAGTCATTTAAAATGATGCATACACTCTACAGATAGAACTTATTTCGCTCCATATTTTTAAGGCAATTCTACTCCATACCCCCAGCACTGCCGCTCGCAGTCAATCGTCCAGAATGGTGCCCTTAGTTGTGGGTTTAATACGAGTGTTAGACAATTAGCATCATAGAACGATGAATCTGAGAGAATCCAAATCCAATCCGGTCCAACATGCTTGGGGACCACTGCCCTAACACACTGTGCAGAACATGCTCAAGTATCCTGCAAAACCACTTCTCGTCACGACGAACTCTGATGAACTCTAAAGAAGCATTCTCTATTGTGATGTTTGGCAATGGACCATTGCAGTAAGTGAGGATGATTGTGATAGTTGGTCTCTGTAGCCTTCACTCTGTCAAAGATTTTATTGTTCCACGGCAGGATGCAGCAGGCTGCAGGCAAACTTGATCAAAAGACAGATAGTTCACGCCGCCCCTTCTTTGGAAAAACACAGGAGGGCACACAGTAAGTGTATACTCCCACACCCACTGTTTCATTTGGATTTCAAGTGACACACACATCTGTCCAAAACAACGCAATGTTCATTGGTCTGTCTCCACACCAGGTGACTTTGAACCAAAGATGAATCCAACGATCAGGCTGGGAATTCACAGCTAGGAATTTGATTGCCTTTTTTTAAAACAAATCAAACAAATCACAGATTCCCAGATAAGCTTGAAGGGAAGCTAGGATAGATCAAAGACAAAGGCTCCAAAACCCAAGCACCTGTTTAATTTAAGCACATGCTGATATCTTACTTGTCAGATTACTTGGGAGGAGCATGTCATTTCAGTCGTGCAGATGAATGCCACGAGATTGTCCCGAGAGGCTGCCGAGCCTGGCAAAATCCGTCAATTTGTCCCAAACTGGTGTTCCATGAGACCACTCATCATGTACTCAAGTAAAGAGGACCCAAAATCAGATGGTTACTCCAGCATGGCGATATTCTTCTCAACCAGGAACTGCCAGATGCTCAGGGCTTGTGAGCAGACATGTTGTCATAGTAAAGCAACCGCGAGGTGTCATATGGAAGAATGTGATCACTATGACTTAATACTTTGACTGTCTTGCTTTCTTCAGCTATAGTGACATCACTTCCATTTATGGCTTTGATATCCGGTCTCCCGAAGATCCATGACTCATGGACTCAGTTATGAATTTCCCTATTAAGTCTCGTCGCATTGATTTCCTCGCTCGCTGCGCTCATTTTTGACAACCTGACGCAGAAGGTGTGTACTGTGTATAAAACCAAGTGGGAAAATGTTCAATGGCTGCAGAGAGCTGAGGTCACAATCATGTCCTCCAGGGGGGGATTAAAAGGGATAAATTGGTAGTTTGAAGTTTGGGCTCATCATACACTACTGATATGGAAACAGTCAGGCTAAAACTTCATCAAGGTCATTGAAAAGAAGCACATCCAGATTTTTTTTGGCGGTACGCATAACCAAAAGGAAAGATTAATTCGTCACCTCACTGAAAGATAATTGTCTGCTCATGTTTGCCAAAAAGACGGACTTTGTCAAGAAAAGGGAAAAAATATATACAAAAGGGCTTTTAATAAGGCCATTTCTTTTCTGGGAAAATCTATTTAATGCTCGTAGTGCTAACAGTCCAAATCCTGCGCTCGGGATTTTCTATTGCTACGAATTGAGACGGCATAAAATTGGAGGAGAAAGTAAAATTTATACTCTGGAATGATTGAACAAAAGTTGACAGGTTTTGATGGTGTCATTCTTTGGAAGCCAATAAAAGATGGATGTTGACAATATCTAAAACTTTACCCAGTTTATTTTTTGTTTTTGGGCATCTTTTACGGCATAGGCCTTTATTTCTACAAATACATTTTGAAATAATATTGAACCATATTAGTGGTATATTCCAATTCATGCCAAGTGAAAGTGGTGTTTAAAACTAAATAAAAATCATGATGAAGAAACGTTGAGAAACATCAATAACTGAGGCAGATTGGGTAAAACTATTTGCGTAGATACACGCCTCGAATTATCTGCGTATAGCCACAATGACACGTTAGACACGACGTCGTCCTACCGATGCTCTGACACAACAATTTGACATGAAGGCAGTGTAGAGGAGCTTTGAGAGAATGTTTCAGTTCCACTCTTTGGGTTGAAGGCAGCGTTGGCCATGAACACCATCTTGAGAGTTAACCAACTTTAGCGCTAACTTCAAGTTAACCGAGTTTTCAACAAGATTACAGTGCCAATCAAGTTATGTTGACAAAAATAACCACGTTTGGAACAACCGCACGCAGATGATCTTTTGTGGGACACTGATGTCCCCGCAGCACAGTGGGAGGGGATCACTGTCTTAAAAGGATAAAAAAATATTTGGTGGGAATGTGATGACAGATGTGTATACAAATTAGTTTTTATATCTACAGTACATCTGTTGCGTTTTTTAATCAGGTGTCATTGGTAATCTGGAAATGACAGTGCATCACTTTTGTGGAACAAAACAGAAAGTTTACAAATACGCAGTCATAGCGGGATGCGAGGACCAAAAATCGGTAGATGTTGAAATGCAAAACGGATTAGCACAGCTGCTAAAGGTGACTGACATCCTCTGAGATGAGTGCATTGTGCGGACTTGGAAAATTGCTCTCCCATTAAGTGGTTGCGGTCTCTGCAGGACGGTGATAAAATATGAATGGATTAGTTGCTCCATAAGGTACAAAATAGATAGCGGGTTGCCTTTTGAGGAGTTTACTCCGGGCACAATGGTCCCCATAGGAAATTTGTGATAAAAAAAATCCCATCTTGATAGATCACACACTCGTGGAAACTGGAAAGCCATTAGTGTACAACTGACAACACATCAGAATGTCATAACCAGCGTGATCCCAGGATAATACGTGTCAAACACTTTATCCTCAAACGTCTCCAGAGTGTCTCCTTGGCCAAGATTTCCCTCCTCATCTTCCTCTCCTAACTGCTTCTCCAGTTGTCAGCCCCCCCCCCCCAGTCATCATCATCAAAAGTCCTCCAGCGCTCTCTTCCCGACAACTATGGTCGGTGGCCATTTCTTGCAATTGGCACATCCTGACCACTCGACATTTTGTGGCATCTGTGTTCTCCTGGAAACATCTTTTCAAAGACATTTCCATACATACCCTTCTTTTCCTCACCGCAAAGGCCTTTAGAATACGATTTCAAGACTTAATTTTTCACTCCTATCACCATAATAATTTGAATCATCACTGGCAAACAAATACTAGGTTGGTTAATACCATCAACGTTCTCAGAAACACAAGTGAACTAACTTGCAGTAGGTAGAAGCAGGGGAATGCAGGGGGCCAATAGGGCGGTGACAAAGGCATCGACTTGTGCGAGGGGGGGGGGGGGGGGGGTTGTGGTGTTGGGGACACCCACAACGCCGCCCACCCCAATTACCTGGTCAACTGGGTGCCCGTTGATTGGCGGATCAATAATAGATAAATGTGTTTGTTGAAGGGCCTCCTGCTGGGATAGTGGGGCCATATACGTTGACAATCAGATGCCCACTTCCAACAAATTTAGCATCGCACATCTATGACCACTTTGCGATTGAGGCCATTTGGGCAAATTGTCTTGTTCCCCAGGTATGAGTACTGGAAATCAAACAATTCAACATCAAACAAAATGGCTGAAATTGTTTTACATATCAGGAATGGGTCCTTGAGACTTCCATGTGTCCAGTTACGATAGACCTGGGCCAGGGGCCACGATTGAGTGAATTCTGGTCGGGGTCTCATTCAAATTCTTCCCATTTATGTGCGTTGACAAAAATAAGATAAGTGAAACAGAATGGTGTTCCATCAGCCCAAGGTTTCTGGATATGCGAAGCAAAATGTACTTCACCTGCCCAGTAGAGGATGGTGGTCCAACATGTGACCTTACGAAGCCTTGCTGGTGTTTTCTTTTGTCGCTCTCTTGTGCGTCACCGTCCCTGACATAGATATGATGAGATTGTACGGCCATCATCCATGAGTCACATGCCCATGAATGCAGAACAGGCAAGTTCATTTAAACCTCTGTGTCATGACCGCCTTTCCTTTCATAATGTTTTTTTTTTTTTTTTTTACCCATCAATCTTCCCTCCCGGCGAAAGCCTCTTCACTCCGCCTGTCTTTTTCACCCACCTGTCACTCATCCATCCATGTAGCACACTCATCCCTCATATCTTCACGCCATCCCCGCACTCTGGCAAACCTCTTGACCTGCTGTTATTCTTTTTGTCTTATCTTTCCATCTCTGATTATTCCTGACTCTGTCACAACCTTCTGGCTAAAAGGTGTAAAGGAGGAACGAAGCGATACTCCTCTCAATAAACAATGTCCTTTATGCCTGCCCGGACCTGGGTCGGCCTACGTTGCAAGTAGGAGGAAATGATGAGCAATGCGTAAAGGGATTCATTTGCCATTTTGTCTCTTTGTCTCCAATAGTTTCAGGACACCGCCCTGACATTAAAAAAAAAAAAAAAAAAAAAGCAAGATGTGGAGGTCTTTGAGGAATGAAAAATTGAACATAGAGAAGCACCTGAACTAATTACTGTATTTCCTCATCCATGAAAGACTAATAAAATAACACTTTCAAATGGATACCTCCAAAGGGTATTAAATTTGCTTTTATAAACCATAGACAGTTGAGCCATACATTTCAGAGACATGAATGTGTGTCTGTCGCTAACAACAAATAACCTCAAATAGATAAGAAAAATAAATGCCTCCCTCGAAAAGAGATCCTTCCAATACGGTCGTCCGACAGTACATCATCCATTACAGACAACCAAATCCTCCTTCGGATAGACACCTCTAAAATACCAGATTTTCTCAAAATTTGTCCACTCCCGTGGAAGTTGTAAGCTAACTAAAAACAAAAACATAACTGCCTCCCTCGAATATAACTCCCGTTCCCATCAAGAGAACAAAGACGCATCTGTTAATACCTCCGTTTATAGATGACACTAAACAGTTAACTGTTCAACCCATTTGGATTCAGTTGCTAAGCAAAACAGCAGCACATAATGAAGAATTTCCCCAATTGCACAGATTAAGTTAGATGACGTGACGGACCTGCATGGTTAACGACACACTGAAGAAAGCCAAACGTAATGCTTTTTGAGACCTTTAAAGGCCACCTTACTCAAATTTATAACCTCACATTTACCAAACATGACCACCTGAGGGTAATATTTTCAACAAGTCATAAGTACAGGGATTGCAAGCCTAGCGTGGTTCCAAATTCGTCACATTATTAACTAAGTTGTCTAAAAGCAAGTACACAACAGCAATGTTTGTTTGTGGCATTTAAGACCTTCAAAAATGTGCAGATTGAAGATTCTACAGTCATTTTTCAAATTCATTACAAACTTGTAATTTCAGAAAAAAAAAACATAAGTTCCCTTGTACCACATTAATAATCTTACCAGTTGTCATCTAGAATGTTGATTATCCTGCCGGTAAACTGATGTGACTGCTCCTCAGTGTTGTTTGCATCTCTTTTTGGCTTCATTTCTCAAAGAATGGTCCTTTGTATTTTTGTTTTAGTTTTCACCTGACAAACATTTGAATATAGCGGTATGGACGATCGTTCCAAAAATGTTTATGTCATGATAAAGGCCTCACGCCTCATAAAATCCCATCACCATTTGCAGTTAAATGGGAGAAAAAAAATATGATTAGATGATATGTACGACTTGAAATACCCATCATTTAAATGGAAAATGAACTTTGTTTTTCATGAGTAAAAGTAACGAAAGTGTCTGGGTCTCTCCTGTTATCTCCTGATTTGCACCAAAACTTAGCGGCCTTGCACTGTCAATAGTTTTTGTGCAATCCTTCTCCCCAACAAACTGCATTAAACAAAACGACACTACTGGCAGAGTAAATCCAAAATGAGAAACAGGGCTTCAAATGTGACTCTGCGTGTGTTACGATTTCTTTAGGGCAACAATAAACACATCACGGTTTTCCAGAGGAAAAGTGTTCCTCCCCGAGGTCTTACTTCTTACTTGGAGTCTTAAAAGTAACTGGACTTTGTGAATTATGATAGTCGAAAATAAAAGGAAATAGAAAGCGAGTAAGCATCTTTGCACAGAGAATGTTCAGGATATTGGCGTTCTTTCATCATTGTGAATTTAATGGCTTAAGCACTCAAGACTAGGAAATGGGGCTCTGACATTTAAAGTGTGAATTGAAAGAAACGTAATATACCACGAGGTAATTACTTCCTTTTCTTGGTCACCCTTTTCAAAACGGGGACAATTTTGAATCGGAATCAAATAAAATGAAATCGTTGATGACTCCAAGCAGGCGCCACATATTTTGTCACAATTGAAAACAGTTTCCCGGTGTCTTAACATGTCTGTCTCAAGCTTTTGTCAGCCTCATGCCGCCCTACATACTGCTGGACCAATGGCAAGTATGGATTTGGTTACCATGACAACTAGGTCGAAACACAACTATGCACTCACACTCACATTCACACCTACGGTCGGCTTCGTATCTTCAAAGAACCTAACATGCAGGTTTTTGGATTGTGGCGCGATTAACGAGAAAAAAAAAAACCCAAGCAAGGACTTGAATGACTTCGACCCGTCACACAGGAGGACCGAAGCAGCCTTTGAAATCGAGAATCTCAGAACTGTAAGGCGGGCACGCCAACTGTGGACCACGGCACAAATTATGGAAATATAATCGATCTCAATGGGAAATGATGGCTTGAGAGCCGATGAGTACGACGGAAAGGACTTCCAACTCGGTTCCCTAAACAAGTGAAAATATTTCCTCGCCCTTGCATGTGTTTATCTTTTAGCACAGGCGACAAAGGTTGGCGGCCCTGCATCAGCTCTCCCAAGCTGTTTCACGAGTGTGCTTGCTTCTCCCGTCGCATTTGACCCTGATACTCTGTGTAAACGGTCAAGACACATATTTATGTGTGGCTGTGGCTTGCATGATCAAACAAGCGGGACTCTGCAATCTTCCACTCGTTATTTCTCTCTCCTGTTACCCCCCCCCCCCGCCTTGCCTCCATGTCAGTTCAACTTGGGTGATTTACGCAGGTCACGCATTTGTCAAGGAGAAGGAGCGTACTTGGGTGTCACTATGGCAACTGAGTGTGCTGACTGACAGTCAATCAAGCGGGCAAACGTCAAAAGAGAGGCCGGCAATCATCCAATTCATCCAAAAAAATCAATTACCGGTAATGAATAAAAAATGCATTTGGTTGCATTCATTTTCACCAGGTTACATATTTTGAATTTACTTTTTTTGTCGGGAAAATTCCATCCATTTGCCCGAATGAAAGTGCAAAATCATTCAAAGTTACTGGCAGGGGGTTTCCTACTTCGTGGCGCGTCAGAGATGTTTCCAAATGTATTCAAAGGCTCTTTCCACAGGTCAAGGTGCCCCATGATGATTTTTGATTCCAAGAGAGCAAACCTCTGGAATTTGGAATGACGTTGAACAAAAATGTATTTACTGTCCAGTGAAAGCACATACACAAGTAGATGTCATTAATGGAATTCTGTCAGTAAAATCCATCTCGAAATGAGGACATATGTCACAGATTTCGGGGACGTAAAGAGAATGAAAACAATGTTTCAGTTCATAAAACTTGTAAAAAATAATGGAGTAATAGCTCAATCATCCAACAATGAGTCTACCTTCCACTTGAATTTAGCTGGAAAAATGGATGGACGTTATTTGAGCTTCATTTTGTGGTTTCATGGTGAGTCATCAATTTGACCAACATGCTCAGCCCACATACAACACTTAAAAATTAATTGTTCCGTAATTTAGCGTTGCCCAGATGTCTGTGGTTCAAATTTAGCTGCAATCGAGAAAAATCTCTTTGACAAGACTGTCCATGCAGAAATCCCGAACCCTAAAATCTCCACAGGAAGCCAAAATGGCAGACTTCCTGTGTCTGGGTTTTAGAGACTTGAGCTGGGTCGATTGATGGGAGACATGCCGGCCAAATTTCACGTTGCTAACTAAAACATTTGAAGTGGGGCCGAATGAGTTGCTTATTTAGATCGAAAGCTGGCACTCAAACAGCACAAGAGAGAGTTTGTGTGGCAGTCAAAGCTCAGTAGGAGCAGGAAGGAAACGTTTCAATGGAGCTGTACGATGCAAATGAGCGACCCATCAACAGATCACCCCCAAATTGAGTGCACGCATGGCCGCACTCTCTCCAAAAAAAAGTCCCGCTGGTTTGTTCCCAGCTGTCAGCTGCTGGATTCCAACACACAAAACAGCACGTTGCTTTTCGTTCAAAAAACAGCAAGTGTTGTGAACGGAAACTCCCTGCCAAAGCCCTTTCACACCCATCCGAATTCAAGACAAAAGACAGAAGGGACTCCAAACAACAGCAAACGTAAAAGAGGGATGGCGATGAGGAAAGTGGGAAAATGGAGGATGAATCCGGTGTGTGGTTGTCGTAGTCAAGTCAAGTACAACTTTGTCAAATGCACTGTATGTGCTACATACAGCACAGATTAAATTTCTTCCTTCTCAACCAGACGACAAGAGGAGCCGCTGCGGGTGCCCGCGCCGCCACCAAAAGAACAATTAACATAAAATGACAAAATAATACAACACAACCCATTAGACACAGACAGTCGTCCAATCTTAACCACTTTTCCTGCATACATTTTGTTGTTTGAAACAGTTATAGATGATACAGTGTAGCATCAATTCATCAAGACGTACTGTACATAGTGCACAGGGAGTTGTGCAAATATGACTTCAGTTAATTTAATGAAATGTAACTACATGCTGCTTATTTCATAACATTAAAATATAATTGACTTGGAAATTGTCCTTTATACCGTGATGTAATTTTTGTTAAAATGTAATTCCTTGAATTCAATTCATGTGACATTTTTGTCTTGCAACATTTGACAAAACTGGCTTTGATTTTTCCTTCATTAATTATTATTCTTGTATATCACAAATTCATTTTCTTGTAAAATATGACCAAATCATTTTTTGTGTAAAAATGTCTTTCATAAAAATTAAGAAATTACATTTTTTTGTAAGAATATGATATTCGAGAAAAACATTTAATAATTTAATTCCTGGAAATTATAGCATTGTTAAAACAGTCAACGTGTTTTTTCTTGTGAATTTTTTTTAAAAAACATTAAAAATTGTATGCTATAATGTAATGTTCTTGTAAAACTACAACTTTAAAAAGTGTGTTTTTACTGAATAACAGTTTCAATTATAATACATCACAGAAAACTGAATCCCATTGAATGTTCCATAGTAAAAATGAGGAAAAAAATAGTTAAACAATTACCAAAAAATAGTACTACATTCTTTCTCGACAAAAAAGATAAAGATTAAATATTTCAAATCCTACTTTACAGTCAGGAAAAAAAAAACACTCTGGATTGATCACACACAACAGACAACCATTCGCATTCCTGTTACTCAAATGTCTCATCAAAAGTTTGCGAGGCTTTGAGCCCAAAAACTGCACCGCTTCTGTTCCTAAAGAGAAACCTATCACGCAACAGATGAACGAGAACACAAAACGCGACGGTAATCCCGGGGATGCACGGTGCAGGATTAAGAACACGGGTCAACATTGACAGCAGCCGACGAGCAAATATTAAAGTGGCACACGCCGGGGCTCTGCCAGCAGAGGTACACAAACGTCAGGTGGAAGACGGCTCGGACGCAGACCTACAGCAGAATATCCTCACATGAGGTTCGCCTGAGCATGTGCCAAAACCGACGGCTCACAGCTACGGCTGCCGGGCTAAAGAGATTGAGGCAAGAGGAAGCAGGCGGGGGAGAGGGGGGGAGAGGACACGAACAGTGTCGGCTCTTAAGCAAATTTTGAGTCGTTCTATTAATTATCAGATGATGGAGTGGTCTGAATGATTGACCCATTTTAGTCACAATTTCACTATTTGATTGACAGATGGAGCACCGGATAGTCGAGTTAGAATCTGGAGCCCTTATATGAAGTTTCAAACAGGGTAATGCACAGCGCACTGGAAAAACATGGTTGACATAAATGCATGTTGTCAGGACAATATTTGGTAAGAAAAATTAAGAATTCATTGCTTGAAAGCAATTGGAGGTCAAGGGCACGCAAAGTAAGTAAAAATAATCACTAATGTTTGAAATTAATGAAAATATTTTACTGACTACGTTATTTTTCAAATGTTGCTTGAGAGGCTGTGAGATGTAATATTACTATATGCCAGGGACAAGAACAACTGTATTTGTACATTATTTTTAAAGCAGAGTCACAGACAAAATATATTTGGTGGCAGCACCTGAAACCAAAATATGACATTAATATCAGATAAAATATATTATTTTTAAAGTCACCTAAAAGTTTTGTAATATACACACATACGTATACATATACAGTATATATATATACTGTATATACACCGGTATATATTTTTAAATAGTTCAAAACAACAGTTTGTTTTGTATTGTTCGTCTGGAATTGTATTCTATGACCGACAACTTGCTGTCTTGGCCACAACACTCTTGTAAAGGGAGGTTTTTAATTTCAGTGAGGCGTTCTTGGTTAAATAAATAAAAATACATATGCAGAGAGAGAGAGAGAGAGATCTACATACTGTTACATACCTGATATAAATTTTCTTTCGTGTGATGTACACATTTTTTCAACAAACTAGTTTCCAGAAAAAAGGTATATTTATATTGTTCGACACAGATAATTTTAAAATCTACTCAAAATATTTGAATTGGCATAAGATTATAAAAAAAAGTTTTTGTGTTGTATAGTGAGAACAAAAAAAAGGAAGCAATAAAAATCAAATGTAAAAGGTGACAGTACATTTCCACTCCGCCGCACTTAAAAGTTTCTTTTCCAACGCACGCATGCCGACTGTGTACTCATCAAGTCGGCAAAGCCTCATTTAGTTATTCACATCACACTCCAAGTCTAGTGTTTCGTACAGCCTGAAGGCAGTCACTTCATGCTGACTTTAGCGCGACGCCACATAATTCCTCTCCAGTTCCACTGCCACAACTGATAAACTGAAAAGATGACACAAAAAATATATATATTTTACTCACTCTAATCCTTTGAAACTTTAATTAAAAGACTTGGGAAGATGAAGCATTTTTATTATCATTGCTCGCATACTTCATTCTGACTTAGCCACCGTGAAAATTGAGCTCCACAACCGTTTGAAGCGCCCCACCCGCCATCCCGCCTCCCCAATCTTTCACGTCAACAACTGTGAAAAAATTGTCATGTGAAGATCAAAGACAAAAGCATTCTTGCAAGTTTTTGGGAATATGTGGGCTACCCTCATGAGTCAGTTTTCTTTTTTCCATCAAATTTGCAAGTTTGTGTGGTCAGAACCGCCACAGTCAAACACAACAAGGCTTGGTCGACTTCTGATTCGTTCAGATTCGCAAAATCAAAAGTGATGATATTAGAAATGTATTTATTTTATTCGTTGAACAGGCGGTGCTTTCATAACATTTTTCATAATCATAGTACCACTGGACACCATCAAACGTTTTCTGCTTCAAATGAGTCTTTTTATGTCGTACTAACACAATCGATGCATTTAACCTTCGAATGCCGGCTAAAATGAAATCTTGCGGCTATTTTTTTTTTGTTTTCTTTTTGCTGATGTCAAAATAATTTCTAGTAACTACACTGTCTAAAAAAACTACACAGGCACTATCATGACGAGACATCCACATCCTCCACAGTTGCAAGGGCCCAAACATCTTAAAGTCAAAAGGTAAGCAGAGCTGCATTGAGTTGTGTTGGATTTACAGATTAGTGGCCACTATCAGCTAGCTTCGTATGAGTGGCAAAGCTGATCGCTTGCTTAAATTGTTGTTGGTTGTGTTTTCGTCCCGTGTCCATATGCCACATAAACACAGTGCAGAGAATGAACTGCTTGCTAAACAAAATGTTTTTATTTTCAGAAGGAATTTTAGTTGCCATTCTGTGAATCCACTGTGCACAATATTGTCCCTTTTCTGCAAAAATAAATACCGTATTTTCACGACTATAAGGCGCCATTAAAAGTCTAAAATTTTCTCCAAAATGGACAGGACGCCTTATGATGCGGAGCGTCTTGTCTATGCGCTGAGTTCCAAAACCTGACTACGAAGCTCAGTTCAAACTTCAAGCCATCGGTTATGCTTTTGGCATGCGTGCCCATCTCACAGCAGCGGTGAAAAACCAAGTCAAGCAAATGAACTCTGAGCTTGCCGTTATTCCCGGAGGCTTGACTAAAGAACTCCAACCGCTGGACATCGGCATCAACCGGGCGTTCAAAGTAAAGTTGCGAACGGCATGGGAACAATGAATGATCGATGGCAAACACAACTTTACAAAGAGTGAGAGGCAGCGCCGGGCGAGTTACGCCACAATTTGCGAATGGATTGTGGCTGCTTGGACGAACGTGTCTGCTTGCACTGTTGTTCGAGTTTTTGGCAAAGCCGGCATCATTTCTGTGGAGCCACATGGCAATGAGAGTGACTGACAACGAGAGGGAACACGGCGTTTTTGATGGATTACCGGTACTTGCACAATTGTTCAATTCTGATACAGAGGATAAGGACTTTGATGGATTTCTGGGTGATGATTGATCGAAAAACGTGAGTACATTGTACGATGGCTAAATAAAATACAACAGAACTCAGTTTTCCGTTGCCTTTTTAAAAACGTGTTTTTAGCTTGTATCTGTATGTCTTGGCATGCTACCGTATGCTACAAGCTAACGTGTTTTTAGCGTGCGCGCATGCATGCCGTATGTTTAAGCTGGGGTATGTTTTACCACTTTAAAATTGCGCCCAATAATACAGTGCGTTTTGTCTATGTGTAAAATACAGAAATAGCACCCATTAATGAGACTGCGCCCAACCATACGGTGCGTCGAATGGTCGTGAAAATACGGTAAGTCGGAAAGGCAAGCTTGGTGTTTCCTGTGTTTTTCAGAGTAACGGGCACGTGCGGCTACGGGTAAACGTGCCTTAGATGTGTCAAGCCTAAGCAGATATGAAAAATAAGCTGAGACAACTATTGAGTTGCCTTCCCCCCTGTGGGTCTCCCTCCTCGCTCATCACGTCCTCCCTTCCCGCCTTCCCATAGACCGTTATCCAATCAGGCAATCCTCATTGCTTTAATCATGGATGACATGGACACACTAACATACATGCTACACACGTGTACACACGTGTACACACGCAACTCTACCTGTTTTCTGCAAGTATCAGCTTACGTCGGTGATACAGGATGAGTTGTAGGGAGTGAAATGTAAATAAAAGTGACAGGACAGGATCCATATTCAAGTGACACACAAGTGAGAAAAATGGGAAGATGGGAATACCCACATACTGTACATCAATGCTAATACAAACATCTTGTACGTTTCAGAAAAAAAAAAGTGTTGTGAGTGGAGTAATTTGGATAAAGCTTTTATCCAGATAATTCGCTGGGAATTAAAAGCTTGTTGAGTGGCTCTATTAAAGGCACCTGCATTGTTAACGGGTTTTTATGTTGTGGCATTTTGCATTCGCAGCATTCGTAAAATGGAAACACTTTTGGGGGTTGGTATTTGGCATAGCGCAAAAAATATTTTTCCATCTTTTGGTCCCGATGGTTTGACTTTGGAGGTTCTGCGGTATCATTGAAATCTGAATCTACTTTTTTTTTTATTCTCCTGAATAAACCAATTTGACAATAATGTGAATATACCACAGAAATCATTTATGCAGATTTTCCAGATACTACATAAATAATTTAGGGACAACCAGGAAATCGTACAAGCCATATGTTTGTCTTTTGAATATGTTCCTGTATGGTTCCATCCTCCCATGACCAACATGAACGAGTGTTTACTAGTGAATCAAACACAGAGGGGCAGGCAGTCAATGAGACTGGCAGACAATGTGACGGCACGCTCAGCACCAGCCAACAGGAAATAAGGACAAGCTGCATTCACCGTGCAAGCCATAAATGTGACTTACTTAGTGGCTAGTTGTAGTAAGATCCAAAATAAAAGTTAAAACCTTTGGTCTGCCTAAATTCAAATTAATAGAAGCATGACTTTTTTTTGTTTTAATCATTTTGGAAAGAAACCGTTTGGAAAATAGCATTAGCAATATAACTGCAGTACATAAATGAAGTAACATAATGATCCTAAAAATATATACTTTTTAAAAATCTGATTTTCAGATGGAGAAGTTGCACTTTCTGTATTACAGTATCTGGGTTATTGTGAAGGAGCAGTAGGGCAAGACTGATGGAAAAGAATACACTTGTCGATAACTCAAAATAAAGTTGTCTGCAGTCCCAATCCTATAAGAACAAAGTGGTCATTTTATCGGGCATGTTTTGGTTTTATCCCCCCCCCCCCCTTACCTTTCTGTATTGAGGGGCACACTCAAAAAAGATGGTCAAAGACTTGAGGATAAATGATTTCAGGTTTGTTTGTTTGTTTGTTTGTTTGTTTATTGAACATAAAACATATATACAGTAATAATTTGACAGAAAATAAGGTAGATAAAAAAAGTAAAAAGAAAGAAATCAATCTTCATTCAACACAGTTATTATGTTCAAGGGAGTAGGAAGAAGTAAAAAACTTATCTAGTCCTACCCCGTTATGTGATTGTATCTAATAAATCATTTTTATATCAATCAGAAAAGTAAGAAGAAAGAAGTCTCCATTAAGGCTCATACTTTACCCTTAACCGTGATATTTTTACAACTTTTGGTTTGTATCGGGATTATATACTTCCACACCCTGACACTCTTGTGTCAATTTTCTCTTAAATTCATAATGGATATTTATATACCTTTCTCTATTTATCAACTTAGTTCTGATTTATCATTATATTTAATGTTTTGAATTTATCATTTTAACTCTGATTGATGTAGGTTGTTTGTACTATTTTTTTGAATTTGTTTTTTAACTCAGCAAGCGATTTACTCATTTTCAGGTCCGTTTCGAGATTATTCCACAGATTAACACCTTTGATAGATACACTTCTTTGCTTGATGTTTGTTCTTGTTTTGAGTTTTTTGAATAAGTTGGTACCTCTTAAATCATAGCTGCTTTCTCGAATTTCGAAAAACTTCTGAATGTTTTGGCAGAGCAGGTTATTGTGTGCTTTGTACATTAATTGGGCGATTTTAAAGTCAACCAGGTCATAAAATTTCATCGTATTTAGGTTGACGGAGAAACTCAAGTAATTCCATGAGAAAAATGCAGTCTTACAAAGTACTGAAGAAAATTGTGCTTCATCTACTGACTGTGCTATTATGAAGTAATGATTTTTAAAAAACAACTCATTTTAGTAGAAAAAAAATGAGAGAAATGTTAGTTTAGTTTCTTGCATTTTTTTCAGACATGTGGCACGACATATGTGGCAAGGATGTTAAGAGTAATTGCACTGCTGAAAAACATTTTTTTTAATTATTTTGCTATAAACCACAGCTTTCCGCATCAATAATAGATTAATTCCAGGCGGAAAAATAAAATCTGCAATATGGAGTGGGTGGTCGTGATTAACCATGATATAGTGTGGCAACACTAGGTCAGTTTCTCATGTCTGGTGTGGATTTTTTTTTTTTAGACAGCAAACTAATTGAGAATGAATCAGCAACACTCCAACCACAACAAAACATGCAGGGCCTCGTACCTTCTTGCACAGCCTGGAATGGATTGTTCCCGTCCACGAATTCCACAGAGATGGTTATCTTCTCTGTCTCCAAGATCTCATTGTTCAGGTTGAGGTCAGCCACGGCGAGGCGGAACACCTCATCGTCTTTCCGCGCCGACTCGTCGAAGATGGCGCCTATCGAAAAAGAAAAAGAACATTTAAAAAAAGGAATCCTTTATTAAAAAAAATTCCTCCTCTCGCTTTTTGGGATTTGATGTTTTGCATACAGTAGAGCCATAAAAATATACAGTGCAAGCAAAAAACGGAAAGAGTTTTTGTTGTAGCTTTCCATTACTTCCTTCACATGAAAAAACACATAACCACTAATTGTGTAAGACGAAGCAGTGAAGGGCAATGACTGGAAAGTGTGTGTGTGTGTGTGTGTGTGTGTGTGTGTGTGTGTGTGTGTGTGTGTGTGTGTGTGTGTGTACGCAGGCACAGTTGACTGAGAGTGCAATTGACTGCGGGTTATATTAATAACCAGAAAGGTTACACTCACTGATTAAATTGGCAAAGCTGTGCCTGTAATTGGTGTTGTATTGCTCAACGAGAAGAGTCTTACGCTAGCACAGCAGAGCAAATTGTGCCGAAATCCCTCAGGGGTTGGGGGGGACAGGAAGATAATGATTTTGGATATGATAAATGAAAGCTTTCCAAAATCTAAAAAAACATTAGATCACTTGAATATGATGAAGGCTTCAAGCTAATCTGTGATCATGCTTAGCTAGTAGCTAATCCATGTGTGCTGAAAACATGACTCAGCAAAAGAATGCTCGGAATGTGGTCATACATCAAAAAATTTGGAGAAACCACGAACGGAACTGAGTCAGTAGCTTATTGTGCCGACCTAAAAAGACCTGTGGCCCGAGGGCAAAGCATGAAGAAGCTCTGTCATTGAAATGTGCGGTTAGTTAGTGGATGGGGACACTGATCATTGCCAGCGGCATCTCAAAATGTCCACACTATCTTTTATCGTCGCGAGTTTCCTGTGTTTGTGGCAATCTGTTTCTTCCCTGATGATCGCACCGTGTTTTTGTGATTCAATAAAACATACTGTACTGTACATTTTATGTAGCGTTAAATCATCTTATTGTGTAAATGAGGGTGTGAAACGTTTGTGCTGGGTTTGGCTGCCGATCATTACAGGTACGCCCTGTAATGATCGCGGCACTCGTCCCAAGTAAGATCGGATATGCTCCAGTTCATCTGTGACACACGATATTTACTTGTATAGATCAATGGTCCCCAACCACTGGGCCACAGACTGATACAGGGACGCGGGCTACTTTGGACCGGGCAATACTGATGAAAGATTAAGAAAAAAAAAACAACAACAACAACAACGGAGTATTTCTGGTTTATTAACCGTGAATGAAAAATATTTTATTTTGAAAGTCATCAGTCATCAATTGTCTCTGTCCCGTAACACTAATATTAAACCCACAAGCTAGCAATATGAGTATGTTTGGAAAGTGTCTTTGCAATGGAGGAAAAGGCCCAGAGACGATATGACCAAGAAGAAAAAAAAAAAAATACAATTGAAAATATTATAATATAAAATTGAAATATGGATTTATCGTGACAGGCGATTCCTACACGCCAAGCTCGCTCTGCACAATATGGGCCAAGCGGCTCTTGATTTATTAGTATGGCGAGTTAACGCATTTCAGGAGGATTCTGCTCAAACAGTTAAATAAAAATGTGGCTTTGTGTATATCATATCTACAAAATACCTCAGTTTTTATGTTGCTTGTATCATTCATGCACTTTATATTTGTTCTGTGGTGTCTTACTATATGCTACTCGCAAAGATACATGAAAATACACAGTGGATTTGTGTTGTCGTATTTCATGAAGCAACCCTCCACCCCCCCATTGGTGAATTGTTGCCGGTTGCCGAAAGCTATGGACTTGTATGAATCTGTACACGACGGGGGGAAAAAAAAGGCTCGGGACAACTGGTGAAGATTACCTACACTGTCCCTGAAGCATTTCTGATACCGACTTGCTTACCCTCATTAAGGGCCTTTTGCTTTTCATTATTTTGAACTCTCCCGCCCCCCCCCCCAAAAAAAAAGTATTCAACCTGAGAGTCCCCGCCACATAACGACTACCTGATGCCGCATCCTAATTCCCTTTGCACTAGGTTTAATTAACCTTCAGCAAGGACACCTCAAGTTTGAAATGCGACTTCGGCTTGAAGGCAGCCGTAAACTTCAAGCCAACTGCTGCTTCATCAGAAGTCCTCATGAAATATGCATCCTTCAATAATGGGAACCATCAGCGTTAGGCAACAGTAAACACCTTCACTCTGATTGAGTTTTTGTTCTTTTAATAATACCATTGCAATATAGATGAGTGGTGACACACATTGCTCGAACCGAGGCTGCGTAGCAACTCGGCTATTCATTTGTACTAAGCCACACATATGCCAACTATTGGCTGACACAGTCGGGATGCCCTGACACACATATTTTTCTTAGAGTCAACCACAGCCATAATCAGAAGCCATTGTGCTAGCTCAACCCAAGCTGAACAATGCCTCAAGCCCCGACTCAAGCTTGAATCCAATTGAGGCCTAACACCTACATGTAACGCTCAACCAAAACCTAATCCTTTAACCCACAGGTGTCAAACTCAAGGCCCGGAGGCCAGATCTGGACCGCCACATCATTTTATGTGGCCAGCAAAAGCAAATCAACTTCCATGATGCTTACTAAAATTTGTATCAAATTTTTAAATTCTCAGAGATATTCTAAGCTTTTTTCTTGTGACCAAACCTGTCATTAACTTACACAACAGTTGAATAAACCCTTATTCTTGGAGGCTTTTCTCTGGTTTCAGTCAGAACGGCCCTCCAAGAGAAACTAACTAAAATGTGGCCCCCTACAAAAATAGATTTGACACCCCTGCCTTAACCTATCCTAACTCTATTCTCTTCCTTTAACCCTAAAACTGGAAACTGCCAACAGTGACTGTAAAATAAAACTAATCTGGAGTCCAAACGCAATGTCCCGTTCCCTTCTACAGGAGGCGTCATACATCCTGTCATGGTCCTAACAGTAGTAAAACAGACTAGGCAACCTCTCAGCTGGATAGCGGGTTTTTCTTGATTTCCGTTTTTTTTTTTTACATTGATTGATCGTTACTTCGATTTAAATGAGATGAAAATGATATTTGAGCAAGCGAGCACAAATATCCCGTTTTCCCAAGAAACCAAACACTAGTGTAATACAATTAGAATAAACAGAATATCATGGCAAAAAAAAACAAAAACATCACCATGTTATCAGGAGCAACAAAACAAGCTCGACTAATATATGAAGAAGAAAACTTAAATCCCACCCTAGCGCTCGTTTATATTACAAGCCATAAATGCTACTTTTGCTTCCCTTATGGTAACGTTTCGCCTATACAACTCATGCTAGTACAAATAACAGATTGAGAAAACAAATGTATATCACATATAGTTAAGATCTAAGTAACGGTCTGCATAATTTAGAGTACAGTATACCTCTAGTAATAAAATAATACATACCAACATGGTTTACATTTGAATATTATTAAGGAGACAACTACAGTTACCGTCTATGCTGCAAGAAATTGTGAATTTTGCAGGACAAACAATCAAAAATCCTCCGCAGGGGAAAGGTACGGGAGCATCGGGGTGCTTGCGTTATTTCAGGTTAAGAAACAAAAGCTTTCATGTCGGTAACTTCAAAGTTCATAGACTGATCAGTCAAATCCATCGCCAAGATGCATGTCACTGTATGGGCACAAGGATTCTTTGTTATTTGACTGCTTGCCATGAAACAAAACATCAACAAGTATGCGATCGTGCATGACTGCAACATACACAGGTGCTGTTGCATCAAGTCGTAATGACTACCAAGAGAATAGATGAATTGGACAACCTCTTACATACATTGTATCGCTTAGCCTATGCATTAAAAAAAAAACAACAACAACAAAAAACAGTGCCGAAGGAGTAGCTAAGAAGAATTGATCAAACGTCTGCCCTTGTTCAAGTGTTTTGATATTCCATTTCCTTGTTTGTTCTTTGATAAGGAGCAGAGAAATCAACTTGTTTGTCCTTGGGTGGGTTCAAAAGCACTTGGGTTGCCAGAAGTGAAATTAAAAGCCGCGAGGAGGCGGAGAAGAAGAGGTGTTGTCGATAGGGGCAATGTGTGTGTGTGTGTGTGTGTTTTTTTTTAGCTCAGTATTAATTTACAGCCTACCTGAAACATTTGTGTGCTTGTCAGGGCAATCACCACAACACTCCAAATTATCTTTTATAGATTACGATCCTTTAGCAAATGACGGAATGTGTCACGTTGCGAGGTGGTAGAGGACCCCAAAGAGCAGGCACGAGGGAGGAGCACGGTGAACTTGAAGAATTGTATTAAAACACAGAGAAAACTAAATCCAAACCAAAGTCCAAAGAACAAAACTAATCCAAATAACAAACAAAAACCATGGCAGAAGCTAAAAACTCTCAATAACGGAAACATGACCGCAACATGACTGAAACAAACCTGACAGAAGCAAACAATGACCTGACAATTGCATAACGACCAACAGGTGTGCAGCTGCAGGAAGAGCCCTACAGTGCCACCTGTTGGTCACAAACAATCATGACAGAATGATCATGAGCTGAGCTTTAATGTACCGTACTCGTATATCTGCACTCAGATGATGTTCAGAGGCTTCACTGAAAAATTCAAATCCAGAATGTGAGAATTGTGAAGTGGACGCACTATCCACTGAAGCAACATCAACCAAACGTCCATACCATCTTGACATTCATTTAAAAACAGCAAGTAGTAATTCTCTCAGGTGACTATTGTTTACACACATTAAAGAATTAACTCCAGAGTATATTTGAAGGACGTGTCCCAAAATGGGTTTTTGATTACTTCAAATATCTTTTTTTTTCTCGCACATCAGGGTTTTGTGATATTACCATACTGTAAAAGCTTGCAAATATGAATTTTACCAGGCATTGTAATTCATCGTTATAATGAGTCAGAAAAAAAATGCACCTGTTGCGGAACCTATACCTTAATATATTATTGTTTTGGTTCTTAAAACCTGATGTGCTCAAGAAAAAAATGAGGTCAGATTTGGAATCTTGTGTTCCAAGACCTCCAAGGAAACCCCTCTCTTGAGCACTTCAAACCATTATTTAGTCAAATTAAATAAATGATTCTTCATAAACATTTTTTTTAACCTTTATTTGACCAGGAATGTCCCATTGAGGTTAAAAACCTACTTTTCAAGAAAGTCTTGGCCAACAGGCAGCTAAATATAGTCAAGGGCACTGAAAAAAAATAAATGGACGTTTGAAAAGATCCGACCCACCCCAAAGCGCTTCATATTATTGCTTCCATTTAAGTCATTCACAATCATCTATAATGGCGGCGGCATGTTTAGAAATTGAGGCATCACATCAGCCCGCCGGGAGCCATTCCAGCATTCTTCGTCTCCACCCAAATCCACTTAGACGACATGGATGTGAAGATATAGATCACCGGACCATCCGATTTAGCAATGAGGCACACCACTCGGGATGGTCATCTGTCAAGAACGCCGACAGACAAGACAAGAATGATGACGGACACGTGTGCGGAGGCTGATGTACAGCAGTTTGAGCAGCAAACCAAAGAGGTTGCTGTCTTGTCTTGTAGGATCAAAACGTGGCTGTGAATGGCTTACAATGTGTTTCAAAGTCAAGTCGACCCGAGCGCGTGTCATTCGAAAACCAGACAAAAAAAAAAGTAAAGTTGGAGACAGGAAGGGCATCCATCTGTGAAGTTAGTGTCAAGAGGAAAATAGCCTTCAGATTGGAGAAGGCTCATCTCAAAGCCATGCCAAATTTGTAAAAGCTGTGGAGAAGATGGAAGTTCATAACAAAAGATTGCTGTGATCAGATATGAGAAAATTACTCCAGTTTTTATAGATCTCACTTAATTTAAAAATTGCCTTTTTTTTCGTTATTGTTGTCCATTATGCCATAACCAAGTCAACTATATTTTCTTGCATCACGAAGAGTCCTCTTATTGGCCCCTTGTTAAAATTGGGCCTTGTGAAACTTACCATATACATTTATATGCATGCGGGCCAAATGACAGCGAAAAAGCCAGTACATCTCACAGTGTTATGAAGAAGAAACCCCCAAGGTAACCTAACTTGTGCAAGTGAGATATTTCTCCTTTGCGACCCCCCCGCACCTTCTTTCATCGCTTTTTCCTCCACTCATTCCGCCCATCGTTAAGGAGGCGAGCGGCCAGGAGGAATTTCCAGTCGTAGTTCACTTTGCCCCCCTGAGTCCCTTGTCACGTTTGTCACCATACCTCTGCCAAGGTTGTTGCGATTGCTAGAATGTGTCGTAGAGCTCTGCTTCGCTCACGCATTGTGAAAGCGCTAATGCTGATAGAATTCCTTCCACACAAATGAAGGTGAGGTGGATGGAGGGTCTGCGGTCTGCACCATGCCCACCCCCTGCCACCTCCCCCCATATTTAGCCAACAGTTGAAGCGACTATCTGAAAGGAACTGATTCAACTCAAGGCCAGTCGCCATTCAATAAGCCAGTGACAGATGCACTTAAAGGACGGACAGTTGACGGCTTTTGGTTCCGAGTCTGCAGTCTCATACGCAAGTGGTCCGTTGTGGGGGGTGGGGTCTGGGGGGTTTCAAGTTAAGGCAGCAAGGCAGGAGGATTCCTGGATGTCAGTAAAGCAAGCGACACAGGAACATAATCAGATTTTGAGCACCCTTCTGACCAAAGCCAGCAAAAGACCGATAATCTGAAGGCTCCAAAAATGATCCTGACAGATTGTCCGATGGTGTGTGAGGGCTAAGGCGCATTTATTCTGGAACTTGGATTCAGACCACACAGAGTCTTTATGTTCTCTGGGGGTGAGAATCGATGGGGATTCACCAAGCCAGGGCGTGGGGCATTCACAGTTGCTGCTACAAGTACAATAGTTGAGATGAAATATTCTCAGTCATCACCGAGGAAATCCAAACCCTGATTCAGTCATTGTTACAGAGAATAATAGCGAATCAGTAAGCGAGCTGACCAACACGTCGATGCCTGACCAACGATTATTGGTGATCGGCACCTCCAGTTGCAACCAATTTGTTTGTTTGTAATGCTTCTTGCCACAGAAGAAATGACAAGGACGGTAGTTGCGATTGATTTAGTAGATGGTAAAAGCTATCCTGTGTTCCTTCTGCATTGAATTTTTCCAGCTGTCTGGATGGACTGTGGCTCACCGCTGCCTCCTGAGGGTCAGATTGCATATTGCAACTTTTTGTTTGTCGGCAAAAAAAAAAACAACCCCCAATTTTTTTTGGAAGGGAGTTTAAATAGTGTTTCGCCACTGCATATATTGGATATCTTTGGCAGGAGTGTGACTCCTTTTTACATAGAAATTGTTTTGTCAAGCTTGGAATTTCCGCTTCATCCCTCATTTTTATTCCTTCAGTATGTCACATTGCTTCCACAAGTTAACCTTTTCTAAGATTTGTTCCTCCTCGCCGTTAATGCAGCCCTCCTCCTTCTTTTCATTCTACTTTTCTGCTTCATAGTTTTCTCTTACATTTATTCATTTTTCTCAAGCAATCTTCCGCCGGGCCCTCATTTTCCTTCAACAGGTTTCGTTCCCCTCCTCCTCTTCCTCTTCTTCTTCCTCATTCTCCTTGCTTGCTTTTTTTCTTCTTTCCACTGCACTCCAGCACATTGTCCTCTTTGCCGTTTCTTTTTACACACCGTTACTCACACAAGTTTCATTGTTCTAGTTCTCACTGCTGAAAAAGCTCTCACGCTCGTTTCTCGCCGAAGTGACTTGTGCTTCAGTGGACATTTTATTCCAACAAAACCTCTGAGGAGAAGTCACACAGGACTGTAACCTGTTTCCCAATTCCCGTCGTTTGTTGTGTGTATGTGTTACATGTGTAATATTTTACATTACACGTATGGATGATTTAATCTGATGCTTGTGTGACAATTGGAAAAAAATCATAGCCCATTTTATGTTGGTGATACTTTGGACTCAGGGAAGGAATGATTCTCAATACAACGGATGGAAAAATGACAGGAAATGATGAAAAAAGTGAGCAGGAACAAAAGAGAATACATGATGGCACGACCCAATTTTGTTTAAAACATAAACCGCATTGTCAAACCTTGATATCCAGCTGCCGTGCATCGACGCCAGACCGTTTAAGTACATTGTGTGCCTTTAAGCTCATTCTCCCGATTAATATTGAACATTGAGGAGGATTTGCCCTGAAGTCGTGGTAAGAGGCCTGCAGATGTGCACACATCACAAATGTCAGGGGAACATGAAACTGGGGGATTCCCTCCTTTCATACTCATCTTAGAAATTTAATATGAGACGATGGTGTTAGTTTCCATGGTTTCCCATCCACCAACCCATTCTAAACTTCTTGTCCTTGTGATATACCCAGGTGATGTACACCTTAGATTGGTCGCCAGTTCACCACAGGACACACAGATAAAAAAACATTCACATTCCATTCACGTCTTCCATTGAAGCTGAGTTTTGGGAATTTTGGGAGTACCCAGAGAAATCCGAGTCATTGGTGTGGAGCAAATACTAATCACACTACCGATACAGTAAAACATACATCCATCCATTTTCCGATCCGCTTTATCCACACGAGGGTCGCGGGGGGTGCTGGAGCCTATCCCAGCCGTCTTCGGGCAGTAGGAGGGGGACACCCTGAACCAGTTGCCAGCCAATCGCAGGGCACACAGAGACTAACAACCATCCGCGCTCACACTCACAACTCGGGACAATTTAGAGTGTTCAATCATTCTGTCATGCATGTTTTTGGAATGTGGGAGGAAACATGCGTACTAGACACAAGGCGGCCAAAGCCTAGATGACATCCCCAAACCTCCATGCCACTGTCTTCATGGATGTTTCACTGCAGTCATCATAGTAACAAAATGTCATCGGCCCCGCGCTAGAGATCGCTGGGTGTGCAACGATTCATTTGCACAAGACCAAACTGCTCCCACAAAAGCGTTTGATTTGAGTGAGACACAAACAGATGGGCAAATTCCACAGTGGAAGACCGGCACTGAGATTCAAGATTCAGATTCTGATGGACACGTGATATGGAAAAATGTTGATCCATCAACAGAATTCTTACTTATCCTCTCAAGCCACATCATTGCAGCCTGCCTTTTCCCCTTTCATCCATGACCCTCTTCTGTTCCTACCAACCGACCTCGCTGTCCCCTCCGCCTCTATCGCCCCCCCCCGTGCCCCTGTCCTTTACGCCCCATTACAACCATCATAGACTCTGGAGGCTTCCCGACAGAAGCAGATCAGCGTCTAAATAGCCATCCTCCATGACCTTGACGCAAGCAGCTGAATCTGAGACCTAAGAGGAATTCACTCAATGCTCTGGCTTAGCAAAAAATACAGTCATCGACAGAGACTGTGCACACAAACAGATGCCAATATAACACAGGAATCCAAATAGAAACGTCGATGCCCACAGGCATGCAGGTACCGCTCATAATGTCAGTACAGAGTAGACAGCAGAGATGCGTTTGAAATAAAGATATGAATAGGGAAACCGATGACTGATCAACATGGCATTCACCTTTACGCCTCACTCTCTCAAATTAACGTCCCAATTTTCTCTTTCCTCATCTGCCCACACACTCGCACAGCAGTGCTGCTGAGTTGTCCTCATCCTTCTGACGTCTTGGGTTTATCATCAGTCGACAAACCTTCACACTCACTCCCCCCTCCCATCTACTGCCTATATACAGTGGAACCTCCAAGGTGCTACAGTTTGGCGTTCCCAGCGTCAAAAGTAACAAAAAAAACTGAACGTTATCAAGCATGATGTCGGCAAATCTCATAAACTTCAGCTCAGCATTGGAGGAGGGAGATATTGAATACCCAACCATTTATAGGGCTTTGAGCTCCTCCCAGCTCATGTGAAAGATTCGGTACACCCTAGACTGGTCGCCAGCCAATCACAGGGCAAACAAACAACCATTCACACTCACATTGAGCAGCGTCCTCGTGAATCTGCAGCACACGTTTTTGGAATGCGGGAGGAAGCCGGAGTACACAGCAAAACCCGCTTGAGTACAGGGAGAATTTGCAAATGACACGGAAAGACAGAATTGAGATTAGAACCCCAAATCTCAGAATTGACTGGATCAACAAGCAATTTCATGCTGCCAAGAAAATGTTAAGTATTCATTCAATACAGCATTATGTATTCATTTTTCTAAGGGTGAGTAGTTTTACTATTTTTCACTTTCATTTCGTTTGTATACAATTAAAAATGTTACTTTAAAAAAAATGCCCTTCAAGCATAAAGTTTTATGGACTGAAACATGTTAACTCTACTTTATTGACCATGTCAAAATGTCTTAAAATTACAACTCTGCAGTCTACCAGATGGTGTTCCACTTTGGAGCCTGACACTCACCGTCAGCACCTACCTACATCAATCTATTTTCGCTTCCCTTGTCTTCTCTTTTCACTCGTGTCCCACCACCATGGACTACGCGTCCTACTTAATATTAATGTGCACTGACAAGCCACCTTCCTGACGAACAGTGAGTCCGTTAAAATGTCATAAAGAGCATAATAAAAATCCTCCATCTGCAAACCGATTAGCAGCGGCAAGTCCGAAGGGGGTCCCACACGCTCTGTGGGGAAACCTCCCAAGGATTTTCACCCCCCCCCCCCCCCCCACCTCGTCAGGCAGTCTTGACGGGCTGGTAATGAATATCGACATTTTATTAATTGTTCGCTGGTCATGCCAAGGGCATGACAGGCTCCTCTGTGAGCACATGATGATGACGATGATGATGATGACATCACTCTGCCACTTTCATCCAGAAAAAAACCCAAACCCATTGCAGCGACTCCTCCCTTGGAGGCAGCAATATAACAATCATGGGGGGAAAAACAGGGTAAAAAGAACATCGATCCATCCATTTTCTAGATGACTTATCATTATGGCAGGTGAGCTGCCGCTTACTCCAGGTGACTGCAGGTGCGGTCAACCCAAGACTGATAGGCAGCCATGACAGAGAACGTAACAGACAACCACTCACATTGACACTTATGGGCAATACCGACCGAGTCTTCAGTGAGCTTAACATCCATGTTTTCGGAATGTGGGAGGAAATCGGAGTAACCTTCCCAAAACCCATGAAAGCACAAAAGCCACAAAAGCGGACAATAGACAAGATTCGAACCCATAGCCTCAGAAGTGTGAAGCAGCTGACTGCCACCGTCCCCACATAAAATTTAGAAGAATAGCACAGACAGCCTGCAATATTTGTTTTTATACTTTCCATCATGTACTACATTTTCTTAAAAATCTCGGTGGTACCATAAACTTTATGTGCACTACATACAAAATCGACGCAAAGCCAACAAAAATGCATTGCAAGTGGGGAGGAAGCACACAGAGATGCATGCAGATGACGAATGTCACATTATTTTCATATCAGAAGAATCTATTCGATTTGCGCTGATTTGCACGGTCCACCCCTCGGGCCTTATGGCACAAATGTTTGTCGCCTCACCATTTCCATACTAAATATCGCTCCCGTTTTTGGTACAAAATCTTCATCGCCGCAACACATGAATTCAGGGGTTCCTCAGCTCAAGACAGAGTTTAGTTTGTCAGGCTGTGGCATCACCCGACTTTAGATGTCAAACGCAAGACAAACCGAAGATCCTGTAAACGTAGTCATATATTTGATTACCGAGAAAAATGATGCCAGTAATATCAAGGATAGTATGCTTTACCTTTTCTTGGTAATTCATAAGTATGGCCAGTCTTCTCTGGGACTTGTTCATAGCTTTGGGACCGTTGCTTAAAAGCAACGGCGGAATTGAATGCCCTGTTCACAGCAAGAGGCCGTTCACACTCGGGACTACTTGAGAAAATGTGATTTTTGCAAGCAGCCTGTGTGTCCAACAGTATACAGAGTCACGTTTTTGACTGAACAAGTGTGAGGGCAGGACAGTGTTGCAGAGGTTGCTACTGTGAACCTGGAGTGTGCTTGTGTTATGCTTGTGTGGGATTGTACTCCTTTCATTTCAATTCGGAAAGATTCGACAGAGGGCCACTCAGTGTGTACTCCGAGGTGGGTTGAATGGGATTTTCCATGCTCCATTAAAATGGAGGCCTTTTATTTTTAGCCACGGTCCTTTGTTTACGTAAATGTGGTCAATAAGTTGAACACTGCTACCGTATTTTCCGGACAATAGGTCACTTTTTTTTTTTTCATAGTTTGGCTGGGGGTGCGATTTATACTCTGGAGCAATTTATGGGTGAAATTATGAACACATTATTATATCATTTCACATGTTATTTTCACATTTAACCACAAGAGGCCGCTCTAGACCTGTGTTGATAAAACCACGATGAGTCTGACGTAAGTGACAAACGCTGATGGTTTGGTGAACTCGTTTGTATGTTCTTTGTGCTATAGTTGTCTAAATAACTCTTAATATGTTACTTGAACATAGCAGGCACGTTCTCAGTTCGTTCTTTATGCGTCATGTAAGGTTAGCATGTCGTACACTTATTCAGCGTGCTGTTTTCCATTTTATTTTAATTCTAAATTGCCTTTCAAAATGGCATGTATGTTCTTGGTGTTGGATTTTATCAAATAAATTTCCCCCCAAAACGCGATTTGGGGGGAAATCTCCAGTGCGACTTATATAGGTTTTTTTCTTCTTTATTATGCATTTTATGGCTGGTGCGACTGACACTCAGGAGCGACTTATAGTCCGGAAAATACGGTAGTTCTGGTCGAGAGACCCAATGAATGCGGGAAGTAAAACTGGTTGCCACTTTTGTAAGAAGAATGCATTCGTGGTTGGGCAGCAGTGCTATTTATCAACCTCACCGCGTGTAGAGTTGCTGCCTGTTGAGAGGGATTATCACCTCTGTGAGTGCAATTTATTTTCCCGTGTGTTTTTTGTTTCACGGCGAAAGATAAAGGTGAATGCAATTCCAAGAAGCATTACCTGTATCTGCCGTGTCGCCATACAGTGCCAGCCAAAGGAACTTGCATGAAAAATCACACAGCGCACAAACACAGACACACGCACACGCGTACGCTCACGAACACACTTGCACAGTCCAAGTGGTTCTTGTTTTATTCATCCCTGCACCGAGATGGTTTGCCCCTCCGAATTCAACGCCCACAGAGGAGCATTCGAGAGCTGTAGGTGGCAGATTTCTTGTCTTTATGTGCAGGCACACTTCTCTACTGGCTCTCTGTATGAGGCGTGGAAGAGTGACTCACTTCATGGACCCTATCCCATTCTGTGTCAAAGGATACAAGCCAACCACGTGTGTGTGTGTGCGCGCGCGCGCATCTACAAAAGAATAAATAACCTTCGCACCGAGTTGCAAGGAATACAGTATGTTTGAGACTAAACCACAATAGGTGAAAATCCACACTATATATTGAGAGTCTCGGTTTAAAATTGTTTTTGATTGTTCATATGTGTTTCCTGCGTAAGACAGTCGGACTAGAATTTTCAAAAATCATTCCGAATATATTTTTATCTCAATGGAAGCGTTAGCCATTCGGAGATGAGGACCACAGAGGGTTTTGCATTTGCAATTCCAATCTGCTTGAACAATCTGTTTTCAGCGTTGTGAGAGTTGGTACTCATATCATGGAGGCTTTGATTAAATCCTTAACATATTCCTCAAAAGGAGCAACAGATTTAGTCCAAATGTTCTCCCTTGAACTCGTGTCATAAAGCAGTTACGGGACTGATGGAACTATGTCTTGCGCCAGTTATCGCTTTAGACTTGCGCCGTAATATTAGTATCGAGATTCACATATCAATGGCCCCCACTGGGCCTGTCTCCAGTAAGTGGGACACAAGCTTAAGGATGGCAAATTTAAACTACCCTGTTCTGTTCTTTCCGTTTCTGTGTCTTCTTTTACAGTGTCATTGTCACCAACCAAACGCCATCACTCCTCTATCTATCTATTCAGTATGTCAGTTCCGTGTCCGGCGATGCGGAGTGGAGGCATTTGAGCTCCGTCGCTTCTAACTTTCTCCCTGAGTAATGGCGTTACATTTTTCGTACACAGCACAGCAGCCGTCGTCTTCAATTATGGATTGAGGAGATTTTGTTTGGGTGTCGTCGTGCTTCTATCGAGCAGAATTTTAGAAGACAGACGACGGGGCATACAAGGTAATACGTTGGAGTTAATGGGCCATGATTCACCCTCTGTCACACATCGCTTTCTCGGGAAAGTGCTTAGCCAAAATGCATGAAAATAGGAGATGTTTTCTATTCTGGCTAATGTACCCACAAACGGGAGGTTTTCTCCCATAGAAGAAGTGGACTTGGTGGAGGTTCGTTGCTGGATTTGACGCCCATGATTTCTTGGAAACCATTCGTCCTAGAATAGATTATACAAGGTGTTGGTTTTATAATATTACTTAACAATATTTGTATGGATCTGTGGCTAAAAAGTGAAGCGTGGATAGTCTGTCGCCGTAATGCAGGTTGGAATCCAACAATCTGAATTCTTGACAGTACCTATTCAGAGCAGGAAATTTGGCCCGGATATGTCATCCCATGCCACTTATTCTTGCGTCAGGATCAACTGTGTTTCTGCTTTAAACAGTAAAAGAAGAAAAAAGGAAAAAAGAAGATTCTTCTTTTTCAGTTTGCTTTGTGACTTATCGCAACAGCTACTTGCATTCAGAGCGCAGTCGTGTTGATGAACCGATATGTCTCGGGATCACAGCGGTTTGCTGGATGGGTGATCTCATTGTGCGAGGAAATACACGTCTATCAGGCGCTGCGCAATTGTGTGAACTTCTCATAACCCTTAGCTCCTCCTCCTCCTCCTCCCATTTTACCTTTTCCCATCCATTGAAATGGCTTAATTTCTCTCTTCCACTGCCCTGACTTTACCCGGCAACCCCCCTCCCCCCCAACGCTGCATCTGAGTCAGTCTGATTCTGTGCCAGTTTCTCTTCTCCCTCTCCTCATTGCCTCTTCTTCATGTCCTGCTAACTACACAAGGATGTCGTAGAACAACAGTCTGAAGTAGGTGCAAGGAAGATTGCATCAAGGATTTTTTAATTGCTTGCATCCATGAGTGAGCCGCTCTGAATAAATAATGAAAACTATTCAGTGACAATAATTATATTTTTAATATAACAAGTTATATACTGTAATAGTGCCTCTACATATTTTGAAGCGATGGCCGTAGTCTGGCTACCGGTCCACAGGGAAGCATAACAAAAGTCAGGTAAACTGAACTGCAATGTTAGCACATATTAGCATTAGCTTCTGAGAACTTTCGGTATAAAACACCCCAGACTGGTCACATCCAGACAACCGTTCACAGTTACGTTTCCATCTATGGACAATTGAGACATAGACATTTGGGAATGTGGAAGGAAGCCAGGGTGTCCAGAGAAAACAGTACGTGGAGAACTGCTAAGTCCACATAGGAATGCCAGAGACTCGGAACTGTGCTGCCCTGCACATCCGGTATCAAGTGTTATCTAGTGAGTGGGCAGTGATCAAGTGCTCAGCACAGGCTGGTAACAAAAAAAAGGATACTGCATTGGCCCAACAACAGGGGGCCAGTGTCATCAATGGTTCATTTTTAGGAGACTGAACCATGACCACAAAACAGGCCAATTTCAGCAAGACTTAATTTTCATGAAATCACTGTTAATCCTTGATAGTATGCACAAAATGGCTCAATTTCTTTCCCATTTCTGGATGAGATGGACTGAACCAAGGGGGCGTGGTAAACATCGTTTTAGACCATAAAGAGGAGAGGGATAAGCTCGATGTGTTACGTTCTTGGAATAAATTGTCCAGCCTTCCCGTATGAGTCAGCTTCCAGTTGCATAGCGGATGTTGCTAAGGCCCACGGCGCTATTCTTAGCATCATGCGCACACCCTCGCACATTCAAAAAATGTCTTTACACGGAGAGGACGACACACACTCGCAAACGGGCTTCCCAGATTGCTGATTCAAAACAGAAAAAGACATGGCGGCTGAAGGACAAACACAGCCAGACTCAGAGAACGGGATCGCCCAATTTCTAGAGACTCTCTTGGGAATTTGCGACAGCTGCAACTTTTTTACCCTCTTTATTATTTTTTTTTCCTAACTGCGGTTGTTCTCAAGAAAAGAGTGAGCAAGGTGAAACCGGGTGCAATAATTAGTCAGTGTGTTTAACTGCACTGGAAAGCAAAGAAGGAAGAGAGTCAACGCGAGGGCAAGAGCAGCTCATTCCACAACAGACTGAGATAAAAGTTCCAATTAGCGCGTCTTGCAGAGAGAAGACGGCACTGTTTAAAAAAAAACAAAACTTTATTGTCAAGATTGTGAATATTTCAAACTCACTGGGAAAATGTTCAGACTTTTAGGAATTATGTGAGAAAGGGAATGAGGGCGTGAACCATGTTCAACTGGAGACACACCAGCAACCCAAATTTGACCTTATTATCTGAAAACATTCACAAACGTCATTTTAAAGCCAAACACAGTTCTGATGGAATACAAATGTGCAACGGGGTTCATTAACTGTCTTTTTTTTTTTAATTACAAAAATGTCATGTGACCAGATGTCCTTCATCGACCAGTTACTTTTTAAGGGTTGGGGAGATATTATCCAGTGGTTAGCACGTCGGCTTCACAGTGCAGAGGTACCGGGTTCGATTCCAGCTCCGGCCTCCCTGTGTGGAGTTTGCATGTTCTCCCCGGGCCTGCGTGGGTTTTCTCCGGGTGCTCCGGTTTCCTCCCACATTCCAAAAACATGCATGTCAGGCTGATTGGACGCTCTAAATTGTCCCTAGGTGTGAGTGTGGGCGTGGATGGTTGTTCGTCTGTGTGCCCTGCGATTGGCTGGCAACTGATTCAGGGTGTCCCCCGCCTACTGCCCGGAGATGGCTGGGATAGGCTCCAGCACCCCCCGCGACCCTAGTGAGGATCAAGCGGTTCGGAAAATGGATGGATGGATGGATGTTTCGACAGCCGCATCGAAAGGAATTTCTTGGTGTGTACAGTACATGACATATGTAACCCAATCCAAAAAGACAACTTAAACCAAGTCTCGGAGTTACTTTGCTTACAATGGTTGCTCTATATGGAGTTTTGAGGTGATGAACGGCATCCCATCAAGTAATTTACACATCCCATTATTCAATTTTTGTTATTGTATGCTTATGTTCTATGTTTATAATTCGCTGTTTTTTTTGTCCTCCAGAATCAATAAAAGCAGTTTTACAGAAACATTTTTTCCAGAAAAATCCAATACAAACTATTTTTGTTGAAACATATTCAGCCCCAAACAATCAAGCTATGTACAATGCCAACACCCCCGCGGTTCTTGATTTTACAGGTTAAAAAGCAGCAAAAGTTCATAGACGCTCCCGTTCTTCGCCTTCTACCCAGCTGAAATGAAGCAAAATGTCAAAGCCTCCTTGCATCAGATTGTGTGCCGAATGTCTTCGGCTGTGCCTGTGCGCTCGCGAAACCTCCGGCAAAAAGTATCCCAGATGATGCTTCAGAAAGCCCGAAAACATTTAAAAAGTAGAAGGCAGCTATTTTTTATTTTATTTATTTCCTTACTGAACCACAGAGAGAGAGAGAGAGAGAGAGAGAGAGTGTGACCCAGTTAGGGAAAATTTAAATAGGGATTCCATTTAGAGGGCCACATTAATTGGAGCAGATGCCTTCTCAATTATTAAGAGGCCTCCAAGGGTGTTAGCAGGGGCTAAATTTATCCCGTGCGGCTTTGACTGGGCTTGTCCAATCTCGTACAGCATCTGCAGACAAAAAAAAAAAAAATGCATGGTGTTTCATACACCAGCATACACACGTCATGGCCAGTGAGGCTCACGCTTAAAAAGGAAAGCTGAAGTCATGCTTTTCGGGGAAAGAAATAAAATAAATAAACAAACAAACTAGTCTCCAAGTATTCCCGAGAGAAGAATCAGTCCAAATTAAAATCTCCAAAGGAAGGGCGAATCTCGGAGGCTCTGTGTCGTGCACCGCCATCCATTTGAGCTTTAACGGCCTCCCAGTTTCAACAGACATGTAGTAAAATGTACCAGCAGCCAGGAAAATAGTCCCATGGGGGGAGGCACTCGATTTTTTGATGGTGGTAGTTGGGGAGGGCTGGGTGAACTTCTGCAATGTTTCATGAATTTATTAACAGTCTTCCTCTTCTTCTTCTGCGTCATGACAAAAAGACAAAAAAATCTTCAGGGATTCACAATCGAAATGACAGTGGTCTCGACTGGAGGCGCAAAATTGATGAGGTAGTTCCAGCGGAATAGGAGATGACGAGACTATGTGATTAATTTAGATGCAAGGGACTGCTTAGAAATAGAGACGGAAACATCAAAGTGTATATGCATTTTAAAAAAAAAATTACGTGAAATTTAAGGCAACAATGAAAAAGATGTATGGCGTGATGCGAATTTATTTTTAAATGACGATATTACACACAGCTAACGCATTTGTGATCGCAAATGCGTCTAAAAACAAAGACACGATTTGATCAAACGAGATACAAGGAAACCTATTGGCACTCTGGGTGTTCCGATGAGGGTTACATACTGCAGATTCCAATACCCGTCATTCAAGAGTGAGGTCTACGGCTGCCAGTTACGTGATAGCAATTAGCAGCAACTTATTTTTTTCATCATTTTTTTAATGTTCAGCAATGAAATTTATGCCGCTCACATACATTTCCAAGGAAACCGGCCGATCGGTGGCCGATCAATCGGATCACCGCTAATTGGCAGAGCAGTCTCAAAAATTGGACTTTAACATCAGCCTGACACCCTGAGCAGGAAATAACTT
Organism: Hippocampus guttulatus; assembly: GCF_054856545.1. Lineage (NCBI taxonomy): Eukaryota > Metazoa > Chordata > Actinopteri > Syngnathiformes > Syngnathidae > Hippocampus > Hippocampus guttulatus. The sequence goes on along the minus strand of NC_141265.1, from coordinate 12,302,786 downwards.
ATTTTGTCCTTTTACCTCTCCATTCACGAACCAACTCCAGAATTTACCCCAGATTTTCAAACGTTGTTTGACCTGATGACATTTGTCATGTCATGGTACCACGTAAGCATAACAGGTAGATTGACTAAAACTACACGTTGCATTATCAGGAGGGGCCATTTCTTCCTATTTGTGTCTGTTCTCATACAGAAGATGTCGGAGGGCATCCAAGCGTATCATGTGCCAATTACGGCGGCACAAGTCCCTCTAGGCCACTCTCACTGAGGTCTAAAACAACTGCCCGGAGGCGTTACGAAGGCGGCCCGCTAACAAGAACCAGGCATTCCGTCTAAATGAATAGGAAGTGAAACCAAACGGCAATTTTAATGGTGACATAAAAACCATACAAGTGGATAAACGAAAGTCTGATCATCCATCCATTTTCTAATCCGCTTATCCTCACAAGGGTGGAGCCTATCCCAGCTGTCTTCGGGCAGCAGGCTTGGTACACCCTGAACCAGTTCCCGCCAATCGCAGGGCACACATCGACGAACAACCATTTGCATTCACTCTCACAACTCGGGACAGTTTTGAGTGTCCAATCCAAGTCTGCATACCTTGAACTTGACATGTTAAGAAAGTCATTAAGTGGAGGTAAATCTTTTTCATTAAAACATGGTGAAATTCTTATCCCCTTCTCTGCTTAGCTATTTCAAGTATCTCAGACTTATTTTACAAGGACACTTTTCCAGCACCAAGCTATTTGCTTCATTCTGTCCCTACCCAGCGGCTTCTTTCCTCTGCGGCATATCCCGCAGAGTGAGGAAATGAGGACGGGGGTCGTTGAACCAACTCAGCCATTCACTACCTTTCCTTTAATCCACTGTCCATTTTCTCCCACTCGTGTTCCTGTCCTCCCGTAGACCTTGACCTCTCCGCTCGTGTCGCATTCTGCTCCCCCGCACACTCCTCCTACCCCATTTTGAAAAGATTGATGACCACGATGCTTCGCTCTCAGGCACTTGATTAAACTTCATGGAGCGGTGCTTGCATTTTCCCTCCTGCCTGTTGCAGTTCCGGCTTTTCCGTCCACTAAACCCTTTAGCACTCCCGGTTCCATGTCACTTCTACCGTCTGTCCCACGAAACCTCGGCACACTGATGATGAGGCAAAATATGAGTACCCTACCCCCCCTGCTCACGCGCCCCCCATGATTAAAGGTCTTATTATCAACTGCCTCTAAAAGATGACGCTAGCTGCCTATCCTGTGATGTGGGGTGTTTTATCAAAGGTTATTATAGTTCACAACAACGAACAAGTAACTAAAATTGGAAAAAAAAAATCTAATAAAAATGATACTTTCAGAAAAGTGAAACTACATCTTGTGTTAAAAATAAACAGATGACTAAAACTAACTATTACTAAAGTGAAAATGTTTTCATCTTGATCAATATCAAACAATTTCTCAGGGGTGATTTTAAAATGTATTTATTCCGGTATTGTACGTTCATGTACAAGAAGGAAGCCAAAGAATTAGTGACATTTTTTTTCCTCAGTCACCTGACAAATACACCATATATTGGTAAATTGGCTGTCACTTATTTTGCGCTTTTCTACCACGGGCACTCAAAGCGCTTGACACTGTTAGCACATTCATCTAGTGAGCCATGCCGCCTCCCATTGACAAAAACGAAACCTAATATCAAAACTAAACTAAAACAAAGCATTTTCAAAACCATAACAACTAATAAAAACGACTAAAAAAACAAGTAAAAGCTAACAATTCTAGTGATGTGCGACATGACAGCCATGATTTGAATGTTCAGATTGTCCACTCAAGTCAAGTCTGAGTCGGTCACGTATCGTATGTTTCTTTTGACTGTTTCTTTTGACTGCGCAAATCAAGAAGACGGACAGACACTTCCGCTGTGTGTTGATCTGAATGTTCGACTACAAACAAGGTGGCCCGCAATTAGCTTACAGTAAACTTAACACGCTCCATCACAGATTTTTTCGGTGGAACACTTGCCTATTTGCTCTAACCCAACAAACTACCACGCTGACTAGTAGTCGAGCTGCAAATCGCCTGAATTGTTGCCGTTCACTGAAATGTTCGTCTCCTCAAAAGTTTTTCACTGCACAGAGTCGTGGCACGCACACAAAGCGAGCGACCAATACTGTTGGTATACACGCCACTGACCGTGTAATAGGTAATAAGGGAAACCGTGGGCGGATTGACAGCCGCTACCCGACCAATGTAAGTTATTCAACCCATTACTGTTTGTCCTTGAGGCATCAGACAATCAGCCCATTTTATGAAGTGTGTACAAGGAGGGGTGAGCGGGGGCGGGGGGTTGGATGGATGTGATCATGCAAGGATGCACGCATATAGCGCCATTGGTAATTCATCGCTACAATTGAAAAGCAAGGCACGGCGTAGAACACAGGAAGACGTATGAAAAGAGTCATTAAACAAGAACGGAACGAGGATGGCACACGGCAGAGTGCAGAACGGAACGAGGATGGCACACGGCAGAGTGCAGACCTCCGCCAAGGCCAAACAAATTGTACATCGTTATGCCGCAGGTAACATGGATCTTGCTTTTTTCCACAGGTTCAGTCACTCGAACTCTTTCATTGCCGCTATTGTTGTCAACAGTTAAGAAACTTTGCGTCCTTATTGTTTAACCCGATAGACAAATGAATCACATGATGAAACTAAAATAAAATCCTCCTCAGCATTTGAAGAATGAAAACGCCTGAAAGAAACCGGAACTGTCGGGATATGAGCTGTTCATTGGCAAGCATATTGCCTGCTCTCTTATTACATGTGTATACAGTTTATGGTGTAAAATAGTTTTAAAAAAGGCTTTTAAATAAAGTTGTTTTCTCGACCTGGAATGGATTAAAAATGTTTACATTGATTATAATGGGAAACATGGTTTCGGTTTTCGAACACCTTCTGGAACGGATTATGGTCGAAAACCGAGGTTTGACTATATTTGCTTGCTATCCGAACACCGTAACAATCTTTGCTTGCTTTTAAGATTTGGCCATGCTCGAAGAGTACGTTGTTGATCGCCTCTCTTGTTCAAACGCAAGCACCTAGCGAAACTACTTTTTCTGTTTCCTAACTATAACATTTAGGGTGGTGATGGAGTGAATTTAGAATTCACAACTCATTTTTTTGTTTGTTCAATGTTGCATTTTTGAGCAGATCCGGGAGGATATATCACTCACCACACCCCACACATTTCAGGATAATCGCTCTTGCAAATAGGTTCGATACGCAAATGGCGGCACTAAACTGTTCGCCAAGTAAAAAAAAGAATAATAATAATAATGCTGGTGTGGGGAATTTAAGACAAACATGCAATACATCGATGTCTCATTGGAACAGGATGAACATGGATGCATGTGGTTGGCCTGTTGCAAGGAGGACGCATACTGTGTGTGTGTATATTATGCCACTATTCCCGGGAAACAAAATAAAACAAAAACAGCACGTATGTTATTTCAGTAGTGGCAGCAAAAAGAAGCTACTTATGGTACAAGACAGGGAGAGATGGAAATACAACAGTTGTTTTAATGTGAAGTATACTCATGCACTCTATGCGACCTTATTCCTCCCCGACCTATTTGTAGTCCCATTATGCAAAGTGCGCTCGCTCGGGCCACGCTTTCTTAATTCAATCATCCAGCAGTTCGTATATGGCAGTTCAAGGATTCTGTTTTATCTTTTTTCCTCAATTAATATAATCATTGTCGACCGCAAGGTTGCGGGCATACGTCAACTTTCCAAAAGTGGAGCCGCTTTTGTGTGCCTTTGATTTTGTACATTTGTTAACTCCGCTTGCCTTCTGAGCAGAACCAGTTTTTGAATTTTATTTGTATATACTGTATATACAGTATATTGACTTGTTGATTCAATCGTAGGTCAGATGCACAACTACAATCCACCCCGAAAAAAATGGAGCACATAGCATGCATGGCACTTCTGCCAAACAGTTTTGAGGTTTGGCCTTCAAATCTTGGCTCCCGCGTGTCTGTGTGAAGTTTACATGCGTGTGTGGGTTTTCTCCGGGTATCCTGGCTCCCTCCCAGAATCCTAAAACATGTTTGGTTGATAGAGGACTAAATTGCCTGTGATAGGGTAGTAAAAATGTTAGCTCGAAAGCTAGCAAAAAGGCTGGGCTCACACTTGTTACTACAATTCGATTCAGCGCAATGTTGCATTTCCCCCCCCCCCCCCCCATCATTTATTTTGTGCCAATTAATCAAAATATTGCTTCTGGTAAAACTGGTCCATGGTACAAATAAAAGTTGGAGACCATTTTTCTAGTCATGACAGCAGACCTAAGATCGTCTAATTATCGGTTGATGTGATGCCATGTCAAAAGCAACATCCCGCCTTACAGTTCTGTGTAAAAAGTCCAAAAAAATCAAAGGATCTTCTGTCATGCCTGTGATGCAAAACATTTATACTGTACGCAGTATAGCCTATTTAAATATGATTTTGAAATAACACTTCCCTTGTCCATTTGTACAGGCTGACATCCATTTTCAGTTTCCACATTGATGTCGTGGGAATTACGGTACTTTCTTCTGGCTTCCGATGCCCTCGTGGTTTGAGGTTATAGTGTACGCTTTTCCTTCAGCGTACACTTGACAGCCTGCGTAAATTGTGACGTAATAAAATCTAACGCCAATACTAAAGTCAATGCTCTTTGCAATGGTGGTGCAGCTTTGATGCATCTTGAAGTTTATCCTTCGCCGACTCGTTGTGCACGTAAGGGATTTTTAGTTCATTATGAGAAAAGAATGCAGCATTTCCGTCTCGACACGGCTTCCTCAAAGCAGCTGCTGCTGCTATCCTGCCCCCCCTTTCTTTTTAGTATTATCAGGCCGCTTCAAACGCTTTGAAGGACCCACTGAGGTTTGCGTTGCCTTGATATGCACCACCGTGTTAGTATATATTTTTCACTTGAAATCTCTGTCAATAAAGTACACGGCTGGAATGCTTAAAAAGGTTGGGATGTTTTCGATTAAGAATTGTGCAGACCAAACCTGGTGCCCGCAAGACAATGGAGGAGATTGTTAGAAATTATATGTTGCATTTTGCCATTTATCGCTTTTCGATTTTTGTGAAAAATAATGAACATGATCAGTGCCTTGATCAATAATCTTTTTTTTTTTCAAATTGATTGTTCTCTTTGGCGGCATGGAGTCGACTGGTTAGCTATGGAGATGTGCAAACTACGGCCCGCGGGCCGGATCCGGCCCGTTGGTCTTTTTAATCCGGCCCGCCAAAGATTGGTACACAATTATGGTTTGATTGCATTCATTTCGCTTGGACTTGTAATGACAGGTATTTCAACACCAGGTGGCGCAGTTAATTCAAGTTGCAGAGCACAGGGAGGGAGGGGAAGACGAAGAAAGAGGGAGAGAGTAATGACCATGGAAGGGAAAGTAATATGTATCTGATTAAACGAAGCGGGTAACAAAGTACGAAACATTCAGGAGACGCCTGGAGTCGGAAAGACTCAAATCTACGGGACTTTGAAAAACAAGGAAGCGATTCTTACTCAGTCTGATTCTGGCAATTTCCATGCTCAGAGTGTAGCGCTTGTGGCTCGAGTAAATGAACATTTCCTAGAATGGTTTGATTGTTATCATGTTAAAAACTTTCCGCAAACTGGACCGCTAATAAGAGTCGGAGAGCAGTCAAATGTGTAGAGCGTGAACAACAGGGGGCTCAGTACACATCCTTGAGGAGAACCAGTGCTGATTGTGATGGTGGAGGAGAATGTTACATTATTACTGGCATACAAAGACATTGTGCTATCTTCTTTATTTTCTATTTCTATTTCTAACTTTTGGCCTGGCCCTCCACAATATTTTCTGCTTCTCATTTGGCCCCCCCGGGAAAATAATTGCCCACCCCTGGGTTAGCACGTCGGCCTCACAGTGCAGAGGTCGAGGGTTCGATTCCGACCCCGGCCTTTCCTGTGAGTTGTCATGTTCTCCCCATGCCTGCGTGGGTTTACTCCGGGTACTTCGGTTTCCTCCCGCATTCCAAAAACATGAATGGAGCACTCAAAATGGTCCCGAGGTGTGAGTGTGTATGGTTGGTCGTCTATGTGTGTCCTGCCTACTGCCCCCACCCCAAACGGTTCTTTGTTTGTCATAAAAACACCGGTAAACAGTGAAACCAAAAGAGCCTTATCATCACCTGGTGCTTGGGCACCATGAAATCTACCCTACGTGGCTCTTTTGTCTATTGAAAGACAATGTCAATTTGAAGGTCAAACTTATCGGCGAAGGCGATGCATGTTGTACGCAGCTCATCTAGTCAAAACGTGTTAAAAAACAAAACAAAAAAACTGCAACATCACACACTTGTCTATGTCCGGCTTTGTTTTAACTAAAGAAATAAATGTGGTGCACAATAAAACATAGCTTTCTTTTTTTTTTAGGGCTTTCATCTCGTGCATTTTCACCGTGTCCACGTCTGGGGTTTTTCTCCCCCTTTTTTTTGTTTCTCCCTACCATGTCACTAGGTCAAGCTGATCTTATAAAAGATTCACAGGACGTTTACATGCACCAAATCGCAGCGCATGTATTATGCAGTGCGGCTTGTGGTGTAGCCCTCCAATCTCCTCCTTGTTTGCTCTTTGCTCCCTTCTTGTTCTTTTCATCTTTCTGCCTTCACCCGTAAAAAGGGGCCTGACCACCTCACACCTGCATTTGGTGTAGAAACCGGTCCGCCTTTGCCACCTGGCTCATATCCTCTTTGTGTTTTTAATTCCGATTTTCATGGTATCCTGCCCTCGATTCTAGCCTCCAACCTTGCAGACTTTTAATTTTGTCCTACTTTCTTCTCTCACCGCCGTTGCAGGTGACTCTTGATAGCAGCCGACCTGCAGGCAGACGGCGCTCCTGAACTCGATGTCATTCCGCTTTATCCGGTTCATTCACTCTGTTCATCTGCACCTCTGATACGGCACTTTCCTTTTTGCTTGCCTCTTTTATGTCCACACTGGCTCAAACTCAATCACATTTGCTGTGCTCCTGCTTGCATCACAGTGAGATACGTACTTTTGGTCAAAAAAGGGCCCCTTGGTCTGTTGGACAGGATTTCAACTTGGACCGGGCGATATAGAAGAAATATATACAGTATATCACAATATAGGCCATTTAATATCAGGATAATGATATATTTTCAGTTATTCAATTATCAAAAATATATAATATATATATATATATATATATATTGTATATACACACACACACACACACACACACACACACCATTGCACAAAAGTAGACACTCTTATAAGAAACATAAAAAATACGCTTGACAGAAATTGACAAAAAAAAACAACGACTGGAATGGAATTTTTAGAACAACTCTTGAGCACATCTCAAAACTCAAAATTATAACTCATGACTATTGTTAAAATAAGTCACATTCGTAATACAGGGACAGTCATACCTCGGTTTTCGACCATAATCTGTTCCAGAAGGCTGTTTGAAAACCGATTTGTTCAAAAACCAAAACCACGCTTTTTAAAAAAAAAAATCTTTATTGAACATCTCTGCTCACAATGGAACGCTACACGAGGAAGCGTCACTTCCTCGTCTACCCGAGGAGTCAAGTGGCGCATTCAAGTGCGCTCAGTTTGATCAAGAACCGATTTTCGGTCGTAATCAGAGGCATAAAAAACTCAAAATTTTTAGTCGAAAACCGATTTGGTCGAGAACAGAAACGTTCGAAAACCGTGGTTTGACTGTGTATGTATTCAGTATACTGTACTATCCATCTATCACGTTGTGTTATTGATCCATCTGCCATCTCGTAGCAGTTCTGTGGCATCAATCGAAGCTTTTGCCCATCAAATCACGCTTCCTCGGTCACTTCTTATTTACTCATATTTTATTGTCGTGACGATAGACATCAGAGGAGAAAAGTAGCACGTTTAAAATTTTCATCTTCCTGATATATAACATCATACGGTTCAGACCAGGCTTTTGTGTCGGTCTGGTGTTTGACTTTTCTTCTTTTGTCTCATCAGAGCTGTTCGTTGAGTGAGTGGACAGCTCTGATGAAGGCTGAAGTCACAAGGTAAGAGGTAAAAGGTAGAGATTCATCACTTAAGAAAAAAAAAGTTTTTGGAGTTTTGAACACATTGTCATGGCTGGGGAGCGATATAAGGAGTCCTGTACTACAACATATACCAGCAGGGCATGTTCCAGTATGAATGTTGCTGAGCCAATTAAATAAAAGATGTGCTGACACCACCGTGTTTTTTTTTTTTTTTATGCGGCTTTCAGTGTTCTTCCTATTGAATCATTATTTTGCAACACATAACACCACAGCGATGGGCACTGTATCAAAGCCGATATGTCGGATTGGCCTGTCGCATACTTCAATACGATTTACAATGAAAATACAATTAAGTGTAAACGGAAATGTGCCACAAGATGAAAAAGAGGATTTTGTGTCTATAGAAGGTGCCCGTTGTCAAACCAAACCAAGATTAAGGGGAAAAAGGTATGCGATGGTATGTACTACCAGCAAGGTAACCCATCTAAAAGTAGACACTAATAACCCGTCAAACCAAAACCTGAGATAACCCATGAGATAAAAAATAAAGACATCAACAGGTAGATTTGGAGTGCATCGGCGTTAAGACACAATTTGACTGGTTGACAAGTGAAGGTGTTGACAGTTTTATAAAGCTTTCTTTGGGCAGAGTCAAACATTTGGACAGTATGCTACCTTGGATTAAAGATCAATCAAAAGTAGCCTGACTTCTTTCAGCAAGTTTTGTACCTTTCCCAATGGATGTCAAGGTAGTGATCATTACAAGGTATTGTAGTAATATGTCTCGGGTGGGTGACCTTCAGGCATCACAACATTTATGGCTGGAGGAGACTCAAATCTCCATGCAGAATTGGCTTTCGAGTCACTCCAAAGCAAAAAAAAAAAAAGGGCCTAATTATTATTGCACATAATCTGGCAAATGCAATTATACACACAATAACAAAGCTTGCGCTTTTAAACATATCCATCATGACATTGTGAGCCCCCCCCCCTAATTGCAATTACGCCCACAAAATCACGCCGCTAGCCTTTGTTTTCAAACAATAGCTAATGCGGCACCGCGACCTTCTTAAGCGGAGACACAGGAAAGAAGTTGTACGGGTATGCTCCAGTCACATGTTTTGGCCTTGGATCTAGCAGCCATGACACAAAACTCCACACGCAGTCCGACATGTCTGATTGGAGCATGGGAGCGCCAGATAAACGCAAAAAAATAGAGCTCATCATCTTAATGTTGAAATGAGGTTGCAGTTATAGTTGGCAGTCTATTGAGCAATTATGGTTTCCCAAAAAAAAAAAAATCGTATTGATTGTGGCTATTCTTAATATTGTACCTGCCATTATGGCATGCAGACTTAATTGCATGATCTGAAGCAAAGCGAAATTATAGCTCATGGCCTCTGAGTGGTTGCTGACCGCACGTGGCATTGACCAACAAGGTCAATAAGATTACAGTCCATTTATATTTAATTGATGATGAGCAAAATTGTTTGGAATGAATTGCTATTGTGGTTTTGTCATTAGGATCACGGTGGATGATTTTTGAAAAAGGATTGATAAAAAAATTACATACAGGGAGTCCTCAGTTTATAGTTGAGCTCTTGGTGTTTTCTTCAAGGAAGTCATTATTTTTGCTATTGTTGAGCTTGACATAAATTGCATCTGGATAATTGGGAAAAACGCTTGCGCAAAAATGAGTCCATAAACTGGCCCTTTGACATTTCAAATACAAAGTCATAACAGTGTAAGGCATACAAGCACACAGACAGACTATTGATAATATTCAAATGCTTGTGAATGTAATCAAATCCACTTTTTGCATATCAACCCTGAATCCAGCTGCGGCCTCTACCTAATTCACAGCTGCTCAAAGAGAAGATGAGATCGGCGACGTTTTACCGTGGGGCCGTTCGTCTTCTTTATGTGCTCTGTATAAAGGCTGAATGTCCTGGAATGATATATGCAAATGAGGAATGAGAGGTTGATGGTGAAGAATGGCGTGAGGTCAAGTGGGGAGGGGTGAGGATGAGCTGGAAGGATGCTAGAGAGACTAAAAAAAAAAAAAAAAACAGGCATTCTTGATTGGTAGGTGAACTCGTCCGAGAACCTTTGAATGACAATTTGTTTGTTTACTTGCTTTACTTCACAATAGCAGACTTTAGCTCCTATTGACTTCATCCATTAAGATTATCGATTAAAAACTACCTATAACCATCGTCAATAGCACAGCCACCTTACGCTGTGTTTTTCAATGCTATTGCCAATGTATTGTATTTATTCTACAAATATATTGCTAATGCTTTATTTTATATTGTACTTATATTGAACTGTATACAGTTATTTTCTGAAACACTTTATCCCCCCCACCCCTCCCCCAATTTTGCTGCTGTCGACTGCAAATTTCCCCAGTGTGGGACAAATAAAGGTTATCTTATCTTATCTTAAAAATAATCAAGAGAGCATCGAGGCCAGCCAAGCGGGGAGAACTTGGCGCTTGCTAGCAAAAGCATGCTAATCTTCCTGGGAGATGCACACACAAGTCCCCCCCTACATCCCCTGCTAAGTGCCAGTCCAAGTTGAACCAGCTCAGAATTTATGCAGGGAGAATACTGCTCCTCTAAATGTAGACCCGACCAGCGCTTCCACACCAGTTTCAAAATGAGTTGTTTTCTTTTGGGGAATTCCTTTACAAAGATAAGTGCTGACCTTCAGAGAAATTCATTTCCCGGCACTTTTACTACCTCAGCCAATCATCAAGTGTCATAGTGGTCTGGGCTGGCTGGTGAGCGGGCGGCCCGTGCGCACTTGGAGGCCGGCTGGGGTTGGGCAGCCTCACTCTGTTTTTTCTTGGCAGAGATCTCTAAACAGGTTGAAAAAAAATATTCAAAAATGCTCCCAGTGTGAGGCTGTCAATGCCACACTGTCGTACATATTGTTGTGAGCCAATTTATTTTGTGCCGTAAAAGCATACGGGCTGAGCACAAAACATACCGTATACAACCGACTTTTGTGAAGCGATAAACCTCTTAACAAGCTACCGTGAATAATCAGTAACAGTATTTTGTCCTGCCTACCCTTCAATCCATGAGGAGCAACAGACTTCCTCAACGATGATCAACAGAGCTTCATTCATTCTTCTCGTGAGAGAGCTCAGCTCCGTGTGCCGCTGCAGCGTCAGCGTGACCTTGACATCTCATTAGAACGAACATTAAAACTTTATGAACACCGCCTATGGCGTTTATGGCGAACATATATACAGCGTGTCCCACACATATGGGTGAAGAGTGGTGAAGTCACCGATATCGCAGATGGGCCGTTTCCTGCCATTTGCGACAGCGTAGCCTGTGAAGTCAGGAGAGTTGTTTGATGCTGTGGATTAAATGTTGTTTTCCTTGCCGACATAATTGCTATGACCACCTTTTAGAAGCCATGTGCTCAGCTACATTACGATAAAGATGGACAAGAGTCGAAGGAAGGCTTGAAAACTTAATTTGGGGTTCGCCTAGAATTTTCAGGGAAAATTAATCGGAACATGTGAATATTGTTTTCTTGGCTGTCATGATGTGTTTCATTGAGGAGTCATGCAGTGACATGCATCAGAATAATGTTATACTATTTCTGAAGACCCTAAGGCTGCAAATAGTTTGAGTTTGACAATTTTTTGGTGGGGGGGGGTGTATGCGTACAAATCACTCTGGGGCTTTGAGATCAAGTTTGTTTTCAGAGCTGATCATCGATTCGCCATGCGCTGAGGTGTATAATGACACCACACTTAAAAGGAGAATAAATTTCATGTGCAGCTACTATTTTTGGGGAACACATTACACACAAATTCAAGACATTAAATTCCCCCCCAAAATCAAGCACTGAGTGAGGCTGCCAAAGCTAGGCTTTGACTGTTCACTTTGACTGAAAAGGTTATTTGTGTGGTTTACACGATATTACTGCAAGAGCAGCAGTTTATACCCAAAACGTGAACAACAGCATGCTATGGGGTTGGACATACAATTGCACCTTCATTATCTTGGACGGTTAACTCCCGCATGATTGCTCATCATCAGACTTGTGACGCACTTAAAAACACAGAAAGCTGGAGTGATTATGATTATTCCAACTTTTATTCTCCACATCAGTGATTTTGAGAACAATTACAATGTGGTGCCGTGTTTATAGACTCGCTTCTCAGTAAATTAAAATGCCTCGGCTCTGGCGGCCAACAACATGCCTTTGCTATCGTTGCGGGTGACAGGCAGTGCTATATCACTTTTATATCACAATGGCCATGACTTTATGATTATTAGATTGATGCATTCACAGAGTGGGAGCCTGATTGGACTTTTACAACTTTTGTAGGTACCGAATTGGGGAAAAAAAACTAGTTGTGGAGAGGATGGCAGGCAAGAGCTGGTGACACTGTACAATTCTGGAATGCTAAAAACCTTGTCGAGCGGCGTCATGAATACAATGACGCCATAGCATAACTATTCAATTTCATCCAATGAATGCAGTGCAACTATGAAGGAAGTGGTTTGTAACCTTTGCATTTTCTTTGGAAAAGTGCAATTCCTATTGTGATGATTTGCTGTCAACCATTTAACATATTGCAGTCATTTCTAGGTCTCTTGTTTAGACATCTTAGCACTTCGCGCAAAACGTTGCAGATCGGCTATATTGCGACACTCTGCATTTGCCATGAAAATGGCCACCCCAAAAATCTAAATGCACGCTGCTTGCAAGAATTTGGGGCTTCACGTTCTACTTGTAATTCATTGGGGTGGGGGTTTTTTTTTTCTCCCCCATGGCAAAAATGCGTGGTACATTGGATGAGAGCAAATCAACACACGGCAAAAAGAGAATGCAAAATGGGAACTTTCAGATGAATAGGCAATGGACTCAAAACAAGATAGATCCAATCTGTCGGTTGCCATTGCAGTCATATTAGCATATATCCATCACATCATTTCTATCCATATTTGGTAAAGGCCTGATCCCGAATCAAGATTCAATGCCACTTATGCGCCAACAAATAGGAATTGTGATGCTTTGACCACAAATCCTGCCTAAAAACACCTTCCTTTCATTAAAACAGGTTCGATGGGACACTGCAAGCAATGTAGCAATATGCCATTGTTTATACGTATTGCTTTCACACAATGTACAACCCACAGTTGTTGTTCCCGTTACCGTGTCTACGCCCTCTTTTTCTGTATTTTATAAAGTGTATTTCAGGCTGAGGAGGAGCCCTTGGAGGACACTAAAAGCCACATACATGTCAGTGCCCCGGAAAGAAAAAAAAAACACTAGCATCAAAAAAAGGAAGAATGGAGGCATTGTGCCCAGTTGAGAGAGTGAGTCAAAAAGGAATATACACCGAGAGAGTGGCAGTGTGTGGGTTTGAGTCCCTTTCAGCATGGTCTCGCTCTATTCATCTCTCTGTAAATAAAAATGAAGAAAGAAAAAAAAGGATGCTTGCATGTATGCGGCAACTACCAAATAAAATTTGCATGTTAACACTCATCTACTCTATGCAGGGGAAAGCATTTATCTAAAGTGTCATTCTGTAAAAAGGAAATAAAGTACAATCATGCATTAATATTTGACAAGTGGAAGTTGGCAACAAATCCGTCTCAACATTTCAAAAGCACAGAGGAAAAGACGCCTCCTGTCTCATTAGATTTTTAATTCCATTCACTTATGTTTCCACTCCCTAACTGTGTAATCTGGGACCGGGCGCACACACAGAGATGGAAATCCTGCACCGCTAAAGCATTTATGACAACTGCTTTGCAGAGAAGATTTGGTGAATCTTCTCTTCAATCACTTGTTTACTTGGAGGGGGAAAGCGCTCCACTTAACATCGGGGGAGGCATTTGTCTTCCAATTTCAGAAAGGTCAAGTTATCGCAATGTGTGCCGTGTTTCGCTGTGGTTCATTGGATCCGGAGTCTTGTAATTAAGGGGCTTTCACATGACACCGCTAGCCCTGATAAGCTAACATAGCAGTCTGCACCCTCTTTCAGTCCTTCAACATACTTAAGGCAAACGCACACCACCAATCACAAAAGGCCAAAGGTAAGTCGCCAATGGACAAAAAGCTGATCCATAGCAAGTCTAAATGAGATCCCGATGAATCAAAACGGAATGGGACAAAAACGGGAAGTAGATACCTACCAAAACAAACATCGCTCGGAAGTTAAGGGAAGCTTATGGCGTTTTTAGCAGTACCACTCTGTGTCTACAAAAAAATGTAATTTTTTTTCCCCCCGACAGTCATGAACAATTAAACAGTTCAAGACTGGTGTTCCAAATCTATTTTTGTGCCATTTTTAACATTAGCATTCGTATCTAGCTGTCTTCCTTTTAATTTGTTTCTGACGAGCGGCACCAGTTTGAAAACATGCTTGTCGACCATCTACTGGACTTTAATGGAAAGGCAAGGCTGTTGCTCACATCCCTATCCTGTTGAGCAAAATGTTGTTTAACTGAAAAACAAAAACCAAAAAAAAAAAAAACACCCTACCATTTGCAGTCCCATCACTCGTTTGTTCACTTTGCAAAACTCATCTCCCTAAAATACGTACATAAAATATTAAACAAGTGTGCTCTATTTCCCCTCCTCATTATCAACACGTGTGTCAAGCTTTAGTTTGAATGACAAGACAGAAGTGTGTTAAAAGCATCACGCTGTTTCCAATGAAGCCGTTAATGAGGGTTTGATGATTGAGCCTTATTAAGGTCACACTAATGCTTGCCGTGCTTTCAGAAGGCAATAAACTGCCGCTTTGTTCCAACCTCAACCTCTCAAGGCGCCATCGAATACTAATACAAATTCAGAAAAGGCATTCTTAAATGACACTGGGGCTTTTTTACTGAAGCGCGTGTAGACTGCACATACAAGGCTTTCACCGTGTTTATTGACTTGAAGTTTTTTCCCCTTAAGCTTGCTGCAGCAAGCGGGAGTTTATGCTAAAGTGCAAAACAATTTGTGAACAATCAATACATGTTTGGCTTTCTTTATTTTGCTGCTTTGTTGAGCGACAAAAATGTGTAATTTGCGGGAGCACAACACACTTCAATAGCATTTCAATCGCCTTTACAATTGTTTGTACCCTTACATGACTCAAGAATTCCGGTTCACCATTGTCTAGCTGAAAGTCAAACTGTGCTGTGAGAGAGAGAGATAGTATCCACTAAATTCTTTATATATTTCATTGTATATATTCGACTGATATTCTTACGATCTACCTAACTACAATTGGTGCTCAGGCAGGATACAACCTGACCTGGTTGCCAGCCAATCGCAGAGTACACAAACAAGCATTCAAGTTCACAATCACACCTATTGAAAATTTAGTTTTCCATTGACCTTCCTTAGCCGGAGTACCCAGAGAAAACCCACGCCGGCACGGGGAGAACATACAAACTCCACACAGGAAGGCCGTAGCCGTAATCGAACCCTGTGCCTCTGCACTGTGAGGCCGGCATGCTAATCAGTCAACCAACGTGCCGCCATGGACAAAATATGTCAACTTAATATTGTTTTAAAAGGAATTAAATCGAGTATAACGATGCTAGGAAACAACCCATTGGATTCACGCACATCTTACGTTAAATGGATGCATGTGCGTGACTCACTTCGGTACACGTTGAACCATGTTAACATATCTTAGCTAAGCTTGCTAGCGGAGAACAGAGATATGTTTGTGGTATATACTAACACCAACTAACTTAACATTAAGCAGGGATCAAGCGTGACTGTAAAGTGTTGTGATTATCGTGTGGAAAATGGAAAAATGGCCCTCGAAAAAAATATATGCAGCTTTTGAAAGAGCGTTAGCAGAGTATGAGGAGTAACTCTGTTGTACAAAAGAGGAACAAAGACGTCAAAGCCTGGATTTTATTTTCAAGTGTCACATCGAGTTACAAAGTGCATGTTTGTGCACTTGTTTAGTAGCTCGCAATGCATTATTAACACTATTCCTAAAAGGTTTTGCTTGTGGAAACCTTACAGTGCCTCATTCCCAAAAAACTGAGAAGTCCTGTTCTAAACAGTCAAATGCTAATGGCAACGAGAGCATTTCATTGTTTTAGAACAGGGATTCTCAAGCATTTTGGGACTTCTTATAGTGGATAGTTTCCCTAGGACACCCTCAATAATTCTACGACCAATTAAAATTCTCTTTTGGAGGGGTGGGGGGGGGGGGGTAACTCGTGTGAATGTGGTAATGATTTAAATTAGCCCCACGGTTATGTAACAGTACAAAGTGGGGTAAGAGTAGACAAGAGCTCACGCATTTTTAGAAACAATCAGATAAAAGATTTTATTGTTTAATTTACCACTTGATGGGTGGGCAAGCACTTCAGAGACAACTTGCAATTGAAAAGTCAATTTTTAATCATGTAACCCAAGTGAGTTAGCCCTCCATTTTCAGGACAGTTATATTTGAAAATGTCCACCATCCGATGTCTCAGGAGGGGGAAGCAGTGCACCACTAACACTGTGTACAGTGGGGATGGGGCGCTGCTGACTTCGACTCGGGACGTTGTGAACCGGTGGGCAGAGTACTTCGAAGACCTCCTCAACTCCACCAACACGCCTTCCTTGGAGGAAGCAGAGCCTGGGGACTCTGAGGTGGGCTCTCCTATCTCTGTGGTTGAAGTCACCGATGTGGTTAAAAAGCTCCTCGGTGGCAAGGCCCCAGGGGTGGATGAGATCCGCCCGGAGTTCCTCAAGGCTCTGGATGCTGTGGAGCTGTCCTGGTTGACACGCCTCTGCAACATCGCGTGGTCAACAGGGAGAGTGCCTCTGGATTGGCAGACCGGGGTGGTAGTCCCTCTTTTTAAAAAGGGGGACCGGAGGGTGTGTTCCAACTACAGAGGGAGCACACTCCTCAGCCTCCCTGGTAAGGTCTATTCAGGGGTGCTGGAGAGGAGGGTCCGTCAGGAAGTCGAGCCTCAGATTGAGGAGGAGCAGTGTGGTTTTCGTCCCGGCCGTGGAACAGTGGACCAGCTCTACACCCTTAGCAGGGTCCTCGAGGGTATGTGGGAATTCGCCCAACCAGTCTACATGTGTTTTGTGGACTTGGAGAAGGCGTTTGACCGTGTCCCTCGGGGAGTTTTGTGGGGGGTGCTTCGTGGGTATGGGGTACCGAACCCCCTGATACGGGCTGTTCGGTCACTATACCACCGATGTCAGAGTTTGGTTCGCATTGCCGGCAGTAAGTCGGAATCGTTTCCAGTGGGGGTAGGACTCCGCCAAGGCTGCCCTTTGTCGCCGATTCTGTTCATAACCTTTATGGACAGAATTTCTAGGCGCAGCCAAAGCGTTGAGGGGGTCCGTTTTGGGGGCCTCAGTATTGCATCCCTGCTTTTTGCAGATGATGTGGTGCTCTTGGCTCCTTCAAACAGGGCTCTCCAACTCTCACTGGAGCGTTTCGCAGCCGAGTGTGAAGCGGTTGGGATGAAGATCAGCACCTCCAAATCTGAAACCATGGTCCTCAGTCGGAAAAGGGTGGAGTGTCCCCTCCGGGTCGGGGAGGAGATCTTGCCCCAAGTGGAGGAGTTCAAGTATCTTGGGGTCTTGTTCACGAGTGGGGGCAGGAGGGAGCGGGAGATCGACAGGCGGATCGGTGCAGCGTCTGCTGTGATGCGGACGTTGTATCGGTCTGTCGTGGTGAAGAAGGAGCTGAGCCAAAGGGCGAAGCTCTCAATTTACCGGTCGATCTACGTTCCAACCCTCATCTATGGTCACGAGATATGGGTCGTGACCGAAAGAACGAGATCCCGGTTACAAGCGGCCGAAATGAGTTTTCTCCGCAGGGTGTCCAGGCTCTCCCTTAGAGATAAGGTGAGAAGCTCGGTCATCCGGGAGGGGCTCAGAGTCGAGCCGCTTCTCCTCCACATCGAGAGGAGCCAGATGAGGTGGCTTGGGCATCTGATTCGGATGCCCCCTGAGCGCCTCCCTGGTGAGGTGTTCCAGGCATGTCCCACCGGGAGGAGACCCCGAGGAAGACCCAGGACACGCTGGAGAGACTATGTCACCCTGCTGGCCTGGGAACGTCTCGGGATCCCCCGGGGAGAGCTGGAAGAAGTAGCTAGGGAGAAGGAAGTCTGGGCTTCCCTGCTAAAGCTGTTGCCCCCACGACCCGGCCCCGGATAAGCGGTAGATGATGGATGGATGGATGGATGGATATATTTGAAAATGTTCAAGTTATGGACACAGAGATTGGCATTTCAGACAGATGGATTTGGCTCTTCAGCGACCGGTTCAGTGCATTTGTGTCCATCTTGTTTTACAAGACACCGCACCGAGTAAAGCTGGAGTCCGCCATGTTAGCTTCTCAAGCCATCTTCGATTGGCGAGCTGCTACACGGTGCTTATATTTGTATGAGAGTTTATGATGTTAAAGTGTTCGTTAAATTGGCATCTGTACGGATTAGGTTCATGATAGGGATGTTTTGATTTAACGCATACTTACTCTCACATACAATTGATCTCAATGGTGACTGTATTCGTCATAATTGTTCATTGTACTGTATTATGGATATCTTGTGTCCCGAGGCCCTGACTCTATAATCCACGACAATGAATACACAATGTCAAGATGGAAATATTTGGAAGGCTGTAAAATGGATCATTTGAAAACAATGATGAGGGGAATATGCGTGATTCATACTTTTTTTTTTTTTTTTGGATTGCTTCCACCTAGCTGCAATGAAGATGAACTAATAACGTGATAAAAAGGCTTTTCCACATTGCTAATGCTGCTATTTTGTTTGCTTTCGCCTTCACCTACCAATTATGTTGCTTCTGTTGGCTGGGGATTATTTTGATGCATTTGGGGTTTTTTTTTGTTTGCGAGGGTATTAGGTGGGTCTGAATGGCGCCATCTGGTCAGAAGTTGGGCAGATTATTTTGCTTGTTAGTTAGAATTAGTGCTATTCAATTCAAAATGTGACCGCAAAGGGGGCTGGTGTCCCGCCAAGTCAAGCTTAACGATGCAAATCAGTGGAAACCATAGAGCCACGACTGTTCGCAGTCATTTGTGGAAGAGAATAACAATGCATTTGTTTGTATGCTTGGAAGTGGCATTATTCACATTTCTGGACTTTTTAAAACCCTAACTATTGTTTGCGACCCAAATTTCAAACCTTAACCATTTTAGAAAACCTAGCCCCTGGTTTGAAACCCTAATTCAAAAGCCAATTGCTTGTTAACAAACCTTTTCCAGGCTTGAAAGGCCAACTTCAAAGTGTAATCGTGGTTGATAAAAAAGGCTAGAAACCCTGGGTCGGACTTGAAACTTTTAATTCAAAGCCCAAAGCCTTGTTTAAAAATGGAGAGAAAGCTTAACTTGAAAGCCTAATTGTAGCTTAAATCTCAGCAGTTCGTGCCTTTTTTTTTTCAAAATCATGTGCAGTTCTCAGCAGGGATTCAACGCATTCACTCACCAATTGTTTGTTCAGGCGAGGAGGTCAGGAACCAGATGTAAAATGTAAAATAGGTTGATCGGTTGATAATATATATTCTATAGCAGTCCTTCCAGCTTGAAAAAAAAAGTAGAATGCCAAACAACGCCTTTGGGGGGAAAAAAAACTTAACTAGCCACGAGGCCTGCTTCCATGCGCTGGATATCGCCCATTGTCCACACACACACACACACACACACACACACACACACACACACACACACACACACACACACACACACACACACACACACACACACACACGACTAAGGTGTCCATCTTGCTTTTCACCTTTGACCCAAGGACGGAGTTCACACCTCAAAATGCAGTAGCCATCCCCGGCCAGTGAGAGGTGTACCAAAAAAAAAACGACCACACAATGGACAACAGCAGAACTAAACTACAACAAAGACATAACTTCTCCAATTATTTATCACAATCAATTACCTTTTTATTTCCACAGGCAATATTTGATGAATAATAATTTATATAAAAATACACAACTCCCTTCATCGAATATGGCTCCAACACCAACTTTAAAAAAAATAAATTTAACTTTAATTTGAAAACTCGACCCTTGTTTGAAACCCTAGTGCAGGCTTAAATGTTTCATCCTGTTCCGAATAAAACCCCAGACGTGGCCCCAAACCCTAATTTGAAAACCCTTATCCGGGTTTGAAACCCTAAATTGAATTCCTAACCCTTTGAAAATCCCCCCCCCCCCCCCCCGAGGCAAATAGCAATGCAT
The DNA here is from genome assembly GCF_054856545.1 of Hippocampus guttulatus. Lineage (NCBI taxonomy): Eukaryota > Metazoa > Chordata > Actinopteri > Syngnathiformes > Syngnathidae > Hippocampus > Hippocampus guttulatus. The sequence continues at coordinate 12,282,484 of NC_141265.1, read as the reverse complement.
TTTGTTACTGTGATGTTGGACTTGGCGCTGTCCATCTTTCTTGCCTTGCTAATTGACAGTTCATTATCGCTGCCAGCTGCCCAAAGCGGCGAGAGAAGATCACATTTAATTATTGACACCCTATTAAACTGTCCATACTCTCTGCGATTAAGCTTTGGTGTTAAGGTACTAATTTTGTACCGATTTCAAATAATCTCCGGTTGAATAACGATGTATTATTGCAGGCGAATATCTCAATCTCTTTGCTAATTGGTACATGATAGAGGTTAGAGGTGGACTTGAAGCCCTTCATTTTAATTTAGTTGTAATTTGCATTTATATTATGGGCGGTATTAAATGCAAACAGCGACACATTCGCTTGTAAACATAGTCGGTGTATTAAAGCAGCAATTTAAAAACTCTTTTTTTAATTGTAATGAATCGTACTGGAAATGTTGGTTGACAAATCGACATACAGTCATGAATTTAAACAACCTTTGTTGTAATTGTTTTCATACATTGGGCGCACCGATTATGAGACGCAATCTACAATGCATCCAATAGATGGAGCTACTATTCATTGGAAAACAACAAGGAAACAACAACAGAACGATCAGATGTCAGTAAAACTTATTTAATAAAGCAGCGACACAGTTCACTTAACCAACAACAACACTGACTCGTTAACGTTGAACTCTCTTGCCGCTGCTCTATTTCCGTGTTCAACTGCGTAACCGATCGCCTTCAGTTTGAACGCTGCCTTGTCAGCATGTCTCGAGCAAGGAGCCATTTTGGGGTTGACATATTACCGTAATGACCATACACAAGGTGCATCGGATTTTAAGGGCGCGCTGTGAGCGTTTAAGAAAATGGAAGGCTTTTGGGTGTGCCTTTCAGTGCGGAAAATACGTTATACAAGACACATAACCCCTCCCGTTCTAAATCCTTCCCCGTTAATTTTCACCTGTGATGTTGCGTCAGACGTCGTCAGACGTCGTCAGACACTAGGGTTGCTCATTATCAAAGTGAAATCAGCCTAAACTCACCTTAGCATTGATGGCATCACATTACACGGAGATAAAAAATCGAGTCGCGGAATAGTCCGACTGGAGCAGTGCTGCCCATGTAGAATACGTTCAATGACATATGACTAATGACACCGTAACTATTGAGTGACTCCTCTTTGTGAACGTACCTGTTTGAGGGACATCTCTGGAGGGCCAATGAAAAAGCCTGTTCCAAACATGATGTAATCAAACAGGTTTTCATTCATCATTTAGTCACACTGAAATTTCGGCACAGTGACGTCGTCTTGACACGTAAAATGTGGATTTTTCTACAGACAGACGATATGGAAATGCGAGAAGCGTGAAACGGATTCATTGGCCATGTAGATAGATGCAAAATAGTTGAACGGTGATCAGAATATGAAACATCGGAGCAACAGTGGGTATGCTGCCATATGTCGCTTTAAGCCAGAGTGGCTCGTGCTGTTGGACTCTTGCTCTGAATGGGTGTCTATGGCGCCGTCTATATTTAGTCAACCCCCCTCAAGCTGTGACGAGGTTTGATTCCTCTGCGCTTCTTTTCTAAATTGACTCCTCCAAAAGAATTATCTGCTGTCACTACAATTCTCTCTGGGCACTGAAGACCATATAAAACCTTCATTCCTCCCAATAGAGGCATAAACACGCACGCGCGCGCACACACACACCACACACACTGCAGTAGCAGAAATAAAAACAAGGTTGATGTGCAGACAAGTCAAGGGGACTTAATCTATTCTCAATTTTGAATGCCAGCATCAGTGTGCTTGTGCAACAGAAGTCTAATTGTATCCAATAGTAATGGGCAGGTTAGTAAAACCTCAATGAATGAAGCAAATGTGCACCCCCCAAAAAAGCCAGCTCCTCATTTTGACAGCAATTTTCTCTTGACGGGCTAAAATCAGCTTCATGGCTGTTGCTTTGATATGTCGGCTTCGCCTGCACTTCTGACACCTCACGAGGGGAATTTTGATGGCAACGCTGGACGAATAAGAGAGGGACGAGAGAGGAAGGAGGCAGATGCGCGAGGCCCTTTCACACCGCCGGCGAAAGACAGCATTTTCCTGCTGACGACATTTCGACAAAACAGTGACAGAAAAAAAAGGTGGACAATTGCACCTCGACCAACTGTCACCCGGACATGACACGGAACAAAGCGGCAGAGACTGTACAATATACGGCGCTTGTAAGGATGGAATCAGATGATCCTTTTCCACACCGTCCCTGCCTTGATGTGGGTGTAGATGGTGCACATAATCAGCCACGGCGAGCAATAGAAAGTGAACCGTCTAATGTCCCCAGTGCTGAGGGTAGTATTGGAGACCACCCTTTCTCTTCAGAACCACAATTCTGTTTTTTAACTGCATTCAATGAAATGGAGGGCTTGAATACAATCTGACATTAAAGGCAACCTTTGAAGGTAGTATCAGAAGCTGTTACTTATACAGACGGTAAAACTCTGCATTCTTTCCACATCTGACCCTGTCAATGTCTTGTATAAAACAGTCTGACACGTAACAAGAGGACCAAGTCAACCCGCCAATCTTCCAGCTTCAGATTTATTATCAGAAGCCGATTTAACACTGCCAGTGGATCCGGCAGTTGTCTGTGGAGTAGAAATGGCACCTGCATGGAACAAGAGAAAAAAGTTCACCCACCAATGTTTTGGGTTTGGAGGTAGTATGTACTGTAGGAGGTAGCGCCATTAAAAAAAAAAGGTCATTTCTGTCACAGTCTAAATATTCAAAATTGCATCAAGCGTTCTAACTCAGAGGAGGCGGAACCCCGCAATTGACCCAGCAATGTTTCCGCCTTTGTCAGTACGACCAGAAGCCTCCTGACCATATTCCGCCTTAAGGAGTCGTCTCAGAGGATGGATGGATAGAATGCTGCGGTCCAAACGCGACTGGGGCATTTCCATACTTTGTCAGTGCAGTCCAGGAGGTGCCGCTGAAGCTTTTGAAGCCAAAAATTTGCTTCCACATTGACTAAGAATCTTCAAACTTGCTTTCTTTTTCAGTCAGTGGAGGAAAGACAAAAAGCACCAGAGCCACGCGGGGCCATGTGATATTTTGTGTTCGGTCTAAACCTCGGATTAGGTTGTTTCGCAATACAGGGCCGGAGTGTGACTTTTAACACCCAACATGCACTTTCACGCATCCTGTTGTGCTGAGAGCAACTGTCTGACAAGCGTATTTTATGTCACATCAAATAACTAAATGAATACACTGACTTCCACGGACTTTGTGTAAAAGGCAAAGGCAAATAAAGGTTCAGATGTGGATAGTTTGCAGAGTGGCCGTGTAAAATAGCCAACAGTAGAGAATAGAATATGAGTACAACGAAGAAGAAATAACAAAAAAGAAAAACACTCATTTGACTCTGAAAAGAAAGCAAACAAACGGCAAACGTTCTGATTACGTTTCCTGCTCTGTTTTTAACATTCACCCCTGGCATTGTTCCGCTATGATTAAGGGTTTTTACCAAAGCTCTGTAATTCTTCCTGTCAAAGCATTTCACATTTAGGGAACAAAAAGAAAACTACGGAACGAGAAGAGGGGGTGGGTAGGCAAGGAAAAAAGGTGATTTTGATGTTTACCATCGCTGCTCGCCCCGAGCTGGCGACCTTGGCTTTAAAAAAATTACGACGCTGAAAATCTTTGCAAAGTAAACAGCAGAGAGTCACAGAGGAAGCGAAGGGAGAACAGATGCTGCAACATGACAGAGGTGCTGAATTTGGCTCCGGGAAACAAAAACATTGATGTCGAATATGCAAAAAAAAAAAAAGAAAAAGAGAGAGCTCAGTTGATATTTCAAAACTAGAGAAAGTGCTACACACACTAACACAAACTTTATGACAGCATCAACAAAAGCATAAAAAAAGGCATTTTAAAAGAGAATTTAAAGTTATCTTATTACTTTTCATCGGCGTATCTGCTCTCAACACAGGCGCACAGACGCATAATTTGCACAGTGCAGCCAAAGACTCTTCCATAGTACAATTATTGTGAATTCAACCCAAAACGTTTGAGGGTAAAAATATGCTTTGCATTCATGGAATTAACAGAATACGAGCACCTCACTGGACCTCATTAGAGGCAGCATCACACTTTGCTTTAAGGAACAAAGAGAAGAATATTTAACATGTTTTACTGTGAAGAAGGAGACTGGCGGTATACTTTTGTCCGGCGGTAGCAAATCCTTTAGCGTCATGCTAATTGGAGATAATCACTAGTAGTCGTGTGGACGACTGTGCAAGAGGTGTTGCTTCTCTAAAGTCGTGGGTGGCGTTCGATTTTGTTCATTCTACTCCTACATTCGAACCGGTATGATCCATTTTATTGTCCTTTGACTGGATCGTCTGTGGCCAGTGATGTGCATTTAAGTCCATCGAGCATTTATCCGCATGAGGATCGCGGGCAGGAGGCGGGGGGGACACCCCGAACTGGTTGCCAACCAATCGCAGGGTAGACATAGACCACAGGTGTCAAACTCAAGGTGCGGGGGCCAGATCTGGCCCACCAAAACATGTCAACTTCTACGATAATTGCTAAAAACTATACCAACCTTTCAACTTCTCATATGTAATAAATAAGTGAGATATTGTAAGCATTTTCTTGTTACCGAACCCCTAATTACACTAACGTAAACAATCATTGAAAGAACCATTATTCTTGACTTGTTTATTTGTTTTCACAGTCATGACGGCCCTCCAAGGGAAATGGGCACAACAATGTGGCCTGCGACAAAAATGAGTTTGACACCCCGCACATTGATGAACAATCATCCGCGCTCACACTCACAACTTTGGACAATTTCGAGTGTTCCATTAACCTGGCACGCATGTTTTTTGGGAATGTGGGAGGAAACCGGAATACCTGGAGAAAACCCACGCGGGCACGGGGAGACCACGCAAAAGCCGGAATTGAACCCGGCACCTCAACACTGTGAGGCTGACGCGCTAACCAGCCAACCGCCCAACCTGGACTTGTCACCACAAAATTGAAAGATACAAAAAACAAAACCAAAAAAAGCCATTCACATGATATGAACACCCATTTACAATTTAGAGTCCTCAATTAACCCGCCTTGAAAATAATGTTTGAAGATGAATCCAAACAAGCATCTAGTGAGCTACTGGTTAGCACGTCTGCCTCACGGCTCCGAGGTTCAGGGTTTGACTCTCGGCTCCGGCCGTCCTTTGTGGAGTTTGGATGCTTTCCACGTAATGATGTGGGTCGTCTCCATTTTCCAAAAACATGCATGTTAGGTTAACTGAGCGCCTGGCGATTTGGCTCACGAGCGGTCCGTTGTGAACCGCACCTGTCACCCTCATCAAGACAAGCACAATAGAAAATGTTTGGATGGAAGCAATCCAATCAGCGGAGGACAAGAGTCACAAAATGCTTTGCGATCGACCTCAGCGGAGAGGTCGCTCTCCATATGTTCTTTTAATGCATTGATACCAAGCGGCGGCCCGGGCTTCCTCAAGCACCGCGATGACACCATGCTTCTTTGTTATGACTTTGCAAACACAGTCGGGAGGCTGACAATGAGCAGACGAAGACGGTTAAAGAGGTGGGACGGCGCTCAGCGTGTTTGCTCTCCCCATATTTCTGCATAATAATCCTGACAAAGTTGTGCAAGCCAGCACGGAGCCAAGCACGGCGTTGACCAATTAAAATGGAGGCACATACTCTCTACCCCCAGAGTGTCCTTTACAGGCAATTACTCTCCGCTTAATTGGGTTCATCCACAGCCACCTTTCTCGCATGTCCAAGTTTGGATTGCTGATAATGTGTAAATCCGGTTATGTAAAAAGGAAATAACGGAGAGTTAATTTGTTCTAGACTGAAATTGTTGCCATCATAAAAAAATAAAAATAAATAAATAAAAACAGGCAACTAAGACAGAAGATGCCCACTGTCAAGCAAAGCTAAATTAAACAAGAGAGAATTTATCTAGCGGCCCGGTGGTCCAGTGGTTAGCGTGTCGACCTCACAGTGCAGAGGTCCAGTGCAGAGGTTCGATTCAAGCTCCGGCCTCCCTGTGTGGAGTTTGCGTGTTCTCCCCCGCGTGGGTTTTCTCCGGGTACTCCGGTTTCCTCCCACATTCCAAAAACATCCATGGCAGGCTGATTGAACACTAAATTGTCCCGAGGTGTGAGTGTGAGCGTGGATGGTTGTTCGTCTGTGTGTGCCCTGCGATTGGCTGGCAACCAATTCAGGGTGTCCGCCGCCTACTCCCCTAAGACAGCTGGCATAGGCTCCAGCACCCCCCGCGAAGCGGATCGGAAAATGGATGAATGGAATTTAACCACGCACCGTTTTGAAAGGGAAAAGTTGCCGCTCGGTAAAATTAATTTAATTCAATGTGCAATTCGATACTGACCACACTTTTTTTTTTCCTCTTTGCCACTTGTCAGTGGATGTATCAAAAAAAAAAAAAAGAAGAGTATAAGAAAAAAAAAACACTGAATGGAGTCAATGCTGAATAATGTGAGGTCTTACGGTTTGCTGACAAGATGGTTTGAACCCAGTTTGTGCCATTTGAGAGATTCCTCTGCTTTCTCTTTTGGCGCAACCTTATTCAGGGGTCACGACAGCAAATCGCTCTCTCGCATCTCTCCCTGCATATGCTGCACCAATTCCAGCTGTCAATACAAGCCTTCCCTTTCCGTGTCCACCAACATGCTCTTGGACTCCTGCCTGGCGGCTCCATTTCCAGCCTCCTTGCAGCGATATATCCAGTCTACATGTCCAAACTGTCTCAATCGGGCCTCTCTCGCTTTGTCTCCAGACCTTTCAGACTCTTGTTTTCCCTCTGATCACCCGTGACACTTTTCTACAGTCTCTTCATCCTGCCTCTACGCTCATCATCTCTCAAAAAACGTCTCCAGTGCTCGGAACATTTAATACTGACTGTTCCAAACAAACCCAAACCCCAGCCATTTTAAATGCCCTACTTTAACCTTTTCATGCACCCTGTAACCTGATAACCTGAGAACCTGTCCACTGTAGTAACCGCTGTCCCTGAAAGAGTTAAAACTTGCCAGCCAGTAATGCATGAACCTTCCCTCAGCAATTTCTAGGACAGTATTTCAGCTTCCTGCTGATTTGTGCCAATCATGGGACATGGATTAAATCACCCCCCGTGCACCCACACTTTGGTTAAGTGACCCCATGCTGATGCCAGCTGCGAACGGCCATGCACACTCCGGGAACATCTGTGTTGGGGTTGCATTATTTAATTGTTTGTTTGTCTGTTTCTTTCTTTGTTTTGGCAGCAAAGAGGCATGCTCGTGTCTGTCTCGGGGTTGGCTCTGATGTCATAAATAAATACAGTGGTACCTCTACTTACGCACGTGTCTTCATACGAAATGTTCAAGATAAGAAACGTCTCAACAGGAAAATAGTGTCTCTTCTTACGAAAGAAATTTCAATATACGAAAGGTAAAAATACAGTATGGGCTACTACTCACAGCTCCGAGTGTCCTGAACGCACTGAACATACTTGTAGCTGCTCTGCCGTTGGTTATTACCAAGCATCTTTCTGGCATCCCATTGGCAAAGAGGGACTTCTACCGTATGTGTCTGTGTGTGTGTGTGTGTAGATAGATAGATATGTGTCTATGCAGACTCCTCATCATTCGCCTCTCAGGCCATGAGGCATTCCAATAGTTTTAAGTAAATGTGAATCCCCAGAAAAAGTGTTCACCAGTCGGGTGATCGCTCACTATGGTGATGTTTGCCTTGGATATTTTCAAAGGATTGTTAAAAGCCAACAAAAGTAAACCTTCTTGGATAAGTTCTTCCCAAAACGCCAGGCAAAAACCACATCTGGGAAAGAACATGGACGAAAGAGGGCAAAAAACGATGAGGACACAGTTAAAAGTTAAATGACCATCATTTTTATTTTTATTCTTTGTTTTTTACATGATGCACAACTGTCATTTATTGCGCAATGATCTAATTGTAACATGAATTTGTTCCATATTTTGATGCATTTTTATGCTTTAGGAAACGTCAAAATTTCGGGGTGGGCTTGCAACGGATTAGGGCATTTACATGGAAAACGCGTCTCTACTTACAAAATTTTCTAGTTAAGAAATTTCTTTCACAACCAATTAATTTCGTAAGTAGATGTACCATTGTAATATTCACACCAATCAAGTGAAATTGGATAATGTCCTTCCGACCCACCGAATGATCTCTCACGCGTCACACAGTTTTGGCCATCACTGATCTTGCCGTGTGAAAGTTGACAGGCGGGCGAACACCCCGCCTTGTCTTGTCTTCACCGGATTGTGTTTCAAAGGAACACGAGTATGGACAGCATAACATCAGTAATGCCTGAGCTTTAGTTACAACTCTCTGTGTGGAAGAGGCTGAAAAAGTAAGAATCCTTGCCAGGGCATTCCATTAATAAACTTTAGCATCTTCCCTTTCACATTGTGAAATTGCAGAAGACAGCACATGGCTCTTTGAAGTTCTCGGCTTTGACATTCCCAGTATTTCTGTACGCCGTGTATGATGGGAAAATCTGCGAGTCATCTCTGCCTCCTGTTCTCATTTTGCCCCGTGGCCCTTTTCACTTCACGAGCCGCTGCCAGAGGAGCACGGTTCAGGACCGCGAGACCACTGTTGTGAAATTATGCATCGTGACGGACTCGTGCGCTATCCAATGTGACAGCTCATCTTATGTGCATGACGAGCTCGGCATCGGCAAAGTCCTAATCTCTCTTGTTGCCGTTCTCTTTTACATCCCCCTTTGCCTTTGTGGTTTCATTTTCTTCCCTTTCGACTGCCAGCTGAGTTTCATTTTGCTTGATTTATTAATGCAGCCGTGAACATCCTCTGTGCAAGATGACGTGGATGTTGCGGTAAAAAAAAAAAAAGTTTTCAATTAATTATTTTAAAGGAAGATGGGAGTTTTTAAAGATAAAGAAAGCCCAAACTGACATTTTTTTAATTTTATTTTAAGGACGGGAGCTCATACAAACGAGTAAGAACTAAAAAAAAAAACCTGTTAAGTGGTGTAGTGAGAGCCATATGGAAGCCATTGTCATGAATGTCACATTGAACCACTGGTCGTAGCAATCTAATTACGTTAGCACTGGCACTATTAGAGAAACACGCACTAAATACAGTGCCATGTGTTCTGTTTTAATAGCCAATCAGTAGCAAAAGTGTCAAGGCTAAGCTAATGATTAAATCACACAAACTGGTTTTCCGCAGAAGGTATATTTCCCAAAGCCAGCGCTTGGCGAAGATCAAAGGATTAGCCCCGTTTGCTTTGTCGTTGTTTTTTACGATGCTAGCAGCACGAGAAACTGGTTACGCGCGCGCCGTGTATACGAAGAACAACAAATCCACTTTTCTTCAGAGCTTGCCCTTTTTTAACCCTTTCATGCACCAATAATGATAACCTGTAACCTGATGACATAATCGGCTGTCCACTATAGTAACCGCTGTCCCTGAAAGGGTTCATGTAGCGGGTGGGCTGAAACTCATCCCAGGTGACTTTTGGTAAGAGGCGAGGCAGACATTGGATTGGTCACTGATCAATTGGAGAGCGCATTTGGACAAACAACCATTCGAAATGTGTTGCGGGCCGATTACTTCGATCACTTGCGCCATGGAACAGGCAAATGCTTGTCATTGTATATTTCAATTATTTGCTGTGGCTCCAATGGATAGCATCAGAGTGAGAACGTGACATCCTTCAGTCTCATGGTTGGGATGTCAAACGTGAAATAGTCAACGTTCTTGTTCCAGCAAAATATTTTGCAAATATATTTTCAGACACTGTCAACCTTGACAACGTATATGAAACTATGGTATGCCAATTGGGACGACTACACATCAGCAAATATGGTCATGCTGCATCTCCTCCAAAAAAAAAAAAGCAAAAAAGGGTGCGACCAAGTCTGTGCTGGTACGACCAAATGAAAAAGTTGGTTGCACCAGTCCTACCAGTGCAAAAGTTAGTGTATAGCCCTGTCTGTTCATCACTTTTATTCATGCCACAGAAGCATTTTAAATCCAAATACTTTGAGTGATTAGAACTTTACTACTGTGTGAAAATAGATGATGAATTACTTCCTGTTCTAACCTCCATTGTAAACTGAGGACCCCTGTATACCCCCCCCCCCCCCCCCCCATCCACCACCACTAAATGTTCATTATCACCGATGCTAATTCATGGAATAGAATACTTTATGAGTGCCACTTTTTCCAGGCACACTTCACTCAAAGGGGGTGGCCCGGTGATCCAGTGGTTAGCGTGTTGACCTTGCAGGCAGGTTCAATTCAAGCTCCGGTGTTTGCATGTTCTCTCCGGGCCTGCGTGGGTTTTCTCCGGGTACTCCGGTTTCCTCTCACATTCCAAAAACATGCATGGCAGGCTGATTGAATGTTCTAAATTGTCTCTAGGTGTGGGTGTGAGTGTGAGCGCAGATGGTTGTTCCTCTCTGTGTCGTACGATTGGCTGGAATCAATTCAGGGTGTATGCCGCCTACTGCCCGAAGACAGCTGGGATAGGCTCCAGCACCCCCCGCGACCCTTGTGAGGATAAGCGGATCGGAAAATGGATGGATAGATGGATGGACTTCACTCAAAAGTACACGGTAGGAAAAAAAAAAAGCCCTGTACAGAGCACTGCTGTCAGACGCCCGCAGTTATCAGGGTCCATTTTTTTGCTGAAGTGACATGTCAAGTTGAAAAAACTGCATCGACTCCACTCTGACAACTTGGATGGGGGAGGAAGAAAAAAACAGGGATGGGGGTTATGAACTTGATGTGATAAGCAGACGTTCAACTGTACGTATTATTTAACTGGCCAGTCGACGTGATTGACAGCTAAGTTACCAATTCCCAGAGGAGCACATGACTCATGTTTCTTTTATTTTTATGCAACCTCCAGGTTATCCCGCTCACATTTTTGCATCCATCTCTTCTCATCCAAGTCGATGAGGAGCTCGTTACATATTTGCTCACTACCTCGCACTTTATGACTCACCGTTTTACCACTCAGAGTGATCCACAACAAAAGATCTTCCATGTATAACGCCGTTGCTATTCATCCACACCCACGACCATCTCAATCGGAAGCCTGGTAGAAATGTTATTTCCGGAAAATGGGAAAATGATGTCATCACACAGAGCTATGCTCCGCTGTAGTGTAAGTACAGTCACTTGCCGACTGATGTAGCCCGTCAGTCACCGATGGACACAAACGCACTCCAGTCCAACTGCAGGCTGCACAGCTCAGCCGAGGAACGGAATATGAGGAGAGACAGTCTTATCCCCCCCACCCCCCCATCTCTGTGTAGTTGCCGAGGGTGATGCGCACTGGACGGCCGTCTAACACGCTGCATTACTGCGCTGCATTACTGCTGTACGTGTTGGATATAAAGGTCTGAGCAAAGGTCACGTCAGTACACGCTGGCCGTGTACACCAGATCAGACGTGGAAGCGAACCTGCCGTGCAGCTCTGAAGTTCAATGTTTTTCTGCAGGGCGATGGAGCCTGCGTTTGCATTCCATCATCAGTAAACAGATGCAAACAATTTGATGACATTATTTTTCCGTTAGGGTGGTAAGAACCAATTAATTTCGTAAGTACCACTGTATAGGTTTCAAAAGTTGGCTAAATGTGGGAAACGGATACTCTGAAATGCTGGATCTGTACTACGACGAATTATAAACCATGAATCCGACCAACTCTATTGACAGTGTAGCGCCTGTTTAGCTCGCATTTATTTTAGCTAATCATAGCCAATTTAGTAACGTTCCATTCATCAAAGTAACCTTTAAGACCTTATATGTGATTCCAAACAGAAAAAAAACTACACACTCATCCCCCCCGTTGTCTCTCGCACACAATAATGTACAAAAGGTCACCGGAAATGAGTGGAATTCATGGAAGCAAAATCACAACAATATCCCAATGATTAGAGCCGGGGCCTGCGGACGGAAAGAGGATTTGCAGCTTAACTTTTTTCAAGATTTAGCTACAAGACTTATACTCAGTATAGCACAGTGTAATTGAATAAGACATTTGCATATGGATTACCATTTTGTTGCTTTTGATTTAAATGTGGCAAACAGACACTCAGTCAAGGGAATACCGGATGGGTTCAAAAGAAGCCTTATAATTGTCGATTGTAGGCCTTTCCCAAACCTTTCCACATCCCAACAGAGTCAGTGCACAGCCTCATTTTAAACATGATGTAAATATTGGATATAAATTGTATGTCTGATAATTACACTTCCAAAAATAAAATCCTAAATTTTGAGTATATTGAATAATTACAGGTCAAGTTTCCCAGTGGATTGTTTCTTCTGCTGAAAACGGCAAAGCTACACATAAGACTCCATTGACAACCGTTTGAAATATTTTTATATATTTTTTTTAATCTCACATACCATAACGTAACATTTGAGGATATTTATATTTAGACTCCAGTGGACTCCCACTATTGGGGTGGCATATAGGTCGGGCTGGCCTGCGAAGAATTGTTGCCCAGTGAAATGTAATGGGGGGGGGGGGGGGGGGAATAAACATTAAAATATAGGAAAAAAAACTGAAAAATACTGAAAAAACAATTGTGGAACAAAAATACTTGGATTTTGCAAATACACAGGTTTCCGAACCACAAATATGTACCGGGCCCACTGTACTTTTTTTTTTGTATTAGACAAGGCTAAGGCCTGACTCAATTCAGCTTCTCCACACACTCATGGATTCTTGGCCCCAAGATGGTACCAAAGCAACATTTCATATGATAGATGGCTTTGGTCTTGGCACAAATTGAGTATAGGACAAAAAAAAAAAAAAAAACAAAGGACATGTTCCATACCAAAATTGGCCATTCGGCAAATTCAAATCCTGAACTGTGACTTGCAACGGCATGTTCAATCTATTTTCTTTCAATTTTTCATCGGTTATATTTGTCGAGCAAATGGGGTGTTACTGTGCATCTGAAATTATAAGTGTGTTTGTCACTACCGATGTTGAACCAGGATAATTATGAGCAAATTGAAGTGTGTCTTTACTTAACCCGTTCATGCACCCTGTAACCTGATCACATGATCAGCTGTCCACTGTAGTAACCGCTGTCCTTCAAAGGGTTCATTTGATAAGTTGTTTCTCCTTTAAGCCTCCACTCGGCATTATGAACTAATTCAATAAAGAGTTGCAATCTGTTACTTGTTCAGGTATTTAGCCCTAATACTCCTTCAGATAAAGCATTTCTTCCCCTGGGGTGTGGGAATCTCTGCCGCATACACTGTATGATGAGCTTATCAAGACAACCGTGGTGATTCTGCCTGTTGTAGAACAAAATAATAGCCATTTCCATCCCTAGCAAGTTGCCTCAAGTCTTGTTTTCTCCGAAACAGAAACAATTATCAACGCTATCATGTCATTTGGTTTGGAACACCCCGTGGGGTCGTGCAAATACATCCGTCTGCAGGTGGACACAAAGGAGAGAAAACGAAAATGCGAGGCGATTGAACAATTGACCTTTCCAAGCATTCAAGGAAGTAATGCAACATGACAATTCACATACACAGACGCTCAAAAAGCTCCTCTCTGTCCTTGTGTGAACATTATGTCCGCGGAACAGAGTCGGGTGTGGCTAACATTAGTGCTCTTCCGACTTTCAGCTGAGCTCGCATTCACGACCCCTCAGCCGACTCATATTACCCACAATCCCTTTCAGATTTGACCAAAAATAGTGGGAAACTGGCGGGATTCCGTGGAATTCCTGTGACGGAAAAAAAATGTCCCTTCGAGTGTGAATATCAAACTATTAAGCAGTTTATCATTTGTATATGTGTCATTTCAATCAAGTCACAGATGTATTTTTAATGTCACCTTGGTGCCAGTGCAGTTCTTTTTTTTTTTTACAGCTAACAACGTGCATTGTGTCCTAATTGAGGGCCTGTATTTTGACAGTGTCATTCCGCCATGCTCTTTTTGACAGCGCTCAAAGCCGCATTGTTTTCTGCCAAGAGGAGCGGCAGCCTCAAGATCACGGAATCTTAAGAGATGACTTGTTATCCAAGTTAAAGGGGATGTGTAGTAGACAGTAATGAACTTCTTTTTAGGCTTGCATGATTAAACACCGATTGTATATTACATACAAACTAAGAGGATTTACTCAACAAAAAAAGAAAAAGAAAAAAAAAACAAGGGCCTATGTTCTTAAAATAGGCATTGAACATGCTGCTTTCCATATTGTGCATACTGGGAAAAAAATCCCCCAAAGCACTTTATAGGAACAAAAAAAGTAATTTCAAAGCATTATACCAAATCTTGTTTCATGTTTGCCGCCGCTGTTTATTCCATCACGTTCATGTTTGAGACCCTTAAGGAGCACACATTTGCCTGGCTGCGAAGCCGCAGTGCAGATGGGCGCATGCAAGCGGCTTTGAGACATGTTGCCAAATGTGTCAGACAAACAAACAAACACACTGACATCCCACGACGGTGATTAGCCGAGGGTTTAACATCTCTCAGTTCGGATGCGTGTTTCCGGAAGCGCTGAAAACATGCAGATTATGTCGGAGGAGGGGAAGGGGGGGACTGGAGAATACCGTCGTCTCAGTTTAACCTATGTCATTTTGGAGGGATTTCTAATTGTATTCGTTGAACCTTTTTAACTTCACGGGGCAGATTTTAACAAATATGAACAAAGGAATCATAATAAATAGCCGTTGAATGGCAGTCTTATCTTAACATGGGCAACTTTTGTGGAATTATGGTCCTCTCAATGTGGCCTCTGCAACTTTTGCGGGTGTCACAGTCGTTTCGTTCGGTTATCAAGAAAGCACGCTCACTCTCATTCTCCAGGGATGGCAATGGCTAGTGATGAAAAAAGCGGAAAGGGGCGTGGCCTGGACGGGGCGACCAATCACAACAAGTAAGACATCATACACGTCCAATCGCAGGACTGTTTACAATCGGAAGATGGAAAGACTGATCGGGAGAGCTCGTGAAAACTCGACGATAAGGTACCTGACCCCCCCTAAAATTTTCTCAACGGATTTAGACGATTCACAAAAATGATCAATTTAAGAAATAAAACGGCGGATTTCCGTGGAAAATTGCCATCCCTGATTCTCTCATGCAGCCTTTGAACAAAGAGGAACGGGTAAGAATAGAAATACTGCAGTAGCAAGTGTGCATCGAAGCATCATGCTGAACATAACCTCGACTCACTAAAAAATAAATAAAATAAAAATAAAAATGGCTGCAGCATTGTGACTCCACACAAGCTACTGCAGCGTCTCAAGCCCCCCCGCCGCACGCAAGCCTTTGAAAAGAGCAAAGTCACCGCCTGCGCATCACTCATGCGATAATTGTGTTGTATAATATGCAAATGAAGGCTTCAGCTATAATCTACCCTCCGCCCAGCTCAGCGCAGCGTTGAGCAACAGCACCACCAAGTTGTTTTGCTCTCTCGCACTGTGGGGGTTGACTGTGCGGTCATAATGAAGTCACTGGCGTGTTCAATATGATATCACGCCGCATAACTGCTCGGCTTTGCTCCCAAGGTGTCTTACATGCATAACAAGTTCGTGCCAAACAATACATCAATACATTCTTTGGGGGATGTAAACGCATCTATTTTCTATATGCTCACCGGTGAGCGGGAGTCTATCTAGGATGAATGGCGGGGGGGATTCAAACCCAAAACTGCAAACGTGTGAAACATTAATGCTAACCATTAGCTTATTGCGCTTCCCTTGTGAGGGTATTTTGAAATATTTTTTTTTTCTACATGTTCTACTTCCCGTATAGAGTTTTTGATATATTCTACAGCAGGCGTCAGCAACATGGCGCCCGTGTCATGCCGAAGAATCACGCCTAGCTGTTCGCGGGCCTCAACAAAAAATAGGTCACTGGTGAAACGAAACTCCTGATATCATAGCAATGATTTAATTATTTTGAAGAATGACGATAAGAAATCAACCAGATCTGTGTGTTCGGATAAATTCATATTATTCACTCTTAATAATTTATGATTCAAGATAATTTTAACAAAGTTGTTATTTAGCTAGCAGGCCTCCGCATTAATCAGCACTCAAGAAGTACAGTAGCTCTCAAGTTCAAAAAGGATGGTGACACCTGCTGGAAATTAGCACTGAAATTAACCCTTTCATGCACAAATAATGGTAACCTGATAACCTGATAAACTGTCCACTATAGTAACCGCTGTCAAATTGATTTTTTTCCATTAATACAGGATTTAGTTGGTCTTATTTAAAAATTTTAAACCTATACTAAAAGTTTTAATTTTCAACAAATCTTCACTTTGTAACAGTCAAATAAAGTTTAGCCAGGTGTGTTGAAAATTTGCTGTTTATGACGACATATGCTAATACCAGGTAGTGATTAGTTGCATTTATGGTCTATTTTACTGCCAACGAAATGTGCATACATTTTCTGTCGCAATTACCCTCATAACTGTGACGGGGGGAGGTGAGCAGGGCGCATGTAGTGAAACTATCATCGCACTCATACCGACATGGACAATTTTGAGGCTTCAATGAATCTAACATGCATGTTTATGGAATATGGGCGGAAGCCAGCACTTGGAGAAAACCCGCGGAAGCACGAAGAGAACACACAAAAACTCCACACAGGAAGGCTTCGAACCTCAAAACTAGGTACACATGCTAACTATTAGGCCCAGCAACAAAATGCAACAGATAAATAAAAGGAGGAGGGTCTACAAATGAGGTTCTACGAGCTGTGTTGTCTGAGTGTACATGAGCTTCAAATATGATTCTATTCCCTAATTGTCATTTACCTTTGCTAATTGCTCAGTAGGAAATGTCCACATTAGGCTTTTATATCACATCAGTAAACATAGCGGAGGGATCAACATGAGACCTGATGGTGGAGGATCTCGTTCATTGCTTTGTGTTTGAAAACAACAGCCAGCATTGATATTGTATCAAATATATGCTTGCCTTTGTGACACCCCGACAAAATCCTCTGGCAACATCTCCTTGGTTTACTGTCCAATGAATCACTTAAGTAGATGTTAATAAGCCAATTTTCCTTCTGCGTGTGTCATTTCGAGCACTGTGCCACAAAAAGCCGCATGGCCACCATTGGCTACCGTGGAAATAATTCCGCGAATTGAGTGGGCTGCCAGCAAATGACACAATTACCCTCACACAGATGCACGCATGAGGACCCACACACCCACACATGTACGGTTCCCGCGCGGAGATAGCGCTCGCCGAACGAGCCTTTCTAAAGAAGTGCCATGCTTAATGCATGAACTGGCCCTCGTTGGCGCACATGCATGACCGAGGCATTTGTTATACACGACTGTACATATAATGTACAGTACCACACGTGAAAGATACTTAATGCACATTCAGGGCACCCTTTGGCCACTTTGCCGCACGTTTGACTCGAACAAGCAAAGCTAGGAGCTGTAAATATTCATTCCATTGCACAAATGTAACGCATAAAGAATAGATGAGCAGCGGTCTTAGACACATATAGGACATGCTCAAAGACTAAAGACTGCACGCGGGGACGTATAGCGACAATCATCGCGATTACAGACTCGCTGAGTACAATTGGCCCCACTGTTTGTTTTTAACGCATTTGTACTTTAATTTCCAAAGTCTGATTAATACGGGTCATAATTTGTGTGTGATGAGAGCGTGTCTCCATTCCGCTCTTGAAAGAGTTGGAAAATGAAACTTGGCGTGCGTGCAATGGCGGCGGCATATTATGAGTAGCTACTCATATCTGGTTGCTAACCTTCCACTAAAAGGTCAAGTGTCACCCAAGAAGGAATGCAAATGACACTGAACGCTTACATAATGACGATGCAAGGAAGCACACATGCTAATGCAAGGCTCTATGAGGCAGCAGGCTCAACAACTCCGGTCCTGGAGATCACCTATCCTCCATCTTTTAATCAGGGGTGTCAAACTCATTTTAGTCGCGGGCCAATTTGGAGTTACGTCTTCCCTCGGAGGGCCGTTATGACAGTGAAACCACAAAATTACTACTTGTACACAACAAAATAACAGATTTCTAGTTTTGAAATCAGTCAATTATAATAGTTTGTTCAATTATTGTTCAAGTGAGTGTAAACTAGGTAGCAAAATTATTGCAAAATCTCAACGTTATTTATTACACATGACAATTTGAATTTTTGGGACAATTTTAGCAAGTTAACACACATGATTTGCTTTCGCGTGCCACATAAAATGACCTGGCGGGCCCGATCTGGCCCCCCAGGCCTTGAGTTTGACACCTGCGTTTTAGATGTTTCCCTTGTCCGTTACACCTGAGATCAAATGATCAGGTGCCCTCGAGGGACGGAATTGGTGACCCCACACCCTGTTTATGTCTCTCTAAGTTCCTCTTCCTGCTCTTGGCTGCCAAGTTAGTTGCGCTTGAGTCATATTAAATCTGTAAATCATGGAACATGATCATCTCTATAAAAATAAAAATTAAAAAAAGAGTGATGGGAGAACATCCATTCTTACACGTGAGTGTTCACAGCCTAGCACAAACAGAACCAAATCACCGGGTGACAAGAAGCTCGGCCATCTGGGCTCGTCCAACCGAGTCAGCGGCCGTCACACCTTCATCGGCAGCCGAGGATGACAACAAACGCAGCCACGGTTTTTCCTCACAGCCTATATAGTATTTCTGGCGGTTTCGTCGCGTCAGTCCGCCTTGCCCTCTAACATTGTGTCTCATGCTTTTTTTTTTCCCACCTCTGTGAATCATGCACATGTTGGGGAAAAAAAGAAAAAGAAACATTGGCATACAAGCATTCCGAGATACGAGGTGCTAAATCTTCCCGGTCAAAGATAGCGTGGACCAGCGTGTCTGTCAGCACTCACCGATGCATAACTCAAAACACGTGACATTAATAGACGGCGTCTAGCAGCCGCCGCTCATGTGTTGCGTTCATGGGCCGCATAAGAGAAATTTACAACACGAGCTGGTTGTGGAGGCACTGATAGCACAGAGAGAAATTCACTGGGTTTGAGTCCCAATTGCCTCTGTACGACAAAGCCACTCTACGGAGCACGTGGACATGCGTGTGCATCGAAATGAGAGATTCATGTCCTCACCACAAGCAATGACATATTTACTTTCCAGCTTCACGATTGCATAAATTCACACCACTCCCATTTATTGGTGTACTGCTTTGCAAAAGTGGCCCACTTGTGACCAACCCACCTTGCCAGTGAAGACCAAGACCACTCTTGGGTGTTCCTCATCAAAATAATGCGGGAAAACACAAATACAAGACTGCATTAAGGCCATCAGTCAGAATCAGAAATGCCAACGAGTGAATATATCGCGCAGAACAAGCTTCTGCTGTAATTACTTCCCAGCATAGGAAACTAAGTCTGAGGCGAATAATTGTGCGTGTGTCAATTTTTGGTTTTCTCCAATGTTGTCCTTGCATTCATGATGAATCCAATCCACCAATGAGCAACCAGCTGTTGTCATGACAACACCATCAGCTGTCTTTCGACTGCTGAAGCAGCAAGTGGCTCATTCTCCAAGGTTCATTCGAGTTTGTCAAAGGGTCGCGTATGCTGCATTCTGAGTGTTTCCACAATACAATTTTGCCTTTTTCTTGCAGAAAAGGCAAATGGCAGGCGGTCAGGCCGGGTGCACACTACTGCTCACTGGGATCCAATTTCCCACCGACTCCAAACACAATATACAGTGTAGAAAATGGACATTCGCTATATTCTGCAGCAGGCCATAAAATAAAACCAGCTCTAATGCATGACTCTCCGCTCTTGCCACCTCATTTGAATATTCGATGCCCTTGGCATTTAACCCTTTCATGCACCCTGGAATCTGATAACATGAGAAGCTGTCCACTATAGTAACCGCTGTCCCTCAAAGGGTTAAAATGTGTTAGTCACCATGATGGAAAGTTGGGAGCAATGCAGCTGTCAAGGTAGGATAAACAAAAGATGCAATGTTCTGCATTGAAAATGTTAGCGGCGCGAATGAGAGAGAGATAGCTTCTTCCAATGCATGCGATACAATGCAAAAAAATAAAATCAATAAAATATGTTGTTCACTGCAGGATTTAATGTGACTGCATAAATCAAGCAGTGTAACTAATCAAGAGGCACCACACCGCCACTCGTCTCTGCGTGTCAATACAAGCGGTCCTCATGAAGCAAAAGTGAGGAGTGGGGGTGGTGGAGCATTGCCATGCAGCACACGACGCGCACAGGGACACGAGGCGAGTTCTCCTCCGCACACTCCCCATCCTTGTGCATGTTGATCACCACGTAGGGAGATGCCAGCCAGCCAGCTCGGATCACTTGAAACTGCATTGCTACAAAAACAACAGCAAGTCCTTTGACAAGGAGAACAGAACTTTAAAAATCGAATACTATTATCACATGTTTTATTTTTATGGCCACAAAGGCTAAAGGCCTAAAATAGTATTTGGAAGGCTGGTATGGCCATTTTGCTATTTCTGGATCGTTCTGCCCAACATACCGTATTTTCCGCATGATAAGGTGCTTCGGAGTATAAGGTGCACCTTCAATGAATGGCCTATTTTGTGTTCATGTATAGGGTGAACATTATAAGGCACATAGAATAGAAGCCACAATAGTTATGCATCCACCAGATGGAGCTTCTCTAAAAGGAATACAATACAATGCAGCTTTATTTATATAGAGCTTTCAAACCGCTGCAGCTGTAACAAAGAGCTTTACAGAACATTTAAAATACTACGTCCAAGAAATCTGAATATTGATCCACATATAAGTTGTGTCAAATTATAAGGCACAGTGTTGGCTTTTGAGAAAATTGAATGCTTCTAGGTGTGCCTTATGGTGTGGAAAATACGGTAATTGTACAGACTAAAAATAATTCCGAAAGAATTTTTTGGAAATGGACCTAATTTGGGCTCCATCTTAAAATGGTATCGCGTTTAAAACCATTTGCAGAATATTCCGGGCACATGTGAGACTTTCGTTTCACCTAAACCGATTCTTAGCTTGTATCAACTGGCGCATTCCGGTGCCTAACTGATGAGGTGGTGTGCTTCAAGGGCACATCTGGCTACAAAATGGAGTTTCATTGCGGACATGAGAAAGTTATACGGCCATGACTACATATGGCCAGAATACACACTTTACCACCAAATAACATGAATGCGATCAAGTTAGCTCTTGCCGTGCTTTCTGGGTAGCGTAAGTGTCAGCTGTGCTTGTGTTAAATGGATGGTGTACTGTAGGCATGAAGTTCATTACTCATGGTTAGAAAATCATGTCAGAAAATAGGTACGTGCATTATAAGAACTATTCACGTCAGCGGTATAGCAACAGTATTATGGGCGCCGAGATTAAATTGAGGGGTGAAAAACTGTCTAAATACAGCCAAGGGGCGCGCAAATCCCCCCCCCCATTCAACCCCTCCTCCCCTTTGATATACGTCCCGCTGGCCTCGCCTTCCCTCAATCCATCTTTAGCAGCAACAAAGAGATTAAAGAGGGATTACTTTTGACATGTCAATGTGATGCGCCTGTGGGCTATGCTACTTTTTTTTTTTTTTTTGCCTTTGTCATGCAGTTCTAAGTCAATACGATGCGTGCGCACACACACAGCAAATCATACACGCACAGGTCAGAGTGGTGTAAAGAGGTTTGCTCCATGCTAAAATCCCAACATGCCCCTCAGTGTCACGTCCCTTTCCTTGAAACACTTGTAAGAAAAAGCAATCCTCTCATGCACTGTGGCTTCTGGCCGCGGTGCTGAGGGGGTAAGAAGAGATGGATTGGCGAGGGAAGGAGACAGACAGAATTGTTTCATTCTTTTGTTTTGTGTTTTTTTTTTGCCCGTGACAACCTTTTGTTGCGATTCAAAGTTCGTTTGGCGAGCAATTAAATGAAGTATTGATCACGAGGCAACGTGGCAGAGGAAATAAAAGTGAAGAACTCAAATCAAATAAGTGAAACCAGGTTGCACTCAAATTTGTTTGTGCGAGAGCCACCGTAATGCGGTGCTTCAATGAGTCGTAACTAGAGGAGGAATAAATGCGACTCGCATCCAATAAACCACGACAAGGCTTTCATTGTCTTTCGAACAGAAAACGCTTGCTTGTCTGGTTTGCACAAATAAAGACAAGTAAGAACTTGTTGAGTAGGATTTTATACAAAAGGAAAAGCCGGTCCATTTGGCGGGAAAATGACATTTATGGATAAGTTGAAAAATGGTTAAATTTTGCCTCTGTATAAGAATGTGACTCAAAAGACATACTGATTCATTTTGGGAACGACAGTACAGATTGAGGAATCTGGACCTGCTCATTCGTGTAATTAAATTCCAAAATAATTTTGGATAAAATGTGGGTGTGTAGCTTGTGGAGGTTCCCATAAACTGGTTTATGATCTTGTCCTACATCCAGAATCTAAACCAGATTGTGTTTGGAAAAACAAAGGGACACAATTTTGGATGAAAATTGATGGAATTTTGGTGCATTTGGTGCTCTAGTATGATTCCAAACCTTTTCAGCGCAATCTAGATTCAGAATCCGGCCCCATTTTTGTAACACAGACATGAAGCTGCCTGTAATTTTCATTTAAATTATGGCATGCAGCATCGGTATGACTCAAACTTTTTATTTCATTCTAGATTCTGCATTTGGGTAGCGAATGATGGGTAGCTAATGCTAGCTACCATCCACTACATCAATCAACAAGCTGCGAATATTACCATTAATTGTCCGAACGATTTGTTGTCTACGTAGTTTAGGAATCAGAGACTGTCCGCCATGTAGCCTATGTTGAAAAAAATACATTCAATCAACCTTCAACTGCTTTCAGTTCCGTGTTATTGTTGGTAAGCGTACAGAGAAAGGTCACATCCTGTCTCTGTAGCCACGAGATTTAACACTCCAATGTAAGTGTGTCAGAAGGATGAGGTTTCCGTGTCGTGCGGCGAGACACTTGCGGAACACGCCGCTGCTGCTGGGATCAGGCCAGAGAGTCACATGGTGATCCGCTGAACTGCTGGATTAGAGATTCCTGCCTCGCCTCGCTGTGGCATGTGGCACCTCCACCGTTGTGGGGGAACATCCTGCTGCACTCATGTCGTAAAAATTCAATGCTAGTCCAAATGAAGCCTCTCTTTGCATTAAATCAATTCGATTGCTGTCTTGAGTGTCAATTTTCAGGCAATTTTACTTTCTTCTGATAATTCGATTCGGGTAGTAGGCGGGGTGCACCCTGAACTGGATGCGAGCCAATCGCAGGGCACACATCGACAAACTACCATTTGCGCTCACACTCACAACGAGGGAAAATTTTGAGTGTTCCATCAACCTGCCATGAATGTTTTGGGAATGTGGGTACCCGGAGTACCCGGAGAAAACCCACGCAGGCACGGGGAGAACACGCAAACTCCACACAGGAAGGCGGGAGCTGGAATCGAACCCTGCACCCCTGCACCGTGAGGCGGACGCGCTAACCAGTCGACACCGTGCCGCCATCAGAACACTGATTAGCGCGCAACTGTTGTATTGCGATATCATTGACAAAAAAATCTAAATCCTATCATCACTGTATCATGATACTGCTGGCAAAATAATCCAGTATCCTACTTAGAGTGTGCAAACAAATCAGTCCAAAAGATTCCTCGAGTTTGTTTTGATCCAATTTATCAATTATGTAATGGCTCAATCGTGATAGACAGCTGGGATAGGCCCCAGCACGCTCGCGACCCTCGGGAGGATTAAAGTGGATCAGGAAATGGATGGATGAATGTTACATGATATCAACATTGGGAAAATATCTTGCAGAGAGCCAATAAGTCACTGAACTACTTTTTCAAGATAATTTGTGCTGGATCTGGATTATCATTGACAAAATCTCAAATTGCAAGTCTGCCTGATGCCGTTTTCATGAGCAATTGTCATTGACATCGCAATTTCAACCCCTGTAGCCCTACGGCCCGCCTAGCCCGCCTCCTCTCCCCACATGCTGGACCTCACAATGATTCCGCTCCTGACAAATTTCAACCAGAGACTTGCTTTTGGCGCCAAAAATGGATCAAATCGTTGGTGGTTCTACCCCCTGGACACCGTCATCTTATCTCAGATTAATCCAGTAAACTATACCGTCGATGCCATTTTAACCATGCAGGATGCAGTCCAAATACATTCCCAAATGGCCAGGTGCTCATCACGATAGCGTCTCAGACTCACACACACACACACACACACACACACACACACACACGTATCCGCTTGCACTCACTCTCTGTCTCTCTCTCTCAGTCTCTCAGGCCATTCAAGTTGCGCAATCGTTATGCACACCCACCATGTCTTCCCGCCATCCACATCTCCTAAATCTGCACTCATGACACTCAAAGAGGGTGGGAAAGCTTTTCCCTTGCAAGTTAAATGTATTGGCAGGACATTTTTGGAATGACAATTTTTTTGTTTTTAGAATTGCAGAGCAGGCCGGATCAAATGCTCTGGCAGGCCGCATATGACCCACGGGCTTTGGGTTTCACCCCCCCCCCCCTGTTCTAATGCAACAGTGCCACACTTTGGAGGCAGCAAAGACGGCGGGACGTGATTTATTCCTCTCTCCCTTTCTCTTGCTCTCTGTGCTGGCACTGCGGATGCCTGCGATGGATATTATGGGTACGCTCACTGTAATTTTTGAAAATGTATATCCTTTTCATGCCATCACTTTGATCATCAGAATAAAAAAATAACAGACAAAAAAAAAACAACACCTGTTTTCCCCAATTGTGAAATCACTCAGGATGACATTCAGGATGTGTCGCACCCTTCGGATCTTTTATATTGATTAACCCGCGGAGAAAGCCGACACCTCCCTCTACGAGGCGATGCGTGCATTTGAAGTTCAGGGTCAAGTTAAAATGAAAAGTTGACGCATATAGGAGACATTTATTTATTTTTTTGTTGATTTGTTTTGTAGAATGCAACCATGCAAAATTTGGGATCCAAAACCAAGACAAATGGTCCTGAAAAAAAAATAGCAGTACGTAAATATTCTTACTCACCAATGTGGATGATGGAGTCCGAGAGCGCACACTTCCACTCGTGGCTCCAAAAGACAGCCATGAGCAACACAGCGCAAAGAATTCTCATGGTGTCCAAACAGATCGATGGATTGACAAGATGAATAGATAGTCTCCTCCCTATTTAAAAGCAGAGAGAATCCAAGAAACAGGCGAGCCTTTTTTTTTTTTTTTTAGTCCATCTGTAAGGAGCAGCTCATGCTTCACAAGGATGCAAGTAGAAGAGGAGAAGGAAGAGGAGGAGGGGGGATAAGTCCTGGTCCTCCCCGGTGTTAAATCATAGCATGGCCAAGAGGAGAGCGAAGCGCGAAAGCCGCAGACGGCGAGCTGCAGCGGAGGGAGGAGAGAGCAAATCTGCAAGCTTTCGATGTCTCAGCTTCACCCTTTATTGTTGCCCCCTCTACAAATCCGCCGCAAAATCCAAACTCAATGGAGCAACCCAAAAACCAAAACTTCTAGCATCTTTCTTTCCCCCATTGGTTCCCTAGTCACTTCCAGAGCACACACACTTTTAGTCCCAGGCTGGAATACACACCATATTCCCAAACCGAGGAGGGGAAAATGCTCCAAGGTAAAAAAAAAAAAATAAGAAAATGAGCTGTACAATGTACACTTTTCTTTTCCACAGCAGGATAACCGGATCCGAAAAGAGAAAGAGCAGCAGCGATGATGCGCACAGCCTCGCTCCTCGCTCCGCACTCTGTATGCGGGGACTCACGTCGAGCCCCGGCGTGCGCACACAGAGGATGGGGAAGGGGAGGTACGTTGTGTCCCTGTGTGTGTTTGGGGGGATAGAGAGAGAGAGAGAGAGAGAGAGAGAGAGAGAGAGAGAGAGAGAGCAAGCGAGCGGTTTGGCAATACATTGATGATGAGGACCATGGATGCTCACTCATCCTGTCAATCAACTTCCTATCTCTCTCTCTCTCTCTCTCTCATAAACATCTACATTCAAAGCAGATGACTGCCCCTCTGATAAATAGTGCCGCTCCATTCCCCCTCCATCCCCCTCAAATGTTAGCTTTGACTATAAAACTGCTTGAATGACAAACCGGTGGTGATGGTGACTGTGCCTGTTAGATACAGTCAGCAGGAACAGGGACGACCAACAGGTGTCCCACATTGTCTATCACAGTCGCGTCACATACTGTATACTTTTTGAAAAACAAATGCCCACAAAGCTGTTTGAATGACAAACCAGAGGCACTTACATGGTGACTTCACCATTGGACAGAGACAGCAGGAACAGGGACATACCTCGATCCATCTGTTTTTGACAGTGCTTAGACTCACAGGGTCACAGGTGATCGGGAGCCTATTCCAGCTAGCTTTGGCCAAGAAGCAGGATATATGGTCGCCAGTCAATTACTGGGGAACAGCGAATTAACTCATGATGCTGGCAGCAGAATGAATTCTGAAGTCTACAAAACCATTTTGGTCGGCAATTTAAAAATGCCTCCAAAGTAATTGGGAGAAGTTTCGTCAGGCAACAAGATAATGACCCAAAACACACTGTCAACACAACAAAGGACTTCATTGGGAGGTGGGATGGGGGAGTGGAAGGTCTTAGACTAGCAAAGTCACCGGACCTTAACCCATTCGAGTATGCATATTACCTCTTGAAGAAGAGACGGAATGGAGAAACCCCCAGAAACAAACGAGAACTGAAGGAGGCTGCAGAAAGGGCCTGGAAAAGCATTTCAAATGAAGAATGCCATAGTCTGATGAAATCCGTGGGTTGAAGGCTGATGGATGCAGTTACTGCAAGTAACGGTTATGCCACAAAGATGGGATGTCATTCACATCAAGTCAGTTTAATAACGTCGGTTCCAATGCTCACTTGAAAATGGGCTTTCGACAAACAAAGGTTGCTCTGTCTTGAGTTGTTTAACAACTCAAGATACATAAACTTCTGAACTTTTGTCTCGTCTTCATCTTTTCATGTGAAACCCCAATGTCTTCACTATACAACAAAAACACAGGAATTGACCTTGCCGATGCAGTATTTTTGGAGCGAGTAAAATATTTTGACGCCTCCGCCCATTGAAGCAAAGAAATATATTGCAGCACAAAACCGTCTAACCTTTTCATTCTGATACTTTCTCAGAGGATTTAGCCATCAGTTATTCCTGACATGTCGTCGCCCCCCTCCCCTCTATTGCAATCAAGTGTTTGTCCACCGCTGTCCTCCCTGAAGGGTTCCTCTTAATCGGCCTCAGACGTTGGATTAGGGATTAGAAGGATTGGGAGCCGCTGGCTAGCCTTGCACAGACGCATTCAAGGAACGGGACAAGAAGAAGGAGAAGGAGAAAAAGTGATAGGCCCACTAATGCCATCAAAGCTGGCCTGGCTTTTGCTCTTGTGGTGCGATTGATTATTACGTGTTATTTGGAGGGTGCAGCGTCTGGAGTTGTGGAAGGAAAGAATACAGACGGTACTTTTCAATAGGCTTTACATCAGGGGTGTCAAACTCATTTCTGTCGCGGGCCACATTGTAGTTATGGTTTCCCTTGGAGGGCCTTTATGAATTTTGGGAAACCATATAAATGTTTAATCACCTCCACATATTACATACACAGCACACAAAAAATTGATGGATAACTAATTTTAAAATCAGAAGTCAAGAATAATGACTGTTATTGTGGATTACATATGACATTTAGAAATTTTGGTTCAGACTTTCGCAAGCATTATGGAACTTGACATGCTTGATTTGATTTCGCGGGCCACATAAAATAATGTGGCGGGCCATACCTTTGGCACCTGTGCTTTATGTGATCTGGGCTTTTGGGGTCAATCAGCGATTAGTGATTAAAAAAACCCAAAACAAAACAATCAACGATTCGATCGGAAGATGGAGCGATATACTGTATTTATTTTTAAAAACTTGATTTACTCTACGGTCGACCCCCATAGCAAAAATATATTAGCATTCGGAATAATAATTGAACCCCGCTCAAAATATTTTAAAAAATGCTCATAAACATGAACGGCTTTGACACCATTACTTCTGCCGGAAATGAGAAAGCAACAATGGGAAACATTTGGTCCCTGAGCCATACACAACCCACGGGAGCATTTCAATCGGTCTGCGATCAATTTTTAAATAGAAAAAGAATCTCATCAGAACCAACCCCCCCCCCCAAAAAAAACATCTATTGTCGCATTAAATTTTGTCCTGCCTTCATCGTACTTGAGGAAACTGGAGGAAGGAGGGAGGAAAAACCCCAAGCAAAAAATGAGCAACCTTATCACTAATGGAAGCAGAGGCTAACATCAGAGAGCCACGGTTTGATTTTTACTTTGATCAAAAAAGCGTTTCCTTCCCCCCGACAAAAGCAAAAAGCAGCCGACCTCAGACCTCAGCCATGTGGTAAAACGCTTCGCTTGCCACTGAGCAAAGAGACGGCATAACCTTGAGATGGCGCTCAGTCAACTGCGCAGCGGAGTTAAAGTCTTGTGTGGAAATGTTTGGCATCCCTTCATCAGTGTGGATGCGATCGTCAAAAGGTTGCTCCAGCCATCACATTATGTACCCTTCCATCATTTTCAGCATTCGCCACACATTCTCAGATTTTACCAGAAACAACAGCCGCTGAGTTTGCGTAGTTTCTCAAACAGTGGCCTCACCGCTAAAATTGTCAACAGCCTTCATTCTTCCCAGTTGAGAACATTAATAATAACAAATGACCCAGAGCACTACTGGAGGACGACGTGCCTCGTTCTTGCTCCACTAACGTTTTCATGAATTTGTATATCCTTCTTTCCTCATTTAATTTTCTTTTTGTGTCATGCCCCACACCTTCGGAATTGTTTTCAGCATTTTGGCTGCGACATTGTTTCGTCAGAGTACTCATCAGAGTATTGTACATGGAAACTGGCTGGCGTACACTCTGAACTGCATCCTGGAGAAGAAATAACGAGACACGGCAACAGTATAAAGTGAAGCGAGACAGAGACATGGAACAGGAGATTTCTCAAGGATCCTTCTCTGTATTACTTGCCAACGGACAAACTGCAGAGATTACAATTTCATAATTTTCAGCATTCGTACTGTTTGCGAAAGGAGATTTCAATGATGTTCCTGTCGCTCATCTACTCATGGTTTCGCACAGGATGTTGGACTGTACAATCAAACACGACCTCCTCCTATAATCCGATCCTCTTTACATATGGTG
This sequence comes from Hippocampus guttulatus, assembly GCF_054856545.1. Taxonomy (NCBI): domain Eukaryota; kingdom Metazoa; phylum Chordata; class Actinopteri; order Syngnathiformes; family Syngnathidae; genus Hippocampus; species Hippocampus guttulatus. The sequence goes on along the minus strand of NC_141265.1, from coordinate 12,253,190 downwards.
TTACTGCTTTTATATTCCCCATTGAGTTGTTTCCCTGTTAGTGTTCCTCTGCCATCTTGTGGTGATTATTCGCAGCAACCAATTGGAACCTACCCGACACTAATTGACACACACTCAAAACAGACAACTACTTTGTGAGCGCTGCGCAGCCATTATGAAACGAAGATAACACCAAAAGCAAAGTTAACTACTGACTAAACGAAGGAAGAAGGAGACAAGCAAAACTTCGAAGGATATTTAGACCCTTGTGGATGTGAGCCAGGCGGTCTGTTTGCCTTTTTGTTAAATCAATTGTCTTCATAACCTTTGTCTTTCATTTATTGTTTTGTAATGCCATTTGTATTTATAGGTTTCATGTCCGTGGTTGTGACCAGTTCTCATCGTTACTGCCGCAGAGGTTGTGAAAGCTTTATCAATAAAGCTGTATTGTATTGTATTCCCTTTAGCGTAGCTCCATCTAGTGGATGCACAGCGCAACCGCAGCCACTATTGTAGCTACTATTCTATGCGCCTTATCATGCAGTGTGCCCTATATATGAAAACAGTTTTAAAATAGGCCATTCATTGAACGTGCGCCTTATAATCCGACACGCCTTACAGTACAGAAAATACGGTATTCCAGCAGACAACTTCTTGTGCTGAACTGTCTTTAAATGCCTTTATTGATGAGCTTCAGAGCCTCTGAGTGCAAATGAGAGTTCGATACAGAGCTGTGGAAAAATCACTTGAGCGACCACAAATAGAGACTGTAAGGTAGCTTTTGAAAGACGCTGCGCTCTCTGTGAGAGGAGCAGCCAATCTATGAAATTTGTTCGCTGTCAAACTAAAAACTTTGCAAGATTAGGCTTGTTTAAAAAAAAAAACTCATGTTTAAGGCTGGATGCGTCCCTTTGTTTTTATCTTTTCTCTGCAAAAAGTAAATGTCAAGGCGCTGTGTAAATGTCAGTCTTTTCATAGCTACCAATATTTTAACTGTTTATAGACGTCCAGTCAGGGACAAGCGCTGCAAATTATCTTTTGCCGTTAGCACAAGAATGCACACCTCAGACTGATGTGACACCATATGCCGATATTTTTATATCTGACCTTCTCAAGTAAAACCAATAAAATCCACAACGTGCGCATTGAAGTTTATGAGACTAAATCGTTTTTTTTCCAATCTGCCTATTTGTATAAATGAAGGCCTCTACCCAAGAAGACACCGCCACGCCATCTGCAACGGATGAAAAAAAAAAAGAGCAACGTTATTATTTGCGGAGGCCTAGTTTAGCCACAAAGGCAGTTTGGCCAGCTGGTCACAGCTAGAAAAACAAGCGCTCACACTTATATTCATCCTGTGGACAATTTAGAGTCATCACTGAAACTGCTATGCCTGTTTTTGGAATGTGACAGGAAGCCAGAATACAGGAAGGCCAGGGATTAAAATCCACAACCTCTCGACTGTGAGGCAGACCTGCGGACCACTACTACCATGCTGAACCTATTCGATGATGTCATCGTATGTAAAATTGTCAATGGCTGTGTCCAAATTCACAGGCTGTCAAGCTCCGGATTGCTCCGGAATTAAGTGGATCCCCCAAACGTAGACAGAAGTAATGTGGATAAGATGAGAGTAACATAAATTGCTTGAGGAGGACTAGATCACGAAAATTACTTTGAGATCCAATTAAGAGAAATGAAAATACATCACAAGAACTATATCTTACAACTGAAATACAAAACGCGCACAAGAGCGCAGTGAAACAGAAACACCAAGTCTGGATAATCAAACATCCATAAATACTTCACTGATTATTATTGGCGGCAGGTATGCAGGCTGGAGGGAAGGCCCTCGACTGCCATCCGCCGGAGGCACACAAAAGCAGAATCGTGACGCAGGCTGCGACCTTGGGCCACATGACGCCACTTCCGGCGTGACTCCACTGCATATGGTTTCAAAATTCAGCTTTTCCAAACTCGCCTCGGTTTATGCAGTCCACGGAAGCTAATTGAGAAAGAGTCTTTCATCTCAGGACCAAGCCTGCAAATTACCTCTAGAATGTGGAAACCACATCCAATCGAGTTGCGCTCAAAGTGATGTCACGCCGCCCAAATATACAGCCGAAAATGCGGCCTTCCAAGGATGCAGCCTGTAAATTAGAACACAGCCATTAAATCCCTTCACCATTTACCTGTGACTGTACCCCCTTGTGGTCTGATATTTTCTAGAAGAAAGTGAGAACATCATAAAAAAAAGACTTCATTTATGACTGGTTATTTATTTATTTATTTCAGGGCCATGAGGGAAGTTAACGCCTTCAAGCCACGTTTCCCTTTTTGCGGATTGTCTTCACTGTCTGCTGCGGTAAACCGACCGGGATTTGGCAAATTCACCCACAGATGAGAAAGAAAGACGCAAACCTGCACGTTGCATTATTGGGTTGTGGACGAGCAATGAACGGAGCCAACATGCACCAACTGTACAATACGAGTCTCTTGTGTCGCCAAACACGGAGACATGTAACAGTGTCTCATAGGCGCTGTTGTCTTGCAACCCGAGTTCACGCCAAGGCTTTGCGCCTCTTGATCGAGACATACTTTTTAGTTTTGTTGTTCAAGAGATATACTGAGCTGTAGTTTTTATGAAGTTAGTACTTTTAAATGTTACATTGTGATGTCATTTATAGTGGCTTGGATGGGAGAAGTTACTTTATACTTTTTGTGTCAAGTAACACGGATAGATTTTTTTTTTTATGTTGGCTGATTGGTTGAGATAAGTGTGTTTGTATATAATTAAATGAACTAAATTTGATGTTTGGTATGTCCCCAAACATCAGGTAAAAATGTGCCTAACCATCACCATGCGTTATCTTTAACCCTTTCAGGGACGGCGGTTCCTACAGTGGACAGCTTATCATGTTATCAGGCTACAGGGTGCATGAAAGGGTTAAAATATGTGTTTATATTAATACTTCCTTGAAGCTGATTGGCTATGAGAAGCAAATCGTTTTATGGCTTTGTTAATAATGAGGCATAAATTACAATAACAATACAATTACAATAAAATAAATGTGTGTCCGCACAAGATGAGCACAAATATGCGATTGTGTCTTACTCACCCTGAGCATATTTGGATGATCTTGCCTCCTTCCGGTCTGAACAGCATGCAGAGCATCACTGTGTGAGAGAGAAAGAAGAAAAATATACAAAATTCCAAAATAAAAGCCCTCAGTGGAAATCAAAGTGTCAATGAAAAGGGGCTTTCATTTTTTAAAAAGTGACGTTGCTCTAAAGTGGCGATGCTGACGGCGGCGCGTTGTCTTGTGTGAAGAAACCACCCGGACTGATAGAAATTGACGGTGAAAGCAGACATTACGATGTCACAACCTTTTATTACCGTCGTGTGTGTTTCATTGGGCTGCCTTTGTGCGAGGCATCCACAAAAACAGCAATTACAAAAGGGTGAATACCGTCCGGATGACTTCACTGCCACTTCACATACCAGCACAAAAAAAAGCTTTATATTTACAAACACAGATGAGTGCAATACAAGTTGTCTTCATTTCAAAATCAATTTTCCCCAAAGGATATAATGGGAATAGAAACGATCACTTTAATGACTAGCATAGTCATTAAACACAAAGTGTTCAGCTACGTCTTCTTTACGTTCGTTTCTCACTCATCGTTCATTCATTATATTGCGCACGTTGCAGTCGGATACTTTGTCCCAGCTACTGTTCTATGGTTATCATCACACTGGTATATATGGCTGTGGCAACCTGACACGCAAAACAATTAAATAAAAAAAAAAAAGGTGACGTGCTCATTGCATTGTTTTTGTGTGTCTGTGTGTGTGTGTCTGTTTACACTGAATCATTCATGGCCTTTACAAAGCCATTACAAAGTGCTTTTCCTTGTCAGGCTAATTGCTATTCAGTATAAAATAATTAAATAAATAAAAATAAAAATATACACACACACACATATATATATATACTGTATATATATATATAAAAGAAAAGGGCCATTACATAATTGTAAGCAGGGTGGCTACAAAAAAAAGCAACCAACCAAACAACAACACGACTATCGACCAGCTCCTCTAATAATTGGATGTGGCTCCTCATTGTCGTGGAAGTTTAGGGATATGTTACAGCTGGATGTGGCTTTTAGCTTAAAACACAACAACAACAACAACGAGAAATCTACTGAGAATGATGAATGAGAGGCTTCTATTGGGGGGGGAGATGACAAAGTATCGAAGAAAAGAGGAAAATAAAGCAGCAAGCAGCTTTTACGAAGCTGCTCGAAGCTTTGGTCAAGTTTCGCGTTTTTAATGGTGGTCTTTACGCCCCTTTTTGAGGTCTTTATCATAAAATCCACCAATGATATTGGATTATCATTTTGTTGTAATCTCAAAAAAATGAAAAATATATGGGACCTCAATACCAGTCAGTGATCCCCACAAAAGATTTGGTTGATATGTTTAGAAAAACAGTAAGTCTCCAGGAACTATGCTGTAAAAACAACCAGAAGTCGGCCATTTTGTTTCAAAGTACAACATTTCAGGATCAAATTGATCATTTGAAATTCAGCTTCATGGGCGTCTTGAATGCAAGAATGACATTTCTTTTGTGCCCTGTTGAAAGTGAGAAACACATTTCACCACGTCACACAAAATGAAATGAATGGGAAAGTCTTGAGAACACCTGAAAAAGGCACAAGAAGTCAAATTTTGGTTTTAAGTTTGAAGTGGCCATTTTGTCCATGTCCTTTGATGACGAGTTAGTCCCAGGGATTTGGTCAGATTGCTCCCAGATTTGAAGTGTACAGACAAAAAAGTAATGCATTTATTAATGTATTTATTTGGTCATATGATGTGGTCAATTTGTGGAAATTTGGCAATTTCATTCAAAGAGAAACTCATTCTACCACTTAGTAACGTTTGGCTGACTTAATATGAGATACATGGGTGAAGTTTTCATGATGAGCTTCGTTCCTTGCTTAACAATGACATTTTTTTTTCACAATTTAGAATCATTCATACTGTATTTCCTGTATACATGGTTAAAATTCATGAGTAGTCAGACAAGCTCTCGTTTCCCAAACTGGATGCTTCAAACCGAAATGGCTTAAGATTTTGACCAGGATGAACATGTCTGGAAAATTAGGCAAGAAATTCTGAATGCCTCCAAAATGTTATCTGGCCTCAGAATAATCCCCACAGTGCAACTTCTCAAAGGCGTTTGCAATACATGTATGCTCAAACACTAAATGTGTTTTTACTGGAGGCAATATGTATGCAGCTTTAAGATAAGAAGAGATGTGTAAAACAGCTTTGGACAAGCATCATGCGATTTAAATAGTGTATGTCAAGTGTGTTTTAGCCATTTTTCAGACCCCTCGCTCCCACTCCACCACAATTTACCACCACCAATTTTATGACACCGACCCTTAAATAGTTCGACATTCATCTCTCAGTCATGCGTTTGGCCCTCAAATAAAGCGCTCTGAAGTAAGCAATAAGATGAAATCCATTCATGCACCCCCCGCCCCCACCCATGCTGTTAACCCAGGAGATAAAGATGGAGGTGGTGAGATTGCAAGAAAAGACCAAAAGAAAGGAGGTAGAAGATCCTTGCCCGCGGCAATGCTATTGAAGTGGTGCGGTGTGTTGAGAGGACGTTCTCAAGGGTAATTATAGCTTTGCCATTTCTTTGAATGTCTTAATGGCAGGCGATAGCCGCGCACAAAACACTTTTGTTGTGGTCACGTTTAAAGGGGGGCGGAAATCTCTCGATTGAGGAATCACTCTCGTGCTCGGGAGACTCGAGTAGAAGTCCCAAAACGAGGTAGCCGCAAAATGAGGAACAGGAACAGTGGTCGAAGCTAACGAGCTATTGGACTTGGACGGAGAGACAGACAGAGTCAAGCTTTATCTTGACTGAACGCAGCATCCCACCTCATTCCATTCTTCCAATAGATAGCTGGATGAATGCACGGGTGGACTGGCACATAGACCAATAAATAGTCACATCGAAAGATAAACTAGAGCTCTGATTCCAGACAGTCCATGAAGTCAACACCCAGCTTCATTCGACTCCATCAATCCTTTAGTTGACTGCTGACCTCAAATGTGCTTATGTTTCAAACCAGATTACGCAAATCCAGCGTGGCATTATTTATAACGATGACATTCAGAGTCACGTTTTGATTTGTGCAATTTTAGCAGCATACCGCTATTAGCTAAAACATATTATCAATCAACACGTTTATCCCGCCCTCTTCCACCCCTTCACTCCTATTTGGACCCTCGTAAAAAAAAAAAAAAAACCTCAAACGAACAAAAACCTCCATGAAAGAGGTCAAAATGATCAGAGGATTCTTAAATGTGCGTCCGCTGAGCGACTTGCGCGTCAAGTCATGTGTAGGAGCTGTCTCCATGTCGCGGTGCTGAAAGCCACACACAGCCCCGCACAGTGTACTGCAGCTGGAGCTGTCCAAGCAAATGGTGCTCAAATCAAATGCTTTCCGGCACCGAAGGCATCTCTTTTCAAGAGCATCCGTCCTCATTGGGGTCACAGGGTGAGCTCCGTGGAGTCCATTCCCAGATGACTTTTGGCCAAGAGACTTATGTGCCATGCAATTGACCTTGTATGGCTCAATTGCATGGCACATAAGATGAACAAGAAACAACTATTCATCACTTGTCTGGGGTGATTTACATAGCTGTGTGAGGAAATTGGAGTACCCACACAGAAGAGAGGGAAAAAAAAAAAAGATAACTCCACACCGGAGGACCTGAAGCGGGATTCAAACCCAAACCCCCAGAACGGTGAGACAGACCTGCTAAGCACTAGACTGATGTGGATAAATGCTTAGACCTTCACCCATTTCAAAATCATGAAACTCCATTGACTTTTTTTGTCACATAGTTTAAAAAAAAACATAGCTGTAGTAATAGTTCTAGTATTTATGTTTTTACTGTGCACAGTCAACGGAAAGCCTCCATTTTAATGAGTGTGAACATAAATGGGTTCTACAATATCACGTTAGTCTGACAACGTGAGAATCATGGAACTCGATTATTCGTTACCCTAAAAGTATAACTGCCCAAGTCATTTTTAACTTCTTGTTACAATATCAAAAAAGGACCAATGTGTTTATAATAATACATTTTATTTATAAGCACCTTTCAAAACACCCAAGGACACTTTACAATCAGGAGCAAAAACAATGAAACACAATTTAATAAAAATGGTGTTCATTCAGAACACGGTCAACGATTTCGCAAAGGCTAAATCGAGGACAAAGAAGTCTTGTTTGTTTGGGTTTTTTTTTGTATACGACATGTATGTCATATAAATATGACTTTTGGTAATCAAGCTATTTGGAAAATGCAAAAATATTTATTTTCATATTACATTGCAAAATATGCTCTATTTCCCCGCACAATAAAAGCAGTTCATGAATGTATGAGAAGGAGAAACTTCTTCAAAGTGAATTTTGTACAAAACGCACAACGGGCTCATGCGCTTACTTTTAATGGCCAAAGTCCCAGCAAGAATCTAAACAGCCATTTAACCCGATGGAATAAACTGCAACGACTTTAACCTCACTGTGAAAGTGCAGTAAAAAAAAAAAAAAAAAAAAGCTCTAAAATGGCTGCAGTGCTCATAATAAAACGATTAGGATTCGTCAAGCATCACTTGCCCTAAAAAAAAGGAATGAAGCCATGTGAGAGTAAGTACATGAAAATTAAAGCACGGGAGTCTTTTCATGCAAAGATGTCACAGTGGAAAGTCCAGCGAAGTGAGGCAGCACACTAATTACATATCGATTGTTGCGTTCACCTTTCTCAAAATGTCATTGCTTTCTTTTTCTAATGTAATCACAGCTGGTGCTTACTCTCTTCTGCCATGTTGATCCAAACATGTTTTTTTTTTCTTGGTACCGTAAAATAAAAGCTATTTGTGCTAGTACTTGTAAAAATAAATATATAAATACATAAATTAAAATAAAGAAATACATCAACTGTAATCTAGTCTATATTTAACCATTTTATTACATAAAATGCCATTCCAACCCCTCTTAAATTCTTGCATTATTAAAAAAAATGTATTGACTAAATGCCTGCAGTGCGCATTTGGCAGGGGTGGGGGTGATGGGGTTCCGAAGGGCCCTGATGCTTACTTGAAAAAGTAGTTTGAAGAAGAATGCTCAATTAGATGGCTCAGTTATTACTGGCTAAAGAAGAGATTTTGACAAAGCATTAATGGCCTGGAAATGCTATTAAAGAGGACATATGGAAAATGTACTTTTTAATTGCTTTTAGAGGGAGTTGGGTCTCCACCACTGCATATGGGTGAAAAAGCCAATTATCGCACTGGATGGATGTCATTCATTTGCAGTCTGGACAAGCAGGGTGAGTCCTTGTTCGATTGGTTACAAGTTGATTTTAGATTAAAATGGTCACTAGAGGGGTCAGAAAGGTCCTTAACTAGAGCGACACAGTTGCTAAGTCGATAGCCACTCTTTGTTTTGCCCCGTTCATCATTGTCATCATGTCTGTATCCGACACCGCCACCACCCCTCATGGCTGTATCGTGAATAAGAAGGGTGATTTTTAAAATATTAGAAAGACGATGATGATGATGTATTCAATGAATTGAGTTCGACAATGACCCAGAGGGTTCAATACACACTGTTGTCATATTAATGAGTGAAACAGGATGACATCCACCACACATATCAGAATCTATTGTAAAAGCCACTGGAACGAAACACCATCACCTCGGTCTTCTTTTCACTGAAATTCAAGAAATTTAGTGCCATTCAGATCTTTATTTCCTCCAAAAGTGGCCTCAATGAGAAAGTGTCTTTTTTTTCCCTTTTTTTTTTTTGCTCAGCGGGAGATAGATCTGACAGTCATCTGCATAGCAGTGGAAGTAAATACTAGGTTTCCTTAAGATGGAACCCAGTGGGAGCAGATACAGTGAGAACAGCAGAGGCACCAGAATTGAGCCCTGTGGAACACCACACGACAGTGAGACAGTTCGTGACTTAGAGCAACCAAGGCTAACACAAAAGGGGCTGTCAGCTAAACAGGACGTAAACCACTCAAGGGCACTAACGCCAATGCCCACCAAGTGCTGCAAACGAGCCAACAGAATACTGTGGTCCGCTGGCAAGCTTAAATGCTAGAGGGGGCCACAATATTTCAACAGTGCTACCCGGGGGAGCTACAAACGGTCACATTTTTTTTCAAGAAAACACTAAAAACGGGATGAAATGCTAGTATTTATTAATAATTTAATTTGAAGGGTTGAAGTGAATGATATGTCCAACTAAGGCTTCAGCTGATCTTAGCAGAGGTGGCAAGCATCTTGAGGAGATCTGGGCAAAAAAAATAAAAAATAAATCAAAATATGACTCGGGCTATTATGTTCGGAGGGTGACGTTATAGACGTACATACAGACAAGTATTTATCTTGTGAGGGATCCATTTCATCTTTAACTCTGCTCGTCAGTTGATTACTTTTCCTTTTTATCTTTCATCACTGCGGATCAGCTTCAATCCTTTCATGAGGATAAGGAATTCCCTTCATCTATGTGTGTGTGTGTGTGTGTGTGTGTGTGTTAGGGGAGGGGAGTGTGCGTGCATGCATGATGTTTGAAGCGACGCCAACCTGCTGGCCAACATAAAGACTTTGTTCCTTTCTGGTGTAATTGTGATTCATGAAACAGTTTTAACTAGCATGCTTCTCTCTTTGATCCATATTTGCCATCGAGCAAAACTGCAATCCCATCAATGACGGCACGCATTATCTTAAGATAATGAGTTCATAAAAAACAAACTGCAAAAATGTACTGAAGAGGCACACTAATGACATAGTTGGCAGTTCCAAGTTGGAAAACCAGTCAAACCAAGTCAGGAACAGGAACTCAGACTTCATTCATGTTTGTGCTGCTTCTTAGGCAGAATACTTGGGGCTCAATCATAAGTGCCCCACAAGCCGATATTCAAAATCACAAACACAGAAACAGTAACAGCAAGTACAGAAAATGAAGTTATGACTTATTTTTCCTGACCACAACATATTTGCTTTGCCGCTTGTTGCTAGGCAGAGTGCGCAGGGTTCAATCATAGATGCAACATGATGTCATACACCAAGCCAATGAGACAGAGTGAGCAGCAACGTTAAATGTAAACCAGCAACACATTATCTTATGAACAAAGCTACTTAAATGTTGATGAAGGCCATGTCAGAGTGATTATGCACTCCAGCTATGCATTGCGTGAGATCCCTTTTTGCACAAAAGGTGCAATAAAGTAGCCTATTAAATATTTACATGTGTATGGAAAACAGCAACACTATTTGCATACTTCACAGAGGCGAGTTTTGCTGTGTTTGCTCATGCAGAAGTGTAAATCCAACACGGCTCAAACAAACAATGGAGCACACGCGTGCGCGCACACACACACACTTCACAGAAATGGATGGGGGTGATCCATTAATAAAAGTTACTTGTCATGTCACTGACCATCGGTTGGTTGTTATTTCCCCTGACTTGTGTGCCCACGATGAGCGCTACACAATCTTGTGTTTTGGGCACACAACATAAGCAGACTCGTATCCTCGGGGAGCGCGACATTTTACTGTCTCGTTATTGCTGTTGTAACACATATTCAATTCTGCAAATAAAATTGCTGGTGCACTCGGACATTGGAGACTCTGCAAAGATCAAAAATACGACTTACGTACAATTGCAGGGAGACACACTTTAATCATTCACGGCTCCTTGAATGATTTTAAAAACTAAACTTTTTGGAAACCTTTTGTAGAATGGCCCTTTTCTGTCCATCCAGGCACATTTGAATCATTTTGGTGTGGAAGAACAAGCGCATCAAATGGCTCGACTCAACTTAGACCCTGTTCCATATGTTGAAGGAAATCTTCCCAGAAGAGTGGATGTTATTGTAGCTGCCACTTGTTGCTAGGCAGAATACATAGGGCTTGACCATCGCTGCCCCACTGGCCAAAAGAACCGCCTGGAACAAGAAATGCGACTTTTTGTTTCACATTTGTGCGGCCACTGTCGCAAAGCTAATTACCGTATTTTCCACAGCAAAAGGCGCACCTAAAAGCCTTCCATTTTCTCAAAAGCTCACAGCGCCTTAAAATCCGATGCGCCTTGTGTATGGTCATTACAGTAATATGTCAACCCCAAAATGGCTCCTTGCTAGAGACATGCTTACAACGCAGAGTTCAAACTTAAGGCGATCGGTTTCGCAGGTAAACACGGAAATAGAGCAGTGGCAAGAGAGTTCAATGTTAACGAGTCAATGTTATAACTTGCTGTTGCTTAAGTGAACTGTGTCGCTGATTTATTGAATAAATTTTACTGACATCTGATTGTCGCTATATAAATCAGGGTGTAGTAACGCCGGTTACTAGAACCGATGAAAACACTAAGGGAACGCCAAGCTTGTTTTTCCCTGGAAAGTAACCAATAGAGTATCTCCACAGGAAATAAGTGTGGCGCAGGAACTCATTCAATAACATCATGCCTCAGTCTCCAACCTAGTTAGCATGCACCATTAGCATGACAGTGAGCGTAGCCTATCTAGATAGTATCGATTTCAGCGAGAGAGGGGAAAAAAGGCAACATTTTAGCGCAGATCTAATAAACACTGTAAAGATTGCACTGAGAGACATTTTAAAGAGGTGAAAATTGAGTTGCGGTTTCGCGTTGGTGGAGAGGTGAATCATAGGCCACGGAAGGAAAAAGCATTGGCATTTGTAACAGAGGCACGTCTGTTTAACCAATTCGTTTGGCCTGAGCAGTTGAAATGGTAGCACTGTGTGCCAGTGGCGGTCCAGCACTTGCGCCTCACAGGAGCGTTGGCCTTCCTGTGTGGAGCTGATATATTTTTTTAGCGCTTGCACAGATTTTCTTTGGCTTCCATGCGCTTCATAGAAAACTTTAAATCAGAGTAGTCCAAATTTGGTCCGGCTCATTTGCAGAAGCCTGATACTGATTCTGATCATTTTTGAATCAGATGTGTTCAAGGAGGGAGACATCAAAAACAGATTGGATCGGGGTCCTCGAGGACCGGACTTGGGCACCCCTGCTATAAATTGTCCACAGCTGTGAATGGGACTGTGATTTTTTTGTTTTTCAGTTCATACGTGCCTTGCATAGAGTTGCCAATCAGTTCAGGTTGTACCCTAACCTATCGCCCAAAGTCAGCTGCGAGCGGCTCCAGATAATGAGGATCAGTGAGAGAGAAAAGGGATAAACAGACAGTTCTTTGAAATGATTTCTTTCGTGATAGAGGATCACCGCAAACAAAGCAAGCAAAGGAGGATATTATTAAGGCTACCGCTATTTTTTATTTATTCAATAACTCGCCAACATCAATAATACAAACCACTAACTGGCAGACGGCGGATCAGGGGCGGGTTAGGCTTCAAAACCTGATTGAGAAGCTTCCATTTTAAGATACAGAGCTGTTATAGTCTTAACAGTATGAGTACGGTGGATGACAAAACGTATAGATCATCCATCCATCCATCCATTTACCGAACCGCTTGATCAATGCAAGTTAAGCCAGCTGCGACTTTCCAGTAATGACAGGAAGAAGGAAAAAACGGAGCTGGAAAAGAGGAGAGATAAGGCGACTGCGCTGGAGAAGTTGAGAAAATGATGAGGCAACATATGTAATGGTAGAAAAAAAAAATATTGAGCTCACCATCAATGAAAATAGAGCATTAATCCAGAAATGGACAAACTAATAATAAAGATTTGGAATAAACAACCACTGCAATCTGTCGTGAGAATATAGAAAATACATAATCTAACATCCCAATATGTTTCTTCAAGCCACAGTTTAAAATTCTGGCATAAGCGAGATCTTAAGCGAAGAGTGGAGGAGTTGAAACTGCGATCGTTTCCAAAAGAGATTGTCATTCCAAACTTTTTATTCAATGAGTCATTAAATTTCGCTCAAACAGTTTTGCTTTTGTGACACTTCTCTTTACAATAAGCTGTGTCAGCAGCAGAACATGTTGACATGGCCGTTCACAATGATCAGCTTTTGAAGTTACCTTCTCGAAAAAACAAAAGTAAAGCCTGCACAAGTCAATTCTATCAACTTTCGGACTGATATTCTCCATTTCACGACACAGATGAGGAAATCATCATCATGGGAGCCAAAATAATGAAAGTCATATTTCATAGCGGGTCTTAATATCCTCTGGAGGAGGTCACCGTCACGCTAGTGCCTTATTCAAATGTTGTCTTTTTATCTGACAACAGCAACGCTGTGATAAATGTAATAAATCTCATGTTGATTATACGGAAAAGTCCCACAGCGGGATTGCATATTACGGGATTGCAATCCACCTTGTGAAGCAATAAAACCAGTGACATTCGCTTTGCGGGCTAGTGACCAACCATTGACTAACGAGCTTGTCAGTCCAAACAAAGCGACGTGCCGAATAATCTGACGCAATGTGAGCGCAAAAGCAACCAAATTCCTTTCCCTTTGTAATGAGATCAAGATGGACTGTTGACTCAAAGGTGATGGCGTGGTGATCTGATTTTGTCTTATGATGACATCTAACATACGCACTGACTTTGAACTAGCAAGAGCCATATGGCAGGTTACTGGCCTGCATGCTTGGCTTCAGCAAGAAACACTGTGTGTGTGTGTGTGTGTGTGTGTGTGTGTGTGTGTGTGTGTGTGTGTGTGTGGCCTCCACTTTCTCAGTCACAACAGGCCAGTCAATAATCATGCAGCAAATGAGGCTTCTGTCACTTGCTGCACTTCCTCCACAGAGCTGCTTCTCGAGTCTACCCACCATCCCGCGAGCCTCCGCCGTTATGTCACATTTTGTGACCGAGTGTGTGTGTGTGTGTATGAAGCCAAGCCTCCTCCCGTGTGAAAGGGAAGGAAAAGCCTGTATTTGTAGTCCCAGCATGGCCTATTAAATTTGCGATGCTTCCACAACACCATCCTGACATCATTTATAAATAGCAGAGGTGGAAGTGACAGACAGTATGTGCAAGGCGGAAGTCTCAAATAAAATTTCAAGCAAATCCCAAGTTACTGCTTGGGGCGCTCATGTCAATTGAGTCAAGTCATTACTTTGGTTCTTTTGTTCAGCAAGTAATAAGCCAAGTCATAAAATCATGCTCAGTCAAAACATGTACAGAGGATATAAAAAATCTACACACCCCTGTTCAAAAGCCAGGCAAAAAAAAAAAAAAAAGGACGAAAATAAATCATATCCAAACCTTTTTCACCATTAACATTTCCTGCATCAGACTTGACGGAATAAATAATCATTACAAGAGGGGAAGTAAAAAAATCAACAAAGAACAATAATGTGATTGCGCATGCGACTGTGTTCAGAATTAACCAATTACACTCCAACTCGAGTTCAACGGGAGTCAGTGTACAGGAAGTCATGAACTAAAACGAAACAAAAACAGCTGTTGAGATATTAACCATTTTATACAAAAACACATTGGTGTGATTAATGACACAGAGAATACACGTTGGAAATTTAAAACAAAAACAGACCTAAAACTAACACTTTTTTTCTCCACATCGCCACCTGCTGCATCTGGCGTGGTATTGCCCTCAATTAATGCTCGGCACATTTCAAGGGCCCCAAATGGTCAGGGAGAGGAGGCAGCAACACAAAGTCACAGCAAATGACTCGCAAAACAGCACTCCAAAGGAAAGTGGCAATTTTAAACATGCAACCCGTATCAAACATCACTCAGCTAATGAGACGAATCGTTTTGATGACTGTTTTTTGGCAGCATCTGCCGGAACTGCTGGAGAATGTAAATCCATCCATCCATTTTCCGAACTGCTTGATCCTCACTAGGGTCGCGGGGGGTGCTGGAGCCTATCCCTGCCGTCTCCGGGCAGTAGGCGGGGGACACCCTGAATCAGTTGCCAGCCAATCGCAGGGCACACAGAGACGAACAACCATCCACGCCCACACTCACACCTAGGGACAATTTAGAGCATCCAATCAGCCTGCCATGCATGTTTTTGGAATGTGGGGGGAAACCAGAGCACCCGGAGAAAACCCACGCAGGCCCGGGGAGAACATGCAAACTCCACACAGGGAGGCCGGAGCTGGAATCGAACCCGGTACCTCTGCACTGTGAAGCCGACGTGCTAACCACTGGACTACCGGGCCGCCCGAGAATGTAAATGTAATGTAAAAAAATCGCCATCGCACAAAGAACCTTTGTTTGTGAATGTAGGTCAAGCAGCAGGTCTAGGTGTCCAATTCTGCAATGCTTATCGTAAAATCGTAGCACGCACGTCACACTTGTGAACCCCACTCAATGTGTGACAACATCTGTCTTGTTTACAGATTAGAAGCGGTGGCAAAGTAAGTCACATCTCAGCTGGACTGTGCATTGACGGTTCTGGATGTGCCAAGTGCGGGATTAGAGAGGAGAGAGTTGAGGGGATGAGCAGAATAAATAAATCGGCAGAGAGAGAGAGAGAATGGTGGCTGAATTAAAGTGCGCCACTCTGCCTTTGGCAGCCCCAAAAAGGGCCATTATTTAGTTTTTGTGTGTTTCGGAGGACAGGGGCGGAGACAGTGAGTTGGCCGAATGGTGCAGTTCATTGTCAGTGTTGTACGGAAACATTTGCTTCCTGCACAGGAATTAATATGTCTCTTTTTTTCTTCTTCTTCTTCTTCTTCATCAAGTACAGAGACACACCGAGTGGGCAATGTCAGTATGTGAGCGTGTATGACTGCACCAAGCGCCCCCGCCTCAAACGCGGAGGATTGCCTGGTCTAAAAATGCCAGCCAAAATGTGTGATGTGTTCATGTGAAGTGAGGGATGACAGCAGGGAGAAGGCACCAACATGGCAACCCACACATCATTTACATACATCGAGTACACAAAGCGAGAAAAGGGACAGAGCAAAAAATCCACCTCCTCCGAAAAAGATTGATATTGTATTGTCATTTCCCATTTGTACCACAAGACTTCTTTTGTCCCAATGAAGCTCCATAATTCACTTCAACAAAACTGCTTAGCCACAAGATGCCACCAGATGGCGCAAAAACTGAATATGGGATTTTCTTTCAGTGAATAACAGAGGATACTGTAGGTTTTGACAAGAAATACACACTGTATACATTTTATATAGACACACACACACACACAAGTATATTTTTAAACAGTATATAAAAGTTTTCTAAAACAAAATGCAGGTGTTATGGTCAACAAAGGGACAAATGGAGGAATAATGACATGATATGAATGGCAAGGGGCAAAAGGAAATGGAGCTAAAACATCCACAGTGATTTAGAGAAATGCACCAGTGACAGCGTGTGTGCGCGTGTGTGTGTGTGTGTGTGTGTGTGTGACAAACGCACAGGCATACACAGTGCTCAGGTGTCACAGTGACACAACTGGTTAGAATTGCAGCCAGTTTGAGAAATCAAGCGGAAAGGAGAGGCAAATAAATGAAAGTTGTGATGCATGCATATACACATTCACACACACACACACACACACACGCACACTACCCTTCATGCCTTGGGGAATGCACACTTGTCATCGCGCACAAGACGAAAGACTGAGGCGCTATTTGGACCAAGAAGTCTGGCAAGTTCAGACAAACGTATTGGTCCTTCAAAAACAAGTCAAGGATATTATTGGATTATTGATGTGACGGTTTTGTAATCATATACTGTGTGTGTGTGTGTGTATATATATATATATATAAGTATGTGTGTGTGCGTGTGCGTGTGTGTGTGTGTAGTCGAATTAAAACAAGTATTCTTTTTAATGCAGAGTAAAGTACAACCCTTATTTGGAAAACCCTGTACTTGGGGGATTCTGGTAGCGATGCAACAGTTGTCGTCCACATATGAATTATCCTCGAGAAATGCACTGCCCTCAATCTACACAATGTTTAAAGAGCAGAAAGCTACAGTGGAGGAGCCATTTGGGGTGTGAAGCACCACCACCGCCAGCTCTTTCCTGCTTCGAGTGGGGAACACAGTTGAGAAACTGCTGGTTAGTAGTTTGCACCGAGCAAGGTTGCTACAGCTGAAAGGGCTCTGCATGGACACTCTCAAACCTCTTTGACAGCCAAGATTTGACCGGATGAATATTTGTGTTTTATTTTAGTTGTATTAATCTTGAATTTCTTTCATTGTGTGATCAATATAAAATAGCCACCATCCATTGATTATCCAACCCCAGCTGTTTTTGGTATTTCAGCACGCGCTCTATAAAGCAGGGATGACCAAACTTTTTAACCGAAGATCTTTTCGACAACCTCCCGCGATCGCATGCCATGATGAACAAAAGCCATAACTGCCGCTACAATAAACGAAACAGAAAAATAAAGTTGACACAAGAGTTTGTGAAAAGGATTTCCTGCTTACCTTCGTGGGAGACCTGACGCGGAGCCACGCGACGCACTTTTGCAGCCTGTTAACTATCGTAGCTCACGTATACCGTTTTAAAATGCTCTCCTGGCTCTCCAGATTGCCATTCTTTGCGAGTGCCATCGATGAATTGTACAAGAAACGAAGTTTGACTGATAACAATCATAAAAATGATAATAATAAGGCTAAATCGCAAAAAATCCGACCCGCAAGCTGCAACTGCAAACTGCTGAACGCTCACAATCTCCGGTGACAAACGTCACGCACCACCGTCGGTTAAAGGTGGCCTGCTTTATTTTATTTTATTTTTTTAAATCGTTTTTGTGAAAGTGAGCCTGATAGGATGATTAGGGTGTAACCTGCATTAACATAAAAATATATATATTACTAACATGCGCAGACACACAAATGTTAGTTTTTCAAAGTAAAAGCAGATGCTTTGCAAAATATCTTATTTTGATGAAACACAAAAGATCATCAGTCTGCTT
Organism: Hippocampus guttulatus; assembly: GCF_054856545.1. Classification (NCBI taxonomy): domain Eukaryota; kingdom Metazoa; phylum Chordata; class Actinopteri; order Syngnathiformes; family Syngnathidae; genus Hippocampus; species Hippocampus guttulatus. The sequence continues at coordinate 12,235,269 of NC_141265.1, read as the reverse complement.
TCATGAAGGACTAGTGGAAATCTGAGAAGACGCCAACCAAAACATTGTGAGGTCCGGGCCATTGCCCTTTGGAACACCTTGCAAACAGACACCTCCAAATTTTAATTAATGGTCCTGGCTCACAACGTTTAATCTGTTCGCAAAATAGCTGCTGATTAAATTGATGATCAATTAGTTGTTCATGAATCACCTCTCACGTGAATGGCCATGTTTACAACGTGCCCTATGTCTGAAAAGACGAACCCATTTTATTGCTTGGGTGGGTGTGGAAATTTCCACATGTGCTGTGTGTGAATGGTCCAAAATATTTTGTGTGTATCAGTATGATCAAAGAGGCTTTTTTTTTTTTACACTGTATGTGAGTAGACAAATCACTTTTTACATGCATGTACTAATGGGTGAATGTTTCCAACATGAATTTATGTATACCATTGGTGTGAATGGACAGACAGTTGTTTACAGGTGTACGTGAAAGAAGAGTCGTATCAGGTGCACCCAAAGAAGTTTCCGGCTGCAGCGTGACGACATGGCGGCAGACAGGTCGGACGCAGTAAAATGAATCCCGCCGTCCAACTCGTCTGGACTGACGCTTCAAGGTTCTTCAAGTGAATCACATTTATTGATGGGCCGTCATAGCAAGTAACATGATGGAAAAATGACTCACCCCGCCCAAAACACAACGGCCCAAAAAACACAAAAAACAGCATGCGAGCATCAAAGTCAAACCAGTTCAAGTGTTTTATTTTTTAATTTTATTGATTTAATGGCTTTAAATATGAATGAAAACAGAGACAGTGAAGCAAAACTCCTGTGATAAAATATTGATGGTGCCAAAAACAAGCCCCAAAATACACCATAACTAATTCAACCTGATCATTCTGTTGGAAATCAGCGTTGTATTAAACAGACGTGTATGTATCATATATGTTTGGTCAAAGATATATCAATAAATGACCCCCAATTCAACCTCAACTGGAATGAAGCAGCTTATTTAAACATACAACAAAAGGTTTTGAAATATGCCTTTTTCACAATGCTTCTTTCCTTTATCATTGGAAAGCCATTTCAAAGGTTGAGAATGGCATGCTGGTCACACGCCTTTTTTTTTTTTGGGTGGAATGGCATTTGTGCTGCTCGACCCACAGCTCCTTCGTAGAAAAATAAATAAATAAATTAAAATTCCCTTAAAAATGACGCAGTGTGTGACCAGCAGGACAGACAGTCCCAACTCTATTGCTGAATTATGATTCTAAAGCATGTTTCCTTCCCTTTTAAGCAATAATCCGTTTGCAAGTAACATACGTTTGTGGCGTGAGGAGTTCAAGCTCCTCGTCCCACAGCAGTGTGCGACCCATCATCGCGTACTCATTTGTCAAGCTGCACCATTGTAAACGGGAATGTATTTTCCCTTTGAAATGGTGGCCCGTTTGTCACAAAAGGCTTTGGAGGACGCAAATGCCATCCCGCAACAGTGTGTGATTAGTATCGCACGCTAAATTGCGCTTGCTCAGTCCACAAAATGAAGGGTTTCACACAAACAGGGCATTGGCTCAAAAAGGAAGTCAACAGCCTTTACAACAACAATATTTACAGGAAAGAAGCACTGTGTGAAAATCGTCAAAAAACATTCCCAAACTTTTTAGCTTGATGTCTTTTTTTTTCCCCCCCCCCGTGAGGTTTTTTTAGGTCGCACTGAGCTAAAGTGCAAAGGCCTTCAGAAGTGCGCGTACGTACAAGCTATCACGATTATGATCTGGAACGATTGTTTTGTTTTGTTTTTTCAATGGCCACGTCTACTCTAACTGGCCTCTGGACGGGCAAGTTTGTTCACACCTTCTCGTAAGAATCATATGTACAGGTCGGGTCATTTACAATCCAAAAAGTGATTCCAGAACAAAAACAAAACATTTCATCAACAACATTTTAAAAAGCTAAAACGATATCTTAGTTTTGATTCCTTCATGATAGCATCATCGTAGTTATTCATGTCCTTTCCACTGCGTGATTGTTCTTCCTGTTTTCTATGGTGGTAAACATAAATAAGGCAATAATAAAAAATAAAAATAATATTCCCACCATTCGAAATATAGCTTTTTGAGTCTTCAATGAGATGGAATGGCAGTACCGTAGGTTGAAAGACAGCGGGTTGAGGTGAATGAAGTCAGAGAAGGACTTGAAGGGAAAGAAAAATGGCAGGGGGGGGGGGGGGGGGGTCGAGCCAATCGAGCCAAAATGGCGGTGTCGTGTGTAACCTTTTACTCTGACTCTTAATGTAAAAATGGATCCATACTAACGAGGTTTGAAGTTGGAGACAATACAATTGGGTGCCGCCTCTTTCAGAAACATGATTAGCGTTTGTTGTATTGGAAAAGCACAAAAACTGTCCAGTGTGTCCAGTCTCAACTCTGGTCATTTGTTCCAGTTTGGAAGCACTTTTCCCATACAACTAGAACCGTCCCCCGTCAAACTGTTGACATCATCAAACCTTCAACTCACTCAACATGGTTGTAATCTGACCAGAAAAATGGGTGCACATAAAAAAATAATAATAATTAATGGCTCAAACGTTTTTTGGCAGCAATTTTATGTTTCCACTTGAATTCAAAATCTACAAACTTTCTGGCATGCTTGAAGTCTCGGCTTGAATTTCAATTGAAGTCTCTCACACCAATGAAGTGATACATGGAAAGTTTTTTGACGGTTTTCAGTTTTGAAAGCTTTGATGTACAGTATGTTTAGCTTTCTGTCACTTTTTGACATTTTGGCAACAAAAGTCGTGGAATTTTAGATGGATCAACTTTTTTGCTGGTTAAAGACAGCCCCAAAACTGTGTAAATTACCCTTTTGGTTTCTATGAATATTTTTATATATTTTGGCCTCAAACGAAGAAACTACAACAACACGATTCTGGAATTATTTTGGAGCTTATAGATTTTAAACGCAGGCGTGGGGAATCCATCCATCCACTTTCTCTCATGCTTATTCTCATTCGGGTTGCAGGCAGTGGGGCCAAAGACGCGATTTACACTCTGGACTGATTGCCAGCATATCACAGGGTACTTAAGTGGATAGACAAACAATCACCATTCAATCAATGATTTAGGGTCTGAACATAACATGCGTGTTCTTTTGGCACGGGGGGTGGGGGGGGGGGGGGGGGGTAATATCGAGTCACGTGCAGCTTCCACACAGCAGGGATTTAAATCCAGAACCTCAAAACTGTGAGGTAGATCTGATAACCTCTATACCACCACGCTGCCCATTGATTAAAAATCAAGAGCAACATTACAAAAACAACAACAACAAAATCCTTCAATGTGCGAGTTTAGAATTTTCCCATATCATTTTTAAAATCTTGTTTCTACATGAGTGCTGCTGTAATAAATTATAAAGTGGACTTTTGCAAATGAGTATCTTGTGACGTATTCTTATGTCACTGCACAAACTACGTCGCGTGAGTTTGTAACCTCCACGCCTCATATGTTGGGTTTGCCGTCAACCAAGAATTCTCAGAATTGTCTGTTATCAGCGTTTGTATGTTCAAATTTAACAATTACATGGTGAGCTGGATTTAAAACAAAAAATAGTGCTCACCGGCCGTATGTTAAGTTCCCTTCTTGAAAAACTTAGCGGCAGACTTCACTAAGTCTTCTTAGTTAAGCTAACTTAGTACAGACTCCAGACGCTCACCTGTTAAGTGTCCCTTTAAACTTCAGCACCCCGCACACACTGGACAGAAGAAACAAATGGCGGAAGGAAGGATGGATGGAGGGAGGGAAGGAGGGCGTGCAGGAAATGATGCGTACATTTTGGCAACATGAGACAACGGCATCGGAGAGCATCCCTGCAAAACACGTGTGACAGTCAGTCCCCATTGCGTTCAGCAGCAACAAAAACACACAAAAAAAGCTTCAAATAAATTAGAGGATGAAAAGAAAAGAATTACATTCAAAAATAACAAACACCATTTCTCGGTTGAGGTTCATCCTGTTTCCTTTTAGCCATCCATGAGCATATCTGGATGTTTGTGTGTGTGCGCAGGTGTGTACTTTGTAGTGCATGCACGTGGGTGTAAGCACAACTAAACTGTTGGCATGACACCACGTGGGAGCTTCAACATTTGGTGTGTGTGTGTGTCTGAAAAAAAATTCAGGGAAGGTTCATGTAGGCCTGAAACCTGGCTGTGTTCAGGTGAATTTCACCAGTGTTTCTTGTTTTCTCTTGTGATTGCCTTTCTGCGTGTGTGTGTGTGTGTGTGTGTGTGTGTGTGTGTGTGCATGCGCGTGCGCGCAATGATGAACAACATGTCAGCAAAGGTTGATCCATGACTTTCGTGGAGAAAATTCCTGCTCTGTTTCTTTTTCAACTTCATGGGAGGAGTACTAGAAAGTGCCTTTTTGTGTGTGTGTGTGTGTGTGTTTGCGGGTCAATGTTTTTTATCGTCGCATTTTGTTTCTTTTTTACTTTGTGAGATGAGTAAAGAAATTGGTGTAATGTGTCGTGTGCGTGAACAAAAGTGAAGTCAGTGAAGATCCACCCACGAGAGTTGTGTGGAACATTCCGTTCAATTGGTGCACCGTTTCTTTTGCGACTTTGGAAAAGAGCAAACAAAATGTCCGCTCGCGATCAAGTGTCTCTCTGGGTGAGCGCCTGGAGGTCGGCGGTGTGCAGGGAGTGCTGGAGGAAGACGTTTTTACGAGAGTAGCTGTGCAGGGACAGCGGGCCCCGGGGCGGTTGCCCCAGGCGCCCCGTGAAGGGTGAGGAAGAAGAAGAGGAAGAGGAGGAGGTGGAGGTTGGGTTGGGAGGGGAGGGGAGGCCCGACAATGAGATGCTCCCTCTGCTGGCCAGGCTGTGGAGGCTGGAGGAGGAGGCGCCCACCGCCCGGGGGATGAGGCTGTGGTGGTGAAGCTCCCCTTTGCGGGACGTCAAGCTTCCTCCTAAGGACTCAGAAGACGATGAGACCCTTTCCGGCTGCCCGCCGGTCAAAGATGGCATTGCGTGGTGAGGGTGAGGCTGGGCAGCAGCGATTAAAGAACGGTGGACTGTATTCGCTGCGCCGGCCGGTGGGTGGGAGTGATTCTCCTCTCTGGCGGAACCAAGAAGTAGCAGGTGATGGGGGTCGTTAGCGAGGTCCCCTGCGAGTGGCGCAGGGGGCGGTGCACCCCCGGCCCGCACTGCCTTTCGTTCCTTTGGGGGCAGGCTGCTGCTGCTGCTGCTGCTGCCTGGTCCTGACGACCACCCTGGATGGCTGTTGGCCTGAGAGAAACGGCAAAAGAAAAGTGCTGTTACAAAAGAATGTTGCGTCATTATGTCAGATTTCCATCCAAGGTCTCCTGACAAAGATGGCAGCTCCAGTCCTGCTTGTCTCAACATCAAGGAGGCTCGTGATGACAAACAATTAGAACTGCTTGCAGTTAACTTGACAAATCAACCACATGCTGCTTCACCATGTCACAGATTCCCACACAAAGTCTCCTGACTACCACGGCAGCTGGTGTCCCACTTCCACCAAAAATAGAGCAACCTTGAGTTGGCCCACATGCAGAATCATACATGGTCTTAAGCCCCCCGCCCCCCCCGAAAAAAAAATCAACGTACAATTTTTATGTCTTCCTCTCGAGCGCGTGATGAGTGAAGGTGTTTCCACCGGGGTGGGATAAGCGAGCGACTCCGAAGAGAGGCGCTGCAATTAGAGCGAGAGGGAGCGCGCCGCTCGCGTGTTTGCTGTTGACTGTTAATTGGGTGACATTTTGAGAACCAGAAGCTCTGTGGGCTCCTGCAGCTTGTTCTAATTGTTTCTAAACCAAGCGGAACCCTGCTCACTAAAGAACACACACTTGCAGTCGCCCGCGCGCAGGCACACGTGAACTCGGCGAGACAAGCAGGCCACAAGGTTTGCACGAAGCCGCAAAGCGCCGCCATCAAAGGGGCTCCCTGGACGCGGCGGAGAGGATGGCAAATAAAGCTGGATGGCGGAAACAGAAGCCACCTGTTCTCCTTTCACACGCCACTGAGCGCCTCCCCCTGATGAAGCGCAGCTCTTCGCGGCCACCCTCACTCTCTCCTCCCTCGCACGCTGCTCTGCAAAAATTCCAACCTAATCGTGATTCAGGACAGTTTATGTGGCCAAATGCGTTTGAGATATGAGATCCATGATATAATATCAACAAACTCTTGTTACAGGCCAAATAACCCTTTTAATTTACCGGTACACAAAAAATTCAGATTAACATTTTTTACTGCAGTAATTTCAGTAAATTAAACCAAAGGAATTAGTCTGATGATGTCAGAGGAGATGAACCGTAAGATTAATGGGATCTGGAAAGTTGTTTTGGTTTTTTTTTTGCTTGAGGCTGAATCCCCATTTTTGCCTTATTTCATGAGTGGAGAGGTTAAAGGTCATCAGCTTTTAAATGGTTAAAAGCTCGCATGACGTCTTTACTTACGATTAGAAATGACTTTCCAGTGGTCATTCAACATTTCCATAAAGTTTGGGGCAATAAGGTTTGGGTTAGGGATATTTTCCAAATATCCTGGTTGCTGTCGCAAACTAATTTTTATTTTTTTTCTCCCTCAAAATGAGGGAATTCATGCTTGAAAGATTCAAATTGTGGTAACCTTGTCAATTTTTAAAGAATATGTAGAAACATGGACCATTTAGCCAGAACAAGTTACATTTAAGTCCAGATTCACACCTAAATCAGACTGGGTCACGTTAAACCAGTCATATTGTATATATACTGTATGCATATATAAGCACACTTTGATTCTGGCCTCTTTCATCTCAAACTGCTTTAAACAACAAAGCGTGTGAGGGAAAATTGCACGACTGTCCGTGTTTTATGTTGTGTTTTATGTTAACTGTTGTGAAAGCGCTCTATTAACCAGGATACATTGTATTGTATTGTATATTATACTGTGGCGCTTATGGAAATAATGGAGCCTTCCAGCGAGACGGAAACCGTTTCCTTCAAGTGACCGCGGACTACTCCCTTACTTGAGTGGCTCCCTCCATTTCTTTTGATGTCCATTACCTGCTACACGGTAAAAAAAAAACAAAGGCACTTTGGAGTGGTTATTGAGCGTCTGGTGCTTGCTAATGCGTCCTGATGAGCGGACGCACGCAGCAGGACTTCCCTCTGACTTATTTGTCTCGTTAAGACAAGTGCAGCTCAATCCTTCATGAGTGGGGGAGGCGGGTGGGGCATACTGAAACCCCACGAGGGAACTGTGACAGCGCCGCCGTGCTCCTGGTTTTTGCGGGATGGCTGACTGAGGGACTAAATCTGAACAAAGCAACTGTTCGAGTTCCAAGAGAAGTTTTTTTCTTTTATTTCCGAGTTCTACAAAGCATCGCAGCAAAAACCTAATGCATTGTCAAGACCTATAAACTAGCATGACTTTAGTATGCAACGTGATGTAAAGTGAGCCTGACTATTATTTTTTGGTTTCAATTTTTTCTGAAAATTCAACAAGACACAGCAACAACCAGCATTATCATGCGCCATCTTGACTACAGCCAAAAAGAATTGAGGCATTACGTGAGCATGTGATGTGGCAGGCCAACTTTTATTTGTATTCCTAGCATGCTTTGACTAAAGACAGATTTATAGAATGTTATGAGAAAAAAATTTGTGTTCCTAATCTCGAAAGTTAAAGTTGTGGTATCGCTGTGTGTGTGTGTGTGTGTGTGTGTGTGTGTGTGTGTGTGTGTGTGTGTGTGTGTGTGTGCATGTAATAGTCGGCGACAGATGGAGACAAAGCAAAAGGTCAAGTGCAATGAAAAGAGAGGCGTAAACAAATGGAGTCAAAGGATGGCGGGGACAGGAGAGGGATGACAGATTGGCAAGAACGTGATCAAAGACGTAGATAAAACGCGACGAGAGCAACAGACGGCGGGGGGGAACAGAACTGATTTACAAACTCAGGTGTCCTCTTCCACGTACGCGCCTCTCAAATATTGATGCCGTGTGAGTGTCCACAAGTAGGACTGGAATAAATCACAGTGATGTTTACTTAGGGTGCAAATGGACAAGGGCTCCTCAAGACTCTCAAGAACCTTCCATCACACACCACTTGTAATGACTTTCAAACACACACACACACACACACACACACACACACACACACACACACACACACACACACACACACACACACACACACAGTTTGCGGTATGCGACACACCGGGGGGAAACAGTGGAAGCACAACACCGGTGTCATCAATCACACACCAGGACTCAATACCCCATGGAGGCACAGAATCGTAATGAGGTCCAAAAAACGCATTGGACACCAAAAAGTTAAGAGTCCTCACGGAGATAAAAAGGGAAAAGTTGATTCGAAGACTATCTTTTTTTTTTTTTTTTTTTACATTTAACTGTTGCCTTCATGATAGAAGTTTTAATCAAACAACTTTTGATATACCGCAGTAGAAACACTCCAAACCCTTCTGATGATGATTTCAGTCATTGAGCGAGTCAACACAGATGAATCAATTGTTGTTTTTCCATTTGAATGAGATGAGAAAATCTCTCTGAATGTTCTGAACTTTCTGTTTCTAAGTGTTTAAAAATAATGCTGCAGTTGTTCTTCCTTGGTAGACAGCACTTGAGATGGTTACAGCTCCGACACGATGACTATTATTGATATTTCAACGGGTCCATGCTATCCTTCTTTGTTTCTCTTGTAATTTCTAAAATTGTATTTTAAAATTCTCTTGTCCTGCATTCCGGGCCCCCTTACTTGGGTTCCAACCACACTAACCCTGACAGTGCTCACAGAGTAAAGAAAAACAAAGAACATGGCCTGGAACAGTCGGTGAACGCCTGCAGACATTCAGGACATCTCCCACATCTATTTTCTCCCAAACAATCAAATAAGGGCTGAGAATGCAAGCGTGCCGGCTGTCTCAAGGCCAGAACACACACGCTCTTTCAACTCGCTGGTTTACCTCAGTAAACACCCCCGTTTGGAGCAGCCGGTGGCAACGTCCTCCCCGTTGCCATCCTGCTTTTCACATATCGCGGATAGCTCTTGTATTGTGTAATCGTTCCGTTTTTGGTCACTCCATTTCTCTCACGGCAGAAACGCGTACAAATACGAATTCGAGTTTAAGTTCTTCTGGTGCGGCATTAATTTGGACCACTGCCATAGCTGTGCGTTATTCGCCAATCTGTGTTATTGTCATGGTAAAGTCACTATTTGAGAAAAGTAATAGTAGCTAGCTGCAGACTGGTTAGCTGCTAGCTTGCCCCTCGTAACCCACCGCTTGGTGCTATTTGACAAAGACCAAGGCTGGATTGTTAGCTAGCTACAGCCAGCTAGCTACAGACTAGGTAGCTGCCCCCACACTTCACGGCACACGTAACACACACGTCACCTGTATTACATGAGCGGTTGATTCCATGTTAATATTACGAGTGGTCGTCAGTTTACAAGCACTGACATTATTTCAAAGCAACGGTGTGCGTAATTAGTTTGCGCAGTGGCGTGGAAAGGAACCAATTACCGCCAATGTTTTTCCTAGAAATGTTGACAGTAATTAGGATTTAACGAATGCAGTTGCATATGTTAGCGATAGACGACATTCATTCAGGTTGAGTTAAAACAAAAAGAACCCCCATCTTGAACCGCTAAGAATATTAAAGCTTTAATGTTGGCAACCGTCTGACTTCGGAACCGTCTGACTTGAACTCAATTTTGCCCAACATGCACTCTTAAATGCTCGAAGTGCTTGATATGTGCATTATTAATCTAATGAGTGAGTGTAAATGCTGTGAAGCGTGTGGGCGTTTGTCTTCTATGAAGATTCAAATGATGACATCATGAATTATAAGCACTTTGAGCGGACAGGTCCATGACACCAGTCTTGCTTTCTGTCTGTAGGCCTTGTGTGTTTTTTTCTTCTTTCCCCTCCCTTGACCTCTGTTCTTCACGCATCTCACACCTTCTCCACCACTGCCCTTCATTTTGACCTGCTTATTTTTTTTCCTTTCTTTTTCTTCTTCATGGTTGTGTAACGCTGTGCATAAGAATGCCGGCGGCTGCCAAGGCCGAGCAGACCCTGACAGCTGGAGGATTGATGGCAGACTGCTGCAGTCTGGAGACCAAGCACAAGGAAAGGCCACCATGAAGTTTCAGAAAATATGAAATGGAAAAATTTGGAGAACAGAACAGTGACCTCGTAGCGAACATGTCGGCAAGTTTTGGGCTCTAATTGCAAGTCGCGTGGGTTTGCCCCAGGTACTCTGACTTCCTCTCACATTTCAAGAATAATAATAAACATGTAAGTTAGGTTCACTGGAGACTCTAAATTATCCATTTGTGTGAATGTTTATTTGTCTATACAGATTGTTCCCTGCATTGGCTGGGCAAAGTCAGTTGGGACCTTCATAATTAGGGCTGGGCAATATATCATTAATGGATCGATATGTAGATAGGAACAATATCAGCCAACTACATAGACTTTTCAAAACTCACGCTGCAACCAACCACATACCTCCATTCAAGTTTGTCACTAAATGCCAGTTATGGCCAGCCAATGACAATTATCTACTTGGGTGCGGAAAATAAGCTAGCACCCGTAACGACAACAATAGCATTTTCTCGAGTGATCACGTTAGTCTGTTCAATCCCTTCGCTTCAAACATGGCCGGCAAGGTGATAAAAGCTGGATTCAGCACTGGCCTAGCAGAATATGAAGCGAATGACGTTTTTGGTTTTGCAATGTTGACATTGAACCAGTTGATCTCGGGAGACTGGATGCTTGAAACATAGATCTTGGGTCAATAAAGACTGAGCGCTCCTGATTTCGAAGGTGTGATGAAAGTTATTAACACCCGGAAGACACCAAGGAACTGTTTTCAATTGTGAAAAAAAAATGCATAATGGCTTCTTTAAGCTGTACTGCTAAAGCTTCAGTCCGATTAGAGCGTCTTCAGCCATTGCGTGTGAAGTATTTCACCCCAGGCTTCAGAATCGCCCGATGCAAAATTGAAGGAGTCGGGCCGTGCCAGAGTCACCCCGAGAGCAGGAAATCGTTAAGAGGCTTATCAGGAAGGAGTTATGGTGGGGGGGAGTTGGATGCACAAAACCCAACAGGTGCACGGGTGCAATGATGGCGAAAATAAAATCATTGACCACCAGCTTGGGCAAATGTTTCCTGGACATTGCCCAAAGAGAGTGGGATGATGGTGAGAAGAAACGCGAGCAAGTGGATGGTGAAGTACTTGTAGGAGGTGAGGAACGACAAGAGAATATGAAGGACAAAAAGTCAAAGCGGCAAAAAGAGAGAGGCTCCAAACGCTTCGAGAATACAACAAAAGCGGAAGGGCATGTCGGCTACATGGTCAGATGGAGGAGAACAAAGTGAGCAAGCTGAAAGTTACTGAAGATGAAAAAGAAAAATAATTAGCAAACCAGAGGATGAAGATAAAAGCAGGCCTCCAATAAATAGCCAACATCAAAATGCGCAAAGAAAGGCTCTGTTTAATCTTTCTTTTTCTTTTTGGGTCCTTTCAGAGTATAACAAGTGTTTTCAAGTAAATTACCCACTTGGCTCAAATCACAAAGAATAAAAATAAGACAAGACACCACCGATAATTCCGGAACGGGATGGTCCAGCTCTACATTGCCAAATCCACCGAGGAGGTATCGTTTGACTCAGGGATCGTCATAATAACCATCTAATCAACTGATTAGTTCCGCAGCCCCCCCCCCCCCCAATCTCTGTTCCAATGTTGTAAACGAGCTCCCCTGCACAGTATTAAGATAAGATAAGATAAGATAAACCTTTATGAGTCTCGCAATGGAGAAATTCCAGATTCACAGCAGCAAAGTTATGAAAGGAAGAAGTAGAACAACAAAATATAGGAGCTGCTGGAAAGGCAGCCACTCACGCACCGAACAGAGACGAGCTTCTGTTCGGTGGTCTTTAACAAAGACGAGCGTTCCGGTCGACCCTTGCAGCAGTCGTCCCACAACGTTGTGTGTCCGTGTTTGTGTTGCACGGAGCTACATAACTTATTGGTTCATTCATTGCTTTACTTTTTCACAAAAGTCCTCTCCATTTCATTTTAAACTTCACTTTAACTTGATCCCCCACTTGAATTTAATTTCACAAAGGGGTATAAACAAAAGGTCCCAAAAATCCGCAACAACCTGCCCCTACAGTTTTGTTGTTGTTGTTGTTTTTTTATAGAATGCCCATGAATGTACATCAGTATATATAATTACACTTTGCTAAGACTCCTTCCCAGCCCTGATAAATAGCATCAAAGAATGAACTCCCATGAGCGTGAACGAAATATATTGTGCTATAGGATTAAGTGCATGCTGTGGCATTTTTCTGTACTACTATTAGAAAGACGTTCTCGTGGAGAAATTGTCAGACGAGCACAGTATATGTGTGATTAAAACTGCAGCTGCTGTCACAAACACAAAACATTGAGCTGCCTGATGATTCAAAACAAGTCCGGGACACTTTTAGCTACCGGTACTTGGAATAGAAAGTGACATGCTGTATCCAATAATTGGAGGTACATTTTAGCTCTCGTAAGATCAAAGAGAGTCAGGACGAGATGATTGGATGTCTATGAACGATTATCCGGTGGTTTGGCATGGTAAGAGTCTCCTGAATCCTCTTGGAAAACTGTCATTGCCAACAACTATAAATGTTAACCTTTTCATGCACCAAAAATGATAACCTGTAACCTGATAACATGATGAGCTGTCCACTAAAGTGACCGCTGTCCCTGAAAGGGTTTAAACCGGTTCAATATTTACAATTGCACAACCTTATGTGAGGAGACTCACGATTGTAGGTGGAAGCGGAGATATCTTGATGTGTGTGGTGTCCTCGTTCGCCACACACGACACAAGCAGAAAGCAAATAGATGTTTTGGGGGGGGGTTTTCATCATCGTGTGGGATCTCGCATTTTAATACGCAATTCAGATGTTAAAACTTGGGATGCGTGTACCGCGCTTTACTCAAACGACAAGCTATATCTTAGACCGTTACTTGGCTATTGCCATGCAAACTCGTTAGCAAAATCCAAAAAGTGATTCACTAAAGAATGCAAAGAAGCCGCCCACACATCACAGATTTAATTATTAACGGCAAGAAACTTTTTGAATTTAAAAAAAAAACTCCTTGAGAGTTTGAGAACGTAAACACACATGCAGACATTCAGCCAATGAAAGAGAAGCCGCCATTGTGCTGTTATTGCTGCTCCTGGCAACAATCCAACAAAATTAGACCGTTTTTGGAGGGTTCCAAATGAGACTGGGCGAGGCAAATGAGTTTGCAAAAGTTATTTTGTTCTAATTACGTTTTAATGAACTATTTTTGTTCTGAATAATTGAATCCTTTCTCGTGGAGGAGCCACGGACATCATTAGCCTACATTCGACATGGGTATTGTCATAGTTTCTGTACCGCGGCCCATTTGTAGCCTCGTTTTTTTTTTTTTTGGCAGATACAGTAGGTCGGACAACCCTACAAGTTTGGCAGTATTTAAATCACACATCAGCAAGCAGCTTCCTTTCTAGGGGGGGGGGGGGGGGGGGGGGGGGGTTATCTTCACACTAGAGCCAAAACACAAACAAGTCAACGCTTGTAAATTCCTACACTCAATCGCTCAATCTTACCACTTCTATCCGGTCCGGATCATGAAAGCTTGCCATTGAATTGAGGTCAAATATGAGGTTTACATTGATTGGTAAAACAAAATCACCAATGTAGAGACGATTGAGTTTTGTAAAACGATATCGATCTCCTTGAATTTTCTGCTATCGGCTCATTTATTACAGCAAACAAAATGTCAACAAGCATTGACATTAGAGCTGTTTATGAATTATTCCATAGAGATCTCAAACATTGAGTGTGGGACGCACAATTCTTTCCGCGCATGAACATGATACAGCAAGCTAACCGAATACATTATGCTTGCAGTTCATTGTTAAATTACACATCACTTATTGAATAAAAGATATCTGCTTATCCACCGTCCTGAATTTGAATTATGTCGTGAACCAAAACTTGTTTACAACAGGTTTAAGAAACAATTCTAGCAACAAAATAAAGAAAAAAGAGACCAAAAAAAAAGCTGACAAAAAATCCAATAAAGATACAGCAAAACTTTGAACACAAGAAACTTTCATGTTTATATTGTGGCTGAATCTGCGACCGCGTCTCAGAGGAAGCCTCCACATCGGCAGGTCTTGTGCATCAAATATAATTTTGCAACTATACCTGGTGGGTGGCACAGCCTCTCTTGTGCGGCACCGATCATTAATATGCATGCCGGTTTATTCTTCCCCTTTTACTGTAGTGTCACTGCAAATTGTCTCGCGTCGACAGTACTTTGTCACGTATTGTTGTTGTTGTTTTGGGGCGCTAGCATCCTATGCACATGAAAGGGCACCTTTGGGGGAAAAAAGTTCAAAAAGAAGATTTGAGAGAATCTGTCACACTTTGGTCTGATTAACGAACATGGGATCTGCAGTGTGTGTGTGTGTGTGTGTGTGTGTGTGTGTGTGTGAATGTCAGCTGTCTTGATATGTCACCCGTGTATGATATAACATGCTCTTTACGGTGTTATGGAGATGAGGAAAAGGGGGTCTTGAGGCCCCACGAGTGTTAAAGCAATCACTGTTCCCCTTTCCTCAGACACTGTCATAGCGATGATTCTCGCACACACGATATCACAGGGCCATGTATCATCCGACGCCATGATTTCTGTCAGACCGTATGACCTACAAGCAAAGCAAAGGGTTAATGCACGCGATATGATATCATGGCATGTGTTGCATGCTGGGCAGAAAGGTCAGAAAATAGATGGCATTTATTATTTTCCTTAATAAAGCAAATTGTCATCGACATGTGATCATAATTATTATTATTTCACCATAATGATCAATCTGGAGCCTGATTAATTTGCAAGTGGTGATATTTCAAAGAGGTTTTAAAACAAAAGGACGGCTAAATTTTAACTGATTTTTTTAAAATCATGGTTTCTATGAGCAGTTATGAATGCAGTTCCAAATGATAATTACAATCTGATTTTAAGAATATTGATTGCGATAATTTTGCAGTAAAAGAATGTTATAACTCCATTTAAATCATCATTTTTTAGCACAGTTTTTGTTTTTCTAGAGTGGAATAAACTTGGGGGCGGCCCGGTAGTCCAGTGGTTAGCACGTCGGCTTCACAGTGCAGAGGTACCGGGTTCGATTCCAGCTCCGGCCTCCCTGTGTGGAGTTTGCATGTTCTCCCCGGGCCTGCGTGGGTTTTCTCCGGGTGCTCCGGTTTCCTCCCACATTCCAAAAACATGCATGTCAGGCTGATTGGACGCTCTAAATTGTCCCTAGGTGTGAGTGTGGGCGTGGATGGTTGTTCGTCTCTGTGTGCCCTGCGATTGGCTGGCAACTGATTCAGGGTGTCCCCCGCCTACTGCCCGGAGATGGCTGGGATAGGCTCCAGCACCCCCCGCGACCCTAGTGAGGATCAAGCGGTTCGGAAAATGGATGGATGGATGGAATAAACTTGGATTCAAATTAGCATAATTCTATACCATACATATATATGATATTGTAATTTCTCATTATCGTGAGAGCATGACAAGAAAGTCAAAATCAAAGTACCCGGCTTATGCGTGCCTTATAGTGCAGAAAATACGCCACCTCGTTTGCTCGTATTTACATGTTTTGACCAACTTCAATAAAGACAATATACTGTATTGAATTTGGTCAAAATGCTTTATGTCCCAATGGCGTATGATTCTTCAAAAAATCTGCAATGCTTTTTTGACAGAATACTTGTTGGCAAATCGATGAAAAGAATCCGTTCTAACACGTAACACACAGAGTGCATTTGAAAAGTCTGACCCGTTTTCGGCGTGCAACCAAACAACCGAAACACTTGTATGGAAGATTGCTAGATATTATCTGTAATAAACCCACTGCTACCCGTTTCCCGTCGTCCATTTTTTCAATGAACAATCCCCGGCTAATGTTTATGCATGCGAGTTCATGCTTCTTAATCGCGACCCTCTTGACACCATCCCAAGCATGATTATCCATGTTCAAAGTCGACATAGTAATCTTTCCATCTGGCTTTCATGTGCTTGAATTAAAGCAGAACAATAACGGCCCTGCAACATCTGAGAATCATTTGCATTACTTCAACACATTGAATCCCTTGACTTTCCGTCCGTTATACACAACTAACCTCATCAGGTTTGCTGGTGAGCTAGATTTGGGGTATTTACACAGATTTTTTGGAGGACTCTTTCTGCCCATTCCCTTCTTGTTCATACCACATTCAAGGTGATGATTCTCAACAGGCTTTAGTTCTCTAGCTCTGCCTTTTAGTAACCCAAACACTGTCTTTCAGAACCCAAAGTCAGGACACCAAAAAGTCTGGTGGGCTGATTACTTCTGACCATGAAAGTGCACCAAAAATCCGTGCTCGAGGGAAACGGACCAGTTTGGAGGAAATATTGTGTCATCCTATCAGGCATTTTTACCAAGAATCACTATAAAATATTTCTCCAATCTGTGCACTTGTTGGTGATTTTGAGGCGTGAATGGGGGTACACCCTGGACTGGTCACCAGTGAATTTCAGGGTATCTTCAGACAAACAACCATTCACTATCATATTCTCACCTATTGAAAATATAGAGTCGTCATTGACGCTAACGTGCATGTTTTTGGAATGTGTATGCGGCGTAAATGAAGAGAAACTACGCGGGGACGGGGAAAACATAACATGAACCCAGAACCTCATAGTTGCGAGACAGACTTGCTAACCACGCATTACTATGCTCATAGCATTAATTTGCAAATAGAAACATACCAAGGACATGATTTCCTTCCATCTGTTTTTTATTTTGTTTGTTCCAACATACAACTCCCATGGTCTCCTCCCTGAAAGAACTCAAACTAATTGCCTTTTTAATAGCTTGCCACATGCTTGATTGTGTTGGAGTGTGTGTCCCTGTGTGTATTTAGTGTTGTTTGTGCGATTGTATGGAGCAACGAGGAGGTGATTACTTGCTCAAAATGAGCGAACCTCGTTAGTATTTTGAGCCAACAAGTTTTGCTCCGAAAGCCTCATTGTCACATTGGCCAGATAAATTTAGCGGCTTGACAGGGGGCTAAATGGAAAATATTTTTGTAGTTGCAATTTTTGCTGGTGAAATGCAACTCTCGGGACTACGTGTGTGTGTGTATGAATGTGCGTTTGTGTGTGGGTGTGCTTGTGTGTGGAGTAGGCGTGCGTGTTAAGGTGAGGCTTGGGCCATCGTTTGGTACTTGTTATGACACATCAGGGTAAGACTATAAACCTCCACCCAATCAGAGTTGTCCAAAATGCTTAACCTGGACTTGGTTTAACGGTTAGCTTCGATTTTGCCTTAGGATATTTCTCACTGCTGCTTGTGAGAAAAGTCAGCTTCATGTCAGTCCATTGCAGAATAGAAGAGTTGAATCTCTAAAATTTCCAGAACATATATTTCCAATCCAAATAACAAATTCCTCTATGAAGTAATTCGCCTGGACTCTCAAGAGTCATTTTCAAGCCACGTCCACACGACACCTTCACGCAGAGGCATCCGGATCTCCCATGGGTGTGACAGCCCTGCTATTGCATCAGAACCAAAAGGTAAGCAAAGCTCCTTTTGCAAAGTTTTGTAAGCTCCAAGTGTGAGTCATAAGAATCTAAGATGTTTTTTCAAATCCTTCCCCAGTGTACTTCTTGATGTTTGATGTATTCCGCTTAAAACACGTCACAGACACCTTTTTAAGACACCTGTTGTAAATTGGGAAAATGTGCTAAATATCTACGTAAACGCACAGTTTAATGGTTAGTTTAACCGTGCTGTGAGTTTTTGCTGATCTTTACGGCAGAGTGAATGGAGAACATTTTAAAGGACAATTCCGGCAGACAAAAGTAGATGCTTGTTATTAACATGAACGGGACCGAGAAACGCTTGAAAAAATATCAAAAAAGTAGTGTAGAACAATGTGCAATCACACACACGCACACACTCAAAGCGACTATAAAAAGTTCTCATCCCCACTGGACTTTTCTGTGTTCTACTGTTTACCCCAGTGAAGCCCAGCAGATGTAATTAAGCATGTCTTGATACCAGAAAGCAAAAGACGACTTTTTGAGAGACAAATTGTTCTAAAGTGTGAGCAAATATAAAGGCCACGTGTGATCTCTTCATCCATCAAGCAGTCACATGTCCATTTCACTGAGGATCTTTGGGAATAAAATAATCTATCAATGAATTCTAATCAGATCGTACAAGTGTGAGTGTCAACCGGCAGATCAAACATCTCAACCACGCACCGCTCTCCATCCATCATCGCGACGTCCCTCCTGCTCGCTAATTAATTTGCCTACCTTCCTTTGCTCTCACTCCATCCATCACCCCAGCTGGCCTGGTCAGGTCATTACCCACGGTGCTGATGGTTTTGTTTCTCTAATTAGCCCAATTATGGCTGTCAGTTATAGCCTGCTTCCCCCCCACACCCACACCCCCTGCGGGGACTTCGCCATCCTAAACATGGCTCGGTGTGACCTTGGCCCACGACTGTTCCCCCCACAGTGTGATACTTGACTTGCATTGCATTTGTCTTTATTTCGAATCACTTTGTGTTCATCATCGCTTAGTGCTGGGCTGTTAAGCAGTTCACAGGTGGCAAAGGTTAGTGCAACATACTGTAGTTGTGAAAGAGGTTATACAGGGCTGTCCCCAGTTACAGCAGTCCTGACATACGCAATTCCGCGACAATGAATTATTATGTGACACATCAACGAATGCTCAGTGACAACTATAGTTAGACTGCTTTTTGCTTATGAACTGTGTTTTCCAACAAATATTTACTGGAATTATGATTTCACTACCACTTCAGTGTAGATTAGTGATTGAATGCAACTGGATGTGCAAATAGGAGTTTTGTCAATAAGTATCAGCATAAAATGATCAGATCTGGGGGAAACCCTCACAAAGTTCTGACCAAAAATAAATAAATAAATCTGGTCGAAAAATGACATATTATATATATATATAAACGGCTGGCAAAAACAAAAATCTGACAAAAATATGGCAATAAAAAGAAGTCTGAAATGTTACGAACCAACACAAAAGTTTTCGTGTTAAGATTTCCGTATCGTTTTTTTTTTTTTGTTTTCTTTTTACTTTCTCAGAGAGTAGTGCATAGTAGTGCACGCTTCTTCATGTTTTGCTTCAGACTAGTACGGAAGCGCTTTAAAAAGTCGAGGACGGACGGGGACTGAGGACAATTACGATATGAATTGGGATGGGAGGGTACCCGGATCGCGGACGGAGGACGGACCGGCAAAATACGGTAAAGCGTCCATCTCTATTTTTGACCGGCGATTGGCCAAATGCCGGAAATACCAATGAGCCGCACTGATTGGTTGCAGAAATGAAGATGAAGTGAATATAATTCGCCCTCACATCCAACCCCCAGAAACTGACTCCTCTATAAATATGCATTCGATCTTCATGTATTTTTTTTCCCATTTCTCCTTTTTTTCCCCTCCAGTTTGAACCCCAGCGCCTGCCTACTTTCCGTCTCCCTCGCAGGCATCTTCCTGCTTTAATGAAACAGATGTCCCTTCATTAATAAAGACCAGGTCTAGCACAGTAATGAAGAAACAAGCAGGCAAGCGCACACAAATGAGCGGGGCAGAGCTGAGGGAGATTGCTTCTGACAAGCACGGATTGTTTGTGATGCGACCAACCACAACACTCTCCAGCAAAGCCCAGCCGGCTTAGATGACTGCATTAGGGGACGCAATGGGATATTTGTATTTGTGGACTGGGTGACAGCTGAAATAATAATATAATATCGATGTCTGTGTTAAATAGGAATATGTCTCACCTTGAGAGAGAGATGATTGCCTAAATGTGGTAAGAACAAAGACCTTATGCAGGGTACAGATAAAAATAAGCGCCTATAATTTGACCGTGCTCCGTCTCTTCTGATCAAAGTCAGCAAATGCCTGATGGTCAGATGTTTTTGAAAAATTATCCTGTGGAGCCGGGTGTGATATGGGTGATATACACTGTATATATATTTTTAAATCTGTATGTGGATACTGTACCAGGGGGTCACCAACCTTTTCGAAACAGTGAGCTGCGACACTGATCATTTTAATGACTTCTCACAATTATTAGGAAGTATAAACATCAGATCTAACAGTTAATTTCTACATATCCTTGGCAGTGTTTACATTTTCAAATAATGACTTTTACAACAATCCTAGAAAGTCACAATGCCTCATCACTGGTGAGCTATTTTTAGAACGGTCCTTGGGGGCTACCTGGTTCCCGTGGGAACCACGTCTGTGACAACTGCTCTACAGTAACATGGTGAGAATGTCAGGGTTACATTGTTACATTATTGGTCGAATTGACCCGTTTGGAAAATCTAGGAAAAAAACGGATTGAACTTGGGCTATCTTCACACCGTAGACCAGGTCCAATTTCACATCATCAAAGCCAAGCTCAGCATGGGTGAGGGATTGCGCTCGAAACTACCAATAACGGTCCGTGAATCTGCAAACTTGTTTGGAGTAACTGTGCTAATTTTATGGTTGACTTTAATTGAATCTCACCTGTAACAAAGCATAAATTGGAGGCTTGTAGTGATCATAGTAATTCATCCATACTTCTACTTTAGTCATCTTTAGTAGCTGTCTCCATGGATATTGAGGACCGTCATCTCATATCCCCAAAATATTTCGACCTCCTCCTCTCTCAGTCCTCTACAAATCTGAGGGGAGCCCATACACACGTGGGACCATATTTACTTGCGTAAACACTATGCAGCATAATATCATTTTTGTTGTACGTATCATTTAACATCGTGTTTTCCGCACATCACGGCCGCTTTAGTTTTTGTCATGAGAACGAGTGATCAAAAAGATTGGATTTGCCCCAAAAAGTCTGCTGGCTTCCGTTTTCATTTTTGTTTTTCTTTCTTGAATATGAAAAACATTGCATTTTGCAGATTTTTTTTCTTCTTTCATGATTAAACATTAGAGCAACTCACACTGACCTATGAACATCGGTAAGAAACAAACACAACAGGAGGGGTACAGTGCAGCAAAAGGAAGGGTTTGTTTGGTTTGAAGGACAGTTCCTAAGGTGCGCTTTGGGTGATCACACTCTCCATCCCCCCTGTGGACATCAGCACATGGTGAAGCACACCAGCTGTTCTCCCGCAAACGCGCATTTGCCGCATAAGCAAATATGCAAACATTCAAGGCAAATCCTGTCTGTGAGGGGCTTGCCGCAGCTATTGAACCTTATGTCTCAGGACATAAGAATGGGCATATGCGGCATGTGTCAATCAAATGCTGGGATTAGTAAAGCTGATTTCATACTGATTTTTATGACTGTTGATGACATTTACATTAAGCAAAAGACGGGTATTGTGCAGGATCTCGATATAAAACAGACACGGGTTTACAAGCCAAACCATGGTGAGTTAAACTATGGCTGCATAATGTTTTTTTGCTGCGGATGCATCCGTGAAGGCATAAAATTCACCAACGCATAAACATATGTACCCTTCATAAGCCACTCATGCAACTGCTTGGAGCCCAAAGTGCCGCGTATGCCTCTAATAGAGAGGAATCAATCATTGCACCAATTTTAATTTCTAGAACTGATTAAACTGATGTATCTTCACATGACCAGAGCTAATCCATCAGCCAGTGAACCGCGAAACAGCATCGGGTGGAGTTGGCGAGAGGAATCCTGGAGGAGCAGAAAACTCTCAAGTTAAATTTATGTGGCTTTTACGTCCCCCCTGATTCACTTATTTTGAAGGAGCGAACCGAATGCCGATTCATAATTTATCTACCTGGCCTCAGCCTCGCTTTACAATTCTTCCAAATAAAGACTTTTTATTGAATTTCACAGTGAACCCAAAGCAATTACACGAACAATCCTCTGTGTTGCTCATTACATCAGCTGCCCAGTGTTCTTTTGCATCTTGACTGGCCAATTAAAAGCAAAATCAGACAATTCCCAGCTTGGAGAAATGACATGATTATCTGACTGTTGATCACATGACTTAACAGTTAAATACTAGACATAGCCGTTCCGTTGAGTGGGCAGACATTTAGAAATGGTCGCTTTACACAACAGCAGCACGTTGACCTTTACATTGTGGCTCTGTAAACAGCATGAAATTTATTACCCACGACATTATAAAATTGGACAGTCACAGGCAGGGGAGAATACGATGCTAACGTGGCAAAATATATCCGTGCCTTCAGGAGCTGATCGTTGTGCCTTTGATCCAAAGAATTGGATATACCATCCATCCATTCATGCATCCATCCATCCGCTCTACCTACTGTCCTGATCATGGCCTATCCCAGCTGACTGAGCAACACATTCACAGCAATGGACAATTACAAGCATATAAAACTCATTTTTCAAGTTTTTATGACAAAAATTGTAATTTGAACTCGGAATTTACATACAAAAAATGAAATATTGTTTAATTTATGTTCAGGGTGATTTGGTGAGGAGAAAAAAACTCCTCTTTTATTTCCTTTCCCAATGGCTTTAATTGACAAACAGCCTGAGACGGATTGATCTTGTGTGACTGGTGTTGTGCATTTGAATCTATTTGTGTTATTTGCGAAGAAAGAGCATTCAAGG
This sequence comes from Hippocampus guttulatus, assembly GCF_054856545.1. Taxonomy (NCBI): domain Eukaryota; kingdom Metazoa; phylum Chordata; class Actinopteri; order Syngnathiformes; family Syngnathidae; genus Hippocampus; species Hippocampus guttulatus. The sequence goes on along the minus strand of NC_141265.1, from coordinate 12,212,550 downwards.
AAGATGTGGACTGCTAAAGTATCTTAGCATAATGCGCTACCCAGCAAATGTTTAGCTGCCATATGCTTGTCACAAAAGGTGTGTAGTGTGGCTTATCTTTCAACGTTTGACATTGTTTTCTTTCGTTTTATACTTGGGTAACAGTTCATTTTCAAAAATTGAGATGTGTTAGCAAAGTGTATTAACCCTCCTTATTTGTCATTTCAGTGTTTTATTGTCTTTAAGGTATTACTATTACTGTATACTGTATGGTCTCATTTCTGGTTAGACTTGATAGAAATGCGAAAAAAATAAAGGCATCATGATGGTGAAGAAAAAATTCCATATAAAATGAACATCAACAACCAATTGAAGTCCAGCAGTAATGGGATTTAGGTTACCTTAGCGACCATATGAATTGCAACTGTGGCGGCAATGTTGCGCAATGCACTTACTGCTAAACTAATGGCCTGCTGTCAGTCACAATGTCGCATTTTGTTGCAACCGCGTTTCCAAATCAAAACTCCAAAACGTGAAATCCACAAATGTTCACGATATATAATGATTAGTATCTGTTTGATCATTGTGTCGGGTTTTGACAAATTTAGGATGATAAAAGAATAAAAGATGGAGATGGGGGTGTGATTCTGGCCCCTGATAGGAAAACAGGTTCCCCAACAATGCACTAATTTCACTCAAATGAGAAAAAAGAAAGAAAGAAATGACAAATGATTGGATATGAATGTTGATTAGTTGAAGTATTGCCACACAATCATTAAGGGTTATCATTAAGAATTGCATGAACATATGTCAAAAGCTGTGGATGCCCTGGAGGAGCATGCTGCTTCTCACAGGTCAGTCTTGATACTATAACATCTAGATTGGCAGATGAGACTTGAGATTGTCTGTGAGAACCCGCTTTAACAGAACCAGAAAAAGTTGAAATATACTTGTTTGACTCAAATCTTGTGCTCGAGTGAATCTGCAGACGACAAAATTAAGTGATGGCAGTGCTATAATGAATCAATCAGTCAGCTTTCTGTTGGTGCCTCTTGTTCTGGAAGGTGTGACAGTGACTTGATTGCCACATTTCGGAGGCGAGGAAATGGAGAAGAGAAGAAGATGGTGCTGGAATACACCCGCTGAGGTCCCATTTACGGTAATGACGGTAAATCAAACCGTCTTGATTGAAGGGAGTAATGAGATGAACGGCGGGAGAGACGGAGGATGGCACATACGAACCTGTGCTGCTCCGACATCATCCCTGCCTATGGAGGGCAAACAGGCCATTATGGAGTATATGGCCTACCACGCTTGGTCAATATATCAATCAATTATGATTAGCATGACTGTAACACTAAATGAGAAGATGCGATTTACAGTGAAACCTTTAGGGTTGAACGCAACCTCATCCAACAAAGCTGTAAGTCCAGGAAAGTGACCGCATCTCCCCAAATAGGAGGGTGTTTATTTGACTCTAACTGCAGGGAGGGAATCACATTTGGAATAATACTTAAGTCCAGTGATACCTTGACTTCCACATTGAATTTGTTTATTGACCAAGCTCATAAGAGGGTTTTCGATATCAACAGTGGCCTGGTGGCCCGGGGCAGCCGTCGGATCACACGAAGCTCACTGAGGCTTGCCGGACTTGGCTGGTACAAATTTAATGAATACGATGAAATCAACACATCCACTGTGTTCGTATTATTGATATATGATGATATTTTTCCCTCAAATTGAGTTTGTGACAAGAACAACATGCAAAAGATCACATGTAACACTGTTCAGGGAATTTGTTTAGTATATGCGGGAAAAGATCATGCTGTACTATTCTTCGTACATTTACGTGCCTCTGTTGATGTTACCGTTCGGGGTTTACAAGAGAATTCAGCTGGGTTTCAGCAGTAATCTCGGAAAGTCTGTGTAAAAAGCAATAGCGCCCCGAAGTACTGATACAATTACCACTTCTTATTCCGCTTCAAAAATGAGGGTGTCAGTTGGAGGGAGGCTTTTGTCTGGAATCGACGATACGCCTGGCAACCTATTTCTCGTCGATGATTAGAACATTTTTGCCATCATGAGTAACCTTCTTTGGTGGTATCTCACACACACACACACACACACACACCAAAAAACATTCAACTTTAGAGGTTCCACTTTTAACATTAAAATACAAAACAAGCTAGACAGCTCCAGGTTTGTAGTGTGGTCCAACTGAGACAACCCCTACCTTTTTTTTTTTTAACTCCTCCATCATACCATGCTGCTTACTGGCTCCAGACAAAGGGACGAAGATGCGTGGATGAGGGAAGAAAAAAAAAGACACACAAGCAGATACAGTGGTGAGATGGCACAGTGACATGAGTGCAAGAATGAAGTCACAAACACAAGCACATGGAAAGGATAGATGAAGACGAGACGACAAAAACTAACGCGGTGTACAACCATCTGGATAATCTGGCAGAGTTTCCTGACTTCCAATCAAATCCGCAATGGCCCAATTATCGGATGTCAAAAACATTGTTCTCCTGAGTAACAATCCCGTAGAGTGGGGTATTGTGAATACATGATTTGTTTTCCCCTCCCTCGGAAAATGACAGAGCTGGACAGAAAGAGACTCGCAATTGTGGGTGGAGATATCCGAATGTGTGGAGTGTGCTATGATGGTTGTTTTTGAGAAAAAAAAACACACACACAGAAATTGTCTCCCAAATTGGTTATGATGTTGAAAATGGGTATGTTTTTACACAAAATGGACGGCTCAACGATAGGATGAGGAATGAGAAGATGTGTTTGACATGTGGGACATGAACTCAGTGCGAGTTGAACGTTTTAAAGTCCAATCTTACTTGTTTTGTGCGCGAGAAAATGATTTATCAGCTGATTATGATTCCAGTGCACAGACGGACGATCCATAAAGGCGCATAACAAACAAGCAATATTCATCAATAACACGCTGCTAATGATCGGTGTGCGATTAAGAGCCGATGGCAGTTCAAACGCGTGCACCAACACAATGTTGTCAATTGACAGTAGGTACACCTAATGAGAGCGGATACGAGAGCTGCCGCAACAATTCTACCGTTTTGTTTCGTATCGTGTAGTGGTTGCGGTGTTGCTGTTTACTCAATTACAGAAGTAATTGGCTTTTTTTAGGGGTTTATTGGTGCCGAGTACGCTGTTTGTACAAAATGCACTTTCACAAGCCACCCATTTTCTCGAGCTCTTGTCCTCATGAGGGTCATGGGTGAACTGGAGCCTCAGCCCATCCCAGCTGACTCGGGCAGACAACTAGCCATTCATGCTCAGATTTACACCTATGGGAAATTTAGTCTTCGATAAATCTAACACGCATGAATTGGGGATGTGGGAGAAAGCGAGAAGGTCACAATAGTATGCAATATTTTGTTTCACTGATTTCAATATTTTATTCCACAAATGTATTTGGAGATGTTGTGGTTGACAAGACTTGAGTCAAAGACGTGCCGAGTTAATAGTTTATTTTCCAGCCATCCATCCATTTGCCGCACTGCTTGTGCACTTCACAAAAATAGCAACAGTGGATAATGGCTCAATGGGTGTAATACGGGATGTTTTCACCAGCTAGCCCGCAACCAAAGTTATATTTCGGCGGGGGACAGTAACTAATTGGATTAATTTTACATTATAAATGTATTACAATCCTATTTTGACTCAAGCGGTCAGTGCAGAGTACAGTTCACAGATTAATTGAGGTTCTACAAGAACTAGTATTGAAGGAAAAACAGTAATCATGCTCAGTTTTGACTGACAGTTTCAACTATTTAATTTTGGTTTGCAGCGGTATAAAATGTATTCCTTTATTGCTTGCTTCATTTCTTTTTATAGATGTCAGTGTGGGTAGACCTAATGGTTACAATGTGACAGTCAGTGGTTCAGATTTCAAATGAAGGCTCAGGCCCGAATGTGCCACATTCCAAAAATATGCAAATTTGGTTATTTGTGGACTCTTAATTGTCCTTAGGTGTGAATGTAAGTGTAAATGTTTTTTGTGTTGTTTTTTAAAACTATAGGTGCTGTGTAATTGTCTGGCGACCAGCCATGAGTATAGCCAGGCTCTCGCTCAAAGTCAGCTCAGATAGACCCCCCACCCCCCTCCGCCCCAACCCTCCCAACCTACGGGGAAAACGAGCTTTAGAAAACGGATGGACCTCGCAGCGTTCCAAGTGAAGTACTTTATACTGTGTGCATAGACAACATAAGCACAATTCTAAGTGCTGCACAGTCGCACTGGAGATCACTAGCATTTTGGAGTGCTATGAGTGAGGAAAGTAAAAGGGAAAAACTACATTAAAAAAAAACAACAACAACAACAACAACAAAAGTGCCGTCCTATAAAAGGCAGCGAGCAGCTCTCTGTGAAAGCTGCCAAGAGCGGAACACAACGGTGGGATTTCTGGAAAAGCGAAACATGTGAGCAATAGATCAAAGCCTGCAATGACCAGATGAAGAGAGGGGGCACGTCGGTTCAAATGAGGACTTTCTGCAAATGCTCATGTCCTGAGTTATCATGTTCAGTGTTGTTCGTATGAAAGGAAAAATGATACGCACAACATGTGCTCGCGAGGCGAACACGGGCTAAACTGACAATCTGAATTTCAGAACATTTTGCAAACCATAATATACGACACATTCGCTAGGATAGTTCAATCAAAAATACATCAACATATAAGACATCTTGTCATTGGTTGTCCAGATTTGTTGACAGTACATGGAGAAATTCAACCGCGTAAACTGTGACGGTACAGACACCCTTCGCCTATTTGTGATTCACTATTAACATTTTTCTCAAGGTATTTGCTGAAAAACTCACTTATTAGCTTTTTTTTTTCATTTTGCTCTTTCTTAAAAGCCAAGATGTTGCCAAAGCCCTATCTAAAGAGGAAAGTACCGGGTAGTATAGTTTTAAAGGAAGTATACTGATGATAACTGTCGGGACTATGAAACTTTACGTTGTCGTTTTGATGCTATGTGAATAGTTCAGTTTTCCTGCAATTGGCCGATCCGATGTGTACTGCAGCAACTCAGGCATAAATCCTCTCATCAAATCTAGTGCCACTAAATTACCATCACAGTTTTTGCAGTCAAGGCAGAAACTCAAAGGAGTCACATCCGTAGTCAATCCCGAAAATTGACAGGATGGAACATCCACACAAACACACTGGGCGCATCGCAATCTTCAGCACACTTAATATTATTCTCATGGCTATTTCCATTCAGACAATTCCATTACCGGTACCACGGAAGAGCATGAGCACATTTCATTTGAAGAAGATTACAGTTGGGTAAAGTAATGCTCCATTTGCAGACTTGTTCTTATAAATAAATAAATACATAAATAAGTCGTAGGGGGCGTCAATTTCCAATAATCTGACATCAATAGATTGGCTCCAAATTCAGCCAAACTTGCACATTCCAAAAGTCCTACAAGGGAGATTTTCAACCGTTTTTGTCCCTGACACTGATTAATTCCAGCAATTCCAATAAATCTGGACCAAGCCCTTCCACAAATACTTAAAAACTGCATGAAATGGGCAATTGCCATCCCTCCTGTGTATAACTGTTTCTATTAATAGTTGAAACCCTAAATATGCCCCACACTACAATGCCCTACAGATGCTTTGATTTAGTACATGCACAGGTGGCAACGACTCTCTTTTAACTTCCTCTAACAAAAAAGGCTAAATGAATGGTGAACGGCGATTCTGCGGGCATTACAGTACCTATAAAACGCCACAATGTGACAGTACCACTCTGCAAACAACCACCGTGTGTGTCGTGTTTTCAAAGGCTGATTAATTTTACTTTCTTTCAGATTAATCTAGACATTATTAAATGGTGTTTCATTTCATTTTTATGCTTTTATGCCAGTTAAAAATGTTAACTATAGCATGGCCTGTAGAGTTTTATCATTCCAACATTTTCTTCTGGAAAGTTTCCACTGTAGTACACCCTTCAGGGGGGGAAAAAAAGAAAAAAACAACATCTGAGAGTGTGAGGAGCCAGCAGGCCGAGGAAAACATTCAGGTGCAAGATAGATGTGCCACCCGAGTTATGTTAACCCGTAACTCAAATAAATTAAGATGTGGCTGCAGATACAGCATTTTGTTCCAGAAGGCTAGGGAGTGTATTAAAAAAAAAAAAAAAAAAGGGTGTGGGGAAGTCAACGAGGATATGTGAAGGTACAAAAGAACAGTAGTGCTGCAGATCTTGTGGGGTTTTTTTCTTTACATCTGCTCTGAAAAAAACACGATTGTGTCCATTTATTGTTCTTATTTGTGTCTGAACTTTGGCTTGTGGTCTGAAAGAAATGCCATGTTTCTCACGATCGAGTGTTTTTGAAGTCAGACCGCACTATAACTGATTGTTAAACTATGTTAGCCAATCAGAAGCCTGAAGAAAGAGATTTCTAGAAAAGACGCACAAAAATGAATACAGAAAAATTATAATACCAGCATGGATGAATTAAACGTCATATGCCGGGTAGTTTCACCCCAGCCCTGTAGATGGCGGTAATGCACATTTCAAAATGGACGCCAAAACTGTCAGATTGTTAAAGTCGACAAGTGCAACAACCCTTTGTAGTGCTATCAGATCTGAAACAAAAGAGGGAGTGGCACTCACTAGGGATTACACTGCCACTTTTCTTGATAGCTTGTTGGATATGGTCGCTGCCCAACTCGCCCCCTAATACTTAGTGCACTGCAACAGAAAATCCTTGACCTGTACTTTTCGGTGGATCTTTTGTGCTTAACCCATGACAAAGATTGAAGTCTACGTCACAAATTTGTGCCTTTGAAAGCAAGTATCACAAGCTCCTTTTACACTGCCTGTAAATGTGTACACACTATCATTTATTGGCTCATTCATAGATCAAGCACCTATTGTTCATATTGCCATTGAGCAAGTTTTGCAAAAAGTACCGAAATACTGAACAGTTGGTCATGCGCATTCTAGTTTTGAAAAGGTCAATTTAAGTTCACGTGTAAATGTTATCGTGAATTTTCGGCTCATCCAGTAATTTCGCCAGAAAGCTCATTACCCTTAACTCTTTGTGAGTAGCGTATGGAGCAATTGGTCAGGCAAAATGCAGAACAGGATACAAGTTTGTCTTTGTGAAAACCTAAAACAGTTTGCGTGTTGACAGGAGGCCAAAACATGCGCACGCACACAAAAATCTTTCAAAAATAGCCGTGTGCGTGTGGCCACAGTCCTCGGCTTACTTCTTCTCACCCTTCTGTCTTCTCACATCCTGTCCTTGTACCCGCGCTTCCCGAGAGTCCCCACCGCCCCGCCCCCTCGTTATTCGACTCCAGTGTACCCTGTGTCATTGTAAAGATAATTATGTTCTTGTCGCCGTCGTCACTGTCTGTTTTTGGGTGCCATCTGTGCCCAGTCAGGTGCCCCCCCCTGCATCCCTCCCCCCATCCTTTGCCACTCTGGCCCAGCCCGCCGGCGGATGGGGGCACAGATCACAGGCTCCCACACAAGTGCAGACTTTCTCTCTGATTTGCGCGCACACACACACACACACACACACACACACACACACACACACACACACCTTCTGCTGACAGGCTCAGTGCTGCTCTGCACTGCGCTGCCCCTGGGGCTAGGTAGGGTTAGTCGGCAAAATGAGGCACGCAGCAGTAGTCACCACAGTCCCTTCTGCCCTGTTCTGTCCCATCCTGTTCTCTTTGTTCTAAAGATGACACCTTGATAAAGTTACTTAGAGGATGACTGACGACACAAGTCTGTAAAAAGAACAGCTTTTTGTTGATCTTCTCTATAAATGGCATTGACACATAATTAAGTGTGGGGGGTCGGGGGGATCTTGCCAATTGGCAACTCTCCATCTTCAGGGGTAGAGAACTTTTTTTTTTTTTGGTTGTTGTTTTGTATACATTGCACCAATATGGAATCTGGACGGGGGTGTTTGACCCAGAAATTGTTTGCCTTTGGAGGTTGTATCATTAGGCGTCTTAAAGGTTATCCGTCATCTGTCTTTTTCATGTGTTTATATAAAAGCCACCAACACAAAGCTGGAGGAATGAGGTCTGTCAATTTTACACCTTTAGAAGTAGTATTGGAAGCTTCTTGTAGATTGCCTGTAAAAGAAGTCGTTTTCTCAGCTTCGTCCTGTGTCACTGTTCAGTACGATTTGCATGATGAGATGGTTGGGGCAAAGTCAACCAAGCAAGGTAGTATGGGAGGCATTTTCTAAACTGCCTGTAAAAGACATCTTTCTGCTGTCACTGTTGACTGTTAGAGGCACAGACATGGAATGGGGGAGAAAGTCATCCTTTCCCACCTTTGGAGGTATTAATCAGAAGCTCCATGATGTGGAAATTTTCCACTTTGGGAGGTAGTATCAGTCGCTCCCATGACACTGCCTGGAAGAGCAAGCATTTTCCATCTTCTTTCATGTATAACTGTGCTATACTGTATAAATCTACTCAACTCGGAGAAGACAGGAAATGTATGGTGGAGTATTCAACTCAAACTCCATTATTTCCTCGCTGTTGGGCGGCCATTTTGCCTTGTCCAGGCTAAAAATGACATCACAGTGCCGAGGGCTCAGTTTGCGAACGTGACATGACCAAACGACACGGCAAATATGACGGGCACTGTGATGTCATTTTCAGTCGACAGCAAATGGCTGTACAAGGCAAAATGGCTGCACCCTGAAATGGAGAAAATCAACAGTGGAATTTTTTTCATTCATATCCCACAAATGCAATACTGATCAGGATACCGTGTTTAGCCTAGTGGGGGCACATAGAACACATAATTGTCAGGTTAAATTTTGACTTGATTTCTCCTTGAAGGAAGATCCATCATCCGCTACAAAACAAGTTTAAACAATGTTTCCTACGTAAGCGTTTGATCTCTGCTCTGTCAAACTGATAACCAAACTGCTTGCTTGCATCAACATCGGGTCTCTCTCAAAGTTGCGCAAAGACGCCATTTTTAATGTGGACATCTTAAAAGAGTTACACTGAGTGCCATTTTGCTGTGATAGTGCAGATGGAGGGGGCGAGAAGAGGACAAAGATGGATGAAAAAAGAAACGCCACAGACAAAGAATGAAACAGAAGGAGGGAAAGAAAAAAAACAACCAAAAAGCCAGTGGGACTGTGGGAGGATTGTACTCGTCAATGCTGAATCTCAATAAGTAAACAAATGTTCTCCATTTTTTCTCCTTTGCTCTTCCCAGTGCCATGCGTTACGTCGCCCCGATTGCTATCTTTTTGCTTCTTCACTTTTTTTGACAGCTCATCTCTCTTATCTCATTCCACTTCCCTACAGCAGCTTTCTTTCATCCCCTCTTTTTTTTTCTTGCCCCATGTGTCACCACCGTTCCTCAACTCTCAGCATGTGTTCTCTCTTTAAACCCATGGTTCTTTCGAAAGCCCTGTTTACACTCAATCCAGGCGCACGTGCGCGCGCGCACACACACACACACACACACACGCACATTTTTACAATCTAAAAGAAATAGATGGTCTTAACCAATTTCCAAATTTTGAGAGACAAAATAATCTGTGATCTGTTTTAACTAGATTGCGGTTGCGCACTCTTCCCCCTTTTTTGGGTCTTTTTTTTTTTGTGTGGTATATGACCTGTGAGGCAAATCTGACAGAATCCCACTACAAGGAGTGTGAGCCTCAAATTGCTTCCTCACTAGCTATTGTTCTGTTTCGCATCTCAGTCTGGAAGTCCGCCCGTGTCTGGGCACAACTCAGCCTTTTTTTTTTTTACAGCCAGATTCGTCGAGAAAATATTCACTTCGACATCTGTTTTATACATTATGAATTATGTGTATCCAAAAATCTGTTCTCATGTAATCAAAGGGTCTCAATGACTGTAAATAACCATAATGTTTTTTGGGGTCACAGAAGTGGGAACATGCTTTTATTTTGAAATTCACATTTCAATTGTCATATCCTGTTTAGCACAGCTCGCCAAAAGGTAACTTGACATTTAAAATATGGTCAGAGTTTGTTACGCAGTCACGCTAAACGTTTTTTTAGACTGGAAGTCCCTCCAAAGAGGCAAAATGTGTGTTTTCTCTAATATTTTTATGTCTATGAATATTTGTGTTGTAAATATTGATGGTAGAATGTGAACTGTATTTGCTAATTATCTGTGTGTGTTGTGAAATGTGTTTCAGCTCTTACGGGCGGTTACGGATATAGGTGGCTCACAAATAAACGGCAAAATCAGAAAAGTTTCATCCTGGTTCGGGAGGGCATGCTACAACATTATTTTTATCTTCTTTTTTGGGGGGTCTCACTACAGTCGGTTCATTGGTCCATATGGAATCGTCGCATTCATGATAAGATTTAAAAAGAGCCCAAAGGAAAAAAAATTGCCAAGAAGAACAAACACATGATTGAGAGCCTCCACAGTTATCCTTTACACAGTGTGCCGCATTCCCTTCTTGTGGTTCAGCCAACACACTCGGCGATAGAAAGACAAACCAGAGGTGGTGGCTTAAAAAAAATACAAAATCTTACTTCTTGACTGCAACATTGCACGATCGGAGGAGCAGATAGGCAGTGCGCAAGAGGTAGGTAGTCCTGGTGGCCTCTGTCAAGGAGGCGTGAGGGTAGAGGAGTGTGGCTTATCCGCTTGGGGTTTTTGGGGGGGGGGGGGGGGCAAGTGGCTCATTACTGTGAATAGTGCACAGGTGAACATGGAAACGCTGTGTGCAGGCTTGTCTGCGTCTATAATTGGGAGTCGCCGTGAGTAGTGCTGTGGATCACAGTCAGATAAGTTGCCTGGCAGTGAGCCAGGATAGAGATAACCTCACATCAGCACACACATACAGTGAGGAGCATGAGTGTGTGTGTGACACTGCTGTGCATTGTTGTTTGGCGATGGCTTGCTTTCCCGTGATAAGAAACACCTGTAGATGTCAGGGACGCCAAGTCTCCAGTTTCATTTTAAAACAGACATACCTGTGCACTATCTGAAAGGCAGGGCAATTTTGGGTGTGGGGCATCGCTCAGCTAGCTAAATGCGAGCCAATTAATTTGGTCAAAAAGCCATTGATGCGAAAGAGTTCTTGGACAGTGGAGATGTGACTTAATGCTGGACACTGAGTCCATGAAAATTAGACAGCTCATTTCTTGTATTCCGCAGCTCTGTATTTACTCGACATTTAAAGTTATATTGATTAAGGGTAACAAGTGTTTGGAAGGGTGAGAACCGTGTGTTCTCCGTAATGGCATAATAGAATTAATAAATAAGCTTAATTAACATGATCTCTGAATTCATTTTACAGTGTCTTTCACCAAGCTGGTTGTTGGTTAAGTCTGTTCCTGGTTTTTATTTGGCAGCTTTCTGCTTTGCATTTTGTTTCCATCCTTGTTGACTTGCGGGGACTCTCGGCGGCTTATCAACATTTGAGTTCATTTGGCTTTGCTGCTTGGCAAAAAGGCGCATCGAGTGAAGCCATAGATTGCTATCGTACATGAGCTGCCATATGTTTGTCACTTTTGAACAGGGTAGAGTGTTGTACATACAGTGTGTGTATACAACTGTTTTAGTTGTGTTTAAACAATTTGATTTCATCAGTGACCCAGTTCATTTCATAAATGAGTGTTGCTCAACCATTCGCCCTTTTCATTTGATGAATATTTAGTTGTCTATCAATACCCTGCAATTGGCTGGCGGCTAGTCAGGTGTATGCTCCGCCTTCCACCTAAACCAGCTGGGATAGGTTCAAGCTCAACTGCCACTTTAACAAAGAGAAGTTGTATAGAAAATGGATGGATGGAAAGCCAACAGGCACCACAGAACGGACTGCGGTCGACCTTGGATCGCAGCCACGGGAACAACTGTACCTCATAATCTGGGATGCCTGGCACTCACAACAAGGCAACACTGCGACCTCGCCGAAGTGGCGCACCAACGACACGAGGCAGCGACACACACATGCACAAAGTGAAAATTAGCCAATGGTTCTTGCCCTCATTCAACCCCTACAAGGCACATGTGACATTATGCAAAACACACATGCGCACTTCGTCTGGCAGGCGACCTCCACCTGGGTATAAAAATCTTTCATCTCTGCAACGGACGCCACTGGGCATACTTCATTGTTAAAGCCTTGCTCTTTCTTCTCCACCTGCTACCCATCCCAATACACACTCAGATTAAGTCAATATAAATGCACCACACAACGACTAACTACTAAGTGCGGCGCTTGGCAAATGGAGTTGTAATATTTACAAAATGCGTAAAGAGCAAAGGCATTTACGGCATTCAAATTCAGAAATAGCGTGGCAACCGCTGACTGCGGCTGGCAGGCCATTACGGGGCCTTAAAAAAAGCAGGATGTACTAATGCACCCGTTAATGATGCTGGTCAAGAGTTTTTACAACTGCCGAGTAACGCGGATAAAACATCCATGTTGTTTGGAGCACAAGGGAGAGACTTTTCACAGGAAGTTTCAGTTTGAATTCCAAATTCCTTCACTTCTGGAGCATTCCAATGTATGACAAGTGCAGAAATCCCATACAAAGTACAATAAGCAGTTAAGCGTCTAAATCTGGGTGTCCCCCCCCCCACCTAACCCCCCCCCCCTCCTCCTATCTTTGAAGATTGCAACTAGATTTGTCTTATGAAGATGTAGCAATGGTGAATAAAGCATACGAATAACCGGAACACATTTGAATATTTTTCCCACAAAGTCACCAAAGGTAAACGATCTCAGTAATGCTTTTCATGAATACAATGTAGCAAGCCTTCATGTGTTACGTGGATTTATACCAGTAATAGTTTTATACAATCTGATCGTCTGTGAGTGCTCCTCTCTGCTGCATGCCATCTTATATGAAACTAGCAAACGATGGGAAACCAGACACTGGCTTGATGTTCTCAATTATATATTAACCGTTGATTTTTTTTTTTTAAGGTTGTCTGGAATTTGAAGCGAGTCACTTATGACAAAACGCTTTTCAACTATCATTTCCTTGTATGTGGCCTGTTTGAGCAAACGGTGAGAATTGTGTGGCATTGGTCTTGTCCAAAGCAGTTTTCCACATCTGCAGACCAATTTTTTTAAATGCAATGTTCTGCAGGATGAGCAATTGGTTAGATCATGAAATATGTCTCTTGTGTGGCTGCTGACTTATTAGATTTTGTTTCTGTAACTCAGTAATATGTTTCTTTGACTCTCCCACGAACACTTCTACTTCCATCACTTGCGGCGCTCTCCCAAATGCTCCAAGGTGAAAATCAACACTGTGACAGAAAGCGCAAAACTCTAATTTAAATATGGCAGTCTCCATCCGTTTTAGACCTAAGTGAATGAATGCGCAATTTTGCACCAGTTAAGATGTCAAAAAGCGTAAAAATAACTCACGCAGTTAGACACACACGTATAAACAAAGTGCGAAGGTGCCCTTGCTACAGAGAAAACTAATGACACTAACGGCACTCATTGTCTCTTCAGGCTTTAACCTCCACACACGCTGACCCACACATACACAGACGCAATCCAGCACACACACATGCACACGAAAGCAGGCAATTAGAAACAGATTGATTGGACTTTATGGTCAACATTTGATGTGCCCTTGTGACGTGTGAGTGTGTGTGCCTGTGTTTGCACGTGGGTGCTTGTGTGTACTGGAATCAAAATGAAGGGGTGTGTGGGTGGGAATTTGTTACTCAGAAGTTGACGGGTCACAGCGGTCAAGCAACGGTTCTGTGCGAGGCAACCGTTCAGAAGGGGATGACAGGTGGGGTTAAAGGTTATACAAAAACAGAAATGCATGCTTGACTCAAGCAACACACAGAGAAAACATTCCCGTTCTACAGGCTTCCACTCCGGTCAACTTTGTAACCCTGGCAGGTCATCATGAGAAAAATATGCTAATATTTTGTTAGAGGAATCTATGAGCAAAATTGTATCATGTTTAAAGTTTCATTTAATTTGGGCACATCGAAGCGTTTGGGTGCGTATCCAGCACCCCCAAATGCCTGCACACATCTGGCCGGGGGACTGTTGAAGTCCACAATTAGCACGTCAATACAGGTGGACAACCACAGGGGAGAAGGCGACACTCGGTCACAAAAGGGGAATGAATAATTCGGGAACAGCGGTTGAGCAACAAAAGACGAGTTGAGAACACCCGTCGCGCCCAGACGACATTGACCATCCGCAAAGTCTACAACATGCTAATTCGATGTAGACCAGCCAGAAAAGGCGCCAATGTACTGGTGGTTCAAGTTGGAAAAACAGGTAACCAATCACTACCGAGGAGCCGGACCGGGGTGCGGCATGCAAACATCGGGGGCAGTGTTTTTCTTGTATTTTGCATATGTTACAATAAAATGTCGAACTCGCGGTGGCGGGACTGAGAGTGTGATCGCGGAGCAACTAACCGTCGTTCGCTCTCAGAGATCCGCTCCCGCCGATATTGAAGACAATTTTCCTGTGTGCCGAGTCATTTCTTTAACTTTGTCCGAGAAAATCTCTGACAGAAACTTGGCGTTGTCGGCAGGATGATGTGCTTGTTCGAACGGATTTGAGCTTTTTGTTGGACTCTCCGATTTCCTCCGGTGGACGATCCGTGGCTGATCGCGTGTTTCGCGCCTCCGAAGCCGACCAGACCTCGTGGAGACTTTTCCAGGAGGAGCCAGCCCCGCACCGGACACCGTGAGGAGCAAGCAAGCGCCATCATCCAACGAACCTGGGTTCAGCTCGGCATCGGGACAATTGTCGGAAAAATAAGGTCAGTCGGCGTGGTGGAGAAGCCGTTGCGTAGTCGGTTATCTCCACTGAATGACGGAATTAGACGAGTTAACGCCGAAAACGGAGTAGGCTAGCTCGAGTACCGTTTCGTGGTTAGCGGTAAGGGGGAAATTAGATTCCCGGGACACAGAGCCCAAGCGCATCTGTGAGAGCATCGGCTCATTTAGATATCGTTTCTCGCTAAGCGAAAACGGTAAGGAAGCTTTGTCTTCCTGCGGAGGTTGACCACCTCGGCGTGTGTTGCATCTAACGTTGTATGCGTATATTGCGCGTATCGGTTTGTGTTAGTGCGTGAGTGTGATTGGTGAACACACTATTGTGGTAACGTAACCCATATAAACTCCGGCGCGGGCACGTACCGTTTGTTTTCGGGTGACGACCCAGATCTAGATCGCGATTTTTTTTCTTTTTGTAAAATACCTCTAAACGCTTCCAGCTGTTGCTAGGCAACATGGCGACACGGAAGTCCTCGGGTTGTTGGCGATTGAGCGGAACACAGCAGACAACAGCACGTTACGATGTAGAGGCGATCATTGAAAACACACGATTAGCTGAAATTGACTGCAGAGGGTCAACGCGATTCGTGAAAAAGTGGAAAAAGAAATACGGATTCTCGGGAGACGTTAATGATTGCGATGAATTGGAAACGGTGTTGGGCAAATTATCGCTGAAAGACAAAGAAAAGCGGAAAAATAATGAACACGGTAAACAATGGTACAAGTGTAAAACACTCGTTGAAAGGGCCAAACGAATACGGGTGAAAAAGGCGAAAGACACACGTCAGAGGCTGGATGAGGATTTAATTGCAGCGGCTGCTGCAACGCAACCCTCAGCCGCTCCAGCGGCCGCCGTTTCGGGGGAGTTGTACCCGGCCTTCCCCCCACAATCGCAAACTACGAGAGAAAAGAATTCGGTACCCCCTCCGCCCTGGGGAACTAACCAAGCCCCCATAACACCCCTCGATCAAACTACCGCACAGAATTGGAGTCTAGAGAACCCGGTCAAATCGCAGGATGGTCCAAACCCTGGACATCAACACGAAACGCGCTCCAAAGGCACGGTGGGTGAGTGGAGGCGGACCCTCGACCCATCCACCTCGCTAGAGCATAATTCGTATGAGTCTAGATTCGAATGGTACCCTTTCCAAGCGTTCCCTATGGTTCAAATGCCGTCGACGAACGACAAATCGCTGTACGTATATAGACCATGGACGCCAGCCGAATTTCGAGACATCGCCGCGTCACTTCCAAAACCGAAGGACGATCCGGACGAGTTCGTAAGGGAACTATCCGATTTAGTCCACAGTCACAGGCTTAACGCGAGTGAACTTTTGAAATTGCTCTCATTAACTACCAGTTCCAAGTTTGGCGCAGTTGTGGGCAACTTTAATGGTAGGAAAGCTGCGGGAGGTTATCTGTGCTATGATGAACTCACGCAGGTAGGGGGACCCCTTGACCAAATTATGGAACGTTGCGCCAAGGCATACGAGCGGACGCAAGATCCAAAACAAATTGCCACATGCATCCAAAAGGCTGACGAAACTACGGACGATTTTTTCCATCGTCTGCGAATAGTGTTCAAAATACACGGCGGTATCCCTGAGACACAGTCAGACTTGTTCAATTCGCATTTAAAACAGCATTTGCTAAACCAAGCACATCCTGATGTTACCCAATATGTTAAAAGACATAATTTGAATTGGCCAACATGTCCGATCGATGAGGTTTTGAATTACGCACGGAATTACGAACGACTCGAGAACAAGAAAAGGAAGAATGAGAGTCACGTGACCAACATTTATTACGCCGCAAAAAACCCACACGCACACGGGAAAACCCCGGGTCCTCCTTATAAAGGTAATAAACAAATACGGTCGTTTGCTCCCTTCAAATTAACCCCTAGGGACCAAAAACGTTTTGTTGAAGGCAGATGTTTTCTTTGTGGGCAAAAGGGTCACATGGTGAAAGAATGTAGACAACAGCGGAAGGACAGGCGCGTGCGGGAGCGTGATGGTAGCACGGGGACCTCCTCATCAGATGAGGAGGATTTACAAACGATACGGAATAAAAAAGAGGAGGTAGCTATGACAGCGATAAAGGCCTCTGCGCCTTTGTTTGAATCGCCCGCCTCAAGTGAGGACGAGGGTGACATCTTAGCCGGTAGCAATCATGTTTTCGACACAGAAAACTACCTGCTGAGATGTGAAACCTCGTCCATAACTAAACCGGAAATGACGTTGTTGGTTGAAGGAATCCCGACCGTCTTCCTTGTTGACACGGGCGCCGATATCACTGTTCTTGGTCGTTGGGATCGTGATACTGTGAAGCCAAGCGATGGCAAAATTCGCATGAAAGGAGCACACGGCTCCGTGCAGCCCCTGACGTTATCGCAAACAGTAACCATTACTTCCCCCACAGACCCAAATCGGAAGGCACTCGTCGAAGCCGCGCTAAATTCTCGCTGTCCACATAATTTATTGGGACGGGATGCTCAAACGCAACTCGAGATTTACACCATCGTAAATCACAAGGGCCAGATTGAAGCCCGCATGGGGAACAGTCAACATGATGCTCGCTATTTTTGGACACTCGATTTACCGAACGATGACGTAACTCGGAGTTCCGAATGTCTAGTTCGATTGGCAGGTACCAAATTAAAGCCAGGAGGTAACGTGCAAACGGCGAACAACCTGCACGTGACTATCAGACGTAAGCAGACACCAGGACCAGACCCTGACTACACTAAAGTTTTTCTGGGCCTGCAACCCCAGGGTATCGTTGTTGAGCACGTGTATTGGAAAGATCAGTGGTGTTTCGCCACAGCGCGGGTAGGAAGGGCGGTCAAGCCCCTCCTCTCACAAGGGCAACACATTTACATACCGCTCGGCAAACCGGAGCAATGTGAGTGGAGAAATATGAATAACCTTGCGAGCTCCGTTCCAAACCACCTGTGGAACCCCTCCCCCGCCAATCCGGGGTGCGAGGAAACACAGGATGGCTGGGTGCGTCAATACATCAATTGGAAAGTGATGACTACTCCGGCCGTTCATTTCAGCTGACAAATTGCAGTAACACGTGACGTACTAGCAATAGAGGCACAGGACACAACACAGGATGATTTGAAATCAAGACAAATTTTTGCACCTCACACAGAACGAAAATATTGGACAAATAAGAGAGCACAACCAGATGACGCAGGGATAGAGAAATTGGAAGGCGGGAAACGTTGGCTTCCAATCTCTCTCTTCGAGTGCGCCGCGAGGTTGACACATGGCTTGTCACATGTGTCAACAGGGGGGATGATAGCGATGATAACACAGGTGCACCAATATTATCATACACATGGGTTTATGCATATTTCAAAAAAAATTTGGAGATGTTGTGTAATCTGTTTGAACCAAACACAAGGGAAACGATACTGTCTTGTCATTGTTGATGTGTTTTCAAAATGGGTTGAACTGTCTTCGAGCGCTCACGATGATTCAGGAACTGTCATGAAAGCATTGGGCGAATTGTTGGACACTGATTTGGAGCGACACTGTGCGTACCACCCGCAATCGGCTGGATTTGTGGAATGCATTAATGGAACTGTCAAAGCCAGGCTCATTGAGACAATGAGAGAGACTAAAAGTCTATTTGATCAGAAAGAGATGCATAGGCACAATGACTTGCCAGAGTGTTCTGCTCCACAGACTCGCCAGGTCCGGAGTGGTGATCAGAATTTCCTCAAAGTGCTGAAAAGACTTCTCTGGGACAGTGAACGCTGGAATGGCCCCTCCCAAGTGATTGCAGCAACAAAAACTGCGGTCAAGATCGAAGGACGCGATGGCTGGATCCACCAGTCGCAGTGCAAGCTCCTTCGGTTTGAGGTTGAGGGGCCTAGCGACGCCAGTCCCAGGAAGGAGAATCAGCACCTAAGTCCAAGTGCGCTGACCTTGCGTGCCGCCGAAAGACCACCGGAAGGGCAGTCAAGCGTTGCCGATGCACCATCAGCATCATCGGCATCATCCTTATGGGCCTAAGAGAAGTCACGGTGGGCACACAGGCCCACAGAAGGAGTGACTTGCCCCATGGGATTCAATGTCGGGAGGCAGGAGACGATTGTTGGTATATTTTTCTTTTTGTGTTTTCGTGTCGCTTGCGTGATCCCGCTGGTCAGAGGTTGTGCTGCCAAATTCATGGATGCTATCAAAGTGAAGTGGCGGCTCACCTGACTGTGGCCATGTCGGAGTACCAACAGGTGCACACGGAGTCTGACGAAGATTATGTTAACACTGACTTTGGTGATTGATTTACTGGAACCTTATGTAAGCCCGTATGACGACTTCACAGAAAAGCATTGCAGATGTGAGTGTTTGATGTTCTTGGGTTGGCTTACTTTGTATATAGTAGTTAGTTAGTAGTTAGTTTTGTTAGATTTTGATTTTCATTCGAGGTGTGTTTAGATTCGATTTGATTTTAAATTACTTTGTGTTTAGATTAGGTTTTGATTTTCATTTAATGTGTGTCTAGATTAGATTTTGATTTTCATTTAATGTATAGCCATTGCCCGGGAAGGGTTTTCTGTCCTGATCGTTACACCCCCTTCCCCTCAGGACAGTTTTTCTTCCCACCCGTGCAATTGCATATCAATGTCACCTGGGCGTTTGACGAAACTTTAATTATGATACAGAGGTGGGAATGTTAGAGGAATCTATGAGCAAAATTGTATCATGTTTAAAGTTTCATTTAATTTGGGCACATCGAAGCGTTTGGGTGCGTATCCAGCACCCCCAAATGCCTGCACACATCTGGCCGGGGGACTGTTGAAGTCCACAATTAGCACGTCAATACAGGTGGACAACCACAGGGGAGAAGGCGACACTCGGTCACAAAAGGGGAATGAATAATTCGGGAACAGCGGTTGAGCAACAAAAGACGAGTTGAGAACACCCGTCGCGCCCAGACGACATTGACCATCCGCAAAGTCTACAACATGCTAATTCGATGTAGACCAGCCAGAAAAGGCGCCAATGTACTGGTGGTTCAAGTTGGAAAAACAGGTAACCAATCACTACCGAGGAGCCGGACCGGGGTGCGGCATGCAAACATCGGGGGCAGTGTTTTTCTTGTATTTTGCATATGTTACAATAAAATGTCGAACTCGCGGTGGCGGGACTGAGAGTGTGATCGCGGAGCAACTAACCGTCGTTCGCTCTCAGAGATCCGCTCCCGCCGATATTGAAGACAATTTTCCTGTGTGCCGAGTCATTTCTTTAACTTTGTCCGAGAAAATCTCTGACATATTTATATGAGAAAAATATGCTAATATTTTTCTCATACAGTGGCTTGATTTGGTTATTTACTTAACTGCAGAGAGAAGTGGGTGTCTATCTTTTTTCTTTTTTCTATGAATGCATTCTGTAATGATGATGAATAATATTACCGTATTACCGCATATGGCCTGGGGGAATTGATTAAGTCTGTGTGCGTAGCGCTACGTGGCCGTGTAGGAGCGAATATCGAGCATATATTGTACATAGTGGAGCGATAAAATATATTAAATTGAGTTTAATGAGCATAGGGAACAAGTGCCATAAATGCAACCATCTCTGCAGTGCCTGTGTGTGTGTGTGTGTGTGTGTGTGTGTGTCTCTTTGGCTTTAACAGTAAGTTTCAGATTTGAGTAAAATTTTGTAGTAATTTGCATTCAGAAAATTATATTCTTGTGTTGAATGAATCTGTGTAATATATGAACTTTTGAAATTGAAATTAAGGAACCTTTCCATTACACTATTCTAATTTATTGAGACACACCTGAGTTGTTGATACGAAGTTTGTAAATTGTATGTACAGTAGGTAGTACATCCTACTTTAACAGCATGTCACTTGCTATTCCCGAAATCTACCGCGGATTATTAAATATATATTCTGGTGGTTTAAAAGAGGAGAGGGGAAAAAAGTATGTTTGATTGATCAGGCATGTTGAGCACTTGAAAAACCTTTTCCGCTGCAGAAGTGTACTTTCCATTGTTCAATTCCTGCCACCATTAGGTTTCGTCAAAAGCCACTGGCTCATACCAAATGGGGAGAAATGGTCAATCTCTTGAGCAAAAGACTTTCTTCCCCTAACTTTCTTTAAGAACAAGACATTTTTGCTATCACGTCGACTTCCAGGCTCTACAACCGAAAGGGAGAACATCACTTCATGGGTTACTATCTCAGAGGTTTAGGGTACTGTAAAAACAGCGGGCACTGGGCAGCATTCCCATCAACATAACAAGACAGGTAGCATTCCTCACTTAAAGGGTCTCCATACCGGGTCCTCATTCATACATGGATATATCCAAGCATGTTTGCTGGTTGCTTTAACCAGACAAGACAAAGCCTTCCTATAGAGTTTGGTTTTTAGAACCGTTTTTATATTTGGGGGGGGGTTCCTGATATTATGTTGAAATTAGCTGACTTAGATTGGTTTTTGCCACAATATTAATCCAGATCGGTGATTACCAACAACTGCTCAATGGTACAATAATACGCCATGAGAGATCACGAGGTGTGCTGCAGGAAAATATCCAAATTCACTTAACAAGTCTAAAATGTATTATTTATTGACTACAGTGTATCTTTGCCCATCTTTCTATGCCATCAATGAATCATGACAGGCTGAACAGTTAAAATGTTCTTCCACAAGAGAACAGAAGCTTCAATTAAAACTCATTCAGTACTAGCCAATTCTGGACCAAGTCTGAAAAGACGTTTAAAAACGTCTTTGGGAGTGAATGAGTTAACCAGCTTTGTGTTCAATAAAGTGAATGAGTTAACCAGCTTTGTGTTCAACAAAGTGAAAGAGACTTCACACATGCTATGTAATTTTGTGAGTAAGACAAATTCGTCATTATTGCAGTCAACCTTATTTACTGCAGTCAACCTTATTTACTTTTTGTTGCATTTTTTTTTTCTGGTCATGTGTAGTGGTATTTAAAATATGTGCCCTGGCTCAATAAAGGTTGGAAAACTCGAAAATTGAGGAAGGCAAAATAACAGCTAAATAGGAATATTTGTGATGTAAAAAAACAAGCAGAGTGTACTCTGCAAGACCCAGTGCAAAGACCCCTCGGGGATTGGTTTTGTTTTGGTACATCTAGTTGAGTACACGGGGCCACTACAAGACAGTCACGTCCAATCGGGTGATATCAGAATAGACACTCACTCAGTTGTCTCCTTGAGGACAACGTGGCGCTCCCATGCGCCTTGATGCCCTAGAAACAGAAGACACGTTGACACAAAAAGCAACCAATGTTGTAAAGAAAGAACGAAAAAAATCAAATAAGAAAAAAGAAGGGGGTGGACACAGAGACAAAGAGGGATTGTTGTTAGTAGGCAACACTTAAGAATATTACACAGCAAGCACAAATCAACCTCGGTGTACAATCATCAGTGGAGGACTGATTAAGGCCTTTACTCATTTCATGAACCACTAAAGCGTCTTTTCGATTTAATCGAATATACGGCCACTGATGAAAACTCATATACAGCCACCAAAGTACCAAATCGTCGACAGCGGTTGTTACAAGACAATAAAATAGCTGAATTACAGGACAAAAATTCTGCAGGTAATGTTTTTTTTTGATTGTTTGTTGAGAGTTGAGTTAGAGTCCTGGAATACGGTTTATGGATACAAAAATTTTATCTACTGGAATGCTAAGCCACATAACATAAGAGCATATATTGCATGGGAAAGTCTCCGTACATAACTGATCTGAGACTGTTTACATGCCTTAGTTGGGGCTGCTGTTTTGGTTAGCAACGGAGTTCTTCAAAGTAGGCGTGCGGGAAACTACAAAAACCACACCACAGAGCACATCGGTCAGAAACAAACATGCATTGGTCTTCTTCGTGTACTTCTCTCTTATTCTTTTACCCAAGAGGAAAGTACAGGCCGTTGTATTAAAGAGGAGACTGGACTATTATACGGCAGGAAAAGATGGAATTAACATCTTGTTATTTCTAGCCAATGATAGTTGGTCCAGTTGGTCTCTTCGGAAGTCAGGAACGTGGTTCTATAACTTCTCTATGTGTAAAGTGCCCAAAGACGATATTTGTCGTAATTTGATGCTCAGTAATTCATGTGGTATCAACCTATTGCATTTTGAACCTTGGCTTTTCAGGTAACTGGTTCGTCAATATCTTGCATATCTGATTAGATATTGGAAAGGTGGAATATTTGACCCAACCCCAGAGCATTTTTTTATACCCACAGTTTGGAGGACCAACTGCAGCGACATGCGGTACGATAAGTTGCAAAGTTAATGCAAATGACTAAAAAAATATTTTCGATTGCCTAGATTAGAAGTTTAGATCATAAATATACCGCAAAAGATGTCCCTAAACAGTTTAATGTCATTGAAAATTCATCTTGCATTACCCTTGAAACCAAATGTCTCATGCAGCGAAGACGCCAAAACCTTCACGAACAACCCAAGCTTAACTTGAATCCTCCCTAACATAAAAAGCTTGTTTCAGTCAGGATTGATCACTTCAGCATATTTCCTTGTCATCAAATTCCTATTGATAAAGGGCTTTGGCGCCATCTTGGGCCATTTTAGAAAGAGCAAGTGAAAAGGTGAGTTTTTCACCAAAAATCTGGGGGCCACAGGGTTGAATCGATGAATTCTTAAACAGTGACCGATAGGGGTGGGGGTTACAATAAAGTCATGTCAGTAATGTCAATAGAAGAGCAACACACATTGAAAAGCACACAGTCAAAAGAAACTAAACTGAATCTCCATTTCCCCCCTCCCCCACACTCGGCAGTAGTCAGTTTTAAACGTCTCGCCTCAAGTTGTCAACCTAGAAAACTAACTCAAGGAAATAAGAGACGTGAGGTGGAAGCTGAGGGCAGCATGACTCATCTTCGTGAGAGTTTTTTGTTGCCTCTTCCTCAAATCCAGCGTGACCGACGCTCGGCACCCGGGGAATTAATGAGGAGTATTGATGACATTTGATGGTGTCCTAAATGATGGTAGCCATGCGAATTTAACAAGCTGACCAAAAGTGGCACGTGGTGTTACGCAAGACAAGTCGAGGTGTAAAATGTGTTGGTAAGAAACAGGATTGGGGGGAAAATGGAGGCGTTGTAAAGCCTCCCACCTGCACTCCTAACTATGGCTTTCAAGTGCTCGCACACAGAGGGGTAATTCTACAGCGGGCAGATGGAAAGTGGCCTCCAACAGTAAAACTTGATGAAGGCATAAAAGCACAATTAAACACTCTACTCCCAAACATAAAGATATTACACGGGTCTGGACGGAGGTCTCATTATCAAAGGACTTTCATGGGAAAATGTAACCAGATATGTTCTTTTTATGTCATCATATAAAAGCGATTTGCGGGATGGGGCATGTGTTCAATGTCAAAATGCCCCATTTGGAATTCTATGTTGTGGAATGTTGTTAGCGTCATCGAATAGAGTCCCGGCTATTTGCTTGCTGTTCATTATTAGGGGGAACTAGAGTAACTTCCGTTTTAATATGCGCAACTTTGGAGGGTTTGCTGTAGCCTCATTTGAACCTGTGAGATCGAGAGTTATTTTGACCTACAAAATTTGTGGGGAGGGGAGAATAAGGCAGACTCATTTCATCATGCACAACGTTTTGAAGGGATACATGGTGATGTCATTTTAATCAATGTGATTTAGAGGGATTTATAATTGTTAATTTTTCATTTTATTTTAACCTGCACAATTTAAAGGTAGTCTCAAATTATCACATGCAACTGTTGGGGGATTTGCAACAGTCTCAATTTAACATGCACAATTTGGGGGTGTATTTCAGTCGAATGAGTTGTCAAGTGTTGTCGTGACTAAGGGAAGCAGATAACAATTTAACTCTTTCATTCCACAAGACGTAC
Organism: Hippocampus guttulatus; assembly: GCF_054856545.1. NCBI lineage: Eukaryota > Metazoa > Chordata > Actinopteri > Syngnathiformes > Syngnathidae > Hippocampus > Hippocampus guttulatus. The sequence goes on along the minus strand of NC_141265.1, from coordinate 12,187,870 downwards.
TCGTACGTCTTTTTAAAATTAGGCCCTGCCTACCAAGGACGTACTTGTACGTCTCAGTCTTTTTTTGGCGTCATAGAGAGGAGGAGGGTCTGATGCAATTTGTGAATGAGAATAAGCCGTTTGCATTGTAACCTGCAAAACTTTTGGTGGATTTATGGTTGTCACATTTTGACAGGTGCAATTTGTGTGAGATTCGCATTACTCTTGTTTTAGCCTGCATAACTTTGGGGTGATTTCAATGATCACTTTTTACCATGTGCTGTTTTGGGCAGATTTACAGCGCTCTCACTTTGACCTGCATAGTGTGAGGGTTTTTATGACAATTTAAATGTATACCCTTTGGCAGTCTTATACCTGTGCAACCTTTTGGGATTTACGTCTATTTTGACTCTAAAACGCAAATGTGTGTTTAAATATGTCATGAATGAGATTTATAGCTGTGAATGAGTTGACTCAATGTCACATGAGTATTTAAAGTGTAAATCAACAGTGATGCGCACAGAAAGTAGAACTTGTGAGAGGAAGTGATATGCAGTGACGCATGTGAAGAAAATGTAGAGGTATACAGGTGAAACAGCGGGCATAAAGACAGGGAAGCAGTCAGGCCGATGATGAAATGAGTTCAAGGAAGTGATGTGAAACATTTGGTGGAAGATGGAAAATCAAAAGCGGGAAGTAAGAGGGAGGAAAAAAGCTGAGGGAGAATGAGGCTTGAGAAAATTGATCAAAATGTGGAAGAGGCGACACATTAAAAGTGTGATATTAGCAAGATTATAAAACTTTGAGGTGGATGGAGGGACACGACTTTAAAAAAAAAAAAAAGGTGAGGAACGTAAAAAAAAAAAATCCTAAATAGGGCAGCGCACATTTCTGGGTCTGTCGTATTGCCACGCCATTACTCAGTGAGGACCACGATTGTACAAAATGATCTAGTTTACAGGAATAGGAGACCTACATAGTTCCAATCAGAGTTTGGACCGGCCCTCCTTCTGCTGCTTCAAGTGGCAAGGAATGCTGTGGATGCACGTTGACATGATATGTGTCGTCATGCGTGCTCACGGATGGTTCCTATTCTCGGGAAGTATATACATTTGAGAGTTACTGTGGCTGTAACACAAATTAGGGATGAACTGAAATCTTCTTTTCCCCCTGACTGCAGTGGCCAATAACGAAATGTGGGCAAAGGAAAGGAATCAATGCCTGTTCTGGCTTAGTCAGTAGAAATGTGTAGGTAATTTATTTCACGTGGCTGTATATTTAAAAAATATTAAAAAAGTAATTTCTTTCGAAGTGTGTAAGACAAATGATGATTACAGGTTGTAGAAATGGAGTGAGGTACAATGGGGAGACTCTAGCCATTGATTCACAAGTTAGAGAGCAGAGTTGAGGCTTAAAAGCAAAACAGTAGAATTGGTATCTTTCTATCTGTGCCTTTTATAGAAACACAAAAGTGCCCAAACGTTGTCATTTGGCGCAACAGTGCGCTTTGAGAATCATATGGGCATGCTTTTACAATCAGCGTAAGAGGAGCTACTGATACTATCACTCAAGGCAGAAAATCGCCGGGTCGAACTTGTCCGTCCATTCCATTTGTGGTTTTTAAATACCAGTAGGCAGTGTAAAAAGGGATTGGGACCCCAGATTCCCTTTCTCTATGTGTATATAGAATAATGGCACAGAAAGAAAGCAGAAAGATGCTTTTACAGACCCCATTTCCAATGGAGTAGGAACTTTGCGTAAAAGGCAAATAAAAACAGAAGACAATGAGACATTATTCAATGAAATCCCCAACAAAGACAAGATATTTAGTGATCAAATAAGCGAAGAGAACTGAAGACACAAATTGTTGAAGCTCTGTCAGTGGAATTCCTTCCCATTCTTGCTTAATGTGCATCTTCAGGTGCACAACAGTCCAGGGAATCCATTGTCATATTTTGCACTTGATAATGCGCCACAGTTTCAATGGGAGACAGGTCTGGACTGCTGGCGGGCCAGTCTGGTACTCCCATTCAATTACCACGAAACCACGCTCTTATAACCCATGCAGAATGTGGCTTGACGAGTACCTAGGTGGTGCCATTATGAGTCAATGACGATGCAACATATTCCGTTTTGATTCATTAATTCATTCATTTTCTGATCCACTTTATCCTCATAAGGGTCGCGGGGGGTGCTGGAGCCTATCCCAGCTGTCTTCGAGCAGTCGGCAGGGGACACCCTGAACCGGTTGGCAGTTTAGTTTTGACTACCGTAAAAATCCATTCCTTGTCAGCCTTAATAACCATACATAAATCAACAATGCCAGATTTTGAGCGTAATATGTAAATAACCATGTTGAATAATGACAGGAAGTGTTTTGGCGGATATGAGCCAAGCCGAGGTCGCAGAAGTAAAGCTGCAGCCATTTAGAGAAAATAACACGAGGGAATGAGAAAGGCGACAAGAGAGAAGTAACCATCAAGAGCCTTTGATTCCCCCCATAAAAGCTTCCTGATAGGAATGCCCATGAAATTAGCTTGCTGAAATAAAGCAATTCCAATCTATTCAATCCACTCTAAAAACTTTCAAACAGCTACCATACCTCCAAGCTCATAAGATTCTCTGCAGGGCGTAAAATAGCTTTTCTTCTTCTCAGGCCACACTCCCCCTCTCTCCATCTTACCCTTTTACACAGTGCTCAATTGAAAAATGAGAGAAGGTGGCGGTTACGCTTTATAATTTGTGTTTGCCTCTCTTGCAATATTAAAGCTTGTAAGCTTTGGGTGAATATGTGTCCTCTGATGGTTGTTCCTCTGTGTGTGCCCTGTGATTGGCTGGCAACCGGTTCAGGGTGTCCCCCACCTACTGCCCGTAGATGGCTGGGATAGCCTCCAGCACCCCCCGCGAATCTTGTGAGGATAACCGGATCGGAAAATGGATGCATGGGTGGACTAATGTGATGAAAGTGGCGCTGATGATGATTAGATCATAGTTTTTGAGGATGTTTTTCTTTTTAAACCCCAGAGAAGGGAATGCTTTAAAAAATAATCTATATTAACAGATATTATAAAGCTTATACACAATAAAACACAATAGCATCGACGTGGGCTGACGGTAGAGTTAGGGGGAAAAAATAATAATAATCTTGCTCTGTGTGCTTTCCACCGTTCAAGTAACATTTGCACAACTTAGCCAAATGGAGATAACTTGCCCGCCGCTCTGGGCCCACCACAGCGGCGGTTTCTGCATGGTGAGAATTTGCAAATAACACAGACCTCGATGTGTGCCACTGAGTCGTTTCTTGCCCTTCTTCACTTTTGATAATGTAGGCTTTAAAAAAAAAGTGCTCAAAGTAATGTGTAAGTCTAATTTTCTTCCCCCTTACTCAGTGTCCTTCAACTGACAAAAGCTACAATAAAAAATACAAGAAATTTTAAGGCAAGGCAACTTTACTTATATGGCACATTAAATATATAGGGCAACTCAAGAGACAGAAGACGAGCTGCCAAAAGCTATGTCAGCAGCAACCGTCCGGACTATGCATTCCTGGCTGTTTGAGTTCAGTGCAAGTCATCAAAGTAAACTCAGGTAACTACAAAAAATGTTAATAGTTAATTATGATCTATACATTGTACATACAAAGAATCCTCAAAACATTTGAAAATTATTATATGTTTTACATTTTTGTAGTGGGCAGATCAGTTTGACTTGGTCGTTTTATCAGTAGCTCGCATGTTGAAAAAGTGTGAGCACCCCAAGGTTTATGTGGGCCATACAATTAAGTGGCAACCAGAAGGTTGTACCCCAGCTCTCACCCAGTTAGCTGAGATTGACTCCAGCTCCAGTTGATAGATAGAGCAAGTCATAGTGGGATGCTTGACCTCTGCAAGAAGAGGCCCGAAGAAGTAGAAATAGCTGCCCCACTTGTGGACGCACTTGCTGTTGCTAGCCAACAGCGCACCGGGGTACCTAACCTACATAGCTGCATTATCTTCCTACACACTCGCGAGCATGGTCACAAGAACAAGTAGAGGGTGGCATTGAGGGGGGGGGGGTGGAGGTTCTCAAATCAGGCCGCACATGCTGCAAGCCACTGCTGAGTAGAGTCACCTGCGCTTACTAGCCTACCTTGCTAGCGGGCAGCCAGCTGCTCCTCTAATTAAGAGTCCATCCTCTCAAGGAGGGGAGGGGCTGAGCATATGGAGGCCTCCACAGACAATCTTGGTACTGGCCTTAGAATAAATCACAAAGATGTAGTGTACGCTTGGGCGCGGGACACACTTCCTCAATTTGGACATTGTGTTAAAGGAAAGTAAGGTCACTGTAGACCTGGGCAGGTTTGGGAGGAGTGAATGCATGCTACTTAATGCAAATGGGCTTCACGACAGAGAACCTACGCTATCATAGCAGTGCAGTAGAGTTATAATTATTGTTCGAGTCATAAGCATTTGTAGGAAAACACTTCTGGGCGGGAAAGATAAAACCATCAGATGTGAAACAGTGAGTAATGGGGGTAACTGAGTATACCCTCTTGTGCCGACAATGTATTCATTTTCGAGCTGCCAACTTTTATGGATTGTCCATATTTTGTCACGGAAATCACTGAACGCTAGCTCATTACGCCCACTGATTGTCCCGGATTATGAAAATAATCATGAGTCGCATTGCTCAAATAGGGTGAAAAATCAACTCGACTATTTATGTAGGTCATAGTCGCAATGACCTTCAAATGGCCACTTCAAATTAAAATGGTAGACTTCCTTTGTAATTTTGGTCATGGCTTCATGAAACTTTTTTTGAGAACTCATAAACACGCCTCACAAATTTCACTTTGCCAAGTGAAACTGACATTGGGAGCAAAATGAACATAATAATAATAATAATAATAATAATAATAATAAAACAGGTAATAATAATTTAAAAAAGGAGAAGAAATTTTGAGGTGCAAAACATACATTTACTGGGAGTCACACCTACCAGGTGGAAATTATTATGAGGGTGAAAATTGTGTTTTTCTTTTTTTTCTGTCCTATTTTATTTCACAGTTTACTTATTTTAGAAATGGTGCAATTCCGGGAAAAATCTGTTTGGTCTCAAATTGTGGCAGTGCTAAGGATTATTCTATATCTGCTGAAAATATGTAATTGCCACTTATAAACGTCTATAAAAATCATTTCTGCTCTCACAGTTGGAATCTAGCCAAGACGATGAATCGTTCTCAAAGCACTCTTGGCGTGCATTAAGATGTGAGCATTGATGAAATTAATTAAAAATTGATCAGAAGTGTCGCGAAACCCTCAAGGAACTCAATAATTCAAGATCTAGAAGACGGTTTCATAAACTTTTTTAGCATCAGACCCGAGGACCCAATATGGGGAATTATTGTGCAATTCATATCATAATAATTATAATAATAATAATTAATAGTAGCAAAAATAACAATAATAATAATACATATTGATATAAATATTTTTGTAAACAAATAGTTGCACCTCTGCAGTGTCTGCCCACCTATGAAGTGTGAATTTAAAGAACCAATTAAATCTTTTGTTTGCTGCCTATTTTCGCAACTGTGTTCGTCTGTGATCAAGCCACTGTGATGTCACAATTTGGATAATTTACATAACCCCAACCTCACAAAGATTATCTCCGCCCATGACTTGATATATGCATATGTATAGCCACCATATTTCTGAGCGGTGGCCAGACGACAGTCTGCTTAAATCCTTGATGCTTCCCAACTATTGACTGATGAATGTCCGAGGGTTTCTAATAAAGCACCACGCAACTATTTTAAAGTGCCCCCAAAACAACATGATCCATTCATAATGTCACCTACAAATCATAATATGCCTTAACATCAATTTGCATACTCTACACAACAAAACCCCCTGATAATATCTCCTCAAAGTGAACAAAACATTAAGAAATGAAGCTTTAACAAACAAGTAGCTCCTGCTAAATGGATTTTGTGTTAATGGCATTGCCGTGCTGATAATTGAATTCCTCCATGAGGCATGACAACACACATAATACAATAATGAGTGAATACTACTGTCTGTGGCATAAATGCAACTTTTCACTCAAGTTACTTTGACATTTGTCAACACATTATTGACTTGGCCCTCCGCCCACTAATGGCTGTGGCACAAAACGCACACACACTCAATTGAGGGGGAACATGCACACACACACACACACACACAAACACACACGATGACAAACAGACAACAAGGTACTCGCCATGTTACACACAAAGCCTCTTTTTTTTTTTTTTGCTCACTTAAGCTGACAGAATCAACAAGCATTCAATAGGGTAAGGCCATCGCTGACTGTATTATTGGAAAAGCATTAGTGGGAATAGGTGTGCGGTGCCAGAGGGATGTAATAAAAGCCCGAAGCGGGGAGAAAGAAAATAACTGATTAATATGTATAAATGGCATAAGTCGAAAATGATGGAAATTCAGTGCTGGAAATACATAAATACAAACAAGTTTGTGTGTGTGTGTGTGTGTGTGTGTGTGTGTGTGTGTGTGTGTGTGTGTGTGTGTGTGTGTGTGTGTGTTAAGAAAGATTTTGTGCCATCTACAACCAACACTGACATCTCGAAATTATACAGTGGATGATATAATTATTTGATGCCCTGCTGAATTCCTTGGGTGGGAACTCAAACCTACAGCCCCTTCGATGGGTTATCTATTCAGTTGAAGTCTGAAGACAAACTTGGCCACTCCTTGACCGTAGTCTGCTCCTTCTTGAGCCAGTCCTTTGTTTACTTGACAATATTTGGTTGGAAGAGCCATTCATGATCCATCTTGATCGTTTTTTGTTTTTTGTTTTCGGCTGACGTTTTACAGTACATGGCTCTGTTCAATGGACCAACAGTTTGTGGTGAAATGCACTTTGTTTCCGACTGCAAATTCACAGTTCCCAAAACACGATGGGCCTCATTCACGAAAAATTTGTCGAAACGTTCTTACTCTGTGCACAAGTTGATACGCAAAATCCGAGTCGGATACACGACGCATGCATAGCAAACCATTTTCTTAACACCACTGCCAAAATTCATGAATCAGAATACATTCTAAATGACGGCTTGTGCCCATGAAGCTCAAATTTGCATAAATGACACCCCTATTTCCCTATAAAAGGAATCCGTTTTGGCGGACCTAAGTGTGTCATGTCGACTATGAGTGTGAGAAACGCAAAAAATAAATAAAAACAGTCGGCAAACAAGTTGAGGCACCTCCTACTCGAACAGAATATAGACATGTGCGATAAAACCAGAGTGTGCTGTGGCAGGTATTAGAATGTGTGTGTACACATCGCGAGAAACTATACTGCAGTTCATGTCATGAATGATGAAACACCACTGGGGAAAAAGCCGCTGATGATCAACTCAAGTCGTGCGGTGAGTCAGCATTGCTCATGGCGCGTTTCTTCGTCACACATCTGGAACTAAATTATTTGGCCGTCAAAATCCCTTTCTTAGTCTTGTTGTTTTAGAGTTTGGGGGTGTCACAAAAGCAACAAATATTAGTTTCAAAGAAACTATTCTCCGTTGACATGTTTCTTCTGACAAAAAGCTTGTTTTCTCTTTTTGTTCAAAAACCTGCATTTTGCTGATTACTAAGGAATGGAAAAGGCTAGAAAAACTGGCTGCTTACAGTCTCATAACATCATATTCTGTGCGTGCTGAAAGGTCAGGTGACATGTATGAAATGGTTGTGAATATGGGGGAATCTCTGATTCGAAAGTTGCTGGCGGTTAATGACTGCAGAGTTATAAAGCCATCAGCCCATGAGCTACGGGCTAAGCACGCCGGCGGGTATGTGAACCATCTGTAATGTCTACATTGAGAAGTGCATGTTGTTCAAGGGTAACTGCATGCACAATTAATCCACTTTAACATTCTCTTAAAACCAGAAGCTTAAATGACCAGCACATAATTGCAAAATCAATCAGTTCAGGTTCCCCATTTAAAATGACAGTCTATGTGTGCCGGTTAAGAAGTGTGTGTGTTTTTTTTTTAAATAGTTCTGAAGAAGGAACAAGAAGACAATGTCAGCCTACTCTAAATTCCGTAAGTCAGAAAACACACACACGGGGCCATCTGTCATCTCCATCTGTAGCACCTGAAGCTCAACACTCATTCCATGTGCATGGATTGGACAACAGTAACTGGTAGAGCCGAGTCAACACAGGTCGGTTGATTATGGTACCTCATGTCACACTTTACAGGATGTAAACATAGAAGGGCAAAAGAAAGGTCAAATGTAGAAATGCCGATGGACATCGCCTGCCGGACAGCTTCGGGCTTTTCTCATGAATTCCAATATGCGCGCCGATGAACTGTTGTTTCAGTGTCACGATAGGATGAGGTGATGTTCATGATATTACCGTTGTGTGCTTGTAACTTGTACGAAAAACGGCCAAAAGTTGTAAGTCGTAGTCATAAAGGTTTCATTCGGGCGACAGTTTGCGCCGGAGACCAAATGCCCTTTGTAGACATAAAGTAAAATTTGGTGCACATAGCAAAATCAGCGCCGTGTCCTATTTTCAAAGCAACTGCCGCGGTCGGTAATGTATTTCCCGCACATGTTGCTGGTGCAACCGTATCAGAAAAGGAAAGTGACCCAAACACATCGGCCTGATTTCCAGCACAGGGAGACATTCATTACATCGACTGTGCCCCCATAATGTCAGCTGGTGGTGAAACCAAGGAGGCCATGTCAAAGGGCAGGTAAAATACATCGCATGGTAGCCTCCCTGATGAGCATTGTGTAAATTGAAGAGCAAGAGTTGGGTAGCGGGGCAATCCAATGAATGTCACAGCATTTTCAGGACAGGGTACATGATGGATTCGAGCTTAAAAACATGCTCTTAAGGAGATGGGAAGGAATGTAAAGCAAGGGAAGAGAGCAAGGATAAAATAAGTTCTGGGGGAGATTTTTCGTGGAGTGCTTTGCTTACCTCTGGCCCCGTTTGCTCCGTCTGCGTGGCGCGGTCGCTCGCGTGGCCGTCTTTCATCTTCAGGGCGGCTCTGGCGCTGTCCTGTATGAACAACAAACACACACAATCAGCCATATCCCCGAAGTGGGGGGGGGGGGGGGGCATCAAATGGAGGGAATTAGAACAAGTACGCGACCTTAGCAAACTTCAACATTTCCTTTCTTCTTTATATAGAAAAGTCATAAGAAAGTTCACTTGAATGTCCTTCTTGGGGATAATAACGATTTACAGATTGCTCACAATTTCCGCTTTTACCCTGACCACACAAACTTGCAGGCAGCCATTTTATGTGTTTGGCAATGTTTTTAGAAGGTTGCACGTTCCTTGGAATTTGGCACTATTTACGCTGGGAGCTTTTTCTTTTACAAACACGGTAGCAAATCATTGTGACATGCCCAGGCCCAGCACTCGTCAATGCTTTTGGAGAACAGAGGCTTTGCATGGAATATGATTGAGGACGTGGGACGGACTATGATGGCCTTAATTGCGACAATCAAGTAAATTAGGAATGCTGGTATGTGTTAAGATTGTGTTCCTTAAAATAGATTCTATTCAAATGAAGTCATTTAAAAGCAATATTTTCCCTCAAATATACAGTATATTTCATATATATATATATATATATATATATATATATATATATATATATATATATATATATATTTTTTTTTTTTTAACCTTGATACTGTATCCATATATATCCATCCGGTCAAGCGGCAGCGTACACAACGGACTGCTCCCCACTTAATCACACACCACCTACTAACAAGACAACCATTCACATTCACAAGTATATCATTCATTCATGGCAGGTCAGCAGGGCTCAGTCCCGATCCCCTGTGAATTGGGGGGATTATCGTACAGGAAATTGTCCTACATTCAATCCCAACACATTTGCGCACAAAGTTAATGAGTTTTAAAAATGTCTCACTACCGACATTAAAAGCAAGCCCTTTATTTCTACAGTGTTACGTCGTGGGCTGAAGTGAAGTCCTTTCAGCAAAATGCATCAACGCGGAAGAGCGGAAAAGCTGTTAAAAGTGACAGCCAGTGATGGCCAGCCTGTCAGCAGGTCCTTGTAGGAGATAATTAATAGGTTTCCACTGGCAGATTTACAGAGGTAGGCGGGTGGAGCTATGGCTACGAATTGCCCCTTTCCTTCAAAGGGCCGCACTTCAACTTGGTATCGGCAGGAAAGGTTTCCCCTCTCTCAAGCTCTCTCTCCCCCCAACATACAAGACACACACCAGCTCCCTTGAAACGCCCGTTTCTGTCAAGTGAACAAAATGAAATGCAGCCCTGACATGGGATCTGACATACGTTGGGTATCCTTTATCTATCTTTTGAAGGAAAACACAGCAAGTGAAAAGAGATGAGAGCCAGAGATATTAAAAGAAACGCGACATATGTTGATGTAGGAATCAGGTTAACACACGGTATGTGAAAAGACGCAAAAAATCCAATTTGCTGCTCTTCACAATGTGTATTGAATAAATAAAAATGTTGACAGTATAAAACAGGGAACCCGTTGCTGATTTGTTTTATTGTTACATTTTTCTTGTTTAATAAAACCATTGCTTCGGGCCCCTGGAATTAACCTGTAAAAAACAACTCATAATAATCACAAAGTTGCTTTTCAGATGAAGTCATAGATTCGCAAAACTGCTCTTCATAGAAAAAAAAAAGTCATTTCGAGTCTAAAAGGTTTGAGATTATTTGCGACACAAGGCAATTAAATGGCGCACGGCATCTCTTCGAGGGATTGCAGTAACCGAGTCCATCGTGTTCTTTGCTACCTGTAATTATAATTTGGTGAGTTATTAAAGTATTAGCATGCTCACTGGACAACCTGTAACCAAAGTAAAAGCTCCTTGTCAGAACAGGTAAGAGATGCACATTTAAGCCTCAGTGTTGAGTACAGCTCGATGAGAAAGAGGAGTCGAGAAGGCGTGATAATTCAAAAGACTGAAAGACAGGAAGGCTGACAAGATTGAGATGTGAGTGCCAGACAGCAAATCCGACACAGATGCCAAATGAGACTCAAGTCATTGGATGGTGACTGGCATCTCTCATTATGCGCCGACGTAGGACGCCGGCACATTATCCTGCTGAGGCCTGGCGTCGTGTCTGCATTGTGCCGCTTCGATAGAGCAGGTGACACATGACGGACAAACGATGACAACAATATTGTGGCAAACAACACTTAAAAGGGACATACCGTGGAAATTAATTAATTTAATGACGTGCATAAACTGAGTTGGGTCTCTGGAGTGCTTGCCCACCCATCAAGTGTGAAATTAAACAACCAACTCAATCTTTTTATGTGCCTGTTTCTGAATGTGTCTGTGAGCGAGTTTGCACTTGCGTCCCAGAGTTTTAGATTCCAATTAGAATGAATCCGAATGACCAAACCGAGTTAAAATGCTCCAAATCCACACCTCAATCAGAATAAGAAAGCCGAACCCCAATGGAATTTTATTCGGCGATATATTCCTTTTGCCAATCCGAGCCAATCTATCTTAATACATTCACGAAAATTCTATACTTCTAAATAATTGAACTTTAGAATTGATTAAATGAAAGGAAAAGGGCTCCATACTCACCATGAAAACTATCAAGGTTGTACTCATCATATAATAAGGCTTCTTCATCACACACTCTGTATCATGGCAAGCCTTCAAACCATTCCCGTGTTCATCAATTATTTCACCTTTGTTTTTCAGGCTTTTGAATCACTGTCCCCGCCACTTTGACAGGTTATGAGTAGAAGAGAAAACTATTTTAGTCATTAACAGAAAATACAACTTTGACATATTTTTCTTTTAAAGGGGGCTAAAAAAAAAAATCCCGAGATCCAAGCTTCAAAGCCAATTATTCCTTGATGCATATGCATTAAAACAGAGTCAAAACATTCTCGTTGCTTTAATAATTTAGTTCAAAAGTCGATGAAAGTGTGCCCATGGTAGATTTATAAGAGCGTATTTTAAATGTTTCAATGTCTGACGCCATTCATCCCTGAAAAATCTTAATAGCTGAAGCTACACATGACATTGTATTTAATTAACTGCAGATGGAAGGGAGGTCTCCATTTGCTTGTATTATGTGCTATTAGGTAGAAATAAAGCAAAACAGCAAGAAACAAAGCATTAATGTGGATCCACCCCAAGAACAAAAACATTGGCACACAATGTGTTACGATTGCATGGTGGTCCACGGAAATTAAAGACTTTTAAGTTACGTTCGATTAGGGATGGACGATTAATTGAAATGTAATCATGATTTGGATTTTGGCTTCTCTTGATCTTTAAAACGTTAGTGTAGCGTATGTGATGCTCCTTTAAGCTTTTCAATGACACCCCAGTTGGCGTTTACTGTGAAAGTAAACACACAACCATAAGAATTAAACACATCGTGGATTTAAACACCAGACATGCCTCATTTTTAAAGCATCGCTAGCCACTAATGCTTAAAGTCTTGTAAGAATCCATTGAAATACTAGCGGAAAATTAGCATCGACTTTGGCAGGGTTATTCGTTCAAATAACGAATTTTCACACACAAACGCCATGGAAATGCTTACACAGAGGTAAGATAACGCTACTCAAAGGGACAAATTCTTCCAAATCTTTGAAAAATGTGTTATATTAATAGAGTTCAATAGCAATTTTCTTCTGTTCTCGTTTTAAGTGTGTATTTCATCCATGCCTGGCACCACACTGCCCTTAAGAGGCCAAGAGATGCAGGAACAGCCCGTATTTGTTACCGTTTCTTTCAATTGCTATTATTTTAGTATATTCTTATTTTACTTTCTTACTAATTCATTTTCTCATTGTCCTTTCAAGAAATGTTTCAAGTTTAGATTTCAAGGATTTAAGGTATTTTTCTGACCTCAAAGATAGAAACATCCAAGGACTTTTTACACTTACTAGCTGCTGCCCCCCCCCCCCCCCGAGTGGAAAAAGGAGCCATCTTTTACAAGCGAGGTATTTGTTTGTCAAAAGTAAATCATGCATTCAGCAACCAAATGGGGTTGGGGTCCATTAGAAAGCTGGCCACTGTTTGACAAGTTTAAAATGAATGTCAATTATACATTATGAAGCTGCTTGGTCATTTGGACCGATTTGGTTGAGAGCGGTCTCCCCCATAATCATCTAAATGAAAAGTGAGGGAACGCTGTTCCATTTCCATAAAAGATTATGAATTCATACTGGTCACATCGGTGGCGTGTGCACAGATTCATACCAGTTCACTTTGAAGCCGGAGAATCAGCTCGTCTTTTTCCTTCAGTTGCTGCAGCAACGCCTCCTCTCTGCTCCAGTCCTGGACACAAAAAACAAGACACAGTGTTGCGCATTACTTTATGATGCTGAACACTGCAGGCATCAGTCTTATGAAGCTGAACATTTTCATCTTCTTTTTTATTTTTTTTTAAAGAAGAATTCTACAAAGTTTCATGTTCCTCTATTAGGGTACAAATTGACACAGATACTGACAAAGATTTAATTCGTGGATTCGTATGAGTAATATAGTAAAGTAGGTGGCAGATTGACAATCAACATTTTTCTAATATAGAGCTTGTATCCCAAATGATGGAGTGGTTGGTGGAGGTTTGCTGCCGTTATCTAGCCCTTGGTAAAATAATAAAGGTTGCTGAGATCTCAAATTTTAGCTCGCAAGCAGAAAAGTTACCTGATTGATGACACGTCATTCGGAAAACTGAGGAGTAATATTGTATAGGTATTAAAAGTACAAAGTAACACTGAAGCGTAAATACTGTCAGTGCCGCACGATGTCCAGAATCTTCACATTTTCAGCTTGATGAGTTAATGCTTGAATGTACCGTATGCAGATTGGATATCAAAACGTGAACGCCAACCGGAGTAGACAACTGCTTGTTTGTTTTTCACTGCACTGATCTCTTAATTTAGGGCAAAACTTTCTCACAGAAAACATGTTAAAAGAAGCTCTTTTCGTAATTGAATCCTTGCAGCCTTTCTGAGCTCATTTGATGGAATTATTACATGTGGAATTTAGACAGACACACACACACACATATATACTGTGTGTATATATATATATAATGTATATATTTTTTTAAATTATAATTTTTGTCAAAGGATGTCCGGCAACACGCCGTGTTATTGGAAGCTTTAAGATGATGAGGACATCTGAGTGTTTCATTCAAATTCAATCATTCGAAGAAGACGGACTCACAGGTCCGGTTGCGAGAAATGCTACTCTGGGCGAGATCAAGACAAAGTACCGGTAATTGATAAAAGGAGTGGAAAAAAAAAAGTTAGAAAGACAAGTTTGAGGAAAGTAGACAGGTGGTCAGGTAGTCATTACTTCTTCAAAAGAGAAAAATGGACAGGAAAATGTGAGTAAAAACATACGGGAAAGGGGACAAGATGAGATAAAGGATGGATGGAGGGTGAGAGAAGACAGAGAGGGCCTGAGGCTGACCATGATGGTATCGAAGAGATCCTATCCTTGGGGAGTCATCTAATCTGAACAGACAGCCAGGAAAGTCAAGGCTGTAACTTTAACAGTACCCCGCTAATCAGCCTCAAAGAGCATGAAACCGGTGTTCTGCCACCTCCCAATCCACATAACCATTCTGTTCTCAGACAATTTGAAGATGCATGTTTTCTTTGGCACTAAATGAACAATTAATTGATAAAAAAAAAGTTTTGATCCGGCTTTGAACTTATGGAGCAATTAGTTATTAATTTTGTGTCGTGTCAATCTTTCCCTGTCAAGTTCCATAAACAAGCAAAAACGTACATGCAAAATGTGTCGTGTATATGACAACTTTGGCTTTGAAAGAGCCCTAAAAATGTGCAAAATGACCCAAAATGTCTACTTCACATCAAAATGGCTGAACCTCTGTATTGTTATGGTCACTTTATGGTCTATATAAATAAAGCCGCATTGTATTGTATTGTATTGTATTCCCTTTGCGTAGCTCCATCTAGTGGATGCATAATGCAAACGCAGCCACTATTGTCGCGTCTATTCTATGTGCCTTGTAATGCAGTGTGCCCTATCTATGAAAGCTGTTTTAAAATAGGCCATTCGTTGAAGGTGTGCTTTATAAGCTGAAGCACCTTATCGTGCAGAGCATACGGTACTGTTCTGGAAAGAAAATTCAAATCAAAGTGTTTGAGCCCCCTGGGTGTATACCAAACTCTACTCTAAAGCTGTGTCCAAATTCATCGGCCGGGTCCTCGAAGGCTCCTCCTCATGTAGACTGCGTAGACCGCATAAATCGTGTTGAATTTGAATAGGGCAAGCAACGCTCATTTGACTGTCATCCGTACCGCCGTAAGAAGGCTGAAATGTACTTGGCTGGTAGAAGAGATGAAATATCGCAGTGCAGAAGAAGAGCGACGTAGAGCGGTGTAAGAGAATAGCAGAGCAACGTTAGGCGACGAAAGTGTGCTTCAAACAGCTTTCGCTCAAGGCTCGTCTCCTTGGAAACAAAGGCTAGATTCCAATGACGCGTGAATTTGGACACTACCGTGCGGTCGAGGTGCGCCGGAAGTTATGTCATGTGGCCTTTAGTCTTTCGGGATGCAGCCCACGAATTTGAACACAGCCTAAGAGTGCCAGTGTTAGGAGAGGCAGTGTGGGTGGGCTCCCTTTCTTTGAATTTGCTAAAGACCACTCTGCTTGAACAACAGCTACACACGTCCTTTCGGATGTTCTGCCACTCTGGGTGGCTCTAGCATTCCCAATGTGTGCTGCTCTGAATAACCAAACAGCACATTCCAACTATGCTCTAAGTTTCTAAACAGTCTGAATTGCAGCGCTTGTAGCGCTTTTGGGCTTGAGATTTTTTTTTTCTTTCTTTCTTTCTTTTTTTTTTTTTTACTTTTTGCCTACCAAATGGCATGTTTTTAAGTGATAGAAAGGGAAGGTGGTGATTCAATATTTGGGAGTCATACCCACAACAGCTAGCAAAACACTTCACAAGGATCAGCATGTCTGAAAAAAATAGTGAGCTTTTGCCAAAGGGGAAGCCTTCAATTCTGTTTTTTTTTTAGTTTATTTATTTTTTGAGGGGAGATCCCGAGTACTGTTTCAGAACCATTTTCCGAAACTGTAGACCATGAAACAATAACTAAAGTTGGTAGAAAGAAGCATCAACATGCTTTTTACTGACCCTTCGGGTGGTATCAAGGACAATTTTTCAGTGCTCCATTGAATGGTAAAAGTGGAGCATGAGAATATATTTCTAAAATAATGTGATTGGAACGGCCTCAGCTGGGGGCTGAGGGGGCGGGGGAATCCGATCAGAATCAACCGAGTGCAGCCGCTTAATGTGATTTTGTGCCGCGGTTGAAGGCACTCCATGCTCACAATCAGCAGCCTGCTGAAGAGGCCGTGGAGATGAATTACATTCCCCAGGTTAGCAGAAATGATTCTATTTGTTCACATTCTTTTGGAGGTACATGGTGGCAGTCAGAATCCGACTATTAATGTATTCCAGAAATGTTTCCTTTGATATGTTAAGTCACTTATCTATTTCTCGAAACTTTATGGATGAATGTATTACAACTTGATCCTCCTTAAACAACTTATCTGCCTTTTATGGCTAATGACCCGTTACAATTTTTTATGGACATCATGAAAGTCAAACCAAATATATTCATTGCAATATGTTCTATGTGCCCCTGTTAGTCTAAGCACGCTATTACAATTAATACTGCAATTGTGGAATATGAATTAAGCAGCAAAAAAGGGGCTTTTTTTAAAGAGGCTCTCTGAGCTGAAGTCTTAAATGAGGTCATGCATAATAATGGTTGAAACGTTTTTTAAGCCATATTTTGTTCATAAAATAGTATCTGTCGCTCTTGAGGTGTTTGACTCTGGATTATAGCTGACAAATTCAAATAAAGATACAGATTGTCTGAAATTTTGAATTAAATTTGATTACAAAGTGAAAATGTGTCTCATAATGCAGAGCTACTGAATTGTGTTTGTGCTTTCTATTAAAAAAAAAATCTCTTCGGGTGACTCACTCTCCAGTCTTCATCTTTTGAGTCTAAAATTGAAGAAGTTGTAATGAATAATTGAGATGCAAAAGGCTTTTTCACATTTTATTATGATGGCTTTTCATTCCCCTCAGCAGCTCATATCAGGCATGTAACAAAAAATATGGGGGTGGGGGGTGAGAAGCAAAACTATTAAAGTCTTGTCTCACACAGTCCTCACTACGTGACTGGAATAAAATCTATAAATGTTCCATACCAACTAACCTAGAGCGAGAGGCAGGGTACACTAGATTGACAGCCATCCAAACGCAGGATCCATACAGACAAACAACCTTTTACGATTATGAACAATTCTTCAATTCATGTTTTTGTGCGCCTGCGTGCATGTGTGTGCGTGTTTGTCAAGGATGACGATGGAACTTCATCATCATTTTTTAATTTGAAACAGCTCTGTTGTCGACTTAGCTGCCGATATTTATCCATGTTCTCAACACCACACTGCTTCCGCACACCACCTCGCAACACACTCACGCACACACTGTGTGGACCAAAATCTGATCAAAGCCACTCCTGCCATCTAGTGCTGATTTATCATACTGAAATCTTTCCCACAGTTTTCATACTGACTGAGGTGTGCTTCGCAAGCCCTTTATTATTTCTCTTTTTTTTTTTTTTTTTTTTTAAAGTTGCGATGGGCTCTTTCGTGTTTCATAATCGCTGTATTTTATGTAATATATGATACTTCCCCATGATGGCCAACGCACACCAAAAGGAGCACTTATTAATGTATGAATACATGCAAAATCTGCTATTTTTCTTATTAACAAACATGTTCCAAAAATGTGTTAGATTTTGATGTGCCGTCATAGAGTCGGGGCAATCCCATCCATCCATTGGGAAAACGGTGAGCGAATGAAACTTTGAGTAAACTCAACCGTATGCATATGCACACATGCCATTATGACACAGGTTTACCATAGGGAGTGCATCCTTGGTGAGTGTTACATTCTATTATACATTATTAATTTCTCATTCTGAAACGGTGATGGATGCCTCGCTATAAAAATTGTTCCCTCTTTGCCTTGAAACGAGAGGTGAATGTACACAAATGTCATTTAAATTGCCTGCGCTGTCCTAGAACGCTCCTCTGAATACACATAATGAGAAGCCGCTCTTTAACGCACTCAAACGCAGGAACTAGGGCAAAAAATAATAATAATAATAGAGCGCCGTGTGACACTACGGCCTCTCAGGTGGCTCGCTGAGATTATTTTTACTCCAAGAGAAACATTTACTAGAGTGCCGGACAAATTCTCCTCTTCTCCCTCCTCCACTGATCGATGCCTCTCTGTTGCGATTCACCTTAAATTCCAATTTAACAAAACACTCTTTTACTTTCTGCCGTGTCCGCCATCCTTTCGGATTGGACAATAATGTATCATCATCTCCAGAAATATATAAGAACTTTCATAGTCCTTTCTATTGTTGAGATGAACTGGTGAGCGGGGCGAACTCAGCAAATTGTTGTACGTGAAGCTCGGAAGCACATACCTTGGGTCAAAAGTTTTCAACATGTCGATAAATCATTGCTTTTGCAACACAAAAAGTCCTCCCTCCCTGACACAGATTTGTTGGCGATTTCTACAACAAATTATTGTTGAAAATTACACAAGATAAATGGCTATTGTTGTATATGGGCATAGAAAATATATATGAGGAAAATGTCCTTATTAAAAGTTATCTTTAAGGCCAGGGACATTACGAGGCCAAAGGGAAACTTGGGAAACTTGGCTCGGGCAAAATACACATGGGGGACTAATTTTATTAAAATATCTGACGATACTACAGTATGTGTTGTCTTGTTTATGGCCCGTATTAAAGTTCAATGTCATACTTCAGTGCCAAAACACTTTGGGTAATTAGCCCTCACTGTGCATCTCCAACAGTCACTTTTTTTTTTTTAAATTAGCCTCCCGCCTTTCGTACTTGTCCTCCATGTGGGCTGTTTGCACGTGCACTTCTGTCTTCAAGCTGTGTCGCAGCCTAAATTTCTGCCACCGATCAGCGATGTGGGTCAATAAAGAGGGCGCACACGTGCAATTGTTCTGTGAAACTGTGAAACCAATTGCAGGGGCGAGTTGCTGTCCAGCTGATCCACGGCCAGCGCCATGACACACATTTGCTTTGTCAAAAACATGAAGCAACGATTCATGAAATGAACATTTGGGGGTTAAATGTTTTAGGGCCTTTAAGAAACGTTCATCTGAGATTTATTTCTTTATTTTATTTTTTATTTTTTTGCATGGCATTTTTTTTTTTTGGATGGCAGCCCAGATCAAAAGCTCTCCATTTATCGCCTGAGGGCAAATCATTTCTCTTTTTTTTTTAAATCACACATTTTCCCTGTTTTTGAAAGTAGAATATTATCCAAGTTCTATTTCATGAACCCAGCTCAAAATGTCGTGTGCCTATTTACACTGACATGGATATGCGCACGACTGAAATAGATGAACAGCAATGGGTTTACCTTCAATGGAAGAGACTTTTCACTGCAGGGGCTAATGGGCAGAGACTGAAGACTGCTGGCAGGACTCGTCTCTGTGCTCTGTAAAACAAGATGAACGGACCGAGGTGAACAATTTATACTTGAGTCTTACGTATGTTTTTGGAATGTGGCAGGAAATAGTACTACGTTGGAAAAAAAAGCCACATTGAGCACGGTGAGAACATGCAAACCCCACACAGGGAGTTGAGAGCAAAGTTTCGAGGCCCAAGCATCAGGACTGTGAAGCAGAGGTGCTAAACACTGCCCAGCAGGCTGCCCGCTTTGAAATACCAAAAGTACCTTGCCCAACCAAAGAGCCTCTGGAGAAGCAAAAATGTTTCGTAGCTAACATATCTATTCGAATCACTTTCCAACCAGCGACCTTTTTGTTTTAGATAACCGAGGAAAGGTGAAAAGTGTCACATTCAAGGCATATTTTGAACAATTTTCTCAAGCTTTACACTCTCAGGTACCCGTGAGGCACGTCAGCTCGAGGAAGAATGTAAACTTGGCGGTTTATTAGATATGCTGACCTTTTAAAAAGCAATAACTCCCAGGAATTATAGGTGCGATGCGGCCCTAAATGTGTCATTGGTGATCAATGTATGACCTCATGGAGGAGACAGGGGCACACTCCCTCCGTCTTATCTTTTCGGCCTTTCAAAATAAACACATTCTGTTTAAGGTCACTCGAGTCCCATGGGCTAGATAGCGCGACGATGCCGACAATTAGATGCGGTTCAAGTAAAAAGCCTTTCAGATTTAGCAACTGGGGGAGAAGTGGGGAGCGAAGAAGCTCAGGTGGACTGCCTGGGTGCTCAAAATTTAATGACTTGCTGTAGCCTGAGGCAACATGTCAAAAGATGATGAATAGTCATGAAAAGTAAAGCGGGTTTGCTTGTCTGGCGCACCCCTTGAATCACATCGGTATGTACAGGTATGCTAATCCAAGGATGAAATGCGCATTAAAGTACAAATAATAACACATTAGCCGTATCAAATGATCTTATTATTATATAAAGCCCAATCCCAATGAAGGTGGGACGTTGCCTTGCTTGTGAACAACAGAGCCTTTGGGGGGATGCTTCTTTTATGCCCAAACATGACACTCACCTGTTTCCACTTAACCCGGTCACTCGTGAAACGTTCCTAACAGGTGTTTGTTGAGAGTTGCCCTAGCTTTTTGGGAATGAGTTTCAGGCAACAAATTGAAAATGACAGGAAATTCTAAACCTATTTCTTGACACTGATTGACTTCCAAGTCGAGCTCATTTCAGAGCATCCCCCCCCCCCCCCATACTTCAGTAATGGCACTATCATAAAACATTTATCAGTAACAGTAACATTTTAACTGTCGCACAAATAAAAAAATATGCATAAAACTTAACCACAAAATCAATAAAACATTGCCGAGGCCAGACACGATGCATTGGATAACAATTTGTTGGCAAGCTTCTGTGTCAGACTTTATCCAATACGTGTTAAGCAGATGCGAGTAGCATTAGCATCTGCTTGCTAAAATCTAAAAACCTTTCTGCTTCACGTGGAGCAGGAGCCTATCCCAGTTGACTTTGGGCAAAAGGGACTAGTTGGCAGTCAATCACAGGGCACATAGTGGACATAGAGACAGACAATCCTTCACCCTCTCACCGTTGTTATGTGGGAACAGAAACGACGCTGCCCGCACAGAAATCAAGCAAATGAGCCACTAATTTGTCAGTGACACTTTACCAATGTAATTCATTATTACTTTTATCGCTCTGAGTACAGCGAGCGGACACTTCCCTACTCGATGTTTATTGTCACACTTTTCCTCTTTCCCATTACTGGTACCCTAGTTTAGTTTTAAGAGCCCCTGAAATGTGAGAGTGCGCTGGAACAAATAAGGAGTGTGGCTGTTGTGCTGGAATCTGCGACTGACAGTGACAAATGGGGATCCTTTGTATTAGGCACCAATGTAGAACACATGGATGACATTTTCAATGTGTTCTTTTGGCCACCTAACTCAATAAACCGCTGGTAGACAATAATAATATACATTGAGTTTCCGTAGGTGACTTAAAGTGCATGTTTCGCAAAATATACAGGTCGATCAGATGTATAAGAAAGTTTGAATATTACATCATATTAAAGTCATGCACTTTAAGAGGATGACAAGATTTCCCAAACTAGATAAAAGAAACCATCGGGAGCTCGCTCTGCCATGAATAGCTTGAAACCCCAAGTAATTGGCATTTGTTTATAATTGCCTCGAAATAGTTTAAACTTATGATCCCCAAACAATTTCGTACATTTTTAATCGCACTTTACAAAAAGAGCCCGGAAAATAAATGTCTGCCAGACATCTGAAAATATTTGCTGGTGAGAGGCTAAAACTTGGAGCATTTGGACAATTTTAAGTTGAACAAGATCTCTAACCGATTAATCGCTTGTCAAATACAATTGTATATCAATTTGATCATTGATAAGTTGTCAATTCCTCGATTAATTGTTGTACCTCGACTCAAAGCTATGGCCAAACATGTATTCCTTCTTTAGGATGTGTATCAGCTGAATACAGTCATGCAATTGTGCTGTCACAATCATGAACTCGTGAATTTTAAAAGCAGCGCCCTTGTGAGCATTTCAAGTCATGCGGAGGAATTGACCAGGATGTCAGTGTCTTTTTGTTTGTTTGTTTGTTTGTTTATTGAACATAAAACATATATACAGTAATAATTTGACAGAAAATAAGGTAGATAAAAAAAGTAAAAAGAAAGAAATCAATCTTCATTCAACACAGTTATTATGTTCAAGGGAGTAGGAAGAAGTAAAAAACTTATCTAGTCCTACCCCGTTATGTGATTGTATCTAATAAATCATTTTTATATCAATCAGAAAAGTAAGAAGAAAGAAGTCTCCATTAAGGCTCATACTTTACCCTTAACCGTGATATTTTTACAACTTTTGGTTTGTATCGGGATTATATACTTCCACACCCTGACACTCTTGTGTCAATTTTCTCTTAAATTCATAATGGATATTTATATACCTTTCTCTATTTATCAACTTAGTTCTGATTTATCATTATATTTAATGTTTTGAATTTATCATTTTAACTCTGATTGATGTAGGTTGTTTGTACTATTTTTTTGAATTTGTTTTTTAACTCAGCAAGCGATTTACTCATTTTCAGGTCCGTTTCGAGATTATTCCACAGATTAACACCTTTGATAGATACACTTCTTTGCTTGATGTTTGTTCTTGTTTTGAGTTTTTTGAATAAGTTGGTACCTCTTAAATCATAGCTGCTTTCTCGAATTTCGAAAAACTTCTGAATGTTTTGGCAGAGCAGGTTATTGTGTGCTTTGTACATTAATTGGGCGATTTTAAAGTCAACCAGGTCATAAAATTTCATCGTATTTAATTTGATAAATAGTGGATTTGTGGGTTCCGTATATTTTGATCTATTAATAATTCGAATTGCTTTTTTTTGTAGGTTGAGAATAGGGAGTGTGTTTGTTTTGCAGGCATTTCCCCATATTTCCACACAGTAGGTCATATATGGTAATAATAATGAAGTGTACAATGTGTACAAAGACATCTTTCACACAACCTAGTCAAATAAAGAAAGAAAGAAAGTAAGAAAAATACAACACAAATCAATCATAAATGCGACGGTTAAATGCGACATGCCTTCAACAAACTACTGGTAGCACAAACAAGGACAACGACAAGGGCAAACGTCTTCAAACACAAGTCAAGTCAGCCCCTAAGTGTCTTGAAATCCATTAAAAAAAAAAACACTGCTTTTTTCCCGACATTTCTTTGAGTAAGATCCTCTAATCTTTTTTAAGATCAGTTTCACTTGAACGGATATAGACATTCTTTTTATTTCTCTCCTTTGCTTTTAAAGGTCCTTGGTTTGAAAATGTGTAGAAATGTTGCCAATGAACGCTCTTTCAATACTTTTAAGGAGCGACTTTGAATGTCTGCAGCTGTACAGCGTTCTTTGAATCAAACTAAATCTGAACCACATTGTTTGCAATTATGGCAGAGCAGTTTTTGTAGTACGCTACCTCCCACTGTTTTTGTTTTGTGACTGATGCAACCTGTTTTGTGGTTTCAAAAAAAAACAAAAACAAATGGCACCGCTTAGGCTCAACACTGCTGGGTGCTCAGTGCGAAAAGGTCAAGCAAACAAAATGGAGTTGACACAGACATGCTGAGTCACATGGAAGCGCAATGGAAGCTCAAGTACTCGCGTAAGCATTTTTCTTCCCTTTGATCGGTCTGCAAATGCAACACTGTTTCTGTGTCTCAAAAAAAAAAACGATTTTAAATGTGTTTCCCCCCCTGCTCTCAAAACTGCACAGAAAATGATTGGTTCCAACGATCGTAAAAGTTCAACCTCACATGTGGCGTCACTGCACATGTTTTTTCACATTGGTGGAAATGCTGGATGTGTGGAATTACGTGTACGGTGTGCTGGACTGGTCACATTGAGTCCACCACACGCAAAGTGCATTAAGAACACACTGATTTCTTTACCTCTCCAAGTGTGGGGTTTCAAATGTGTTTGTTTCATGTAAATTTCCATCCATCAATCTATACATTTTCGATGGCGATTGTCCTCATTTGGAAGGTGGGTGATCTGAAGCCTATCCACGCTGACGGGGGTCCAACCTGGTTTGGTAGATGGCCAATGACAGGGTAGACAAGCAACCATTTACACTGATATTTAAAACAACGGAATTTGGCCCATGTAAACAGTTTTTGGAAGAGATTAGTAAATATATACCCTGGCATCAGAAAGGCTCTGTACTTTTGCTCTCCCTTTAGTTTCTCCTCATTATTACTTTTCATATCATGTCTCTTTCACAGAAGTCCTTGGAGTAAACATCGGCCGGACGCAAATTCGCAGATGGGTTCTTTGATCTTACTTTAAAGGTTATAATGGTTGTGATGTGCGGTGAGGCCACTGGTCAGCCTTTCATGCGGATTTTTCTGTGCGTTTGCGAGCGCGTTTATTAATGCTACATTCAGTTAAAGGTCACTCACGCATTCGGATGACACAGAGCTAATGGATGTGCTCAGAGCTCTTGGCGACAACCTGCACCGTGCCGCAGCACTTTGCGATGTAAATGTCCTTCATGGACAAAATACGCCTCAAAACCATCCTCTTGCGTGACGTGACGTATCTCCGTTAAGGCTCCATGGGATTTGTCTGTGGTAGCAAAAGGAACTTAGGAGTTCCAAGTATATGATAGACCTTTCCCAATGAAAGTTTGAGCCTGGAAGAAATGAATTCACTGATTTCCTATGGGGGGAAAATAACATTCATGAAAAAAATATCAATAATAACAACACCTACTGGAGGTAACCACGGAGATTTACTGTAAATGGTTTCGGAATGCTTCTCGTGCGAGAGACTCTGAGCCTCAATGGAAAATCTTGTGCGCCTATTGTGGCAAACGCAATTTGAAAGAGAAGGGAAACGGGCAGTTTCATGTCAGCGAGTGAGTGTGAGTAAACATCTTGCCCTTATTCGCATTACTGATTAAATTACAAAAGGTGATAAAGAGAGCGGGGTGGTGTATATGTAGGGTCCACTTCAGTGGTGATTTAATGGAGCTGAAATCAAGTTAATTAAAAAAAAAAGAAAAAAACACACACACAAACAGGGGATGAATGTGTCCAGATGTAATCACTACATATATCCTTAGCCCAAAGCCTTGCTCCTTGAAATAACTTCCTGGGTTTTACAGCCTGAGAAGACCCCTGTCGGTGAAGTGAAAGAAGACTAATCACCCTTTTTAGCTTGTGGTTGTAGGCAATTCATCCAAGAAGCCCTCCCAGTTAAAGCCTGTGTATGCATTTCAATATCAGTGAGTGAGTAAGTGTAGCCCACCTCCTGCAGGGTGCGCCTCAGCCTCAAAAGTAGGGTCTTGACAGCGGTGCAGTCCTGCTGCATCAGCCGCAGGGGGAGGGTCTCCACGCCAGGGGGCAAGGGCTCATCTTCCCTACCCAGAAGCAGAGCCGAGCTGCAGTCGGCAGGCAGGAGGCTCGTCGGACGCCGAGGCTCCCTGGAAGGAACAAAAACGGAAACGTGAATGTAAATATGCTCGGATTTGTCATATTGTCAGATTCTGTCAGATTTGTTTATGTGAGAAAGGAGAGATATTCACTAGCCTCTGTCTCTCTCTCTCTCTCTCGCTCTCACGCACGCACGCACACACACACGAGACCGTTTCAACTCCTCAGTAATAGTCACCTTTCACTGAGGATAAAGAATACTTCTATATTATCTGTCTCCATGTGTTGCCCCACCAGGGGTGTTCAAATATATCTTTCTTAAAGGATCATAACATGACACAGATGCTAGTCATAAGCCTGTCTAAGTCGCTTCCCATTCAACAAAACATATTAAATTATGTGTGTGTGTGTGGGGGGGGGGGGGGGGGGGGGTCTAAATACACTGCTTAATTCACATTGTTCATTGTTTGTTTTGACAACACACTTTCACATTTTGGGTATGGCTGTAAAACTGCGTGAGGCCTCTTTTTGGAAGAATTGTTTACTATCTGCCAAACTGCTGCTTGTTGTGAAGCGACGATCTTGCATCTCGAGTTTTTGCTCACAAGAGCAAATAAATAAATACATAAACAAATTCTTAAAAATCAGCTGAACAACAGCTCCGATCTCAAAAAACTGTGGCGTAACTTGTATCTCAAGGGACCACTTCACTTTGAATATAAAGCACAAAATTGGGTAAAACCAGAACTAAGTGGAGGACCATCGGTTCAACATCAGATATGACCGCAAAAGGCGAAAAATGGCAGCATTGACTTTATACAGAAGAGTGTCAAAAAGGGCAAGAAAACATGGCTTTTACAAGCTGTGTATAAAAGGCTTCTGACAACCAACTTGTATTTCTGCATTTTGGAGTGGAACATTGGTTTAACATGTCTGTAAATATGTCAGGAAAATGGGCAGGTCTACTCTACAGAGGAAAAGTGGATAGATGTCTGATACTACCTCCAGAGGTGCAAAATATTTACAGGCAGTGGGCTCTTGATATGCATGTCCTTTGTTGCGGGGGGGGGGTAGGAAGTCTACTGTGATGGAAAATGGGTTAAAAAGGATCTCCATTCCCACCCAATCCAACGAAACATAAAACTTGGACTTAAACAATTTCTCACATCCTACTGTCAATTTTTACTGTAGCTAATAGTTCACTTGGATCGCTGAAGTTGCTATCCACCTCGCCTTATGTCTATTCACGTTCATTTGCTCTTTATGTACTTGTATGTTACTGTTACGACTTAGATGTCGTTTTGAAAAGCGATGTCAGTAATATAATAAATACATAGTCATAGCCCAGTAAGACAGAGCAAAATGGAAAAAGGCAAAAATGTCAACCAAGTGCAATACCGAGTTCGATAACCGTCATATAGATGAAACTATCCAATCTTGATCCTATCCCAAGGACAAACATGTTGGATATTGGCACAGAGGAAATGTTTCAAATGTCTGGTCGACATAAAAGCTTGATGAGTCCACATGCTCAAGGTCTGTGTGCATCGATGCCCACAATGACAAGACGCAGTTGCTTTTACAATTGTAAAACATTGTTTCTTGCTTTTGACATTGAAACCTTCCCCAGCGTGCCCCCCCCCACATCCCGCCCCCCCCCCCCCCAAAAGCATAGTGGCTTCATATTGGAAACAGGAAAATGTCGATTACTTGCTTCAGTTTAATAAATTCCTGGACATCAGTTAAGGCCTACATTAACAGTACATCTGCTATGACTCAACTCCTCCAGGAAGCAAGAAACAGCAGGGAAATGGGAGCTCACAACATTCCACGACAATAATCCTCCACATACTCCAGGTTCAATATTCACAAATTCACCAACTGGTGTTTTGTTTTGTTTTGTTCTGTTTTGTTTTCCTTTGGAACCAATCCCCAGCGGTTCGCTGAAAACCCTCACCCATTTGGATTTTTGGTGCTTTTTTGGGGGGGGGGGGGGGGTGTTTGTTTTTTTAAATGAACATAACACAAGATGCTGCCAAAGCCATGTTTTGGGAATTAGCGTAAAGGACGCATGTTGACAAGATACATCTTGACCAAGAGGCAGGCTTTATATTCGGAGGAGGAGATGAGTTTAGCTTGAGTCATTAGCGAAGTCACAGTCTTCACCGCATGTGCTGTGCACGGCGGGGGGGTTTCAATGACACCATTTAAAGTTTAACATCATCATCCTTAAAAAATGGTTGATGTTATTAAACTGTATGTGAAATCAGTGATTTATTTTCCTTACGACGTGCCGGGTCTCTTGCATTTTAAAACCGGATTAAGATATTGGAAAATTTCTTCCTATCCATTTGAGAGGGATATTTACCTGATTTAGTAATTTTAAGCAGTAAAACGTGAACCTTTTGTCTACTGCTCAGGGCTCAGGTAATGACCAATCACGGCTCAGCTTGCGAACTTCTCATGTGATTGGTTGTTACCTGACCCTGAGCACACGCGATGTCATATCCAGCCGACAACGAGTGGCAAAATGTGTTTTTAAAGGTGCTATTTGTACACGGAAAAGTGATGAAATCATCAAATTTATTATAGAAAAGATGTGAACATTTTACTGCTAAAAATTGCAAAATAAAGAAGAAAATCCAATTATGACTAAATTTTTCTTCTAGGATTATTCGAGTGCAGCTGTCGGTCTATTGCTGTTGCTTTTTTTGGAGAGCGCAAGAGAGCAACAATCCCCGTCACCCCTCCAGTCTTCCATTTGGCACCCTCGCTCCCGTGCGCCCTCCCCGACCATCTTTGTCGGTGTCATGTTCTCTTTTGGCCCTTGTGTCTCATCTCCTCAGTGGTTCCGTCACGCCACTCTGACAGTCACGACACTCCACGGGCATTATCAGAACTTAATGTGTCCTCCCAGGTGGCAGGGCGAGCACCTGAGGCGCCTTCTGTGTCTCGTGATGACAGGTGACACAGCCCCCACCCCCGCTGATTTTTTTTCACTTTTACACCTTGTTGAAACCCGCGTAAGTGGACTCCTTCCACCTTTTCTGTCTTTCTGCTTCGCTCTGCTAGGCAGGCAGGAGTAAATGTGTGACATACGATCAATCGGTCGGTGTTCTCATGTCAAGCGGAGCATTTACGCTCAATAGGATCAGAGGCCGCTGAGAATAGTCCAATGCGTTTTCTTCTGGCCAGTGTTTTAAATAGTGTGTTTTGTGTTTTTATCCGGTTGGATGATCCATGATAGGTGGCTGAGACCAAGCTTTCTGACACAGGGTCGCACATTTTGCTCCAGAACACTTTGACGGTCCTGAGATGTCATTGTACAGAAGTCTGCAATGATTCACCCCGGTGGTGGTGTAGCAAAGCAACCCCAGAACTTGTGTGAGATTGAGCAGACTACTTTGTGGTTCACTGAGGATATTGAACAGACGAAAGTTAGCATGATTCAGAGGGGACAGTTTAATTCATGGCACAGTTACTCAAACGATGAAAATTAATTACTGTATCGGTCCCTCAACAACTTATCAAATTTCACTTGATTGGTGAGAAAATGATTTATTGATAACAAATAAAGTACAGTCAAACCTCGGTTTTCGTCCATAATCTGTTCCAGAAGGCTGTTCGAAAACCGAAATTGTTGGAAAACCGAAACCACGCTCTTTTTAAAATAAAAACGTTTACTGAACACGTCTGGCTCGCAATGGAAAGCAACACGAGGAAGTGACGCTTCCTCGTGTAAGGAAGGCGAGAGGAGTCAAAGGGTGCATTCAAGTGCGCTCAGTTCGTTCGAGAACTGAAATTTGTTCGTCATCCGAGGCATAAAAAAACTCAAAATTTTTGGTCGAAAACCGAATTGGTTGAGAACCGAGACGTTCGAAAACCGAGGTTTGACTGTATCTTTGTCCATCTACCTATGCCAGCAATTTATAGTGACAGAAAGAACAAATAAATGATCTTCTATTAGATGGCAAAAGGCATCATTTATTGACATGTGTATCCTCATTTTGTGACAATTTGGTTTGGTTGTGCTTTTCGAACTTAAAAAAAAAAAGTGCCTTGACTCAATAAAGGTTGGGAATCGCTGCTCTAAATGATGATGATGTTCCGGAAACTCTTCACTGTAATTACACATGGAAGAGCCCAAAGATGGCACGTGCGTGTGTGAGATCGATGTTTTTCCCACTTTGCTCGGTCATCCTTTTGTCACCACAATATATGTCCTCCTTCCGACCCCATTTACAATTTTCCACACTCCTTGAAACAGCGGTCGCCTTTTGTCTTTTCTGTGCCTTTGCCTTGTCCCTTGCCCGTACACCCCGCATGTTTTTTTTTGTCTCCTCTTGTTTCAGTTCTCAGAAGTCATCCATTTTCATAGAGGGTGAAAAAAAGTCAATTATCTGCCTTTTATGACTTTTCATTATTTTACCGTCTACGGTGGTTTATTACCGTGCCGTCAGTGATTCATTCGAACACGCACCTGCCAGGCGATAAACAACGGTGCAAAAAAAAAAAAAAGTAGCCACTGTACACAGAACATGACAAAATTTTGAGTTAGTACGCGACAGCGGGAGCAATCACGACATGCAGCGTCAAATAAATTTAGTGATACTAAGGTAATTTATCAGCAGCCTTAATCAGTTCGCAACATAAAGACAGTCTTGTTTAAGTCATAACAGTAGAAGACAATTTAATACTGAGACATGGCCAGCAAGGAAATAATGCAGCAACATTCAGTTCTCATAGAGAACGAGAGAAAACAATTATCGGACATGTGTACACATATATCATTCGTTTCCTCAAACAATTACGGGGGCCTCTGTCGCGCTCGTTTGTCATCGCTCGCTTGTACCTGTCAAAACGCAGTCTGTTCATCTGCATGCGGCACCTGAGGCGACAGGCATTTTTACGCCGCAGTTAACTCATCAGAAGCATCTGTGACAATGACTAAGCATCAGCCAAAGCTCCGGGCGGCAAAGTCAATGGCAAATTCCAGACATCAAGACGCAAAAAATGGAGAGGGTATAAAATGAATGTTATAGGGCAGCACTAAATACTTAATTAGCCTTGCCGTCTCTTCTGTTCGCCTCTTACAAAATTAAATTGGGTATTGGAACTAAATACCAATGTGATGTATTTACTTTTCTGTTTTTGCATTTGTAACGCTTAAAGGGGACATATTATGGAAAACGTTTTAAGAAAATGAAATGTTTTTGGTTTTTTGTTGTTGTTTGGTAAAAAATAGTTGGGTCTCTGGAATTGCTACCCACCAATCAAAAGGTAAAGCAAAATACCATGTAAATATTTTGTTGGCTGTCTTTTTCTGAAAAACTGCATCTGTGGTCAAATTTTTGTCGGACTGCGACATTGCAGTGTGGCTAATTTACATAATACTGCCCACACGACAAATTTATCCACCTATGAAGTGGCATACTGAAAATAAGTCCTGACAACAATGATACTTTACGTCCACTCAACTTATTTACAATTAGTTGGTCTGACAAAATTGTATCTGGTGAAATGACGGCATTTTATTTAGGTGAGAATTCTTTCCATAATGTTATTACGTGAACCCAGCATATCATTTTTTTAAGTCCATCATAGCGTTAGCAAACGACGGGAGCTGCTGCGCGGGGTCGGCTGGGGTGAAGAAGAGAGGCGAAACGGTGAGTGGCGCTCTCAATTTAGTAGTCCATTTCTGTCTCAGACTTCACCTGTGGTCATGGGCTTTGAGTAGCGCCCCAACCAATAAGATCACGGATGCAAGAAAGCGGGCTTCACCTCAAAGGGTAACTGAGCTTAGCCTCAGGAGCTCACAATGCACACAGGAGCTCAGAGCAAAAAAAAAATGGAGGAAGCCATAATTCACTCTCTTGAGAGAAAAGACAGTAAAAGAAAATGAGACTGAATCGTAAAGGTTTTAAGATGGTTTGCTCCTACGTCTGAAATCCTCACTTTATTAGAGCAAGGTCCAAATACAAGCGCAATAATGCAATGACATGCCTTTGATGTCTTTAAATTCAAACTCATTATTGAGCAACGTGGAAAAAAAGCATTTTCCTCCTTCTTAAATTCTTATTTTCTAACATAGTTTCGCCTAATAGTTCATGTTTAAGATTATCAAACGGATGGAAATATCAGACAAAGTAAATGCGGTTAAATGATGAATTTCACACTGCAGGCCTTTTCATCTCATCGTCATTTGCACGGTACGGCGACACGGGAAAATAGGAGGCCAAGTCCATCCATCCAATAATTTGCCATCTTGCTTGTCTTCATTAGGGTCGCCAGTTTCAACTGACTCCGGGCAAGTGGCAGTGTACATCCATCCTCGACTGTTTGCCAGTGAATTGGCAGGGGGACGAAGAGACAGGTTGTTTGTCTATATTCAGACTTGCACATTCACAAATTGGGAGTCCTGAATTCACCTAACATGCATATTTTTGAGAGGAGAGAGGAAGATGTGGAGTACTCTGAGGAAAAAAAATGCAAGCAGGAAGACCATAGCTGTGCCGTCGGGGCCGAAACTTCCAATGTTACAGTTTGGTACATATTTCACAAATCTATCAGTCCTCACATGTGGGTGTGTATATATATATATACACACCCACATATATATATATATATATATATATATATATATATATATATTTATTTATTTTTTTTACAATTGAAGTACCAATTTAAAGTGTATCAAATGGCTTCTTCACTTTGAAGATGCAATGTAAATGGTTGAACAAGCGTGCCGTTTTTGGCGTTTCTCAAAAAGTGCTCATTTTGGACCCATCAGGATTTCTTCTGACGCTAGCGATATGCAAACTCCACACAGAATAGCAACAACGGAGAAGCAAGCATGCATGTCCTGTGAGGCAGATGTGTTAAACACTACTTTTACTCAAGTTATTGATGTTGTCCCCGTTGTCTAATTACACCTCATTGTGGGAAAACACACACAGTCAATAATTTGGTTCTCTATATAAGGTAAAGGTGGACAAATTCTGTACCATAAACCTGAAATTCTGCAAATGTCAACTGAGGTAAATCTGCATAAACATGTAATATTCCGAGATGTAAATTTTGCGGGATCGCTGGTTGAATGATATAATCATACAAAGCCAAAGTTCCGGGGGGTTTTTTCCGCCAGACAAATATCAACGTAATTATCTACCCTGCAGCAGAAAAAAAAGAGACTGAATGCAGGCTTCACTCTGACACTTGGCTCTCGAATTAGAGCAACGTCATTTGAATATTCACACCCTACATTACTCCTGTCAGCTAGTCGAGACAAATCGCCCTTCTGATCCTCAAGTTTTCAGTGTTTTTTTGGGGGGTTTTTTGAGTGGCCGCATAATTTCCTGTTCTCAAGCGGCAAACATGAGCACCTGTCAGGAATAAAAGGCACGGCATGTAATTTGTGCCACTGGGGATTTTTATCCAAACAACATGCAGGAGCGTGATAATGATAGAAAGTGGCACGAAATGACGAAAATTGGCCAAATCGTAAAACAACCACAAGTGATTAATCCTGCGTGGCACAAGCTTTAGTTAAATCAATTCATTACCTCTAACAAGGGATTATTTTTATCCATTGGTGAGGCTTTATCTGTCTGTAATTTCCTGGTTGGAGTTTTTACACGATGGCCGCAATGTTGCCATTAAATATTTGTGATAATTCCCTCGCTTGTCAATGTCACATCGCTTCCAAAACCGTCTAAAATCTTAACAAAAATTGCTCTTATTCACAGTCAAAGGACATGATGTCAAACTAAATTTCAGTTGGATTAGCTCCTTAAACTAGGTTACATTAGGCTCTCAATCTGGGCGCAATTTTAGATGAAATAGTAGATTCTTCCATTTTTGTCCAATCGTATCTGATCGCATATGAATTGCATTGGACCCGAAAAGCAAAGCATCAACAGTTGCTGTAATAGTCCGCCCACACACAAGATTTTGCAATTCTGTGACAGCTAATAGGCCTACACATGGCTGAAATGTGGTAGAAATCTGATAGAGTCGCTCAGACAAGTCAATTTTGGAAGGAGTACAAAATGACCCTAAAATGGCCGCTTCAAGCAACAACTTTTCAGGCATTGGTTCTTGACACTTTTTGTGGTTCCACTCATGAAGGACATGATAAGCAAATTTCATGTTGCTCAGGAAAGTTGGCTCTGGGGATTGATTAACAAATATATAATGAACGGTAGTACAGAGGATGTGAAAGCTATCAAAATGGTGCTTTATTGGATCTCAATGGTTCCCGCCCCCCCCCCCAAAAAAACATGATATAATAGTATGTGATATTGTGCTTTCAAAAAACATACAGAAATGAAATCATGTAATTAAAATTAAATCAACAGTTTTGGGCACACTGCATCAATTTGAATGACCATTGTGGTGCTCTTTCTGGAGTACCTGCCCCCCCCCACCTGGGGGCAGTATATACATACATTCATTTTCAACAGCGCTTATCTTGTTCAGGGCTGCGGGGCGCTGGAGTCTGTGACTGTGTCCAAACTCACAGGCTGGGTCCTCCGGAGGACACATTTTCAACTGCCTGATGTCACTTCCCGGCGCAACTCAACCGCACGTGGTGTCTAAAGTCACTTTAATTAAGCCTGTTCAAATTCGCCACAGTTTATGCAGTCCGTGGAGGCTACACAAGGAGGAGCCTTTGAAGGGCAGAGCCTGCAAATTGTCTTTGTCGAATTTGGAAACCACATGTGATCATGTTGCGCGGGAAGTGACGTGTGCTGCTGAAAAATGCAGCCCAAAATGCGACCTTTCGGAGGACGCGGCCTGTGAATTTGGACTCAGCCTATCCCAGATGACTTCGGGCGGAATGCAGACTCCACCCTGAACTGGTTGCCAGCCAGTCGCAGGACACGTGTAGAGAAACACAACCAGTCACATTGGCCCACCATCACTGAGTGAAAATTGAACCAATGGTGCCAATATTTTGCGGTGTACAAATGGGAAAACTCTCAGAGTGCCATTATGGAACCATTTATCCAGGTTAAGCGAGTCTCCAAAGGTGTAATTGTTCTTGCACTTCTGTTGGTCAGCGGACACCCCCCCACCCCCGGCCCCGACAGTGGTCAACAATTTCCACCTATTCTCATTGCGTTAAGGAGGCTGTCAACGATCGCATGTCTTCAAGAGACAATGTAGTTAACTGTTCACCGCGCTCGATTCGAAGGCGGCATCCTACAGGCTGAAGTTAAGTTCACTCCAATTATCGGGAGAATTGATTTTCCCTGTGCCAGACGGCTATGCCGAGTGCATCGTCGTTCTGTCCTCCACACACTCCCCCTTTCCCTTTGTCAGAAAAGAAGATTGCAAAAATTACAAACTACTCCCAAAGAAAACATGTCAAAATGTCTCCTTGGGTGGCAAAATTAACCGTTGTCTGTGCAGACAAGGTTTCCTCTTGTCTTCATAAAAGCGGCGGTTCTGACTAATTCATCGTGACTGAGCACTAAGCTAACAAAGGGAATGTCTTCCTTTGAATATGAATGGATGGGAGTTGAAATTAATTCAGCTCAACTTAGAGAAAAGTGGAGGGAACGGTTTTATTACTTCAGTAAAAAGAAAAACAGGGAAAGCATCCTGAAAAAGAGATATCTTGGGACTTTAAAGTTATGCACCAATCACTTTGAATGCTTTGGACCGTAATCTAAACAAAGGGAATGATACCTCGCTTGCAGTCGATGAGGGTTTAAATGTCTTTATTTCCGATAGATATTACGATTTCGATTCACAATTTTCTTCCAATCCAGCTTCATTGCAATGTTCACTACGTACGTTCATATCTAAGATGTGTGAGGGAGCCAATCCTTTTTCAAGGTCTGTAAAATGGTTCAACAAAGCCAGACCTCCTGCTTGCTGCCATGTTTAAATATGTAGACATGTGTATTGGCGTTAAGGCAATAAATAAATAAATGAAAACTGTGCAGAATTCCACCGAAAGGCAAAGACATCTTTTCAAGTGGGAGAAGTAAAATGGAGAAGAAAACAACTTAGAAAGTACTTGGGCATAACTGGGAATGTGACTGTGTGATGCCAATCACATTCAAGCTCAGGTAGAATGTGAACCAGCACACACCTGCCACAACTGGGACGATGATTACTTCCAAAATAAAGTTCCCCTGTTTTAGTCAGCTTTTCCTGACATGGCTTGCTTCCGAGCAGAAGCCAGACATTTTTGGGCAAACATTGACTGGTATTCCCTCCACATTGACTGAGGGCCCCGGTTCTAGCTGAAGAAAAACAGACCCAAAGCATAATGCTGCAACTGCCATGCTTGACTAAAAGCATGGTGTATAAATTCTTGGTTTTGTCAGAGCGTAACACATTTACCCCACATGCATTGGGGGATTTTGAGAGCTTATCTGGGTTTGTTTTTTGAGTGTGTGTGTGTGTGTGTGTCATGTATAGCTGCTTTCTTACCATCCTACACCAAAGCCCATCCATACATACAGGTATGAAGAGGACTGGAGATTGGTGTCACATGTATTAAACAGCCAGAACTAGCCAGAAATTCCTGCAGCACCTACAACATTGCTGTTGGTCTCTTAGCAGCCTCCCTGACTATTTTCTGCATATCTTTTTCATCCGTTTTGGAGGGAATGTTTCTTGGCGATGTCAAAATGGTGTCATCTATTCTCTACTTGATCAAGACTGTATTGTCATTCTGAAATTATTTTCTACCCTTCTGCTGACTGATACCTTGGAACAATGAAATGCCTCTGACGCTGCGGGAGCTCTCGGCAGATCTTGTACCGTTAGATGTGACTGCAAAAATGTCAGGAAAAGCCAATTGAAAAAGATGAACTTTATTTGGGGTTATCCAGAGCCACTTTGAATGGTGACATGTGTGCGCAAATGGTGTCCAATTTAACATCAGTTGAAATGAGATGTGTTAATTCTGAACACAGCCACGTTAATCGTGGGTGGACACACTTGCGCAACCTCATTATGTCAACCCCTCTCAGATTGTTTTACAGGTTATAGGTCAAAATCTTTTGAAATAATTCATCTTAGTCCCTCTCTCTTTTATATATCACAAAGACCTGCCGTTTGAACAGGAGTGTCTAAACCTTTAGTTCTATATACTTTGTATATATCCACGGCACTTGGTTGAACAAAATCAGGATCCCAAGGCCCCTCTCAAAAAATGATGGCTACACTAATTAGTCTCCTTGTACTGAGCATTTATATCAAATCGGCATCAGTAGCAATACACCAAAGATTTACTTAAACACCGTTAGTCTGGCCCTAGAATGTAAAATACACATTCAGATGGAGATTTTCCACCAGGGAGTTTTCTAGCGTTGTGAGCCAGCAAATGAAGCGCGGGCATTGGAAAAAAAAGCCCCCTAAAATAGACTTGGAGTCTACCAGAGGAGACTGCTCCATGTGAGCAGATGTCTTTAGACTTGGTGAAGCAGCATGTGGCTCATTATCCATGGGTGTTCATGTACACTTTCCTCCTAGCAACTGTGAATTATTATTGTAATAAATGTGATCAGGCTCGTGTTGAGTCAGATGACTTTGCATACTGCATTCTAATGATACTTTGTATACCGTATTCCAATAGTACTACAATACCTCGTCTTACGCACCAAAGCGTGTTAATTGTCTCGACTGAAATTAGACAGTTTGGCAACGACATGGAATGAATCATCAAACTGGAATGTATGTCTATTTCTGACTGTGTGGGTTAATGTTATCAGACCACGTTCTCGGCGGGGGACGACTCAGCCTACCGAGCTTACCAAATGTGGCCTTCTGTCCGTGACTGTCTCAAGTATGATGCATTGTAGATGAATTTGTATTCTTCCGTCGATGCTAAAAGATAAACAAATTGCTGTGGAAATATGATTGGGGTGCCCATTATGTCGGTCTTGAGCTACCCGTCGATCGCGAAGCGAGTATCTATAGCGCTCAAGGCATTAAAATGCATAAAGAATCTCTCACCTGTCGCGGCAAAACAGGCTCACTTGCAGTTAAGATTATGTTCTGTCGACTCGACACAATAGTAAAGTATACAAATGATTAGGGGACTAAATTAGCAAAGTATTTCCATACAGAGTGAGAGCAGTATTTGACCCTAATAGGTCGAACAAAATAAACATGATATGGAAAAGTTTGTGGTCAGAACATACTTGTACAAAATGGAAGATAAAATAATCACTTCTTTCAAAAGCCATAAAGGTTGCTTCCGCTACATTGAACAGTGAATTATTGAAGCTTGAAAACTTGAAATTTAGACCTCACAGAATTATAAAAGTAAGATTGAAGGACATTATATTTTCTTGTTTGCCCAAAGGATCTGGAGAGGCGTTGCATGTCAACTAGGGCTGCCAAGATTAGTCGACTAGTCACAACTACAGTATGTCGGCGACCAAATCCATCGGCGGTGAATTTAGTGGTCGACATAATCATTATCATTATTATTATTATTGCAGCTTTAGTTGTGAAAGAAAAGGACACACGGATAGTCATGCCTGGATGCTAGCCTAAGCACACAACATTTTTGGTGTGTGTCTGATGTCACGCCAACTGCGATGTCATCTTTGGTTATGCTCAAATATTGTTGCGTTGACTATGGATTACGGAGGCTTTAGTCAGTGAACTCCATCGACCTTATTCTTTAGGGTTTAGGAGTGTTATTTTAGGGATTTTTTGGGGGGGGGCGGGGGGTTCTCAATGATTAAAAGCTCCTGTAGCATTTAAAAACGTCACACACAGTTTGGGAAAATTGTTGGCGGTTGTACTTAGAAATAGAAGAAGTTGAATTAGGGACCACAAGAGCAATATTTTGAAAATGCACACCAGACAAGGAGCGAATGTTGTTGTGATAATAGGTACAAGTTTCCAGTGCCTACCCAGGAATGAAGAACACGGACGAGAATTAGTCTGAAATCTTGATTTGAGAAGCCCACCTTAACATTGTACCGGTGGTCCATTCATTTAGTGGACGAACAGCCGACGGCGCAACATGGACATCTAACTTGCGCGACGACAAAACACCGCAGATGATTTGCCGGGTGCCACAAAAATGTGACATGTTGACACTTAAGTATGAGTCAACCTTTGAAATTTTTAGGAGAGCCTCAATCGTTTGGATTTTGTGGACATGAAGTGCTTTTTGTCATGAAGCAACATTAAGCTGTCATGAACGCCTGTCGAAGAGGAAAACGTTAATGCTCCTAAAATCGAAAATATTGGGCCTATCGTTCTTTGCAGTGGCTGAAGTTGGCAGAAGAAGAGATGTCGACATAAATTTTGGTAAAGATCAAGTGACATTTACCTGTTGTATGGAAAGGAAAACACTTAAACGGCAATAAAATCCAAAAGATTGGACCGATCATCTCGACATATATATATATATTTTTTGATAGGAGCATACTTCATTTCGATTTTGTAGATCAATTTAATACTTTGAAGTTTCATGTATTAGTGAAGCAAAGCAAAACTTTTCAGGGCTAAAGAAAAGGTAAATAAAAACAAATACAAGTGTTTATTTTACTAATCTTCAACACTTTGCCTTTCCGTAATTTCACTCACTGCTTGCTGATGCCATATGTTGCGATTTACATATGATCCAATGAGTCGGCTAATTGCTATCGTGACGAGTCAACTAGCAAGATGGTCGTTTGCAGGAGCCCTAATGTCATTTCGTATTAACTGCGGCCACTGATGTTACGAAAAGCAGACATTTATGTACAGCGGAAATACTGTACAGGTAGCTTTTACGTCATGGTGCCTTTTCCATAAGAAAGGAATGCAAAACAACCGTCAGTAAGATGCCTTGCAGAAAGAGGCGTCGGGTTGAAAATCTTCCCCATAATATTCCATTTGGTTGTAAAAGGTTATTGGAGCTGAAACATCTCAGAGAGTCCGTTATTTGTATAAAATAAAACTTGACCTCCTTCCTTCTTTGCATTCTAAATCATTCTCACCCGTGATTTCAAATAGATAAACAGTTAAAGGCTTTGGGAATGCACAGTGAGTGCCCGCATTTATTGTCCTATTCCAAGACAGAGATAAGACGACGGACTTTTTACAACTGAGCAAAACACTAAAAGGAAGGACACTTAAAGTGCCATCGTCAACGCCGACAATGGCTGACAAGATTCGGTGGCTGCAGTGTGGATGAGCAGAGGGTGGTGGTGCAAATACTTGAGTTTCCATTGCTTTGCAGTCGGCTGTGTGCATGTGTGTAGCAGATGTTCTATACGGCCTATCAGACAGCCGGCAGCATGTTGCAGCTGATACCCTGGACAGTCAAAGTGACTGGCAGGTGCGTGTGTGGCTGTTTTGAGTGTGTGTTGCGTGTAGTCGAGGTGCTTGCTTTGCCTCCAGCAAATCAATGTCCCCCTCAAGGGAGCATGGACTGGAGAGATCGGAAAGAAAGGCAGTGAGGCAAACTTAACCCCGGGCGAACATTTTTTCTACACGCTCTTTCTTCTCTCTGCCTCTCTCCATCGGCCACCGCCCCCCACAGTAGGTAATTCTCACCTGCCGCTGGTTACATGTTGATCGGGGAAATGAACTCTAACCCGCCACCATTATGCGGTCTGTCGCTGTCAAGAGCTTTTGCGTCAAAAGGCGGGGGGAAGTTGAAAAGAGGTTTGACTGTATTATTCATTCATCATCCTCCGAACCGCTTCATCCTCATTAGGGTCGCGGAGGGTGCTGGAGCCTATCCCAGCTGTCTTCGGGCAGTAGGCAGGGCACACTCCGAATTGGTTGCCAGCCAATCACAGGGCACACAGAGACAAACAACCACGCACGCCCGCACTCACACCTAGGGACAATTTAGAGTGTTCAATCAGCCTGCCATGCATGTTTTTTTTTTGGAATGTGGGAGGAAACCGGAGCACCCGGAGAAAACCCACGCAGGCCCGGGGAGAACATGCAAACTCCACACAGGGAGGCCGGAGCTGGAATCGAACCCGGTACCTCTGCACTGTGAAGTCGACGTGCTAACCACTGGACTACCGGGCCGCCTTGACTGTATTATGCTTATTATTATTAGAAATCTTGCTTCGGTTTTACTCTTTAGAGGCCATGTTTTTAAAAGACCATTTTAATGTAGACGGTGAGAGCGATTGCAAGGATTTAATAAAGAAAAGATTGGGAAGCGGGACTTCAGACAAAAAAAAAAGCAGGATGAAATACTTGTCCCTCGCGCAAACTCTTCACTTTTCAAGGGAATATTTAGAGAAAAAAATTATAGGAAGCAGCCATGGGTAAGGGTTACGTCTCAACGGTGTCATATAGATGTGTCGAAGTGCTACTGGCATAAGTGTCGGTAAACACAACGGGGCTCGGAGGACAATTTATTTATTTTTTTTTGACGAGAAGACCTTTTAATCATGGCGTG
Source organism: Hippocampus guttulatus (assembly GCF_054856545.1). Taxonomy (NCBI): domain Eukaryota; kingdom Metazoa; phylum Chordata; class Actinopteri; order Syngnathiformes; family Syngnathidae; genus Hippocampus; species Hippocampus guttulatus. Next base: position 12,146,932 of record NC_141265.1, on the reverse strand, counting down.
CAACTCAATAAAGGCGCACTTAAAAGTCATTATGGTCTGCTGTCTTGTCAGACACAACTAGTCATAATACAATCGCTGACATAACCCATTTATCAGCGACCCAAAATGGCTCATGCGTAGGGCAGCGCTGGAGAAGAACCAAGCGGATAAACGTGTATGTGCATGTACAAATAGTGTGAAGTGAGCATTCCGTTTCAGCCGTCGGCCAATGGAACAGGCGAAGGGTGGAACTCAAATATAGCTTGCATATTTTGTCAAAGAGAATGTATTAATGTTTTTATTTAACGCCCGACTGAGCTAAAGTCTTGTTTCATCACCACGATGGGTCTGTGGGGGATATAAAGCACGCCAGTCAATTCAGAAGGAAGACTCAAGATCAGCAATTTTCTGGGACAGACGGTAGCCCCTCCAGCAGCATGGTTGTGGTCTCGATACTCTATTGGGATCCAATGCAGGAGCTGAATTGACGTTTTGCACAGATAATGCTAAACACTGTCAGCAGGGTATTCATTTGAAAGCCTAAGGTAATGATAAATAACATGGGACTAGAAACTTTAGTACCTTGACGTTCCCGGTTTGTCAATAGAAATGAGATGAATAAAGGAGCGTGACGATCCCTGATCGGACAAGTCGAAGGTCACGACAACAATAGAAACTTAAGTGCAATAATACCTTGAGATATGAACTTAATTCCTACCAAACCATGCTAGTAACTCAAAACACTCTTTTTCTCAAATCGTCTTTCACAAGTGAAATTAATGGAAAGGTCATGAATCCGTTCTTATGAGCCATTTTTCATAGATGATAAAGAATCCTGTGAATATTGCTATTTTATCGGTCTGCATCTGCTGCTCCACTGTTTGTGTTCAAACCGTAACTATAAATATTAGCATGTCAATGCACAACGTATAATTTCTTTGGTTTGATAGTAAACCTCAACTGGGAGTGTTATTAACAGCTCGAGGCCTCATTGTTGAAGAATTGTTCAGTATTTGTCAAAGCACTGCGAGTTGTGAAGTGGGTTGAACTGACTTCACTGCTACCATACAGCGCTCGTATCTCAAGTTTGCGCTCGCATGTTTAACCAAAGTAAATAAATGCATAAAAAAATGTTTTAATTAAAATCGACCAAATGGTGGCTCTCGATATATCTCGAAGAATTTGTATGTCGGGTCACTCGTATCTCAAGGCAACACTGTAACTTGTCATACCTGTTTTTTGGGAAATTAAATTGACACGGTATTACTACAAGTACTTCAATATTACCGATGCCAATGGTAAGTATTGAGATGAAAGTTAACCAAGGTCACTGTCATTGAATCAAATTAGGTCACCAAATTAAAGGTGGACTGTTCAATACGGTCGACTGTAATGCAGTTCTGCTGTAGAACCAAAATAAACAACATTTTGTCCTAAGAATGCGTCTCTGTAGGATATTGTTTGTCGAGTGTTACCTGTGGCAGTTGTCTTTTACTGGGATGCGATCTCCTGATGGATCGATGGGTGAGTGGAGCAGGTTAAGACAAGATGCCAAGGACTGGCTGGAGTCTTGTCTAGAAACTGCAAAAGCACAAACACCCACACACAAAGACACACACGCACACACACACTTAAAATGTGCGGGTAACTGTCTAAAACATATTCTAGTCGATGAAAAAAAAATGGTCACCATGATAAAAACTTTACAGGTAATGTTTCAATTAACATGTTAGCATTACATTTTAAAAACTTTAAGGATCTGCAGACATCCAGAACTCAATATTACCTGTACTGGAAAATAACCCTGAACACTTTTTGATGGATTTTGAAAAATTCACCACAAGTCTACATCGCCGTTTGGCAGATACGAGATGGGAGAATTTGAAAAAAAGGAAATCGCTGCCTACCTGGAGGAAGACTAGACACGGGAAATAAGGGACTAAGCGTGAAGTGCGTAAAGTGCAGCAACATCCTCACGTGCACCATTTGAAAAATAATGCTGCTCTGCTGCTGTCAATCAGTAGCTAGCATGCTGTGGGCTAACACGAAAACATTAGACTGCGCACCGTGACATCAGGCTCTGTGCATTATTAACACCCACACTACTACTGCTTTGAAGCCTCTTTTGAGGAATGCTACACTACATGCTAATTACGTTAATGTCCGCTTGTTCAAATGAATGTAGTGTGTGTGTGGGGGGGGGCATAATTGTTATTTAATTCATTGTACATATTTCTTTTTAGACATTGAATAGACGAGTTGACGCTTCGACTTTCCCATTTTGCGGTGATGGTTAAATAGCTTGAGCTCGGGAAATCACTAAACGCGTTTTGGCAACACAGAGGCCCCATTGAAATCAACAGGTGGTCGGTTCGTGCTAGCAGTGGTGCCTCAAGCATGTGGCAATATTTTACAAAACATGCAAGTATAACCTCAAATATAACAAAAGTACAAGTGCTGCGCACACACAGTTGAAAGGTCAACCATGACCACTAGCTGACGAGCATACAGCTTAAAATTAACTCGTTAGCAAATTCACCAAACGCCCCACTGTAACACTGAAGAGGGAAAACATTAGCAGCGGGCTCGACAGTACGACCACTATGCTCGCAAATGCCGCCACTTGTTTCACTGTGCGCTGGTAAAAATTTCATCCGGTTGCACAGCGCGAGTGCATGTTTTAATGCCCCTACCGATTTTTATATATATAGAAGTGTAACATCGTCGCCTCAGATGTCAAAAATTCTTTGTGGCTCCCAGCGTTGTCTTTTCCGTGGAAACTGGGTCGAGATGGCTCTTTGATCGTAATTGGTGGCCGACCCCTATTCTATGGTTATTATTACGCATATCTGAGGCTGCGCAGTTGAAGTGGAGGCGCACAGAATCCAGCAGCTGGTCATGCTTGGTCATAAGTTTAAATGAAATGCCTTGTTTTTTTAATAAAAGACTGCAACAACCATTCTGAGAAAGGTTAAAACACAATTGCGGCAGTGTGGTGACTTGGGATGCAATGTGAGGCCAAGTGAGTGTGTATATCTGTAAAAAGTTCCAACTTTGTCGCAATAATTCAAACGCTTAATTTCATACTCGAGTCTGCACACCATTAGGGCCGATGACTAAGCTTGTGCTGCTGTGTGTGTGTGTGTGTGTGTGTGTGTGGGTTATGAATGATGGTGGCTTCTTTGGTGATACATCAGCCAGTGTGTCCTCTGAGATCTTGTGTTTGTGTAAGCGACGTTCAAAGAACACACGCTGCCCTCCCTTCATTGCTCTCTACAAAATGGTGTCCACTGTCCAGCCAAGTGAAGGTTACCCCTTCTTACTTTATCTGCCTTCACCAGAGTATCCATGAGCTTCACTCTTAACGGTTCTGTTAAAGGTCTTAAATAAATGACTCCAATTCATCTGCTATTTATTTAGGCTACACGAATCATCTACACTCGACATTACATCTCTGATGTTGTTTCTAACTAGCAATAAAATGATTTTATTCATCTCAAAGATGCCTTTTTATAATCGTAGGTGAGCCATTTCATCACACTGCAGCGTTGTGCACATGAGGCACTTGTGAATTCTCCCTGTGCCAGTGTGCTGTGCTGTGCGGCCATATTACGATATGATATGTAGGATGACGATATAAAAAGCTGCGGCGTCACCGGCTTGGGACGCCGGCAGCCAAGTCAGCGGCCAGCAGCCTCTGTAACTATTTCGAGGAGTGAGGTTTTACTAGTGTACACTCAATCAGCGCAAGCCTCCGTCCTTTACATTGGATAAGCTCTGTTGCTATGCTAACCTAGCATCGGAGCATTTCACTGTCTAGCCATGACATCCATTTACACTCAATGCCACTGTTATTCTCATGTCAACTTGGAGTTATTCTTGGTTCGAGTGGTTATGTCTGGAAAGGGACGGGGAGATTATGTGAGCTTTTCATTCAAGAGTTGTCAACAGATGCTAGAAATAAGTGCCTCACGCACTTATTTAGCACACCACCGCTGACTGAAACGTCGGTGTTCCTAGCGACTGACAGTCATGGCGCAAGATTGAAACGTTCCAAAGTGTGGTTACATTTCTCAAAGGGTGAGAGTGACAATGCACATGTTGCTGTCACAAATGGGATCAGTCTTTAAAATATCAGGGGGAAACACAAGCAAGCTTAACCAACAATAGAAAGTGTGCATCTTATCTTGCAGAAGTGAAGCTTTTTCAGCCCAATTCCATGTCCAAGCCTTGTCGTGTGGAATTGTGATTCAATTAAAGCATTTCAAGACGACCACATTTATAGTTCGGCATGTAAAAGCCAATAATGCCTAAAAAAACAAGTAGAAATTACGTTTAAAAAAAAGAAGAAAAAAATAGAATGAACCTACAAAACGATGGTGTTGAATGTAATACAGGTGGAAAATTTGGGTGAATTTTTGTGCTGGTGTACCAAAGGAAAAAAGTTGCACCAGCAGAACCAGTGCAAAAAGTTAGTCTCGAGCCCTGACAAATAATATATTTTTTAAAAAGACAGCAACAACAAGCAAGGCACCACAGGATTATCATTTTGTTGTGCATGAATGAAGTTAAGCGTATATTTGCGAGGTGACAAGACACCGCGTTAACTGATATTCACCATCTGTGCGAGCACGTGTAAATGGAATAAGTAAATCCAGTGTGGCAAATCTGACCAATTAACCCGCTCGACTAGCCAGGACTATTTGCCAAAACGTTGAAACGTACAAAGCAGCACAACATAAGCGTTTCAGACAATTAGCGGCATTTTAAATTGATCGAGCTCCGGTTAACACATTCAGGTGAGGTGCGTTCACAACTCATTTACGATCATATTCACACACATTCCATTAAAAGATAAATAAATAAATGAATAAATCGCTTTGTAGCATCGCGCCAGGCAACACGTGTAGCTTGGTAATCACTTCTCAAGGCTGTGACGTGCTGTACATGAGGCAACTATATCAAAGTTGTGTGCCAGATGTTGAAGGATTGGGAGAGACGGTTCAACTGGAGGCAATAAAATGAATGGGAGGAGGATCAAAGAAAAGTACCATAAGAGGACTAAGCGATGCATATGATCAAAACATAAGATTCTCCAGGCTCTTCGAAAAATATATCTAAGTCCAATAAAAAAATACAGTGAGCAATGCAAAAGCTTAAAAAAGAAAAAAAGGGCTCAAAATCTTTGTGCATGTCAGCAAATCATGAAACTTAAGCTCAGTGAGAACGTAAAGATGTAAAAGAACTGACTTCACGAGTGTTTAATAGCTGTATGAATGATCAAAAGAATGAATGAAACGGACAAGCTCTGCTTGTCAGTTAAAGATCATAAAATGTTACTTTGAATCATGGCTTGTACATGTTGAAGGTTTGATGAGGGTGACATCTTGAGCCTGGAACTGACTCTCCATCATTTTCTACGGCGATTTGATCAAAACAATTACCGTGACGATGGCGCTGATCGTCAGATAGGTCCAGGTCCAACATGAGGTCATCTTCATCCAGCTCAGAGGAGCCCAAATTATTCAGGACATCCTAAAGAGACACACACACACACACACACACACACGAAATAAAGATGATGAATATGGGTGGGGGGTTTTCGATTCATTTTGTATTTCAGGAAACTATCAAATAAATATAAAATATCATCCACATTAATCCAATAATTGTGGAACGACTCGGGACACAAATCACTCAAATTAAAATAGGTGAGACATCGCAATTGACAACAACAAAAAAAAAGTTGAAGTGAAGTGATTTTAATCATTTGTAGAAAAAGAGCTCATGTTATCTCCAGAGTGTTGGTACTTTCTTGCCTTGGAGACAGAGAATGAGATTTAGTAGCTCATCATTATGACACAGCAGAGGGGAAAAATGTACTGAAGGAGCTATAAGAGAGAAAGTGATCATCCATCCATCCATTTTCGACAGTGCTTGTCCTCATTTGAGTCGCCTATCCCAGATGACTTTTGGCCGAGAGGCGGGGTACACAATGGATTGGTTGCCAGGCATACAAACAACCATTCACACTCACATGTGTACCGATAGACAATTGAAGAGTCTTCGATGAAGCAAGCATGCATCTTCTTGAGATGTGGGAGGAAGCTGGAGTACCCGGAGAGCATGCAAACGAGATTCAAAATCCAAACCTTTCTGACTGCGAGGCAGACGTGCAGCAGAAACTGATTAGTTAAACAGCAAGCAGTGATTCATCGAACGTGGATTTTTTTTTTTTTGGTAGCTTTCTATTCCATCATAATCAACTTCATTGCAATTACTCGCAAAAATGACGGGTAAATCTAACATGTTAAAATATTACTCCATTGCCCTTTCATAAAGCACTCTGGGCTATTATTCTATAAGGACATCCCTCCCATTTTAGAGACAGTGAAGAGCTATGTTAATGTATAAAATGTCCGCATCAGTTGGAAGGCTGAAAAGACGCACTGGCGCCTTCATTATCAGAACAAAATCCACTAGTGCCATCTAACGGGCAGGAAAGGAATGCCTACTGTAGGGGAAAAAAATCACAAATTATTACTCTGAATGATCTCGTTCTTCTACTTTACTGACATGTACATTTATTATACTAAAGCGAAAGAATTTTTGTGAGAAAGATTTTAGTGCAGTCATACCATTGTTTAAAATCTGTTTAAATGGGCAAACCACAAGCTTTTCAAAACAACAACTTGAAGACTTCACCCTTTCCAGTGAAACATGAAAGATCCTCAAAGGTGGAACCAAAATATGCCACATAAGTCAAACTTCAGCTGAAACTACCATCATGCCAGACGTTAGCAAAACTTCTGCTCGATTTGCATCCAAAGTTAACTTCACGAGTGTATTTTGTTTTTCTTTGACTTTTTCGGAACGCCATCACAGAACAGTGCCAGCGATGACAAAATGGAAAACTATGACAACCATAGAACCGTAAATGCAGCTTCAAAACTCATGTTTTTCTGCAAACAACAAGAACCAACACAACTACCGGTCATAAGTGATGTGGTTAACCAAAATATTAACACACACAAAACTATGGGGCGGCAACATGGCAGAGTCTCTTAGTAGTCAATAAGCGAGCGTCAACACAGTGGGCAAGATAATTTAGAATATCGTTAACCTCTTAAAATAATGGCCTAAGTCATATTTAGACAAAAGATATTTTGCTGCATTAAACATCACCTCAGTATTGGCTACCTAAAAATAAAAAGGCTACATCCTTAGTGGAGCAGATAATTCAATTCTACCCCAGAAATGAAATTATTCACAAATATAATCAATTTTGGGTTCGTTTTTTTTTTAGATTTCTTCGGAAAAAAACTGAAAAAAATGATTGAGGCTATTATTTTAGGAAGCTGTCGATGTTACACTGGGACATTTAAAGTCTCTACACTTCAAATAATCAGACAGACTGTTATAAAATGCTGCTGTTTTCGTTAGCAACAGAGGGCAAACTGTCTCACTCGCTAACTCTTTAGTGTGTTGGCAATCGCATCCGTTAACTGCCTGTTTCTTTGTATTGGTGGTTGCTGTTGTTTTGGTGAGAAAAAAAAGTTCAGTGGGTCTCAGGAGTAGACTGATTTGTGTTAAGACAGTGGATGATTAATTGTGGCACTGTTTAAAAGTGAAGTGAAAAATGAGGTGGAGTGAATGTGAGACTGAATGGAAGTTTGTATACATCTGCTCCCTGATTGGCTGGCAAGCAGTCCATGGTGAACTCAACCTCTTGTTCAAAGTCAGGTGGGTTAAATTCTGGTGAGGACAAGCGCTCGAAAAAAATGGACGGATGTTTCCTCTCCCAATAAATGCTTCACGCATGGTCGAAAGAACTTGGTTCAACTCTTGCACTGGAGAAAAACTAAATCCATGCAACTCGCGAGGGACTCGGGAAAATTCAATAAGCGACTTTGTTCAGCTCTCATCACCGCTGTTTGGACTAAAAACGATGCAACAGCCTCATTCCGTATTGATCCGCTACACCGACACATGAGAGGAGGTGAGGGACAGCAGATGAAGGAATAACTAAAAAGGTGGTGTGCCTTTTTAGAAGCAGCTGCTGTCCATACATGAGAAACTAAATCAAACAGTTCTTTCTCAGTGAAGCCAGAAAAAAAGTGGCACTGAAGCTAATAGACACACAGACAGACACACACACACACACACTGTATTGTAAAAGAAATGTAAATCTTCAGAATGAAAAGCCGCAGCACACAGACTTCATTTGAGGCTAAATGAGCCATTTCGACGAGTAAGTATGGCTTCTCTGATGCTGAGATGTCGCCTTTTTTACCTCGGTTATGCCATTTGAGCGCCTACAATCGTGCTGCTAATGGACATGTCAGACCGAGGGTCTCATTAGTGGCTGGATCTTGTCCGAAGTACCAAGTGGAATGACATCCACAACAAAGTGATGACAGCCCTGTCCATTTGAGAAGCCAGACTTGACATTTCCAGTCGATTCAATATTTTGGATAGCCATTGTGTGAAAAAATATTTGCAGTCATGAAAGCCTGGAGCGTGCGGAACAGCAAATTAGCTTCCATCTTTCCACTTGTGTTTGCTATAACGCACCCAGGGGTGGGGAGAACTGAATGTCGACAAATGTAAAATCTATTTCTTGAACGAGGAGGCATAAAAAGGAACCTTACGCACTCGGTCCAAGGGTCCTTCCTCACTTATTCACTTTTACAGCCTTTATCCGGTTCTAATCAATTGTTGCATTTATAAACCTTCTCCCTCGATTAACTGAGGGAGTTTGATATTTTAGCACGCTGCATTCACACTCACAAGTGAAGTGGTGAGGAGAACTCACGAGTAGTTGATTCAGATGGTACGGGATGAAAATGAAATCACTCTGATTTAAGGTCACGGTACAGCAAGGGAAGAAAATGTGGAATGAAAAAACTGCTTACTGTGGTATCAGGAGCACATTTAAATCCTCGTCTTATGTTGCAGGTGAAATGGATTCATTAAAAAGTTTAAAACTCAGCATGAAAAGTTGAATTTTAATATAAAAAAGAAGACATTTATTAGAGATAGATAGAAAAACAAACAAAAAGGTTAATGACAAATAAAAAGAACTGTATTTTTTTTTTTTGTTCCCCCGCCACACACACAATTTTACCCATCTTAAGATCATGGCTTGGCTGCACCAAGAAATTCCGCCCGTAGACGTTATGAGGAGAATCAGTGACAAAGGGCAGAGTTCCGACCGCACTGGAAACAAAACCACCTGATTGCCAGCGATGTGGACCAAATTCTGACACTGGTCATACAGGCACGGATCATTCAAAATGGATAAATCTGGATTTTGTCCGGTGTTCATGTTCAAACTAAACATTAAATCAAATCAACTGAGAATTCCATAAGACAAATCCTTCCACGGATGTATACTGTTGACTGTGTTTTAGCGTTATCTTCAGTTTTGCCGGCATGTGTCATGCCTCAATAATTCTCAAGCACAGTGATGATTTGCTACTATCTGATACCGACGACTCGCTTCAAACCCGTCTCGCCTAGTCTGCTGTCCCGAAATCAACGTGACTTCAGCTCTGATAATTTGACGTTCAGCCACACTATGGCACACCCCCTGGCGTGGAAGCAGAGTTCAGAACATTCAGACAGAAACTTAGTCAAGTCTGTAGCTGCATATCAACTACCGGTACTCAGATAACATGCAGATTGAAAATGATGCCTTAAAGTGCATAATTAGCTTTAATTGAGTTTTAATGATTTTGAAACTTTTAAATGGTGTAGCTAAAATCATAGCTCCTCGACAACTGAGTGATGAAGCAGGGGACACGACAACTGATTGGAGCCAAAAGTTCTTCCCCAACTGTAAATCGATGCAAAAAATGCACTCAAAGTCGCCGGGGCTCGTAACGACAATAAATGCAGACAACCTCAGGAGAAATGTTTTGCGTGGTTATCTTGTCAAGTGCGAGTGGGCGCAATCGCTGTCGGCCCGCTACATTATTATCCGGCTGTCAAAGGTGACGAAAAGGTGGGCGAATCAACAAATGCGATAAGTGCGACAAATATCTCAAAGCTGCGCCCCCCCACTCCCCAGCACCAAAAAGGAATGTCGAGATAACAACAGGAACCAGCAGAAATATGTCATCAGTTACCTGTACCTTAGAGTTTTATATAATAGTAAGCTTCATAAATATGTCTCATCTATCACTCCAAATCGATATTTTAGGTATGACTATCAGAAGATGGGCAATAATGAAACAACAACACAGCTGTTTCAAGAAAGAAGAGATGTTGTGTTGACTGAAATGATGATGCTAATAGTGAATGAAAATGCAAATGTTGCCACTCTAGTCTTTATCAGTAAAGACTTACCCATGACCCTCCAAAGCCTTAAAGCATGTACTGTATACATTTCGAGTTTGGACAGAATTTGGGGAAAAGTATACCTTCAAAGGGACATCATATAGAAAATAGACTTTTTGTATTGCTTGTATGCAAATATTAGAGCCTCTGGAGTACATGTCCAGCCATCGAATGTGACACTGAGCACCCACACAAAGTTTCTCCACCCATAACATGATCAGCAAGGATGGGTGAAGATCCAGAGTCACTTTCAAACGACGGCCAGGGAGAAGCCATTGGACTACAGTGTCTGAACCACGACAATGCATAGGCACTGTCACCAAAGCCCGCCTCACAGAGAATGGCATGGCCAAAACCGACTTGTAATGAACCACCGCAAGAAAATAATCACGCCAATAATTGAGCTATTTGTTCCCTGCTTGCGATAAGATGTTAAACCACAAACCTGTATGGACTACATACAGTATATTGAACTGTATCACTTCTATTTAACAATATAAGGATAGCATGAGAGTGAAGGAAGAAGTGGGTTTTCTATAGAGAGGATGTGGGCGAGAAGGAAAAACAAAACAAAAAAAGAGTGTGGATATTTTCAGAGGTAGCCTCGCCCCCGTTGAGTGTACCCAGATGACACAGACTGCAAGCTTTGCTATTTTGTTGTATTTTATTCACATGCCAGGATGAAATCATAAATGCCGTTATGTATTGTTGTAAAATATAAGAAATGTTTATTGCATATGCTGTACTTGTACGGCTTGGGGCTTTTTAGCTAAAAACTTGGAAATGTACAGTATATCTTGCATGTGTGAAATCGTATGTGCATTTTCCATCCAGTCTGGTTCGGCTGCATTGCTCAGTGTGTGGCAGACCTAAAAAAAACCCACATCCACAACAGGTGCGACGCCTATGCTGTGGTGTCAAAATTCAAATGGTAAGCAAAGCTGCATTGGGTTCTGTTGGATGCACAGATTAGCGTTAGCTACTGATTGGATCGCTCAATGAAGCTGTCGACACAATGGTGGTGACGGCGGGTATTTGTTTTCTGTAATGTGGACAGATTGCCACATACACACAGCATAGTTTTAACTTAAAAATGCTACAACAGCCTTCATACGCTAATTCTCCCCCCAATACTCTGCTCCAATAAATAAGACACTTGGTTTCCTGTTCAGTCATATAGCTCTGCCTCCTGCTGTCATGAAAACAAACTCTGTACTTGCCTTTGGTCCAGCCGTAGCTGACGTTTGTTCCGTTTAGAGCTAGGTTTTATTTTGATGAGGTTTCTACTTCCTGTTTTTATTCCCACTTCCACTTTTTAGGCATATGCAAACTTTTTGTGAATAAAGGACTGTGATTTTCGATCTGCGATTGGTGCCTCTGACCTTTTCACGCTACCCATCAACTGGTTCGCTGCCATACGCTTGTCAGTGGTAATGAAAAGGTATAGTGCGGTGTTTTGGTTTAAGTGACAGAGTCGGTTTCATTGTATACTTGAGACGGTTAATGTTCACGGGGGCCCGCGTCATTTAATCGTTCACTCAATCGTCATTAAATTTAAGAGGGTGTTTCAAGAGTGTTTTATTGTTTTGAAACTTCTGCATAAACAAAAGTCTCTAAAACAGTTAATGAAGGTTTTACAACGGCACCAGTTTATCCTCCGGAACAAATTATTCCAAATATAATTGATCACAATGGGAAATTCTCTTCTTATTACCGCCAAGGTACCACTGTGTCTTATAAGCAAACACACACACTTACCAAACTTCCCAGTTTGGATGATGACGAGTTGTTCCTGTGTTTCAGAAGGCCGCATCCTTCCACGCCGGGGGTGTCCCGGTGGTTGCCGTGGATACGAGGACCGCCGGCCCCTTCCGAGGAGGAACGCAAGCGCCTCTCCAAGCGCATCACCTCATGGTAGGGGCTGACACTGCTGCACAACGAGGCTGAGTGAAGGGACAGGACAGCATTAAACATTTACTTTAAATGTAGTCTGGGTTTTTTTGTTTTGTTTTTTGTTTTGTATTGAAACTAAAAGGAAGAGAGTCCCAGTAATGTGGCAGAGGGTTGTATGGTTATAGTGAACAAAAGACAGCCACAACTACAAACAGGAATGTGAAAAGAAATGCTTTAGAGGGGGTAGACAGGGGCCTCCCTCAGCAAAAATTTGCATAATCAACAGTGTTTACAAAGTGTGTGTGTGTGTGTGTGGCAAGCGGACTTTTTATTTTCACGAGTTAAAAAGTGAGTGGGCGTAATTGTATGTGTGCTCTCATACTGAAGAAGCCTTTAGAATTTTAAAAGGCAAAGAGGCAGAGACTCTGTTTTTACATTACACTAGAGCAGTGGTTCTTAAATGTGCTCCAGGTACCGAACCCAACCAGTTCATATGCACATTCACCAAACCCCTCATTAGTGAAAAATAAAAATATGATTTTTTTTTTTTACCAATTCAAGACATAAAAAAACACATTTATTAAAAACTGAAAAAAGAAAACACAATTAGTGTAAGTATAAAGTGTAAGTTTATTAATTAACAAAATCACCAGTGATGGCCAAACAGGCGTGTCATAACTAATTGACATGTTGAGTCGGGTGTGTCTTAACCTCCATGGCAGAGGCTCGATCGAACCCCTGAGACATTGATTCACCGAACCCAAGTTCAGAACCACTGCACTTGAATAAATTCAACAGAATTATTCTGATTACTTTTTGCCGGGTGGATTTCTTCAGGGCACCGCTGTGTTCTTGGGGGTTATCGCATCTACCTCATAGTTTTAAGGATCTGAGTTTTACAACGGCATAAAATCGGCTTCTGTTACCCCCTCAGACTGCCGAAACTTGCTGCGTCGACTTTGTCCCTCCATTCCATGTCATTGGCTTTTATATGCAACACTTATTTTCTATTAAAAAAGAAAAACAGATGGGAAATGACTGCATTTAATAGAGAGTGTCTTTTGATGCGACCTTAGAAAGTGTAAAATTGGTCTCTTTTCCAGGCAGTGTAAAAGGGGATTCCTAATACGACCACAGAAGGCTGAAAATTGCCCTGTCAACTATTGTCCGGAACGTTGCTTCATTTTAAACAAGATGACAAATATTGGCTTTTACAGGCAACGTAAAAGGGGCTTCTAAAGCTACCTTGAAGGCCGGACCTTGCCATATCAATGTTGTTTACCTCCATTCCATTCATACAGAAAAAGAGAAAAATATTTGGTTTTTTTCAGGCAGTGTATAAGAAGCTAAGAAGAAGTGTTTTGTACTGATGCAATTTATGTTTAAGAAAGGTCGGAAAATGTTGGGGCAGTCGCGTTCTGATATTGATATTGTTCTCGGTCCGATATCAGCCAAAAACACAGTATCGGATTACGTCAGTCTGTATCCAGAATCGCCCACATTCGCACTCGTATACAAGCAGCCCATTCCAGACTGCGCTCGTGCTCTTCTATCCAGTAGCGTGAATGTTAAAAAAAAAAATAACCTTCTAAAAGTACTGAAGGAAACGTGAATTGTTATTTTGCAATTCAAAGAGCTGAATGTGGTTTTATTGACTTGATTCGGATTATTTTGAATTTATTTTTGCAATTATTTTATTCAAGTGCCGCTCATGTTTGAGGTTAAATTTATGCAACCCAAAAGTTTAATAAAGGGGTCATATTTTCCCATACCTACTGTTGCTGACTTTCTTTGTTTGAATTGTTTCACTTGATCGAATATCTTCTGACATTTCATACAAAAAAACCCGGGAAAAAAATAATAATAATAACAATTTCTTCTGTTATCGTCTCGGATCGATATTAGTATCGGACAGTATAGTACGCTGCCATATTGGTATGGAAAGTGAAAAATATTGCATCAGGACACACCGCTAGAAAATGTTATATTCCACAGTTGAAAAGGCTATTTTGCTTCCTACCTGTGTGCGGCTTCCTTAGGTGACAGGACCTGGGGTCACGACAGCCACAAAAGCTTCCTCTTTCGTGAACCGATAGAGTGTGCCTCGCCCTCCTCTCCGTCTGTTCCGGGTACGAGCGGCAGCCGTCACTTCTCGGCGCTCCGCCCTCACTCTCGCTGGTGGTCTCTGCATTCACCGCCTCCCATCCCGGCGTCCCTGTTCCGGCCCCGTCTTGCGCTTTTTCATGCTCCTTCCTCTTATCCGGCGATAGTTGCTGCGGGGACGGGCAGAGTACGGCGGTTTCCGGTTCCGAGAGGGAGACGGCCGTCTCGTAGTCGGTGTTGTTGGCTGTGTTGGAGTCGGGGAGTAATGGTTTCTCAATGCCAGATGGAGCCGGAGAGAAGAAAACCTGAGAAGATGACATTGAACTTTATCTTGCATGGTCATGTTTAATATTGTCACTTGAGGTTGTTTTTCCTTCCTTGTTCTCAGAAGAACATAAAATAAAACTCTTGAATTATGGCACATAGGTGTGAGATGTGAAGGGCAGACTTTTTATGTTCTTTTAATAAAAAATAAAAAATAAATACTTCTCATGCTGGGGGCTTGCACCAGATTTCACACATTTCACCGTAAATATTCCTCCTTCCCCCCTTTTTTTTTGTTTTTCGCACTCCAAGGGCACCTCGGGTCCAAGCTACCCTTTTCAAACATTCCCTTTTGCGTGTTTATAGGCTGAAATTTTGATTGAAAAGTGGAACCTCGAAAGGCAGCATAGTGGGAATAGAGGTGAATACGTCTGAGTCACAGTTCAGAAGTTTGGTGTTCAAATCGTGGCTGCGGCCTTCCCATTCGGCGCAATTGCCAGTTAGTTGATCATCATTAATCGACCCATCGCCGCCCCTAGAACATGCCGTTGGTGAGCCATGTATGGATGCACCACCAAAAAAAAGCATCTTGTCAGGATGTCACCGTACAAAGAACAACTCTGTGTCATGATTTCAATTTTCCAGTTATGTATTTTGTGCTAGGCTAACATAATATATTGAAAAGTAAATCATTGTTGGTATATAACAGGCAGGAATCAGGAAATCAAATGTTTGTCATGTAGCGTGAGCCACAGGCCGAATAACATGTGTCACTGTATTTAATAAAAGGTTAACTTTCTCTGAGGTGTCTGTGGTATGTGGCCTCACACACCGACACACCACCAAGCAAGGCGGTGACGGATTGGGCGAGGCAGCCTGCCCGCCAGAGCTCGCCCCTCTGGTCGCAGGGCTTTACATCGCCGGTAGGATATCTACAAACCACCAGAGGCTTTAAGCATATATACTTTTGCAGCTTAAACATATCGGGATATGTAGTCGGCATATGCTCGACAAACAAATGTATCTAAGTGACAGTTGAAAGTTGAGCATGATGAGCGTGTTTTCAATGCATTCAGTGCCCACAACGTCTGAGAGCTGACAAAGTCTCGGTTTGTGTGTCAAATTAATAAGACATTTGAATTTGTACTTTATAGGGATGGGTGAAACAGATACACACTGCATTTATTTCTCAATCCACTTAGGCTGAGGGCAACTTTGCCAAAAACGCCTGAAGAAAGGTGCACCCAAAGTAAATTTGTAGCTGTTCTTGAAGCATTTGGAGTAGCAGCATAGTTTTGGTCTCTTTTTGAAATATTCAAAATGTTATCATTTTGAATATGTCTCCCAAACAGTCAGAATCTGTGTAAGTGCTACTGTCACTGAACTATGGATGTTTGAAAACAGAAAAAAAGGTGAATATTATGTTCGTCTAATTTCGTTTCACAAAATCTACCTTGAAAATGAATTTAGAATGTTGATTAGGACTTGAAACACTACAGGATCAAAGCTTGAGGTCTCTGCAAGTTCCAGTTCAAATTTGACAATTGTAAAATGTTGGGCACCATTCGAATCTCCAGAAAGTCAACTTTTAAAAGATGGATTACATGTTCACACATGTACTCAGCTGACGACGTGCATCAGCGATTTGTTTTGACAAATGACGGAGGGCCCCCTCGGTGGGCCGTCCTAACTTCAGAGGGTTAAGATCATTTTTTTATTATGCTTGACGTCATGGAATGGATTGTCAAAAGAATTGAGCAAAAGCTGCCATACTGATCTCAAAGCAGTACCTGTGAGGACGAGATGGTCCCGCTGAATGTCTCCGGGACAGATGGACCCTCAGCCGAGAAAGAGTCGGTGGTCAGTGCAGACACGAGCGTGGGTCCAGGACTGATAGCTGGCAGAGCTTCGGCCTCTGAGACGGAGTCCTCTGTGATGGGGATGAACTCAGAAGGGGTGATGGCCGTGGTACGGTCCTCTGACACCATGGGAGACTGGAGGGAGCTCTCCAGGCCGGCGTCGCTTGGACAAGATCCCGGGGTGAGCCCTCCGGCGCCCGGGGTGCCGGGAGCAGTAACAACACACTCCTGATTGTCCCCTTGGGGTCTTTGGTGAGAGAAGTGGTGGTGGGCCGAGAGTGACTTGGGCAGCAGGTGCTTCTTGTGTCGCGACGAGCGCTTGCTGCTGTTGCCGTATTCTTCGATAAAACCCGAGTCATCGCCCTCGTTGACCGCCGAGCCGCTGAGGCAGTTGATGAATACGTTCCGATTCGTCGCGGAAGAGGACGCCGACGCCTTGTCGAAATCCTGCGTCTGAGAGCGCGCGATTTTCTTCTGCCGGTGGCTCCCGAAGCCAAAGGAATGTCGCGACTTTGGGTGAGCATCGCTTAAACCCGCCGACTGTGACGTCGGAATCGGCTGCTGGCTGTTCCCGTTGGCGTCAGTGGACTGCGCTGGCGGAGGGGGCGACGCGAGGTTCAAGTTGATGGGCTGGACACGAGGGTGGCTGCTTCGCTTAGCCGAGAAGCTGAGGGAAGGGGCGCGGAAGAGGCTCCGCCTTTTGCCAGTGCTCCCCGAGCTTGAATTTGTGCTGGAGGGAGATGAAGTGTGCACGCAGTTGCCGCCCGATGACGGGGACGACGGCAAGGAGTCCTGCCGCTTGCTGTTGCTCCGGCGGAAGATGGGCAGGCGGGAAACCAGCGTGGAGCGACGCGAGCCGGATTCACCCATCGATAGGCTGAGAGGGTGGTGGGGTAGTCTGCAGACCACGCAAAAAAACAACAAACGTGAAGAGAGAGAAGCTTCACATTTAACATTTGGTTTTGAGTACAAGGTGTATAATTCAAGAAGGGGTGGGCAACAGATGATTGACCCCCTCATAAGTCAAGACGGTCTTTCTCTTATTGGTTGTTTTTTCCTCAGCACAGTAGTTTCTTGTATACAGTGACACTCCTCTACAATGAAACCTAAATGGGCGAAAATACCCCCTAGTGTGAAAAATTCTTAATGCATTACCACCATTCCCACTTTCCTGCCCCCCGCCCCCATACAACGAAAAAAACCCTGTTGCATTTAGTAGTTGCTGCAGTAGTACGGGAAGTATTTGTTCTTGTTAGTTTCAGACGCAGCAAGAGCGTTGCATTGCTAAAATGGCTACAAAACAGACCTTTGGATGTCAAGCAGCTAAGAGAAGAAGAGCTCTGACGCTGGACGAGAGGGTAAAAGTGATCAAATGAAAGACGGAGGAAGCAAAATAAAAGACATTATCCAAGAAATTGATGGAAGTGAAAGTGAATGCTGATTGTAAATTTCGCAATTTCTTTCCCTTTTTTCTTTCTACACTGACTATATGAAGTGTCAAATAAGTGTATGCTCATACTTGTGCACTATTGAAATAAAATAAAGAGTACACATACGTTTATGTGTGCGTGTACACATACATTTGTGCGTGTGTGTGTGTGTTTTTACATCTGAGATCAAATTTGCTACAGTTAAAAACCCAGTGTTGGGAAAATGTTCTTGCTGCAAACATGATTTCATTGTAGAGGAGTTTCACTGTATAGATTAGAGGCACAATATGGGGCCATAGATGGCAGATTATTTTTTCAGATAACTCCAAATATACTTAATATGACAAGAAATGATTTTGGGTTTTCCTCCCCAAACATTGCCTTGATGAATTTGTTGTGGTCTCACGTATGACTAGTGCTACATTCAAGACAGCTTGGAATAGCAGACATGAAGCTCAGAATGCAGCATTAGATCAGACTCCGATGCAAATTGCCCGCCACAAACCTTTGGGGTTAAGTCTTCCGCCATCTGTTAAATCCCACAAAACGGAAGCCGCTGTATATTTCTAATTTGACATAATGTGATGCAAAAGACATCCACAAAGCAAACCAAAGCTACAAACATAGAGTTTTAGTCATGAGGACGTTGAAATCTTGATGTACATTGCATGCCTCAAGTGACACAATTCAGATGTTTTGCTCTCAAGTGGCGTTTATCAAATGTGAATCTTGGCAGCATAAATGGGGTAGAGGAAATGCCAGGAATGGGAAATGTTAATATCCTTATCGGGCCTCTGCTAAATGTGGATAAAAAATCTGGTATTTGACAGAGAGAGGGAGAGAAGAAACGAGAGCAACAGTGTAAATCCAGCCTAACATGTTGCGAATCAATCAGAAAGTTGTATTTTTCCCGCTGAAAAGATCTTCTCCAAAACTTGATTTGGCCCAGATATGCCACACGGTCACCGAGACGAGGCCATGTGGGTATGGCAGTAATCCCATTAACGGACAGACAAACACATTGCAGCAAACATTAACTTGCAGCTTACTTATATGCCACGTTTAACATTGAGCGATCACGGCAGAAGAAGCTTCGTGTAGACAAAAAGGGTCGACGGCGGGTTTAGCAACCTTTTATAATCACACCGTTAAAAGTTCAAATTACTCACATTTTCATTATTTGCTGCACGTCATCAGCTGGAGACACCCAAAGTAGCAAGGGAACAACTCAAGTGTTTTGGTTTTAGATCTGGCTGTAATAAGCTTACTTTAACTCCCTGCGCTGAGGTGCTGAGGTGAGTGCGTCACCTCCTCCAAAAGCAAATTTGATCAAGCGACAAACGAGTCATTTCTGACAGTCACAGCAACCCTTTTCAGGGGGCCCACATGCCAAACATTGACGGGGCATTCAAATGTCAAGTGGTATCGATGTCCAAAAGGTTTGGATCGATTTCAGCGGTTGCCATTCATTTATCAATCTATCTTCTGAAGCGCTTTGACTCACTCTGGATCGCGGGTGAGCTGGCGCCAACCCCAACTGACTCTGGAGGACAAGGCAAGGTTCACCCTGAACTGGTTGCCAGTCAATCACAGAGCGGTAAACATGGTGGTCCCAAAAAATATGAAGGTATTAATGTGATTGTGCAGTGCCAACAGCTTACCTGGACAATGCACTCTGACCGAGCGCCTTGAGACAAGAAACATCCTCGATCTGATTAAACACAGATTATAGACAGATTGAGAGCGCAGGTTCGGAGTGGTGAACAACTACTAGTTGAAAGGCGCTCGACGTGAAACATTTAAAATGTGACAGATTGATGCTGTTAATAATATTACGGCATCAATGCACTTCTATTCATTTAGAGGAGGAGTGTCAAACTCATTTTTGTCGGGGGCCACATTGTAGTTACGGTTTCCTTTAGAGGGCCATTATGAATTCTGGGAAACCATATAATTGTTTAATCCCCTCCACATATTACATACACAGCGCACAACAAATTGATGAATACCTAGTTTTAAAATCAGAAGTCAAAAATAATAACTGTTATTGTGGATTACATAGGATGATATGAAATTGTGGTTCTGACTTTAGCAAGCATCATGGAACTTGACATGCTTGATTTGCTTTCGCGGGCCACATAAAATGATGTGGCGGGCCAGATCCGGCCCCTGGGCCTTGATTTTGACACCAGTGGTTTAGAGTTTTGTTCATTTGTGCGAATTTCTGGTCCGGTCTTGAATCGAGCAAGCAGCATATCATGCATGAATAAGTCAGTAATTTGAAACGGGATCGTTATTTGACCCTGCAACATGTGAAAGTGATCGCGTTGTGTTTTTTTTTTTTTTTTTTGAATGTTGCTATGTGCTGAGAAGTTTCTTTCAGATATCACACTGTGCCCCCTCCTCCACAACTGGAGTATAATTCGGGAATTACCCCTTGTTTTCCCTTTCTGATCTAAGAAATGGTCTTTTCATGTTTCTTAGGTTGAAAGTGTAAAATGAATTTCGTCGCACTTCAGAGAACTGCAATGACAATAAATTTGATTTCCATTTCAATATTTTTTTGTTTTTGTATCTGTTTGGTGGAGTGACATTAAATGTTGAATGTGAAATAAGTGCCTCGGTTGTGAAAACTGGTTCAAACCACAATCATAACACCAACGCCCAAGAACAGGGTGTGAAGCTCAACACACCCTGGACAGGCCGCTAATCAAACACAGGGCACACATAGACAACCAATCACACAAACAGTCCCAAATATGAACCGAACATACATGTTTTAGGAAGGTGGGAGGAGTACCTGGTGAATAACTTCCAAAAGAGATTCCAACCCAGATCTCCTGACTGTGAGGCATTTATAGGGGTGTTCACACGGCACACATTTGCTCCGGCGCTGCACCGATGTATTTTGTTGCGATATATTTTGCACCGCAGCAAATTGTGTGGAGCGTTCACACGTACAAAGCCGCTGAGCGTGTCTGCACCGGCACAGCGTCGGTGCAGCCCCACTTGCGTTCACACGGCAGTTTCTGCAGCGGAGCAAAACGACAGAAAACAAATGAGCTGTCGTGTTGGTTCTTTTTAAAACGTATACACAACTCAAGCGACTACTGGACAGCCACGTCCTTCTCCTTCTCGGTCTCCGTGCCTTCTGCTCGAGAGTGACCGCCCCCGAAAACGTAAATCAACGATGACTTCAATGACACTCAGAAAAGCAAATACGTAATGCGCCAAACAGAAAATCAAGAGAGGAAATCACAAAATAAATTATATGGGGGGCGGGGGGTTGTGGACACACAACAAAGGAACAAACTACACAAACAACTCCGAGACAGTCCAGTCTCCTACAAAAGGAAAGATGTTACCAGCCAAGTCTTGTGTCGTTATTAAACAAACACATGACGGAAGTCCGACAGAGCGCGAAAGCAACGCATTCTCGCCGTACGTAAACTCTTCACAAGCATTTGCTCTGGAGCAAATTTAACCCAGTTGCGTTCACACGTGCAAATTTACATCAGTGCTGCTTCGCTAACAAGCATTTGCTCTGGAGCAAATTTTTAAACCACCTCCCTGAGGTGGATCAAATTTGGTCCGGTGTAAGCTGTTTTCCGGGGCTACGCCGGAGCTAATTTGCACGTGTGAACGCTCTACTGGGGCAGCCCCGGCGTAGCACCGGACCAAATCTTGCCGTGTGAACACCCCTTATGTTAAACACAATTCCACCATGCTGCCTAAAGCAATGTTGCCAAAAAAATATATATATATATTAATAAAAGTCCATTCATATATTTTGTGATTCGTGTGTTTGGTTTACCGTGTTGTTTTGAATCAACAGCTGGAGAACTTATGGGAGCACCCTGCCATGTTCCTAATGACACCATATGCTAACAGATTAGCTTCAAATCTTTTCCCCTCACTTCGGCTCACACACACGCAAACACAAACACACGCGGTCAATAAATCACACGGTGACTCCCAAATTGGCGCCTATTTAGCATTGATGAATGTCATTTTCGGTGTGTGTGCCTGTGCATGTGTATGGGGTGTGACTGGAGCTTCCATAACAGGTTTGTGACTGTAACTCTTTGCAGACAGGACGCTTTCCTTGTGCTTATATCTGACATAACTGACTTCATAAAACAACAGCAGAGTAAAACCCGCTTATCCTTTGAAGTCACTTGGCAGACACCTAACGGAGCGGGAACAACAAGATGTTTGCAGGGAAATACTGTCATCTTGTGGTATTTAACAGGTTTTACCGGAATTACCATATTTCAGCACCTGCAAGCCGCCGCTTTCTTCCCACACTTTGAACGCAGCGTCTTTTAACGTGACTTGGTTTATTTCGTCATTTTCGCTGACGAG
Organism: Hippocampus guttulatus; assembly: GCF_054856545.1. Lineage (NCBI taxonomy): Eukaryota > Metazoa > Chordata > Actinopteri > Syngnathiformes > Syngnathidae > Hippocampus > Hippocampus guttulatus. The sequence goes on along the minus strand of NC_141265.1, from coordinate 12,124,698 downwards.
CTTCAAGCCGTCGATGGATTTACTCAAAATCTCGTCACACCTGACCGATGAAATGACCAAACACATCACAGTGAACCAATGAATCAGTCACAAGTCCGAGTGCCCACGTAGGCAACCTGAGAAACTTGGAAGTCTGTGTACACTGCGGTGTGCAGCGGTGGCATAGTGAATATAGAGGATACAGTATAGTTTAGCACTGAGAGCTATTAACTCATTCAGTACCAGCCAATTCTAGACCAAGTCTGAAAAGACGTTCAAAAACGTCTTTGGGAGTGAACGAGTTAAATAGTAACCATTCAACAGGATGTCACGCTACCTTTTCTTCTCCATGCATGTTCTTCTTCATTTCTTATCAATGTGCGAAACTGTGGGGAGAGATTCATAAACTGCGGCAACAGATTAGTCAACTGTGGGAACAGAGGGAAGTCATAAATCAGCTAATTTAAATTACAAGTGCCCCAAAGAGGTTTGCTTTGAGCCTTGCAGCATCCAAGGGTACTTTAAGTACTCGGGCAGGCCGTGAATTGATGGTGACTCGAATTGAGTCGTGAATTGATCATTAAAAACGAAAGCCCAATCGGAATTTTCAGATTCAAGTCGGAATGAGTCATATTTTATTGTCACAGAAAAATGTTTGGATGACACTCACATCTCAATGTGGCGTATGTACCTGACGTATGTGTGAAAAAACACTATTTTTGAGCACGAAGCCCGGAAGAGTTTGTGCATGTATGGGAATATTTGGCTGGCAATTGGGCATTAAATGCAACTATTAAAGCCCCAAAAAAAAAGGTCGGTGTGAAAACCATGTGTGTGGCAAAAGCGGGAAAGTTCCGACATTCCTGACAGTTCCTTCTATATGAATGATAGTAATTATAAATACAACTTATATAGAGCTTTTCTGGATATGCAAATGCACAAAAAATATATATATATTTAACTACAATTGTAACAACATGTCTCTTCAAATGGTCAATAGTGTCGAGATAACTGAGCAGAGACGGTTTGCTCCACTTACTGCGGATTCATGAGTCGCATTCCGGCATGGCACGATGAAGTAAAGTGCGGCACTGAAACTCTAAAGCCTTTTACCATACTGATGGACACATATGTGGCATCTTTGAAAGCAGTGAGAGCGTTATGAAGCGAGGTCATCACATTTCGCGACAGTTGCATGAATATCTTTCTTTTTCACAATGATGTTCCTGCTGAGTTAGCCATTCGTTAGCCGTTAATAGGTTACTTGAGTGAAGGGCGTTCCATGCTTTGCAATTTTGGTGTGTGTGTGTGTTGGGGTGGATTGGGGTGTTGGAGAGGTTGGGGCTTGATGGGAGAACACTCGCTTTGACCATCATCAGTTTGCTGACCATGAACGTCTTTCCGCAGTATAATCCGAAACTCAGAAGACACCGACGACTGCACGTAGGCTTTGCCCAACATGGCTTGATGTTTCCACGCAAAAACACACACTAAGACAACAAAAGGAGCACTGAGTGTGCTGTGAAAGGGACGAAACAGCTAATACGTCATCTAAAGTCGCTTTAAATATCCATACTGTTGATACTTCCCTGATTTGAGGCACTGTATTTGCAGTGCCATATCACAAAAGCAGTCGGTACTCGTATTAATTAGCAGGCTTGCATAATGACTACACAAGCAGCAGCGTGGCTTTCCATCCAGCAATAAAATTGATTACAATAGTTACATATTGACAGGTATCACAAAATCTTTTAATGGAACAGCCAAAATTTATTTTGTGTAAATTAGGTACAAATCCCTGAAAATTCTACTTAAGTAGGATAGCTAAGTATTTGTACTCTGTTACATTGCAAGACTGCCGAGGTCTATGGAGGAAATTCTCAATATTTTAAAGGGGGTGTGGGCGTGCACTATTTACGATTGTTTTCCTATTCACAACACGTTTAGCCTCTCGCTCGCGAAAAACGAGGGTTGACTAAACTGAATATGACACCGATGACGAGGCCCCGTGAGCGGACACAAGCGTCACCCTCATCCCGCCTGCCTGCACACCTGTCCGCCTCAACAAGCCCCTGGAGGCTGCCTTTGCACCTTGACACGGGCCGCTACTTCATTAAACCAAGAGCAAATCACAACGCTGAGTGCTTCAATCATGACAGAAGACATGCTCGGAGCGACCTTCCCGAGTGCAGCTACGCGTCGACGAAGACACACGTCACGGACACGGGTGATAACACGTCATGATCGCTGAAATGTCATGTCACAGGTGTTCAGGGGAAATAACACAGACCGGTAAGGCTGTCATTCTAGCTAGCCGGCCGCTAGCTGTGGGTACCTTTCAACGGATTTCCAGCGCCGCTCCGGCTCGGCTCATAGGGGCTGTGTGGAGCCTCCAAGCGGCGACGTGAACCAGGGGACGTCGGTAGGGTGCTGGTGGTGGTGCGGAGCTATCAGCTCACGATAACGTCGTTGTTCCACTTCACTGACGTGGAGCGGATCATTTCTTTTCCTCCTGCGCCTTCCGCGTTGAAGTGACAGTTACGTGACGTCATGGTTAGGCCCCGCCTCTACCCTTAAGCTTCACCATTAGCCTCGTGCAGGTAGAATATGATTGACAGGTGAGAAGCCTCACCGAAGGACATCATCATAAAAATTTAATTTTTATCATTATAATGAAATGTAGAATACACAGAAATAGTAATTATAATTGCAAGTAAAATTTTACAATCTTAATTAATGTTACACGCATCATACTCTTTCCACTATACAAATAATACTCTAGGGGTCCGCCACATAGCATCAAACGTCATTTTTCAATACTTCGATTTAAAAAAAAATTGTAGAACACATTTTTTTATTGATACGGTATTGAGACAAAAACATAAACCACATGGGTGAATAAGCAACAGAGAAAAGACCGAATTAAAAAATACCAAAGTGTCTTCTAAAAATGTGTTTTTCAATACATACATAAATAAAAACAATGCATTTAAATGTATGATGCTTTCATACAATATAAAAATAAAATGTTATTGTAGCATTATTTAAAGTGTTTTTTTCTGTTTTGTCATTTATGAACAATACAATTATTGTTAAAATGTGTTAATGCATGAAAAAATCTGAACTGTAAATTACTGACATTGTAATGTGTTGCAGTTGCGTCATGGGTTTTGCTTTTTCTTTGGTTTTATTCATTTCTGTGATGCCACCAAAACTGTACCACTGATGGGGAAAAAAGAAGTGTCATCACCAACATAACAGAAACTTCCTGGGAATTCATTACACACACAAAGCTCTGGGAGCTTAAATGTCAAGTTACGTATGCCATACAAACTTATTTTATTAAGTGGATATCTACATTGATACAAAGTCAAAGTTAATGCCTATAAAGCTCCAGCAACAGATGTCACTCTGCAAACAAAGTCCTATTCCTGCTAGAGTGGATAAGTAGTTTTACTTTTGAAACTAACGATATCGGATTTTTGTGTGTGTGTGTGTTTTTCTTATGTGAAGAAGGACAGAGACCATTTAAAAAAACAACAACAACAGTTTAATGACGTCCTCACACATACACAAGAGTCCAGCCAAGAATAATTGTACTTACATTTACGTCATACATGTACCCACCACCTCCCGCAACTTGAGGAAAACGTGTAGAAAAGTAATTGTATTTGACATATTTAATATTTAAATCGCAACCTTAATTACTAAGAGTGCACTTTAGTGTCAGTCTAAGCAAAGCTAGCCATTTCTCGATTTAAATATGATTGCACTAGGTTAGCATACATGTGTAACTGACATGCAATGTTAAATAGGCTTGTCACTTATACAGTGTAGCGCTTTTCTACCTCGGATACACAAAGCACTTTACACTGTTACCTCATTCACCTACTGATGACGCAGCATCAGGAGCAACTGGGGGTTCAGTATCTTGCTCAAGGACACTTTGACATGGTCGCAATGGCCAGGGATCGGAAACACCAACCTCAAGTTTGGGGAAAACGTCCACTCTACCACTGAGCCATGCAGCATGCTAGCTTTGCTTTGTATTAGCTTGCCTGTAATTTTGGTTTCAAATTCTTGACGATTTTATACTCAAAAACAAAATGGGGAAAACAAGGACATTCAGCTGTTGGTTACATTCCACCAGTGAGAGCTGCCCTGTCAGTCTTTAAATGCATAGAAGCCCCCCACCCCCAACCCACTCCCACCCTAGCGGGGATTCAAGGAATCAAGTTTAAACCCTTTGTGGAATAAAAAAAAACAAAAAATGTTTGCACCATTTCTACGAGTTCAAATGTAATAAGCTTAATAACATTTATTTGTAATTAATCAAGAATAGATACTTGTATACATGTTGGAGAAAAAAACGGGGCCGCAAGTTGCCAGTATTGTTAAAATAAAGAGGGTGAATTTACAGCAGTCAGAACGTACATTACAACACACTTGCACAGAAAACAACCCGACTCTTGAGTGATATGTAAGTGGACGTTTCCAGTGTACAGTTTATGTATAAACACAGTATATAACCTGATGTCAAAAGAGAAGGCATGTCGAAGGCGAACACTGAAAGTGACTTAAACAAAATGGTGGATCTGCAAATGTTTAAATTAAAATTATAAAAAAAATCCAGTCTTGACAGCAAGAAGGTAGGTCATATTTTTAGGCAAAGCACCAGTGGTACCCTAACACCCTCCTGAAATAAAAACTAACCATGAAAGTGTCCGTGCTGCTCCCCAACACTTAATTTCCCCAAGGTAAACAATTGTTTTCATAGTGAGAATAAACTGTGGTTACAACATTGAAGGAAGTCAACGGTGTGTTTTAAAAGGCTGCTTGGTAGCACCAGATTTTCAGGCTGCTTGTGTGTCGTGTTGACATTCTGATACATAAGTGAGTGATGTCCAGATGCTAAATGACTTTAGTGATTAACAGTGTTGTAAGAAAAAAAAAAAAAAGAAAACGTGTTTTCAGTGGTCAAAACAAATTGACAAACGTTATCAAATGAACCCGAGTGCAATGTGATACAGATAGTGTTCCAAAACAATTGTGCAACTACGTCAATTGATTGTTGAGCAAACCAAAATGAACCGAAAGGCACCGTGGCGCTAGCGCTAAAAGATTCGCTACGAAGGCTTTCTCCCATCAGGTCCACAAAGAAAAAGATTCAACTGCTACACATCACCACTAATCACGTGATCAACAATTACACGTCAGGAGCAGGGCTCCCCCCTAATAAACATACTGTACATAAATTAACCATTAAGAACACAACAGACAACCGGCGACCCAGATAAAATTCACTCACGGGCCCAAATATGGGAAACCCTACTCTGGAACAAGACGAGTTAAGCATGTTCATGTTAAACACAAAAGATTTAAAATGGCTGCTGACTAAATTAGCAGCTAAATTCAACATTAATTAAAAACCCAACTTTGGTACGATATTTATTGTCATTGCCTAATACGCAGACGCCACCAACAACAGTCTTAGTGTTGATCAGAAATTATACCGACCGAGAGCCACGTCAACGAATATCGGACTCTCGTCAAAATAAACCTGTTGGTCACACACGCCAAGCTGTCACATGTGTGTTATCATAACATTCCAGCTCGGGTTTCACAGTTTGATGGTTGAACTGAAGAAAACTAAAAACAAAACAAAAATAAACCCTGCTGAGCGAATGGCATACCAAAGTGTCATATTTGTGCTAGTAAAATAGCAACTCGTTTTTTAGTTTGGACCAAACCCTGTTCAAATCTGCCTCAACTGGCCGGGAGAAAGCTTGAGGTAATAAAGCTCTAGTTAATAAAGCGCACTCAGTGATTCTTAACTGTCACCTTTGTGTTGATAGTAACATAGTAGAGCTCCGGTTTTACAGCTTGGATCAATCTAAGATGCCTCAACACGCCTGAGGGACGGCTGTGTAAGTGTAAGAATTTGTATTGTCCAGAACAGCAGCTCAGCTTTCACAATTCAGATCAAAGACCTTATTGGATCCAATATAATCAAATGGACCTTGTCTTAAGCGTGGTGGGGGACCTGCTCAAAATATATAATGCATGCTAGCAATCATACTAGCGCAGGTTTCACAATTTATACCAAAGAACCCAGTCAAATCTGCCTCAACAGGTTTGGAGTACCCAGGTAAATAAGTAATTCATGCTCAAGTGTCATATTTGTGTTGACCATAACCTAGTTGTAAATAGTGTTTCACCGTTCGGACCGAAGACCTGACAGAAACCAACTCAACAGCCCTGAAGGACTCTAGTTTACGAAGCCTGTTCACCGTAACTCATTTCTAAAGTGTCATCATTACACCATACGAGCACAGGTACTACTCCACCTCAACGGGGCCAGAAGGACTCTTGACGAATCAAACCTGCTCCAAGTATGTCATATTTGTGTTGATCAGTCCAGGTTTCACAATTAGGACCAAAGACCCTGATTGAAGCCAGCTTGCCGTACTTGATCGAAAAAAATGTCATATTGATGTTGAGCATAACATCCCAGCTCAAGTTTTACAATTTGGACCAAAGACCTTGAATCCTCCCCAATGAGCCTGAAGGCCATCAAAGAAACCCTCACGTCATGCTAAAAGTAAACTCGCTACGCTAAAAAGGTGCAAATAGAGCGCCGAGCGGGGCCAGTCACCCTCAAAAGGTGAGCCTCTTGGCAGTGACAAACTCCTCCAGCTGGACCTTGCCGCCGCCCATGAGGCCGAACGCCGGGTACATGATCCCCGAGCAGTCCACTTGCCTCTCGTAGAGACAGCGCATATTGTCGGCGTCGTAGAAATACACGCGGCCGGCGTCGTGATCGAGGCACACGCCCAGACGCTGCGGCATGGGCAGCGCCCGGTTGGCCGGGTCACCCGAGGCTGTTGCGGCGCTTGAAGACGAGGGCGACGTCTTGGGGATGAAGAGCTTGCCCATGCCCACAGTGAGGAGGGTGAAGGGTTGCGAGAGGTCGTAGCACGCATCTTCGCTGCCGCTGTCGTGGCCGCTGTCGTGGTCGAACCTGTGGGAGAAAGTGTGGTTTGGCACTTTGTAATGGTGCTGCTGTTTTGGTTAACAAGGTTCACGAATCGTTTTATTTTTTTCAATTAACAATAGAGTCAGTTATTTGTTGGCAATAGTTACAATTCCAATTCATGGATGACATTCATTCTGTTTTACTTTTAAAACATTAAGGAAGTAAATACTGTCAAGTCCAAAAGTATCGGAACAGCAAGGTCAATTCCTTCGTGTTTGCTGTATACTGAAGACATTTGGGTTTCAAATCAAAAGATGAATAAGCTCATCTGCAAAGCATGGTGGATGCAATGTCATGGCTTCTTCTGGAACAGGCTTACTCGTCTTTGATGATGATGTGACTCATTAGCAGCAGAAAGAATTCTGAATTCCACAAAACCTTTTTGTCATGCAATTTACAGAAAAATGCCTCTAAACTAATCAGGAGAAGCTTCATCATAAAACAGGATAATGACAACAAAGGACTTCATCTGAAAGAAAAGGTCTTTGACCGTAACCCAATAGAGCATGCATTTTGTTCAAGAACTGAAAGAGGCTTCAGTAAAGGCCTGGAAAAAATATTTAAAATGAAGAATGCAACAGTCTGGTGAGGTCATTGGGGCGCAGGCTTGATGCAGTCACTCCAAGGATTATGAATGTTGTTCCTTGTTGTATTTTAGTAATATCTGTTCCAATACTTTTGCTCACTTGAAAAGTGGGGGACTTCCAACCCAAGGTCTTCCGTCTTGAGTTGTTTGCTCATGAAAATAAAACCTGCACTTCTGAACTTTTGTCTCATTTTCATAGTTTGATCTGAAACCCAAATATCTTCAGTGTTCCACAAAAACAAAGGAATTGACTTTGCCCTGCCAAAACTTTTGGAAGGGCACTGTATCTCAGTTTCTTACCTTAATCTTGAAAATATTGTTCTTTGGAAATAGTTTGAAAAGTTGGAGCGAGCTTGTTCCCAGTAAAAAGAAAAAGTTACAGCAGCGGGTTACAATTATTATAGAATCCCCGAGCGATTATACGAGCAGCAAGAAAGGGCGTCTGTCTGAGAATATAAGCTCTTTACAATTTAATACTGCTTCTTACATCACAGGCTTAGCTCGGAGCTTCACTGGTAAAATTGTGTTGCGTTGCAAACGTTGTAATATGCAGCATGGTTGGAACGTACCTCGGGCTGCTTGTGTCTCTCGGGTTGTGAAACCACTCCAGCAGCTTTGTGTCCGAGGCCACGCCCACCTTGACCATATACGAGTGCGGCTCGACCTTGAAGGCCCAGTAGTGTCTGCAAAACGTGAAACATTTGGAAGAATAGTAAACGTTTCATGGCTTGCCAAGCCTTTTAGGGTCACACATTGCATGCATGACATCTCCCGAAACAGTGGACTCTGCCCCAACTCGTAGCCGGATCTCAAAATGACACCTTTTAATTTTCCGGTGCAATACGTTCATTCGATTAAATATATATTTGAGCAAATAGGGCAGATGTCCTCACATCTACCGTACTACACAATTACTACTATCTGTGTTGCGGCGTACCTTCCCTGAGAGATGCCCGTGTCGCCGATGATGTAGTCCAGGCTGACGTAACTGCCCGTCTGCACACGATCCGTGGCGAGCAGGAAGGCCATGCCGGCAATGCTTTCCACTGTGTCCCGCCGCTTGCTGAGCACCAGGCGCTCCGTGCTGAAGCCGCACTTGTCGTTGAACAGGAAGTCGAATGCTGTGAGCGGAGAGAGCCCACAGGACAGGAAGGCCACATATGGATTGAGTCAGGAGGGATTTTATCATCATTCAGGTGTTGGTTGTTCAACAAAATACCCATCCGCACCCCGTTAAAACCCAAATAACAGACTTTTTTAATCATCTCCAATGCAGGACATCCACACTCTGTAAGTGTTAAAAGTGGACACATGAGGGTGCTGTAACACAAAAGAACCACTCAGCTGCCTTACTACCGTATTCCATCAAGAAATGTCATCACTGTTTACCTCTACAGTATACTTACTCCTCATTTGGATGGAATTAATTACCTTCTATAAATAGTTAGTAGGCCAATATGATGACATCACAGCATAAATGCACCCTGTTCACTCAACCATTGCGTGAAAGGGCAATGTGTGGCCTACTCCAGGGAGGACGAGCTCATTTATGTGGCTGGGAAGTCCTCATCACAAATGGGGCAGAATAATTCAAACGTCTGCCTCCACATAAGAGCGGAGCTAAATTTATAATGACATGATATCAAGTTCACATCTGCTTGACAACAGTGTAAAGGGAGTAGGGCCTGCATCCCGCCGCGAATGAGAGAAGGGGGGCGCACGTGGTGAAGACTCTCTCTAATTTCCACTAACAACACAGACTAAGCTTAGCTCCTCCAGACAGACAACAATTCGTCTCAAAAGTCAGGATGAATCACTGCAACATATCTCCTTGACACCATTACTACTTTACTATTCGCCAGGGTTTTGGCTCCATCTTGTGGTAACAGCGCATGATAGAAAGAAAAATCTGGCAATTTTCCACCTTCTGAGGTAGGTTTTTTTCCCCCCCTACATAGTCTCTAAAAGTCAACATTTGCCAGGCAGCATGGGACACATAACGGGCCGAAGAAGTCGTCCAGGAAGTGTGTCCACCTCACAAGCTATTTTTACATTTCCTGAAAAATCCTAGCTTTTCCACGTTGTTGAGTGGAAAAGGTATGTCAAGTCCATCCAGCAAGTTTTGGCCTTGAAAGGTAACATCAGAAGCCCCACCTTTTTCAGGTTGTATGTAAAAGGCCCAGTTGGATCAATTCTGTCTCACCTTTGTGCGAAAGAGACGAATGATAGCCACATGGCCTTTGCGTGTGTTCCCCGGGCTTCGCCCTGGCTTGAAATTCCTCCTCATTACTGATGCTCAGTGAATTCTTCCACAATGCACAGAGCTCAGGAATGCGGATGCGCCAATCACAACAACGTGTCCAAATCAAAGTCCCAGCGAAGTGACCGAACGTACCAATTGGCGTTGACTTGAAAGGACTATCAGCCAGAGTTGATATTGAACAACTTTTGTGAATCGAGGACTCTAATCAAGATTGTCTGGGACTTGCATTTGAGTTCCTCTGTTTGAAAAGAAGAAGCACCGATTGAAGACGTCGACCGCCCCATTAGCATCTGACGCTAGCTACCGACCGCGTGTTTCTTTAAATGGCCCCTCCTACACACTTCACCCACACACACTCTGGTTTGAGTCATGTGAAAGACAAAAAAAAAAAAAAAAAATCACCATGGTGATCTGCAAAACATCATTGTGCTTCATTGCCTCTATTGTGTCCCTCAGAATTGAAAACCTAAACAGCAAAGCATCTGTCATCTTTTCATCTGTCTCTGAGCACAAAAAGGGGGATTATCCGTTATTTCAGTCATTGCTTTGGCCATAAGAGGCAGGCAAGTCATAATAGTCATTTTAATCCTGTGCATAATTATATTTGGGGTATGAATTAATAACCTGCAACAGTCGCCAGAACAACGTCAAAACAACGCGGCCATCATCTGTATGACAGGCCCCTGTAATCAGTGGTGAGAAGTCACAAAGTAAAAATAATTTGGATCAGTACTTTGAGTATTTTTCCCCCCCAAGTGTCCATACTTAAGTACAGTGTGTATACTTTTGCCACCACCATAATAAGAAGAGCATTAATGCATATGATGTTTGTTACCGGGTGCAGGAGGTGTATGGAATGTGACCTCAGGGCTGTAAAGGCTGAACACGGAGTTCCTGCAGGTGCGCACCCTGAAGGCGTACAAGCTGTCGGCATCCAGGCCGGAAACGGTGGTGCAGGGAGCGTGGATGCACTCCATCGCTTGCCAGACGCCATCCTCTTGGGTCTGGGACCGCCTCGGCCCACCCAATCTGAGAACAGCGAATGTTTAGCTCTACGATGTGCTTTAATGCCGATGAGGTCAATGCGTTCAGTAAGCATGCGGGCCCACCTGCGGTACTCCAGCAGGTGCTGGTCTGTGGGTTGGTGGTCGTCGGACAGCCTCCAGAAGATGGTGGCCTCATTATAGACTCTGCTCTTGGACAGGTCAATCATTGGTGCGTCCGGAACTGAATAGGGGGTAGAGACAAATCACTAGATTAGAGGGAGGGGAGCTTTAAATAAAGTCACGGGGGGAGAAATACTGAAGAAACAAATCTTTTTGAGGGTGCATTTACACTCCCAAGTGCAAGTGGACATTTCCTACTTTGCGTCTAATTTTTGGAGTTAGAACTTGTAAACCTAACTCAGCAGACCTTATTCCAACAAGCACCAAAGGATCAACACAGACAGGGACTGTTAAAATAAGAATGTACACCTAGCGGAAGCGTGACCCAATTCCCCCAACCCCTCCTGCTTAATGTTGGCAAATGGGACTAATAGTTTCCGGTTTCTCCAAAAGTCTGAATATGTCACCTTTGACCCGAGAGCTTGCACTTTACATATGGCATTTATGGTGCAACAATACTTGAATGCAAAACTCTCAAAGTGATTGACAAATGTCATGAGTACTGGATCTCATTGATTCACTAATACTGCGCTATTAAAGCCTTTAATCTCGCTCAGCAGTGTACTTTGCGCTATTGTGTGAAATTAGGTAATTGTATGTGCAAAAGTGGACCATCTTGTATGACACAGCCCCACAAAAAACTACTAGTACTACTACTACTTTAATGGCAGAAATCCAAGCACAAACAATGCCATCAAATTTTCCCCCATGTTCATCGCCAGTTTGCGAGAAAAAAAATGGTGCAGTGGACCATCAGACATTTAAAGACTGTAGTGATGAACAGAGGCTGCTAGCAGACGGAGTGCGGCATGGCCAAGTTTTACTGCAGGGGGTACAGATTTTTCTCTTTTCCATCATCATTTGTTGTTGCTGCACATAGGAAATCAACTTATCTTTCACTATTGAGCCAGGGTTTCCGTAAATTAGTGTCCATGTAAGAGACACATTAAACATCTCACTTTATACCTAGTTAACTGGTGTTTGTAACTAATATCCATCCAGCAGTTCTCTCGGTAGCTATTAAATCTTCTCCTCACTAATAATTTACATACCGAGGTGTAAACAAACAAACCCAAAAACTTCCTTGTTAAGAAACTGCAAGAAATGTGAACAAAATCAGTAGTCAAGTAGGTTGATGTTTGTTCCGGGCCAACCTTAAGCATTATGTTGAAACATTCTGTCCAACATAAGGATATTTCCATACGAATTGCATAACAGCTCACTGTTCACATTTGCCTGACATGCTAATGAGAGCAAAAGTCTTGACAGAGTTGATTACAATGCGTTTAGTAGTAATACAAAGTGAAACACTCAAGTGTCAGCCATGCTTGCAGAAATCGGTGTTGACACTGAAGGAATAATGCAGACTGTTTTGACATTGCTGACATAGCAAACACAGCTGAGGCCTCTTTGGCCCAGCCCCAGTCTCCTTTTGAGTGGACGCAAGTCAACAGCTGACAATTGCCACTGACCGCGAGCAGAGTGACAACCAGACTCCAGAATCGTCATTTTTAGTTTGCTTCAAACCTCACTTTCACCAGAGATAAATCATATAAATTGCAAAGGCCTCGTGTGTATAGAAAACTTTTCACCCTAAAGGAATCAGTGTGTCGGGTTCAAAGCAGGGATGAGGAAAGCTTCTGTGCCCAGGGAACACATTTGAGTTAAAAGTGACCGCAGGCGCCAGGTCACTTTGTATAAAGTTTGAAAAAATAATAATAATATTGAAATGAATATAGAACATATCAAATGTACTTTTTATAAAAAAATACAATGTCATTTTTATAAAATAATTTAAATTTAGTTTTACAATTGATTTGAATTTATTAATATGCCAATTTAATAAAATATAGGAATGTCTTTTTTTATAATGATTCACATTGGAAATGTTTGCATTTAAGAAGTTAATTTTAATACAGGTTGAATTTATATTATAATTGACCAATAAATTTTTGTGTACATAATGGTTAGATGCACATTTGTTTTTACAAAAAAAAAACTGAATGAATTATACAACCATTTGCTGAGAAATTTACAATAAAACAGCTAGATAAATGTGACAAATATTAAAAAATGCTCAGTGGGGCAGATTAAAAGGACGGAGCGGACCAAATGCGGCGTGGCTGCCGGCCATACTTTTTCCATCACTGGTTTGATGCGTCTTTTGTTTGTTTGAGTTTCCTGTGAGGGCTAATGGTGCTCTGAGCAGAGGAAATGGGGCTCCCATAGCATCAATGCCCTGCACTAATTTGATTGAAATGTTGGCACTTCGTGACCCATCAAAAAGTATCTCCTGGCCAAGTTTTGAAACCCTAAATACAGTGTCCGTGTGCGCTCATGTCCCACAAAACACAAGTGTGTCATTATGTGGTTTTGGAAAAAAAAAAAAAGAATTGTTCACAAAGGGAAGTTTATTTTTGTAACTTTAAGGGCAGGTCTCATGCCGTAATGTAAGGTAGATCAGTCATCACAATGAGGACGCTTGATGAGTTTAAGCCATCTTTTTGTACTCCAGACAGTTTGTTTTTCCAGAAGCCATTCATTTTGGTCAGAAGCCTCCCTTTTCACAGAAGGAAACCGGTGGGTGATGATTGTAATTATCTCAGTCTGTTGCTAACCAAAAGAAAAGCACATAAAGTACATAACAGTTTCTCAGATAAAGTCTGGATATTGAATACCCCAGGTGTAGGGACAAAAGAAAAAAGGAAAGGGAAAAAAGTTAACGGACAATTGTTCATTTGTTAGCCAGTCATTTAAATCAACTGGCTCATAGACAGAAGTTAGCAAGTAACTATCGATTGATTGGATCACTCAAAAATTACTCAACCACTTTCCAAGAACATGTGGTGTGGGTCACAGATCTCGGTAACAATTGTTCCTCTTGTTAACATAAGGTCATTGATTAACATTACATAAACCTGGTAACACCATTTGTAGGGCAACAAATGTATTGACTTTCCAGACACCACTCTTTCCACGATTCTTGGACGATGATGTCGGATGGATGAAAGGTACGAAATGAGCTTGGTGAAAATACACCATGTCTTTTCTCCTCACTTATCAGCTCGTTAACCAGGCCTCAAGATTGATCCAGCATTGATTCTCTGTGTCTCATTTAGACTTTTGATATCTGCACTTCGCTCCACAAGCCAGTGTTGTGTGTGTCATGTGATGTTACCTCCGCCGAAGCACAATTCTTTGAGGAGGGTCTCCTCTCTGGACGTGTCCAGCACGAAATCATCAAAACAGGGGTCAGCTGACGGGTGGAAAGTCCTTAGAGACTCAGTGGCCTTCTGTATTCTGAACACACACACACACACAATCTTGTACTGGTGGATATTTGAGGCATTTTCATTTTTCTCTTTCAGAAAAGAGGATTAAGAATAACACTAGAGTGGACAGTATCATGATCCCGCAAGTGCAAAGGTTCCATTCTTTTCCAAAGCCGCTAATGGAGATCAATTAGCCAGCTTACGGTTACTTTGGTAACTTGCCTGCACATGGTTCGGCATGTTTATGTCCTTCAGCCTCACAAACAATACACATATGTAACTTTAAAGTGTTTTAAATATATACCTGACATGCAGCTGCTTGGCAGTCTGTACAAAGCACGATTGGTCGGTCTCTTTCAGTACCTCCTGAGCATAGCCCACCAGGCCACTGTTCTCCAGCATGCCCTGGTACTCCTCCATCTGGGAATATACCAATAAAAGCACAATAAAACTGGAAACTGATTTTGGACTGCGAGTATCAATTTGAGGATACAGAAGAGGGACTGAAAAAAATAATCATTAAAAAGTCCAAAAATAAAATTCTTTTAAAATTATAAATAATAATAATTATTATTATTAAGACATCAAGAAAACGTGTTTTAGAGTAACATCAATAATACTAAATTTAATTTATATATATATATTTTTTTTTAATAATGCAAGAAAAAAGGAGAATACAATACATAAGAATATAAAATTCTAAAAATGTAAATTATAGCACTATCAAAAGAAATAAAAAGTACAAACAAAAAGAAGTCCGAAATAATTAGCAAAAGATAAAAATCAAGAACGAGCAAGAATGCCCAAACACCCACCTGTGATTTGAGCTGTCCCATGCGTCGGTTTCGAGATTGCTCAATGGATTTGAGCATCTCTGACTTTCTCTCCTGCAGGGTCTCGAACAGGCGGTCAAAGTGCTCAGTGGCCTGCCTCTCTGCCAGCTGCCCATTTTCCTTTGAGACAAACATTACAAATATTACAAGCGCTCTCCCAGGATTTGTGATACCGTGTGCCCCTGCTTGCATTTTATTCCAATTCAAGCACATCTTAGGATTCACAAGACAACCCAAAAATGTACCCCCCCATCAGGCATCATCTAAATGTCGACAGTACATGCCATCGTCATTGTTGACCAACAGAACAAATCAAGAATTGGTAAGCGTCTAAATTGGCATTAAATCTGAGGGAAAACGGTCATCCACGCAGCGACCATTTAATCTCGATTACAAACAAGATGTTTTATGACACTGAGGCTTTGTTTGCACAGAGGCTGTTGTTGTCTTTGAACAACAGCTGCTACTCAAAAAAAAGCAACCTTCACCCAGTGTATCAAGATAAGAAGTACACACTCTGACGTAGGCTCAAACCGTGACATGGTTTAGAGCATAGGTGTCGAACTCCGGTCCTGGAGGGCCGCTCTCCTGCATGTTTTCCAAGTCTCCCTGTTGCAACACACCTGATTCAAATGATCAGATCATCAGCAAGCGCTGCAGAAGCCTGACATTGAACCAGGTGTGTTGCAACAGGGAGACTTGGAAAACATGCAGGACAGCGGCCCTCCAGGACCCGAGTTTGACACCCCTGGTTTAGAGGAACCCAATCTGCAGTTTCCTCGTTTGCGTGGTTTAGCTAACGAACCTGAATGCCCTTAACACATACAGTAGATAATTACACACCGCTATTCAACTCAACGGACAGGTTTTCAAACAAGCCTCAGATACTGTATACTTTGTTCCCTTTAAAAGATGTGTGTGTGCTACAAAACAATTGCGCATTCTGTTCTCTATTCTGTGTCAATGCCATTTAGACATACCACGGCCAGAGAAAGAAATGTGGGGAAAATGGCATATTTTGAGGCAGTGTAAGATGGGCTTCTGTTACTACCTCTCAAAGTATAAAATTGCCGAGTTGACTTTGCCTCCTCGTGCCAATTGCATGTCAGAGCAACTTACTGTACATATAACAGCAACTAACTAGACAACATAACTAGAAAATGTTGTAAGTCGAGACGCGTTTCCCATGTAAATGCCTTCGTTTCAAGCCCCCACAAAATTCAGACATAAATGTTTTCCAAAGCATAAAAATGCATCAAACTATCGAACAAATAAATGTTACAATTAGATTATTGCACAATAAATGAGAGTTGTGCATCATGTAAAAAACAAAGAATAAAGACTAAAAATGATGGTCATTTAACTTTGAACTGCGTCCTTATTGTTATTTTGCCTTCTTTCGTCTATGTTCTCTCTCAGAAGTGGTTTTTGCCTGTAATTTTGTAAAGAACTGATCCAAGGACGTTTGCTTTTGTCGGCTTTTAACAATCCTTCGAAAATGTCCAAGGCAAACATCAGCATAGTGAGCGGCCGCCAGACTGGTGAACACTTGTTCTGGATGATTCACATTTACGTGAAACTATTGGAACGCCTCATGGCCCGAGGGGTGAATGACGAGGATGCTGCATAGACGTACAGTATATCTACTTATCAACACGCATCGAGAGCTTCGGTCGAGGTCCCTCTTAGCCAATGGAATGCCAGGAAGATGCTAAGTAATAGCCAATGGCAAAGCAGCTGCGAGTATGTCGCGTTCAGGAAACTCGGAGCTGCGAGTAGCAGCCCATCCTGTATTTTTACCTTTCATATCTTGAAATTTCTTTCGTAACAAGAGGCAATATTTTCCTGTTGAGGCGTTTTGTAACTTGAAAATTTCGTATGAAGAGGTACCACTGTAATAGCAGCATTTTTTAATTGTTGGCTTTTACATGCAGTGTAAAAAGACTAATTCCAACTCAGTTGACCCAAAAAAATGGAAATAAAAATTCCAATCGTTATTATCAGTGAGCCATCTTCCCAGGCCGTCGCGAGGGGTTTGAAATTGTGTACCTCTGTCTGACTAATGAGCTGCTCCAGTCCAGTAATTTGAGTCTTGACTTGGTCCTCTTTGCTGATGAGGTAATGGATACTCTTGGCCAGCTTCTCCTGTGAGAGGACAGATGAAGGTACAGCAAATTTTTAGGTGGGCTCCATTCACACACATAAAAAAAAACCACACTCACCAGACACTTGAATAGATACAATACACTCGCCCACTATAACGGCGACCATTATCTGCATAGAGAATGTCTAACTCTTATGGAACACAATGAAATGATGCTGCATTTCTGCTCCCAGCGACCGAAACCTGAAACGGGGCCAACTGATACACCTCAACCACAGTTTGACAACACAATGAACACACACAGTCATTGGGGGGGGGGGGGGGGGGGGGGGGGGGGGGGGTACAAATGCTTGCATCCAATATTAACACGCCTGCACTCAGCCGATTGAATTTCACACAGATTGTGCCCGGATGACAAGTCTCAACTCATCTCGTGTTCAGAGCGCTCTGCAGCTCAGTCTTCTCCAGCTACAAATATTATACTTTTTTTTTTCCACAGCCCCATTACATCGCAAAGGTTTTAGAGTACCGGTAATCATTTTTCGTGGGTTTTACAGCATATTTACTGCAATGCCCTCACATTTGGGAAAGGAGAGCCTTTTATGAAATGGACAACAAAACAAACACAATGAACACAGCTCATGCCAAGACACTCAAATAAAGATTTGCCAACATCACATGCCGCCACACAAGGCGTCACCATCTAACAAAGACACTGCAACAGCTGCAGTATTTTCCATTCATTTCATACAGGCATTTTTTTTTGTGTGTTTAATTACATTTAATAAGTTTTAATACGTTCATGTGTTTCAATCATCTGGGATGGGTATTGCCATTCATGGCCGCAAGAATGGGACGCATTTTCGCTTCCTTTGGTGTTAAACCATTAAACCCGTTCTTCGGGTTCTTTTTAATTGTCAAATTCTTTGAAGTGATGCTAACCACTCATTAAAAGGAAAACGTTCACGTGACACAAAGCCTCGTGCGTGTTCCGTACCTTGAGAATTTTGTAGGCGTTGCTCATGGACGTGACCTTGTGGTTGGCGTGGGTGCCTCCGAGCTTGCACAGGTGGCAGACTGGCCGCCGGCACACCTCGCAGTACATGTTCACCTTCTCCATCTCGTGCTCAGGACACATTAGAACCTATGACATTAGCCAGAACAGGACGATGTAAAAAAGGAATACAAGTGTTTTTTAGAGCACAACAAAACTATTAAAAAGAAGTTGAAGTGAAACAGGAAGAAGCCCGAGACTTCCAGAAAGCATCGAGACAAGTTTCCTGATTCTTATCTTCAAATAGAAACTGAATTCAGAATTCAACAAACACCAAAAAAGAGAAGTGATTTGGTGCATCTAATTTGCCTTTAGGAGAAACAAAAAGGAGAAACGAGCTTCTGAACTCCATTCAAAGGACGAAATACAGACATCCATCTACCAATTTTCTGTACCGCTTATGAGCAATTTCTTTCAAAATAACAGGAAGAAACACGTGTTGTGTGTAGTCTCAAAATTCCCGTCATCTCGCCTCCATTGTGGCATTAAAGGTGATTTAACCGCTACGACATACCAAACATTCCAAAAAGAAAATGACATGCACAAACAGTTTTGTCATCAATATCCTTGATATACACTTTTAACAAGTCTTGCTGTGAATACCGGTAGTTTAAAAAAAAGAAAAGAAAAATCCTAAATCCTGTATTCCACAAAACTCATATTTGAAAATCATCTGGCAAACAAGATCCTTAAAAATAAATGTCTGCCAGATCATTGAGAAAAAAAATGTATCCAATGCGGCAAAACTCTCCATAGCTTCTATTAACAGCTCAGGCTAAACTTAGCTCATCTTTAACATACGATCTAAAATCAATCGAGACGCATGACTTCAAAATACTTCCTTGTCAAGAATGAAAACATCGCTATTCAGCAGGGCGTTCGTGCTATTTTGTTGCATCTTGTGGACACTACAGAAAGGATACAAAAGCATGAATAGTTTTTTTTCAAGTGAGTGTAGGCTCAACATACATACATCCAATAAAAAGCTAAAATATGTCTGTGTGGAAGTTCAGCATAATGCGCCAACGTGAACAAGGATCAAGTAAGAGTGTTAAAGTATTCGGTGGGACTTGCCTTGGGCCTAAAGTTGGTGGTGGGTCCCACATACTCGTGCTGGGCCTTGGGCGTGCCCCATGGGTGGTGCATCTTGAAGCACTCGTTGCAGTAGCTGGCTTTGCAGTCCATGCAGCTCTTGGTGGCCTCTTGCTGCTGCGGCGGCTTGCAGATGTTGCACATGATGGCGACGGCGGCGCGGGCCGCCTGCCGGTAGCGCTCCACGATGCTCTCCAGAGTGAAGTTGCGGAAGAGCATGCTGATGCCGCGCTCGCCCAGGTCGATGTCGTGCTGGCAGCCCGGGCACGCGATGGTGGTGACCCGAGGGGTCACGGATCCTCTGCGCCAGCCCGGGGATGAGATGGAGCCTGGGGGAGGGAGGACGTGGAGTGAGCAATACATGTCGAATTTGGCATTCGCAGCTTTTAGATTCTATTTGGGATTTTGTCTGAGGCCCTACTTGTGAATACCGTATTTCCTAAACTCATTCACTCCCAAAGACGTTTTTAAACGTCTTTTTAGACTTGGTCTAGAATTGGCTGGTACTGAATGAGTTAAACATTGGCCATTCCACTGAAGAAGTCATCTGCTTCAAAAAGATACCGCCCCTTTTGCACCCAGGAAAAAAGGGATTGTCACCAATTCTCAATTGATAGTTATTTTGTCACACGTGTTGACATTAAAAGAGGTCACTTTGAAGCCGATTTAGTTGCCTCAGTTGCTAACCAAAACCACAGCACCTACTCAGGCATTCAATCCATCTCAAATTATGTTGGAAAGGCCTTCCATACATCTAACTTGCCTAACTGTCCTTGAGCAAATGAACAGACCGTTCATTGGAGAAATACAGCAATTAGGCTGCAGAAATGTTTCTGGTGGCCACCTGCAAAAATCAAATACCAACTACAATCTATAACAAAAAAAAGTCTTGGACTTTATGATTGTCATTTGTATTGCAAACGACAACCATAATAATACGTGTTAAATCAACATCATTATTGACATTGTATCGCAAAAAGTTTTGATACATTTCTACATTCAATCTGATTAAATTGCACCTAATGTGGTGTCAATGTCATTCTCAGTAGCGGCAGGTAAAAAAAAAAAAAGAAAACGACTCAAAATAGTAGCACGCTCACAAATAGGGCCTCAGCATGGTCTCCTTACTTTGTGCTAAACATATCAACAATGACTATTGACTACTGCTCCTCACATACGTGGATGCATGTAACGGAAAGCACAACACAATGCATCATATCAAGCAGCTGTCACTCATGGGTCCGGGAGGCGGCTCTATCTTAGGACCACTGTGGCTCATTGAGAAAGACGACAAGCAGTCATGTGTGGAGGGAGAAAATGTGATTTTGCTATCTTTTTTTTTATGTTGCAAGTCATTCAACATTCACAACAGTGGCAGACAATAAGTGTTGATAGTGAGCTGGACCAGGCAGGAGACAATCAGGTGCTTGAATGACATTAAAGGAAATGCCACAAGTGGTAAAATTCACCGAAACCTTGTGAGACTTCGGCTCAGTTAGCATCACAAAGACTCGACCATCGGCGTGTTTTACTTTGTTTTGTGTGATGCCACCAAAGATTGATAAAGCTCGGTACAATATAAAATTTTATGTCTATTTCTTGGGTTTTTTCCTTTGGTGAAACTTGATACAAGAACAACTTGGAAGTCAACCACTGTGACTAAAGCACTCTTCCACTCTTTTAGATCATTTATCCATTTGTCCAGTTGGCACATAAACACTTAGTGTATTTCCACATATGCAAGACAAAGTCCTCCGAAAGCAACAGTGCTTTCAAGAGTTTGGATTTTTTTTTCCTCCACAATACTGTGCTTGTTACTGATGCAGCAGCATCCTAACAAGTGAGGCGCACACACATCACGGACACGAAAGCAGTGAGGACGAACGCAAAAAACAAAACAAAAAAAAACACTCAGCACACTCAAAGCCACCGAACGCAATTGACGACTCGGCAAACATACAAAAAATAAAAATAAAAACACATCGACAAGAATATTGCTTCACGTTTTTGGGGAGAAGTGAGGAGTGCTGGATTTATCTCAGTGTTTCCGCTTCGTTTCCGTGGACCTGAAAATTCAATCAAACACTCCTCAGGTGAGGAAAAAACACTGTGGAAAGCCCATGGGGAAGTGGGGGTCGGGGGGGGGGGGGGGGGTGAAGCAGTGGCAAGAGCGACAAATGGGTGAACTACATTGACTCCGCATATATGCCGCGCTGTGGTGAGCAAGGTGATGAAGCGTGACAATTTGAGACCTCGGGGCTAACGCGGCTGCCAGAGTGCAACCGCTGATCATGACAAACTCAATATGATGATGAGCATGATGTGGCTCCCGTACGACAAATGACCTGGGCCCTGCAGCGACAGTGCTTCTGCTTGTACTATCCGAGGGATGATTCTCATGATTTTTTTTTTTTTTTTTAACGTGTCAGCCAGAAGAAACCAGGACACAAATAATCTTGTCAGTGTCAAACAGATGGGAGAATCTTGGAATGTTCTGAACTCCTGCTTCCATGCCAACTGAGCAAGGATTTCTGCATGGGTCGAACTCAATTTCTCATAGCTGGCGTCATGTTGATCTTCAGACTGTAAACTTTACTCACAAAAAGTTGGGAACAATGGCATTTTTTAATGCAGTTGGCTTTTTTTTTTATGTAGAACTATAAATGTATTTATTTAATCAAAGTAAAAGAAAATAAAAACTATGCCACGAAGAATGCTCACGAGCATCCAAAGTGCAATTAAATATTGGCAGCTCCTTCTCGCCAACAAAGCCTCACTTGTCTTCTGTTTTGTTGTGCTTGGCTTACAGTGACGATTCCTCATCAGCAAGTGCTAAACGATTAGCAGCCATTTTTGTGTATTTAATGCCACGAGGTCCCGATAAGGCGAGCGAGCAGAAGGCCCTGAAGGCACTGCTGTCAAGAACAGCAAGAAGAGGGGCGAGCCCAAACGGCGTCGGTGTGTTAGTTCAGGCTTCTCCGTTTCAACACAAACCCGCTGTTCTTGTTCGAGTCAGACTTTTCCTGTCATTCAATTTGACAAGAGAAAAGAGGATGGATGTCGTCGTTGGCATTGAAACCATTAACAGATTTTTTACTTAAGCTTGAACCTGATCTCCAACTGTTCAATTCAATCATTCTAGCTACAGAAAAGAAAGAAATTGCTTCTTCTCCTTCACTTGTTTGGCAGTTGTCAACCACTCTGTAATGCAATACTGCCACCTACATAACTGGAGTGAAATATTAGCAACCGTGACTAATGACTACGTTTAGAAGCTTGGCATCCCCCCACTCCCAAACGTCATTTAACAGCCGGATTTCTTGTGCTATAGTCCTGATATTCTTTCTTCTGCTATGCAATGAAAAAAAAAAACATGTACCGGTAAATGGAATCCTTGGTTTCGTTCTGCCCTTCCGGCAGCGACCAAACCCTTTTCACTTTTTTTGGAAAACATGATGTGGGTGGTCTACCATATACAATGGTACCTCTACTTATGAAATTAATTGGCTCTGGAAGAAATCTCTTAACTAGAAAATGTTGTAAGTAGAGACGCGTTTTCCATGTAAATGCCCTAATTCGTTCCAAGCCCCCCCGAAAATTCAGACATGAAATGTTTCCAAAAGCATAAAAATGCATCAGAATATGTAACAAATACATGTTACAATTAGATCATTGCACAATAAATGAGAGTTGTGCGTCATGTCAGAAACAAAGAATATAGAATAAAAATGATGGTCATTTAACTTAACTGCGTCCTCATCGTGCTTTGCCTGTTGAGGCGTTTTGTAACTTGAACATTTCGTATGAAGAGACATTCGTAAGTAGAGGTACCACTGTATTCCATTACTGCCATACTTACTGTTTTGCATTGGATTCATATTTTTTTGGCCTATAAGTGTTTTTGATACAAATATTGACTATAATTATGACATTTCACGAAATTAGCTTTACTTGCGTATTCACCACAGAAACGGGACCTCACAAGCAGGGAACCTCATGTATCTGATATTTCTGTTGGGTCTTGGCGGATATCTATGCTATACAAATATCTGGCATCATTTTATGGTTAATTTAAGTTTCTCTTTTAATGCAACAGCTACAAACTGAGTACCCCAAAAAAAAAGAAAAAAATCTATCAGTTTATCTAGTGTGAGTTTGCAGTTGTGTTTGGTAGTGACAAGGCTTAAAAAAAGGGGAGGGGATGAGGACTAGCGGAGAGGTAGCACTCAAGCTGGGGTTTCACAAAGAAGGTCCACTGGCGACACTGTACTCACTACTACAGTTACTCAACAGCCGGAGGTCGCGTCTACCTCGACTTCCGAGCGACCTTCGCACTGTGGCTGCAAGCAATCAACAAAAAGAGGTGACAATAAAATATGAAACAAACGCATGAACGTGTGTGTGATCATGTCATCATGACAAACAAGTCAGCGATAAGAAAGTGGTTCAGAAATAAACATCAAAGTGTTACAGCTTGGAGTGGAACACAACAACAGATGATTGAACATAGTGAGTAAGCAGAGAGCAGAACGGTGCATCCAGGAAGCATTCACAGTGGCATTTCGCTCGCACTTTTTTGTTAAAGTTAGACCTGAAAAAGGAATCCATTGATTTGCAAAACGGTGGTGCACCAATGCTCACAATACAACCTGATTGAGCGCGAGTGATATCGCTCAGAGAAACGGGGAAAGCAGCCCAAAGATAGGTGGGCCAAGCTTGTGGTATCATATTTAAAAAAAAAAAGACTTGCGCCTGTAATTTAGAATTCAGAAACACTGTGAATACCTGTAAAATGTACATGATTTTTTGGGGGGGTTGGGCGGGGTAATTCTTTTGGAAGGCAGCTGTAATATAATATGTGGGAAAAGTGAAACCCTGCGAATACTTTCCGGATGCAACAGTAAATACTCAAGAGGACATTTCACTGGGTACACCTGAAGACTTAAAAGGTACAAGTATACCCAATGAGGTGTCCGCGCAAAGTCCATGCAAAAACAAGGATCACTTCAGTACAAAAGAAATGCATTACTGCTGTTAATATTGCGATTTAAGTTGGTTTCTCTCGTCTCGGTGAGACACACACACTGTGCACTGGACACCCAACTGTAGCACTTATTTGCAGAATCTTTTTCATGGAAAATGCTTATTGGCAGTACCGGTATATCCCTGCTTATTCAAGAATATTTTTGTTTTGTTTTAGTTTGGTTTGGTTTGGTTTGGTCTCCCCCCCCCCCCCCCCCCATGCAGCTGAATGGGCGTCATTTATTCACGATTTTAGCTGTTCATGGGCCGGCCTGGCCTCAATCCACCCCAAATAGTGGCAGTCCGCTGTACTGGCAAGCAGGCCAAATTTGAGCATTTTCCCTTCCATGGTGATCAAAATCAGCAAAGGCCCAAGCATCGGATGCCCCAAAGGTTACCCTGAGTGATCATCCTGCAGAGTGAATTGTGTTAAGCGAGATTTTTTTTTCCCCCGTTCCCAAGCTTTCTGGGGAAATCAACAATCGAACATTTTAAACTTGTCGAGTATTTACAATGGTGAATCTTTCAAGATGGTGTAGGTGAACCTGAATGTTTTTTTTCCCAGTACGACTACTTTGGACTTCCCTTCGATGGAGGTCACTCTTGATCTTTAAATGAAGGAAGACGCATAAATCAATCAATCAATTTTACAATTCTTTAACCGAAATTAAACAATAAAATCAAGCCCTAGTGTATGGTCTGCCTTGTTGGTCATCTTTAGACATAAAATGTTGGTGGAACCCAAAGGACAAGCAGCATTCTTCTATCCACTCACAGCACACTGAGGCCTGTCCCAGTTGCAACCTGACAATAAATAAACAGCCAGCAGGTCCCATTCCATTCTTCGCCTTCCACTAATCCCTCATTCATTCCTTACAGGGGTAGCCCGGCGTCGTCATGGCAACCGACCATCCGAGCGGCGGTGGCCGTCTTGTTCTTTCGGCGAGGTAACAAGCTCCTAAATTTGAGGCCCTTAAACAAAAAGATGCACTGTGTGGTTTTTGTAATCATCTTATTAAAACCGAAGTCGGACATTTATAATCCTCGGTAGAATGTTTACAGCTTTCTAATGCGGGAGCTGAACGCGCTTGTTCATAGTTTACATACAGGGGCTTGCGTCGCTGTAGAGGGCAAGCATATTGAGGGGCTTTCAGCTTGTCGAGCGATTTGCTTATTCAAAAGTGGAGGTTTTGGTTTCCTGTGTCAACTCGACACATAGGGGGCATAATAAACTCATTCAGCTTGTATTGGAGTGTCAGGGTGAAGAATGTTCCCCCCAAAGAGACACTTTTTTACTCTTTTCTGCTGAGCACCTTCATTGCCATAGCAACCATTTGCAGCTAGGTTTTTGGTAGTGTTACACTGGAGACTGAGGAGTAGAAAAACGCAGCCACTAGAACAGGGATGGACAACTGGCGGCTCACGGGCAGCTGCCTGTGGCTCGCACCAATTTTCTGAGTGATCCCTCAATGAATCCCCCCCACCACATCTCCCCCAAATAAAAACAATTTTCTCAGCATCCGTGGATTAACTTCGATTTTTTTTTAAAGTTTGTTTTGTGTGTGTTATTTTTTTGGGGGGGGGGGGTTGTAAAAAAACTAAATCACAGTTTTGCAATGCATTTCAATCGACCTTAATTATACACACACTTAGGATGTTCGCGGGCTGACACATTCTGCTTATAGTTAAATTGGCATTTTTGTCATAGATCGGATCGGATGTGCGGGGTCCTACGAGGCCCCTCAGTAGCGCCAGTGAAAAACTGGCTCCATCCATCCTTTAAGTTGCTGATGCCTTCTCTATACTTAGTGACCCCCTTTTTTATATTGCATTCAATACAGTCCATCTATTAAATTAAAAATTTTAAAAATTAAGACTACCGGTAAATATAATTACAAATAAAAGGAAGCATTTTGAACAAACTAATACAAACAAGCTCTAAAAACAAATTAAACCTAGCTGAATTTTAAGATTAAAAAAAAAATGTAAAAACAACAACATTTGAGTAGACACTAAGGGCTGCTGCAGCAAAGTGGAGACTGCGTATAAACAGCGCAGTGTCTGCCACTAAGCTAAAGATAGCACGTGTCAATTCCAGCCGTGGAGATGTTACTAAGGCGAGTCTTCTAAAAAGCAGAGGTTCAATTCGAGCGACTGTTTACAGGGAGATAAAAGCAAACGCTGTGTGTCCTTCAGGATAACAACTAAAAACAGCCAACTTAGGCGGCGAAACCAAAACTGTTGTGACAAGTTGATAATGCTTTAAACCTTTCATCACTCATCAGTGTTTGCCGATTGTCCGGGGTTATTTGACACCCACTGCATTCCTTAAAAACAGACGGAAGTGACGAGTCAAGCTTGAGCTTGTCAAAACTCAGCAAACCTACCTCATAAATGTGACTC
Organism: Hippocampus guttulatus; assembly: GCF_054856545.1. Classification (NCBI taxonomy): domain Eukaryota; kingdom Metazoa; phylum Chordata; class Actinopteri; order Syngnathiformes; family Syngnathidae; genus Hippocampus; species Hippocampus guttulatus. Next base: position 12,097,888 of record NC_141265.1, on the reverse strand, counting down.
CTACTTAAGAAAATCGACGGGATTAGCGCAAGAAAAGCATTTGTGCCACATTGTCATTCAATCATTTGTGTTCATCAAAGTAGGACAAGGAGGAGGAGGGATGCATACAACGGTGTGGCCCACTTTTGAGCTCGGCCCTTTGTCTTGAGCCTTGTACACTCGAGCCACAAAAGTCCAACACTTTGGAATTGGACTCATATTTTGGAGAAAAACACGACAGTGAAGATCACCGAAAATCACACGACCATACGTTTGAGCCAGCATCCTACGAATCATGTTTCTATTTCCTTATTTTGTGACTCCCTTTCAGGTTAGGACTGTGTCTAATTTATTTTGCACCGTCGATCCTGGAACAGAATGATTGACATCGTCAATTGGGAAAATTTAAACTTTCTGCGTACGTGACTTCAGAGGTTCCACCGTGATGTCATCTCACGAACCTAGCTTGATAATATCACGCCCATCTCACAAGTCTCATCTCGCACTGACCTGATCGCACCAGCTTGTCCAGCCTCTCCATGGAAGGCGAGGGCACACGGGACCTGGGGCTACCCGGCAACGAGCACTCGGAGCCGCCGTCCAAGGAGTCATCATAGTTGAGCATGAGCAGCTCTCTGACACATTTGTGGCACACGCTGTGCTGGCAGGGTAGGATGAGGGGGTGCGTGAAGAGCTCCTTGCAGATGGGGCAGATCAGCTCCCGCTCGATATTCTTGATGGGAACCTGCGTGTGGCAAAGCCATGAACAATCAATTTCAACGGGAACTTGCTGGCGGCAAAGGTATTAATCAAGTTGACCCAACCCCCACCACATAGCCCCGAACCATTACCAAGTTTTCCACAATAATGACTTTTTCACCGAATTTTGTAACAACCCCATACATTTTTTCCAATTAAATACAAAGTTTCTCAACATACAATTGCAAGGGATTTAGGGATTTCATCATCTATGGTTCATATCATCAAAAGGTTTATAGGACGGCTTGTGGAGCCGACGATGAGAAGAAAGGAGCGTCAGCGCAGACCGCAGATGAGTATGTGGAACTGGGAGTCGCCGCTTGGAATTGAAGCGGATTTACATGGGACGGGAGATGTGAGCAAATCTCTTTTTTCCCCCATCAATGGACGTTACAGCTTCTTGTTCGCTTTCAAACTTAGCTCGTAGCAGACGTGTGCAAATTTTCAGCAAGACGTCTTTGATCCACTGATGAAAGGGCGCTTTGATTCTCTCATCTATAACTGCTTCAAACGACAAAGCGTATGCAGAAAAAGTGGTTAAGATTGCATGACTGTCTGTGTCTTATGTGTTGTGTTGTATTATTTTGTCATTTTATGTTAACTGTTCTGTTGATGGCGGCGCGGGTACCCGCAGCGGCTCATCTCTTTCCTGTGGTTGCACTGTGGTTGAGAGGAAAGACATTTCATCTGTGCAGTATGTTGCAACATATTTGACAATAAAATGGACTTGACAAGAGAATCTGGAGAAATCACAGTTTGTAAACTGAAAGATCGACAAGCAACATTGAATGCCCATGACCTTTGTTTTTTCAGGCGGCGCTGCATCAAAAAACGACATGAATGTGTCAAAGATATCGCCACATGGGCTTCAGAAAATAAATGTCAGTAGATACACTTCAGCGCTACATCCTTAAGCGCAATTTTAAATTTTACAAGCAGAGCAAAAGCCATTTATCAATGACACACCACCAGCTTTTCTAGGACTGAGCTCATTTAAGAAAGTGTCCAGAATTGTGAACATCGTGTCCTCTGGGCCAAAGAGGAAAACAACCAACCAGAATGTTATGGACACAAAATTCAATTTAGTATCTGTGATGGTATGGGGCTGTGTTAGTGCATGGGTAATTTACACACCCGTCAAGGCACCATTAATAAGGTTTTGGACAACCTATCCTGCCATCCAAGCAATTTTTTTTTCATGGACGTCCCTGCTTATTTCAGCAAGACAATGCCAAACCACATTTACAACAGCGTGGCTTTGTAGACGAAGAGCACAGGTACTAGAAAAAAAGTCCGTGATAAACAGGCCAGGTTTATCACCGATTTTTTTTATCTAGTTCTCCACCACGTTGGAGACATACTAATTTCAAGTACGAGGATGTTTTTTGGATTGACAAATTCAACACAAGTTTGTTTGTTTGAATCCCATTTCAAGAGAGGTATTTTGTGTGCTTTCTATCACATAGGTGTGACCAAATGGGCAAGCACGAAGCACACTTGTGCCAGTGTGACAATTAGTTCCTCCTTTGCATAGTGTCTTTCGTTTAGCGTGGTTCTCACACATTACATAAGGGAGGATTAAGTCCACCATCTAAATATAGACAACAAAAAAAACACGTGTAACGTGTGTCGCTCACGTTTACGATGTAAGCGCTTATTTGAACGACATAATTCCAATTTATTTCGAGAAGTGACCGCTCAGAAATCATTGCAAAAACGTCACAGTGTTTCAAACAGATTAAATTCCGGTATAATAGACGGAAATTCGAAGATGTATTTGAATATGCTTGTTATGAGGAGAAAAACGACAATCTTGATGTATCGTCTCGTTAAAAGTATCATCAAACTTTTCCCCAAGTGACTTACCGCGTGTGTGTTACTTGGTCGCATCTCCGCAGTCATGACGAAGGTGTGGGGGAATTTCACTTCCCACAGCTATTTAGATGATAAAACAACGATTTTCTTCAGTGTCCCAACACAACCGGCGTGTTTTTGGACGGCAGTTGATGCAGAGTACAAAAAAAAGCCGCGTGAACTTTTCGTGACGCCGCTTAAGGAGCAGAGCCGGCGAATTGGTAGCTGAAGTACCCGACGCTGTCTGTGGCTATGAAGGCAGCACGCGGGGGGGAGGGGAATGCGCCTTGAGAAGAAAAGGGGTATCTCTATGGCAACGACTGTTGCTTTCAAGAGCATCTCGTAAACGTAATTACCAACGTCATCAATCTAACAGTCCCATTTTTTTACTGTCAAACGGGCATGGTTTTGTGTAGAAAATGAAGTCAGTCGGCTCTAAACGTTGATTAAGTAAGATGAAAAGTTTTGGGACTGCAATAGAGCGTGTTTGAATGGCAAACGCTCAACACAATGATGGTTTACTTGGCATGGTCAAGGGACAATTTTTTTAGGTACACCAGCCAATTGGATCAAAACAAGAACTGTGTAAAATAAGTTAAATGATTAGATTTGATGGCTACTTTCAGAGGAATTATTTGAATACATTCTTTATTATTGTTGCTGTGGTTTGCACGACGACCATAATCTTGTTACATTTTACAGCGCTTAACTTCTTTCATTTCAAAGTGCTTCACAGATTTGTTTTTACATTTAAAGACGACTTGTGACTTAAAATACTACTTGCACAACAATTAAGAAGTGTTGGGGGCCACAGTTTGACCCTAACACAGACTATTTCCAATGGGATTTTTTTTTTTGGTAGACTTCAGACTCTTCACACTAAAAATATACAAGTGCATAAATTTAAAGCTGAGAACGAAAGTGAGATATCAGACAGTAAACCCTCTTCCTTCCTTATTGACCAGTGCCATAAACTCCTCTCAGTAACCGGGTGACCTGACTCACTGCACAGCTGCTGCCAAGTGTGCCACATCCACCACTACATACACAAGAAGAGTGTGCACCCTGCCTGCAGCACTGTGGAACTGCTGTACTAGCACACATACAAACTCATCTCATTACAACACTTTCAGGCCTTCCAACACAACAAATGCCTGAAATAGCAACGTGTTACTCTACAATTGATCTTTAAATAGATCAGTATCCAGGAATGGTGTCGGAACGTTAGATCTTGTGAGAGTACTTGCAATGGTCTATTTTAATACGTTTGACAATGAAGTTGGATTCAATTCAATTCAATTAAGCTTTTCAGTGCAAAATATACATCGAATAAATAATAGCATACACTCTTAGCCATGATGATTAATTAGAATTTAATATTGTAATGCTGCTATATGTGGTCAAGGATGATACACTGAGCAGCAACAGAATGCGCATTCAATGAAGTGCTCCTGTTGGGTACAGCTCACACTTTCACACCTCAATATTCCTTTACTCTTTCATCTGAAATTTTCTTTTGCTCTTTCTTCTTTGATGATATCTCTTACTCACCCATTCTGAATATGCTTATATTTATATTTTATAATTTCTATTTACTTATATACATTTTGTTCTTCTGCTTCTCCCTTTCATAATTTTCGCTACTGTAAATTGGCAATTTCTCCATTGTGAGACAAATAAAGGGTGTCTTATCTTATTTGATGTCTTTTGGGTTCCTTTTACAGTGGAGGTCAGAAAATTAGGAACAGCTCTCAGTTTGATGCAGTTGAACCCACCCATCGATAATCATAATAAACCTATCGCTACATGAAAAAGGATTCTTGTAAAGATAGACTGTTTGGATTCATCGCTTGCATTTGAACTCATTGCTGTACCTAAAAAAAAAAGTGGCCGGTGAACATACAGTACTATGCATGCACAATGCACATGACTAATCATTATGTTCAATTACGTGCAGTGAGAATCACAGCAGCCGATCAGCCGACACGAGTAATGGATGCAACATGACAATAAATCATATAAAAATGACATCAACAGTCAAAGGGGAAGCACATTGTATTGACTGTATCACATTAAAATGGCCATAAATCAAATCGATATGACATGAACGACACCGGACAGGCTTCCATGCGGCCGGGAACCAGACGACACGACACGTCGCTGTCTGCACTTCCATCGCCGGCCGTGAGACTCACCTCGCCCCGCTCGATACGTTCCACGATGCTGGCGAACTCCGTCATGTCCTCAGAGTCCGACATGGCTGCAGAATGACGAGGAAGCGGATGATGAAGAGGATGATGCAAGCACGGGAGCTGTATTAAATATTACACACACACACACACACAAACACACTCACGCACGCACGCACACGCGTTCCCAACAGCTGTGGTTCAGATCAACATGAGAGCCATCCCATCCACATTCCCTCCCTGCATGATTTCTACAGTGCATGCGCAGACACCAGGAAAACAATTTTATCTTTCATATGCAGTGTGTGTGTGTGTGTGTGTGTATGCATCTTCACACCTCCTGCATGCCGGCTACACCCCTGAGCCGAGATGTCTCCTGTCACACAGAGCTCCTTTGACAGAGAATGAATGAATGGCTCCATTCTTTGCTGCTGATCTAAATTATTGTAATTTTTTAAAAAATTTGATTCACAGCATGAAAGAACAAAGAGGACAATGATTTTCTTCAGTTTGGCGCAATCACATCTTGCCGGTTACATGCTGTGTATTATGGGATTCCTTATTTGATATTGAAAAGTAATCATGTAGCTGTATGTCCTGAATCGATCCACAGATTGTGTACAGCTATATACATGAATTGATTGACATACTGCATCTACATATTGATCCCCTTCTATCCTCCACATTTAGTAATCTATCAATCCATCCATCCCTATGTAGGGTAAAATGAGTCACTGTATCATGTGCAGCACTGAGCTCCATAAACCATTTACTGTAATGTATTACACGGGCCCATCTAACTCCCCTCTTTGCATTTAAAAGCACCAGCGTGTGTTAGTGTGAGGTAGGATTTAGTTTGTGATCTCATTTTTTTGGTATTTTGAAAATGCCACTTGTCCAAAGTCCCCAGATGGCCTCTTTGGCTCCATGTCGCATCGCAGACGCATACCAGACGCAGCAGTCTGCGATAACAATCACAAGTCACCTACCTCCTGTCGTTGCTCTCCACACACATTGTAGTGATAATAAATGTAATATTACTTTAGTGATCAATGACAAATATATTTCTGATAATCCCTGTTAGCAAAAAGCTCCAAATAGCAAGATCCGAAGAAATGAGCCATGAGGAACACCGTTGTTCGAAATTGTACACTCTGAAACACCTTTCACATTGCCTGCAGAAATAAATGGCACTGACACAGAAATTGTTGTACAAAGCTGAGATAGTGGTTTTCCATATTCAGGGAGAGAATACCACAGCCATAACAGAGTCGGAATGTGTGTGTGATTATAATACAATACACAGAAAAAAAGTTCTATTGGGATCTTCCTTAGCTCTTGGGTGTGTTCAAACCAATTACGACAACGATCAAGATTCTTAAGCCACACAGGAGCTAAGAGTCCTGTGGAACTGACACTTGACAAACCCGCAGTGGCCTCCTACGGCACTAAATAGACAAGTAACCTATTGCATTGTGTTTCACTGATTAAGGTGGATATGGGTTGCAAAACTGCAAAGGAATGAAGGATTTTGTAGGAAAGGCGGACACACCAAACTTTGTGTTGGTAAAAGGTTTTTAGTGTCATTGGAAGAAGACTCCGTTTTCTAAAAACTGGACCATAGTCAACAATGTTAAAGACTACAAAGTCTAGTACAACAATTGAGTGGTTTTTAAACAGGTTCCCCCCAACCCTCCACACTCCATCCCTTTTTTGCCCTTTCATCTCCCGTAGTAGTCGTAGAGGGCGTATTGGGTTGCACGTGTCACAAAAGGACGTCTGCGCCACGCCCGAACACAGCTGTGTCTTGACGATTTCAACCTGGGTCGCGCTCAATTCCCTTTGGGACGTGTAATGGAAGTGGCCACGCATTTTGGCTTCATAGTTCAGTATCGGTCCGTCTGCACGTTGTGCGCCGCAGTGCTACAGCGGTTTTGATCTTACGTTTGTCGAAATCTCTAAGGACTTTAAAATGAGGTCTTCTAATGAGGAACAAGGTTTGTCATGGTTGAGAGTAAAAATAGAGCAAAAGGATTACTTTTATGAATAGTGAAACACGCTAGCAGGAGAAAACAAGACTCTATTTGTTGTAGAAGGTGCGGAAAAGTGAGGGGTCTATTTGCGGCAGGGTTTTATTTTTCAAATTTGGATATGGAGTCTATTAAAAGGGCCTTATTTGAGGAATTACGTCAAAACATTTGCTATCTCAAGGCTTAATGCAAATTGGTCAACTGCACACAATGTTTATGACTTGAATATTCAAAACAAACCAGCAAACACCAAACAGACGGGACAGGCACCTTGACGTATTTTATTTCTCATCGTGTATTTGCAGCTGGGCTTGCAAATGCACGACATTCGTTTGCATTTCCATTCCGCCTCTTTGCTTGCGCATATTTACAGTTTATCGACATTTCTTTACAAAGCATAGAAAAAGAAAATAAATGGCATTTCATGTTATATTGTTACATCATGTATATCAGTGGCTGTATGGCATAGATTCGCTTAATGTCAGCAGAGGGTCCATCTGCAGTTAAGTGGCGTAAGTATTGAAGGGATCTGAGTCAGTACCCCCCCCCCGCCCCCTTCAAGAAATGCATTATATCCCGGATTACTGGCATTGCAGAGAAAATGCATCGAAGTTGGTAGAGCGGAGCGAAAGGAAGCCTATTTATCAGACAGAATCAGCAAGCTCCACTCGTGCACGGGCTAATTAGAAGACCGCGAGTAAAGTGAGGCACAGTTCAAAGTGGTCTTCAGCCCCGAGGACACGCACTAAATGAATGTAGACTCGGCCTTTGGAGGGCACATGGAACGTGGCATCATTCCATTAGAAAGCAGCAGCACAGAGTTGGAAAAGCAGAACAATGCAGACTCAAAACACACACACGCGCGCGCGCGCACACAAAATCTATTTGTTGAGGTTTTTACAACATTGTTGTATTTGAGAAACTTGCTGATGAGAAACTTATTTTCAGAAGAATATGAAAGAAAAGGCTTGAGGTCTAAGGCAAAAACTGTTAATGCAATAATGGATCATTTAGCCTGTTGGACATAGCTAGTAAAGACGGTATTTTTCCGCCTTCTTTCGGGGGTCGCCGTTCTGTTTGAAAATAACCGACACAGAATTCTGGGCCCAAGACCTACCATCAAATTTCTGCCTTCAGAGGTAGCATTAGAGCTGGTAGCATTAAGGTCATTCTGCTAGGTTGCTGTTTTACACTCGTCCTGTCACAATTGAAAACAATTGTGACTTCTCTGACAAGTATTTCGGACGTCTTCTCGGCACCTGATTGCGGCAAAATCCCACTCAGCTGGGTTCTGTACAAAAAGCAGACGTGGATAAATGGTGGGTTTACAGTTTGGTGTCTGCTACTGCAATTGTTTTGAACCAGGGGCAGCTCAAGCTCTTACTACAACTTAACTTTATTCATTTTCATTTCCAGCTTCTTTTCTCCCTATTCTCAGACACAAAAAAAGGACACTAACATGGTATAAAGGGACTACATCGTTCTGTCAACATTTGATGTTGAAAGCAAGTATCAGAGCCGTAACCGCATGTGTCTGAAGGATTCCACAATCCCAACGACAATAAAACAGCGATTCCTCACCGATGTGCTCGGTGAAATTATCCAATTTCAATTAATCTGTTCTAAAATTATGTGTTCATCACATGCAGTATCTCGTATCTTAGTTCAGATACCTACTCCAGTAATGTAAAGCGACATCAGGACAATTAAATGGTGCCACTAAAGAATTAACCAGTGTATGCACAGTTTGTTATATTTTGGTTTGGTGGTGTGCAGTGAGATTTCTTTTAATTCGTTTTCGTTTCGTTTCGTTATGTGCCATAGTACAATAAAGGTTAGGTATCTGACTGTGTTATAATACCACACATTTGCAGTAATATCACACCTTCGCAGCATTTTTAAGCGGGCAAATATTAAGACTCATTTCACGCCTCTGAGGCGGAAATTTTGTGGGATCTCCGTTTTTTTAAAGAAGGCCATTGTTATCATTCCCCCAATCATAAGGCTTATGAGTCTGGTTGAGCAGTGAGGCACTTGCCCCCCAGTATCCGTGAATAATGGATGCATCCAATTACTTATTCATCCCGCTCCACTCTCTTCCTTCACAAAGCCTGCTCCAGAAGAAGCTGCGAAATCATCCAACAGTCCCTTGTTGGTGAGGATTTAGCAAGTTGAAGTTAAGTTGACCACAGTTTGGCAAAACTGGTCAGTATGGCTTCATTCACAGAATGTCAGTATACTCTTATCTTGCAGTGTCTCTGATTCACTTGGCAAAATTGTTCAGCAGAAAGCTAGCGACAGATGGACATAGGCAGCTTGCTACTTTATAAAACAAACAAAATATTGAAGTGGGGTAGACAGCACATGATTACAGCAAGGGTTCTAGGAATGAGCCCTGTGGGACTCTTGTGTTGAAAAAGCTGAGACTGGACATTTCTGATGCTTTTCCACTGCACAGTACCGGCTTGTCTCTGCCCACAGCCACTTGTGACGGAGAGTTTTCCACTTCGAGGAAATCTATGACAACCACACTGCACTGAATCCATCAGTCAGAAAGGGACAAGCTAATAAGAAAGCAGAATGAGGGTCGTGTGTATTTACTCGATGACAGGGGGGACTTTTATTTCAGAAGGCCCATCGCAGCAAAGTGGAGACTATTGGAGACAAAGTATTACGACAGCTTCCAGAGCTAAGGCACAGCAACAACGTAAGCTAATTTTAGCATGTATGTTTATTTTTGGTCATTTCTAGCCATATAGCCCCAAACATTACAAATGATAGTTCTGAATCTGTTTGGCTAATGAGTAACCAATGGTTTTCATCAAATCGTATGGCATCTGCTTGGAAGCCCGGCTGATTAAGTCCTCAAATTAGTACGTAGTGCTCCCTGGTTTGGCAAACAAAGTATGTACGATGCAAGGTCTTCAAAGTGGTTCAATCATGATGAGGTGTACCAGGTATAAATAGTCAAGTGATTCAGGATTTTAGGGATTTAAAATGGTAGTTTCTGTTAACAATTTGCCCCCAAAAATGGGGGGCAAGTTGTTTGCAGAAATTATCAGTAACACTGATCAGAACAGCAGCAAATTGAGCAGGATTTTGAGCCAACATGCATATCTTCCAGCATCAAGCAAGCAGTTGTGTGGAATAGTAACTGCCTCCAAGGCCAGGTCAGCACTTAGTTCGTGACTCCTAGTTGAGTTCAAACAGAAGCATTAAACATTATCTACAATAGGTTCCATTTTATTGTTACTTGCCCAAGTTCTTTGTTTCCACCTTGTTTTCAAAAGTCAAAGACTGGCCCCCTGCAGGTGGTTCTTGGCCTCAATTCCACCGGGTATACTGCTGCTATGATGCTACACCTGATCAATCCTGCACATCGGTAAACTTAGCCTAAGGGAGCATGAGGGGTAGGAGCCAGTGGGAGTTTGAAGGGTTCAGACTCGGGGGATCAAAATTGGTGGGCTAGAAGCAAAGTAGTGAGCTTTGAAGAGACCCCAGAGGTCTCGTAAGGGTGTTACTGGATGAGGATAACTGCTCTTGTGGAAAAAGATGATGACTTGGTGTTCTTTGATGATCTTCAAATGCTCTACTCAAGCTGTTTTTATAACGTTTCAGGTCCATTCTAAATGATACTGATCCTGCGTGGTGAATAACGGAAAAACTGCTGCTGCTTGGCAAGAAACCATACCAGACTTTTCTCCTTTACTCGATCTTAACAATGTGAGAAAGTCTGGCCCCTGAAGTGTCTTCCGATCTTTCATGATTTCTGGCACATATTGTTCTTCACACTTAACACTGACTGCAGTCTGTTGACCAAAAGGCAGCTCAACGGTCACTCAACAGCAAGGCCTCTTTGCAAAGTTGCTAAGGAGCCGAACACTCCGAGTCCGCAAATAAAAGGAGGCTCCATTTGTCTCGGATTTGACCTGCCGGATGTTCCTGTCAGCCACAGTTGCCGCTATTGTGCCCTCCATGTCTGCTGCAGCTGGCGGAGGTGCTCAAAGGCCCGCTGGGTGATGTTGAGCGCCGGGTGGACTTTCCTCAGGCTGGGCTCTCCGATCAGAGACAGACCGCACAGGCCCAAGTAAGCGTGCAGTGGGTCTACGTGTGGAAGAAAGAGAGGGATGAAAGCGGGGGAGAAACGAGGTCAGCGTACTCTAACTAAGTGGAGACGCCTGCTTATGTCATGTCAGTAGAACAAATTGTTTAACAGAGCTAAACTACTTCTGGTACTAGAGTCAGTTCCCTGTTGATTCTAATAAGAACAGCTCGAGGAATTCAGCATCAATGCCAACGGAGATAAGCAGGGTTTCTCACAAGCAGCTTTTCTTTCAGTGATCGAAACACAAAGAACCCTGTTAGTTTGGGCCACCGGCACTGGGACCACTTTGGTGTGGGGCAGCACAATTAATCGAATTTTCATCCTGATCACAACTTTGGCAACCACCATTACATTAACCTGAACCTTGGTAATATCTATTTAAGATTTTTAGTATTTATTTATTAATTTGAAATGTGGGCTCTTCTGCAGTCGAGCACCGTTGTTAACTCCAGCTTCTTTCTTCTCAGGCAGCTGGCTAAAGTAAAGCCTCTCCTTCCTCAAGAAAACTTTGAAACAGTAATGCCTTCGTCACATCTCGGCTGGATTACTGTAATGCAATCCTCCATTAAGCGTCTCCAGTTGGTCCAGAATGCTGCTGCTCACCTCTTTAATGGTACTCGTAGGAGGGAGCATTATAACTCGTACTCTGGCATCCCTTCACCAGCTCCGGAAACATTTTAGAGTTCTTTTTAAGATCCTTTGATTTGTTTTTAATTCTTTAAATGGCTTCACACCACCTTAGCTCTCTGGGCTCCTCCGCCTCCACGCATCTGCCCGGTGCTTCAGGTCTGTGGACCAGACATGATTCGAGGTGGCAAGAACTAAGCGAAGGCTCGGAGGGGATAAAGCCTTTTCCGTTGCTGGTCCCTCTCATTGGAATGACGTTCGGCAAGCCTCCTCACTGGCCATCTTTAAAACTTGTCTTAAAACTCATTTTTATTCTTTGGCTATTGACTCACCATGAGATTTGATTTTTAGTTTTACTGTTTTTGTGCTTTCTACAGTATTTGTCATTCATTTATTGTTTGTTGTATGTATGTAACATGTATTATTTTTGCTCCATGTACAGCGGTGTTTGTTTTAAAGTACTCTATAAATACAGTTTAGAATTGAGTTGAGTCACCCTACTCTGCATTTACTCAATTAAACAACCATCGAAACACCCAGTAGCCGCCCAAACAGGAGGAGCCTTCTTTTGTTGTGACTCATCTCCTTTGAGGGGCAATGAATAATTCAAAAGTGGTAGCCGTGTGACCCTGGTCCTCTGGGATTTGAGTAAAAGCCGAACAGGCCCGTAAAAGGACTGGTAATTGAATTATAATGAAATGACAGACGATTGGAAGGCTACATCAGAATCAACCAGTGCATCAGTCAGGATTTATAGCGTCTAATCCACAAGATGAGTGCATTGGACCTGCAACTGTCACTGGAGCAATAAAAGCAACCAAGGGTAATCCACAATCAAACAACACATAAATAAAAACGTGCCGTGTGATGTAAAGTGGAAGAATGAATTCCAGGCTATCATAATGGCTTTACTTCACATACAGATGCTGTTTACAGTGAAGTTTTGTAAAATAAATCAAGAACTGTTTAAAATAAGTAAACTACTGTGAAATAAAGATACATGAAAAAACAAAGTAAATCCATTCACCCGTGTTTGACCAATTCCACGATTATCACCAAGGTAAAAATGTTTGGACAATTTAGAATTTGTCCATTTTTTCCATGTACAAAATCAATTGTAATCTTCATTATACTATGCAATAGAACCATCAAAATAAATGGATTTAGAGTAATCTCTGACCAATAACCCCGCCTCCACCTCCCCAAAAAAACAATCACAAGCTGGACAAATCCGCTTCCGTCAAACAGTCATAATTTTTTTTTTCTTTGCGCCTCAGATTTGCTTGAATCATTTTGTGTGGAGCAGTCAAAGCTACAAGCCCCTTAAACTTTTTGCATCCCCTTAAACCATCGCCTTTGGTGATATTTATGAGGTTAGCGAATACAGCAGCCGCTTGACCCAACTGGCCTTTGTAACGTGAGCTGTTCCATCTCCGGCTTCATCAATTACACGTTTGAAGGACGCCTGGGCGCGCGCGCGCACACACACACACACACACACACACACACACACACACACACACACGCACGCACACACACACACAGAAACACAAGCCTGCCTGGGCTGATCAAAGTATAGGATCACAGTAGGTGGTTTTAAAAGGGAACTTGGAGAAAATGATTCGAGCTTTTCCATAGCAGATAATGTTACAGTGCAATCACGTACCTGGAGAGCATTCGGGCCACTTAGCAAAGCCACCAACCAATCGATCTTGTGTGGACAGAATGAAGGTCCGGTTCTTGTCGAAGTTGGTGTACTGAAACACATCTAATAGCTGGAAGAGCAGGACATGAAATAATCAGTAGGAAGTACATTTTCAGAGCATAAATGACGCCTAACACTTTGGCCATTTCGATACAAATAAAGTCATTGCACCTCTGGCATAGTTGTGACCTAAATCTTCATACATTAGCTACATTGGCTTGATGGCGCCTCGATGCATCCATGGCTTACTCATTGCCGCTTTTAAGTCGAAATCTCTTTTATTTTTGGATTATGTGTAAACCGCCGGCGTAGTTCTGACCCATTTACATGTTCGGCACATCCTCCAAAAGTGGGACTATTTGGTTCAACCATTTTTTTCCGGGAACGACAGCCAAAGAAGTCCAACAAAACTTGGACCATTAACCATGAGCGACGTGTGGTTTGTGAGCACAGAAGGGTAATGGCAATGTGTCATGACAACCACGAAAAGGTACTCACTGCAAAGTAGAAGTCATTCACATTCCAGAAACGGCCCTAAAAATTTTACTCAGCGAATAAGTCACTTTGTAAACACCTTCAATTTCCCTCTCCGTTACTTTGCCAGCCGTTTTTGAAGGGAGAAAAGTGTTTTTCCTTTTTATTTTAGTTGTATGTTTTCAGTAGTGGGTATGGATTGGAAAAAAATGGAAACTGACTTGCTAGTATTTTGGGGGTTCTTTGTACTGTACTCATTTTTTAAATGCTTGTTCACTTCACATTAATCGATGACGGCCTTCACCGTACTCAATATGGCATTATTATATTGCGCCATCTTCAGAAATGTGTTTTTCAGATCCATTTGCTTTATTCTTTAAGACTGTGCATTCATTTATTGCACCTTGAAGTATTACAAAAATACTACAAAAAACAAAAATCCACCATTGTTATAGCATTATAGTTGAATCTTTGGCAATTCCAACATTCAGAAGTGGCCTTAAATGCGCTATAATCACTTGTGAGAGGCACAAACAAGAGTATGGTTTTCTATTTGTTTAGTTTTATTAATTGGTTCCATATGGATTCATTCATTCATTTATTTTCTAACCAAATGTGTACCTGTATTTCAAGTGTGGAAATATGTTCTATGAACACCTGTGCACATTTGAATGCTTGAATCAAAGAACCTCAAAACCATTTGTGCATACCTCTAGTGTTGCGCCCACCCAAAAAGAGTAGCAGGTGTCAACGGGCTTGTTTGGGCGCCCCTGGAAGCCGCTTTGCTGCCTCATGATGCACCAGCGGCGGATCCTGTCCAACTCCCGCCGACTCAGCGCCCCCTCCAATCGACCCATCAGACACAAGGAGGCGATGGCGCAGTACGTCCAGCCGCCTGCATGCACCAAGACAGAGAGGCATGACATGTAAGAGACATCTCTCATGATCTTTTAATGAGAGATTAATATAAACAGATCGTGTCGGTGCCGTTGCAATATTTGCACACTGTACTAATAAGATTTCTTTTGAGCAGGGGATTAATAAAGACAACAGTGACGGGTATTAATTGATAATCCCATCAACCAGTTACTAGTACCGTGAGTCACGTTGATACGTTATATGTCCAACACACTTTCATTTTAAATGACAATTCGGTGCTTTCCATATAGACTGTGGTTCCTAGCTTATTTGAAATGTTCTCCTGTCCGCGGTGAAAGTAATATTGCACACACAAAAAAGCGAATTGTAAATTGGAGTCGCTTCAAAAACACAACAAGGCTAGTATGAACCCCCTGATATTGTCAAACAAAAACTACGCGTGAAGCTTTATACTCACCATGTGACTCTCGCCCGGCTCCCTGACCAAAACCGCTATCGTACGACTATTCGTGGGAAACAGAAGAGACAACATTCAGTGACAAAAAACATTTTTCCTACCTCCGAGGTTGACTGAAAAGCAGAGCTTGCTCAATAGTACTTTACTGGGGAACTAGAAAAACCTCTGCAGCGGTTTAAGCACCGTGACACCCTCCATTCATTATCAATGGAGGTGTTTCATGGCAGAGTGCCACCCAAGGTAGGTGGCCTCATTTAAATCTAGATGTGGTGAATGGAAACAATCAGAGCCTATACGGCGTTTCGCCTTTCACTGATCGGACTGTGGACGTGACTGCTCATATACTCACCAGGCTTCCTCGAATGTACCCGATGGCCTTTTGAACATCCATGCCTGACCAGTCGTCTAGCATGTAACAGATACTGGCTGCGCAGTAGATAAAACGGATGTCGTTTTCGCTGCCTTCTGGCACGGCATAGAAACTACAAGGAACAAGACGTAAGGGTGGTAGATTGCATGAATTGCCATTTGCAACATACACAAAATCACCACTTTCCCTCCAGAAAAAAAAAAATCATAAACACCGTCACATACAGGCATTAAAGCGTTAACTTCTGAGCCCAAAGTAAACCACTGAATCATTTGTTGGCACTGAAATCAAGGTCTCATGACATGTTAAACTGTGGTGAATTTGGTCATACGGCTTCTTGGAAAGTTTGTAGAGCATTTTAGGGGGGGCGCAGAGTGCCCATAATCCCTAATTGCATGTATATGTATGCGTGTGCATGCCAACCTGCCATCATCTAGCTGCAGGGCCCTGAGGCCAGCCAGGCATGCCTGCTTGTTGACCCGACGAAGGTCATCTCCCAGTATGAGAAGGGAGCAGAGTCCAGTGTAGGTCATAGCGACATGGCCACTGTCGTATGGATGTCGCACACCAAGACCCTGAATACAAAGGTGACAGTCAGTTAAGTGCCAAGACGCTGGAATAAGAAAACAGTCAGCATTAGTTGTAGCTGAAACACAGCTCCCTGTTCTGTGTAAACAACAAGCTACAAGGCATGGTTGGAGGTAGAGACAAAGACATCCTTGCATTTCGGGAACGGCGGTTGCCCCCCCCCCCCCCATTCCCTAATACTAGTAGCAACCTCCGAAGAGTTTGAAAAAAATTCACAGGTTACACCATTGATATGAAATTGGCTGCACATGTTTGTCATAACAGGGCACACACTAAAAAGGGTTCAAGGACCCATGCAAGAATTTGAACAGTATGTCAGCCATTTTGCTTTGAAGCAGGCCATTCCAGGAGAGTTCCTTTCACTTGAAAAATTCTGAGAATAAATTAACTTAAATCAAAAAAAAAAAAAAAAAAACGGGTTTGCAGGAGCCCATTCATCTCTGCTTGTCACTTTAAGATTGTTGACATCAATTGCAAGAGAAGCTACCATGGTGCTGTAAGGAATTCCGATGTGTGATGATCCTCGAAAACCACAACGGCTGAGGTTGGATTCTGGGGGAAGACAAGTAGTGAAATATTATACATTTAAGACTGGAATAAATCATCCCAAACGCTGTCTTCTAAAGCCAATGTTCAGCAGCAAATCTGGGTATCTCCAGAGCACTGCTGCCATCTACTGACTGTAACTAGAACGTTACAGCCAAAAAGTTCTTACCCTACTCCAAATTAGAATTCGAAAATGAATGCATCGTGATGAAGCTGTTGTGTAAAGCATCCGAGCAGTGGGTTTTACTTACGGTCTTCCGTTGGAAGAACCTGCAATGAGTAGATCCACTCGATCATGTCGTTGCTGTCAATGACATCTAGAGCATCGAGCACATCCAAGCCGGACAGAGCGAAAAATAAGATCGTCAACCTGGAAATACATGTCACATTGACAAGTTCAAGACCCGGTGTGCAAGCATCATATGGTGAGACAAAGATAAAATTACCTGATAAACATGTATCAGCTTGTTATGTTCTGCAACGGGGAGACCGTGCACAACTCAGGGAAAAAATGTCCATGTATTATTGCTAAAGTAACTTTCTAGTCGTGTAGTAATAAAACATATTACTGGAATTGATGACAGTTGGATTACTAGTGTAACAAGTTCCTGTTGCTGTCATAACTTCATTAGCTGATGTTAGCTTGCAGGCTAAATAGCGCAGTATGTTCCTTTTTCTTAACAGAAAAGACCGTCGCGTGAAAGCCACAGCGTTGCTCGGAACTCACCTGGTGGTCTCCAGAGAGGCATACATCTCGGGCAAAACCTGCATGGTCCTCTGAAAGAAACGGACGTGTCGGTCTCGTAGAAAGTCGAGTTGCTCCAGTTCCTCCGACAGACGCTCCTCTTCCGCCATCTTTGTTTCACAGCCTCATTTCCGTTACACGGGGACAACTTCCAGTGTGGTTTTGTTGTTAAAATAAAAGCATACGTCGCAGAGGCAGAATTAATTTTCTAAATAAGAGTGTCACAATGTGAAGTTTTTGTATTGTATCCCGTACAGGTTGTCTTTGATTTACGATAAAACTGTGTTCCTACGCCTAAATTTTAAATTTAGTTTTAGCCAGGACTATTCATCAATATTTGTCCAATTTTTGTGAAACTTATGTCAGTTCTTTGCTCTTTTTGTCAAGTAACTTTAGGCGGGAGGCGGGAGGCAGGAGGAAGTGTCCAACCTGGACTGCAAGCCATCTGATTGGAGGGCACAAATAGAGAAACAATCTTTATCCTAACACATAACATTGGCTGGCAACCGGTTCAGGGTGTCCCCCGCCTACTGCCCGAAGACGGCTGGGATAGGCTCCAGCACCTCCCGCAACCCTTGCGAGGATAAAGCGGATCGGAAAATGGATGGATGGACATAACATAAGGCACGGCCAGTCATGCAATTGTAAACCACTATTCATTTTTCTTTGAAGCACTTAGATTAAAGAGAATCCTTTCACCGGTGGATCAGAAACGTCATGCTCAAAATGCGCACACATATGCTACAAGCTAAGTTTGAAAGTAAACACAAAGCTGTAGTCCACTGATTAAAAAAAAAGATTTGTGAACTTCTCTCATCCCATGTAAATTCGCTTCAATTCCAAGCGGTGATTCTCAGTTCCAAATACGCATCCGCGCTCCGCGCAGACATTCTAACCACTAGTGAGACTCATTTTTTAATTATTAAATGGAAGCAGCAATGAGTCATTTGATACAGCAGTGGGACAAAAAAAAAACAATGCACTTTAATGAGGTCAATTAGACAGACTAACACCAAAACAAAATTTTGGAATAATGACTGAATACACGAAGGAATAATCATCGTGTAAGCTGTTTGAATGCTTCAAGTCTTCAGAGCTCCAGTCTCCAGATGGGAAAAGCTCTGAAAAAAATACAAATAAATAAAATGTAGGTTCTAAAGCAGTGGTTTTTAACCTGGGTTCGATCGAACTTCAGCCTCTGCCATGGAGGGTAAGACGCGACTCAACGTGTTAATAAGTTATGACACGCCCGCTTGGCCATCACTGGCTGCAGATGATCACATGACATTGCTTGTCCAATCAGTGCTGTGGGAAATTTAGTTCGCTTAGTAGACAACGTGTGACTGTCGCGATAGTACGTCGTACAAAAAAAAAGTATACTTGGCTCTTGAAATTTTACTTACTTTTTTCTGTTTTTAATAAATGCGGGGGTTTTTTATATTTTGAATTTATAAAAAATATATTTATTTATTTTCACACATGAATGGTTCGGTGAATGTACATATTAACTGGTTGGGTTCGGTACCTCTAAAAAGGTTAAGAACCGCTGTTCTAAAGAAAAACGTAAACATATTCAGGGATTACCGGATTTTAAAAAATGCCATTATGCAAGTGCTGAAGTGTAATAATTATAAGTCATCATAATCAAAGTCTTACAAACGACCTCTGAGACATGTGAAATATACTGTATGTCCTACTCCTGATGGTCTCATGCTCTTCAGGCGCTCCTCCCATCCCTTCGTGGGCCGTGTCAACCTCGACGGGTCTCTGACTATGTGACCGTCCACCTGTGCCAGGAATAAAACGACATTTTGAAAAAAGTAATACAGAATATAGACTTTTGTTTTTATCCACAGTGCTCACTTTCTCCTTGAGCTTAGCAATGATCCTCTCCTGACGCTCTTCATCCTCTTTTTGCCTCAGAAGCTTCTCCTGGCGCTTGGCATGCACCCGCGCGAGATCCTGTAGTTCATAAGACAAAATAGAATGCAATTGCATTGGCGACCAATCTTGGGTGGCACCGTGGACTGGTTGTCAGGCAGTATGTGTATTTTAACAACAAACAACTATTCAAACTCACATTCACACCTATGAGCAATACAAGCATGAGGAAAACACGCACACTCCAAACAGTGCAGTCGGGAGTTCAGATTTGTAGATGTTCTAACTAATTAACCCTCGTGCCCGTTTTTTTTCTTTCAGGGCCAATACCGATACAGATTATGAGGAGTCGGGGAAGCCAATAACTCATATTCCATCCATCCATCAATTTTCTGATCCTCTTTATCCTCACAAGGGTCGCGGGGCGTGCCGGAGCCCATCCCAGCCGTCTTCGGGCAGTAGGCGGGGGACACCCTGAACCGGTTGCCAGCCAATCGCAGGGCTAACTCATTTTTTTGGAGCTGATATTAATTTTGCAGTAAAAGTGGAAATATTGGCACCACAATTAAAGGAAAATACCAACTCCAACTTTCAACTTTGTGGAAATGACATGAAGCGTGCTTGTTGAATAAATAAATAAATAACATTTTAATAATTTTAGACTTACAGAGAAGATAGAGCTTTGTTTTGAAACTAAAAGTGCAGGAAGTCCCCTTGGCTGTTGGTATGTCTAGAAAAAAAAACGTTTTTGGAATCAGCCTGCCTATTTTAACCCTTTGAGGGACAGCGGTTACTACGGTGGACAGCTTCTCATTTTCTTAGGTTACAGGGTGCATAAAAATCTAACTCATCAGATTTTTTTTTCAAATTGTTCCTCAGTGTATCCCACCACTCACGCACATAATGTAACATGTTTTTCCCATAAATTTTGTATGGCCCTCCCCTTATAAAGGCTGAAATGGCCGCTGGTTCCCTGCTCAAAGTAGCATTTGGATTGTTACAAATACAGATCCCATGATTCCAGGATGTCAAGACAGACTGTGTTCAGTACCCTTTGCATCAAGTATTTGATGTTTTTTGTTGCCTGCTTTTTCCTCTTTTTCCGCCTGTGGTCCTCTTCCTCTCCTCTCCCATCTTGCAGTTCCTCCCCGGGGCTCATCTTGGCCTCCCGCTGACCAGAACGCTCCTGCTGCTCAAATGAATCCATTCCACAGTGTGATGCTTCAACATGGAATTGGTGCTCGTTCCGTACCTTGGCCATTCTGTTCTTGTGGCTCTCCCGTACTTGTCTCTGCTTCCCCGCCTGCTCCTCTTTCCTTCTCTTGGCCTCTTTCCGCGCCTTCAGTCGCTGAGCCAACAACTTCTTCTCCTCCTCACTTGTAAAAAGTACAACATAACAATCTGTCATAAGCATTTGGCTTTTCTGTTTGGACTTTTACTCCCTTGCTTGTTCTGCTGGCACCTTGCGTCTTTTTTCCTCTTCTCGGCTTCCACCACTTTCGCCTGCTTCTGCAAGTGCCTTTGGCGTTCCAGTTGCTTCCTGCTTTTCCACCTTCGGATGGCCTACACATTATAAGCATACGAAGAATCAGAATCAATTTGGAAACATTTTGAAGTGTCACAAATAGATTTTAATTGTTCTGACTTATTTATTTAAATGATTATGGAAGGACTCCATTATTACGTGCTAATTTCTGCTACCAATAACAAACATTTGCTTTAAGAACAAGGGGGCATTTTGCCGTTTGGCATCACATTCAGTCATGACCTCTCTCCTCTCGTCCTGCAGGTGGATCAGCTCCTGGTACCAGCGTTCGTGTTCCTCCATTTCCTGCTGACTTTTACTGGGTAGATACAGTTTAGCCTCTTTCCTGAAGCCCGCCCGCCCACCACACTTTGTCCACACCTGTCAATCAAGCCGATGACTCATACGTGATCCGCGATGCAATTGAGTTACGAAAAAAGGCACCGAGCAAAAAGTGGTCTAGCGGACGTACTGTACCTTGAGGAAGGCCTGGTGATCAAATTCCTCCCAACCGCCGCAGACGCCTCCCGTCCTTTGAAGGAAAGCTTCCAGTGCTCGCACCTCGGCGGGCAGGTCTTGGTCCAAGGCTTTGCTCTGCTGTCAAGACAACAGCAGAGCTCAACAAAATTTGACAGAGAAGAGAAGGAAGAGAAGGAGGAAGAGGGGGAGACGTAAACCTTCACAGATGAAGCGGGAGAGACTTTCGAGTCTGACTTGCTGGACTGACTCCAACTTTCGACCTTCCTCTCATAGGCCTCCATCTCCTGTGCGCACATGCTCTCCTTCTTCAGTAACTCTCCGAAGCTTGAAGAGGAGAAATACAATTGAATTTATTGTGAACCGTACATATATTTTCAGTGTCTGTCATTTTAGGCATAAAAACTTCATGTGCGTAAAAGGACTGAAGTGTTTTTACCATAAGCGCTGCTTTTCCTTGAAATTGTTGATTGAACATTCCACCTCGGCCATTATTTCCTTCAGCTTCTCAATCACTGCAAAATAAACAACAGTTACTTTTTTGGTCTAGGTTAAAAAAATAAATAAATAAACAAAAATAAATATAGCTTGTATTCTATGCCACAACTCAATTCTAGGACAAAAAGTGATCATATTCGTAGAACAGGAAATGGAACTTATTGGGAAGTTAAGATCGCGATCTTAACTTCCCAATAAGTTCCATTTCCTGCAGGAAAATGTGAGCAATGTCATTCATTAAATATCAATAACATACAGTCCAAAAATTCTTACGTTTGATGTGAACGTGCCTCTGGTGGTATGTGAGACTGCCTAAATCCAGTAATTTAATTTTTAAGAACTGTTTGTTTGTTTTTTGCAGTCATGTAAGTAACATTTTCATCACATTTGTTTTTGCAGTACATTTCAATTGAATAACAGCGTAAGTACATTTCCCCCCGACATTTAAGCACAGTTTTAAGGCAAGTCAAGTACAACTTTATTGTCAAATGCGCTGTATGTTCAACATACAGCACAAATGAAATTTCTTCCCTCTCAGACAACCAGACAACATACTGTGGCTTTCAATACAGTATTATCAAATAAAATTTGATGAACATTCTACCTCGCTGCTGTATTTTAATGTTGACCATAAATATTTTTGTATCGCAGAAAGGATTGTGTCCATCGTTGGAGGTTCCATTCTGCTCATAAGAGGTTAAACGGTGTGACTTACATTCTGTACTTGGTTTCATGTCTATCAGTTGTTGCTGAAACTGTCTGACACCATCTTTAATCTTGGCCAGCTGCTTCTGCAGTTGCATCTCTGAAGGACAAAGCAACAAAACCGAATGAATAGAAACACAATCACGTCCCCGAGGGCATGTTAGAAGTGGCGTGATGGACATACTGTGACTCACTTTCTGCACTTCTCTGTTCAACCAGTGCTTTCTCATACTCATCCAGCTCTGTTGCCATGTCAGTCCATCCATTTTTCTTCCACTGGAAAATCAGCGACCTGTCTTTTTCCAACTTGTCAACACTGGGAGTAAAAGGACATTAAAAAAAATTAAACCACAGTTTCATTTGTTTTCCTCGAAAGTCGCACAAAAATCTCCTATAACTTCAGTTTTAGTGAGTGTCCAACTCTACAATTGTACTTTGTGTTTTCAATGCCTTTTTTGAGAAGGATACCAGTGATGCAAAGAAGAGTAAGACAACCATAGATACAAAATAGTATTATGGCATAGCAAAGCGCTACATGTGACTCTCTCCAGGCTGCTCTGTACAGATTTCAGCCGTATTTATATTTGCAATGGGGGAAAAACGTATTCTACATATTAACAAATTGTCTAGAAAAGCATCCCCAAACAAATGATTTTCTATGCGTTGCGCTGGGATGCTAAAGCATTAAACTTACAGCCTCCTGGTGGTTTTGGCTTCCTTGAGAAACTGCGTGGCTTTCAGTCTGGACTGTCTCTGTTCCACACCGCCTGTGTCAGCAGGGGAGGACGGAGGGTCCGAATCCTCCTGCTTTATGCAATAATGTGCAGGCGCGTCTCAGTAAGCTTTATTTCAGTCGTTTCTCACACACGCACGCACGCATACACACACACACATATATAACTCACTATAATCATACTAATATTACTACTCACAATATGACGTCACATAAGCGACATCAAAACAAAAGCAACTAACGACAACCATACAATGTTTTAACCGTGTATATAACAAGGACTTAATTTTAAAAGTATGAATATTATGCACTAGTGTTTTTGAAAAGCCTATCATCGGTAACTGGTAAATTTTAGTCTGGTTGAATTTTTAGCGTTAACGTTAACCAACCGGCGGGTTGAGAAATTACTCCTTACATTGTACGCACCCTTTAAGAATTACAAACTAGAAAAACCAAAATGAATATCCTCTGCTGCTTTATACGCACATCTTAACTGCCACAAAATAAGTTAAATAATATATTGAAGTAATGTATATCGGCGATTTAACTGTGATAGTTACCGAGAAATGTTGACGGGCGGTTACTATGGCTGCCATGTTAGATTGGGGCATTGGAATGACACAAACGGAAAAGCGCTTTGCAGAAGAGGAAACTGAGAAGTTTTACGCCTAATATCCAGCAGAGGGCGCTAATTGCACAGTACTGTAGGAGTGCTCAGTAGCCCTCTCTGTTATATATAGTGTGGAGAGGACAAAGATTATTTTTTTATTTCTCAATTAATTTGATCTCTACAAATCTATAATAATCGTTGAGTTTTTATATATTTTTGAAGTATTTCATTGAGATTTTTGAGGGAGGTCAGCTCAAAAGGTTCTCCATGTGTTATCAAGCTAAACAATGGATGATATGGTTGTGTCAAGGTGAACAATGCATTACACACAACCCACATCAAGGAATATAGCAAATTAAAGCCCTTGAGGAGGACCTTCTTGCTCTACAACGATGTTGTGAAGTCTGTCAAAGTAAAAAATAAAATAAAATAACAATTAAACAGCAAATTAACCTCTATAGATAGAATTACACCAGCCTTTTTGCGGCAGCCTTTTAATGTATCAGGGCCAGGAGCTATAATAAAAGTCAAGCGACAGGCACCAAGAGTATATATAGACACCAGATTCCATTATTGAGTGCACATATTGAGGATGTGGTGTCTCCCACGGGAGCTGTCACGTTGCTGCAAATAGCAGCCGCTCCTCCTCGACAACGACCATTTCCTGTCCTTGTCCTTGGCTAAACCAAATTCATATATGCCACTCTTCTAGAGTGTGAAAACACATGCTACTCATTAACTGGGAAAGTGTCTTGACACTTGGGGACAGGCACGTGCATACATACATCGAGATCAAAGGGTACTAGAGCCACTAACTTTTCTCTTCCTGAAGAAAAAGTGCCTTGGATTCTGGGGCATTTTTTTTTCACACAGACATGTACAAGGAGGAGGGATGCGGGGGTATTTGGAAAATTAAAAAATGGATTGGGAATGCACTGAACATGAAAGAACGAAAGTATTGAATTGGTCCAAAAATTAGGAAAGTAATTCCCACCAAAATTTTAATTTGGGTCTTTTAATTTGAAATCTTGAATTGGTCAAAAAGGTGTGGAAACTAGAAGTAGTTCCCCTGAGATGTTCATTTTGGGCTATTAGCGGTACTTTTGAAACATTTTGGAATAGAAATGAGCTGAACAGTTTCAAGATGGAATGGATGAAATTGGTCAAAAAATTAGGAACTTAGAGGTAAATCCCCCCAAATGTAAATTTTGGGCTTTTGTGGAGAAATTTTGGGAAAAGAAATTGAATAGGAATTGAGTTGAACAGATTTAAGTGGCTTGAAGCAGTCGAAAAGTGTCGCAACTAAAGGTCTTTGCCCCTAAAATGTTAATTCAGGGCTTTTATGAGGAAATTTTGAAAAAAATACCCCATTGGAATATGAATGAGCAGAACAGTTTAATGTCAGAACGGTTTGAATTGGTCCTCAAAATGTTCATTTTGGTCTTTTATTTTGAAATTTGCAACAAACAAACAAAAAAAACCCAAAAAGCAAGAAACCACATTGTGTCATATATCAAGTTTAAAGCCCTTGACGAGGGCTTCCCAGATCTGCAACTGTTCCCAATTCTCCCTTGTACCAGTACTGCAGTAAGCTAAAAAAAAAACAAAACATCACAAGCGGGCGAAGAAGATAAGATAAGAAAACCTTTATTAGTCTCGCAATGGAGAAATTCCCAATTCACAGCAGCAAAGTTATGAAAGGAAGAAGATCAACTCTGGAGTTCAGTGATGCCTCATGTCACATCTACGCAATAATTTGTCCCAAATTCAATTCAGAGTGACCTCAATGGCTCCACAGCAATCCAATGGAAACCCCAGTTGACCTCCTATTTGTTCTGCAGAACACTAAGTGCTTTAACTTCAGGCCTGTGCTAACTAGCCTGCAGAACATCAAAAGCGATTCATTTTTTTTCTGCATGTCATGACTTGGTTGTTTGAAGCCTCATGAAAGCACATCATTTGTTCAGTCACAGCAACGTGACTTATATTATGTGAATGTTCACCGAGGATATGTTGTGTGTTTCTGTGTTCAAAAACAAGCAGCGGTTGCGGCCCTGTTTCATCTTTGAGAGGTTGCGGCATCAGACAGAAAAGACAATGAATGAAAACTCGCGGGAGCAGAGGTGATAGGAGGGTGCGAAGCAGCAGAGGCGACAGCAGACGTGTCCGCCGGGCTGTTTGTGTTTGCGTACGCGCCGAGTCGACACTCGGTAGTGCACAGGTGCTGCCACTCTACCCCTGCTGTCATATGAAAGGAAGCGACACTGGCACCACCCGCGTGGTGACAAGCGCTCTTACGCTGGCAGATTTTCAACTGCTTTCAAAAGACCACTGGCGAGTCTTGGTGAGACACTCCCCCTCACTACTGACACACGTCTCTAACGACCGACAGATTACAGACCGAACCATCACTCTCTCACTACTTAGCCAACTTTCTTCATTTACAATACACATGCTGATTTATATAGCGCTTTCACAACAGCGGCAGCTGTAACAAAGCGCTGAACAAAACAGTTCACATAAAGTAAAATAATAAACACAACACATAACATAAAACACGGACAGTCGTGCCACCAACTACATCTGTTGCAATTACCGGTACATTGTATTTAGAAATACATATGATAAAAAGGGGCGGCCCTGTGGTTGCCTGGTTAGCGTGTCTGCCTCACAGTGCAGAGGTGCAGGGTTCAATTCCGGCTTCCGGATTTCCTGTGTGGAGTTGAGAATGTTCTCCCTGTTCCTGAGTGGGGTGGGTTTTCTCCGGGTAATCCGGTTTCCTCCCACATTCCAAAAACATGCGTGGCAGGCTGATTGAACACTTTAAATCGTCCCTAGGTGTGAGTGTGAGCGCGGATGGTGGTTCGTCTACGTGTGCCCTGCGATCGGCTGGCAACCGGTTCAGGGTGTCCTCTGCCTACTGCCCAAAGTCGGCTGGGATAGGCTCCAGTTCGCCCTCGCGAGCCTTGTGAGGATAAGCGGATCAGAAAATGGATGGATGGATGGAATATTTTAAGAGTGATGTTGGGAGATGACAGATGGAGTGCTATCATTTGCACAATTTACCCAAAAAGAGAGTCAAAGCAAAGCAATGTTTATTGTGAGCTGTCATTTGCAGCAGGATCATGCTCGCCGGTGACGGACACCAGCAGCGGGTTGGAACATCCATCATAGTCTCTCTGGACACTGGATATGTGCATGTGCGTCATGACCATGACAAGCTGTTTTTAACACGAACCAACTGCACTCCCCCAGTATTAGGTTTTAAACATAAATGAGAATGTATTGGACAAATGCGGATCAGTACTTCATATTTAATAAAGATGTGGGAGCCAACATTCATACATCCTTTTTCTATGGCACTTTTCAACATTGAAGTTGTGGGTGAGCTGGAGTCTGTCCCATCTGAATTGCAGGGTCAAGGCCTTTTCACACTGCACTTAGCACAGTGCGGTGTGGGGTCAACCAAGTCATTCCTTGTGTAAGTGCGGCTGTGGCACGACGATTCAATTCCCTGCCATCTATCTATCATGTGCCTTGGGCTTTCTATTCATCCATCTATCTATCTATCAGTCCGCCTGCCCGCCCGTTCGTCCGTCCAACCTATTTGAACGATGACAGTGACATATAAAAAAAGCAAGTTAGTCTGCTTTAGATGTTTGCATCCTAGCTGTAGTTGAGACAATATAAAAAAATAAAACG
The DNA here is from genome assembly GCF_054856545.1 of Hippocampus guttulatus. Lineage (NCBI taxonomy): Eukaryota > Metazoa > Chordata > Actinopteri > Syngnathiformes > Syngnathidae > Hippocampus > Hippocampus guttulatus. The sequence continues at coordinate 12,070,450 of NC_141265.1, read as the reverse complement.
AAAACTATTAGAATGGTTCTTTCAATCTTAGAAATTGCCGACTTTGATCACAAGGGAGGGAAAAAATCTCCAAATTCGGCCTGCTTACTGTCGTGTGGCTTGATGTAGCTCCAGAGACAGCTGAAGAAGCCTTTTCAGAGAAGCTGAAACGTTTTCAACATCAAAGACGTTGAGTGGTCTTTGATTTTAACGGCCGTAGATAATCACATTAGTGAAGTCAAATACGATACAAGACGTCTTTATTTTGTCTCGCGCTTTCACAGTCAACGCATGAATTGAAAATCATTATTCTGGAGATGATGATTTTAATAAAGATGAAAAAGTATGTGGGCTACCACTACGCTACTGCCTCCACTTCAATAGCAAAAAACATATTTTCCTAGCTTCAATAACCCAGTTGTCTGATGTGACCTTTCACTGCATAATGATGTCACCGGGTAACAAAATCATCTCATTATGGACGAAGCTGTTGTAATTTTGAAATTACAACCTGGGGTCATCCACCTTGTCTCATTCAAGCTTTCAACGACAGTGGCTGGACTGAATGTCATCATTTCAAATGTGCCTGCTGGCTTTCCCAGTTGGGTAACACCGGTGCTGCGCAAACATAACAGAAGCTGCGTTAAATCAAACGCAGTTGTGGTGCGGGAAGCGACACCGTCGGATTAAATTGTGGATTTGTTTCCTGGAGATAGCTCGGGTAGGTCATCTACAATGTATTAAGGTTCCAGCTTGGATTTGGAGGTGAGAATTCATGTGCTTCAGGTGTTCATGTCGATCAGAGCTGATGTTTGAAACTGCTCAGGTTTTATTTTTTTCCATTACAATAAAACAAACAAAAGAAGTGGATATTCAGTGTGACCAATTGAGTTTTCTGGTCTGTTTGGTAACTTTCACAAGCCCGGAGCAAGTCACTTTGAAAAGCAATAAAATCAAGTGACTATTTGTGGCGTTATTGGTGACTTGTAAAGATGCCAAGACTCCTTCCAGAGAGAACATGTTCACCTCTTGGCTTCTGCACTGCAGATGAATGGTCAGCTGCGGTTAATTCAACAATCTAGAACCCATAAAAATTGTATTTTCACTCATGGAGGCAAAAATTCATTAAGCCACCTAATGACATATAATCAATGCCAGATCTGTGCAGCAGCGCATGCAGCGCACTTATGTTACAATTCTGCACAATTCCTTTTTTAAACTATTTTCTTCACTATTTATTTTTTAATTTACTCAATACTTTGCTTGTTTAACTACATACTTGATTGACAACCCAATTCTACTATGTACACATAATAAAATACTTGGGTGTTTTTCTAACCCGCACACTGTGTAGCTGTGGATTTTGAGCAGATTAGGTTCCTTTCACCCAAAACTGGATTAACTATTTTGACATGTTTTTAAATAGTCACAAAAATATGTTTAAGGACACATGAAGCCATCCCCGAAGAAAATTTGCTGATGACCAGCGTTCTTTTTTTCCTGCAAAGGCCAAATGAGACGATGCAGGTGGAGCCCACGTTGGCTGCCGACACCAAACCACCTGCCACAGAGCTGAACGGGTGACTCATCGGGTCTGCCTACATTCCTCTGAGAATTCTGTTGCCTCTGATGGGGTATTCCTTTTTTTTCCTGTATGTCGAATCGCCACGTACTGTACAGTCTCCTCTGAGTATTTCACTGCCGTGACTCACAGCCGAGGATGTGGGCGTCAATATTTTGTAAAAAGGTGCTGGAATAAAAGAGCAGCCGCGACTGGAAGCACAGCCTGGACTATGAAGACTTATTTAAAGCCTCATCGGGAGGCTTCTGTCATTCAAATCCTTCGCTTCATTTTGCAGCACATGGCCATTTGAACTCGGTTGCTAACCAAAACAGCAGCACCAAAGGACATAAACAACTCCTCAGATCAGATTCATGCCTGGTAAGGCACTGCTTCTCAGGAGTCGGATATAAAAGTACAAACCCAAAAATAAAAGATTGGCCTGCAGTTCAATTTTGCGCTTCATTGAAACATATTTTCAGGATTTGTTTTCAAAGCTTTTAATTAGGTTTCAATTCCACACTGTTCTACAATCTGAAACGTCAAGTTCAGTGTTGATTAGTTGTTCGGTTTTTTTTTTTTTTGGAGATCTCTCTTTTTGAAATTTCACGTAAAAGAGTAAAATTTTGAATAAAACCTGAAATGACCTAGTTGTGTGATATCATATTTCTGACATATCTAACAAACCAATTCATGTCAAAAAACAGTCGAGAATTTGACCAGTTAGGCTGTGGCACCATACATGCCGGACCGAATGGATTTCCTGTGCCTGTGTGGGTTTTCTCCGGGTATTCTGGTTTCCTCCCACATTCCAAAAACATCCATGGCTGGTTCATGGAACACTAAATTGTCCCGATGTGTGAGTGTAAGCGCGAATGGTCGTTCATCTATGCGTGGCCTGCGATTAGATGGCAACCGGTTCAGGGTGTCCCCCCGCCTACTGCCCAAAGACAGCTGGGATAGGCTCCTGCATGCCCCGCGACCCTTGTGAGGATAAGCGGATCAGAAAATGGATGGCATGGAACATAGAACTAAAATGGAACATAATTTAATGTCATCATCAGTTGGGGGTTTTTTACGCTTCATATGCAGGGAAAAGAAGATAACACCAGGAGGCAGCAGTGAGGCCGGGATGCTTGGTTGTTATTTTCGAGATCACGTGCACGGACGCAGCAATTTAGCTGTGGGCTTGGCAATATACAACATGCCTGGAGCTGAACTTAAATCATGCTGACTCATGCAAAAAAATACACACACACACACAAAATAGTGCATGCAACTATCATAAAAAAAAATCACATCCATTGATTTTATTGTGCGACTGTTCCCAATTACCATGCTTGACGTGTAAACTATGCAGCCGTCGTGTTTTTTAAACATGTTCATAACGCGACATAATTTAAAGTTAAACTTGAACTTCCTGTTCTACTTTCCAATGTATAAAGTAGTTAAAGTGGAAGCATAAGGACTCAACATATAACAACCGTGACAGCATTGCTTCAAATCAAAATGTCTGACTTCCAGTTCAAATTTCAGACATCGGTTCTTGTGACTTTTCAGTGCATCTTGTCTCGATAGACACCTCCACCAATTTTTCTGTCTGTGTGAGAAACTGATGATTTCTTTCCAACTTTCTTGAGTGAGTTTTGGAGGGGTCAGGTTCTGGACGCCGACAATACATGTCCCCGTGTTGAACTTGGATTCGTTGCGCCAGCTAATTCTCGGACTATTTATAAAACGTCTTGTTTTGACAGCTGACTCAAACAGCAGAGGGTCTTGATGAAAGCATGAAATCACCCACTCTCTCGCTCTAAATACATACATAATATACACACCTGTGACTTGACGGGATGAGTGGAGCCGCGCTCCAGACACGTATCAGATTCGCAGCCCATTGATCGGCACGTTAATACTCGAACCATCTATTTTAGCTCTTATGTAACGGGTCACGTTTCGCCATCTGCACTCGCTCGCTCCACGCTGAGTCCACCCCGCCTTCTTGTCTTACACACAGCAGGTGCTGCCACCCGATTGGTCTTTTTCGGGAAAACGGTGACACGTTTGGCCGCCTTCACAGAAATTAGGGACAGTTTCCGACTTCAGATGTGGAATACGCCACGCCACGTGTCAATTGGAATGAAGCACGCTGAACAAACAGCATTGAGGGGCAACAAGGTCCTCCTATGTTTACTTCTCAGCATGTTGGCTGTTGTAAAAAAAAACAAAAAAAAAACTTTTTGGGGGTTTTGTTTGTTTGTTTTTTGTTTTATGTGTTATCATTGTGTTAAATTTTACATATCAATAACACTATCAGTCCTCGTATCGTTGCGTACTCAAGAGTGAACAATCGGTCTGAAATAGAACTGGTATCGAATCTCGCAAATATATATTTTCACGTTATTGGTATGCAAAAAAATATATACAATAAGTTATCCCTTAGTTTTGTTTATTTCTTCCAACGAATCCAGTTACTCAACCAACAACCTATATAGAAGATAATATCTCGTATTAAAACAATGTCAGACACGACGCTGTCACACACATCCGTGTCAAATTCACGCGAGAACGTTGGCGTGTCGAAAATGAAAAGACGACGGACACAGCGGGAGATGAGCATCACAATGTTTCACATTTGTCTTTCTGTTTGCAAGAAATTCTTACAAAAATCCGAGACCGCTCAGGGAAATTGAATAGACGAGCCCAGACCCTGGGAACAGACGAGGAATCTCCCACACGTGAGCAAAGTCAACAAAAGCGCACTTTGCACTCGCTGAAAATATCCCCCTGGCGGGTTCCTTGATCAGCCGATACGTTTCTTCAGGTTTCATAAGGGAAAGGAAACACCCAGGAGTCATTTCAGTTTGTGTGCATGAGTCTATCCCGAGCTATAAATACTTATTTGCTGCAGCGCCTGGAAAGGGACACTGAGCACGCTACGTACTCAAATTGTCTTTAGGATGCACACTAGCTGCTTCGTTCAGCTTTTTCCAAAATGGGGGTTGCGGGCCGAAAATAAGGCCACTTGGATTTGTTTGCTGATCGTCAGAGTATTTTATTTTACATTGCTATGAATGAATAATACCTTGTAAAATTTATATCATAAATAGATTACGATATTGTTTAGATTGTCAAATATTTTAAAGGTCCGTTCCACATGGCTTGCAATTCATTTGTTGGATTAAAGTTTTTTTAACCCTTTCAGGGACACCGATTGCGACAGTGGGCACCTTATCAGGTTACAGGGTGCATCAAAGGGTGAAACAATTTTTTTGTGGTCATACTCATTTCAATTAAGAACGTATTTTCAGCCATTTTGAGCCACATTGCATTGCATGGATTCAATCAATTTTAGTAACTGATAACTTTTAATAAATATGAGGAATTTAATGACACAATTGACATTGCAAAGCGGATGTGGAACGTGATCATTCTCAAAACTTTAGCCACATTGTGCATTTGATTTTACTATTTTCCTTTAAAAATATTTATTTTATCATTTATATTTGACAGTTTTCCCCCAAAATATTTTTTAATACTTGATCTGCATCGCTTGGCATTTATTTTTATTTATGCAGTAATTACAGTGGTCAACACATTTATATTAATGTATCCTTTTTTTTTTTTAAAGAGATGCAAGTAAACTTTGAGATGCTTCCCCCCCCACTGATTCCAAATCTGCCCTTATTTTTTTTCACGGCATACCAGTAGAGTTCATCTTTGATCCGCTCTCGCGGCTTTAACAGGTTGACACGATCACATTACTGTTGTGATTGTGTTGTCGCTCTTCGCCTGGAGTGCTATAAATACAATGGATGGATGTCACTTGGAGACAGTGTAAAGACAGAAACCGAGTCTGGTGACTGAGTCCCAGCAGGTACCCACACGTGGCGGCCCAGGCTTAATGTAGGGCACCTTCCCAACTGGGCATTTATTCTCCACTAAATATAGACAAAGCCACAGACATAAGCTGAGCTCAGATCAGTGGCAAAAAGCCACGGAAGCTACAACCGTCAACAAAACAGTTGAAGACTGAGGGCCTGATTTACCCAGATTCCAAATTGCTTACTCACTCACAAATGCGTCTGATGGTGGCAACAGGTGGTAAAGTGGTGGAAACCGCTGTATTTAATTTTTAAAGCACAGTACAAAGTTTGAAGTGATGGAATCGGAAGTGTGAGTGGAAGACTAACATACAAATTTCCATGCATCTATTTTCTGATCCGTTTATCCTCAAGGGTCACGGGGCGTGCTGGAGCCAATCCCAGCTGTTTTAGGGCAGGAGGCAGGGGACAACCTGAACCGGTTGCCCGCTAATCGGCACAGCACACATAGACGAACAACCATCCGCGCTCACACTCACACCTACGGACGATCAAGAGTGTTCCATTAATCCGCCACGCATGTTTTAGGAATCTGGGAGGAAACCGGAGTACCCGGAGAAAAGCCACGCAGGCATGGACAGGGGAACATGCAAACTCCACACAGGAAGGCCGGAGCCGGAATCGAACCCTGCACCACGTCTTGATTTTTGTCCCAGTGAAGTCAAAACTATTTTCAACAAGTGCAAAATACCGATTTTCGTTGTCGACTCTCATTTTGCCTACGCTTCATTGTCATGGTTATGCACGTGTACAAAAACAGAACTTCAGGATGCCACCTCAAAAGGCAGAAAGTTGCCAGTTTGACTGCCTCTCCATTCAGTGTCATTGTCATTTTACAGAACAGCATTTATTACGGCTGATGTTACCTTCGAAGGTGAAAATTTGTAAGGGTAGAGATCATTCTCTTTTTCATTTTATTTTGTTTGTTGAACAACAAGAGAAAAAAAAGACCATTTTTTTCCAGGCAGTCTAAAAGGAGTTTCTGCGACAACCACATAAAAACTGCCCTTTCAACTTTGCCCTTTTGCCACGGCACTTGATGAAAACTTTGACTTGACAAAACAACCCCACACAAAGCCAACGCATATACATGTTTATGTTTTGATGAGTCACGAAGTTCACAGCTGACTGGCTATGAATCATAGCCACGTGACATCTTGCAGAGTTTATTTATATCACGGGTGTGGTTAACGAACCGCCACGTGAAGTAAAAGACACACCAAAGGGTCATTTTCAAAACAGTTAAGAGTGACTTTGAATGGAGGAAGTCAGCAGCCATGAATCACTGTGGCGGTCTTGGCTTGCGGGCTAGTTGAACTGCAACAGGCAAGATGGAGATCACGTTTTTATCTGGGTCGCTTCTTGGAACCAAGTGGACACACAAGACAAGTAAACCATGTGAGGTGTACAGGTTAAAGGGTTTCTCCAGAGACAAGAATTGAGTTGAAAATGTTTTGAGGTGGCGCGCTCTGCTAAAATGTCTCATCAGCAGAAGTGTAAATGTCACAGCAGATGATTAGGAAATTATGCTCAGACACTTTCAAGCATGAGCCCCGCGCCCCCCGCCTCACTTAACCCCTGCCCCACACACATTTAAATTTGCAGTTTAATACCTTTGTATCAGCGTATCATATTTTGGCACTCAAAAATTTTAAACCCTATTATCAATGTAAAAAAATGTTCAATTGTCATATTGAGATTGAAATGACCTTTTCTGATTTTCCAAATCTCAACACATTGAAGTACTCTCGGGATTAATACCAATATTTTCATGTTTAAGATTTTTTGATACATTTGATAACATTTCAACATTAAAAGATTTCTTGATCAAAACTTGACACGAAATGGTCAATTTTGCCTTCCAGATTTGCTGACATCGCGGTGTATCTGAAAATTTCTGAGTGTTTGAAAACATTCAGGACAAATGTTTAAAACACTTTTTTTTAACATCTGAGCAAATGTATAAATTTGAGCACATGCATTGAAAAAAAAAATGTTTTTGGTTTGTTTTATTGATGCATTGATGCATCATCTGATGCATTTGATAGGTACGGTAGTTTAAGAACTGCCAGTAAGAATTTTTTTTTTTAAAAATCATTTTGAAATTTCTGATGTATTTGAAAAAAAATCTGGAAACCCTTTTCAACAGAAGGGCTCATTTTCATGAGCATTTAATCTATTTTTGAGAAGATTTCAAACTCCCAATAGCTTTCATTTTATACAAATATTAAATTGACCCTTTTTTTTTGCATATGAGAAGATTTAAAATTTTTAAAGCGCTTTCGATGCATTGGTTAAAAAAAAGCACTTCGGCAATTTAAAGCATTTTTAAAATGAAAGTAATACAAAAAAAGTGTGACATTTGTTTAAATTCGAGCAATTTCGCATAGAGCGTTTAACACACTCAGCCACACACAAGCAAAAAAAGCGTTGTGTGGCTGTGTGAGGACATCTTTGGAAAATAGCTTCTGATCGAGGTTCAAAAACTGTCAACGGGAACTTGCACAGAAAAGGAGCAGAGGCACGCACAAGTGCAACATGGGTTTATTTTCAAACTGATTCATTAAGATGCGAACAAGATTAATGCTGTGTCCAATCTTAAACTCCGCCCTAAGTAAAGTGCTGATTCAGACCAAGTTGCCCCCATGAGTCATCATATTTTTTCCCCCCATTTCACACTGTCCGGTTGAAGAAAAACAGGGTGGGGAAAAAATTATCCACTGTGACATGATGAAAAAGCCCTTTTTTTCTTCTTTCAGCCATTCAAAAGCCACACATCCAATTAAAAAAAAAAGCGAGAATGTGCAGACATGATCATTCGCAAAGCTTCACTGTTGCGAAACGAAAAACCAGCGGCGGCGGCCATCTTGGAACGCTGTCTTCGAAAGACGGCCATTTTGGGATTGGACAAAATGTGAGTCCTGACTGTGGCGATGAGGTAAACAAATGAGATATATTGCACAGACGAGTAAATGAAAAACAGTCACTTTCCAACAGCCTAGCCTGTGCATAGAAGGAATTGAATAAAGCACTTTTGGTGTTAGCGGACCCCCACACCCCCACAACCTCCAGCCAGCCTTGCCTTCTAAATGTAAAGCTTCTTTTTTTAATGGCTTCTTCTGTAGAATGCACACCAACTTTGTAAAAAAAAAAAAAAAAAAAAAAACGAACATGATTGAGAACTTTGACAACCATGATGGGACGAGGAAAAAAAATTAAAGACCTGAAAAGTTCCCGCAAAATAAAAAATTAAAACAAAACAAACAACAACAACAAAAAAAAACACCATTTGTTTTTGTTGCATGGAGAAAAATCTCTCAAGTGTTGTTCTGTAGTAATAAATAGTGTGCCAATTTTTTTTCCTGGAGCCCCCCCCCCCCCCGCAAAAAAAAAAAGTATAAATCCATGTCATGAATCCAATCCTGTTTGTTGCATTGATTTGGAGTTCAAGCCGCCATTTGGTTTTCCACGCAATCGTTTCCAGTCATTATCTGTGGAGCAACACAAAGGCCTCCAGTTTTTCCGGGATGTTCCCCTGGTAGCAGAGGCCATGCTTGATGATGACACGGGCGGCCAGGCACTGCAGCGTGGTGTGGTTGATGGGCTGGACGACATTGCGCGCTAGCTCCTTTTCGTCCAGGAGCTCGCAGGCCGTCTGTTGGAAGGCGTTGGTGCTGTCGAAGTGAGCGCCGCCCGACACCAGCATGTTCATGATGTCGGCGTGGCCGTTGGACGCGGCTATGTGCAGTGGGCTGGCGGGCCGAAGTGGTCAGGGGGTTTAAAAAAAACAAAACAACCAAACAAACAAAAGTAACAGTGGTAAAACACACTGTGGTCCAAACCCCTTTTCCTACCCACCAGCGAGCAATTTTCAAGCACATTTTAAGTCAGAGAATTTATTTTTTCATCATCGATATCTGGTGATCCCCAACAATACCCATGCTCCCTCTAGTGGTAGCCAACAGAATTACTGAATTAAACGAACTCAGCAAAATGTTCGAGCAGCTAAAACTCTTTTAAACTTGTTCAATCCAATTCACATATATTTAACTTTTAAATACCATTGCATTTCATCTTTTAGAAATTTTTAAAAAACATTTAGGGAACATTTTTTAACTTGTATGCTTGCTACAATTTCAGCAACTTAACATGAAATTCAAGTACCGTATTATTATGATAAAAACTAACTGAGGAAAGAGAAGAGGTCAGTTGAGACAAACCTGTTGTGGTCGTCATCTCGACTGTCGACGTCGGCGCCGCACTCGAGCAGGATGGCGGTGACGGTGAGCGATGGGAATTTGCAGACCGGGTAGCGGCCCACGCAGGTAGTGTTGCGGTCGGTGGCCAGGTGGAGCGGACTGAAGCCGTTCTTGCCCCGTGGCTGCAGTTTCAGAAACCTGCACACATGCAAAAGGAGGAAGCAAAAGAAAAAAAAAAACGTTAAATAATAAATAAACAATCTTGGGTTGTGGTGTACCATAATGTATCACTGAACTGATGTATTCAAGACAAATCATAACAATTTTTGAATGCATATTAAAAGAGGTGCTGTAATAATGTAATGTAATAATTACTCAAAATACAAATTTCGACCGATTCTACTATTTTCGGACTTCTAGTAGGCTCCAGAAAAATAGGATGTCAATTTTAGTAGAATGCAATTTTTCTATTAAAATTCTGCGTGTAACTCAAATTGTTTTTAAACAGGGACATTTGTAATACATTTCTTACTTAGTTAAAACATTCTTTCAATTTTTATTTTTTTTAAAAAAATATTTTAAGCACTTTATGTATGAATTGATTTTTTTTAAATCACTTAAATTGTTGGAGGATTTTTATTTCGAATAATTGAAGCATTTCTTGATAGAATGTGAACTTTATTTTATTTGAAGCGAATTTCAAATATACTTTCTGTCTGACCTGATTTTTTTTTAAACAGATATAACATGCGTTTTAAATTGTAATGTATTTCTCCATCAATTAATACATTTAAATCGATTTGATCAATTTCCACATCCTAAAATTAAAATAGTATCTTGTGCAAAATCTCATTCGTCTTGGTACAGTCTGTGCAGACTATGACTCTGGACCATACCTATAGATTGTCTCCTTTTTGAAGTGGTCCTGCTCCGTAGTGCACGGCACCTTCTCCAAAAGACAGATGAGGTGCAGGATGATGGACAATGCCTTGCTGAGCTGGCCGGGGTCCGGCGGCAGCGAACGCCTCTGGCTGATGGCGCGGTCGATCTCCAGCACGCTTTTGGACAGGATGCCCATCAGGTCCTCAAAGGACACGGACGTGCCCAGTAGGCCCTTGGCACGGTCCTGCAGCATGAAGGAGAAGAGCTCGGCGAACGACAGCAGGCTGGACGCCGTCATGGGGCTCAGGGGGTCCAGGTTGCTCTGCTGCATATCCAGGGCGTACTTCCACAGGTTGATGCAGCGCTCAAAGTTGCCCGAGTCGGCGTAGACGGCGCCACGGTATCGGATGTAGTAAGACGTGTCCGGGTGCTGCGGGCCCAGGATTCGCTCGCGGATGAGCAGGGCCTGCATGCGCATCTCATCGGGATCCGAGATGAGTCCATCCAGTTCCTCTCCATTTGTCACCTGGGGAAATGGACGGCAGGGTTACTCTCCAATTTCCAAAGCACCCAGGGACCATTAAAGACCCTCCTGAAACGGCTTGCATAGTTTGGGTCCTGAGTATGGCGGCCAGAAGACCCGAGTGAAATCACTTGGTTTCTTACGACTAAACAGGGGTGTTCCGTCAGGGCCTCCAAAGCATTTTCTTACAGGCCCAAGCACTGTCAAAAGCACAGATCTAAATTTACAACTTAAATCACCTTTTGGATTCCCCGAATCATCGATAGAATAATTGATAGGATAATCGATTGCAGCAAGATTCTTTTGTGACAGCCCTCGCTCAATTGACACTAAATCCACATCGTGACAGGATACAAGAAAATTTTTAAACAACCATTTCTATGACAAGTAGAGCTTAGAGGGTGATTTTGGTTTGAGGTTGGTCTATGAAGTCCAAATTTCCAACTCATGCAAGGGAATTCCCTGACTAAATGAAAACAAATATACTAGACAGAGGAGTGACGCTTAAATGCAAAAGATGCGCGCCGTCATCATTGGGTGTGGACAGAGCCCGGGGGTGAAGTTTGATGATTCCCCATTAAACAGGAAATTCGGGTTTCATTTCGCATCATGAAATTTGGTAGGCATGCCAACAATGAGTAAACTCACTCAAAAAACAAAAAAAGTCATAAGGACCCATGACTGAAAAGGCACTGGGAGTCTGCAGTTTGTTAAAATTTGGGACAAGAGGAACAAATCATATGGCTTTGCTTCGATTGCTCCAAAATTAAAAACCTCATGCCAGCTGCCCAAAGACAGCTGGCATAGGCTCCAGCACCCCCCGCGACCCTTGTGAGGATAAAGCGGTTCAGAAAATGGATGGATGGATGGATTGATTCCGTTTTTAATTATGTTTAACACATCATCCATTGGAATTGGGTTTGTAGAAACATTAGAGTTTGCGTCGTGTGTGTGTGTGTGTGGGGGGGGGGGCATTGAAGAAAAATGTGGTGACTTGCCATAAAATACAGAACAAATCTTTCGGATGCATGAAATCACGTTCGCCACTGTTGCGAAAGTTTGACCGACTCACCTCCCGGGCATAGTCGTATGCCATGATCAGCTGCTTGGGTTCGGGTTTATGGACCACGCTGTTGCTGTCTATGTATCTTAAGTCCATGGCTTTTTTCCAGTATTTCAAGGCTCCCAGCAGGTCTCGCTTTTTATCCACAAACGTGGCCCCCAGGAGCTCAAGGGCGTCGATGCGCTCCTTGTGGCTCGTCTAAGCGAGAGAGAGAGGAGTCCATTTTCTTTTCTTTTACGAGACAGCATCAAAGGCAAGACATTGCATAGACCCGGTTGGAAAGCCTCACCTGGTGGTGCGCGGTCAGGTAGTCGACAATGTTGGTGTGACCCGTGACGCTGGCGGAAAGTAGCGGCGTCATACCATAGCCGTCTTGCTCCATGGACGCCCTGAACTGCAGCAACATGCGCATGATCTCCAGACTGCCTGACTCGGCGCAGTCGTGAAGTGCCGTGTTGCCTGAAAAGACGACCCCAAAACAAAAAGAGATGAAATTTCAAGGGGAGTGAATTGAAAACTTCGATATTAAAAGGAAGACTTAAATTGAGTGTCGTTTTCTCTGTTTTTTACGGGCGGGCATGATAATCCGTGAATTTACAGGTAGCAATTCTGTCTGGTGTTTGCAATTGGATGCATAGTCGATTCGGTCTAAACTAGTCTCAAGTCAGCTTGGGGAAGCTGAGCTACATCCATGCAGACCACCGCTGTGCTTCATCAGTTACGGGCTGTATGTGTCACTGGCAGTGAAACAGGAGTTCAGAACATTCCGATTCTCCTGCCAGCTCGCATTTGTCCTTCTGATTGTGCCATTGGTGTCTCTATGCACTGTCAATTTAATAGAATGTCCTGTTTTTGTATCATGAAGGGATGGAAATTTGGATAGAATGCTTTTTTAAATCAAATTGGATCAATTCATCAAAAAATTGACAGATGAATCAATAAAAATTATGGTTAGTGAGCAGCTCTAAAATTGAAAAAAATGTGACACTCATCCATGTGATCGATATTGGAATCAGTATCAGTTGATCTCACTCACGGAATTAGCAAAAAATAACCCTGATCGAAGCACCTCTCATTTCAAATGCTAATTTTTTTTTTCGACACCTGATGCATATTGCAAAAAAGTTGCTCACGGTTTGTGTTCCGTAATATAGTCGCAAAGTGCCTTTCGTGATGTGGTGTTTGCTTTACAATGAAATGATGTTTGCCCGACGCGCAAAGAACTATCAGCATATATTTTGCGCAGCTTGACAGGAAAACGTGTTCACCACCTTTTTTCATTGTTTTTTTTAATTATAGCGTGGAGTATTTTAATTTGCTGAGATGGCTTGAGGATACCGCGTTCCACCTTCCGTAGAAATTTGGGTTACATCGCCACTGTCGCCATGGAGGCTTTGTTGAAAACAGAGATTGCCACCCCTTTTTATTTGGGCATTGATGTTCTCAGTCTTGGTTCACAAGGAAGATGATTCTCATTTACGAGACTTGTCACAGCGGGAAATACTCACTCCAACGGCAACGGCACAGTTAGGACGTTTAACCGAAGAGCGAGCAAGATTTGCTTTTGAAAGTGCTCGAGTTGAGTTGCATGGCAGCCAGGTCGCATCAACACGTCAAACCTGGTGAGCCGGGGATTTAAGACTGCGTGGTATTCGGAGCAAGTGGCAACAAGCACAACAGCGTGTTGCGGAGGAGAGACAGAAAGATAGACATTCTATTTTTTTATGCATTTCATTTGGACTGGAGTGGAACTAATTAGCTCCACTAAATATTCGAAAAAACACCACTGAGAAGTACAAACAAATGAAGTGATAGCAATTGTTTTCCCTTTGATACTTTTTTTACTTTATGATCGTTTTGTTTTATATGTTGTGTCCCTCACATAGTACTGTACACCGCACACAAGTTGTATTCATCCTGTTTCGTATTTATTTTGCCTCGTTTTTCTCTGCTATCTGCAGTCAGGTCGCCATTACAAATGAGAAATTGTCTTTACCTGGCTACAAGGTTAATACATTTAAAAATATATCAAAGTGCATTTATTAATTTTTTTGGTTAAAATGTTTAATGTATTTATTATTTACCGGTAGTCATTTATCTGGGACTTTTGTTCCCATATGAAGGTATAACAGCATAGATGGTCAATTCATTTTTCAAAGGCTCCACGTGAGAAACTGGAACAGTTGCTTCCAGCAGGAATATGATTACATTTCCTACTTGGATCTGACCCATATACCAAGGACCATTTGCAGTATTGTTGGACGTCTCAGCATTAAAAACAAACAAACAAACAAACAATCTTAGGACAGCCAACACTTCTCATTTGAGAAGGCAGAAGCAGTAACTCAGTGTGCTGAAAAGGGAACACGAAATACCACCTCGCCCCCTCCAAATCCACTTCACGGGATAACACCTGTAACCATGGTAACGATCAAATGTGGCTTACAATCAAATCTCACCTATATACAGCATGCGCGCACACACACACACACGATACGAATTTAGTCTATGTTTTTACGATTTTGCCTGATAAGACAATACGGTTGATTTTAGGTAGAACTGAAGTGTCATTAAAGTGTAGTCTTTCAACTTTAAGTAGTTTCACAAAAAAATGATATCCCCCCCCCCCCCCCCCCCCCCACACACACTCATCTAATTGGACATACGGATAGCAGAAGGCCTTTAGTGGTACAAACTGCATTTTGGGAATAACATTAAATAGCGTTTCCAATATGTGACAATTTACATCAAGTTAAAAGTTGCGTTGAAAACACAAAAGGGCCGATTATCATGGACGTACATGAACTTGTGGAGCGATTACATCCAGAACCAGTAGAAGGGTAGGTACACCAATTATCGTTACATATGTTTGAAACTGGGCAGGGAACTTATTTAGGAAATTCATTACAACTCCGCACTAATCCATCTAAGAGACCGTTTATGTGCTTCTGTTCTGGTTAGGAACAGTTCAGATGGGCTCATTGGTTCACTATTTGACACCTTTAAGCGTGTGAGCAATACAGTTGCGAAACGTTTTCGTGGACTGATGGTGAGAGGAGGCTTTTATTTGAGCCATTTCCTTGTCTTACGTGGTTGACACGCCAGACGACTAAATGTCCCGGTTCCAATTGAATGGAAAACAAATAATTGAGGAAACCGGAAGAGCCCGAAAGCTTTTGTTAATCTATAAAACGATGACTAATTACATTTAAAGCCAGCGTGATGATGTATAAGAGCAAAAATCTCATTCGTTACATACCGAACATGCTTGTCAGCCGGTCCGTTTTGTACATTCACAGTCCTAATCGCTGACACATGGTTATGCATCGACAACACGGGTTTGCCTTCCCATGAGCTCTTTTTATTGTGCAGTATCGTGTGCTCATTTGGGTGACGGACTTGGCGCCCCCAAATGAAAAAGAAAACAAGTCGAACCATGAGAATGATCAAAAACCTCCCATTCTAAACGATATGTGGCAAACCAAACTCGAGCATGCTAGCATGTGAGGTACCCTCAGACGGATTAATGGGCCAAATTTGACAATCCTTCAAATGTCCTTTCGCAGCCCAAAATTAAAAGAGGCATTTACAACTGTAATGTAGCTACATCAAATCCACCACACACACTACAGCAGGGGTGTCCAAACATTTTGGACCGAAGATCGGCTTTTCGATCAACCAACGTCCCGCGATGGACCCGTTGCAGCGGACGCGCACGCACATACACACGCACGCCATGATGAGCAACAGCCTGACGATGAGGCACACGACGCACTTTTGCAGCCTGTTAACGATCGTAGCTCACGCGTACCGTTTTAAAATGCTTCTCTCGGCCCTCCAGATTGACATTCTTTGCCCGTGCCCTCTGTGAATTGTACACAAAACAAACTCTGAAAGACAATAATGATAACAATAAAAGATATAGCGCAAAAGCTCTGATCACAAGCTGCAATTGCAGACGGCTGAGCGCGAACAACTTCTGGTCATGCAGGTCACATGCCACCGTAGGTTAAAGATTTACCTGCTTTATTTTATTTTCGTTTTTTAATACTTTTTGTGAAAATGAGACTGATAGAATGATTAGGATGCAGTGTACATTAACAAAAAATAAATAAAATGATTATTCACATGCACAAAGACACACAAATGGTTGTGTGTTTGTTTTTTCTCCTCTACACCCCTCACGATCGATTTAGGATCAGTCCGCGATCTACCGGTCGATCACGATCGACTACACAATACGCACATATTTGTCATTTTTCAACCGTCGTCAAATGTGGGGTCTGTCACGCAAAAAAAAAAAAATAAATAAAATTTGTTTTGGATTAAATTTAAAAGCTAACAACATTTGGGAATGTGTGTGGGGTTTTTTGTTGTTGTTCTTAAATGGACAAACTGTCCTCCATTTTGCATTTTGTAGTGGTAATTTCACTCCCTGAGTCTTCTTTCCGTTCCCATTCCTATGACCAATAGGAAGTGTCATAATGCGCTTTGGTTCCTTTGCATGATTTTCGTACGGCGTGACACCATACAAAGGAGGTAAATGGACCAATCTTGGAACTGATTTAAAACAGAGAAAGTGAAAATAACCCTCAAGCAATTCATACATACTGCCCTTGCAGTATGAAATAAAAGCATGTGGTCATCACGCGCACACAAACATCTTTGATCAATGACGGTGCCCAGACATTCCAATGTGATGATTTTTTGGCAGAGTGACACTTAGAAATGTAGATGACACCTGAATCAATGTGTGCGTCATTGGCAGAGCTGTTAAAGGGTGGAAAATTCTGAGTAAACTTCTGAATAATTTCCTGTAAACTTTCATGAGCAGTTAAACTGGGGAATTTGAAACTCTTCCAACTTTAAACCTTCCTTGGAAATTAATGGTAAATGAATTCAAAGGTATCACAATCACACGTAAGTAGATGGAGATTGCAAAATTAGATAGCGCCGGAGTCTGACTCGCAACACACGCACAAAAAAAAAAAAAAAAAACCGCAACAGCTCTGAGTCGCATGAAATCGTTTTTGTTTTGTTTAGTAAGGGTGATGCAAAAAGATTGTCCCCAACAATAATTAGGATCTTGATTAAAGAAACTGTTTTTTTAATTTACTGGTTTATTCCTGCTCATTCCCATAAATTCTTAACATTGTCAATTCTCAGAATTTCTAAAACCTAATTGTTGATGGCCATGTGGTCATTTGTCCAGTGTTTTGGGTGTTCTGTAAATAAAAATCGCATATGGGTTGCTTATTTCACATCAAGCGATGCTTTCCGCACATGACATTTTTGCACGGCGAAAGAAAACCAGTCATTGCCAGTTTTGCCTGAACTTGAGTCGACGTATGAAGTGCTTTCAGACACGCCTAGACTTCAGGATGACATACTTTCTACCATGACTGCCTCTTTTTATTTGAGCGAGTCATGCTATCGCTTAGCGTGGTGTTGTTTCAGATTGGTCCACCTGCGCAATCACAAAAGATGTCAACGTGAAAGTGCCCAGCGATTGGCTGGCGGCCAGTGCAGGGTCCACACCGCCAAAAAAATAAAAAAATAAAAAATAAAAAATAAACATCTGGGAAAAGCTTCAAATCAGCTGCCACCTAAATGAGGACAAGGGCAACAGAAAATGGAGACCTGGAACGGGTTTTCATTAAATGCTCATTCATTTTGGAATGCGGGGTGATAGAGTTGCGCGACGAAATAAAGTAACTCACAAGAGTGCCAACCGTCACCCGGCGTGTGCGGCCAGCTTGTCTCATTATCCGTCCATTCATCATCATACGAGCTGAGGGGTATTTTTTTTCCGACATCGTTTTTAGTGATATGAGAGGGGTAAATATTTCTAACAGTTCTTGATTACAAGAATGTTCAACGAGCATTCCCTCATCACCTCTCTGACGGTGTAACGGAATTTTTGTTGTTGTTGAAAATTTCAAAGGCATTATTAGAGGACAAGGGGGTTCGTGGCTTACAATGTGCAATTGGTGACGTTTCAAAGTTGTGAACACCACCACCCACGCCGAGTTCTCGCCTTTCTTATTTTTTGTTCTACACTGATGGCCGAGAGGGTGCAGGAAGGGAGCGCTGTCATGAACGGCGCAACGCCCAGTCGGAGTACATTTCTAATTAGGGTGTACAAGAACATTAGGTCCTTTGTTATCAAAATTCCCAACGTACGGCGTTTGAGATTATGAGCGGCGTGTCATGAACTAGGAACAATTAGGGCTGGGCAATTATTTGAAATGTACCGGGAATTAGGATTTCGACTTCTCACACAAATTCAAATATTATAAGCAAAGAAAAACGAATAACGTGCAAAACAGCACAGTGTTGAGAAAATACCCCGAATGCACCGTGTTGGTTGTGAAGCAAGCAGGTGACGTCTACGTGATTCTGCGCTCCTCGCGAGTGCTTTAGGCTGTTTACTGACAGAAGAAAACAGTACAACTAGATTTTTTTTTAAAAGATATTTCCTGGTCAGCTTTGTTTGTCTGCTACTTGGGGAAGACCTTCCCTGGTTAGTTGACACGTTTCAGATAAAAATATCCACCAATAAGCTCATGCGGGCCCGAAATTCCATGGGGATCTCCAAGTCGGTGCATCAACATTACTGGGACGCTATGCATTATACTGAAGAGCAGGATTGCAGGAGGGGTCTAGAAAAGCCTGTGAATATTCTCATTCATTCAAAAACACACCGTCGGGACTGGGAAAAACTAGGGTTTGAAAGAGTACGTTTCGGCTGCAAAACCAGCTAGAAACAGAAGAGCATGCCTACGACACGGCCCATCTCCCACAATCAATTCCATCTTCTCATAGCTCCCAAAGAGACTCAATAAATTTGCCTTGAACAAATGGCACGGCTTCATTTGGCTTTCAGGTGGTTCCACAAGCATTTGTACTACTAAATGGAATATTAACGAGGGAGATTCTGCCCAACGACTGCGGCTGGCAAGCACAGGCCCATCTGCAATGCATCTTAACGATTGCCGTTTTGCATGCCAAAAGACTGCGACCAGTTGTGCATTGGGACGGGCCTCTAATTTAGGGAATAAAAATTTGGATTCCCAATTGTGTTATTACGTTTTTTATACAGTTCAGTGTCCCTTTTTTCTTATTAAATACACATTAGATAGACAGATTGCATCGAACGCATCAATCGCCCCACCTAGCATGGATTCGCACTCATCTGCGTGAACGCCACGAGTTCAATTAAACCCCGGTTTGACGGCAGCATGAGAAATTGGCATGTCTATTAATTGATTGCACATCACTTTATAGATAAAGTGTCTTTCATAAATACATAATTTTTCTGTATTGCCCGGTGTCATTAGGATTGCAGGCAAGCCATTTGCGTTAGGAGCACAGTCACGGAACATATTCAGCACGCAAGTCAAATTACCACTGCATAAGATGTATAAGTACCGGTACATTTTTAATCACAGTAACGTATACATATAAGTAGAGGGGGGTTTGGTTTGCGCGCTTCTCCTCAACCAGCACAAGGAGGCCTGCTTTTAGTGCCTGGGGCACTTACCATTTGTATTACATCATTGAATATTTTTGGTTCTAGATCACAGGTGTCAAACTCAGGGCCCAGGGGCCAGATCTGGCCCGCCACATCGTTTTATGTGCCCCGCAAAAGCAAATCAAACAAGTCAACTTCCGTGATGCTTGCTAAAATCTGGACCAAAAACTCAATTTTTCATATGTAGTAAATAAGAGAGATATTTGAAGCATTTTTCTTGTTACCAAACCCCTCATAATAGTAACTTAAACAGCAGTTGAATAAATCGTTATTCTTGACTTCTTTATATAGTTTCAGTCATAACGGTCCTCCAAGGGAAAGAGTAACTACAATGTGGCCCGTGAGAAAAATAATTTTGACACCCATGGTCTTGATCATGTGTTGGTCAAACAAATTCTTACCTCAATGGCTACTTTACTACCGTGTTAAAACTATGTTGACATCGACCAGGGGTGCCCAAGTCAGGTCCTCGAGAGCCTCTATCCAATCTGTTTTAGATGTGTCCCTCTTCCACCTCAAAGGATCCAAATGATCAGGAATCTGCAAAGCTTGCTGATCAGCTGATCATTTGAAACAGCTATTGGAAGAGGGAGACATCTAAAACAGACTGGATAGGGGCTCTCAAGGACCGGACTTGGGCACAGAGATTACGTTACACCTTGCTTGCCAATTTGTCATGAACAGTCATGTATATTACCAGAGATTACACAGATCTAAACGGCTGGTGGATCAGCAGATATTTGGGATTTATGCAAGATCTGGGATCAGATGTAAAGTCATAATTTGTCGATCGGTCAATGATGTCATTGATCAGACACGCAAAATAAAACATTACTGCAAAAAATCTCATTCACTCGAGGGATGTTCTATGCTGCCATTGTTAATAATCCAAAATTTCTCGTCATATACTGTCAGTTCTATAAATTAATAAAGGAAAACAATTCTAATATATAAAAATAATTTGGGGTGGGGGGGTATTGAATGTTTATCAACATTTTTGGGCGAATTTTATAGAGTTTAATTATTATTCCTTCCCGGGCGGCCCAGTGGACGACTGGTTAGCGCGTAGGCCTTGCACTGCAGAGGCACAGGGTTCGATTACGGCTCCGGCCTTCCTGTGTGGAGATTGTATGTTCTCCCCTTGAAGCGTGGGTTTTCTTCTGGTACTCTGGTTTCCTCCCACATTCCAAAAAAATGCGTGGCAGGTTAATGGAACACTCTACATTGTCCCTAGGTGAGAGTGTGAGTGTGGATGGTTTGTTTGTCTGTGTGTATCATGCGATTGGCTGGCAACCAGTTCAGGGTGTACCCTACTGCCTGAAGACAGCTGGGATAGGCTCCAACACGCCCCCATGACCCCGTGAGGTTAAGCGGATCAGAAAATGGATGGATGGATCTTATTCCTTCCCCGGTGTATTTAAATAGCCGACAATATTGTGCAAATTTCAGCTATTGGTAGGTGGGCCGGGCTAGTCCCAAACACCTGCAAACAAGTTGTTTTAAATAGGCTGGATAATCTTCTGATTGGTTAGGTGATTTTTTTCAAACGCACTGATCAGCTCCAAAATCCTGATCGTGTAAAGCCTATTCATTGCATTTCTGTAAATGGAACTGCATAGTATCAGTAAAGGGGATTCTTGGTTTGCGAGCTTCTTCTCAACGGCACAGGAGTTAACTGCATGTTAACAGTGTTAACAGCATGCCCAGTTAACTGCCGCGGCCTTACCTTTGACACTCTTCCTATTGACGTCGGCTCCTCTCTCCAGCAGGTACTGCGCTATCTCCTTGTGTCCCTTGTAGCAGGATATCATGAGGCAAGTGTGGCCGTGCCTGTTGGCCACCTCCAGGTCGGCCTTGTGCTCCACCAGGTACTTGACAATGTCCAGGTGGCCGTCGAAGCAAGCCGCCCGCAGCGGGGTCGAGTTGGTCAGCGTTGTGCTGTTCACAGAGGCTCCGTGGCCGAGCAGCGATTGCACCACCTTCAGGTGGCCGGCGGCCGACGCGGCCCACAGCGGCGGAGCGCCCTCGATGGTTTCCCCGTCGAAGTTGACCGAGCCGCCGACCTCGACGGGCGCCCGGCAGCACTCGAGCAGGTACTCCACCAGGTCCAGGTGGCCGTAACGTGAGGCCATGAGGAGAGGCGTGGCACCGTTCGTCTTCTCGCCCATCAGTTTGGTCACCTCGCGTACATCTTTGTTCTCCAGGAGCTTTTCGAGCAAGCGGAGCTTCCCGTCTCTGGCCGCGTTGAACACCGCCGTCTTTAAATCCATGTTGAGGTGCGGAAGAGCTTCCGAACCAGAACAAGCGGATGGGGAGCCTTTTGTTGACAGCTCGGCTCAACAAAGCTGCAATGTTACTTCTCTTCCTCAGAGTCCAAACGTCGGAGAATCACTCGTCTCGGACTCTATTTTTAAACTCCGTGTCCTGACTCGACCAACTTCCTCGAACTAGCCAGCTAACCCAACTAGCTTGGCCTAACCTAGCCTCTCTCCGGCTCCCTTTCGTTGTCTCTCGCTCTCACCCGGAGAAATGTCTCCACCACCTGGAAGCACTGCCTCCGTCCGAGCTACTTCCCACGCAGGTCATAGTTCCGATACATTACTCACGTGACGTCGTGCACGGTATTTCCCCGGGGGCCAGGAACGGAAGAAATCAACAAAAACAAGAACAGCACCCGCCTCGTCTAACCTTCTCGCTGATACACTGTCGACGTCTTTCAGCGTCCGTTTGACTCGACGAAACGAAAACCAGCTGGTCGATCAGTAATGAACAACGAAAGTGGTCGTGAGTGACCTGTGGAGAGCTGGACAATGATCTCAGCACCGAGCGGGGGGCGGGGGGGGGGGGGGGGGTTGATGACGGTGAGGTAAACTGGGGGAGGCGGATGTCCACCCACGACTCCACCAAACGATCACGACGCGGGTTGTGTCGAATAGCAGAGCTGGGATCAGCGCTCCTCCTTTTCTCCCTTTCGATCAGGTGATTGGCGTGCCACTCGCCCAATCACAGGGCGGTAATCATACAGCACATAAGCCAATAGAGGACCAACAAATACTACGAACCGAAATAATTTAATAAAGTGTTCCAAAGACAGCACAAACTATTTAAATCACAGTTAAATCCGTTTATGCTTGTTTTGTACCATTTAAATCAGATCTTAAATCACCGTCTCTTGTGTTTTGTAGAATGATGTGGATAATGGGAGTATTTCGTCCTCTACAGGACAAACAAAGCATCGCAAGAGAAATATTGTACGGTGGGTCTTCGGTACGCCCCGATACACGACATTTTGAGGTTACCAATTTTAAATACGCTGGTCAACAGCAAATTTTAAACAGAGGGGTCAATACAGTAGACGTATATGTTTTGACGCTGATTTTAAAAAAGTCTTCACTTTTTTTCGAGCACATCAGGTTTTAGACATTTTTTGATGATTCGTTTGACCTATAAAAGTTTACGCAATACATATTTAATGACGGGTTGTAAATTATATTAAAATTGTCAAATACGGTGGCCGACAGGGGCAAACGCGCTGCAAAAGGCCGAGCACTGTTGACACATAAATGCTGTACACAAACCAAAAACTGCAAAACAGTTAAGCACATACATGCAAATCAAAAACCACACAAGGCAACAGTTAAGCAGTCTTCCTTCCAGAACTTTCCTTTTCAACCTGATTATCTTTTTTCCTTCCTGACCTCCTTTTCCCATTAATACTGTAACTTCCTTTCTGCTTTTCTTCTTTACCCGACTCCACCTTAGGCCTGTTTTTGTTCTTTGCTTCCCTCCTGGTTTTCTTCCTTCCATCCATCCCTCACTCTGACTCACTTTTAATTTTGGATGCTTTTATTAAAACTACTTTTTTTGGTTCATTTCCTTTGATAACTAGCTGCACATCTGAATCCACTTTCTTTACTATTGTCCAAGAATTATTTGGTATTACTGATTTAAATAAATAAATTAAAATGACAGAATTAATGACAGACTTGTCATCACACTCAGTTCCAGTTTTTTTTCCCGAGAGGAAGGTGTATAATAATAAACAGTAATGAGACACCCGCCCACCCATGCACATTTCATTCACATTAGAAGTGCAGAGGAAGGCAGAACGCAATGTAGGTCAGGAAGAAATGAAGAAAAAGCAGTTTTAAGGGACAAAAGGATGTGATGGCGAATGAATAAAAACAGATGTGACTGAAGGAAGGAGGGAATGAAGGATGACAGAAAAGGAACAAAGGATGTAAGGATGAATGAATAAAATGCAGGTCTGAGGGAGATAAGGCGGTCAGGAAGGAAAGGAGGGAAGGAAGGAAACAGGTCAGGAAGGTAAAGCTGTTAGGAAATAAATAGGTTTGAGGGGAAGGAAGGCGGCAAAGATGTCAGAAAGAAAACAGTTCGCAACATACCATCCAGCCATTATCCGAACCACTTATGCAGTTTTAATTTCAGTGTTTTGTATTTATGGGCGAGGAGTCTTTCTCATACAAATATTTACTGTAATGCTACGTTTCGGCTCGAGTACAAATTAGGCCAAACTGCATTGTAAACCAAGACGCACTGTCACACAACGATGGGGTAAGTTACAGCATGAGAGCCATAGACAGCTACAGTATAGAGATTAAAACACTCAAGGTATTTTTTGTCACATATTTGGTGTTGCTCTCAGAGGACTTTATAAGACCAAATGGCCTCTGATATGAAAAATGTGTAGTTTATGTAAGAAACGACATTCACAGTAAATACACTTAAACTGAGCGTTTATTCAGTCATTCGAATAACTTAACACGTCCCCAGAGTGCCCACGGAACAGAATGTTTTAATTTTTTAAAAGAGAAAAAAAAAATCACCCATCCGCGTTCACATGCAGTCTTGTAAAACCGACATGAAACAGGAAGTTTATGAAATCACAAGGAAAGGTTAGCTTTGCAGGACTGCATCATAAAGACGACTAACTACTATGTTTGATCATCGGTTTCAAATAAATGCATTACCGGTAGTTTGCAAATCATCTGATTTTGACTAGACTGGATTTAAAAAATAAAAACAAACAAAAATGCAATGGACTAACTCTAAAATTCATTGTACAGGCACACAGGAGCCGTTTTAAAATGCATTACAAACCAACTTGGGATGTTGGGGGAGCATCATTATATGCCATTTTCTGCTGAAAATATGACCACAATTGTGACTGAACAGTTCAGCTGAAGCTTTATAAGCAGTTTATAATTGTGAACAGCAAAGGCAGACTACGTAACAGTAACACAAATCGTCACAAAAGTACTGGAATCACATGCGACTAAATTCCAACATAAGCTGTAGAGCAATTTGACGCTGCGATTTCTACTTTGCGTTGCATTAAGATTTACAGATGACTACTTTTACAGCCTTTGAGAAAGAGAAAATATTTTGGGATCGGACGTCCATATGTGCGAGTGCTGCTGGCATGACCTGAACCCTCCCTTTTTTTCTTAAATTCCCAGGTAGTTTAACTGAAAGCGACTTATAAATCAGAAACAGAGGACAACATTAAAAGAGGAACACAAAAAAAAAACGAATGATTTCAAATACTGAAGGGGCATACTTTTGCCACCTGTGTTCAGTAGTAGATTTTAAAAGCACAATCATTTTTGTGTACGTCCACCACTCACATCTCTATTAAGAAGACTTATTTACATACAGCATCTGAACAAATGTGTGAAATTATCCAAATCTCTTTGCTGTTCTAAGCCGCTGTATGAAGACAAGCCAAAAAAAAAAGACAACAGGCGGGGTTACGATCCAACACGGGTGCAGGTGGTCTTCTTATCGGAAAAGAAGCTTCGGAGCAGGACCACCTGGCTGATGCTGACCACCAGCAGGACCAAGGCCTCGCCGATGGACCAAAAGGCCACACGCATGTTCAGATCCTCGGCGCGGCTGCGTCCCTGCGCCTCGCGCAAGCGGAAGTGCGTCTGGTAGTCGATGATGGACTTGAGTGCCTCGTGAATGGACACACAGGCTGACTCCAACTGAAAGATGCAGACGGGATATTTCAGATGGGAATTAATCATTTCAAACACAATATCTCGAGTGGAGCAAGATAAGGTAGAATTATGATCCTATCCCAGCTGATTTTGAAAGTGGGTGTACACTTTGGATTGGGTGCCATCCAATCGCACGGCCCATTGGCAAACCACAATTCTTCATGGGAACTTACATGCATGTTTTAGGAATTTGGGAGGAAGTCGGAATACGATGGGTACCTGCTTCAAGTTCCTAGCATCAACTTGTAAAAAACTGCTGCTTAAAATTAGAAGGTCGCTCCTCATTGATTAGCAATACAGCTTGCAAAGACAATACATGATTTTAAGCCTTGACACAGAAAGCAGAGGAACATGTAGAAAATAGATGTACTCATCTTTTGCAGAAGTTCAAAACTGAAATTATCTGAATGCGAATGAACAGAATGTTTGATGGCCTTTTAGATGAAAGAAACAGGAATCACTTTGCATTGGTGCAATGCCATGCCCGTCGCCCACAGTCAGCTGCAATCGGATCTCGCTCATCCAGCACCCAAAGACAAGCGTGATAGAAACTGGACGGATAGTTATCATTAACTCACGTGCGTGAGGGCGGTGGCCCTGTTCTCGTTGGGGAAGAGCGGTGGGTCGTCCCCGACCTGAAAGTCGAAGTAGACCGTCTTGTGGGTGAACGTAGAGAACTCGTTGCTGAAGCAGAACTTGTATGCACCGTCCTTGGCAGCGGTGAAGGTGAAGCTGTCGTACTGCTTCTTTATCTCCTTGAAGAGCGTCGTGCCTTCCGGATCTTCCAGGCGGCAGTCCACGTCATAATGGCCGCCAGTCACAACCTATAGGAAGAAGGGAGTGGCAATAACCACAACTACAGTTTGTGATGGTGAGTGATGATGGAGGTATATATGGCTGACTGTCAGAAAAGCACCGAAGTAGTAACTTTATGCTTTTTAATTGCCATTTTTTGCATTACTGTATAATCACGACCCTACAGCGCACCGCATTAAGAGGCGCAGTTTCAGTTATGGGTGCCATTTCTGTATTTAACACATACATAACACGCACTGTATTATAGGACGCAGACATGGTAAGATGTACGCTAGTTTTTAATCAGGACTTGTCTACACATGTCACAGGAGATATTTTTCTGTTGTTTGCGCTGTTATCCACCCATCCTCTGAGATTTTTTTTCATTAAAAACTAAGCTTTCTGAAAACTCTGGCCAAAGGGATTTGCGGTTCTCTCTGGATCTGCATTTGGCATGCCCAGCTCTCCACTCTTGTGATAGCATAGAAAAGTAGTGTTTTAAGTTCTGGAAAATATTTATTATGAAAGTGAGTGAAATGTGGTTCTACAAACCTCTTCCCACACACCAGCAACATTTGTTATTTAGTTTTATAATTTATCGGTTCACTTATTGATTTTTATGTGACCCTACGTTTTCATGCAGTTAAGAAATCTCTTTAAAACCTGAACATTTGCAGTAATCAGATTTTTGAAGGCCATGTACATGGGGCCAAAATCCCAAATATCTTCTTATTCAGGGTTTTAAAAACAGAATTTTGACCTAAACCAGAACAGTGACTGCATGTCACACAACACTTGAGTGGAGATGTCGGCGCTGTTTGTCAGTCAGCGTTGGTGCGGCTGGATGGATGGCTGCTGAAGTTGAGGATGAGGAGAGAGGAGCGTCGGCGCGGAGCGCCGATGCGTATTTGGATACGAGAGTCGCGCCTTGGAATTGAAATGGATTTCCATGGGACAGGAGAAGTGAACCAATCTCTTTTTTTCGTCAATGGATGCTACAGCTTCTTGTTGACTTTGAAACTTAGCTTGTAGTCGACGTGTGCACATTTTGAGCATGACGTCTCTCATCCACTGGCGAAAGGACACTTTGATTCTCTCCTCTTTTCATCTCAAACTGCTTCAAACAACAAAGCGTGTGAGGGAAAAGTGGTTAGCACTGCACGACTGTCCGTGTTTTATGTTTTGTGTTGTGTTTATTATTTCACTTTTTGTTAACTGTTTTGTTAAGCGCTTTGTTACAGCTGCCGCTCTTGTGAAAGCGCTATATAAATCAGCATGTATTGTATTGTATGTAAATGTAGTCAGTGTCGAAACACAGCAAGGCAATGAGGATGCAGATGGGGGATGCAATCCACACTGAGAGGTGCGACTGCACGTACTTGTAAATGGGTTAAAAAAAACACTGATGAAATTCTGGTGTGGATGCAGCTTTTTTTTTTTTTTTTTTTTTTAAACAAACGCGGAAGTGTGACTTGAAACACGATGTTTACACACGTGGGAGCATGTAGAACAAAGTACTGCAAATATTTATTTATTTTTACTTGACTTTAGCCTTATATAGTGCACCTAGACATTAGCAGCTGATCAGCTCGTAACTTCCACCAATAGTGGTCCGGTCCTTTTTTTGCGCAAATAAGTTTGCCGCCCTGCTTTCTCGGACATCAACCCCACAAGGGTGCTTGCCTTTCCGCAGACATATCCTGGAATCTATCAACCAGTGAATAACGTTCGCTAATCCTCTGCTAACCTAGCGCCTTGGAAATCAAATATGAATATGCGCGTTCAAATGGGTGAACCGCCAATAATTGCGATTGGACAGTTAGACTGCGTTCAGACTAACGTACTAATTCTTCGGCTACGTCGCTGCCATAAGAAGGTAATTGTGTCGTAAACCATGATAGACCCCCCGTTTGTAGAGTCAACCGCGTAATAAACGAACCTACTCACCTGGAATTCCAGCGTACACTTTGTTCCAGTGGTGATGTCCTCGTAGAAGCACTGTTTGGCGTTGTCGGGCAGCTCGAACGTGAGCTCGGTGCCCAGCGCCCAGCCGCACAGGAGGAGCTGGGCCCACACCACCTGTAACATCACTCGCAACGAGCTATACATTGTCTTTTAAAGGGCTAGAACCCAAGTCAAGTAGGAAAATGGGCGAGGGGCCTGTGAGGAAAAGAGAAGACGTGAATGGAGGAAATAAGACAAAAAAAAGAGCAAACCCGGATCTAATCATTAGCGGTGAATTAGCTCAATGCTAACAGGCTACTGCCTGGCCTCGGCGTCATAGAAACAAGAGAGCGCATGAGCACGAGAACCGGCGGACATTCAACGCCACAGTTTGTACGCACTTAGAATTTACCACAAGCAAAATTACAACCTTGCAGTTATTTATCAATACTTTCTTTCTAACGCCGTTATCCACTCACCTCTGGTGTCTCACCCGGATGCGACTAATTCTGTGAAACGTTATTACAAGCCGGACATGCCCATTGGCTTGCGTTTACTACAAGCCCGCCTCTGCTGCTCTCTCATTGGTCAGAAATACATATGGCCAATGCCCTCATTACATGACATATTTTGACGCCTACGCTCCAACGTGGCCGGTAAGCTCTTAAGCGATAAACCACAATGGACCAACGGAGTAACATTTCTTATATGACCGTAAAATGTATGTGTGTTGCTTTTTCTTTATTTGTTTGTTTTGGGGGGGTGGGGGCGGTGGAGTCGAAATTGTGGCCTCAGCACTATAACGGGCACACAAAATTATAATTTGTGGCCGCCAATTAAGTGTACGCACAACCGTAAAGGATTTCTCTTGGTTCATGAACTAATTTTGAACAATTTTAAAACATCGACTTAGTACAGTTGTCAGTTACCATCATACGGAGCCAATATATTACATTCCTGCAACAAATGAATTAAGTGTGTAAGAGTACAGGTTTACATAAATAAGTGTCTCTCTAAGATCCTAAGAAACAAACGTCTATTAACCAATATATTAGCTGTGTTCTTATCTACTTTAAAATATCCTAACCCCTGATTGGGAAGCAATTACTGTATTGGGGAGCACCCTGATGCTTAGGGAGTCATTCCATCACAGATTTGTAAATGCTGTTTCTCCATTAATTATAGCTGAAATAAATCTCATTATACAAACACTTTCGCTGTCTTGGTTTCCCTGGACAAGACAGCAACTCAAATGATGGATGGATGGATGGATAACTTCTTACTTTTCCTCCTTCATTTGGGAGCAGATATCTGTACTCCCGACACCTACTCGTTTGTCGAAGTAGGCTCATAACTTTCCTTCCCGACCTCCACAGATGTCAACAAAACTGACTTGAGGAACGTAAAGTCAACCGTGGCTAAGGTCTTGGGGACTTTTTAGGCCAAAAAACAACAACAAAAAACTGAGAGGGCATCAACAATGAGGAATGTGAACCAGAGAGCATTAATGACAAAAAGCAATGGCTTTGGAAAAGCAAGATATTCCCCATCCATGGCCTTATTTAGGTGTGTTTGATATTGTCGGCTACAAGAATTATTTGTGGCCAATGCGTTGTGTCTTGTGCCAGCCTAAATACTAACATCTTTGCACAAAAAAAAAAAACGCACACTGTATAATCGAGAATAACTTGTATAAGGTATTGTAATATCTGTTTCTTGTATTTGTGTGACGTCATAAGAGAGTGGAGGAGCCAGGTTGGGGTATATTGGCTCCGGCAGTTAGTCTGAGTGTGGAGCGCATGGGCGTGAGTTGTGGCTAACAGCAACTCCTATGAATGTGTGTGTTATTGCTCTCTTTGTTTATTAAAAAAAACTCAACAGATTACATCAGCGATTGCGTGCATCCTTCTTTCCGCATTGAAGGGCATTACAGTATAATATATTTGTTCAACCAGCTAACTTGCGTTTTAATTGTTTTTTTGTTATGCTATTGGTTGAAAACATTCATTGTTTCTTCTGAGTACTAATAGGTTAATAAAAGAAGGAAATTTTGTGTGCAGAAACGCTTTTTTCCTCTCTCGAAGTCATCAAAATAAATGCTGTTATAAAAAATTATAGCAAATAGATATCTTTACTTTGGTACTTAAATAGGCTACATTTTAAGTCTTTTTACATGTCCGTGTACTTATGTTCAGACTGTGAGTACTTATGGCATCGCTGTTTAACCAAAATAGTATACTGTATCGCTACAAGTACTTAATCCATTCAAGACGGCGTGACCTGAAGTGTCTATGTTGAGCTGGTGACAGGAACGCGTCGTTTGACCCAGAATTCAACTCTCGCGAGAGCAAAATTGAGCGAGATTAACATGCTCGTGGGGAAACTGTCGAGACAAAACAAAAGCCACACAGTACACACATTTCAGCCACCTGGCGCTGGTCGCTTGTTATTCGCATTTTGTTTGCTTGTTCCTCCTTTTCTGGATTTCATATTCTTGACGAAATTGTTCAACGATGCCGAGCAGCACGTCTTTGCTGGAGGCCGACGAGGGAGAATCCGAGGTCCCGCCGCCGCCGCTAGTGCACGCTTTCGCCGGCATGGGCCTCGACGAGCACCTTGGCCCCCAAAGTCAGACGGCATCCGAGCAATCGGATGAAAGTTCAGCCTTATATCACCACCACCTCATCCCGGCGTCCCGCTTTAACCTCCTCGGTACGGTCCTCGACTTGAAGCCACTGCAGCATCGACCAACTTCAGGAGACGAAGGAAACGTCACGCCCGAGGACGAAGACCCACAAGTTCCAACCACGTCGGGTAGCCCGTTGCTTTCGCAGGCCCACCAATATATGCATTCTTCGGGGCAGGCTGGCTCCGCGATGCCGTCAGCTTTGGAGCATGTGGAGACGGTGTTGCTGTACAATGGAGACGAAGGGGGGGATGACACCGGCATGTACTGCGGAGAGCCGGGCGGTGGCTGCTTCGAGGCCGAGGCGTCGCTCCTAGCTCGCCGGAAAAGTGTCAACACGACTGAATGCGTGGCCGTGCCCAGTTCCGAGCACGTCGCGGAGATCGTGGGCCGACAGGGTGAGTGTTTCTCGAATACTTTAAAAGGAAGCGTGCTTATAATGGAGCAAACAAATTCTACAAAACGAGCCGTGCCATGGTCTTGGAATTGGGCCGTGTTGGTGCTATCAAACAAGCTAACTTTTAGCTCGTAACTTATTGTTGTAATTAGCATGTTACAACACCTGTTTTAATGACTTTATTTGAATCGAAATTGTTTTTCATCATCACAGACAAGTTGCCATCCCTCGAATGCCCCTATGACTTACTTCTCAGACTTGACACCTTTTGTTTTCTGCTGTTTTTTTGACGTTGATGCTTGCAGGACTGCGGCTAGCCTAGTTAGCTTGGCTCCAAAATGGGTCAACCCAGCGCCGCCAGACTCGAACCAACATCGACTGAAAAGCTTTCAAAGAAAATTGTTAATGAACCACCAGACACTCCCACTCGAGTCGTCTCTTTCTTTCCCTGCTCTCGCGTGTCTTTTCTCGATGTTTTTATCTATATATTGTGTGTTTTCTTTTGTCTTCGAAGACCGCAAGTTGCTCTGCCACATCAGCCCCATGTGTAGTTTTTCATTGTAGTTCTGCGTGGGATCTATTATTTCCCACGTTCAATTCAACATAGAACACACGTATTCTTGACCATATAGATTGCTTCTACGTCTGTCTTTTGGTGAGTTTTGTGGTGTGTTTTTTTTTTTTACATATGATTAAAGGGCTGTGTTGGTGCGCCTGCTGATGGGGGAGGGTGCACACTGTTAACACAACAACAGGAAATGGCTGGACTCAACCACAGCTTGAGAGGAATATTTAATCCACTTGAAATGGCATTAGTGTTTGAGAGCTACAACTTGCAAGTCAACTTTGACTTATTAACATCATGGAAAAATCATAAGTTACTGTATCACTCAAACCTAGAGGTTCTCAAAGATTTAGCACTAAGTACAGTAGTGCAGTCGGCCAAGATCAGCGCTGCAGTAAAACATGTTGAAATGAAAAACTGTTCTTAGGATGTTTCAATTAAAATGTTGTAGAGTTAGATAAAAAAAGTCTGCCCAAACAAATGTTTGAAACCAAACTGTTTTAAAATATTAAATGTAGGGCTGGGGGGGAAAAAAGCTAACCGGCTTAAGTCAGCAAAAATTTCTGCCTCGAGTCGAAATTATAATTAATCATTTTAAAACCATATTTGCAACATCTGTCACCAATGTATGGCCACTGCCGTGTTTACTGAATGAACATATGCAGCCGGCAGATACAGTTTTCTTCACTCTTGAACATTTAATTACCACTAATCAAGCCCTTTTAAAAATTTCTCTCACCCAGGTTGTAAGATTAAAGCACTCCGAGCCAAGACCAACACGTACATCAAGACGCCGGTGAGGGGCGAGCAGCCGGTTTTCGTTGTGACTGGACGCAAGGAAGACGTATGCATGGCCAAGCGGGAGATTTTGTCAGCCGCCGAGCACTTCTCCCTCATCCGGGCATCCCGGAACAAAGCGGGCTCTCTGTCTGCGGCGTCCGGGCCGGGGATCCCCACTTTGCCCGGACAGACCACCATTCAGGTAGTGGACGACAGTGCATCCTTCTTGTTTTGAATCTCATTCCAGCAGTGTTTTACAACCTTTAATGAGCCAGAGTACACACATAGAAAAAAAAATCTCATAACACATCACCAAACAAATTTAACAAAAACTACATTCAGTTTACACCAGTTAAAATGCCATTAACTCGTTCACGACCAGCCGTTTTGAGACCCTTATTTACGCTACCTTGCACACACTTAGGTGAAAGTGGATCTTCACTTAAGAATTAGTCATTTATATATATTTCGAGGATGACTGAAGTAATGATTTCTGAATTTCCTTTCACGTTGAGCTACTCAGTGTCAGATCTGGGCATGCTTTGGTTGTACGCAACCTCAGAATCGAAGGTGCAGTTGTTTAAGGCTATTTGTAGCTTCTGCCGTGTCGTGGAAGAACATGAATTGCTCTGCTGTGTCTCTGGAATTGTATAGATGAAAAAAACCCTGTTATTTTCCTGCAGGTGAGGGTGCCATACCGTGTCGTCGGACTGGTTGTGGGTCCAAAAGGTACGTATTTACAAGTTTCTATTATTAGTAATCTGCAGTAAGACTTGTCATTGTATTGAATATGTGATGTTTATGATGGTGACCGAAACAGGCCCTGCTCTCAAGAGCAGTTTGCTCAAAGCCGTTCACCTTGTCCCCATTGATAATAGCACATAAACCAAGCGGCAGCTAGTCATGTAAATCGGGGCACTTGCAAGTACCACTGTAATTAAAAGTGAATTGTGTTCCAGGGGCGACCATCAAGCGCATCCAGCAGCAGACACACACCTACATCGTAACGCCTAGTCGCGACAAGGAGCCGGTGTTTGAGGTGACGGGGATGCCGGAGAATGTCGACCGTGCCCGCGAGGAGATTGAGGCGCACATCGCCCTGCGCACGGGCAACTGCGGGGGTGGCGTAGAGGCACCCGGAGCGGACAACAACGACTTCCAATTCAACGGCACGGACGTCAGCTTCGATAACAGCGGTGAAGCCGGGTGGTTCCTCGCGGGCGGCCTCCTCCAGGCGAACCTGAGCGGCGGCGGCCAGCGGGCTAATGCGGCCGGCGGTGGTCGCATCTCTTCCACCTATCGCAACGACAGTTCCAGCTCCCTGGGCAGCGGCTCCAGCTCCACCGACTCCTTCTATGGAGGAAGCGGCGGCGCCGCCAACCGCATGGCTGACTTCAGTCCCACTTGCTCATTCAACGCGAATTCCAACAACAACAATAACAGCAGCAACGACGACAACCCAGGGGCCACCAGCTTCTGGTTCGGAGACTCTGAGCTTAACGCGGCGGCGGGCGGGAGCTCTTCATCGGGATTCGAACCCCTTACAGTCTCCACGGGTGGCGTGACGCCGCACAACTGGAGCCCCTTTGTGGACCACCAAAGTCTTCAGGCCTTGGACGGACGGCCTGCACAGGTAGGTGGTGGTTGAATTAAAGCTTGGATGAATTTAGAGTGGCAGCACCACAGAGCCCTGACCTCAACTTTTCCAAACACTTTCTCCGTAGTTTTTGTCCCTGTTCACTTCCTGTCGAGGTGACCATGTGAAACCCGAATTATGGCATGAAATGCGAATTTGAACCCGATACTTGTTTAGAATCCTCACCTTGGTTTGACACGATAACCCTTGTTTACAACCTTAATTTGTTTACAACCCTAAATGCAAACTGAGGCTTGAATTCTCGATTTAAAAATCAAAACCAAGATTTGGAGCCTTAACCATGACCGCCATTTCAAACCATTGCCCAGACTTGAAACACGGAACCTTGAAAACTGAAATTGAAATCGGGTCGTGTAGAAGGAAGGAAGGAAGGATGTTTTTGTTTTACCTTGTGTTGTTGTCATTGACCTTTCCAGACGAGTCAGCCCGGGACGCCCCGCCTCTCCCCCACCTTCCCTGGGGCTGACGCCCTGGAGCACCCCCAGGCGCTGCACATGCTCCGCGCTCCCTTCGGCGGTGGCCACCGCCCGCCGTCCTACTGCTCGGCCTTCTCTTCCTCCTCTGGCGACAGCTCGTCCTCGTCGCCTCCTGAGCCCTCCCTGGCCTATGTGGCGGGGGCTTCAGCGGGTCAGGGCCGCCGCCCGGGCCCTGATGTGTGCATTCGCTGCCTGGACGGCCGGGCTGTGGCCGCCCTGGTCCCCTGCGGCCACAACCTCTTTTGCGCCAAATGCGCCGCCCAAATCTGCCAGTGTCCCGATGCCACCTGCCCCGTGTGCCTGTCGCCCGTCACACGGGCCCTCCGGCTTCGCAACATGTGACTGGCGAACGGACAAATCTTCAAATGTAGCGACCAGAAAATGTTTCAAACGTTTTAGCCACCTTTGATTTTTTTGTTGTTGTTGGTTTATTTTTTTTATTTTTTATTTTTTTTGGAGGGGGCGGAATTTGCAGCCGACTCTCATGACCGTCACCCTCCAGAGGGGGTGCAAGTGAGCATGTTTACAAACGGCAGGACTCCCGACCGTATCGTATTAACCAGTCGTATTATCCATTCACACATCATATACTGAAGCGGCATGAAAACCTGCCTTTTCTTTCTTTACACTCCACTGGGCGTCAACTCATTACCTTAGCGGTGCTATTTTTTTTTTTTTAAGTAGTTCCCAGGTTGCTGGGAGTCACTACACCGGAATCAAAGTCGTTTACAGTTAAAACTCGTGCCTGAAATTAAGTTCCGAAAGAAAAATCTGATTGCTTCAAAAACAACCTAAAGCGTGGCCTTTTTTTGTTTGTTTGTTTTTCGACTGATGTAATGTACACATCAGGTTTAAAGTCTTAACTTTT
Source organism: Hippocampus guttulatus (assembly GCF_054856545.1). Taxonomy (NCBI): domain Eukaryota; kingdom Metazoa; phylum Chordata; class Actinopteri; order Syngnathiformes; family Syngnathidae; genus Hippocampus; species Hippocampus guttulatus. The sequence goes on along the minus strand of NC_141265.1, from coordinate 12,034,637 downwards.
TTTTTTTTTTGCTTCCACATTTTTTTGTGCATACTTAGTATTAACATTCCTTTTACAAAAACTGCTGTAAATGTCGGAACAACTCCTCGAATGTTCTCCAGTGTTCAGATTTTATTTTTTAAAATTAATCGTACGACCAATTTCCTCGTTCTGCCACCAGGCCTATGCAAGAGTCCGCCTGGGTTGGGAAAACCAGGGCGAGGAAATAAAACGAGGGATTTGATGGTACTTTTTCATTGGGACTCAGGGGCGGGGGGGGGACTATGTTTATCCATTCCTTACACCCCCAAAATCATCTCTCTTTTTTTTTTTGACGCATGGGACTGTTGTCGGACATTTATGAGGGGAGAGTGCGTGGAATGTAGACACTACACAACTAAATTATTTGGCTTCAGTTTTTTGTTGGGAGGGGCTCAGCTTTTGAGTTTTTGCTTCATAACTAAGCCGCACAAAATAAACCTCCAGGTTCTCTCCCCTCCAATCTTTATCCGTCCTTTTTTTTTGTTATGTGTTATTTCGATGAGGGTGAATGCAATATACACGGTCAACCCTCAGTTTATTGTATTATATTAAGGACTGAGATATACAGAAGTTAATTTTTATTTTGTTACATTTCATATTCTAAATATATACGTATCTTGACAAAGTATCTATATTCCAATGTTTACAATAAGATTTTAATTTTTCTACCTTTTCTTTGCGCGGGCGATACACGAATTTGCCATGCTTTCTCCGCTTCGTAGTTAGATTTGTCGGAACGCCGCCACTGGAAATATGGAATGTGTGTGCACAAGCATGTCTGCGTTTAATTAAAAAGAAATGTAATAAAGTACAATTAAACCGTTAAAGATATGAGCTGCCTGCTAATGCGTGTTTAAGAAAGTGTACATTTTTTTTAGTAGCCGTTTTTTGTGCTAATTTTACTACTTTATGTATATGTAGGGGGCAAGTCTTATGGCATATATATATAAAAATCTCAATTCAAAATGGGGTGGAGTAAGGAGTTTAAAAAAAGTAGGACTATATTTTATAAACGGGCCTTTTAAGTTATTGCGGCCAAAGCACTGATATTATTATATATATATTTGCTGTAAAGAGAATTTTAAGAGTTTTATTTTTCTGATATTAAAGTTACTTAATAAAGACGGTTTCATTTAAAGCCACATTGAGTCTCTTGATTGTATCATTGATGATTTGATTTATTCATGTAATGTGAGTGAGTTTAAATGCGGGACCACTGACATCAGCATGCACTACAAAGATGATACATATTTCTATTTACATACACCCGATTAAAAAAAAAAAAACACGTCCGACGAGCTGCAACAGAAACATCGGGTGTTATGTGGGTGAAAAGGTGGGAAACAAAATGGCATCCTTAGTGTTACAATACAAATGCACAGCTAAGTAAGTAAAGTGCTAAAACCAAAAAGTTGAAGAAAAAAAATCAATAGTGTATCAAAACTGCCGGGAAATGTAGATTTACAGCTGGTATTTTGTGAACGGATAATATACAAGAGGATTCGTCACTGGCCACAACATTAGGTACACACAATCTCATGAGATATTAAACTTTCTGGCTTTACATTTTAAACAGTCACTTACCTGTAATTCTCAGAATACTTTTAACTATTGATTCATCAAGTCTGGTGGGCTCCTGAGGAGCTGGTGATGGAGTGATGGGGGATTCAGTGAAAGTCTGATATTTTCATAACATTTTTTTTCCTTACATCTCACTTTTTTTCAAAACTGACTGAACAAAATATTCACTTCTTGTCATGTCACCCCATTCATTTTGTAATATTTCCGTCTTATTCTCTGAAAATTAAAAACATCGTCATAGTACCAGTTTGTTTTTTTTTCATCATGCTTTCCCGATAAAATTCTAACTACTCTAAAATACATCTTTTTCCACATAAAATGCAAAAAATCTTCTCTCAATAGTCCCATTTTGTCCCCATGAAGATACAATATTCCTCCCTTAAAAAAAATCAGATTTTATTCCGCTTGTAAAATTTACATATTGTTGCTTTATTTCTTGGGCAATAAATTCAACTTTATTCCTGTAGAATACAGTACTTTCTTTTTTTTTCCTTTTCAGTGTTAAGCCATATTTCTCTAATGCTGACGCATTTCATCGGGATAAAGTTTAGAGGATCTAAAGTTGCGTCTTTGTTCCAATAAAAGTCAAACTTTATCCTCATATTACTTTATCGACTTAATTAAAATCACGTCATACTTGGACAAACATCTTGGGAGGGGAATATCCACCTTTTGTAAAATAAATGTTTTTCCTCTCTTTACAATGTGGCCCTAATACTCCCCAAATACTTGTGAAAATATCTTTAAACGATATTAGCTATTTATGCATGTGTACCTAATGAAGTGGCTGTTAAAAACAAGGGGGGGGGGTCACGAATGTTCATCATGTGGAAAACACAGCACTCTGGTCTAGTCCAGCAGTCTGACCGATCCCGTTTGTCCTTTCAGATGAAATGTGTCATTTTGGGTTCACACTACAGCACCGTCAAAACCAACCTGACGAGAACGACGAGAACACCAACAAGCAAAATGAGTCCCTCGGTTGTGAGGAGTTCAGTCGAGTGGCTGGGGGTCAGCGATGGGCATGGTGTGCAGCACCTCGTCCAGCAGCTGCAGGGCGCGGTGCAGGTGGATCTCGATCCAGCATGGCGTCTCCTTGATGCTCTGCCGAGGGTAGTCGGGCCCCCAGCCCTTCACAAAGCTCATACGCAGGATGCAGAGGCGGCGGAGGTCGTCCACACCGATGCCGGCTGCCGCCGACAGACCTGCGGGCAAATGTGCGCCACAATTGAGCCATTGAGAATTGAGGGAGGCTAACCGCGCAGCTTTTTATGTAAAATGCAGTAATGCAGTTGGGAAGGGTGTATAGTGGGCAGTTCATTATTGTACTCAGCAATTTTCCTGACTCATCAGTGCAGCGCTGGGCAAGCTCCCCTTTCTAAAATGGCCAATTTCATGAATGGAGGCCTCTTGTCTCGCCAAAGCATCAACGGAGTATGTGAGCTTCAGAAAGTATTGTACAGTTAAGTCGTGATTTAGCATAGGTGCCAGTGGATCTGCAAGTAAGAATAAATTTGTTATTTATCATCCTTGGAATAAAAAAGACATAAATCAATAAAAATCTGTAAAAACGAGTAGCCAGAAGAATTACTCATTGCCATATAAATCTCTAAACGATAAATCTCCCAGATTTTATTGTAGCCCGAGTTACCCGATTGGAGACTTTCTCAAATAAAAACCTTGCCAGAAATTGCAGTAAAGACATGAGTTATTCAGATTGGTTTCCACTTTAAAAACGTACTTAAGTGTCCTGGGTCATCGCTGCCGGTGGGACATAACCGGAAACCCGACTTACTGCCAGCAATGCGAATCAAACTCTGACATTGATGATATAGGGATCGAAGAAGACGGTAAGAGAGGGTTCAGTACCCCATACTCCCAAATCCCCTTCCAGAGAACTCCCCGAGGGACACGGTCGAACGCCTTCTCCAAGCCCACAAAGAACATGGAGACTGGTTGGGCGAAAACCCATGTAACCTCGAGGACGCTGCTAAGAGCGTAGAGCTGTCCCACGGCCGGCATCTGAATGTATTTATTTGGTGGCTTGTCTTCACAGAACAATTGATTTGAGTTGGCATCAGTATTGATATAAATAAATGCATGCAAACATGCAAAAAAAAAAAAAAAAAAAACAGCTGAAATTATTTCTGCATTAAAAAAAAAAAAGCTATGTTTTTAGTTTGTGGATGGGTCATTAAATTGAGTTTTTACAGATACCCTTGTCCAGACTTACTGATGGCGGGTGCAATGCCTCCAACTGAGCCGGGTCCAGGGATGTTGCCCGCCACGGCTGCTGCCTGCGCTGCAGCTGCCGCCTGAGCAGTCGCCGCCTGTTGCTGCATCTGCCTGTGACACTGACGCAAGTCGAACACCTGGCACAAAATATGTCAACATTGTTAGACAAAAGGAGGTCCATGCTCACTAACGGTTGTCATGATCAGTCCACTAGTCAAGTTAGCTTTTATTGTCAAATATGCTCTATGTGTAACATATGGCACAGATGAAATTACTTTCCTAGATGACTTTACAACAGCACAGTGATGTTTAGATCGTTAAGTTGCTAATCACACGTTTCTTGCTTCAGGGGAAGTCAAAACCACTTGCAACCTAGTGCAAAGAATGAAATTTGGTTGTCGCCATAATTTATTTGAATTGTCTTCTACTTCTGAATGCGCAGCAGTTTTGGTAAGTGAGGGAGAAGGGAAAAAAATTAAACACCGGTTTGGAACATCTCACAAGTGAACGGGCTAACTGAGAATGGGCGGGTGCCATGAATGGCCTTTCACAATTTGCTCAGTCATTCACAATCAAAGATGGGGTGAGGTTCACCTCTTTGTGAACAGCTGTGTGAGAGAATCCCTCAGGCAGCAAAGCATCAAAAACCGACCTAAATATGGAAAGGATATCACCACGTGGGCTCAATAACCCTTCAGAAAAACATTATCAGTAAATCCAGTTTGTACTACATTACAAATCACTGTATTGTGTTTTTATTCATGTTTAACATAACATCCCAAATTTATTGGAATCAGGTTTATGTATACACCATGCTATCGCCCCACCCCGCTTGTAAAAAAAAAAAAAAAAAAAAAAAAATTAATTGAAGGCGTCAGTTATGAAGTGCTTACCTTAATGTAAGCGCTGGGGTAGATCTTGTGGACGGCGTCTCCGGGCGCCCGGCCGGCCTCGCGATCCAAGTAATAGCTCTGCACGAAGACAGCGTGGTCGCTGAGGCAGCGCACCCACACGTCACCCTCGCCTTTGCACTCCAGCTGCACGCCTTTGCCGATGTGAAGCCTGACAGATGAGTCAAACTTATTCGATGGTCTGAACTGTCCCTTTCCACTTGTGCAGTGGTAACCCTTGATCTCTCAGCTTCATTCATTCCTGACCAAACTCCTGATCCAATTTACCATGCACATATACAGTAGTCCATGCAATAGTGTAACAGTGACAGACTGATGGAATGCCCACTTCTCCTAATATGTAGACACAAACTGTTGAGCATCACTTACAGATGAAGCATAGAAAAAACATTAATCAGCATATAAACTTTTGTTTTGTGAAAACAAAACCCCTACTACGATTAATGCTGTTTAGTAGTGACAGCCTTCTCCATGTTCGGTCATGCCTTCTCCATGTTCGGTCATCAAATCTTTATGTATTAAACAGGATGCATGAATGTAGGCATTACACTGCCCCCTGGTGGCCAGGGTGCACACACCAGAAGGAGCAGTCCATTGAATTATAGCTAAAACTTTTTTTTATGTTATAACTGTACGCTTTCAAACAGAACAATACCTTAGAGTGCTATGTTCCTTGACATTTCCATTTATTTAAATGGGGAGAGTTGATTTGCGAATAATTTGAGTTTGGTCAGAGAACGAATCAAAGTCAAAAAAAGTCAAAGTAGTACCGTACTATACTATTAATGTTACTTCAAATATGACCTGTACGGTTAATAAATGTTGCGTGATGGCCAGTGGGTGTTACCTGGCTCGCTCTATGGCCTCCGTGCGATGGACATTGCTGAGCTGGCCTAGACAGAAGCGGTCCCCGCCCGACGGGTCGACGTAGCCGTCCACGGTCACGACGGGACACGACGACGGCACCTTGAAGGTCTCGCCCACCTGTAGGTCCATCTCGAAGTAGGCGATGGAACACCAGTAGTCTGGAGCTGCAACACAGTTAAACCTATTAACTGAGGCACAAACGCCACCAAAGTCATAGTCTACAGTCATTGTTTTGTTCTCACCAGGATGGTTGGAAATGGGCGGCTGAAAGGCAAACTCGTCGTGGACTGACCCTGAGGATGAGAGCCAAGCAATGGACTATCACCATCTTTGGAAAAAATGCACTGTGCACGGTTTCCGTGTTGTCTGACTCACAGTAGTGTGCCGGCTGAGGCATGGGAGGGTGGTGCTGCAGGTGACCGTTGCTGTGGTGCGGCGTGTTGGGGGTGAAGCTGTTGTTCCTTGACCAGACGGTGTTGCCACCTGAAGTTGCGGGGGGGGGGGGGGGACAGAGAGCCCAACAGATATTTTGTTGATACCACAAGTATTTCTTCTGTATTTTATGAAACACTTCTTATTCAACATGACATAGCTTTATTGAACATGTTAAAATTAAATCTTATTCCGTTTGATTAAAAAACAAAATTCTAAAACAATAATAATGATGCCATTTTGAACGGTGAAAAAAAAAAATCAACAATGATGACAGTGACCACAGTGAATTTAAAGAAACGTACAGCAGCTGACTCAGTCGAAAATAAAAAACATTCAAAAATAATCTGAAAAAACAAATTCAGCGAAATTGATGGTTTATCAGTTTCTCCAGATATGAAAAGCATTTACAGTAGAGATTGATGTTGAGGCATTAATATAAATTGCTGAACAAATGCAAAGTTGGAAACATTAAACAGGTAGATGAGGTGGATCCCAAAAGAGGAGATGTATCTTGAGGGAGAAAGAGAGCCTTACTAGCTGATCCTGTGGCGACAGTGGGGAACGATGACGTGGAGGCAGAAGTGGATGCCTCGGCGGGCGGAAGCATGTTGGTGGGGGCGAATAGGTCGGAGGGTCCCGGGCGGCCCCCTGACGGAGGGTGCTGGATGGTCTGCATTGAACGGCCCTCATCCATGGCGGGCAGGCTCTGGGGGCCATCAAAATCATGCTCATCTTTGACCATCAGCGCCGAGCCAGGCCTGGAGCTGGTTAGATTCAGTCCTGATATGTCTGATGGGGAGTTTTAGCAAGAAATCATGAGTCACTCAGAGCACCGACTAAGTGATGATATTGAAAAATATGAACAGTCTCACCTATGCCGGGTGAGACCACCCGCTCGTAGTGATAGGGATTGACGCAGACGCTGTCGGCCTTGAGGTCGAACGCATACTGACAGTATTTGACGTGCTTCAGTTCATTCTTGTGCAGGTCCGGCCAGCGCCACAGCTTGGCATAGACCACGTGTGGGAAACCCTTGCGTCCAGCCACCTGGAAGGAGAGGCACACACAAACTAAATCAATAAATAAATAATGATAACAATAATAATTCATGGGATCATCAGATGACATTTGAATTGACATCTTCCAAATCAAGTACAATTGCTATTTTTGCCTCATGTTTAGTATAAAATCACTTTCTTTCAATCAAATGATATGACTTAAATTTTTTAGACTTCTGGTAGATTGACCAGTAAATCGAGGAAGCTCCTTCTTCACCATGATACAACCGCTGCACCAATCCGCCTGTCCATCTCACGCTCCATCTTGCCCTCACTCGTGAACAAGTCCCCAAGATACTTGAACTCCTCCACTTGGGGTAAAATCTCATCCCCGACTCGGAGAGGGAACCCACCCATTTCCAACTGAGGACCATGGTCTCAGATTTGGAGGTGTTAATTTTCATCCCAACTTCTTCACACTCGGCTGCGGACCGCTCCAGTGAGAATTGGAAATCACGGCTTGAAGAAGCCTCACAATAGCGTCTTCCCCCGCTATCGGAGCCAACACACCACCAGGTAGTGATCGGTTGACAGCTCTGCCCCTCTGTTCACCCAAGTGTCCAAAACAAGTGGCCGCAAATTCGATGAAACGACCACAAAGTCGATCATCAAACTGTGGCCTTGAGTGTGCTTGTGCCAAGTGCACATAAGGACCTGCTTATGATTGAAAATAGTTTTTGCAAAAGACAATCCAAAGACAAATTTAAGTAGTACTCCCATATCTCCTCTGCGTCTTTCCCCCGTGAGCAAGTCTAGAGTGGAAGAGAGACCAACTCCGCTCAAGAGTGATCTCTCTCTCTCTCTCTCATTAGAAAAGTCTGTCCATTATATGAAGAAACTATTGAGATACATTAAAAACTAATATTTATAATAACCCAAATAAAAATAAACCTCTATTATCCAAGTTACTCAATCATAAAAAGCAATTCGGAACTATAATGGGGAAAATGCTGTAAAAAAAAATTGTCATACAATTTACAAGTACATACAGTACCTATTATATCAAGAAAGTCCTAATGGTATTTAGAGGTAGAGTTATCACAACCCAAATGAAAAATTAGTCTTGGCCGTAACATCCAATTCAACCGTTTATAAAACATTATTTGATGGGCAAAAAAACCCCGTGAAATACTGTATGTCCCTAACAAAATGAATATACAGTATTGTATGTTACACACAATAAATCAAATGTCAAGTTTTTTTAAGTTTGATTTACAAACACACAAATCTTAATAGGTGGCAAAGTTATTATAAATATAATTTATATGAATTCGATCTATGTATCTATTTATCTCTGTATCCAAAAAGAGATGAATTATCCACTTTAAAACCTTATCCAATCTGAATGAAATTTGCTGTGTGGCTACAGGGTAAATTGTTGTGCTTTATTACACTTAGAGGATATTTGACCCATATGAAGCTACTTTATCATCGTGGTCCATTGAACCCACCTGCAGTCGTCCATCCAGCGTTCTAGGGATGGTGACACACTTGCTGGGATGGGCGCCGTTGGTGGTGATGGCGGTGATGAGCGAGTCCAGCTCATCCTTCTTCTCCTTAAGTTTCTTCACCAGGCTCTCGATGGCCCTCTTGGCAAAGCTCTCACTCTCGCCACCCTGCCGGTGGCACATAAGGCTGTGCACGATGCTGAGGCAGGCATCGTTGCTGGTGGGCGTGTTCGCGATGGACATGTCGGCTTCGGAAGATGAGACACACTACGACAGGTGGGCTTCTTCAACTCGAGAAACACACCATCAGGACGCTGATGGGAGATAGGATATATCAGATTCAATGAGTCATCTCCAATGGTCGCCAGCTAATTGCAGGGCACAAAGGCCAATCACACTCAAACTCACACCCATGTACACCTTAAAGCCTTCACTGAATGTAAGATGCATGTTTTTGGTATGTGGGATGAAGCTGGAAAATAGAAATACACACAAGAAGGCCAGATCTGAGATTGGAACCCAGAACCTCAATACCACGAGGCAGAGGTGCTATCTACGAAGTCGCTATGCAGCAATATGAACCTGTATGTGTAAATATCTTACAAGCAGATGTGCCAATAGCAGGAAAATAAACACCAAACTCCAGGCAGAAGCCGAACATCCGGGCACACTATGACGTCGCCGATTCTAATGAATCGTCGCCACATTGATTAAGGAGGGAAAATATGAACAATTCACAGCAGTCTTAGAAGTTACAAAACCCGTTTGTCATCCCACATTAACGCAAAGTTGTTCAAAACGCAAGACCGATGGATATAACGTTGGAAAAAGAAGGCCAGTTTTAGCCGAATTTACAGAAGAAATGAATCCGCCGAAAGCCGCAACATTGTAAGGAAAAGCACTTCAAAATAAATGCCTTTCACTCGTATAACACAAACCCCATACTAGAGGGCGTCAGCTGACATTTAAAGATTAATTAGATTAGTGTAAAGATAGATGTACAATATTTTAAACGCGTGTAAACATCGGCCTCAATGTATTTCCAAGCGTTTTAAAAAGTAACTGACCGGAAGAAGTCATATTCATTAGCATATTTTGACCAACGCCTGCTTAAAAAAACCCACGAGCTTAGCTACTCCTTGTTCAGGCTCGCTCAAGCTATATATCACATTGACGCAACGCATTATTGGTTCACTTGAATGATGCCCGTTTTATTGATCGTACCGTGTTATCTTTAACAGTGCATTAGGCCAACACTTACTTTCCGCAACCTGGCGCTAGCTGCTATGGCAGCTCCTTTTTTCTCGTCGTATTGGTCGCTTCCTTCTTCGGCTGAATTGATATTTAAGGTTCACACGGCCAACCAAGTATTGTCAGTTCAAAAATAATAACATAAAATGAAAAGCACGATCCTTCCTTAAAACGGGATGTTAAGAAGGGGGAGGAAAAAAAAATCACAGCCCTCCTCTGGTAAGTTCTCATCCAGTGCATTCGCTTCTTCTTCGTCTTTGTTTTGTGCTGGGCTTTAGTAGTCAGTGCATCTAGTGAAATAGCGCCCTGTGTGGATAGGAGGTAAATGACAACTTGAATTGTAATTACAGTGCATAAATTCTCACAGTGATTCTTGCAGCACAATTTCTAAAACTATTATTATCTCACAGGCCTTGCAAAACTAAAAGCACAAACACTGAGTTTGCAATTTTGTAGCAAACAACTCACTACTTTGGGGATCAGAAAATGGGTGGATGGATGGATGGGCTATATGTGTTGTCATTGTATGTTTAATAATTTTATCATATTGATTTTCTGGTACTTTTACGTTGTGATTTGTGTGAAGAATTATTTAGAACTACACTGCAAGATGCTAAGCTAAGGTGTTTTTAGTACTAAATCATAACTGATATAGGAGTATTGAATATTAGAAACACCACCCTTAATAAACAACATATTCTTAATTGTAAACATAAGTCATCCCAATAACACTAAGTAGTTATTTTCTCTGTAGAAAAACAAACAAACAAACAAAAAAAGCAAATAAATGAGAATTGCACTCTGGTCTGTGCATTAGATCATATACTGTAGATGCCTGTATTAGCCAACAGGGGGCAGCATTTCCCCACAATTCGTGCTTTTTATGTGTTTAAAAAAAGTTTAAAAAAATAAAAAGCAACAGATTTATGAAGAAAACAATACTTTGTTTGAAACATCTGACTGTTTTTCTAAAATTGCTGAAAATTTGATTGACCATAATGTTCTTATTTTACCTTTGTGAAAAAAAGGAATGAGTGCCCCTGATAATGATTACCTGGCACAAATTAACAAGTAGATGCCTCCCAGGTGCCAAGCTGTTTATGCACATATCAGCAACAGCAGTGAGGTTTTATCACGTGGAGCAACTGGCGGCGTGCCTGTAAGTAAAACTGCATGCCGTGTTAGCAGCACAACAAGAAAACACAAACAGGATGTTTTCACCGCGTCAGTTCTGCTGATGGTGAGTATGGCCACTTTGTGTGTGCGTGTCTTTGTGCGTGCGTGCGTGTGCGTGTCAATGATGTCTTTTGCGTAGCGTGAGTGGAGCCAGTCGCAAAGGCTAATGCAAATGGACAAGCTGGAGAGGAGTGTCGGTGATGTGATGCGACTGTCTCGCTCCATCAGGCCTGGAAACACTGGAAGAGTGACAGCGCATACAGGTCACTCGCTTCTAATCTCTTCCACTCTGCGCAGCCTCCTCCTCATGCTTCCTTTTGACTTTTTATTTATTTATAAAGCAGCTTGGCAAAACCTCAACCGCCATCTGATGTTTACAAAAAGATGTATGTTAGGTTCATTTAAGTCATAGGTGTCAAACTCAGGGCGGCCCGGTAGTCCAGTGGTTAGCACGTCGGCTTCACAGTGCAGAGGTACCGGGTTCGATTCCAGCTCCGGCCTCCCTGTGTGGAGTTTGCATGTTCTCCCCGGGCCTGCGTGGGTTTTCTCTGGGTGCTCCGGTTTCCTCCCACATTCCAAAAACATGCATGTCAGGCTGATTGGACGCTCTAAATTGTCCCTAGGTGTGAGTGTGGGCGTGGATGGTTGTTCGTCTCTGTGTGCCCTTGATTGGCTGGCAACTGATTCAGGGTGTCCGCCGCCTACTGCCCGGAGATGGCTGGGATAGGCTCCAGTACCCCCCGCGACCCTAGTGAGGATCAAGTGGTTCGGAAAAATGGTGTCAAACTCAGTCAGGTCCGAAGGCCGCTGTCCTGCATGTTTTCCAAGTCTCCCTGTTGCAACACACCTGATTCAAATGAACAGGTTCAATGCCAGGTTTGCGCAGAGCTTGCTGATGATCTAATCATTTGAATCAGGTGTGTTGCAACAGGGAGACTTGGAAAACATGCAGGACAGCGGCCCTCCAGGACCTGAGTTTGACATCTATGATTTAAGTGGTTCTCAATATTGTTTCAATTGTTGACAAAAAACATGTTGGGTGTCCTTGGATGACAAAAACATGCGTGTGCGTTTACCCACGACAATACTGTCTTAATGTTCACCCAAAAAACAGCTAAAGTACGTCATTGTTTACAAAAACATGTATTTCAGGTTAGTTGAGGACAAAAAGTGTCTTTGATGTTCACAAAACAGGTATGCTATCTTCATTGCTGACGAAATTGCAGTCAAGCTTTTCAAAATCGTGTATTTCACGTCTCTAAATTGCTACTATATGTTTTCAAAACATGGTTTGTTTAGTTCAGTGGCGATAAAACCGTCTTTGATGGTTTCAAAACGTCCATCAGACTCATTGAAGACTAAATTGCAGCATGGATTATGCTAGTCAGTGCACAGTTTGGTGCCAAGGAGGTTTCAACAGCTTTAGGATATTTCTGATGTCTATGAATCCGAAAATGGCATTGGTTTTTCAAAATTGGCTCTCGCTTTTGAGATTTTCCGCATTTTGCTCAAAGAATTGTGCCCACAATATGCAAATAGTGACATTAGTATTCTCTTTATGCTCTAACTATGAGGCTGTATCAGTTTTTTTGATCATATCCATACGTCACTCTTTCATTTTTGAGGCGGCAGCGTGAAAAATTGCAATTGTCCCAGAGCCTTCTACTTAAGAATCATGTTGCATGTGAAAGTCAAGCAAAAATTCAGAAAAGTATTAGACAACACATTTTCCAAACAAAGGTATCAAAGCACAAACACTACTTTACGTAACGATCAACATACATTTCGTAAACTGTCACAGCAAATTAACCGATCGCGTAATACCAAAAAATTTGTCTATGTTAACAAATTTTCTTCCGCTGTTCATGTGTAGACCAAGGGTGTCAAACTCATTTTTTGTCACGGGGCCACTTTGGAGTTACAGTTTTCCTTGGAGGGCCAATGTAAAATCTCAACTTTATTTATTCCCCGTGACGAGTTGACATTTTGGTACAGATTTCGGCAAGGATCATGAAAGTTGACACACATGACTTGCTCCCGCGGATCATATAAAATGACATGACGGGCCGGATCTGGCCCCCGGGCCTTGACTTTGACACCGGTGACATGCGCATTTAACAAAACATGCCGCACCTCTGCTTCCCTTTTGGCTTTGAACTTGTTTCAGTTTCGTATGACCGTCGCTTGTAATTTCTAATGAATATATCCTTTAACACCTCTAAAAAAATTGTACAGTGCCTAACCTAAGCTGCTTTGCAGTGACACCGAATAGGGTAAGCGACATGAAAAATGGATGGATGCATGTTAGCTCTGTGCACCAGTATGGCTTTTCCTCTTGTCAAACAGCAGTCTTCGCCTTGTTTGCCCCTCACGAGTCACATACACTCAAACCGAGTCGTGGCCAAACTTTGCTTAACCAAACGTGCAAGGATCTTCATTCATGCGTGCCTTCCGTCTAAATTTTTCATCGCACCGTCTGAACCCCTCAGCTTTTTTCCGCTAAAACCGGAGTTCATCACGTGATCTTGAAATCTTTCCACTCGAGCGCGAGTCGGGGAAAACTGTCAAAGCCGGCGGGGAAGCGAACGCAGATGGAAGAGAAATGGACGGGGCGGACGGGGCGGTGAGCAAAAGGGAGGAGATGGGAGATGGTGGAGGTGAGCTGTCTGTTTGAAGCTAAATCGGGGTGGCAGTATAGTGTAGTGAGGAGGGGAGCTATCTGTAAACACATAAACAGATGTGTGTGCGCAAACACACACACAAACACACACAACACACACACACACACACTCGAAGTGCCCGCGGCGAGGTGGTAAAAGGCCACGGCTGATTGGACGCCGTAGGCTTATTCGGCCCCGGACTAGCCGAGCAGTGCATGTAGGAGATGTTTGGATTCAAATGCGTTCATCCGTGCGCACATGAGCGTCTGTAGGTCATTCCCTTTGCTCTTCCTCTTTTAAACTCACTTTGCACTTCACCAGATCAACTCAACCTTCACGGCATGTCGTCGTGCGATGAAAACTTCGTATCTCCGCTTTACGATTATTTTGACGGAACCATTTTCTGATCTAATGTAGCCAAATAACCAATGAAAGCAGCGTTTATCACGTTCTGTGCCGTACATAACACGTATCGCCATTGGCTGCTACAGCTGTCTTCAAATCACGTATTTCCACTTGAAATCACACCTCAATTCACTTTGTGTTGGAGAACTGTCTTTTTTTTCAAAATAAAAGCATAGTAGTGGCAACCTTGAATAATAAATGCAATGTTTCAAGCAGATGATTGCCTGCGGTGTCGATTTTTGCTGTATATATTATCAATCAAGTGACAGGATGGATAATAGGCTGACATCTATTTCATTTATTTATTTTTAATATCACGCTCGATTGCGATCAACGTAATGAGCACCCCTGGTCAAGACTATTAAAATTGATGTCAAATACCACATAACATGTTTCATTACGTTGTCTTTGAAATATTTCACTTGCAACGCTGTCAAGAACAGAGCTGACTATTGTCATTTTGTTTTGATTGCAAAATTATGTACAACCAATTCACGTTGCGGTTGAGCAGCTGATTATCATAAGGGTTGGATAATCAAAGATCTGAAGTCTGATGAGTGTGCCTGGTATGGATGTGGACGAAATATCAATGTCATGGTGGAACGTTATCTTGCACATGACAAAAATGTGGCAACCCAATGTTATATTCTCGTGTTTTCCTAAAAAAATAAACAAATGTTATGTCCAACACATTTTAATTATGTGCGACCGAAAATCAAGTACTTTTTCTACGTGTGTGAAGTACCAATGTAATGTAGCACGTTGTTACCAACCAAAAGGAAAATTAACATAATCTACAAATTATCACTGTCACAGAGAGATGTTATTAAACAGATGCAGATGATATGCATTGACATTATTATTGGGAAATAGTTCGTAAAACCTTTTTTTTTTTTTTTTTTGCTTGGCAAAAAGGTGTGACATTCACAGGTGTCATCAGACATTGACAATTTTGTTCTTCCTATTTTCTGTTCTCTTTCTTCTTCAATCCCTTTTTTATAACATGTACACACACACACACACACACACACACACATTCCAGCGCAGTATAGTGTGCTAACAGAATAATTAGTTGTGCTTGATGTCTCCGACAGTTCGACTCCTTCTAAATGGCCACCACATGCATCCTCGCGTCAGCCCAGGGCGAACCACATGCACCCCCCCCCCCCCCATGCGCCTGCATAATGGCCGATGTTGTGCTTCCATCTGTGTGTTTGAAGTCTGTTGGAGGATGGCAATATTTCATGTGAGGCAAATTAAAGTGTCTTAACATCAACAGGAACAACATAGACAACCATACACGTGTACATTCAAATGCGCTCCCAAAAGTGGTACTATCGTAAATCATTCAGAAATATGACAACAGCGTACGTTGAACCCATCTGAATCATTGTTGAGATCAATTCACTGAACACATTATTATGATTATCATCCTGATTGTAGTTGGAAGGCTGGTGGGAGGGCGGTCTCCAAGTTCCCACTTTACAGTCGTAATCTGTGTTGCACTGAATTTAAATGGAATGATGGAAGTCAATTCCATTGGCTACAAAGTGATGCTTTTGCAGTGTTTGCTGATGAGCTGATGGTTTGAATCAAGAGGAGGGAAACATCTAAAACAGTCCCTTTTTAATTCCAGTAATATGCACCAAATACTTTTCTCATCTCATATTAATGTGTTGAAAAGTATATATTTTTTAATCCTACAACAACACTAAAATGAATTGGCCTCACTGTACCGATACAGTCTAACTGAATAATGTGATATTGGACTTAAAAAATCAAGTTCTGTCACATGCTGATGCATTTACTAACCCTCTTGACAAAGTGTAAAATTCCCAGACCACATAAAAGGTCATGTCCGAGATTAAAATAAATACCTCTTGACCTCACACTCAATCGCACACAATGAAATACTTGGCAAGAGTTTGGTCCTCGGCGGAGTAATCCTTTTCTGGATGTTAGTGAGCCGTCTCAAAAACTCTCAAAGTTGCAAGACGGTGGCCAATTCTTTCAAATATTTTCATAAAAACGGTAAAAAAAAAAAGTGTGCATGTGACCATTAACCTATCACATGTGTTAAGTAGGCGGCCCGGTAGTCCAGTGGTTAGCACGTTGGCTTCACAGTGCAGAGGTACCGGGTTCGATTCCAGCTCCGGCCTCCCTGTGTGGAGTTTGCATGTTCTCCCCGGGCCTGCGTGGGTTTTCTCCGGGTGCTCCGGTTTCCTCCCACATTCCAAAAACATGCATAGCAGGTTGATTGGACGCTCTAAATTGTCCCTAGGTGTGAGTGTGGGCTTGGATGGTTGTTCGTCTCTGTGTGCCCTGCGATTGGCTGGCAACTGATTCAGGGTGTCCCCCGCCTACTGCCCGAAGACGGCTGGGATAGGCTCCAGCACCCCCCGCGACCCTAGTGAGGATCAAGCGGTTCGGAAAATGGATGGATGGATGGATGTGTTAAGTAGGGCGGCCCGGTAGTCCAGTGGTTAGCACGTCGGCTTCACAGTGCAGATGTACCGGGTTCGATTCCAGCTCCGGCCTCCCCGTGTGGAGTTTGCATGTTCTCCCCGGGCCTGCGTGGGTTTTCTCCGGGTGCTCCGGTTTCCTCCCACATTCCAAAAACATGCATGGCAGGTTGATTGGACGCTCTAAATTGTCCCTAGGTGTGAGTGTGGGCGTGGATGGTTGTTCGTCTCTGTGTGCCCTGCGATTGGCTGGCAACTGATTCAGGGTGTCCCCCGCCTACTGCCCGAAGACGGCTGGGATAGGCTCCAGCACCCCCCGCGACCCTAGTGAGGATCAAGCGGTTCGGAAAATGGATGGATGGATGGATGTGTTAAGTAATTGTTTGACCACACGCACATACACACACGCATGTAGAGATCAAACAGTTGTCTCATCATATGCTTTGAATTAGGGTCAAGTTTCAATAGTGCAAGCCACACACCCGCACATCAGGGTGTTTGTTTTACGTGAAAAATGTTTGTTATGAAGGGTGTCACATGATCAGGGTGTTTGCTGAGTGTGTGTGTATATATATGCCTGGATGGTTTGGCACTACGTTGTGGTCATTGTGGTGAGAGTCTGGATTCAAGCGTAGGCAGGCAGTTGTGGTTCGGAACATTTTTCTTTTCTCTAACCCCCCCCCCCCCCCCCCAAACCGCTGACCCCTAAACTATGAGGGGGTCGGGCTAATGGGCCCACCCACAATCAAATACACACACACACACACACAGGCATGCCTGCATCATGACCGATGTTGTGCTTCCATCTGTGTTTACACACACACACTAGGGTTCTAATTTTTTTTGATTTTTCATTATAGTTGTTATTTTGGTTATACCTTGTTTTGAGTGAAGTTTTGTTAATTTTATCAGTGTTTTCAATAGTGCTTTGTTTCAGTTTGGTTTTTAATAGTTTTAGTATTAGTTTCAATCTTTTTATATGGATACATGGAAAAAAAGTGTCACGGTTTGCATGGTGGTGGTGTAGTTGGAGGACGGGGGACACTCTGAACCAGTTGCCAGCCAATCGCAGGGCACACAGAGACGAACAACCATCCGTGCTCACACTCGCATCTCGGGACAATTTTGAGTGTTCCATCAGGCTGCCATGGTACATTTGGAATGTGGGAGGAAACCGGAGTACCCGGAGAAAACCCACACAGGCCCGGGGAGAACACGCAAGAGAGCGGGGATTGAACCCGGTACCTCTGCACTTTTTTTGAATTTTTTTTTTATTAAAGCTTTGTTCTGGGGGATTCCTGTCTGCTCGGCTTTGGCTTGTGGAAAAGCAATTTCACTGATATGAGCTTCAAAATCTACACCACTGGTGTCACATGCATCATTGCTAACTACTCAAGCATCCAGCTACCTGCTAAAGCACTCAAAGCTACCATACCGGGGCCTGACAATTGTGGGTTTCGACACAACACATGCACCCCCCCCCACCCTCGCCCACCCCCACACACACCCACACATTGCACATAGACAATTTTGTCCCAGTGTCCTGCATCTTTGTAGCTTAGGATGAGCTTTGAAACGTACTGAAGGGTAACAAAAGTCAGTGGCACGTTGTTACGCTACGCCAGTTTGGCCAGGACTTAAGTCTGTCTGCCTTTCAGTAGGCACTAATTCCCGAGGAAGTGTGACACAGACACACACACGCACACAGACAGGCTCACCCACACACTAAATGTGTCAGCAGTGCTTGCAGACATTTTGTAGCCACTGTTGCGCTTCGTTCCCATTTTAGGAAAGAATTCTTTTTTTTTTTAAGTTTTTGAAGAAAACCAATGAAAAAAATAGAAAATTATATAATATATAATCATATATCCATCCATTCATCCATCCATTTTCCGAACCGCTTGATCCTCACTAGGGTCGCGGGGGGTGCTGGAGCCTATCCCAGCCATCTCCGGGCAGTAGGCGGGGGACACCCTGAATCAGTTGCCAGCCAATCGCAGGGCACACAGAGACGAACAACCATCCACGCCCACACTCACACCTAGGGACAATTTAGAGCGTCCAATCAGCCTGACATGCATGTTTTTGGAATGTGGGAGGAAACCGGAGCACCCGGAGAAAACCCACGCAGGCCCGGGGAGAACATGCAAACTCCACACAGGGAGGCCGGAGCTGGAATCGAACCCGGTACCTCTGCACTGTGAAGCCGACGTGCTAACCACTGGACTACCGGGCCGCTATAATCATATATATATATATTTATAATTTTTTTTTTCAGAAGGTACATATTTCAAGAAAAGTTTACTTTTTTCAAAAATAGTTTAATGTTTTTGGTATAAAACAATTTTTGAAGGAGAAAAATTTAATATTCTTTGGGCAATTTTAGGCAAAGACAAGGCCATTATTTTAAGAGTAAAACAATTTCATTAATTTTTAAAAAATGAAGGCAAAAACGGCACATACGTAGAACAATTTTACATCTAAGTAAATGATATATTTGGCGTAAGACTTGTATAAGATAAGATAAGAAAACCTTTATTAGTCTCGCAATGGAGAAATTCCCAATTCACAGCAGCAAAGTTATGAAAGGAAGAAGTAGAACAACAAAATATAGGAGCTGCTGGAATGGCAGCCACTCTCGCGGCGCCATTTTGAAGTCAAAATATCTGCGTTGCACAACTCCCCAGAGCATTCGTACTCAGCCACAACCGCTGAGACCTTTTCTTGTTGCCTCAGTGTCTGATGCAGTGGCGGTTCTGGGGGGGGGGGGGGGGGGGGCAACGGGGGCCAGTGCCCCTGTAGCACCGATTCTGGCCCCCCCTGTGGCCCCCCCTCCGAGCGCAGATTACGCAGTCGTGCCGAGTCGCCGACACGAAAGGTGGAACCAAAGTGCGTGATTTAACATTCTAGTCGGACCCTTTAGTGCGCTGCGCCATTTAAAAATGAGCGGGAAAATGAGAAGCAGTCCGCAGAGAAGGAAATTACCACGACACGAGTGCTATTTGCGTGTGTGTGCGTGTGTGCGTGTGTGCGTGCGCGCGTGTGTGTGTGAGTGTGCGCGTGTTTGTGTGTGTGTGTGCGTGTGTGTGTGTGTGCACGTGTTTGTGTGTGCGCGTGTGTGTGCGCGTGTGTGTGCGCGTGTGTGTGCGTGTGTGCGCGCGCATGTGTGTGTGTAACTTTTTATTTTTATTTTTATTTAACAGGATCAATATATAAGACATTGCCTTTTAAAATTTGGATAATTATATGCATGTAAAACATCTAGCTTCAGTGTATTTGCAATTTTTGTCCCCGGCAAGCTGGTACCATATCATCCCCTGGCTTGAATATTCTCAACAGACGTATTGTTACGCTTGCAGACATTTTAGCCCTCCTAATACTGTTTTTTTCTCATCACTGTAATGTTATGACTACAATTTCAAAGTCTGAAGAAATAAAAAGTCAAATAAGATTTCGAATCTGTCTTTTTAGCCCTGGGTTGAATGTTCAGCCGTCGATAGTTTAGTCGCTTGCGTTGCATAAGTCTTCTAGAACTTTCCCAGCCATGTTGCAGTTTTACTGATACTTTTTCTACCTGTGCCAGGCGCTCTTTGCAGCGTTTGAGAGGGCAAGCTACAGGGTGGGCATGAACAGTGGTAGCTCTACTTACGAATGTCTCTTCATACGAAATTTTCAAGTTACGAAACGTCTCAACAGGAAAATATTGCCTCTTGCTACGAAAAAATTTCAAGGGACGAAAGGTAAAAATACAGTATGGTCTGCTAGTCACAGCTCCGAGTTTACAGAACGCAACATACTTATAGCTGCTCTGCCATAGGCTATTACCAAGCAGCATCCTGGCATCCCATTGGCTAAGAGGGACTTCTACTATACGTGTCTATGTGTGCAGATAGATAAATAGATAGATGTGTGTCAATGCAGCGTCCTTGTCATTCGCCCCTCGGGCCACGAGGCGTTTCAATAGTTTTACGTAAATGTGAATCACCCAGAAAAAGTGTTCACCAGTCAGGCGAACACTCACTAT
Source organism: Hippocampus guttulatus (assembly GCF_054856545.1). NCBI lineage: Eukaryota > Metazoa > Chordata > Actinopteri > Syngnathiformes > Syngnathidae > Hippocampus > Hippocampus guttulatus. Next base: position 12,014,103 of record NC_141265.1, on the reverse strand, counting down.
GGTGATGTTTGCCTTGGACATTTTCAAAGGATTGTTAAAAGCTGACAAAAGCAAACGTCCTTTGATCAGTTCTTGACAAAGCTCCAGGCAAAAACCACTTCTGAGAGAGAACATGGAATAAAGAGGGCAAAAAAAAAATGATGAGGACGCAGTTAAAAGTTAAATGACCATTGTTTTTATTCTTTACTATAGTCTTTGTTTTTTACATTATGCACAACTCTCATTTATTGTGCAATAATCGAATTGCAACATGTATTTATTACATATTTTGATGCATGTTTGTGCTTTAGGAAACATTTATGTCTGAATTTTGGGGGGGCTTGGAACGAATTAGGGCATTTACATGGAAAATGTGTCTCTACTTACAAAACTTTCTAGTTTAGAAATGTCTTCCAGAACCAATTAATTTCCCAAGTAGAGGTACCACTGTAGTAAAAAGATATTGCCTTGTTTAAAACAATAATAATGTTTGTTTACAGTTCATTTTCATTTTTAAAGAGTCCCCCAAAATATTTGGTTTCATGTTTTGAAAAGAGTGAAGAAAAACGTTCAAATGTATTGAGTAAAAAAATAAAATGATAATCATCATAATTTAAAGTACAGAATAATTGAACTAAGTATACTTACAAAGTATTTATACCACTGTATACAACAAATGTGTTCTCCTCTTTCCGAATCCATGTGTGCTTGCCCATGCTGGATTCTTCCCCTTTTCTGCTTTCAATTCCCGCCTGCCGCATGGCTCAATATCCTGTTTGAGCCATAAAGAGCATCGGTCCGTTTCATGCCTAATCGCTGCCGTCACGCGACCATCTCCTGGAACATCCTGATTGGCCGGCGTCCTCGGACCTTGTTAAATACATCAGGGTTTCAAGCTCGGGCGGGATCCCATGCTAAATGCCACATAAGCCTGGAGTCCGTATTTCAACGGCCAGAGATTCCCATGAGCAGATAGGAAGCTATCCATCACACACCAAGCTCCTCCAAGTGGTTTGAAGGGTCACCCAAAAAAAAAAGAAAAAAAATTACTTGCTGAGCCCATTCGATCTATGTTGCTAACCAAAACAGCAATCCATAAACAGTCTCTGAAATGAATGTGTGGCATTACTGTATGTTATCAAGCAGTATTAAAGCGGGTGTTTTGTTCACAAACTCTGAGCCGACTTTAGCCACGAAGAACTAAAGTGGGCCAAGTCCATTTTTGTCATTTTGCAGGAGAGAGGTTGACATTTTTTCATGGCTGCAATAAAATTTTCATTTCCCTCTTGATGATTTATATGGCAATGATTACTTGGTCTGGATATTTGTTTGAACAGCAATTGTTGTTTTCATAATATTAAGAATGGTATGATTTTTTTTTGGGGGGGGGGAGAAGTGGATCATATTGCATGTTTATATCAGATCATATTGCTTACACTTTTATCCACAACTGAGGTAGGCCTTCATATATCCAATTTTAGAGGTTGGCTCCAGGTCAGTATCATCTCGGTTGCCTTAAAAAAAAAAAAAAAACAGGAAAATAAAACGGACATGAGATAAGGTGTAATAGCGGTCAAAAATCAAAATATCCATCAACCCTATCAAGATCTCACGAGAGATTTTAAATAACATTTAATTCTACTAGCGGCCAAAGCGAAAGCTCAATTTACTCTCTGAGAGCCGAATTCACGAAAGGATTGTGTGGCTTTTGCGTGGCGCTAACGGGTGAAAATGGAGACAACAGATCTAATTCACAAAACACGCGCTTTTGGATTTATTAATAGTTTTCTGACAGTCCTGATCGCATCTCCTCGGTCAGGAACCCAAGCTCGTGTTTTGATGATTTCGTTTTTCTCTTCTAAACTGCCGTTGTTCTGCCATGGTGTCCGAGGTGCAAAGCCAGCATTTATACTTTACCACGTGTAGCTTATTGCAACCAAGGAGAAGTCAGATGCAAACTGCACTCAGCTGTCAATTCTTGTGGCCGTATACGTGCTGGAATGTCATTAGCACAATATCCTTTGTGAATAGGATGTTAAGACGGAGCAAACTGTGGGTGCAAATGAAGTGCAATTGGAGGTGTCACAGCTGCCCCAGTTAATTCTTTGTGAATTTGGCCCTGAATTTTTTATCAGTCTCTAAAGCTCACTTTCTGGTAGGTTTTTGCACAAAATAAAGCCTCGTTATAAGGTGCAACCATCTTGCCTGGAAATGGAAGTTGGCCCAATGAATGAGGAAAATTGCAAAGAACTTCCCCTGACATGTAAAAATTGGAACTAAACCTCGATTTACACAGGTATCTAGAGAAAACAAGGGTCACCACCAACTTTTCTGTGCAGTTTTAGAGATCATCTTATCCCACATGGAGATGGTGTCTCGAATGACAATTAGCGATCCAGCAGACATTATTGTCCGGTCGTTCCACAATCTTGTGTTCATCCATGTTTATATTCCATTTGAGCTCTGTTGCTACCCAAACTGGCAGCACCTATAGTACAAACAGTGCCTCAGATAAATTAAAGTGTGGAGTGCTAACACATTTCCTATTTTTTGTGCTAATGCTGCAATGCTTTTTATTTACATTTAAACTCTCTTTATCTCTTGAGATGGATCCCAGCGGCTGCGAAAGGAGCATTAGACTCACTTCTTTATGACGGAACCACCACACAACTAAAAGGTATGTGCACAAATGCAGGAAGGTCAACCCATTACATTTGCTACTTAATTATGGTTACGTGTGTATGAGTGTGTGTGCGTGCGTGCGTGTGCGAGTGTCTGTCTATCTTTATCTTGAGTACGTGTGGGAGCTCAGTTGTGATTTAACAGCATTAGTGATTACTTCAAGGGGGTCACAAGAGTCTCACTGTCTAAGCCTGTCTCTTGGATTAGCAACACAGCTGAGGAGGATGTACACACGCACGCACACACACATTTGGAGCACAAACATAGGCACAATCATTAGTGGGGGCTTTAAACGACCATATTATCATCAACAACAACTATTACAGTAATAATAAAGAGTCTGGCGGCCCTGTGGTCGACTGGTTAGTGCATCGGCCTCAGTGCAGTGGTGCGGGTTTCGATTCCGGCTCCGACCTCCCTGTGTGGAGTTTGCATGTTCTCTGTGCATGGGTTTTCTCCGGGTACTCTGGTTTCCTCCCACATCCCAAAAACATGCGTGGAAGACTAATGGAGCACTCTAAATTGCACACCCCTGTGACTCTTGTGAGGATAAGCGGATCAGAAAATGGATGTATGGATAAAGTGGCTTTACATAGAGCTCTTCTTGGAACAAATATTTTTTAAAAAACAATTTACAAGTACGGTAAAACTAAAATGGTAACAGAATATCTTTTTATGATGCAAATTGCTAAACAGTCACACGTAAATGTTTCTCTGAGTGTTTAGTGAGAGTGTGACTGCTAAATAAGCCACCATGGGGCTCCCCCCCAAAAATTGTGGTGAAACTGTTATTGTACTGTGTGTACTTTTATTTCGAAGGTGTTTCGAAAGATCACAGATGTTCCGTGAGGGTTTCTGAGCACACCAGGATGCTTTTTATTTCCTGAAAGTTTGCATTGTGGGAAACACCTTGCTGTCGGTTGAACCCTTTTTAAAAAATGTTTAGAAAGACCGCACAGGATGATGCTCACACAACGTGAAACAAAGACACACTCATGTTGATTCTGGGAAATTATTATCTGGGTCACGCATTCCAAAAATGAAATAAAGAAAAAAAAATAGCATTTATACTCGGGCATTGAAAAACCAAAGTTCCACTGAGTTTATTTTCTTTTATTTCTTAAAATCCATTTTTTATCTGATGGAATAGATGAATTAAAAAAAGTTGCCGTAAATAGATTTTAATTGACCAATTTCAAAAAAACAAATCAGTGAAGGCAACAAATATTATGGGACTCCTGATAATGTACATGCTCAGTGAGCCTGATTGAAGAACAGGCTGTACTTTGCCCATCCCTGCTCCCAACAGATCTCTTTGTTCCCCTTTTTTGACATGCACGCACACACACACACACACACACACACACACACACACACACTTCTGATGACTGTGAAAAGCATGCAGTTGCGCATCAACTGGACAACAAGCGAGATAATACAAAGCACCAAGAACAAAGAGAATGCGTTTCAAGAGGCGGCGTCGTACTGTAAAATGCAGAAGCTACAAATCAGGGGTGACTTTTCTACCGACTTTCCAAACATAAAAGACGCATCGAGTGCGCTTGAGAGCTGCTGCCATTTTACTTTCTGTTTCATCCTTACTGAAAGCGAGGACAAGAGAGGTCGCTTCAAAGGGAACGGAGTGATGGAGGGAATGAAAATGGAGAGAAACAAGGCAGATGTTATCAAGTTTGACTCACCCACATTTGGGATTTTGCAGTTATGGTTAGGAGAGTTCTTTTCTCACATCTTACCCGAGTGATTCCGATCACCAATGTGCTGTGGCACACTGTTGTCTTATGTGTTGACTTGTTGTGATCACCAGATGTGCTGCGAGAAATTGACCACTTTCATTTAGTTTGGAAGAAAATAATCATCTTAGAAGAACAAATAGTGATAAGACTTTTAATTATTCCAGCTTCCCAAAAAGTAACATTTTACGAATGAAAATAATAAGCTATAGTATTGTACTTTCTAAAAACATACAGTATTGTAATTACACCATTAAATGGCATTTACGACAACATTTTTTGTCACGTGATTAATTCCTTGTGGCTACTAGTGGTGTGTATAACCTAGCCACTGGGGGGCAGTCTAGTACTTTATACAGACACAAATGAAGAAGACTTTCACAACTACACTATTGAAACTGACTCAGGCACTGAGTCATAATAATTGCTTTTCACAGAGGATAAATAATATATGCCTGCTATTATTGTTATAGTGTCTGTCTACCTTTGTTGGAGACCGCTTGGCACCCAGGACCGTGCATTTATGTGGACACTAACAACCCCCCCCCCACACCTCCAATTAACTGTGAGTGGGGGTGGGGGTGGTATTAAAAAGTTTTTAAAATGTTTATGATTATAATTCAATCAATGAATTTATATCTACAATTCTACACTTCTACACCTCAACTCAAGTTTTTCTCTCCATTTGTCTGCTTTGCACAGTAATTTGTGCACTTTGAGAGCTTTGTTGACAATTGTGGTGATGTATTTAGCTCCAATTGCTTTGTTTATAAAGGCAGAATTCCTGTTGTGGCCCATTTGTTGCGTCTCAGGGCAAAACAATGTTGTTTGTCCACATGGCGTCTGAGTTCCATCTGTTGGCATGATGTCTTCATCAGGATGAGTTTGCCTGCAATTAAATACAGTAGATTTATTAGGTTTGGTGTCCTTGTGATATGACACAGGCAATGTACTTCTCCACACACACACACACACACACACGCTCTCAGTGCTATCACACAGGGTTGTTTCCATTTATGTTTTTGTTTTTGTTTTTTGCTTTACGTACATCTGCTGTCAATAAATGTCTCCAATAGTAACTGCATGTGTGTGAACACTGTTTTCACAGCACGGAACGGGCAGATGAAGTTGACCTCGCAAATGCCAGCCTTAGGATGTACAACGGTATCTTATCAATTTCCAAGTTTTTCGAGATCCGAGCCGTTGCTCAGTTGTTGTTTTTTTCCTTTGGCTTGCGAGTAAAAATTTGGGATATGAGCACAAGGCGTTCACAACAAACTTCACAACAAGGAGCCGTCAGCAGATGGCAAACAATTCTGCAAAAAATTGTACTGTGTGTTTGTCTTCTGTCATCTTCGGGCAGTCGGCGGTTTTGGTCCTGAACTGGTTTCCAGCCAATCGAAAAGTACACATAGACAAACAACCAATCACACCTTGAGACAATTTAGAGTGTTCAATCAACCTTCAATGAATGCGTGTTTTTGGAATGTGGGAGGAAACCAGAGTACCCGGAGAAAACCCACACAGGCACGGGGGAAAACATGCAAACTACAGACAAGAAAGCCAGGGCTGGTATCGAACACCTGACCTCTGCACTGTGAGGCTGATGTGCTAACCAGTCGACCACCCTATCTCCTCTTAAATAAAATTGTTCTCCATTCCCTCGCCAAAAAGGCGGAAGTAAATCAGGAGATTATCATTTCCTTCTACTGTTGTAATTTGTTCGCCTTCTGAGTGATATGTTCAGTGCAGCATGGTTTACACCCTAATTGGGCCAACACGTAGAGCTCATGTGGTCTTATCCCAAATAAAACTGATAATAGGATGGGGCTATGCGGGGGTGTATGTCATATCAGGACCAATATATCAAGTAAGAAAAGCGGCCAGCAGGCTCCATCTGGACTCGATGGTGTGTGCAGCGGTTCTGCTTCACGTGTTGCCTTTGATATGCTCACAGCTGGACCTGATCAAAGTCAGGTTTTGTGGTTTATGTGTGTGTGTGTGTGTGTGTGTGTGTGTGTGTGTGCGTGTCTGAGTGATAAGATGTGTTAGGCCCCTTTTTTATGTGTGTACTTGAGCTCCACACCGTATGACTTCCATGTTGACTTCTTACAAAACCAACACACACACACGCGCACACACACACACACACACACACATGTTTCCCATTAAGCTTTTTAATTTCCCTCCTTCTACCCTCTTCCTCTCGGCTGTTTAAACAGCCGGCGAGCAGCCTGTAAAAGCCCTGATCTGTTTACATGATAGGCTGCCCGGTGCGAGGCTGTTTAATGTAGTCTCATAAATTATACAAGAACTCTCAGCACGCTGGGTTTGAATGAGAACCACGCCAGGCCTCCGACCCACATCAGAAAACCAGTTTCGCATAGCTACGGGATCTGATACGGGACTAAGACTGTTATTCCCTGTGGTATAACTATTAAGTGCCGCATTTAAAATAAAATAAATAAATGATATTTCACAGTTTCTTTTTAAAGTATTTTAAAGTAAAACATATTTGAAAAAAATATTTATAATCGATATATAACTAAATTAAATCCCCTTAGGTGAAGTTCAACTTTAAACTGTGACATATATTTAAACAATTTATTTTGTTTTAAATCCTCACAAGAGTGTATTTTTAAATGTGATTAAAAAAAGTTCAATAAAGTCCTGCAAAAATGTCTACATTAAATATACGGCAACATTTTTGAAAAGGTACTTTATAGGTGATTAAAAACTACTTTAAAGGTGATGTATTTTAAAGCATTTGTTTGAAAGTAGACTGTGTGTGTGTTTGTGCGCGCGTGCGTGTGCATGTGAGAGTGTGTGTGTGTGCGTGCATACGTGTGTATAAAGTGTGATAGACTGTTTTCATGTGATAAAAACCACATGTTTTGTTTTTTTCCTTCCTGGAAACCTGTAGGGCTCACATTACTTAAAATGTGCTTCAAATATCAGGCGTTTGGCAGTAGTTATTTGGAATCCCTTTCTCAACCAATGTTAATCTCGTTGGTTTCACTTCGCTCACATGGAAATAAAGTAATAAAAATGTCACCCACCGTCACATTCCTTGAAATTTTTTAACACACCTTTTCAGGGGGCCGGGGGGATGAAATTATAATTAGATTGGGCATAGATTTAGATAAGCAACATAAAGCATTTAATTTGTTTTTTAAGGTCACACATTCCAAATTGTTGGATGAGGTAAGATCAGTCGAAATCTTCCACGGGGTTAGCAAAAATAACACATGCACTTTGTTGCATGGCCATAATTGTTCCAATGTGACATCGCCAGAAATTTCAAGCCGGCATGTATTTCACCTTTGGAGGGTGTATCAAAAGCCCCTTTTACACAACCTGTAAATGCATTTTTTTCACCTTATCACGTCTCACTGTTCTGTATGAACATGGAATGGACAAAGTCAACCCTGCAATTTTTCACATTTGAAGACGTGAGAATGTCCTTTTACACTGCCTGGAAAAAAATGCGACTTTGGAGTCGACCCACACATTTTCCACCATTGGAGGTAGAATCACATGCCCCTCAAAGCCTCAATGTAAAACAAAGCATTTTACAGTCGTCGTCCCCCCGTCCCCACCGCACCGTTGCAGTTCTGCATGAACTGCACCGACATGGATTGACGGGATGACGTTAACCTGACAATTTTCAAACTTTAAATCTGATATCACATGCCCCATTTACACCTCTTGTGTAACTCAACATTTTCCACCTGTTATGCCGTTGCTATTCTATAGAAATTGAGTCGACACAGATTGGGGGAAGAAATTGACCTAGGAACTTGCCACATTTGGAGGTAGGCATCACAAAGGCTGCCATTTTTCTGTTTTCATGCTTATTCTGCTGTTCTGTTGAAATGTCTCAAACACGGAATGGATAATTGTCATTGGATTAGCAATTTTTCCACCTTCTGAGGGAGTATCAGGTGCCCTTTTATTCTTTTACAGGTTGTAAAAATGGGAAATTTTCAGCTTTTTTACACCGTACATCATTCTGTAAAAACGACCTCAACTAAAAGAAAAATCTGAAACTAATACTAAAACTCATTTTAAATGTAACATAAAATATAGAAATAAAATATAAAAGTAAAACTCATAAAAACTAATAAAGCTGCCTTGAAAACTAGTAAATCAAGGAAACAAGTAAAACAAACGACTTTTAAAAAAAATCTAAACTGAAATTGAAATAAAAACGGACTCAAATGAAAATTCCAAAACGGTTACAGAACTGCTTCAGAGGTTGTTTCATAAGCTCCCTTTTAGATTCTCTGTAAAGCAAGTATTTTTCCAACTCATTCTTCCAAGTACAGAAAATGTCACCAATGTGGAAATGGGGTTATGTAGTTGCTCCGACAAGGTTCCATTGTCGGAGTAGTATCGCAAACCCCTTTTACATTGCCCGGTAAAGCTGGCCTTATCCACCATATGTCCACCTCACAATTCTTTGTAAATACCACGACACAACACGGTGCTACGAAGTCGACCACCCAATTTTTCACAATCAGGAGGTATTATAAGAAACCCCTTTTACACTGTAAAAGCCAAAATTTATTTGCCCCGCAATGGATCATTTCTACACTCTGACATCACAGTATCTCATAAAAAGTGGTGAAAAAGAATCATCACCACTTTGAGAAGCTTGACCACCACAAATCGATGTGAATGCATTCACTGTCTCCCAGTATTCCCATTATTCACATTATTTTGCGATATTTTTACTGAAAACCATGAGACGTGACAAGCGCATGTAATGCAAAGCGTAATTCATGCGTGTGAGGAGATTCTGCGTGAAACTGGAAAGCGTGAAGCTGATGTCCTCCGTAACACTGTGCAGTGAAATCAGACATGGCCACATGACACGGCCATCTTACCGCTAAGATATTGCAGAGTGTAGTGTGTGATGTAGTAACTCACATGATAGGACAGTGGCGGAGACTTTTATCCTTGGTGTGGCCATATCTATCTATCCATCTATCCATCTATCCTCTGATCCGCTTTATCCTCACAAGGGTCGCGGGGCGTGCTGGAGCCTATCCTAGTTGTCTTCGGGCAGTCGGCGGGTTCGGGTTACACCCTGAACTAGACATTCGCAGGGCACACAGAGATGAACAACCATCCATGCTCACTCACACCTAGGGACAATTTAGAGTGTCCCATTAACCTGCCGCGCATGTTTTAGGAATATGGGAGGAAACCGGAGTGCCACGCAGGCACAGAGGGAGAACATGCAAACTCCACACAGGGAGGCCGGATCCAAAGCCTGCAACTCCGCATTGTGAGGGTGACGTGCTAACCAGTCAACTACCTGCTCAAGCAGGCATCGGAATCGCTCTGTGAAGTCCAGGCGCCATTTCTGCATTCTTAGAAAATATTGACATAGAACTGAGGGACAAATTCGACTTTTTTTCCAGCTCCTGAAGTCATATCATTTTTTTGGTATTTATTTTTTTTCGGGGAGAAGGGTTGGGACTGACAGAATTGATTTGTGAAATAAGTCAGTTTTCCACTATGTGGTGGAGTATCACAAGCTCCTTTTATATTCCCTATAAAAGTTTCATTTATTCTACAAATGTTCTGCCCTTGGAGATAATATCGGAAAAAATATCAGAAACCCTTTTAAAACTTCCGGTAAAAGACGGGATTCTCCACCTTATTTTCCTCGTTGCTGTTATGTATGAACAGCATTGACACTGAATGGTGGAACGAAGCAATGTTACACCACTGCAGGTAGTGTTAAAAAAAACAAAAACAAAAAAAACAAACGGCATAAAAAACAGAATCTGAATTTTTATGTCGTATTTGAGTCATAGAAGTGGGGTCAGGAAGTCATCTTGGCGCATTTTTACCTTACAACTAATTTCCATCTTTAGGGTCCCATCGACAACTTTTAGACTTCCCGTAAAACTCAGCCTTTTTCTCCTTTCTCTTTAACACTGCACCCTTATGGAATGGTGGTGGTGGGGCTTTCTTAACACTGCCTGTGTGGCACAATGATGGAGTTTGCACATTAACTTCCAAAGCCACTCAGGTTTCACGTTATGTGGACAGAAAAAAAGCACCGCTGCCAGCCTGCCCACTCGGCATACATGCATGCAAAGAGAGTTGCAGATGTGGGCGGAGCTTAAGCTATTCAAATGACGTCCATTAAAAAAGAAAAAAAACAACTCAAGAGTCACAACAAAACAAAAGGAGGCTCAGCTTCACCCTCCATGCAAATCACCGTCTGTTGACACACACACACACACACACACACACACACACACACGTTTGCAGAGAGGGGTTCACACTCAAACACTGGGATCACTCTGCTAAGCAGCTCGTTCAGTCATTATCTGTTAGAGCCTCTTATGTCCACTCCAGGCCCGATGAGTGGGTCAGTGTTAAATCAGACACTTCTTCTCCTCCTCCTCCTCTGTAAAAACAAAAGCCCCCACCCCCCACCCCCACCATTTATTTTTCAGCTCGCTAAATCACAACGAAATGTGGGGGCATCATTTGCAAACCAAATGAGGCTCGTATGGCTTGTTGTCCTTCATCCAAAGCAGGGGCTAATTGTGTGCTTCTCCCACTCCAAAAACAAATGACTCCAAAGCTGGAGAGTGAAACACTCCTGGAATGAATCAAAAGGGATGAGCTGTTTGTGAAGGAAATTGTGCAAGCTTGTTCACAATTCACTACAGTGTAGTGACTGTCTGGCTGGAAATAGTCTTTCTGTGGCAACGGTTCTCAAAAACCAAGACAAGGGCACGGAAAATTCTACTGGACCCCCGATATCCTGCCCACCACCTTTTCCAGCTACTCCCTTCAGGCAAGCGCTACCGAACCATGCGCACCAAAACCAACAGACATTCAAATAGCTTCTTCCGTCTCGCTATTACCTCCCTAAACAGGAACTCAAATCTATCGGGACTCTTTGCATTTTTGCACACCCCTGTGGAACAATATTCCCGCAATGATCATTGTAGTTCCTGCTCTTTGCATATTTGAACGGTTGTCGTTGATCAATATTCCACAGCACCAGACACTTTCAAGCCTAAAGTTGTACTACAATTATTACTACTGGTCACTTAAAAAATGGTGCAATGAATATCTGCATCAACTGCACAACCGTCACAGTCTTGCACTGCACCACTGATCATTTTATCTCTGCTCGATGACTCTGCACAATGCCGCACAGCCGTCATTGGGTGGTAGGGTAGTATTGCACAATGGTGCCCTTACATTACGGAAAGTCTTTCGATACATAAAGGTCATGTCTTTGTTGATTGTAGTTGCATGTTATTGCAATAATCGTGTAGCTTGTACTATCGGAGACCAATTCCTTGTGTGTTCTACATACTTAGCCAATAAAGATGATTCTGATTTAAAAGGCAGCGAACCCATCCCTGTTTTTTTCTGTGGCACCTATCCTTAGCTATTCATTGAAAATGTTAGCGACTTGTGATATTTTTTTGTTCCCTTTCTAAGAACACCTTCAGAAAGTATGCATAGAAATCGCTGTTAAGGAAGTTTGGTGAAGTGATACAGTGCAACTACAGTCCATGTATACTGTATGTTGGAAAGAGTGAAGTTCAGCAGGTTGTTCGTGCAAGTTACGGGGAGTCTTCGCCGCACGTATACACCCACTGTTAGCTATTCATTGTTAAAAGTAATGCTATAAGATGAGTTTGGAATTATATTAAATGGTTTTGGGATTGTAGTTTGTGATATATTTATAGTTGAAACAATGTAGACAGGGTGTCGATTGTTTGTATTTTTCTGCCTTTGTTCACTGAATCTCGATGCAGTGGCCGATGGGACTGCAGATGTGTGAAAAACAAAACCAACATGACTACGACAGAGAAGGCAGTACAGTGATCTGGTGGTCAGCTGGTCTGCCTCTCACCTATTGACGGACGACCAGTCCAGGGTATACTTTGCTATTCTCAAGTCCAGCTCACCTTCAATCCAACGAACGCTACAGAAAACAGATGGATGTCTCCATGACCTCACCTAAAACACCAGTTGAGCTTCCAGCTGTTAAATTATGCATACATTTTGGGGACCGACATTTGTATAGCTGACCTAAACTGGAGGCAGATGGTGCAATTTAACCGTATCGAGCGATATCTTAAAGCAAACGTTCGCTTGTGGTACATGGATAGTGAGCACAGAGACTATGTATGTGGTGGCCTGCGCTGTAACTTTAGAATAAGCATTCCGTGCTCATAATATTATTACAAGACACTATCTTATTTGATGTCTCTCATTGGGACCCAGTTGAGTCGAAGCCATGCAACCAGACCTTGTGAATTCATTTTAAAAAGGAAACAAAAAAAGAGGCAATCAAATATGAATCGCAAGGTCTCTGTGTTAGTGGACGTTATGTAGCTAAAGACCTTTCTACGGTGTTTCTTTAAGGTCAGCTCAGCGACACATTTAGTTAAATCGTTAATGGCCTGAGAGGTAAATACAATACGATTAAGATTACGGGATTAAGACATCAAGTTAAGCGTGAATGGCATACTGTACATAATGGGTGGGCAACCTGTGGCTCGTCGGCCATGTGCGGCCAAGTGCAGCACTCGTAAATGCCTTCTAATCGACGGCTTGCTTTTTCTGTCAAAAAAACAGCAAGTGTTAAGCGTTATTATCTCAGTCCATAATGCTCACACAATGATATTAGAGAGTTAACTGAGGAGCTGTGTTGCTAACTTAGACAGCAGCACCTTTCAAGAATCCCAAGTGTGCAAACATTTGTCTTAAAAAAAGACAATCAGGAAGCACGTGTATTAATGTCAGGTCATAGGGGCTTTTGGTTATTATTTACTTCTGGTCACTTTTGGACTTTGTCGCAAACCAAAACAAGAGCATCTACCAACTCCCATAAACATGCTCTTGGATGAATTCAAGTGTGGAGGTTGATCACTTGTTGCTTTTAAAGCAATAGTGTCTCTGAAGTGATGGAGAGACACTTAAAAGCATCATGATTTGCTTGTTTTACAGCACAGTGGTGCCTTTATTTCCCATGCTTCAAGATATGACCTATCACTTGGAAAGTTTTCGGGGGTCTGAAATTGTGAGCAGAAGTTGGAATTGCAATCACAAACTGTGGTGGCAGTGACCTTCACAGCAAGCGGCAAATAGTGAACAATTCTTCAAAAAAGAGGCTCACTGCCTGCTTCGATCTGTTTATTCCGTTTGCTAATTAAATCAAAGAATTACATGTTGTGTCGTTAACCAAACTTGCGAACGTACGCCAGGTTTTTGCTAACGCATAACGTAAAATGCCATAAACTGGCTAAGGAAACTAGCACAATGTTGTGTCGTTAAACCCCCTTTTGCAATGGATATTTGAACATAGGTGGTACAGCAACACCTGTAGAGAGACAATATAACAATATTTGCAGGCATATATTCTTAATCCTCTGTGAAATAATATTACTGAGGTTTACACGGATGTGGAGAAAGCGGGAAAGGGCCACTTTTCATCATCTGTTCATGAATTATAAATCTCGTCCTCATGACGGACCTGAAAGATGCATAAGCCATGCCTTGATTTCTCGATAAAAGGGCATTTGTTTGACGTATGTCAGCCAGTGTGCACAGGTTTAAAGATGAGACAAGACATGACGGCCGGAGTTATGTCACAAGCGAGGCAGCTTTGATCGTTCTGAGAGTCGTTTATGAACTGTAAATTTCAGGAAACGTTGTTCGAGACTTGTGGCATGCATTTGGAATTGATCGATAAAAAAACTGAAGCCTTGGAGTCAGGTGAGCAGTGCGATGGCTTTCCCAGTTGCTTGATCACAGCATGAAATCGTACAATTTGCCTGTGAAGAGACAACTCACAGACACACAGACAGCGGCACACACACACGCGCACACACACACATGTACACACACACACACAAAAAGTGATGAGAAGTGCATGGGAATTTACGTTTGAAGTTACTGGTGTGAAAATTATTATTATTGATTTTATGAATTACTTTAGTTTTCATGTGTTGCGCATGTTGGGTAAAAGATATGTGATGTTTTTTAAAAATGTACTGTAATTATTTGCATATACACATGATCTGGCTCGGTTCTAAATTTGTTTGCTAAATATGGACATATTGTGGCACAAACATATTGATGAATCGTATGTAGATTTATTATATTACTACTGTAGAGTGCTATTTTTCAGATTAAAAACACAAGACCATAATACTGTCCATGTTTTTTGTGGGGCTGTAACAGATTAAAGGCATTTCCATTCATTTCACTTGGGGAAGATGATTTGAGATACAAACATTGTGAGTCGCGATTTGATCACGGAAAAAAAACACATTTGTAAGCTAAGGCACCACTGTGTTTGTTGCATGTTGGAATGGCTATTTTCCACTTACTGTATTTGGAATAAAACAAAAAAAAAAACAGTGTGCCTTTAGCCTTGAAATGCAGCAAGTCGTCACAACTTCACAAGTATATATAACATTACAAGAGAATCAGCTCGTCCTGCTTAGGGAACACCCAAAGAGACAAAATGGGATCAAGGATGCAAAAACACACACACTAACATTAGCTTTGCATGCAGGTCTTTGCTGTGTCTAACGCTACCACCCACTGCACAGCACCTGTGTGTGTGTGTGTGTGTGTGTGTGTGTGTGTGTGTGTGTGTGTGTGTGTGTGTGTGTGTGTGTGTGTGTGTGTGTGTGTGCGTGCGTGTGCGTGCGCGTGTGTGTGTGGTGAGAGCTGTGAGAAAGAAAGGTCTCAGTCAGGAGTCGCTCATATGCACTGGATCAGCCACGGCAGAGGTCAGGGGTCGAGGCCCTCCGAGCCAATCACAAGTCGAAGTCGGCCCGAGGGGCTTCGCCCTCCTTCCACACACACACACACCAAATGCTTAGATGGGATAAGCGGAACATGGCACGCCTTTTTTACGTCGCACACATGCACATATGGCGACCACTTTTACCACTGTTGTTTGTAACCTAGCCACACTCTCAAGAATATAAACAAAAATAATAATGTCTGTCTTCTGAGTTTCGGTTGTCTCTTTCTGAGGAAAAACAATAAATATAAAATCGCACAGGAATGCAAACATTTAAGTCACTTTTTTTCCCCAAGCAAAAAGTACTCGTACAATAATAAAAATGTGTCCTACAAGAACTGATTAGAATAAATTGGTCGATTTCAAAAAGAAAGGATTCATATTAGAGGAATAAAGACATTATTTCACAATAAAAAAAGAGTAATATTACAAGAATAGTCCTATTTTTTAAGTGTTTTTGCAATAATGATAACAACTAATAATATTTTTATGTTATTCGGAAAAAAAAGTTTATCCAAAGGAAAAAAAAAAGTACTCTTACGAGAACTCAGTTGTATTTACCCCCAAATTGAACACACTGTACTCGCACTCGCCTGCATGGCAACAAAAGCTTTTCAGGTGGTGAGAGTTTGACCCTGGACCATCTTAATGTTTTGTTTTTTTCCTATAAAGGGGGAAGAAAACGGCTTCTCTTTGACCTCCCAGGTGAGGATGGTGATCTTCTCCCAAGGGACCGTACCAATGCAGATTAGCTGTTTGAACGAGAATAAATGTATAGTGCAAAACAGAACATTACATAGATATAGATATGGGAAGGGGAGAGTTGATTTGTCTTGACACTTGTTAGGAAGATTTCAAGAAAGTCTTCTTGCGTGTGCGTTCGTGTGTGTGCGCGTACGTGCGTGTGTGTGTGTGTGCGTGTGCTCGCGCGCGCGCGTGTTTGGCCCGATTAGGTGGTTGAGCCACGTTACTTTGATTGACAGCCAGGACTTCCACCCTCCCTTCTCGCCAGCCTCTCGCGCCGCACGAAGTGCCTGCGCTCCGATTGGCCACCGCCGGTAGAGCTCAAGCGGGTCAACGGCCACAAGGCGGGCGCTGTGCGGCGCGGCGATTGGTCCCAGGCGCGGTCCACCCTCGCGAGTCCCACGTGGAACGGCACCTCCGATTGGCTGCCGTGGCCGCTCGATGGGCAGTCCTCCAGTTTCGGTTAGCTTGGTGCGTGAAACCGCGTGAGAAAGTTGCCATTGAAGGAGGAACTGCAGCCGGACGGTGGACTACTCCTCCGGCCGCCTCCACCACCACTGCCTCTTTGGAAGTAGTTATCCAAACTGACATCATATTTCCTCTTTCTTTGCCTTCACCATAAGTCACGGAGAGGTAAATATATCAAAATTAACAATTTGCCGGACGGCTGGATTGAGTCAAGTGGTTCTTCTTCAGAGCAATTAACTCGGCGAGGATTTTGTAATTTACGGATACTTTTTCCTCCTTGACTCGGAATACATCGGAGCAAAAAACGACAACAACAAAGCGCGGTGACTACCCATCTCTTTTCATTGCTCACCTGGTTCTTTTACCGCCTGGAGCTTAATGAGCCGCTCCCCCGTGCTTCTCTGCCTGATTTACGGCCCCTCTGCCCGCGGGAGTTTTAGGGGCTCGAAACGGCCGCAGGAGGAGCGCGTTTAACGGCTTGGTTGGCTCCCAAGTGCCGGTCGTCGTGTGGAAAGGACCGACGGATGGCTTGGTGAACCGGAGTAGCACATCGGCAGCACCAATCTCACCCCCCACCTCCCTCCGGTTTGGTGCTTCTCAAGGGAAGCATCGTGACGGAAGCGGGAAGACCCCCCGCCCCACTCCTCGTCCGGAGATAACGATGTTCCCCCAGGGGCGACACCCGGTAAGACCCCTATAACTCCCCCAACCCTCCCCCGCTCCCTTTGTGACATTGCAGTTCATCACCTGCCTGTAACATCCTGACATAGATTGCAACCATATTTCATTGACTACTAATGCTAAATTGCGAATAGAAATAGTTGCAACCCTATTTAATTGACTGCCAATGCTAAATTACTAATATACAGTACATAGCTACGACCATATTTAATTATCTTACATCTTAATGCTAAATTGCAAGATTGATGGATGAATAGCAAGAGTCACATTTCATTGACTTCTAATGCAAACCGGCTACTACAAATTGCAGCAGCCACATTTCTAGACTTTACTCAAATCTGATTGGCTGGCTCTTCTCTGCAGGTATTTTGCATTTAATGCAAAATTGATGTTCGGTTTTAATGTCATAATTCACTAATCAATCAATGACGCCTTTGATCGGATCCGCAAAATAGAACATATAGCAAGCAAAATCTCGTTCAAACATGTTCTGTGCTTCCATCGTCAACAATCTCAGGTTTCTCAGTAGATAGTTGATTCTTTTTTTCAAAATGTTAAAATACTTAAAAATTATATATATTTGGGGGGGGGGGGTGATGACCACTCTCCCATTTTCTCTGTATTGACTGTTTATTTGCGCTTTGGGGAGAACTTTTGGGGTTTAATTGTTATGGATTTTCTACCAAAGCATTTCAATGGTGATCAGTTATACACAAATTCTGGCTTTTCATGGGCCGAGCTCGTGACAATCCCCTGTGAATAGGGGGTCAAACGTACAGCAAATCATCAAGTTGTTAAAACAGATTGGTCCATCTTGTGATTAGCTCGGTGATCGGTTATTGATTCTTTTTTTTATAACTCGCTACTCGGTGATTGGCTGTAAATTCCTGATTGAATAAAGCCTTCACATTTCACATTCACATTTGCTAATGCTAAAAAGCAGCAAACATATTCAATTGACTGATGAAACCAATTTGCTCACACAAATGGCAACACCTGTATTCCATTGACTGGTCATGCAAAACTACTGCTAAAAATGCATTGACTGATAATGCAAAACTTGTAATACATATAGCAAGAACTATATTTTGTTGACCACTCAAGCTAACTTGCTCATGTAAATAATTTGCAACAACCACATGACAGTGACATTGCGAATAGTGACTCCCATTTCCCATCGACTCCTAATGCTGAATTGCAGATACAAATACAGAACAAAATTCATATTTCATTGGCTGCTAACGCAAATACAAATGGAGAGCAACAATCACATTTTATTGAACACAAATGATAATTTTGCAATTAATCCAGAAACGCATCACACGGCAGTCACAGTCCTGTAGGCCATACGAAAGCAATGAAAAAACACAATCATTCATCTTTGTCCTGACATATTTTGAGGCTGTTCTAGTGAGGTTTTATTTGTCTTGAGAATTGTAAGGCAGACTCCATCAATTGCTCTCGCCAGCCGTTTGTAGCCCGGTGACTCAGGTTTCATACCATTGTTTTTGCGTTCAAGACAAAATGGTGGTCATTAATATGTGAGTCTGGGCTGGATTCCATGCACGTTGAGGCCGGCAGCATGGCGTTTATAATAATGGTTGTGTGTGTTTGTTTTAGACGCCCCATCAGGCTCCGGGTCAGCCCTTTAAGTTCACCATCCCAGAATCCCTGGACCGCATCAAGGAGGAGTTTCAGTTCCTGCAGGCCCAGTACCACAGGTAGATTTTTAAAGTCTCACTGTCATCTGTATTGTCTAAACTAGAGTTCGGCAAACTTATGTGCTCAAAGGCATGAATGACCCGCACCATTTGTAGAGGAGGTCAGAAAAAAATACAGTTAAACTCGATGTAAAATCGCTACTTTGATAATAATTATATGCCTGCGACCTGACCTTGGATAAGCAGAAAGTGATGAAATTGTTTCTTTTAAAAAGATACAGTTTATTTGAACAATAAAATACTAATTCCTGCTAATTTTAAAATGTATTTTAATGATAATTCAATTACCGGTTATTTGATGAAGTCATACAGTATATTTCAAAATATTACTGGAATTTATTATTAACCCAATTAGAATTAATCAGCCAATTATGCGATTCAAAAGTGGAATGTGTGTAAAATACTGTTTTTATTTTATTTTATTTTTTCCTTTGACACTAAATTTGGCAGCATGGTGGTCAGTGCAGAGGTGCAGGATTCGATTCCGGCTCCAGCCTTCATGTGTGGAGTTTGCATGTTCTCCCCGTGCCTGCGTGGGTTTTTTCCGGGTACTCTGGTTTCCTCCCACATTCAAAAAACCCTGCATCACAGGTTAATGGGACACTCTAAATTGTCCTTAGATCTGATTGTGAGTGTGAATGGTTATTTGTCTATGTGTGCCCTGCGATTGGCTCGCATCCAGTTCAGGGTGCACCCGGCCTGCAACCCTCGTGAGGATAAGCAGATGAGAACATTTACAATGAATTTATATGTTTTTTAATGGGATAGATGAATAAATAACAAAATATAATCAAATTTAATCCATTTTAATTGCCCATTTTTGTGAGAAAAAAAAACGGTTCCTGATAATGGAACTCTTCAGTGGACTGGAACAAAGAATGGAGCCGGCTGTATGTGGCCTGCGGGTCATACTTTGTCCACCCTTGGTCTCAATGCTATTCCCAGCCATCCGCAATCACCCCTGTTAGCATAACAAACTGGCCTCAGACTTACCCATAAACACGGATCGGGTTCACAAGACCGTGCAGTACACTGAGACATCCGGGCTGTTTTTTCCCCCCCTCTTCTGAAGCTGCGGTAGGTCCGAGTCGAGGTAATGGCTAGCGCGTGGCCTTTTGCAAAGCACCCCTTATTTTCACCCGTGACACGTGTGTGTCTTTTGCATTAATGTATTTGTGTTAGGTGGTGTCGATAGTTGAGACACGCTGATGTGCAAACGCGTATAAACAGCCCACAGGCGCACACATCGCGGTTGTCACGGCTCAACAGGAAGATTCATGTTCTCCATTTCAACAGACGGTGCAGGGCTTCTCCCAGCAACTTGTGGATTCCTTAATCAGGGAGTAAACAAAAAAGGTGCGATTAGACGTTTGCATCCTTTGCTCGTCTTATCATCTTTCGTCAGCGACAACTGCCAGAGGAGACGCAAATTGCGTGTTTGTTTTGCGAGAACTTCTTTTTAATCCAACAAAGGGCTCGTGAGGCTGCAGACACAACCACACATCTGTCAATAATCAAAATAGACCATCATACAGTGCAACCACTGTTGTCAAACAAATTCAGTTTCATAATGGCTGTTGAATTCCATGTATTGAAACACATTTTTACATGGCAAATAATGTATAGTAAAAAGAATGAACTCATTCCAGGATTAAAAGGTCTTCATTACCTGTACAGGGCCTCATCGGCCTACGACGGTACCAACTTCTGACTTTTGAAGATTACAAATGCCGTGCAATGAAGTAGTTGACAAAGTTACACAAGAATTTGCCGTCAGGGCATGCTTCATTAGTGCTGTATTTACCGGTAGTATTTTTGTATTTCAATGTTTAATTAATGTTTATTGGCGTAGAATTTTATACAAATATGCACTGTAATTATGACGTTACTACTGCATTAGCATAGATTAATAATATATTTCAATGTAATTTGACTTAGGTCAACAAAAAGTAACGAGAAAAAAATATGAATACATTTTTAAAAAATAGACAGATTTTGACAAAAATCTGACAACAAACAAGCCAAAATGTCAACAACCATACAACAATCTCAAACACTGGACAATAAATTACAAAATGATAAAACTATGACATAAAAACTGACAAGCCCGATAAAAATCAATACATTTTTTAAATATTTTTTTTTACAATTAATATTATTTTTCTATCTATCTATCTATCTATCTATCTATCTATCTATCTATCTATCTATCTATCTATCTATCTATCTATCTATCTATCTATCTATCTATCTATCTATCTATCTATCTATCTATCTATCTCTCCCTCTCTCTCTCTCTCTCTCTCTATATATATATCTATATGACTAGTGCATTCACGTAGGTTAGCAATTTACTACGGTGCTTTCCAAATTACATATAAATTTTGCTTACATTGCTGCCAAAGGAGCAGAGTGCTGTTGGAAAAATAGGATTCAAAATATCGTCGTGGATTCACAAGAAAAATGTGTCCAAAACCCGACAAAAATCTCACGGGATCTTACCAAAAAATTGAGAAAAATCTGTCAAGAAAAATGATCAAAATCAGTCTGAACATCGGAAAAATATGACACTTTTAAGTCATTTATTTGAAGTACGATGGCTGAAAAGGGGAAAAAAGGCTCAAATCAAGACTGATGGAATGCTACAAGTTCATGGGTTAGGAGGCTCAAATATTTGAAAAGCCCCATATTACGCCACTGCTCCAGCATGCTGAGTCATTTAATTAGGCACCCAGTAAGGTATGAGAGGAGAACTCCATAAAACGAAAATAAAGCAAGTAGAACAATTCGCCCTCTGAAGCCGCCAGACAAATGCGTAACTAGCAATAACAGTTTGCTGTTTTGTTGGCAAGCTTCTCTGGTTATTATTGTGCTTGCTATTATTGTGCTTTTGCTACATGTTGCTAACGTCCATTCAGACAAGTTACATTTCAGGTTTGCACTTCTTCCTCTTTGCTGTACTGTGCTGTGGCGGCATCACAAAAAGCCAAAGAAAAAGCCAAACACTTGTGGGCATAATCCTTTAGTTGCTGCCTGAGATGAAGTTCTCACGAGTCAAACGATGGGACTGAACGCCAAGGTTGCCTGGCATACTTCCCGAAAACGTTGGTGGAACACCTAATGATTTCACTTTTGCGGCCTTTGACTTGGGAGGTTGGCGCTATGTTAAAAACCGGTGCTGCATGTGCATATCAATACTGCCGTAAGAATCTCAAGGCCCTTCTCACTGTGACGACCTGTGGCACTTGTTGTTTCAGTCTCAAGCTGGAGTGTGAGAAGTTGGCTGGCGAAAAGACGGAGATGCAGAGACACTATGTCATGGTGAGATCCATTTACGCTGTTGTTTTCTTTTTTGTTCTCCAACACGAGCGCTCTTGAGAAAGGTGGCGTGTCCTCGTCGGCCCTCTGTGTGTTCTGATCTTGCTGAACTTTCGTCTTGCCTCGAGCGATGATTCACTTTGTGTGCGTGTTAATAACAGAATAAGTGGGAGCCAGCGCTGTCATTTTCAAAGGCGTTCTCACATACCTACGAGTTATTATAGGAGACGCATCATGCATTTTTTTCCCCCCACAAAACATTTCCCAGGTGTCCTAATAGCATGTCTGACATTCTTTTGTCAAACCCCGCGAAGAATCAAGAATTATAGAAAACTTTACACCATCTGTTCATATTTGGGCTGAAATTAGTCTGTTTTGAGGTGCCTGTCTGATGCAAATAGGCCACTGCTCAGCCCACCCTCCCTTACATTGTGAGGGACATTGGCAGCATACAATATATTTTCATTCGTTGAAGCAGCACTTCATCACCAAACAGCCAAATGACACTTGTCAGTTATTATGACCCACGTGTGTGCGGAAAACACGCCACACGCACACCGCGTGGACAACTTGACAAGTAATCCAGTAAATGCAGCTGATCAGAAGCAAATGCTGTTCACTCTGTGCGTCCAGCCAAACTCGCCGCAGCTCTGCTTAACTTTTGGTTTTTAAAATGGTAATGTTTCAGACGATCCAGCAGCCCCCCCCCCCCCTGCTCTATTTTCAAATGTGGACAAAAACATTTCCTAGAACTCTATTGAACAACCTCTACAAAGTAAATGCCTCCACACCACCACGGGGATGTCATCAGGATCAACTGAATTTCTATTTTTCATCTTAATCCCTTTCTAATTTCCCCCTTGTTAATCATTGTTACTTCCTGGTCTAACACAATTGTCTCCTTTACTCAGCCTTCTCTCTCACTTTCCATTTTTTTTTTTCAGCACATTGCCGAGTAGTGGAGGCTAGACCTCAGGACAGAAGTAATGCTTTGTGAGCAACGGTATGGTTCCATACCTAGGCAGAGGCTTGAGTGTGGAGTAAGGTGGTGAAGAGAAGGCAGGTTGGACCGGGTAGAGGAAAGCGTTATGTGGTCGAAGAGTCTGCAAGGATGAAGGGGAACGTTTATGAGACAGTGGTGAGGTGATGGACACGAATGGCCGCTCAAGCGGCACGCTTCTGTTTTCCGTTTTCACAGGCCGTCGTTTTCAGCTTCTACGTGGAAACAGTGACACTGTTGTTAGCAAAGCCTTTGAGAGCCTTTGTCTGGCTCCAAAACAACACCGATTTGATCCGTTTCCAGTTCAGATCCAAGCGCTCATGTATAACAAATTCCTGATTGCGTGCATCTTTTCACTGAAGTCTCTGTTCATTTCTGAGTCCTTTTCTGGATAGATAGTAGGAATGGGATCTACTGTATTAATTTGGTGTTTCCACTTGGGTTCAGAGTTAGAATGGCAAACATTGATCTGGATTGTTTTCACGTGGGTTCTGTTTCTGGGAAGCAACTTAGGTGACACGGTAAACAAACAATGGAGGACAGCCAGACATTTGACCGTGTTTAGCAAGGCTTTCACTGCCTTGGCTGTAATTGCGTTATGCATGTGAACTGAGTCTTATTTGTGATGTCATTTAACCATTGTGCTTCGTGTCCCTTTGCAGTACTACGAGATGTCTTACGGCCTCAACATCGAAATGCACAAACAGGTAATAGTTGTGTACGTTGTATTTCGTCCGCGCGTCTGCCTTACTGTTACCTTCTCTGTGTGTGTCCGTTTGTGTTTGTGTGTGTGCGCACGTGTGTTTATCCGTGATCGATGGAGCTCTGTCTCCAATTCCTGCGTTAGCGTCGGCCGGCTGAGCCCGGAGGCAGGATGAATGGCTCTGTAGATTGATTGGTGCTGTCGAGGGGAGCGGCCTGCTTTATTACATTAGAGGGGAGGGGCTGTGGGAAGGAGTGGGGGGTGGGGGGGGGGGGTCAGAGGAATCGATCATCAGCCGAGTTAGAGACAGCCGGCTCCACTTTTTGCAGGCAAAGAAGTGTGCTTTGACGCAAACCTTGGGAAGGCAGACATGCCAAACGGGCCCCTTGCGGACATTTGCGTGCCGCCCAAAAAAAAACGACGAGGCAAATGAACGCACAAACAAAAGGCTTAAAATTGTAAAGCGCGCAGACACAATCACATGGGGGGGGGGGGGGACGTTTTCACGCGCACACGGTTCCCCCAGCGGAGTGTTGGGAAGCTCGCGGCGTTTAGCAGTAATTACCCCGGCTATCGATCAGTCACACCTGAGGAAATTGGAGGCGGATTGGCCGGGGCTGCTTCCATGAAGAGTCTCACCTTCTTGTTGTCTCCTCCTTCTCCTCCCTCTTCCTTATCCACCTCGAGGACTTTTCTCCCATTTTACACCCCAACTTCTCACTACTCTTCGGTGAGGCCTTTTACAAACAATCCCCCCGCACCCCCACCAAACATGCACCCCTCCTTTCCAACCGGGTCGGCTTTCATTTTGTCCATTTGAAGCTCCTGTTCCTTCCTTGTGAGGAGATGCATTTCTGCCAATTATACACACACGAGGACACGCGCACGCGCACAGCTCCAGGGGAGGTCATTAGCTTGGGGCTTTAGTTGTCGGAGCAACAGGCTTCTGTAGGCGGGTGGCGTGGGGTATACAGATTAACAAACCACTCCCCGCTGTGTACGAACGAACGTGTGTGTGTGTGTGTGCCAGGATGTCTGTTCATAGTTAGTGCATTGTGGTGCTTCGCTGGTCGAACTTCAGAACTCAGTTTCTCATTAAGACCGGTTGGAGATGAAAGTGTTTTGTTCCAATCAGGTCAGCACAGCGGCCTAGTTGAGAAGGGCCGACTGTGAATCTCGCTTTGTGCCCTCTTGTGTTCCCCCCCGCAACTGTGCTTGTGTGGGCTTCCTTCCACATTCCAAAAACATTGAGGGCTCTAAATTGGCCATCGCTGTAAATGAGCGTGAATGGTTGTTTGTCTATGTCCTGCGATTGACTCTGCGACCAGTCTCGGGTTTACCAACCTCAGTCGGTTTGGGCTCTCCGATGACCAGCAGTACAGGTATTGAGATTGCTTGGATGGCTGTTCCAGTCACAGAAGAGCCACATTAAAAGGCCTTTGTTGACAAATATCGAGTGAATAACCACCCCAGCCAAACGTCCCGTGACTCTTCGACTCATCGTGCACATGTTTCCTCGTGTGCAATTATCCTTTTACATGAGGGAATGCAGGTAACCCGGTTTGTTTGATCCTCATTAAGGTAAGATGCCCTGATAGTCTTTAGTAAGACTATTCTCAGTCGGCCTAATCAGGGGAGCCGTGATACGATGCTAATTATAGGCGCGCAGCACGGGTTTCTGAGAAAGGGCTGCGCAGGTATAGCCGGCCTAAAATTAGCTCTCTCTGAGCTTTCACGACACGCCGCCAATTAGCCGTAAGACTGATTTACAGCACGCCGAGGTCAGCTGCTTGCAAGCTGTTTTGAGGGCAGGAATGTTGTTTACGGCCTCTTTCACGCAG
Source organism: Hippocampus guttulatus (assembly GCF_054856545.1). NCBI lineage: Eukaryota > Metazoa > Chordata > Actinopteri > Syngnathiformes > Syngnathidae > Hippocampus > Hippocampus guttulatus. The sequence goes on along the minus strand of NC_141265.1, from coordinate 11,988,402 downwards.
AGAGCCTTCAAAATTGCTGTCTCGCAGCCCAAACAGGCGATACAGCTGCTTTTGACTTCAACACAGAACTCCCGGGAAGGCGGGATTTTGACGCACCCGAGCACTTTCACACTGGGAGGTGGCAGCCCACCATCACATGACTATCAGGTGTGACAAAGTACTTGTCGGAGAGAGTCAACACTTCCAATCTTGGCAATAACAAATTGGCCGCAGCGCAGCAAAAGAAGACTCTTTTTTTGTAACGTGCATTGTAAAAAGGGGGGGCTTTCATACTACGAAGAAGTTGGAACTTGCCAAGTTGGCTGTGTCCCTCCCCGATTCCGTGTCGGTGCGATTTAGACACAACAATAACATGGAAATAGTTTCTTTCACAAAATATTTTGTAGAGGAGATTTTCTTTCTTCTCTGAGGGCAAGAAATTGGTCTACTATGTCCTCCCATGCTGTTTATATCGAACTGAAGTGCACAAAAATGGTGCACAATAGACAGCATGTACTTCTAATCCTCTAAAATAAGAAACCTCCGTCATTCTATGTTGTTGTCATTCTTACAGAACAGCATCACTGAAGTTTGCAGGGAAAGGCAGGCTAAATTGAGCTGGGGTGTGTTTAATTTGCATATCGCTTGTAAATGCAGAACTGGCAAGTATACGGTCTGAACCACCCAGACGGCGTCATGTTGTGTTTACTGATGTTGCTTGATTGTTCCTGCTGCGAACCGCATCGAGATAGGTTTTGGCAAACAGCCTGTCATTGTCTCTCATCTGGCATCGCGTTCATTGTCAATTATTTACCATCATCTTGTGTGCGTACTGCCGTAGTTCATAGTGACTCCCATTTTCTTTTTCACTGCTTCTACGTCATTTTGCATGTAATTATCTTGGCTCATATTATGTATTCACTCCCCCCCACACCCCCATTTAAAAAAAATTCAGTTGGAGTTGCAGATAATCATTTAGCATAGTTCAGAGGTTGTCCCAACCAGGCTCACACTTTATTTAGCTCGCCCAAGTGCATAATTGGCTGAATGGCGGCGGGGTTAGGGCTTTGGCGAGCCGATATGCTTGTCCTTGTGAGCTCAGTGGTGTTATTATCACACCCAAATAAGCTCCAGAACAAACACAATGGACTTGAGGTTTTACATTTGTGGCTTTACGTTTTTTTTCTTGTTGTTGTGTTGAAGTAGCAGCACGCCTGCCTCACGGTCAAAAACATTCATGTTACGTTAACACCCTAAATTGTTTATGGGTACGAATGTGAGTGTGAGTGTTTATTTGTTTAATTGTGCCAACTGAGATTGACTTGCAACCAGCCCAGGATGTACCCTGCCTCTCGGCCAAAGTTAGCTGGCTTGGCTCCAGCCCAGGTGTGATGCTAATGAGGGTAAGCGCCAAAGAAAGTGAGTCAAAGTTTCTTGCGGCATCAGTTTAGCTAACTGATGATTTATTGGTGGGACAAAATATCAATATATAGTCTGGATCATTGTCGCTTATGGCACAGTATTGATACACAGACATCAAATATTGACGTTGTTTTGATCTCTGAAATGCGAACATCGTCAAAATTTCTTTGTGACAAGAAAAACTGTTTGCTAACATCTTTGCAACATTTTTACGGACCCTGACGAAAACTGAACATTAGTTACGTTTGCAAGGGAAAAGGAGAAGTGAATCCAGGAGCGACTTTCATTATCGTTTGTTGCTGTTGGCATTTTACTGAACACAAATACGACATTTGTGTTCAGTAAAATGTGACTTTTAAGTTTCACGCTACTGTCGTGGTGCGATTTGGCTACTATACAGTGGAAAAATGGCAGAAGCTTCCAAAGGCCCTGAATGTGACATGCAGCTTTTGCGTATGCGACGACTGGCGTGTAGCGATGAGCCATGGTGGTGTGTCATGGCCCCGACGATTCCCTCTTCACCCCGACCTCCTTCATATCGCTTTGATTGGATGACGTGTAATACGAGCCCACTTATCTGATTCGACGCTGCTCAGGGGATATCTGCTTTCAGACGATTGTAGCCGCCTCCGGGTGAAGAAGGGGTGGGGGGGAGGGGAGGATCAGGGCGCAGAGGGCGGATGTGTTGGCATGGATACTCGGGGCCCAGCAAATAAAGTTAGGAGCTGATGAGATTATGTTTAAGTGCTGTTGGCGAACGGGTGGGGGGCAGGGTGGGGGGACAAGAGCCGAATGGATGGAGGGAAGCATGAGAAACCCAAGCCGCCTCTTGATAATTGGAGAGAAAAGCTCTCGGGTTTGTGTGCTTTGAAGCTGCTACATGGATATTGTTTTTAAAAAAAAATCTCATAAAACAATTTTGCAGAGTTTTTTTTTTTTGCATCTCGGTAAATCCACAGGTGCATTCGAATGAATTAGAATATTGCAAATTCTTTTTTTTTTTTGGTTTATTCAGTAGTTGAACTGTTTAAGTGTAACTATGAGAATGTTATTCTAATTGATTGAAAGGGTGAATTTGGAGTTTTCAGTCGCTGTAATCATCACAATGATCAAGGTAATTAAAATGCAATCATGAAATATTTTGCATGCGTGGAACGTATACTTATGTCCTGAAATGTTTTATGACTGGAACAGTGGGTAAGTCTGTGGCCCGCGTGCAAGTCCAAACCGGCGGGCACACGCGCAGTGCTTAAACTGTCGAAGGGTGCCTTTTAACCGCAATGTCGAATGCTGTGCCTGTGTTGGTGGGAGCATTAAAACGTATGCACTTGTTGCAACAGGGCCAGTGCTTTTTCTTCCGAGAACAAAAAGTCTCACAAATGTGACCAATTTAGTCGCAGTTCAAGCATGCATTTTACTCTGTGTTCTGCAGTAAATCTTTTTACGAGAGCAGTTTTATTTTTTAGGCATTGAAGTAACAAAATAAATGACATTTTCCATGATATCAAAGTTTCTACAACAAACATGCTTCCCCCTAATAGATTCCAGGTACTCTCCGCAGTTGAGTAAGAGTACAAACCCACGGGGAACTATAGTTTCAACATTTTTTTCCCGCAAAAATGTTTCAGTAAGTTTATATGCGGATAAAAAGGCGAAAAGCTAGCCATGTTTGACGTGAAAGATTGCAGTCATCCCTCATGTTGTGTGGCTTTATTATTGTTAGCGACATCTCCTGATTATGTTATTAAATTCTTGTCGCGCCTCTTCCTTTCCCACAGACCGAGATCGCCAAGAGACTCAACACAATCTGCGCACAAGTCATCCCCTTCCTCTCGCAGGAGGTAAGCCCGCCTGCCTCGTTTCTCGTTCTGCCGTATGTCTGCAAGTCTGCTGTCCAACAGTCCTTGAAGGTAAACACTGTGTTTTGTGTGCGTGCCGTGCGGATCTGTTTTGCAGCATCAGCAGCAGGTTGTTCAAGCGGTGGAGCGGGCCAAGCAGGTGACCATGGCCGAGCTCAATGCTGTCATCGGGGTACGGGGGCTGCCCGGCCTTCCACCTACGGTGTGTCTCCATTTCCTTGCTTGCTTCAACTCCATCTCCATACATGTCCTTACACCCCAAAAATCTCCAAAACATTGAATGGACCATGTTTTTTGACCATTGTTACTCAACAATCTTAAAGACATGACCACTTACAGACCTTTGTATGCTCCAACTCCGTTTTATAATTGTCTTGTTCTTATCCCGATGCCCTTTTTCAGTCTCCTCAATTAATTTTTTAAAATCTCATTTATATTTTTTATTATTGTGAGGGGAAGCATATCTTTGCGACGTGAATCAACAATGTAAAAATCAACAATCCATTCCCCAAACACAATCACTAATTTATTATCCACAGCCTTAACTTTTGGGGCGCGGGGGAATGAACATTGGAACCTCCTTTCCGCAAAAATTCTGTGTTTAAACAGTAGTGAAGAAACTCCGGCTTTCACAGGCAGTCTCGGAGGGAGCTTGAATCTTTGAGGACTCTCGGCTTCATGGGGGGAAGGGGGGATCTACTGAAGGACCGGGTGGGGGCAGCCAGGGGTGTTGACATTCAGGGAATTGTGCTAAAGTGACAGGTCGTCCAAGCTTTAACTTAACAAAGGTTGTCTTCTGAGACTTGGATACGTGTGTTGGCTTGTGAGTTGGTGTGGACTGATAGATGTATGAGTGCCTAAAGAGGTGAAATGGAGGGCTGAGGGGGTTAGAGGTAGATTGGGCAATTGCTCTTTGAGTCTTAATTGTAGGATTTTAGTGTTTGTAAAAGGGGGGGGGGGCGTTTGCGGGAGGGGTCATGCTCTCCTCCCTCCCGCGCTCCCTTCTTCCCCTCCTTTCGTCTCCCACGCCAGCCTGTCATTCACCCTGTTTGTGAGTTAAATGTGTGTAATGAAGCGTGTTGGCTCTGCCTCCCCCCCATCAACCCTCCCCCTCATGTGCACACACATAAAGAGGGAGACACATACATGCATATGCTCACGCTAACATCCCATGACGAAACGCCAGTGCTTCCCCTCCATTTGCTCCCATCAGGGGTCCTATTTGTTTTCCTGCGTCACTGTGTTTTTGCATCTGTGCATGTGTGTGCGTGTGTTAGTGGAAACAACAGGCACTGGGGGTGCTAGATGTGTGCCTGCCTTGTTTATCAAGACTCGCTGTGTGTGTGGACGTTTGGCTGATCAAGTGTGGCGTGTGTGTGTGTGTGTGTGTGTGTGTGTGTGTGTGTGTGTGTGTGTGTGCTTGTGTCGGGTTGTTTGGCATTCTCTGCGTGCGTGTGTGTGTGTGTGTGTGTGTGTGTGTGTGTGTGTGGATGCGGGTGGAGGGTAAAAATACCATTTCATTATTTTGGACACAGAATAGAGAAGAAGTACAGCGGATGATGTTGTGGTGCTGTGTGGGAGCGTAGTTTAGTCAATTAGGTGAGACAAAAGTCGGTTTGACCTTCAGCTCTCCTTCCACCCCTACTGAGCAACCTCCTGTGTCGTCCCCTGACCCTAAACCCTAAACCCTCTCTACCCTTCCTCCCCCCCCAACCTCCCCCGCGGCGAATCAGTGAGCTTGGATTCTCGCGGCTACTGTCTGAGGAGGCAATAATGATGTTTTGGAACACAAAGGAATTTCACGCTCAGACGAGCGCCTGATTTGGTGTGAAAGAGAGGAGCTGCGCTGCCAGCCAAACTCTTCTCCTTCAGTTCCCCCCTTCCACCATCACTCCCTCACAAGACCTGACAGTGTAAGCAGCAGCTGCGACCCCCCCACCCCCGCCCTCCTTTTCCACCACCTTCCCCCCCTCCATCATTCCTTCCTTGCCCCCACCACATCCTCCTGCTCAGAGACTCTGATCCCAGCTGTCAGTATTGTTTAGTGTTTGACCCCAGAGGGATGATGATGATGAGGAGGAGGAGGAAGGGGGTTGATAGAGGAGGAAGGAGCGGGGTGCGGGTAGAGAATGTGTTCACCTCCTTGTCAACTGCAGCAGCTTGTTGAGATGCTGTAAGTCCAGACACACAAGAAACAGTGCCATTTGTTCTGGGCTACAAAAGGGCTGTTGATTAGGTGACACAGTCCCATCGATTTATTTATTTTTACCTTGTGGTCATACAACGCTACCCGAGATTTTGTTTTTCCGGCAGAGTAATGAAAACCATGCAAATGTGCGAATGTCGTTCTCCTTTTTATTGAGGCACGTATTTAACAAGTACGGCGGCGCAGCGCGGTAGTGGTAAACACATTCTCCTCACCGTTCTGAGCTTCGTGCTGTCACACTTCGCTCCGTGCTTCCTGTGCGGAGTTTGCACGTGTATCTTTTCCGTCTGAAAGAAATTAGCGCGGAATGGAGTGATTGGATTGAAGTCAGTTTGGCAGTTTCCCACCTTTGGAGATCATATCAGAGCTTGTGTGAAGTGTAGCACCCTGACACTTGCATATCTTGTGCTTTTGTGTTAACAGCAGCAAGTATTTAGGATATCACACCTGATGATTGCCTGGTTGGGGGTTGCTGTGTCGCCGTGTGAAAGCGTCCACAACTGCGGCAAGCCCAGTTTTAAGGGGTTCTATGTAGAAGGCTGTGAACACATATCTGTTTCTGTTTGGTTATGTTCATTTTAGAAAATCCATTTTTTGTTGTTGTTGTTGGTTTTTTTTTTTTTTTAAAGACAAGCAATGACTCGGTTGAAACAAAAGCGGATTATAATTATCTTGTTTTATCAAGCCAAGTTTTTTTATGATCTGATTGTTTTGAGCTGACAATGGACAATAACGTTGTAATGTCACTCAACCAAAGCGGATTGATTTCACGCGGATTAAAATCATGTAGCAAAAATAGGCCATCGGCGCTGGAATTACACCGATTTCTTGTACAGTATGAATGCAATGCTTTGGCTTCCAAGCTATCGTCGCCATCAGCAGCTGCTGGCCTGGCATATCTACTTGAGCTGCACAATTTTGAAACAGAATCTAATTGTCCCCCCGCCCCTGCTTTTTCAATATTGCAATTGCAATTTAATGTGCGATAATTTTTTTTCCAAGGTTCACTTCCACTTATTGATTTTTTTTAACAAGCAAGCAATGAATTAATCTGTATTTCAAAACCAAATCTGAGCTTTATTATGCATAAACATTTTGTTGGTAGAGGTTAGGCCTCCCTAAAATAAAGGCCAATGAACCACAAATTACCCTGACTTGCAAGCTTCGAATTGTTCATTCTGACGTCGTCACAAAATTCTACCAAGTGTGATCGAAACACACTGTAAGTCAGTGAGTCGGATTCCAACAGTTATGTCAACAAATGTGTGGCTTTCTCACTTCCGTTTTTCGCGTTTCATGAAACAACGATAAATAAACACAGCGCACTTATATATGCATACTATTTCTTCGTCTCTGTCAACAGCAGCATCTATCCCACAACCACGGTGGCACCCCCGTGCCCCTGACACCTCACCCTGCTGGCCTGCACCCGTCTCAGCTGGGCGGTTCGGCCAGCCTGCTGGCGCTCTCGGGAGCGCTCGGCGCCATGCCGCCACATCTCTCGGGGAAAGACGGTTCTGATAAAAAGCCACACCTTTCCGGGCCTGACTCGCACCCCGGAGGACCGGAGAACTCGAGAGGTCTTACTTGATTATTCCTTAATGTTACATAAGGTCCACTGTGGATTCATTGGGAATATTTGTATGTTTCACTGTTATTCATCTTTAACTTGTTTTCTCTCTTTTTTTTACTCCATAACATCGCATATGCGGCAGATCGGGAACCTGGCACAGTAAGTACTTTTGCTCACGATCCTTTAAAAATAATTCGGCAAACAAAGTTAGGAAATCAGTTCTCTGGTCTCTATATTAAAAGTTATTTGGTCAGGATACACAGTGGATGAAGAATTGCAGTTACCTTAAGACCATGCAATTGGTGCATGCCAAAAACACAACGCACAACACGAATACAATACACCGCGCCCCCTTGTGGAACACTGCAGCTTTGCTTACCTTGTGGCTTTGTCGTGATGGTGGTGCTGTGATATCGAGCTGCCTCATGTAAATAGCTGGTCATGGGAGAAGCAACTCAAATGTGTCAATTTGCCAATGTTCAAAAAGGTCTTGGCAGCTCACAAAAATATATTACAAAGCAGATGCCTTGTTTGCTTAATTTCACATTTGATGGGTGACCAAGGACTCCAGAGATTCAACTAATTAAAAAACAAAATTCCAAACGTCCCTTTTCCAAGTGTAAACTGGGACTTTCGAGCACTCTAGCTGAAGTGCACCTGTTGCTCTGTCAGGTTTTAACTTCCTCCTCCTCATTTTTCCACTTGTGGGATTATTGAGGCTCGCCTCACTGTGACATTAAGCATGCCAATGCCTCGTAATTGTTTTAACCATGCGTTCACACCTAAATGGCATCTGTGGCTATGCTTGACATCCAAACCTTGTGTGTGTGTGTGTAAACACACGTGTGAGCATTTATGTATTCTCTTGGGGAAGGAGAGGGAATTGGGGTGGGGGGGGGCTTTGGTTGCTTGCTTAGTTCTGCCCTGGAGCCACTCTGAACTCCTTTCTCTGCCAAATGAGCCTTTTAGCACACTCTCTCTCGCTCCCTCTCTCTTTCTCTCTCGCTCTGTCTCCCCCCACTCTCTCTCATTCTCACACACACACACACACACACACACACACACACACACACACACACACACACACACACACACACACACACACACACACACACACACACACACTCCCTAAACCCAGACTAGCCTGCATTGTTGTGCCTATTTAACACCTCAGTGAGCAGTTTACCCCCGCCTCATAACACCCCCCACCCCCTCCCTCTCTCTCTCCCCACTGCCCCTGATCCCGACCTTAAAGACTCTCATTGTGTTTAATATTGCCACTGCTCATAGGGGAGGGCTTGGGCAAGGGGAGGGGTGACGGTGCAGCAGTCATATGACACTTGAGCATGAGCGTGCGTGTGTATGTGTGTTTGTCTGTCATGCTAAAGGAAAAGGGGGGAAAAAAGGGTGGGAGGGGGTCTCTGATGTTTTGCGGGTCAGCGCTCTGTGCTCAGCCCACTAAAGCTCTATTATAAAGGTGTAGGCGGGACAGGAGTGGGGGTACTACTGGGGGCTTTGGTCGAATGCAGATTTTCTGCCCGTCATCCCCCTCCCCTTGTCACCCTTTTTTTCTCCCCCACACACTCACACCCTTCCTCCATCTTCTCTGTCCTCTAATCTCCTCATCCACTCCCCCCCGTTTTTTTCTCACCCCGCCTCCCTTCCTCTTTCATTTATCCCCCTCCCCCGCACCTCGCCCCTCTCTGTCACCGCTTGCACCGTGCTGCTCGATGTGTGCACGCGCATGTGTGTTTGTGTATGCTGGATGCACATTTCATTGACAAACTGAGACTATAATGGACTCGACATGAAGCTTTAATCCATTAACAATAGGAGCTGTTGGTCAGGAGGCAGTTGGTGGGGGGGGAGGGTGCCTAGCGTGTGTGTGTGTGTGTGTGTGTGTGTGTGTGTGTGTGTGTGTGTGTGTGTGTGTGTGTGCATGCGCACGCACACGCACGCGTTAGTGACACACAAGTGCTATGCAAGCAATACACACACAGGCTTTCACAGTCAATTACACATTGCGCAAACACATCTCAACACACACATACGCCAGGAGAAGCTACGCGGTTAGATTTTAAGAGCCACTTAATATAATCATCAACTTCAGAGGTGTGCGTGTGAGTGCGGCCGCTTAATTTGCGCTCCTGTGAGCTCTTAACCTATTTGCTAATAATTCCACTCTGTTTTTCTAACCTGCTCCACACACACGAGCAGAGTGGCTGTCATTAGAAGGAAAGTGTGGTCTACTATGACATATTGCCTCCAGGTTATGGTGGGAAATCCTTAAAAAAAAAAGGGGGTGGGGGGTGCGCAATTTGACAGGGTTGCAGGGGCCCTTCAAAACACAGAGTCCCAAAGTGACCATTGAATGGCGAGTTCTGCCGAAAAACATCACAAATATCGAAGATGCTAGGGGCTAGGGGACTCACAAGTTATTTTCAAGGCACAGTTACAGTTCAGCTCAACACAACTGCTTTTTGTTGACACTTCCTGGTAAAAGCAAGTACAATTTGGTAAAACAAGCCGCACCCACTAAAAAAATAGAAGCAGCACATTAAATTCAGTACCAGTCAATTCTAGACCAAGTCTGAAAAGACGTTTAAAAACATCTTTGGGAGTGAATGAGTTAAGCATCCAAATATGAGCGAAAACAAAAACAACACACCGTACTGAATAAAATAAAACCAAAATAGAAGCGAGCCCGCTCGATTATTTTCAACTTCAAGGTTGCACAGTAGGCATTATGTGTAGTGCTTTGCGTATGACGAGAGTGTGCGCTTGAGCATAGCGATCCGAAGGATTTGTTTTAACGCTTCAAAATGAGTTCATAAAATGTTATGAATACCAAACATGATATTGGTGAGTTGAAATGCGAAGTCGCCTTCAATGCCCGTGTTGTCTTAACTTCTGATTTTTCTCCTCCGGTGCAGAGTAACTCGCTGCTGCCCGAAAGCCTCCGCAACTCAGATAAGCGACGGAACGGTCCCGACTTTTCAAACGACAGCAAGAAGCGCAAATTGGAGGACAAGGATTCAAGCCACTATGTAAGACGCACTCGTCATTGAATGGAACACAATGACGCCTTTCCTCTGTTCACTTACCTCACCCTAATCCTCATGAAAACCAAATGCTTTATTTGCACTTAAATATTCATCATTTTATCCTTGGATTATTAAATGAAGCGCTAATGGATTGTTTATCCTTGCAGGATAGCGACGGGGAGAAAAGCGATGACAATTTAGTGGTGGATGTCTCAAATGAGGTCAGCTCGTCTGCACGACTCCATTTCATCAAAGCTCTTTTTTTTTTTTCTCCTAAAGTCGATTTATGCAAAACTTCATTACAAGCCTGTGGAGACATGGCCCTTGCTTGATTGACATTCATTGAGGCCCACGTGGGAATCTTCCTTGAATGCAAACAGGTTTATTACAGGAATTCTGCTCGCCGGTAATTAATTACCCGGATGGTTATCTCTCGGGCAGGAGCAGCCCTCGCCTCGTGGAACTCCCCTCCCCTCCCCAAGGGAGAACGGCTTGGATAAAGCGCGCCTGCTCAAGAAGGACCCCTGCAGTCCCGCTTCCACCGCATCGTCGGCTAGCTCCTCCTCCCTCAAATCCAAAGAGATGGCAATGGTTCGGATCTTGTTTTCATTCTTCTTGTTTCGGGGGTCAGTTATCACAACCCGCGAAGGTTAACGGAACGTTTGTGTTTTGTCTGTGCGGCAGCGAGACAAAGCAGGCACCCCCGGGCTCAAGTCAAGCACGCCCACGCCGCGAGGGGATTCCACCCCAGGGCCGAGCTCCACACCTGGTGTGCGGCCCAGTCTGTCAAAACCCCCCTCCATGGAGCTCCCCCATCCACCTAGTATGTCTCTCCTTAAAGCTAAACTATTACTCTGTGTCTGCGAATGCTTCAATAGTCTTATATTAGGTTTCACTCAATGAAGATATCATTAAATAAAGGCCCATCCTGAGTAGTCATGTTGAGTGAATGAGAGGTCTTAAATTTGGTCAAGCCGATCTTTCAAAACTGCCGTAGGTCTTCAACCTTAAACCCGATACCTTCACACTTTACAGCTACAGTCATACCTCGGTTTTCGACCATAATCCGTTCCAGAAGGCTGTTCGAAAACCGATTTGTTGAAAAACCACGCTCTTTTAAAAAAAAAAAATCTTTATTGAACACATCTGCTCACAATGGAACGCTACACGAGGAAGCGTCACTTCTTCGTGTAAGGAAGGCGAGAGGAGTCAAGTGGCGCATTCAAGTGCGCTCAGTTTGGTCGAGAACCGATTTTCGGTCGTAATCCGAGGCATGAAAAACTCGACGTTTTTGGTCGAAAACCGATTTGGTCGACAACAAAGACCTTCGAAAACCGAGGTTTGACTGTATAACTTGACTCCAATCGTTTGTCGGGAACGCTTGAATAAAATGCACACCCCGTCCCTGGAATAAACACCTGCAACTAACAGGTGGCGTTACCAGGTAACACCTGATTCACCAGCTACCATGCGTGGTGATAAAACAGCGGCACCACAGCGTCTTTGCAGCAGAGGCGGCATCAGTAAAGTTGATGTTTATGCCCCGAAATATTTTAATATAATTGCATATGAATATAAAAATGTATTTGTCCAGATCAAGGCATTACCTTGTTGGCAGCACGGTACTAGAGGGCAGCATGTGTCTCGCTGTTCTGAGATTCAGGGTTCAAATCTCAGTTCTGGGTCGTCTTGTGTGTATGTTTCCTCCTGGTACTCCGACTTCCTCCCCACATCCTGAACACGTGTGTATTCGGTTCACTGAAGACTCTAAATTGTCCATAGCCTTGGGCCCACCCCCAAACTCGACCCTTATGCGCAATAGAAAATGGATGGACGAAAGGCCTCCCACTGAAGCATGAGGAATATTTATTGAGCTTGTACCTCCCTGCTGATACAGTGAAAAGGAAACGTGTCTATAGCCAACCTTTCAATCGTGTCACATGACTGTCCAAGGACATTTGACTTTAAATATCCGGGCCTTTAATTTCACATCTCAGGGTTCTTGGCCTCCTCTCAGCTGCAGGTCTCAGGACTCCTCTGGCGGTGCCCGGCCCATACCCGGGGGCATTCAGCATGTTGCCTCACGCGGCTGGGATGAACGGCGAGCTGGCCGGGGCAGCCAGCGCCGCCGCCTACGCTGCCGGACTGCACAACATTTCGCCTCAGATGAGTGCCGCCGCCGCCGCCGCCGCGGCAGTGGCAGCTTACGGCCGCTCGCCGATGGTGAGTAAGGATTGTTGTGACTAGCTCAAGTTTTATCTGCGAGCCAGATGCAATCATCAAAAGAGCCACATACAGCTCGCGAGCCATAGGTTCCCAACCCCTGTGCTAGACCCTTCCTGTGTTGCCATCATGTGGAAGGGTCGTAACATAATTGGGGATTGCTCCGCGATTTGAGTGTGCGCGTGCGCATTGATGAGAGTTTTTAGCGGTGTGCTGTGGCTTGGTCTATTCGATGTGAAGTTGTCCATCCATCCATCCATTTTCCGAACCGCTTGATCCTCACTAGGGTCGCGGGGGGCGCTGGAGCCTATCCCAGCCGTCTTCGGGCAGTAGGCGGGGGACACCCTGAATCAGTTGCCAGCCAATCGCAGGGCACACAGAGACGAATTTGTATTTCATTTTATTTTTTTGGTGCTCACTTTTTGCTTTTCCAGTTTAATGTCGGCGGCGTCCGCCTGGGCTGCCTTTGTAGCCATTCCATCGGGGTGCCACTTTCTTATTTTCGTCTGTTTTTGGGGACAAATCCTGGGCAGAGCGGAGTCTCTGGTGAGGGTCGCAGGCCTTGAGTTTGGCAAGTCCTTGAAGATAGCACAGTTTTGTTTTTCGTTTTGTTTTTTTGCGGAGTCAACTGTGATTGTTTTCTTGGTATGTCGAGCACATGTTTTCCTTTGTGGTTTTATTCGTTTGTACAAACTTTTTTTGGTTTGTATTTTTTTTTAGGGGGGATGCGTTACGGTCCTCAATATTTCATGGCCGTTTATTTATGTTATTTAGGAAAAGTCGCCATAATTACTTTTGGGTCATTGATTTTGCTACTTTATTCATTCATGTTGTGCTTAAGGCAGTGGGACCTGGGAGGGTTTACTCCATCCTCGTCCTGTTGTCTTGTGTCATGCTGGAGCCTTCCTCTGTTGCCACCGTGTGGAAGGGTCGTAACGGCAGACTCGAACATGGTGCTGCCGTAGTGTGAAACCTTCAAAGTAAAAGGCAATCTGTTCCGTAAGGCTGTTTGACCTCCAAGTTGTCCCATTTTAGGAGAATTAGGAAAGTGTTGCAGGTAACATTTATCAGGACAAACCCCCCCTGCCCCCTAAAATAAGCAAAACTCTTCAACCTAACTAGCAGTGGCGTAAGAATACGTGTTAACGCAGCATGAAGGCGTGTTTACTTACTGCCAAGCTCATACTTTTTATTTGATTGTTAAATATTTAAGGCCTGAAAGTGTTTTTCATACAAATATTTACCGTAATTATGATTACTTTTTAAATTCATTCCGTCTGAATTTATCCAGGTAATACAATTGAGAACAGATTCTCATTTGCAATGCCCGGCTGGCAGTAGACAACAGAGTTAAAAAAAAAAAAAAGATGTCTTCACTACCACGTTAGTGTAAGTTAGAGAGAAAGTACACCGCATTTTGACTCGCGTACAAATTTGGTTACGTTGTTCAATGAGAACTCGCTGTATTTGTTCAGTCAGTATCGGGGGGTGAGGGCGTTTATTTTCCAACGAGCTCATCACTCATTGCTGTATTTGCGTAGCGTTCATTACGCTGTTTAAATAGGTTCAGTCAAGTGGCGCCTGCGTCTGAGCAACAGTTTGCCCTAACTGTGTACTCAGCAGCTGTTTGTGTGTCAGGTTGGGAGGCATGTGGTTGTGTGTGCGTGTATATTGGGAGGGTAGTTAGTTTTTGTGTGTGTGAGTGTGTGTGTGTGTTTCCAGACTCTGAACACTTGTCGTTCATTTTCAGATTGTGTGCGGTTGTTTGCTTAGTGCTCACCAGACTTACTAATGCACTCTATTATGTCCCAAAATATTGTCAGTGCCTGCGTGTGTTTGCACTGTGCTCATAAAGTGTGTGCTGTCTCTCATCAAGGTCGGCTTTGATCCGCACCCTCACATGCGGGTTCCCGGAATGCCTCCCAGTCTGACCGGAATCCCTGGTGGCAAGCCGTAAGTGACTTTGCAGCAGCTAGTTGGATTAGGGCGAGAACATATGAAGTCGTTGGACGCATGTCTGTTATTCATCAACAATCAATGGTGTGCTTCTTTTTTCCTGGCTTTTGTTCCCCAGTGCCTATTCTTTCCACGTCGCGGCCGATGGTCAGATGCAGCCGGTTCCGTTCCCTCCCGACGCCTTGGTGGGCCCAGGTATCCCCCGCCACGCCCGCCAAATCAACACGCTCAACCACGGCGAGGTGGTCTGCGCCGTCACAATCAGTAACCCCACGCGGCACGTCTACACGGGCGGGAAGGGCTGCGTCAAGGTGTGGGACATCAGTCACCCCGGCAACAAGAGCCCGGTGTCGCAGCTTGACTGTTTGGTGAGTTTATTGGTTCATCGCATATTGAGGCCATTGAGACAAAATGGAGTGGACTACTCGGCAAAAGCGGCGCGCACGCGGACACACACACAAATTTTCCTAACTTGATTAAACAAACCTGTTTTTAAGATGTGAGAGGTGTGGGAGACCTCACACATGCTTGTATTGTGTGGTGTACTCGAGATGAGCAATACAATACACTACACACATAACAGTGTCTGTCCTAGAACTCAGACTAACATGTGAGAGGCAGCATAATATGAATGAATCAGAGACTGTTAGCTTATCTGATAATTGCTATGTAGTTTCAAACCGTTCTCCTTGTTATTTTTATTGGTGTGAATGACTTGTGAGACATGTGATACAAACACGCAATACAACCAGGTGCTCCACTATTTGTGTCTGGCAACGGTGCGAGCATCCTTAAATGGTTGTCGGAAAACTAGAAAATTTGGCCAAATTGTCCAAATTTGTGGAGCAAGTTTCAGCGGAGGAGCTTTGGGGCCATTCAACTCGTTTCCATTCAAAAAATGGACATCATGTCAGTTAGGGTAATTTGAACTCCTTCCACACTGCCGCAAATACCTCCAGGTTGCTTTTCAGTTGGACCCTGGCATTGCGACAGGCGTGTAGAACATAAAGACAGGAAGTAGTTTAAACAAAGTGACAAAATTACGATTTATTCACCCGCCCCTCAGAACCGGGACAACTACATCCGCTCCTGCCGCCTCCTTCCCGACGGCCGCACGCTGATCGTGGGCGGCGAGGCCAGCACGCTGTCCATCTGGGACTTGGCCACGCCCACCCCCAGGATCAAGGCTGAGCTCACGTCGTCGGCGCCGGCGTGCTACGCTCTGGCCATCAGCCCTGATTCCAAGGTGTGCTTCTCGTGCTGCAGCGACGGCAACATCGCTGTGTGGGACTTGCACAATCAGACACTGGTTAGGTAAGACCACACACACATACCCACATTGCATTATTGGGTCATAACATTTACGGCGTTTTAAAGTTGTGGAGCAATGCATCTAGTTTGACGGTTTATTATTTGTGCGCCCGGCTGGATTTCAGATTTTTAAGCTTATCCTTAGTGCGAGGGCGGCCCGGTAGTCCAGTAGGGCGGCCCGGTAGTCCAGTGGTTAGCACGTCGACTTCACAGTGCAGAGGTACCGGGTTCAATTCCAGCTCCGGCCTCCCTGTGTGGAGTTTGCATGTTCTCCCCGGGCCTGCGTGGGTTTTCTCCGGGTGCTCCGGTTTCCTCCCACATTCCAAAAACATGCATGGCAGGCTGATTGGACGCTCTAAATTGTCCCTAGGTGTGAGTGTGGGCGTGAATGGTTGTTCGTCTCTGTGCCCTGCGATTGGCTGGCAACTGATTCAGGGTGTCCCCGCCT
Organism: Hippocampus guttulatus; assembly: GCF_054856545.1. Lineage (NCBI taxonomy): Eukaryota > Metazoa > Chordata > Actinopteri > Syngnathiformes > Syngnathidae > Hippocampus > Hippocampus guttulatus. The sequence goes on along the minus strand of NC_141265.1, from coordinate 11,972,381 downwards.
ACTGCCCGAAGACGGCTGGGATAGGCTCCAGCACCCCCCGCGACCCTAGTGAGGATCAAGCGGTTCGGAAATGGATGGATGGATGGATGGATCCTTAGTGCGCACATTCAGTGGACTACTATGTAACGCAACAGTATGCCACGTCAGTCAGGGCCACAAATGTCACACGGTGTCACCATATAGGCGTTTGCACAGTCCTGCGATAGTGTCCTTGACAGAATTTTCAAATTAGGAACATGAAAATAAAGTGTTCTGGAAATAAATTTGTTTAGGTTGGCAGCTTTGTGAATGTGAGTGGTCAAAAATGTTCGTACAACAAATTCTAGGACCAGTGCAACCATGAAATAAAGTTTGACGCACCAGTGCAACCAGTAAAAAAAAAACATTAGTCGAGAGCCTTTAATACCAATGGTGGCAAAGACAAAACATTGTCGCTGTGGGGTGGAATCCTTGCATCTCCGAAGCCATCGTTTTTCAGGAAATTGTACCTTTTTGGAGTTATTAAGATAACCCTTATATTGTGTAATTAAAGTTGTCAGGCTATTTTCAGCACTTCTCATTGGTAGATCATTTGTCAAAAATAGGTACCGGTAGTCCAAATGTAACTCCATAAAACTTCGTGGCACCTTGTAAACAGCTCATTAATTCCTGCATTTGACCTCCCGTTTTCCACTTCTGTGTTGAAAGAAAATGTACTAGTAATAGCAAAGACAAAAAAACAGGATGAAAAACATGGAACACCCCCCCCCCCCCCCCCACCAAGTCTCTGTTCTGTTTAAACAGACAGAACATGGAATGGGCGATCATCAATATTCCGCCTTTGAAGGTATATCAAAGGCGCACAGGCGGATGTCCATACCGACATTATTTGCATCCACTAGTCGGTGTCCGCATTTAAGCTGTGCGTGTGTTGAAACCCTCCCCGCAGGCAGTTCCAGGGCCACACAGATGGAGCCAGCTGTATTGACATTTCCAACGATGGCACCAAGCTGTGGACCGGCGGCCTGGATAACACCGTCCGCTCATGGGACCTGCGAGAGGGACGTCAACTGCAGCAGCACGACTTCACATCGCAGGTGCGCGCCCTGGCTCCAAAACATTCACTGCAGACCAGGGGCCGCCCTCCAACGCACTCGCTCGCATACTCGCCAGTAACGCCAGCTCTCCTTTCTCCGTCCAGATCTTCTCTCTTGGCTACTGTCCCACCGGAGAGTGGCTGGCCGTGGGCATGGAGAGCAGCAATGTGGAGGTTCTCCACGTGACCAAGCCGGACAAATACCAGCTGCATCTCCATGAGAGCTGCGTGCTCTCCCTGCAGTTTGCCTATTGCGGTAAGACACGAGCTGTTTGTCTTCCGCTACTCTAGGTCAGTGTTCCCTCAACCGGTTTTGCGTGAAGCAATATCTCGAAAGACTTGCTCTGAACACAAATGATTGGAAACAAAGCTCACGTGATGCCGGACTGACAAAGCTATTTGGCGTCATAGCATTGAATGAATGGCAGCAGATGACGATGCAGGTTGATTGTGCCTTCTGCCATCAAACGGAATCTATCACTGTTCTGACTAGTAAAGATAGATGAATAAAGATATGCATTACTTGAAAGAAAGCACGCAGGAAAAATTGTCGGTCCACTTAAGTGAAAGTGGATGATTGTCATGGTGTCGGGAATCACTGCGTGGAAAAACATGGTCTCTCTTTAATTAGGGAATTGTTGCGTTTATTATTTTTCTGACGAATGAAGCCCCTTTCTGGTGGGCCTCAGCATGTCGAAAAACAAGAATGCATATCCGAGGGAAAATGTGCACATTTTAAGGTTCCCCAACATGGACTCCCAAAACTCGCTCAAGTTATCAAAAAAGTAGCATCTGCCACCTGTTCAGTGCTCAACTGAGAATGTGGTTTGCTTAATACCATAATCGAACATGAGGCGGAGTCCCGTTGCCGTGACTTGGATGACTTTCAATCCCATTGTTAACTCATTGATATTTTGACTGTTAAAAATGACTCAAGGCATTTTCTGGCGATTGCCATGCTGTTAGGATAACAAAAGTGGATTAGACTTGATCGGGAACCAGTCTTCTGTGTTAAATCATCTACTTTTCGGAACACAATATCTCATTAAAAAAATTGCTGTGACCATTTGGCGGCCTCAATGCACCATATTGATGGGCTGTCCGTCTTTCCTATGCAGGTAAATGGTTCGTGAGCACCGGGAAAGACAACTTGTTAAACGCATGGAGAACTCCCTATGGCGCCAGCATATTCCAGGTAGGCGCTACTCGTACTTCGCGTACCCGAGTTAATCAATGCATGAAACGTGACCGCAGAACAGATAGTGCTTATAACATGTGACGTGCCCCTCGCTAATATGCCCCCCCCCCCCCCGCTACATTGTTGATGAATACAGCGAACACGCAACCGCAAGAGCTGCAGACGACTGTATCCGACACTCGGGCAGCATGCAGGACAAATGCCCCTCTAGCTCCTCACGTCACATGCCAAACCACCAGGCTCCACCTCTTAAAGGCACAGATACTATAATACATACAGTATTTCCTCCTTGCATTTTTGTGACTGTTCAAATACTTTTACAAGGTGTCAAAAGGGTGCGTGAGGTCCTTATATGGTCTTTCTCTATCGTGGCTTTTCACCTCCTTTTCTCTTCATTCTTCAAAAGCTGTCTGTGCCTTTTTTCGTCCCCCCCCCTTGCAGTCTAAAGAATCATCCTCGGTGCTCAGCTGTGACATATCTGTGGACGACAAGTACATCGTCACTGGTTCCGGGGACAAGAAGGCCACTGTCTATGAGGTCATCTACTAACACGGTGATGAAAGGCTTGTCTGTAACGTCCATTTTTAGAGCTTGAAATCGTGCACCCCCCCCCCTCTTTCTTTGTCGCAACTTGGAAAAAGAGAACAAGACAGGCAGAAGCGTTTCCTTGCCCTCTTTTCGCTGGATCATTAAACGGGCAACGGGAACCACAGATTTTTTTTTTTATGAAAACGGAGTAAACACTGAAGCCAACAAGCATTGCTGGAAAATGCCGACCGATAACGAAAAAGGTGGACGTGAGCCAAGAAGAATCTTGCAGGCGGAGAGTGCTCACAGCCTGTTGGCTCTTCTGCCCTCTGAACCTCAGCTTCCCGCTCGGGGACGCCCACGCTATCTCACCGTGACCTCTGCTGTCCTTACAGCGAGTCCACCTACACACATACACACACGCTGCATTGACACAAGCAGATCCATTCCTGCCATCGATTGTCCTGAGGCACATGCAACATTTTACCATTTAATAACAGGGCGGGGGACCTTATTCCACTTTCTATCGAGCCTTGAAAAAGTATAATGGAACAAATATATATGATGAGCATTTGTGAGGAAAAATATTTTAAGTTTCGCAACATCTCACAGTCGAGAGGTTCTCCGTTCACATCTCGGCTCTCGGGCTCCGGTTGAGTTTCTCCAGGTGCTTCTTGCAACATTCCTAACTGATGCTTTTTATTCCAAATGTAAATTGTCCACCGGTGGGAATGAGAGTTGTTTCCGTCACCTCTCACCCTCAGTCAACTAAAATAAGCTCCAGGTCGCCCGTGACACAAATGACGACAAATTCTACTAAAACAAAACAAAAAAAAGACCGATTGATGTAAGTCTGTATTTGTCCTGCAACTGACTAGCGTCCAGTCCAGGGTGAACCACAGGCTCTCGCCCAAAGTCAGTCAAGATCAATTCGGCTTAATGAGAACAAGCCCTACAGAAAATAAATGGATGGATGAATCGATGACTTGGGGGCTTTTTCCAAAGGTTCCTCCACCACTGATCTTACACTAAATGAAAGAAACTAAACGGCAAACCAAATAAGAATCCATAACAGACACTTTATTTATGCAGGACCTTACCTAAGCCCTTCTTTTTAAAGCTTTTGTTTTTTTCATTAGAGACGGGCATCTGAAGTCAATTAATTCATCCTTTATTCACAAAAATAGTAGGATGAAAGAGTCTGAATGTTCCGAACTTCCGTTTCCAAGCTGCCTGCCATAGTGACAACTCAGTTGCTTCAAGATGCCAGTTAATCAACAAGTCTTAGCGATCGGTGGATGATTGATAATCGGTCTGGATGAACAAGGCTCAAACTGCATCCCCACACGAAGAATGATAGCATCAGTGTTGGTTATATTTGTGCATCATTTAAAATCACAAGAATTCCTGACTGTGTGCTTTTGTTGTTGTTGTTGTTTTTTTTAATCTATTTTTGTCCGTTGAATGTTTGTAAAAATGTATATAAGTCTTTCCTTTTTTTTGGTTGGTTTCTTATGGAACGTTGTTTAGAAAGAAAGAGTGTTTTTTTGTACATCTTTTACATGGAAAAGAAATCTTGAAGAACAACTAAATGGTCTTAACAGCTAATCTGAAATGTTTAGATAATAAATGGTGTTTTTTTTTTGGAAATGACTTTCTGTTGTTATTGATCTTTTTTTTTGGGCACCAAAAATGATTAGAATACACTATACAGTATAGATAGTTTTGGTTTAAACTTTCAAGTTACAAACTAGCCTTTAATGCAGCAGCAGCCCAAAATAATTGCACTTGGCTTGTAATAAAGAGAATAGCAGCCCGTTGTTGCAGTTTTCACATAATTAAGTGATTTTATTTTTTTACAGTGTTCAACTAGACAAGGCACCTCTCACGTTAATATTGGCACGGACAACACTTTGTCAGTGTTTATTCTGAGATGTGTTCTCACTAAAAAAAACAGTTGGTAGCATCTTTTTAAAGATATATTCATTACTATTATTTTTATTCCATATTGATGACGCTGTATTTTTATGATAATGCTCGTATTTTTTTAAATTTAATTTTAGCTGTTTAGCTTATAAAATAGGCCTCTCTCTCTCTCCCTCTCTACATATATTCACCTCAATGTCATATCCCTTTTCACCGCTCATAAACATCAACAAAGGTGAATCACAACTACAGTGAAACCGCAATCTGTTTTTTTCTGTTTGTTTGTTTTTCTCACATGAAATGTTTGTCATCAATGCACGGGCCGCAAATGAGCAAACTTCGGCTGACTCAATCCAGGGGCACAGTTAGTTATTTGGATGCTCAAGGCTAACGTTGTCGATGTCAGCATTTTTCCATTCTCTTATTTAGTCCGTCAGAGCAAAATGTTTAAAGCCAAATTAGACCACCAGTAAAACGCATCTTGAGTAATGTGTACACACTAACACTTTTAATAATCAGCATATCTGGTGCACAGCTTTAACAGGTGGATTAAGACAGCTAGCAAATGTAAACTTTTATGCTAGTAAACCAGACTGGAGGAGTTAATTGCCGAACTGAAGCCTCACAAGATTTGGCTTTTGAAGTCTCGTTTGGCTTTAGAAAAACGATACAGTAATCCCTCCTTTATCGCGGTTAATGGGGAGCAAAACCACCCGCGATAAACGCAAATCCGCGAAGTAGCGTCCAATTAACATAAACAGGAAAAAATAATAATTTTTTGTTAAAGTCCGCAAACAGTCTGCGAGAAGCTGCAAAACAACAGCGAGTCACATAGAGCAACATATACAGGACTGTACTCCATGTATGTGTAAAAAAAAAATATATATACAGTATATATTATATAATATTATATATGTAATATTTTAATATGTTTGAAAAAAATCTGTGATGCACTGAACCCGCGATTAAACGAACCGCGAAGTAGCGAGGGATCACCGTACCACTTCTCAGGTCTTTTGTTGGCCAGTCCGGCAGTTTTACTCTCTGAATTGTTTGCTGGTTTTATTCTATTGGCGCATGTACACGTGGCGCGCACACGATGCGTGTCGATAAAACCACGTTGCAGCAGCTGTTCAAATCAACCGCGTGTTAAATAACACACAAGCCCAATCCGCTGTTGAATACTAACACCCACAACAAACAGACTCTCAGATCCCGCTCCCTCCCGTGTAAACTGTAAATCTGATCAATTACGGTGAATGTTTAATTCTCCATCCCCGGTCTCATACATGCACGCGCGTAGGCACGCACACACCCACACGCACGCACAGGCAGTATGAAGCGATTAGGAGGCAATTACAGCAGCGGCGTGACAAAATGAAAGCTGATCCTAGGAGGAAAAAAAAAGGGAGACAATGTCATTGCCCGCTCAGAATGGGGCGCAGTGAATGACAGCGTTCTCTTTTCATCATCATCTCCTCGCGCTCCTTCTCTCCCCCCCCCCCCCCCCACCCTCTCTCTCCCTGATACAGTGGCGGATTATTCCCCCCTAAATCTCCCAAATCCCTAATCCTATTTAACTCAGCGCCATGTGTAAAAAAATATATATATTTAAAAAAAACACACAAAAACAAAAAACAATAACAAGAAAAGCTCTCCCACTGCTATGCACAATGTGGGACGTGGGTGCACGTCTCGCCCCCCCCCCCCCCCCATTGCCCCATTGTAAATATTGAAGGCTCGGAATGGTTATACTTAACGCGGTATTAAACGATTAAGGGCTATGTAACGTTATGAAAAGGAAAACATCCTCAAACGTTTTTCTCATCACAAACATTGGAAATAGAAATCTGTTCCTGGGTTCAACTGTGGACATGATAAAACCTTAATTAACTGTACAGGCAACGTTTTAAAGTAGTATTGCAATAGGTTGACCTTTGGGTGATTAAAAAATACATTAAAACTAAAATACAGTAAAATTAGTCACCTTTTGAAGACCTGTAAGAGAGAAGAGGAAGGTAGCCTTTCATAGATATCACTGTAGTGTGTAATGAGTCTATTCACCAACCAATAATTAATTGTATTGCTCTTATTGTTCTGAGCAGGTAGACCCTTTGCAGTTTTCAGACATATAGTTCAAAAAATAAATAAAAAAAATCCCCCAAAATCAAGCACAGTTTCCAGGTTCCATGGTTATCATCAAGTGTTTGCTATTAAAAAGAATGTGAAAACACACACAAAACAACAACAAATGTCAAATAAAACGCAACAAAATCATGAAGCATGTGGACGCCTCAGAGACGGCTCACCTCGTGTTAATTCACTTCGTTGATTTTTTTTGTCAGTTATTTTTTTCCAATTCTGAATATCGTCAATTTATTGTAATTTTAGTCCTGTTATACTGAATAGCCATGCAGGACAGAATGCACAAAGCACTGACACAGGTTTTTGATTTTTATTTTGTTTTTTTTTGCCATCACTGGTTGACTGGTATCACCGGCAGTGGAATCAATGAATAAATAATTAATGTTACATGTGCAGTCTATGCCCATTATTTGTGGGCGATAGGCAAATAGCGAAAATCTGCTTAGCACTGACACCCATTATAATCGCATTGAATATTTATTTTTGTTTGTTTAACCTAAATAATTCTTGAATAAATGGGCATGTCTAGGCAATACGCGATTTCCATGAAAAATCTGGGTCGGATCCCAAAATTATAATTAAAAAAAAAAAAAATAAATAAATATATATATATATATATATTGAAAAAAAATCTGCAACTATGAGTCTGTGAGTGCCAAACCACAAACATGTTGAGGTCCACTTCAGACAAAAAATATATAAATATAAATATATATATATAAGGTCAAATTTAGATTTCAAATTCATTAACAGGCTAAAGAAATACAAAATAAATAACAATTTTATGACACTGCTCTTGATAATGTAAATGATTGGGCCATACTTTTGTTGCACCCCGACTTAGATGACAAAGTCTCAAATCTTACTGGACCAACAAGTTATTGGCCGTGACTTTCTGCATCATCTGTATCTTCTTTTTTGGCCTAATTTTCTCTTAGCAATCTGTAGCCGAAAATTCACCCCAGACAGGCTACTCTGCTGTGCACGTAGACTTTGTGTGTGTGTGTGTGTGTGTGAGTGTGTGTGTGCACAGGCGCTAACTAATGAGCTTTGTGTGCTGTGTCTCCCCCTCCCCAAGGTGAGCTCCCATGCTGAGGTGATCAAGCCCCGCTGGAGCTGCAGGTATCAACTGCAAACACCTGCCCGTTTGCCGCATTAACATACAACACACACACACACACAAACACACACACACACATGTGCGCGCGCACACACGCGGGCAGGCACAGGCTGCTGCACAACGCCGATAGCGCAGCTCTGTCCTGTCAACACGGAGGATAATCAGCTGCTGGGGATTGTGGGTAAGCTGTAATAATCCTTCACATGGAATATGGAAAGCATCACAGAGTTATTCAATAGGATGGAGATAAATGAGTGTGCGCGTGCGCGTGTCACTGAGGATTTTCCATCTTTAACATCTTCACCTGAGGCTGTCTGTCACGTAGTGAAGACATGCGGCCACTCGCACAGACATCCTCCGCTTCGTTAACACTTGATGCCTCGTTAAGTGGGAGCAGCAATAAGAATGTCACCTGATTAATTCCATTTTATAATAACACCCACCCCCCCGCACTCCGTTACGCCGTATTTGCTGCGAGAAAAAGAAATACTTTTGTAATGTCCGAAATTCAGAAGAGCTGACGCTATACAACGGTGTTTAACGCAAAAGGAAAGAGAAATTTTCACGCGCAATTATCTCAGTTCATCGACTTTATCATTTCCACGCACATGTGAAAGATTTAACCGCTGAGCCTCTTTAAACCTTGTTGCTAACCAGAACAGCAGCACCTATTGAAGCATGTCATGAATTGCTCACATACTGCAAATGCCTCCCCTTTTCCTTGTCAGGAAAATACTTTTTTTTAAAAAAATCATAATCATAGTTATCTCATTTGCTCACACATGGACAAGACTTCACTGCTGAGGCCATTTGAACACTGTTGCGAATCAAAACAGCAGCACCCACGGAGGTACAGGAACAGTTTCTCAGACTTTTATGATGCCAAATTTGAAGCCTCCTTTCTATTAAATCCCTGACGCCAAATAGACTTGACACTTTGTACCTCCTGCAGTTGAGTAAAGCAACAAAACGGATATTTGTGTGATATTTTTGCCCACTTGGACAACAAATTGACTGTGAATAGGAATGCTAGTAAGTGAAGAAAAAAAAAGAAAAGGAAAGAAATGGGAAATGTTCTGATTCATATCATGTTGACTAGATTTGTTTTCTGTGCTACGATTAAAATGTTCTCATCTTAATTCATTTATATTGAATTTCTCTTTTTGACGAAGAAATGGGCTGAAAAAAGGCAACAAAAGTCTTTTTGAACACTCTGGGTCATCATGCTAATCTCCTGTCTTCCACACACACACGCACGCACTAATATTAGGTACACTTTAGGCCGACGTTTTTCTGCCCTAGAGTATGAATTTAATTTTTGCAAAGGGTTAAAAAAATATATCTGAGCGTGGCTACGTGGCTAATCTGCTGGTTAATCTGGCTAACACTCTTATTTATTTATTTTTTATTTTTATGGTCTATGGTTTGTTCACCGCGGCGAGGATTAGCGCCTCACAGATCACAACCTGATTTCCATAATCCATAATCCTCTGTTTGTCCCCCATATTTGGTTCCGTTGTGTCGCAGTCGCAACTTTGTTTTTTCATAGCTGTTAAAATCCATGTTATGTTTTAAAAAATGTTGTGGTCATGGGATTGGGCAGGTATACCTAATATTCTGACCTGAGAGTGCATACTATTTCTTTCCCCTTCCATTTTCCCACCCACCCCCTCCAACTCACTTTGCCTGTCCACCAGTCTCCATTTTCTGCTCCGAGGGTCCGGAGAATCCCCTCATGGGGAAGAAGCTATGATAAAGTGTATAGCTTGGACACGAGCAGAAGGAGAATATGTATTTTGGGGTGGGGTGGGGGGGAGAAGGGATGGAAAAGGGGATGGAAGAAGACCAAAGTTCAACACAATTATTATTATTTTTTTTGTCCACATAGTAAACAGAAGAACTCAACATCATCAAATCTTATACACAGTGGCGGTTCTAGATCAATTTCACTGAGGGGGCCTGGCTGGGGCCAGGGGTTTTGATAGAGAGGCACATTCAACCCAGGGCAAAAAATAAATAAATAAAGATTCGAAATCTTATTTGACTTTTTTATTTTCATCAAACTTTTAAACCATTGCAGTCAGAACATTATAGTGACAATGAAAAACAGGATAATAATCACAGTACTACTGTCGGGACAGGAAATATTTTAAATATGACAACAAAAAAAAAAGAAAAGACAAACACAAATGGTTTTTGGTTCTTTATCGTTTTTAATTGGATTTATTGTTTTAAAAAAATTATTTTGGATGCGTACTGCTTCCAAGTGTCACGAAATTTGCTGACAACCCGCAGGGTGATGGTTGAAAATCTACCACCTACCAGAAAATGGAAAGAAAAGGGTGGTCTTGTTTGGGGAAACGTTCAATTCAATATGCTGTTGGTCAACATATGCTAAGCCGCTAAATATAATAGTATAAAAGTAATCATATTAATAATAACAACCGAGTCTAAATGTCAGATTGCAAAAGTATTAGTGCTAGTCTATTTCATGATGCAGTAATTCTGAAAGCGTGGGACGCATGCAATACCACAAGTGGTCTGCAGGCTGCGTCTAGTGGTGCGCGCGAGACTCACTCAACAAATGAATTTTCAAACTCAACATAATGTTGCAGTGGCTTCAACTTTTGTTTTTGTTTGTAGTCTAACGTGTTTTTCAGTTCCATTTAATCTTTACGAACGATTCATTTCTAACCATGAACCCTTTCAGGTATAGCGGTCACTACAGTGGAGGAGCTGATCATGTTGTCAGGTTCCAGGTTATCATTATTGGTGCCTGAAAGGGTTGTACAGTTTTTAACTTTTATGTGCAACATACTTTCATTGAATCATTATTTCATTTAGGGCGGCCCGGTGAGCTAGTGGGTAGCGTGTCGACCTCACAGTGCTGAGGTACCGGGTTCAATTCCAGCTCTGGCCTTCCTGTGTGGAGTTTGCATGTTCTCTCGGGCCTGAGTGGGTTTTCTCCGGGGACTCCATCTTCCTCCCACATTCCAAAAACATGCATGGCAGGCTAATTGAACACTTAAAATGTGTCCCTAGGTGTGAGTGTGAGCGCGGATGGTTGTTTGTCCATGTGTGCCCTGCGATTGGCTGGCAACCAGTTCAGGGTGTCCCCCGCCTACTGCCCGAAGACGGCTGGGATAGGCTCCAGGACCCCCCGTGACCCTTTTGAGGATAAAGCGGATCAGAAAATGGATTGATGAATGGATTATTTCATTTATTCATACCATGCAGACTGTTAAATCGTCAAACACTCATTTTTGACATTTTTAGGATATCATTATTCGGGCCAATAAAACACTCTCAAAAATGGCTCCAGTGACAGAAGACTTATTGAACTCCATATTTTTCTACTTTTAGGAAATTCAACATTTGGAGGTTTCACTTTGTGTGGCTTCCTATATTTTACATTGTGGCAGCTGCTACTCAATCGGTGGGGGAGGTGTTAGGATGATGGGGGGGGGGGGGTGTAGCACCTCCTCCCCAGGGCCTTGACTGTGTCAGTGGTGGGCTGTAATCAGTCTCCATCTCTCTGTCGATCTGTCTCCACAGCTATTTCTCCCCTGACACCATCACTAACCTCCTCCATCGTTTTTTCCACTCCTCACACACACAAACACACACACACACACACACACACTCATACAGAGACAACCCCATATAAGCATTCTCCAAGCTCCATTGGTCTGATACCTCCCACACTGAATTTTCTCCGTGGCTGTTGTCTTGCTATTGATTGCTGCTCGTGTTTGAATCGATTGGGTGGGGAATAAAAAAACCCAAACGGACCGTATTGATTGTCGGCTTGTTGCGAGCCTAGTAGGTCACATACTGGCTAATCTAGTCCACTCAGGATGATGAGGAGGAAAAGACACACAATCAGATTTCAACATAGTTGAAATCATCTCTCCCACTTTCAAACTGTGAATACATTTACACATTAGTTAGGAATCTTTTTAGATAGGGTGGCCCAGTGGTCCAGTGGTTAGCATGTCGACCTCACAGTGCAGAGGTACCGGGTTTAATTCCAGCTCCGGCCACCCTGTGTGGAGTTTGCCTGTTCTCCCCGGGCCTGAGTGGGTTCTCTGCGGGCACTCCGGTTTCCTCCCACATTCCAAAAACATGCATGGCAGTCTGATTGAACACTCTAAATTGTCCATAGGTGTGAGTGTGAGCGTGGATGGTTGTTCGTCTCCGTTTACCTCGCGATTGGCTGGCAACTGGTTCAGGGTGTTCCTCCCCTACTGCTCGAAGACGGCCGGGATAGGTTCCAGCACCCCCCGCGACCCTTGTGAGGGTAAGCAGATCGGAAAATGGATGGATGAATCTTTTTACGTATACATTCTTCAATTATTATTTATTTTAGCCAATAATTGAATAACTCTCATATTGACTGTTTTTTTTGCTCTTTGTCCAACCCTCAAAGATGCCAAAAGATGTTCTCATTTCTGCCTTAAAAGAAGTTAACCTTCCTAAACTTTATTGGCCATACATCCATTTTCTGTCCCGCTTATCCTCGGACAGGCTGCACTCTGAAATGTTCACCAACCAATTACAGGCATTTATCTGAACGTGAAAACGTTTGGTGTCCATGGGATGCCATTTTTGTTTTAACTTTTTATTATCATATAATCCCTTATTATCAGAACTGCCCGCGACCCTCGTGAGGAAAACGGATTAACAAAAGGGCTGAATGAATTATCATAACTCAGGCGTGGCACCTTCCCTATAACTATAATTTCACTCACTATTGTCCTAAAACATCCAAACTTTCCATCTTGAGGCGACATAATGCCCCGTAGCTCCAACGGAGTAAACAAAGGACCGATTTTGACACTTGTCAAACATTTCAAGAGTCCAAAGGAGCTACACTACTTCATTTAATGTCAACATTTTAAATTTGCTAATACATCTGGAAAGAAAAAAAAATATATACCTGTGTGTGTATATATATATATATATATATATATATATAGCGGCCCGGTAGTCCAGTGGTTAGCACGTCGGCTTCACAGTGCAGAGGCAACTGATTCAGGGTGTCCCCCGCCTACTGCCCGGAGACGGCTGGGATAGGCTCCAGCACCCCCCGCGACCCTAGTGAGGATCAAGCGGTTCGGAAAATGGATGGAATGGATGGATATATATATATATTGATAGATTTTCCTTTTTTTTTTGTGGTTTTGGAACCAGTATGGTAAACCATGATGCGGGTTCCCTTGTATGATTCCTTTGCCATGAGAGGTCGACATGACTGACTGTGGAAACATTTCTACTCTGTCCTCACAACATCATCAATACACACATACACACACACACACACACACACACACACACACACACACACACACACACACACACACGAAAGCACTTTGTGTGACTCACAGCTCAAAGAGGAGATAATTTCTGTTTCCTCACCCTTCTCCTTCTCACGGCCACCCCCCCCCCCCGCCCCCATTTCCCCTTCTCCAACTGAGTGATTACCCCTCATTAAAAATCCCAATCAAACATTGTTAGCGCCGATCGTTAGGGCGCGCTCTTCTCCCTCCTTTCCCTCCCTCGCCCTCATCCACACCCGAGCCACTTCTCTCCCCCTCAGTCGTTAGCACGAAAGCCAGCGAAGCCTTTGAGGAATGTTATTCTAATTCCAATTAGCTCTTAAGGCTTGGAGGGGAGCCAAGCTAACCGAGATACACACACATTCATGCACGTGCATTAGCATTTATAGGACACACACACACACACACACACTGAGAAGAGCAGCAGCTAATGGCTTTGGCAACGTTCTCATAGGGACCTGAAGAGCAATTAGGGTCCAAACTACACATTGTAAATCCCCTGATTACCGTGTGTCTGTGTATGCATACAAGCGTCCGTGTGTGTGTGTCTGTGTGCATGTGCGTGTATGTATGTGTGTGTGTGGGTGAGCATTCACGTTAAAGGCTGTTTATCTGTCACACATTTCCGTGCCACAAGAGAGGCATATTGGATGAATGCAATCCAGAAAAAAACAAAAAACACTCATTCCTATGAGTGGCTGTCAGGGACATAATTCAGGATTGCCTCTCACACACAACTGAAACGCTCTTATACACGGTACTGAAGCACTCACACACACTACTCAAACGCTCTCACACACATTACTAAGACATTCTCACACACACTCGTTTTGGTGTGCGTACGTATGTGTGTGTGTGTGTGTAAGGTATGAGGAGTTATGTCATAAGATCGTTTCAGTCGTGCGCATGGAAGTATTTTAGTAGTGTGCAGTATGTGAGCAAAACAAATGCAGTTAGTGTTTCAGTACTGTGTGCGAGACTATTTCCATAATACCTTTGTAGGCAGGGAGTTAATGTCATCAGCTCTGAAGTGTAATTTTTTAAATGGAAATATTGGTGAATTTATTCTAAAAGAACATTTATTTACCCCACTTTATTATGACTTAATGCTGATAAAACTCAATTTTGTAAAAAAAAAAAAAAGAGTATTCTGAGACCAACACACACGTGCGTACACATTTCTAGTTAGTCATACAGTGAGATGGAGACACACACACACACACACGCACACGTATGGAGTAGCTGTCTTATCATGTTATGTCGGAGGATTTAGTCACATGACCTGCAAGACAGGAGCAGCCAGGCGCCAAAACTCATTTCCACCTTCAAAGACTCGCTTATCGCCTCAGACTCCTTGTGTGTGTGTGCGTGCGTCTGTGTGTGTGTGTGCGTGTGTGTGTGTGTGTGGGCAGTGACGCGAGTGTGTGATGTGATGTTGTCTGACAGCGGGAGTTGCAGCAAATCGTATATCACTGTCTCTTCTGAATGCACAAAAACACACACACATACACACACACACAGAAAAAAAAGGCTAGATAGCACCATACACATGCACTACATAGACAGGAGGATCAACATCATTCCCATCCCAAAACAAGAATTTATCACTTAGCAACATTAAACTTGGGTGGCTATCAGAGTGTTAAGTATCACCAAACTACGGCCAAAAAAAAAAAAAAGACGCAGGAAGTCGTAGTGTAGCGTTCCCATTTCGCTTCAAAGAAAAAATTTGAAATGTTGCCAAATTGCTTCAAATTTGAAAATTCACCCCCAGCCCCTTCACATGAAAGTTGGTTGGCATGTCTAGCATAGCATGAGTAAACCAAAAAAAGAATTCATTTTATTCATGACATGTATACAGTATTCGAAAATAATCAGCCAAATAATCACTGAGTCGTTTTTTTTCTGCCAAATAACAGAATTTGGAACCAGACTTTCAAAAAAACAAACAAACTAATTTTAGTTACGCCCTGCAAGGTACTGCAATGCAAAAAAGGAGCCATTGTCATTGATGCAACGTTGAGTGAATGGGAAACAGCATTCCATTTCCTGAATACAAAACGTGAACGCTTACAAGGAGTGACCCCGAATTCAGCTCCCATTGTCACTCAATCGCCTCCACCATTAAAGACAGACTTCCAACACAGTATTTTCAGAGAAATCTCAATTTCATGGAGCTGGAACCAATGGATTCCGGATTTCACAGAGAAAAAATGGTGTCCACTTGTACAGTAGCTGTCAAAGTCTGTTCGTTAAAGATTTGCAGCCAAGTGTGGCCTATTCAATACTGGTTACGCTGTGGTCACGGGTATACAGTTCCAGACTAGAACAGGCTCACAGTTAATGTCTTGGTGGCGGCCATGTTGGCAGGGGCGACAATCCGATCAAAGGAAAGCAATGGAAAGCCTTGACATTAGCTTAGCATCGCCATAGCTCAAAACGAGCATGTCGTTCGTGTCTACCTATTTATATCTTTGGCTTTTGTTTCAGTATTTTAACGTAATTCAAGCAGCCCCCCCACCCCACATCTCTCTCTCTCTCTCTCCCTCTCTCCCCATCACACTCTCTGTCCTGAGGCAAGAGCATCCTTTGCATCCTGCGCTAAATAGTCAAGCTGATTTGACTTTCATGTGGCGTGTGTGTGTGCGTGTGTGTGCCTGTGTGTGTGTGTGTGTGTGTGTGTGTGTGTGTGTGCGCGCGCGTGTGTGTGCGTATGTGAGAGAGTGAGATGGAGAGAGATAAATGCCGCTGTCACGCTGTGCGGCGGGCTCTGTCACTTTGATAAATCTGGCCCGCCATTTGACGACACCTGCTGACAAGCACGCCGCCGCCTGATTGGTTGGCAAGGCTCCCGCTCAGGGAGGACGCTAATGGATATGATGGACAACAAGTGACACACACACGCACACACACACACACACACACACACACACACACACACACACACACATTCTTGAGTTGGGGGGGGACTTGAACAAGTAGGTCACACATGCCTTGTATAAGTAGACTTACACACACTTGTGTTACGTTATTAGCAGGGCAATTAGCGCTAATGACCGCCACTCTGACTCACCTGATTGGCCTAATTAAGTTACTCATTAGCATACGAGTACATGTCAGGGATTGTCAGCAAACAATTAGATGCAAAGTGAGGATTTATGAACATAAAAACTGTTTGTCTAAACATGGTTTAATCAAGGCTTTATTTGTAGAAAATGTTTTGTAGTTTTTTTGTTGCATGAATTATTGCTTATTCTTTATTCTTATCAATTTCTAATCGTGGAGAATGTTTCTTTCCCTACTCCAAATATGATCTTACCTCTTTCATCTGGTAAAATATAAACATGCCCCTCATACACAAAATTAATACACAAAAATCGGTTTGTGTTTTGTTCTTCTAATTAAAAAATAGAACTTTATAAATGTGTACAGTGGTGACACAATTCAATTGATTGCAAACAATTAAGTTTGTGCCACATTTTTTTAAACTTCTATTCAATGGATATTGTGCTGCTTCTGATTTGTGCAGCTTGGCCAACTTGGGGCCGTGTAATACACGCATACAGATACAAATGAAGGTGGTTGCTAAGTAAACCACAGTAAAATGAGTCCCGCTTTGCATTTGATAAAGAAAACCTGCTTGTCGGTAATGTCGAATAGTCTCTCAACATCCATACCTTGAAGGGTTGAACCCTACAACCATGATGCTATTCATTAGCCCATCTTTGACAGTTTGTTAGCATTAAGATAAACAGATTTGTTTTAAAGCAAACCTATGTGGTTGTTTTAAATAAACAATGCATAATTATTTTTGTTTTATGTTTACATTGACAGTAAACTACACCTGGGGGTGTCAATAAACGGCTTGAAGCCTTGAAGAATTGTTGCTGCTGAGTGTTGCTACTAGCGATACATGCTGCCATATCACTTCTAGTCCATTGCATCAAATTGCTTGCATACAACTTTGGAATTTTCGTACATTGCGTACACACACACACACACACACACACACACACACACACACACACACACACACACACACACACACACACACACACACACACACACACACACACATTGAGTTATGAAGTGATTAACTGTCAAACTGCACAGCCCAAGAGGTCAGCAGAGGTTGCTATTGATTTACATAGACAGATGGAGAGTCCTATTAGGAGCGCGTGTGTGTGTGTGCTGTTGTGTGTGCATGAGCACTTGGTGTTACCATGGTGATCATGAGTCTCTGTGTGTGTGTGTGTGTGTGTGTGTGTGTGTGTGCTCGCACACTCCAATCTTCATGTGTATATGCATCTATTGTTGGTCATTTAGTGCCATTGGGTATAGAAAAACTCAAAGCTACCAAATAATGAAAGAAGCAATGGTAACGCTTATGCTTGTGTGTGTGTGTGTGTATGTGTGTGTGTGTGTGTGTGTGTGCGCCCACATTGTTATGCCATCGAGCATATGTGAATTTTGGAGACCAACATCTTTTACAGGACCACAAAGTTTTAAATGACTAAATGACTAGTAGTAAAAAAACGAGTAAAAAATTACTTTTTCTGTTAGAGTGACAATCTGCTTTCTTATAATATTACAAATTTATTCTGGTAAAATAATTTTAAAAAAAAACAAAAACAAAAATATTCAGAAAATAAAATAATGTGAAGAAAATAGAACATTCAATGCTGCCTTGGGCAGATTCATTTGCATTGACATCTGATGAGAGCAGGTGACCAGAATGCCCAATTTGTGGTGACGTAAACTTCATGATAACGACCAGTCCTTCATTACAACAAACCGTGGGAAGCTAAGTGTCGCCGCAACCTTGCTTTTGAACAAAATGTAATGCTTGGGGTTCCCCTCCGTAGCTCTGTCACGTGTTTAAGGTCAAGTGGTAAGACTTTGATGTCGAGAAAGGGGCAGATGCTGTCTTCTAGCGTTAGAAAGGGGTATTGCGTGCAATGCTTCATACAGTAAACAAATGTTATATTTTTATGGTGTACTTTGCTCAACACACAATTACAATTGAGTTGATCACACATTATGTACCATATAACTATGTTTGCATTGAACAACCATATACAATTATGTGAACACTCACACAAAAATGTTTTTTACTGTATTTATTTTTGTGGTGTTAATTTATTTGGTTCGTTTTTTTGAAATGCTGATATTAAATCTGTTTTGGTAGATTTTGGTTGGTATTTTCCAAAATAATTTAGTTGATATTTTGGGGGTTTATTTTACAATATTGTTCTGATTTACCTGTAAACTCAACATTTTCTGGTTTAAAACAGGAAGAAAAAATTTTGGCTAATATTTTACTCAATAATAGTGAGGCATTTTTTGCAAGTTTATCTTGTTGTCATTTATTTTTCTTAAGGCAATTATGATGTTAATTTTTGGTATTATAATTTTTCCATATTATTGGTGAATTTTTTTAAAATGTAATTTTGAAGGGAAAACGTTTTTGTTGTTGTCACTTTACACAGTCATTTTGTTGATTTCATTTCGTAGGCTTATTGTATTATTATTTTACTTTTTTTTCATTTTGGATATCATGTGGGCATCACCGCTTTGTTACCCACAGATACACATTTTCTCACTTTCCAACAAAACCATATAAATTACAGTATATTTAAATGTTAGGAGTTAAAAAAAATCAGCCTCCTGTGGCTAAAATGCAGACATTTTACTTTTGGTTAATAAAAAATAAATAACGAGTAAAATGGATATATTTTACTTGTGTAGACATCCATCCATCCATTATCCGTCTTTTTGTGAAAATGGTTCAAAATGTTAAAATTCAGAGAAGGGTCTTGATGGTCTTGCGCAACTCCTTGTCCCTCACACTAATATATTCATTACCGTACACTAATATATTCATGACTGTCATTAACCTTTGTGCTGCAGCGTCCTCCGTTTATCTAATTACTACCCCCCCTGCCCCCCACTTGCCACCATTCTGCTGCCCCACCTGTTGTCTGACAAATGAACGGTCTCGCCTCACCGCTCGCGTGACAATGTCAACAGATGGGGGACAGGCGCGCACACACACACACACACACACACACACTCGCATCTTCATCTACTGGTGTAAAATGAAGAACATAGGTTATTGAAAAAAAAAAGCCTTGATGATGCTAACAAGAAAGCAGTCAAGGAGAAAAAAAAGATGATGTGTTCATTTGTCTTTTCAATGCACTGAAAGACATTTCAAGTTCACACACAATTTTCACCATTCACTCCTGTTTTAGTTTTACTGTTCCATTTTACAAGTATTATGTGCTCATGAGAGGCACGCTGCTACAAAGGGGATCATTTGGTTGGGAGGGTGTGAGCCGGTGACCCTTCAGTTAGAGGCCGCGTTCTACCCAGTTGGCGAGCGCTACTCAATAGTTTCTGCTTGGCTGGCTTGAAGATAGCGTATGACAACACATATGCTCACAACACAACCATCTGGACATCTGCTGCCTGCAGGCTGAACCCCTTCTTTTGATGATTTACTTTTCTACGATTCTAACTTCATCCCCATGCGAATTTCTGACCCCCCGCCACCCTCAAGTTTACTCTGACCCGAACTCCTGATTCTAAATTCTAGGTTGGAAGGGCCACCACACACTGAGCTAGACGAAAAAATGTGACGAAAGTGTAATGCAGGGGTGCCCAAACTTTTCGATAAACCAACCTTCCGCGATCTACCCGTGACCGCGCACGCGCACGCACATAGACAGCTCGCCATGATGAGCAACAGCCTGACACGAAGGCATGCGACTCACTTTTGCAGCCTGTTAACTATCATAGCTCGCACGTACCGTTTTAAAGTGCTTCCCTCGGCCCTCTGGATTCCTATTCTTTGCCAGTGCCCTCGGTGAATTGTACACGAAACAAACTCTGAATGAGAAGAATGATAACAATAAAAGATATAGTGCAACAGCTCTGATTACAAGCGGCAATTGCAGATTTTAGCTGAAAAAACCGACCATGTATAGTAAGGCATTTTGAGCCGAAAAAAACGACCATGTATAGAAAGGCATTTTTAGCCGAAAAAAACAACCATGTGTCTGTCGTAAGGCGTTTTTAGCCGTAAAAAAAGGACCATGAACAGTAAGGCGTTTTTAGCCGAAAAAAACCCGACCACGTATAGTAAGGTGTTTTGAGCCGAAAAAAACGACCATGTATAGTAAGGCGTTTTTAGCCGAAAAAACCCCACGTACAGTAAGGTGTTTTGAGCCGAAAAAAATGACCTTGAACAGTAAGGCGTTTTAAGAAAAAAAAAACCCAACCATTATAGTAAGGTGTTTTTAGCCGAAAAAAACCAACCATGTATAGTAAGGCGTTTTTAGCCGAAAAAAACGACCATGTATAGTAAGGCGTTTTTAGACAAAAACAACGACCATGTACAATAAGGCGTTTTTAGCCGAAACCCCCCCGACCATATGGTCGTTTTTTTCCCAGCTAAAAACGCCTTACTATACATGCTTGTTTTTTTCGGCTAAAAACGCCTTACTATACATGGTCGGTTTTTTGGTAAAAACAAGCCTTACTATACATGATCGGTTTTTTTCGGCTAAAAACGCCTTACTATACATTGTCGGGTTTTTTTCAGCTAAAAACGCCTTCCTGAACATGGTCGTTTTTTTACACCTAAAAACGGCTTAGTATACATGGTTGTTTTTTTCGGCTAAAAAAGCCTTACTATACATTGTCAGTTTTTTTTCGGCTACATTGTCGGTTTTTTTCAGCTTAAAACGTCTTAGCAAACATGGTCGTTTTTTTCACCTAAAAATGGCTTACGATACATGGTTGTTTTTTTTCAGCTAAAAACGGCTTACTATGAATTGTCGTTTTTTTCGGCTAAAAATGCCTTAGTATACATGGTCTTTTTTTTCGGCTAAAAAAGCCTCACTTTACTATGTCGTTTTTTTCGGCTAAAAAACGCCTTTCTATACATTGTCGTTTTTTTTCAGCTAAAAACGCCTTACTAAACATGGTCGTTTTTTTCCACCTAAAAACGGCTTACTAAACATGGTTGTTTTTTTCGGTTAAAAATGCCTTACTATACATGGTCGTTTTTTTCGGCTAAAAACGCCTTTCTACACATTGTCGTTTTTTTCGGCTAAAAAAGCCTTACTATACACTGTCAGGTTTTTTCGGTTAAAAACGCCTTACTATACATAGTCGTTTTTTTTGGCTAAAAAAGCCTTACTATACATGGTCGTTTTTTTCGGCTAAAAACGCCTTTCTACACATTGTCGTTTTTTTCGGCTAAAAAAGCCTTACTATACATTGTCCTTTTTTTTCGGTTAAAAACGCCTTACTATACATGGTCGTTTTTTTCGGCTAAAAAAGCCTTACTATACATTGTCGGGTTTTTTTCGGCTAAAAACACCTTTCTATACATTGTCGTTTTTTTTTCAGCTAAAAACGTCTTACTAAACATGGTCATTTTTTTTAGTCCAAAAAGGCCTTACTATACATGGTCGTTTTTTTCGGCTAAAAATTTCGTCCAAAAACACCTTTCTGTACATGGTCGTTTTTTTTCGGTTAAAAACGGCTTACTATACATTGTCGTTTTTTTTCAGCAAAAAACGCTTTCCTCAACATGGTTATTTTTTTTCACCTAAAAATGGCTTAGTATCCATGGTTGTTTTTTTCGGCTAAAAATTTCGTCCAAAAACACCTTTCTGTACATGGTCGTTTTTTTCGGTTAAAAACGGCTTACTATACATTGTCGTTTTTTTCAGCAAAAAACGCTTTCCTCAACATGGTTATTTTTTTTCACCCAAAAACGGCTTAGTATCCATGGTTGTTTTTTTCACCTAAAAACGGCTTACTATACATGGTTGGGGTTTTTTCGGCATAAAACGGCTTACTATACGTGGTTGTTTTTTTTCGGCATAAAACGGCTTACTATACATTGTCGTTTTTTTCGGCTAAAAACGCCTTACTATTCAGGGTCGTTTTTTTCGGCTAAAAACGCCTTAATATATATGGACGTTTTTTTTTCAGCTAAAAACGCCTTACTATACATGGTCGTTTTTTCCCCGCTAAAAATGCCTTACTATACACGGTCATTTTTTTTTCGGCTAAAAACGCCTTACTATACATGGTCGTTTTTTTCGGCTAAAAATTTCGTCCAAAAACGCCTAACTATACATGGTCGTTTTTTTTTCGGCTAAAAACACCTTTCTATACATTGTCGATTTTTTTGGGCTAAAAACGCCTTACTATACATGGTAATCAGATTTTTTTTTTTTACTAAAAACGCCTTTCTTTTCATGGTCGTTTTTTTTCCGGCTAAAAACGCCTTAGTATACATGGTCGTTTTTTCGTCTAAAGACGCCTGACTATACATGGTCGTTTTTTTCGGCTAAAAACGCCTTACTATCCATGGTCGTTTTTTTCGGCTAAAAACGGCTTACTATACATGGACGGTTTTTTCAGCTAAAAACGGCTTACTATACATAGTCGTTTTTTTTCCGGCTAAAAACGCCTTTCTATACATTGTCGATTTTTTTTCAGCTAAAAACGCCTTACTATACGTGGTCGTTTTTTCCACTGAAAACGGCTTACTATACGTGGTGGTTTTTTTCGGCTCAAAACGCCTTACTATTCATGGTCGTTTTTTTTCGGCTAAATACGCCTTACTATACATGGTTGGTTTTTTTTTGTCTAAAAACGCCTTACTATCCATGGTCGTTTTTGTTCATCTAAAAACGCCTTACTATTCATGGTTGCTTTTTTTCGGCTAAAAACGCCTTACTATTATACATTGTCGTTTTCTTTCGGCTAAAAACGCCTTACTATATACATGGTCGGGTTTTTTTCGGCTAAAAACGCCTTCCTAAACATGGTCTTTTTTTTCACCTAAAAACGGCTTACTATATATGGTTGTTTTTTTTCGGCATAAAACGGCTTATTATACATGGACGTTTTTTTCAGCTACAAACGCCTTACTATACAAGGTCGTTTTTTTTCGGCTAAAAACACCTTTCTATACATTGTCAATTTTTTTCGGCTAAAAACCCCTTACTATAGGTGGTAATAAGATTTTTTTTTTTTTTTTTACTAAAAACGGCTTACTATACATGATTTTATGTCAGCAAAAAACGGCTTACTGTACATTATCGTTTTTTTCGGCTAAAACCGCCTTACTATACGTGGTCGTTTTTTTCGGCTAAAAACGCCTTACTATACGTGGTCGTTTTTTTGGGCTGAAAACGCCTTACTATATATGGTCGTTTTTTTTTTTCGTCTAAAAACGCCTTACTATACATGGTCGTTTTTTCCGCTGTCAACGCCTTACTATATATGGTAGTTTTTTTCATCTAAAAACGCCTTACTATATACTCTTGGTCGTTTTTTTCGTCTAAAAACGCCTTACTATATACATGGTCGTTTTTTTCGTCTAAAAACGCCTTATTATATATGGTCGTTTTTTGGGGCTAAAAACGCCTTACCATACATGGTCCTTTATTTCGGCTAAAAATGCCTTACTAAACATGGTCGTTTTTTTTCACCTAAAAACGGCTTACAATACAACCTTGGGTTTTTTTTGGGCAAAAAACGGCTTACTATACATTGTCGTTTTTTTCGTCTAAAAACGCCTTACTATACATGGTCGTTCTTTTTTTCGGCTAAAAACACCTTTCTATACATGGTCGTTTTTTTGGGCTAAAAAAGCCTTACTATACATGGTCGTTTTTTTCGGCTAAAAACGCCTTTCTACACATTGTCGTTTTTTTCGGCTAAAAAAGCCTTACTATACATTGTCCTTTTTTTTCGGTTAAAAACGCCTTACTATACATGGTCGTTTTTTTCGGCTAAAAAAGCCTTACTATACATGGTCCTTTTTCGGCTAAAAAAGCCTTACTATACATGGTCCTTTTTTTCGGCTAAAAACGCCTTCCTATACATTGTCGTTTTTTTTCAGCAAAAAACGCCTTGCTAAACATGGTCGTTTTTTTTTCACCTAAAAACGGCTTAGTATACATGGTTGTTTTTTTCGGCTAAAAAAGCCTTACTATACATTGTCAGTTTTTTTCGGCTACATTGTCGGTTTTTTTCAGCTTAAAACGTCTTAGCAAACATGGTCGTTTTTTTCACCTAAAAATGGCTTACGATACACGGTTGTTTTTTTTCAGCTAAAAACGGCTTACTATGAATTGTCGTTTTTTTCGGCTAAAAATGCCTTAGTGTACATGGTCTTTTTTTTCGGCTAAAAAAGCCTTACTTTACTATGTCGTTTTTTTCGGCTAAAAAACGCCTTTCTATACATTGTCTTTTTTTTCAGCTAAAAACGCCTTACTAAACATGGTCGTTTTTTTTCACCTAAAAACGGCTTACTAAACATGGTTGTTTTTTTCGGTTAAAAATGCCTTACTATACATGGTCGTTTTTTTCGGCTAAAAACGCCTTTCTACACATTGTCGTTTTTTTCGGCTAAAAAAGCCTTACTATACACTGTCAGGTTTTTTCGGTTAAAAATGCCTTACTATACATAGTCGTTTTTTTTGGCTAAAAAAGCCTTACTATACATGGTCGTTTTTTTCGGCTAAAAACGCCTTTCTACACATTGTCGTTTTTTTCGGCTAAAAAAGCCTTACTATACATTGTCCTTTTTTTTCGGTTAAAAACGCCTTACTATACATGGTCGTTTTTTTCGGCTAAAAAAGCCTTACTATACATTGTCGGGTTTTTTTCGGCTAAAAACACCTTTCTATACATTGTCGTTTTTTTTTTTAGCTAAAAACGTCTTACTAAACATGGTCATTTTTTTTAGTCCAAAAAGGCCTTACTATACATGGTCGTTTTTTTCGGCTAAAAATTTCGTCCAAAAACACCTTTCTGTACATGGTCGTTTTTTTTCGGTTAAAAACGGCTTACTATACATTGTCGTTTTTTTCAGCAAAAAACGCTTTCCTCAACATGGTTATTTTTTTTCACCTAAAAATGGCTTAGTATCCATGGTTGTTTTTTTCGGCTAAAAATTTCGTCCAAAAACACCTTTCTGTACATGGTCGTTTTTTTCGGTTAAAAACGGCTTACTATACATTGTCGTTTTTTTCAGCAAAAAACGCTTTCCTCAACATGGTTATTTTTTTTCACCTAAAAATGGCTTAGTATCCATGGTTGTTTTTTTCACCTAAAAACGGCTTACTATACATGGTTGGGTTTTTTTCGGCAAAAAACCGCTTACTTTACATTGTCGTTTTTTTCGGCAAAAACGCCTTACTATACATGGTCGGTTTTTTTCGGCTAAAAACGCCTTACTATACATGGTCGTTTTTTTCGGCTAAAAAGCCTTACGATACATGGTCGTTTTTTTCGGCTAAAAACGCCTTTCGACACATTGTCATTTTTTTCAGCTCAAAATGCCTTACTATACATGGTCGTTTTTTTCGGCTAAAAAAGCCTTACTATACATTGTCAGGTTTTTTTCGGCTAAAAACACCTTTCTATACATTGTTGTTGTTTTTTCAGCTAAAAACGCCTTACATGGTCGTTTTTTTCATCTAAAAACGGCTTACTGTACATGGTTGGTTTTTTTCGGCAAAAAACAGCTTACTATACATGGTCTTTTTTTTCAGCTAAAAACTTCTTTCTATACATTGTCGTTTTTCTCGGCTAAAAACGCCTTACCATACATGGTCGTTTTTTTCGGCAAAAACGTCTTACTATACATGGTCGTTTTTCCAGCTAAAAACGCCTTTCTGTACATGGTTGTTTTTTCGGCTAAAAACGCCTTTCTATACATCACTGGTGTCAAACTCATTTCACATGGTGGGCCACATACGGCCTCGGTAGATGTCAAGTAGGCCGGGCCATTAAAATGATACCATACTTTGCTATAAACAACCAAAACAATATGTCTTTCCTTTGTTTTGGTATAAAGAAGCACAAGAACATTTGGAAAATGTTAAAATTTAATGAACGCATCTTTTTCAAAACATTTCATGAAGCACCTTACATTTCCTTCAACAAATGTGCAATTTACTTTTATCATTCACAAATATGCATTGCAACTGATCCCATCGATTGTACAAACTTTAACAAGTAATTGGTCTTGAAAAATATAGTAATGCGCTTTATGATTAAACCAGATTTATAAAGAAAGGAAGTTTTAAACCATTTACACGTGCATATAAAATCTAAATGTAATCCCTGCCTACACCTTACAAACTAAGGAGAGTGCTATTAAATGTGTAAATGTGAGAGTGCTATTGATAGCGTCTACTGTCATGGGTCTGTCTCAGTGACAGACTGAGGCTGTTGTCTTCTTCTCTGGTCAAAACAGTGTTCCCTCGCGGATACTTAATGAATTGCACCTTATTAATAATATTAATTCTGTGTATTTTATGCATTTTTTTCATTTTTAAATTATCCTGCGGGCCTGATTGAACCTCGCGCGCGCGCGCGCGTGTGTGTGTGTGATGAATGGAATTCCGCATCGGTGTGCAATTGTATAACAAGGCTGTGTGTTGAAAAAATAAATCTGAAACTACATTTAAGGGTGGCTCAATACTGGCTGGCCATATACGGGCCGGAGTTGTAAATTGATTTCTGGCCCAACTACTTCACTCCACAACTGGCCCTCATCTGGTTTGCCAGAGTCAAGCCAGTGCCTCCTTTGCCACTCCTGGGCCGTGTTCGGCCCACATGCATTATGCCAGTGCCGACTCAAGGCCAGCTGTGCCAGCTTCATGCCGAATCCGGGCCAGATGCCTTTGCTGACTGGGTACTTTCACATCCTTCTTAAAGCATTCACGTCACATCCATCGGATCTACAAAGTGCGGGAAGTGATGGCAAATAAGCAGAGACCAACATGAGATGAACCCAAGAGTTCCAAAAGGCAAAAACACCTCCAGAAATTCAGTACATAGTGTAATTTCTTTTTTTAATGACAAAAATTGCAGTTGTGTTCCGTAGAAGTGCTCTGCTATACTTCTAGTCACTTCAAATGTCTTTACAACAACAACGTCTTTGTTCCTTTTGCTGCATTTTGCTTTAAAAAAAAAGAAAGAAAGAAAGAAAAATCCAGGCCCAACATCAGTAGCCATCCAGACCCAATGAGTGGATCAGTTGCAGCAGGAGAAGTTGGGCTGTTTCCTGGGAGCGTCTAAATTGGGCAGCGACTGGTAATGAGCCGTCTGGTCCAACTTAGCGTGTTTGGTCAGCTCCCTGAGTCACAAGACAGGAAACATGATTTGAATTGCAAAAATATGCCCTTAAGATAAGAAAGAAATACAGGGGTTCCTACACAATGATTCAATTTCTCATTGCATTTTTTTTTTGATGACCAAAAAACACCCACAATTTTTTAATGACATTTTAACAAAGGCAAATAGCTCTGTATTGTATCAAAAGGTAATAAGAAATAAATTGTACATACTGTAGTATTCATGTGTTGGATGTGTACCTTTAACACTCCGTGTAGCTGAAGCTCGTTTGTAAGTCACATTTTGTCAAATGTAAAACTAAAAATAAAAAAATGTAATGAATGCAGGCGATGGCTCAGAAAATACTCGCAAGTTGGGGCACTCGTAAATGAGGGTATGATTGTATGTGGTTGTACACTTCTGGAGGGCAGCAAAGCTTTTACCTGGCAAGATGCAGCACGGCTTCCAGGATGTTGGAGCCATCTTTGGCACTGGTTTCACAGAACAGAGTGTTGTAGGTCTGATGGAATCAACATGAGACAAGACAGTATTATATCGTCGGCCTCTTAAAGTAATGATCGAAGTCAAAGATTTTTTCCTCCGGATGCCGGCCACCTCTGCTAAAATCGGCTCTGTCCTTCGTTCAACAGATCATTCAATTCTAGGCCTGAAATGAAATTATTAATACGTTAAAGAAAATCAGAATGTGGTTCAGTTTTTTGGGTGTTTTCTGAAAAATGGACAATTATTTTAACCCTTTCAGGGACAGCGGTGAAAAGTCCGCAAAAAGTCTAAACTCTAAACAGTCTGCGAGAAGCTGCAAAACAACAGTGAGTCACATAGAGCAACATATACAGGACTTTACTCCATGTATATGGAAAAAAAATATATATATATTTTTTTAATGAATATGTGTGAGAAAATCCGCGATGCACCGAATCCGCGATAAACGAACCGCGAAATAGCGAGGGATCACTGTCATGCTATATACGGTGAGTGTGCATACTGTGTGTGTATATATATATATATATATATATATATATATATATAGAGAGAGAGAGAGAGAGAGAGAGAGAGAGAGAGAGAGAGAGAGAGAGAGAGAGAGAGAGACTATTGTCTGGAAAAAAAAAGAGACCTCTATCTATCCATACATCCACCTTGGGGAGCTTGTTTAACCGCCGTTTGAGCAGAGGCACCTTTGTCTAAAGCCAAACACAGTTTTTACTTTTTACTTTCTGGACCTGGATTTGACATCTCTGATCCTTAGTCACAGAAAAACTCGCCTTAGATAAAATGAATGCTTTGTCGTCCGTCACGTGGTGGCATCTTGGTGCCAATCAACTGTGTTGAACTGAAGGGTGGAGATTGATTTTTTTTACTCTGGCCTAAACTTTGCCTCAGCAAAAAAAAAAAAAAAAAGGGCATTGTTGCCATTTTGGGGCATCTAATGGCGGTTCCAAAACCTTTTGTGTGGGCGGTAATTGGATTTTTGCCCTTTGCATCAGTGTTTGGTCTCTATGCCCAACAAAGATTGAGAGTTGACTCTATGTTTGTATCATCATCATAATCACAACGGTGATCCTTGCCATTGCCAGCTTCTCGCCATAGCTGGTGGGTACACAGTTGTCCGCCCCTTGCCTGAGGTCACACTTGTTACCAACCAGCATGATGGGGATGTCCTCCTGAGATATGTCCTGTCGACACACACACACACACACACACACACATCACTGACAACATCACTGCAAATCACAGCAAAGCATCATCACACAAGACAAGCATCCCATGATAACAGCTGCTTATCAGGATTGCTGCTTGTTTAAAAAAAGAGAGAAACAAGGATAGAATAAACATCCAAACGTTAGAATGCCAAGTGAGAGTCAGACGTTTGCCGTTTACCTCGATCATGTCTACCCACTCCCTCACGTTCAAGAAGCTCCTCTCACATGTTACGTCATACAGCAGCAGAACGCCATCAGCTCGCCGGAAGTAAGATTTGGCAATGCTGCGGAATCTGGACACAGGATAACATTCATAACGTGACACACACACACACACACACACACACACACACACACACACACACTCGTGCAGTAGGGCACACACTAGTCCGCACACACCTCTCCTGTCCAGCGGTGTCCCATATTTGTAACAGAGTGGGCTCGCCATCTACCATGAACGTCTTCATTTGGAAATCCACGCCTGAAAATAAAATAAAATAAATAATAATTATTATTATTATATTTTAAAAAACAGCAACAAAAAAATCAGGATGTCACACAGTAATCACAGATATAACACTAAAAAGAATCAAATACACGAATCAAATAAAGTAAAAATATATCTATATTTCAAAACATTAAACAAACTGTAAAAAAAAACGACAAAACATTTGGCCTATTGACCGAATTAAAGCACAGTTTGTAAAAATGTGGGCTTCTTGCGCCAGGGCTCTTGATGCAGAGTAAATTTTGCCAATCTTGTAAATAAATATGAACAGAAGGCAATATTTAAAAAAGGTGTGAAAAATTACGTCATATACAACATACGTGCTAAAAATGAAATTTCTACATTCTGTTATTTTAAACCATGATTCACATGTTATGTAATCATGTCTCGAAAGAAATGATCCCAGTGGTGCTATGTGAGTCAATATGAAACATTTTATTGTCCGAGAAAGTTTCTACAAGAATATGCTAACAGCCTGGTTGGTTCACTGGTATTATTGATTCCTAAAATAGATATCCTCAATTCGTTTTTTTGTTTTTTTAAATTAGCTGTCACTTTAACCCTTTCATGGACAGCGGTTACGACAGTGGACAGCCGATCATGTTATCAGGTTACAAGTGATCATTTGTTCTACTTCTTCCTTTCATAACTTTGCTGCTGTGAATTGGGAATTTCTCCATTGCGAGACTAATAAAGGCTTTCTTATCTTATCTTATCTTATTATTGGTGCATGAAAGGGTTGAGTTGCAATTCGCACCTTGTTGCTTTCAAAGTTATGCTTCAAATCATGACTGACAGATGGCTTCAAACTCGATCATCACAAAGCATTGATTGGAAGGTGCTGATCTCACCGAGGGTTGCGTTGGAGTTGAGTTTGAACTCGTTCTTGCAGAGTCGCAGCAGGAAACTGGACTTGCCCACGGCGGCGTCTCCGGCCATCACGATCCTGTAAGCCTTCTCGGACGTCATGTAGCCTAAGTCGCCACTGTCCTTGCCCTCCCTCTAAGGACAAAAACGTGAGGACATCCCACCGTCTTATATCACTGCTTGAATCTTTCCATGCCGTTTTGGTCAAATTTGACCTGTGAGTCTCACCTGCACACTGATGGCGCTGATGGCCTTTCTGGTGTGCGTGGGGGCGGTGGTGGTTTGGTCCGTAGAGGCGGGCGCCCGAATAGGTTCGGACGGCTTCCAGTCCAGAACGGAGCTGCTGTCAGAACCAAGCGCTGACTCGCCATCTTGAGTCTGCGAGTCACACAACAACACAAGCAAATATCAGACATATGCGGCATCAGATACATTAGCAATTACCGTAGATTGTACCGAATGTAGTGGCCTGTTTATGCGCATCAAAATAAAAATGCATGTCAATCAAATCCATTGGGGCCCGAATAGTATGCATCGAAAAATTGGAGGATGTGGCCGTCTGCTCTACTTCGAGTGGGTTGTTTTTGTATGTTGTTGATTCTTGATTTGAACACCAGAGAGCAGCAAAGGTATGTTTATGGCTTTTGCTCAACTTGTCAATCAACTCAACATCTGATCAGGGATAAGCAGTTCCTGGAAGCACTTCTGCCTCACACTTTTGCGATCAGGTGTTCACATCTTTGCTCCGTCCTTCCTGTGGGCTGTTTGTCAAAATATGATATATATGATATAAAATATTGACAGTCATTTTTCAGATGTTGTATTATTTTGTTATTTTATTTTGACTTCAAGATGGCGCCGCGATAGTGGCTGCCTTTACAGCAGCTCCTACACTTTTTGTTCTTCTACTTTCTTCCTCTCATAACTTTGCTGCTGTAAATTGGGAATTTCTCCATTGTGAGACGAACAAAGGGTTTCTTATTCTTTTGCTCCTTCACACCACTAACATTAAAATACAGTAACAAGTCATCATCAAAAATGAGGCGGT
Source organism: Hippocampus guttulatus (assembly GCF_054856545.1). Classification (NCBI taxonomy): domain Eukaryota; kingdom Metazoa; phylum Chordata; class Actinopteri; order Syngnathiformes; family Syngnathidae; genus Hippocampus; species Hippocampus guttulatus. Next base: position 11,940,746 of record NC_141265.1, on the reverse strand, counting down.
GATTTTATTGTTAAAAATTAAAATATAGGAACAAATACTGTGTACAAATGTTAAAACGCTCAATGCACATTTGCATAATTCATTCGTCACCTCAGTGTCAGAGGTCTCCTCAGTCAAGCTTTTGGTGACAAACTCCTCCCTTTTCTCGGTCACCTCTTCCGCCTCCTCCTCCTCCTCCTGCTCCTCCTCCTCTTCCAGACCTTTGACCTCCTGCTCTGAGTCGTATCCGCCGTGCGAGCCTCGCAGAGTGGACAGGCCGCTGTCCATGTAGATTTCAGGCAGGCTGTCCTCCTCACATTCGCTGCTGTTCCGCCGTTTCAGGCCCGGGTCGCACAGCGCCAGGGCCAGTGAGTCGCTGCTGGGTCGCCGGCCATAAATGGAGAAGTCGTCAGGACGCTGGCAGAACCTGACAAGAGGAAGCAGAAAGAAGCGTAAACAAGAGAGCAGGGATGGTCAACTGGCAGCCCACAAATTAATTTAAAAACAATTTTTTTTAAACATATAAAAACTGGGGGGGGGGGGGGGATCAAAGAGCGCTGAGAAAATTCACGCTACATTTTCTCCAAAAAAAACTGAGGGAAAAATTGAAATCGAGTAAAAAAGTTTGAAAAATCCCAAATGTGAAATATGATATCAAAAAATGCTGGTAAAATTGATTATACATTTTCAATAAAAAATAAACAGGGAAAGATTGGAATCAAGTAAAAAATGTGAAAAATCCAACATTTTGAAATAATATCTTTAAAAAAAAAAGAAGAGAAAAAAAATGCGAATATAAGAATCCGCATGTGCCTAACTGCGAAAGCACAGGGGTTGACCGTAGATTTGTGTTGTAATATCACCATTCACCATTAGATGGCAAAAATGGCTTATATATACTATGTGAGGAGGCCTCCATCATATATTTTTTGGTGCAAATTTGGAATATGCAGGACAAGTACAGTGCATCAATATTAACACTTTGATTGAGATGAGGAGCGGCATGGTGGTACACTGGTTAACACGTTGGCCTCACAGTGCACAGGTGCAGGGTTCGATTCCGGTTCCGGCTATCCTGTGTGGGTTTTCATGTTCTCCCCATTCCTGTGTGGGTTGTCTGAGGATACTCCGGTTTCCTCCCACATTCCGACAACATTCATAGCAGGTTAATAGAACACTCTAAATTGTCACGAGGTGTCAGTGTGAGCGCATTTTGCACGTATGCGCATGTTACACAACTGTTTAGGAAGTGCATGGTTGCAAGTTGCCCATCCTTGCAATAGAAGGATGACTTTTATGTTGAGTGGCTGGAGGGCGCTTTTGAAAGCTGGTTCATCAAGTTTGAACGCTTAAGTACACAAAACTTTTGCAAGGAAACTGCTTCATGAATAAAAGTAGTTAAAGGTGCCATTTGTGTTCAACGGGTCCTTACACTTCCTTTTTTATGGCAAATCAAAATGGCTTTGACAGACTCTGCCCACATTAGATAGCGTTGGCAAATCTCAATCATCTGTCTTCGATACCTGACTCTGATTTTGACTCATTCAAATTAATTCTCCATTCGGAGTTTGTCGAGGTATGAGACCACAATGGTTGACTGTCGGTTCAGATTCAGGGCATGGGTCAATGTGACTTTTCCATCTACAGAAGAAACTGGTGTCTGTTGCTCATTTTTTTGTGACTTTACATATGGGGGCGCTACACGACAACTTTCCGGGCATTTGTGTTGGAGGAAACTCCGTAAAATACAGTCCAATTAATTTTACCCGGACACACATCCTTGCAAAATATTCCGAGCCGCAAAGCAGCAGTCGCTGATGGTGTTGTGATACACTCGCCTGACTTGTATGCGGGCAGCGTAGGATCAGTTGCCACTCAGTGACGATGTGGATGTGAGCATGAACGGTCGTTTGTCTCTATATGTGCCCTGCGACTGACTGGCGACCGGTTCAGGGTTGTCGTCTGCCTTCTGCCACCAGCAATTCCCCGCGACCTTCTTCAGAATACGCGGTGTTGAAAATGGATGGATGGATGGAAAAGCAGCATTAGGATGACATTCATAGCAAGAAATTCAGTCTCACCTGTCAAGGGCGTATGGCGACGGGCAGGCGAGGCTTTTACTTCTGAGTCTGTCCTTGGTGGCGCTGTTACTTGACTGTATCACACACACACACACACACACACACACACACACACACACAAACATCATTGTGAAACAAACTCCATGAAAATAATATTCCAATATTAGATGAAATGTTATTATTTTCAGTACGTTCATTAAAAATGCATTTAATAGAATACATCCATAAAATATATGAAAGTGAATAAAAAATTATTTCCCCACCCTTCTTCCCTACCTTGGCGGTCCTCTCCAAAGCGGCTCTCAGGCCATCATTGCTGTCATGGAGCTTCCTGTTGGCTTCCCTTTTGAACACGCGGAAAAATGATGATTATTGTTCTGATGTTTTTTTACAATATTATGGCTTCTCTGAAATTCAAGTAAAATGAAGTTTCTTATGTGTACGCGCAACGCACTGTAGGATCTCAATCTGGCTCTCCAGGATGTCCCGCTCCTCAGAAAACTGCTTCATGAGCTCCTCGTCTCTGCAAATGACATCAAGTTAAATCATAAACAAATACTGTAGTGATATTTCTTCCTCATCTGAGGAAGATTGCATATTTGACACCTTTCGGGCAACACATAATTTTTGGAGGAGAGTAAAAATGTGTTTTCTATTGGTCAGATAAATCTAAATAGCGATAATATTAATGTCTATATCAGCCAATATTTATGATTGTTGTTTGATACACTTTATTTTTTGCACAACCCCCAAAAAATCTTTCTTTTTAAAATTTTATTTTTGTATTGAAGTTTTTGAACACTTGACCTGAAAACATCATTTGTTTACATTTTTTCTCAATTTTTTGCAATTACTTTTTTCAAGACAAAAATTTACAGGAATTTAAACTTCATTCATTTCATTGTCCTTGACTGTTTTAAATCTTCTATTGTTTCTGAACGAAAACTTATTTTATGCTGATATATTATTTTTAAATTGTCTGGCTTTGTATTGGATGTGACAATCGCGATTGTATGAGTCGCATGTCATTCACATTGCCGTGGCTCCCCAATGTGATTGTCTGTGTCATTTATGATAAGAAAAACAAGACAGAGGAGAGAACGGTTGCTCTGCCTGCGCTGTGTTGTGTTGCTAGGCAACCACACACTGTGTGTCTGTACTCGCTCCAGGATATCCTGTTTCGCCCCGTGACAAAAAGGAAAACTCCCCCTATTCTCTGGGAGACGACATTAACGGGGGATTTTGTCCATCTCTGACCCTAAATGACTCAAGCTAGAAGTTTGAGGTAACTTTCACCAAGGTTTAAAAAAAAATTCCTAAACATGTCTGGCATGATAGATTGGTATTCCATTTCAGTCCTTTAGGTGGAAGTAATGCACTATAAAGTGCACCACTATTTTCACCAGAGCTCCAGCTGCTAAATCTGGAGGATCACTACCCCACTTTGGCCCGGATACAAGTTGAAATGCATCCAATAGCTGCATCATTACACAGCATTCTTTATGTCAAAGTCAAGGCCCGGGGGCCAGAACTGGCCCGCCACATCATTTTATGTGGCCCGAGGTAGCAAATCATGTGTGTTCGTCTTTCACGATCCTTGCTGAAAATCTGTGACGAAATGTCAAATTGTCATGGGTACTAAATAACGTTGAGATTTTGCACCGGCCCTCCGAGGGAAGCCGTAAGTCCGAAGTGGCCCGCGACATAAAATGAGTTTGACACCGCTGTTTTAAAGCAATACTTTCTAATAATTTGACAATGTCTACTCTTTATTACCTCCTGTAGTGTTCTATAATGTCATTGGACCAGCTAGGAGAGTAAAAGTTACTGTTTTCAGAAATGGATTCTTTAGCTTTTGACCATGTCTTACTTATCATATTATTGAGTTGAAAAGTTGCAGTAGTGCTGGCATCTGTGCTTACTGTACAGAGATGGGTATTATTTCACTTCTGACTGTGTCTTTGTTACCTTCTGTAGTGTTCCTTCATCTTGGGGGACCAGCCAGGGCACGGCATTTGTTGTGTTAGCGCTAGCATCTGTGCTAACAAAGAAGTGACTTTTTTGGCTTCTGAATATAACTTTGTTATCTTGTGTAGTGGTCTACAATTTTGCTGGACCAGCCAGGAGACATGTTGTGTTTGCGTCAGTACTGTACTTAAGTTACTGTTCAAGGAAGTGGGATCTTTAGCTTCTGTCTATAACTTTGTTACTAGCGGTCTTGAACAATGGCGGATCAATCAGGACACAAGTTGTGTTAGTGCTGACATTTGTGGTGTAGCTACCAGATGTGACTTATTTTGTGTTTTCTGACTATGTCTTTGTCCTACAACAGATCATTTCAATTGTAATCCACATAAATCGCTCCTTACTTGTTTAAAATCAATACAGTCTGACATAGAAAAATAACCTTTCAAAGTTGATGCTCTGGTCGGTGAGCTCGGTCTTGAGTGAGTCCATGTCACTCTGCAGACACGCCACTTTGGTCTGGGACTTGAGTAGCTCCTGTTTAAACCGCTGATTCTCCTACAAAGAGCAAAACGCGGTGGTGTGCACTCGAAATGCAACAGTAATTCAAGAAAAATAGAAAAAAAAGGTTGCTTGCAGCAGTCTTACCAGCGTGAGCTCGCTGATCTTCTTCTTCAGGGCCGGACTCTCATCCTTCACTGTGATGTTCTTGTACTTCTCCTCGATCTGTGCGCCATGTTTAGCGTGGATCAGATTTTAAAGAAACCAACTGAAAATCATCACGAAATTACCATGCTAAATGGATGCCAATTTTAGATGGAGCACTGTGGGTTTGTTTTTTGTGGTTATTTTCATTATATTCATATCGCATTTCAACTTTATGTCTGTATTATTTTCACCTTTATATAAATAAAGTTATTCTCGTAAAATTCCAGCTTCTTGTAATCCGATGATACAGTATCATGCTTTATGTGTGGCTCCCATACCTGTCAACTCATACGGTTTAGCCATAGTTCATACGGATTTTGTGGTGAATCTTACGTATATGGACGTATCGCACAAATCATACGGATTCTGAAAATTTCCGGTTTTTGTTTTTTTTTCCCCCCGTGACAGGTAGTTCCGTTTGCTTTTGCCCAGAACGGTGCTCGTCTACTCGAATGCTTTCATTTCCGGAATACAACTCTGAACACAGTAATGCCACTAAGTAGAATGATGATTAGACATTAACCAGACATTGTATTATGGAGATCTACAATAAATATCATTGAAAATTTCGTGGGTTTTTTTCTGTGCCGTTATTTTGACATAAAATGCTTTGGTATGTTATAAGGATTTTTTTGGTAGTTTATACAGGTTGGCGCTCCGAAAAGTTGACAGGTATGGGCTCCCCTGACAGAAGTCGTTTCAAAGTACTGGACACTTGAATTAAAAAAAAAAAAAAAAAAAAAAACACGACAACAAAACAATGATTTTTTTCTGCTGATCTTGATTGTAATGATAAAACACAGAAAAAATATTTCATTATGATTTTTGCAGGTATTACCATAGTCTCATAAAACATCTATTTTGATGAGTTATTTTAACTTAAACAAGGTGCGGATGTTTTTATTTTAAGAAAACAAATGACAGCGGGTACCATTTGCATCCGCTGGATTTTACACTGGAGCTCACACACTTCTGTCTCATAAGTTCTTCGCAACTCTTCCAGTTCTGCCTCCCCTCGCTTTTTCTCCTATACACACAAACACAAACACAACAATAATACATACATCAATCAATCACACATTTCTCAAATGATCGGAAATAAAGGAAGATTCAGTGAAGTGTTGTGGACGTTCCTGTGATCAGCCTCTGCTTTAGAACGACTGATAAGCCACGTCCAAAATAAGTGGCCTCTAATTTGGCGTGTCACAAAGCAAACAGCGGATCCTGAGTCCGCTGAGTCGATGTGGTCCGCTTACATAAGTTTGTATGTACACACACTGATAGCGATCATACATTATGTCACAACGTTTCAATTAACTAAAAATGAGTTACTTGAGTGTTGGTGATGTGAGTCAGTGAGTGAGTGAGTGAGTGAGTGAGTGAGGCCCGCTGAACATCAAGTGAAGCAGCCGAACGCAACTAGAGTGGACCATTGTGGGGAAAAAAAAAATTACAGTTAGCGACCTTTATTTATTTTTTTTAAGTTTCTACATTTTTAAGTGTTGGTGAATGAGTCAGCACTAACTTTAACATGCTAATTTACTATTTTTCAAACACACACACACACACACACACGCACACGCACACATACACACTACTAGACATCGTGTTGTGTTGAAACAATGTTAATATTGCATGTGCACGCTAGGATAATTATTATGGATGTTTAATTCTCTTTCATAATGCACAACTGTAAAATACATTTTTTAAAACTTTTTTTAATTAACAAAAAAAAAAAAAAACTCAAAAAGATGAAATAATGTATGAAGAATGTTAAAGTTTTTTCTGAACGTCTGATATTTAACTTAGTTTTCACCTATTTACATGACCTCAATTTGAGATGATGTCATGCTTCTTCCAGTTAAGGAGCAGTCCTGTTCTTCCATCGGTAATCTGATCTCATATCAGTTATTTTTGTTTGACATGAGGGAAGAACTGAACAAACTGCTCAGTGCGCATCGACGTGAAGAAGAACAGCACAGACCAATAAGGTGACCAAAATATAAGAAACATCTTTAGAACTGCACAGGCAACATTAAAAATAAGATTTTCATTTTATTGACTGTTATACAAGTGGAAAAAAAATTGGAAGTCTTTTGTGGTTAAATATATGAATAGCCCCCCTGACGGTGTCAGTCAAAAGTAGGCGATACGTTGATGCTACCGTAGGATGGTGATGGTGTACCTAATGAAGTGTCCCACCTGCTCGCGCGTTTTCCTCTCGGTGGTGTGTATGCGCTGGTCCATCTCCTCCTCCATCTCGCTGAGCTGCATGGATGCTTGATCCTGTGCTCTTTTACACAACATTGTGTTACTTCAAACAACACAAAAGTGTGCGTGCGTGCGTGCGTGCATGCGCACCACTTACCGCCTGATGGCCAGCGCCAAGTTCTCCATCTCAGCATTCTGCTGTTTGATCTCCTTGATGAAACTAAGCAGAACTTTCTCCAGCTGAGGGACGAGCCGAGGCTCGTTCACACTGACGTTCTGGTACAATGTCGCCACTAGATCGTGTCTGCAACAAAATAAAAATGAACACTTCACGTCACCGTTCATGGATCTGCTAGGTTCACTGCCCAGTGGCCTCAATGAGATGCTGAAATGGCAAAAATTCAAGATCCATTTACTCGATTTTGGCACGATCATCCAAAATAAATTGTCTTAAAAAAATGGGTAAGTGACTGAATTTGATTTCTCGGCTGTGCCTAATGAAGCATTTGGTGTATGTATACCACCAGTTGATGGCAGTGTTTAAAGTATTAGTAATGTAGCGCTTGTGTGTTGACTGACAGAGCAGGCTGAGCACACAGACATGGCCGCCGTCTGCCAACAGCTCGCGGCGGCACACGCTTGTTTACTATGAACAAAAAACACACACAAACATACACTAGCTGAAATTGATCCACTCAGTGTTGTTCTGGATGATGCCCAGAGGGAACATTCAGGATCGTTTCAAACTTCCCTTACGTCGCTCCATTTATTTCTTACCTCACGGATGTGAACTCGTCTTTGATGCATTCAAAACACGCTTTGTCAAAATGTGCTCCGTCAGCTGATCAGGAATGAAAAGAGCGTCTTTAGTACTTGTGCATCACACATTACCGCTGTGACAATCAATGTCCTCTAAAGTGCAGCAACCCCGTCCCATGTCAAGCCTCCTGGGGCTCACGCTACAGAAACGCGCACACACACACAAAATGCCAAAATCTCCAAGCAGGGCCAGAGGGATTCGTTTTCAGCCGTGGAGTTTCATGACTCAGCCCACGCGCAATGTTTTAAATAAAGGTATACATTTTTACCCACATTAGCGGAACACTCTAAAATAGCTTATCGTTACCTCCAATGATATATATTACATTTGATCAAAAATTAAAATTACAGTTGAACGCACTTACAAGATCCAATTTAACGCTGTTCCAGACAGACCTCTGTAAAAAGTGTACTTGAACATTCAAGCTCTTAATTCCGGTGTTAAAGGATTACATGCTGTCAATCATATGTTAGCTTAGCAATTAGCACTGCTTCTCCACCTTTTCTCGTCATTCGTTCGTGAGAACAACACTTGTCTGAAGTGTATGTAGCTTATTCGCCAACATGGTTACTGACTTAATAGTGACTCCGCAACGTGTTTAGCTGCGTTGGTAGAGAGTCGAAGCTCTTTGCTAGGGAGCTGGTACGGCTTAAGTAGCACCGAGTTTGCCTCGGCCTCACCTACTAACAAAGTGTAGGAGGCGTAAGCACCACATACGACAAGCCCAGGAAAGCTTTTTGGGACTGTCTCCGTCGATCAATTATTGGGAAAAATCATAAATCGGATATTCTCGGTTTTGCTATTCCGTGTGTTCTGATGAGGCGCAAATGGCAAATTTTGACTTGCAAACAACCAAACGCTTATTTCAGGCCTTGAATAGTCAAATGTACTGTATATAACAAAAGACACTTTACATCAGAGGCGGGGTAACCCCTGTCCTCCAGGGCCACTTTCTTTCATGTTTTAGATGTCTCCCTCTTCCAACACACCAGATTCAAACGATCAGCTCATCAGAAGCTCTTCAGAAGCCTGATCATTTGAATCAGGCGTGTTGGAGGCGGGAGGCATCTAAAACGTGCAGGAAAGCGGTCCTCCAGGACCGGAGTTGCTGCTATCCACTCAACAAGGCACATTTATCAAACGCCGGTAAGCCAGCAACATTTTGGTGGCTAACGCAACACTTCCTGTTCGCTTTCTTGTTTGAAAGCGATTCAGATCACTTCCGGTGCTCTATTTCGCGGACTGACGCTAATCTTACTAGCATCACTAGTTTGTCTTTTTAATTAGTTTTTTTTGGGCAGAGTGTGTAGTCTGTTTTTTTTTCTAGTTGTGCATTCAGTTATTGCTACTTTTGGTATTAACTCGAGTTGACTACATTCACTGTTTTCAGAATTTGTGACTTCGAAAAAAGAGACTCGGCGATTTACATGGTCTTGACTTGAGATGCAATGACTCAAAAGTGCTGATTGTTGTTCATGTGAATGAGGTATCGCCAACACGCCGCTCAGCTCGCCAGGGCATTTCCAGCATGGCTCAAAAATACAACAGCACGAAATTTGATTTGTCACTTGGTAAACACCCCCCCCCCCCCAAATTACCATCCAATCCAAATCAATTCCTGAGATGAAACTATTTATCACAGACAAAAAGTACAACCAAACACTGTGTGTGAGAAAAAACAGTTATGTGACAATGTTACTTAAAGTATTGCCTGTACAGTTAAAGTCTGGCAAGTTGGACCTTCCAGCCAATTCCAGATAGCATTTGCATTATTTTGTATTGGGGCGGGGAAAAAAATCTGTCGATTTCACTGAAGTTAGTTTAGTTCGCTCTTAAAGTCAACTGCATTTATGATGTAATCACAGTCCATTAACTGGAAATGGACTTGCATTACTCCTGTCTTTGTGACATGGGTTTCTGTTTCTGGATTTTTAAGGTAAAAAAAAAAAAAAAGTCACAAAACAAAAATACTCACTATTTTTACCAGAATTTGCCAGTGTTGGCTCACGTTCAAAACAACCTCTTCCCACAGATTTGCTAATGTTGTAAACAGACTCAGGAAAAAAATCCTCCAATAAATTACGATTACAAAAAAAAAAAAAATTATATACCTGATCTGAATGCGTGTTATAATATCAGGCAGAGATATTTAGGCTGACACAAAACACAACTAACCTGGCAAGAGCCAGATTGAAATGTGAATCACTCAAAGTAGTTCTCCACAGTATCAATTTGGGACTGCTCCAATGTGATCTGCTCGGGAAAGGCGAGATATTCAGTACAATAATTCGGCCTGATTGGGCGATGCGGCAACTTGTGCACGCCTACTGACCTTTTAATTTTTTTAAATTTTTTTTTACCAATAACGGCAACGGATGTGCCTTGTTTTGACCAGCTGAGTCCTGTTATCTCGATGATTGGCACATATGGCATCATGGCGTTGAGTGACAGGTGTCATTTTTGCAATGTACATAAGGGGAATAAGTGCATTATCAATTAATTAGTTAGTTCGTTAATTAATTAATTGCAACATCCATGCCGCAATTATATCCCTTCCACATAGCCTGCCCCAATCACACTGTTGCTTTTTGCTTGATCCGCATCGCTAAGTGAACTCACAAATACCGCGAGAATTCAGCTTGCCGGCACAGTGAAGACACAACTCATTCGCCACAAGTCATTCTCATAGCTGACCACATCATTCAGTTCTCTTTTTTTTAAAAGGCCACAAATTGAGAATATCTTGCTTCTCCAAATCTATTGACATTCGTGGTCCCTTGATACTTGTTTTTCACGTTTGCTGGATTCTCTGTTTTGACTTTTTATTGATTAACTATTCAGTCTCTCTCTTCCATTTCAGTAGTCCGAAAAGAATTGAATCGGTAGTTCTTCAAATACCTGTACTTGTACTTAAATGCGTGAGTATTTGTCCGAAACGGCCTGTGTATGGTGCCGATGGCTCAACTGTACTAACTTGGGTATGAACTTGCTCTGCTCGCCCAGCCGGGCCGCGAAGTCCTCCCAGGCGACGGCGCACGGCTCCTCGTCGTCCTCCTCCTGTCTGGGCTCCTGCTCCACGTCCATGCGGTGTCGCTCGTGGAAGCCGCTGATAAACTCGGGCAGCGTGATGGTGCCGTCCTTGTCCACGTCCAAGCGGTTGAAGAGGCGCTCGGCCTCGCTGGGACTGACTTGCAGCTCAGTGCAGATGGTGAAGAACTCGTCGCGCTCGATGCTGCCCGACTGGTCCGTGTCGTAGGCATCGAAGAGTGCGCGCAGACGCTCCCGCTCCTCGGCGCTCATCACCTTCGGACGCGGCACGCTGAGGCGGAAAAAATACAAAAACAAACACGTAATCCCCCTCGGTTCCACTTCAAAAACACTTCCAAGAAATGTGCACTCTCATGCTCAGGTAAGTCACCGACAACTCTACCTGTGTGTGTGTGTGTGTGCGTGTGAGGCGTGTTCACAAGCCTCTGGGTTTATTCCCTCCCTCCCGAGGATTAAAATAAGTCAATAAATTGAGTCAAATGTCATTTTTTTTCGGGGGGGGGGGGCGCAAAGTAAATAAAAACTGTCGGGAAAAACACAGCAATAAAGTATAAAGGAGTGTTTTATTGAAGGGGAAGTCAATGCAAAATATTTCTTTTGAGTAATATGTTCAACGTACTACAGTTAGTCAGTCTAAACACTGATGAATATTGTGGAATAAGTATTCATCTCATGAATTCTCTCGCTCTCATGCGTCAAAGGGCGCAACCATTTTGACATTCTACGGCCACCTGCTGTCGACAGAAATTGACATCAAAGAGCCCTCAGGTCGCATTGCGGCTGTCATGTGACCAAAACCAAAACTGGTGAGCCTTGACGTTCGGGAGATGAGAGCAGGATTGTAGCTGTTCCCAATGTTGCGCTCTTCTGGACGGAGCTGTTTCTGCAGGAGGCATTCACTGATCTTGCGGTTACTGCTGTTGATTATTTTCGATAAAAAAATGTGGTTTGCTATTAAGTCTTGCTAATGCACAGCGATGAACTGAAAGTCATTCTCGGTCATGAAGCATCAGCCACATCGTTAAGCTGGCTGAGAAAATACCTACAGTAGATGTGTAAAGCTGTTATATGGGCAAAAGGTGCTTAGTGAGAAGATTCTAAAAAACAAACAAACAAAAAAAAACATTCTAACGACATAACAAAAATATTCTTTTTCTAATTACATTTTTTTGTTTACTAAATATCTATCAATACTTATTCATAATGTCGATGACTTAAATCTACAGTTCAGGATTCAGGGTGTTTCCAAACTTTGGACTGATAGTCTGTGTGTGCACTATGAACTGAGGGGCGAAAAAAATTCCGATTTTGAAATTTTGTTATTTAGTCATTTGTTTTTTATTATGAACAAATTATTTAACAATTTAAAGTATTGTAAATGACTCGCTCTCTTTGACAGTTCAATGCTCATTGCTCAACAAACATGGCATTTTTTTTTTGGGGGGGGGTTCTGAACAGTGATGGCTTTGGAGATGCAAGAGAAAGAGAATGTTATATTTATTAGAATGATATGTCAGTCCAAAATGAACAGTGGGGAGGAGTGTTTTTAAGACATTTTGATTTTGTAAGAAAATACAATCCAAATTTACCTCCAAAGCAAATTCCCAAATTTGAAGATTTTACCTTTAATCTCCGTGTGTGGCCATCTGCTGCTAAGCAGAATTTATTTCATTTTAAATACCACATTCTCTGACCTGGCTTTAACAGTTTCCATCCGACAAACGTTCTCCTCTCCATCTTCCCCATCTCGAAATGTTCCACACCCGCCGCCGACATCTGCTAAAATGGAAGAGTCGTCGTCTTTCCTTGTCAGTTCTTCTTCATTGCTACTTCGGAAAAGGGAGCCCCGCCGACGTTCCACCAAGGTTCTTGCTGATGCCGTTGCCATCTTTATTCCCTTTTTTTGGGGGGTTTAGCTTAAAACAATCCTGCTTTTCCTGAAGACTCCATGTGCGCTCATGCAAAATACCCCACCACTGCAAATAAAGATGATACGGTGACTTTTTATATGAGCCCTCATGCTCATGTGCTTCTTCTTAACTCATCACATGCGAACACTCCTGAAGGGGAAACTTTCTGTGGAAAAAAAAAAAGTCCATGAACAACACATTTTAAGAAACCCTGCAGGCAAACGAAACCAATATCATTGTGAATTCTCCTCGTAGGTATGCCACATTTCTTCATCTTTCATTGCTACTGGATTCCACCAACACTTTGTTTAATATACACAAAGTCAACACCATTGTGCTTCTTTTGAAACGTGACAAATTGCTTATTTTTAACTCTGATTTCTTCATAGTTAGCTAGACCCAATTCTTGCAGCACAATCAGGTTTGGCCCGAGCCCAAATATCTCGAAACTGACCAAAATTGGTTTTCTTGTACCTAAATTGTCACTAGGCAGAACTTATGTGGCACCGCCATGTTTGTTCAAAAACTCAAGTAAAAAAATAAAATAAATTAAATAACAAAGAATTGATTTCATTTATTATTATTATTACTATTATTTTGCTTGTCACTTGATGTCTCTTATTGCTTCCTTCTGGATGTGTTTTTCAGTAGGTAAAATGCTGTTTTAATATGATTGCTAAAAGTCAGGTCTGACCAGCTCATGATTTTATCGACCTGGTCTTTGATTTTTAAAGACACTGACGCCTCTTATTGTCTAACAGTAATCCTCCTTATTGTTGGAAAAAATTACTCTGGTGTTTTGTTTTGTTTCAGGAAATCTTAGTACATCCACTTGTTAATTTGCTCTTGACAATGACACAAAAAGTTCATTGAACTCCTGTCTTTTGGTTAAATTGATAAAAATAGCTCTGTTTCATGGATTGCCAACATTGATGTTCTGAATCATTTGAGCCAAAGGTAACATACAGACTGAGCAAAAGAGGTCCAAGGATTGACCCTTGAGGGGCCCCATATGTCATGGCTATTGAATCACATTCATAACGTCCAGTGATTGCCAAGCAACTCCTTTTCCCTGAGCAAGACCTGAACCGTTTTAGCACAGATTTGTGATTTAATTACCAAACACCGACATTATTGTGTTTGAGTCAATGGGTTGCTCCATTCATGACAGTGTTCCATTCCTTTGCTGGCGCTTGTCAATTTTGACATTTACAACATTTACAAAGTTGTGTGCCATTTCCCGACAAAAGGTCACGAAGACAGGTGTGCTGCAGGTTATGTGTGATCTCAGGATTATCTGACGACATGTTTGTTCAAGGAGGTGCGCTTGTTCGCCACCACGTTGGATGTGCTGACGCCATGAGAACATGCCATGTGGTTGTGACATAACCACCCACCATTCGCCCATATACAGTAAATGTTACAAACAGGAGCTAGCGGCCAGGAGGTAATATTGGCTAGTAGTATGACAATAAATCCTCCATCTAAGGTCGGGTATCGACAAAACGATAATCAAGTTTTTGTACTCTTTTTGGCCCTTTCTGACCCAGGATGTCAAAAAGCCAGACTATCTTATGTCGTATAAGATTCTCCTAAAGATTATCTTTCTCTCTGTGTTACTAGTGGATTTGTCCGAAACAGGCCAATCTTGTGTTCGACCGAAAATCTTTATGTGTGGAGAAAAACGAATACTCTTGAATCATTCATTTGACTCCATGAACAGTGACGTGAACGGAATGTAGCCAGTCAAAGAAGCACCTTGACTGAATGAACGAGGAAGCAACAGTAACGAAAACTCTTACCTGATGTCGTTTATTTATTTATTTATTGTTTCAGCACATCCAGGAGTGTGCGTTCCTCATTTTTTACAGATCACAAGATTTGTGCCTCTTTCTAGATCGGTGATGGCATTTTATTTATTTTTTGTACCCTAAAGCTGACAAGAGCCACCTTCCTCCACTCCAGTGCAAAAAACTCATGACTCGCAGTACCAGGGATCTGTGGCTGAGGGTGCAAAATTAATTAGCAGGGGTAAACACAAGACTCTGTGTGCCGGAAGTGACCACAATTAGCAGTAAGCCATTTCAGGGTTAAACACCAATGTGATGTGATGATGACTTTGCAGAAGTGGGCTATTTGGGTTCCATTGGGGCTTTTTGGGGCGGAATGTCAATTTGAGTGTTGGCTTAACTTAGTTAAAATAATAATAATAATAATAACAATTATAATTTAATTTCCTGTCTTCAAAAAGGGGCTATTTTGATGATAGGGCAAGTGCTGCATTGACTCACCAGAATTTGAGGGGCACATGCCCTGAAGTCAAATTAGTTACACACGACATCTTCCAGTGTTGCCGCACTCACTTTGCTTGCATGACAACTAGGAGGATTTTGTTCTGTTGCACCTCATGGCATACTTCTTTTTTTTTTGCGACCAAGAGGGCATCTGCTGCATCTAGAACACGGCTTCAGTTGCACCACCACACAGAATGGCTACTTTGAAAGACTGACGGGAAATATGAGGCAAAGGTTTGATCTTGCTTCGAGCGTCAAATAGTTACAGGTAATACAAAACTTAAGCTTTGCATCTAATGGAAATAAGGAATCTACAATTACAATAATAATGAAAGCAGTTTTAAAAGGAGATTTGGAAATGTGGCTGGGGGGGGCGGGGAATAGCAAGCTGTTATGGTAGAAATGGTTATTATTAGAAAGGAACTCACGATTGTGGGTGATAGCCACTGATGAAATGACGGTGCTCAGTATGTGTGTAAAAAGTGGGCGAGGTCCAACTCAGGCAAGTACGACGCAAGGCTCCTTGGACATGGTTTTAGCAGCACCTAAAGAATCCCAACAACTGAAATGGGGGACAAAAGCATGCAACGCTAAATATCAACAATTCAACGTAACATTATTCTCCGTCTTTGCATGTTTTCAGCACTTATCTTCAAACACATTTATTGTATTTAGAATAAAAAACAATCATTTTGCAGGGACTTTAAAAAAACACAAGCACATATTTTCTTCCTTTCAATACATGGTCCAAACCCATTCGCAAAATGGCTATTGGAGTTCCTGTTGTTGTGCCATTTCAATTAATTAAATTGGCTTTTGGGGCAAAAAAATGTGTGTGCCCACCGTATTCTGTAAAAAGTCACTGACTAGTCAAAATGGTCAAAAATTGCAGTAGAAGGTATGTGGGGCAGTACCCCACCAGATCCATCAGATGGACACCGATCCGATCCATGTAACTATCTGTTTACATCCTTAACAATGAAGTTTCAACAAAAATAAATAAATAAATAAATCAACAAAGGCAAAGCAAAAAGCAAAATGTATACTGTACAATTCATTTGATCCTCCCCAAAGCTCTGTGCAACATTTGAGGTCTTTTCTCCTGAAAAGAATTTCGGGTGCTCTATATCAGGAAACAGCACGTTACATTAGGGAGCTTTATTCTGGCAGTATCAACATATAGAAATCAACACATAGTTTCTTCTGAATGACATACAAACATTCAAATGTTTCACTTCACAAAGTTCATAAGGCTTGGTTGTCCCAGAGGAAGGGTGAGGGGAAGTTTCAAAATAAAATCTCCCAGAGTCGCTTCAAACGATAAAACCAATATGATGAATGAAAAATCAGCAGGCTGTTACTGCATTCTGCTACATGCTTACACAATTCTGAAATGCCTCTCTCTGACATAGTCCCCATGCCTAATCACGGCAAACACCTGAGTTCAAATTGAATAAATTTCACTTTTTTATCATGTATATTTATACACAATTCAATGTAATGTAAAATATTGATAATAATTATCATCCAAAATACTTGGATATGATATCAAATAGTGTCTGAATGCCACACACATTTGTGTGTGTGTGTGTGTGTGTATTTTTAAAATTAAATTGCAAACCCTCCAAAATTTATTGTCACCTGTCAATTTGTTCTAATACTCGAAAGTGATACAGCTCAAAATAAGAGCTAGAAAAAGGTGCCGATATCCTTTGCTGTTAGCATAAATTCTGAGCTACAAGCGAAGCTAATGATTTCAAAACGGCTAAGGGTTCTTGTTAAAACGAGCAGGAATATGCTGCTAGCAAAGCTGGGAGTGTGCATTGTTAGCATCGCATTTGTCTAATGCTCCATCACATTGATTTGCATATTATTCTTGATGCTAATCACACTTGGCTAATCATTCAAATTTGTTTCAAACATGCGGGGAATGCCATATTACATGCTAACATGCGAGCATGCTCCATTAGCCTTGAGTGGGTTTCGATGCGGCGAAAGCGTAGCAATTTTGGCAGTTGGAAAAAAATCTTCATACTTAAGTCGAAATTTGAAATTGAACCGTGTATAGTTAGTCAATTTCCAAGTCTGGGCTAATATTAACTGTTATCTTTGCCCTTCTCTGTCAAAACAAATCATGTCTCATGCATTCTAATGATGGTCAAGACAGCCAAGCCAACAAGACAAAGGGGAGCGACATATTTCATTTTCTGTTCATTTTTTTTTTTTTTTTTGGTGACACTGATTAACATCATATTTACAAAAGGAGGACATGCAGATTTTTAGGCTCTTAAAAAGTCACGTGAGTGATCTGTACATCTATGAAACCTTTCGAGAATTACCTTGGAATACCAAAATGTTGTCGTCACCAATTAATATGATGACAATGCAGACGTTGTCATAGTGATATGGCCCTTCTGTTGGTTTTCAGTAGGAAAAATAAATGCTTTGTCACTGCATATTGACTACGTATGCATGCTGGGTCCCACCCATGCGCGCCGTTATGCATATTCGTATGAGGCAGGAAACATTTGTACTGACTTTGAAAGGAGTGATTGTATCATTGTGAACGCCTTCACAATGATGACAGTTCGAGTGCATCAGCTACAGTCTTGCTCGAAATAAATACTGTACATATCATGTTATATACAGTACAGTACTGTGCAAAAGTATTAGCATTTTGGTAAATGTCTGTATTAGGGCTAAAATGAATAAGTGATACATAAAATTAATGGGATGGTACGGTGGGCACGCCCGCAAACCTTGTAAGGATAAAGCGGATTAGAAAATGGATGGATGGAAGGATAGATGGATGGATAAAATGAATGGTTTCCAGAGAATTGAGTCAAAATGGAATGTAGTCCTGCACTGCACTCTTAATGTGTTTGTCTACAGAAAAGGATTTCTGTTTTATACAAATTAGATAAAACAATTGCTGTGGGAAAATATTTTGGTAAACTAATGGTTAAAACTATTTAAATTACAAGAATTAAAATGGAATTTTAACCCATTTTTACCTTTTCAAAAATATGAGCATGTTTTTTGACAGAGATTTTTGGGGGGTTTTTGACATCCCACCTTTTTAAAGCATTCCTCTGTTTTCATTTTACTATTATCTTTTATCCTCAAATACGATCGTCATTACGGATTTTTTTACCTCGTAGTTTTACTGTTCATTTTGACCCTAACAAGTTTAGACTCTACAAATGTTCTTGTCGATTAGATATTTCACCAAAACAATTGGATTTTTAAAATGTATTTTATTTTTTGATTTGCAAGGCTTTTCAATGGGCGAAACGTTTTGGTTAGGACATGGATAAAAGAGAACATACAGGCATAAATCGAACTGTTTTCTTTTGCACAGTACTGTATTGCAGTATGTATGGAGAAAGCGCAGATATACAACAAGAGCACACTCATGCCAGGCAATCCATACCTCACCTACCATTATAAATTGTATAATTAGTTTGATTGGCCCGTATTGTGCTCAAGAAGGGTATACGCATTTACCCGGCACGGTTTGGAAAAGGTGGACTTGGCCGTGATATGGAGAAAAAAAAAAGTCATATAATTAGCTCTGAAAAAATAGGATTTTTTTTTAATATCCCATCCATTTTCCTTGCAATGTTAAAACTGCTCCAAAGAATTTATTATTCCCTCAATATTTGCCTCGTCATCTCTGAAAACACTTTTATTCTGTTTTGAAGATTTTTGATGAACCTTAAAATTCTTTCACATTATATTTTTCTTACATCCCCCATAATGTTTGTTCTCTGAATGGTACCTATTTTCGTACCCAGTGCAACTCCATAAATGTGTGCATGGCTGGAGTGTTTGTTCTTTTGACATTTCCACAGACGGGCACAGTTAGAAATGGGCGTTTGCGCTGTTGTGGGACTAAATACAGCCAACTTGATTCCCGGCCAACCCAAGCGGATCCCCTCATTCCCTTTCAATTCAGCGCATGTGGGATACACGGTCGACATGGCAGAATCATTCGAGATTCGCCGTCCGTGCAAGAGATCAGCATGGGCAAAGTATGTTGATGAGGAACGGCAAGATCTCCACTTGCGGAATAAATCCACCATATTCATATTATACCACCTGTGCCACAACTTTAGACCTGGTTTCGTCTAGTCTACTTCCTGTCACCAAATTGTCAGTGTGTAATAAAAAAACATTCTTAGTATGCCTTCCACATGTGCATCTTTCCACGAAAGACGTTTTTCCCCATCAAAAATGTATTTTCATTTTTCTCTGAAACTTTATACCCCCGTATATTTTTCTTAGCATTGCATTTCTTGTCGGTGTGTCCCCAACACTCCTTCATGCTAATCACAAGAAAGGAGCCACAAAGGCAAACAAATCGTAGTTATGTAGTTTGGATGAGTGAAGGCCAGGGAGGGAATAATGATGGTTGAGCTTGGTAACAAAGGAAAATTGGCCCAGTGTAAGCGTGCCTAGTAGACGCAATCAACAGGAGCTGCTTATATCATTTCCTGAGAAGTTGATCGCAATAGCTAACTGGACAGTCTGAATGGAAGCTTCCAACAGTGCCACATGTTTTTGGTTTTGATTTTGCTCGGATAGAGAGAATTTGAAAATGATCATTTTGTGAGACGGGATGCTCAGTAGAGTTTTGACACAGTGTTGTGGAAAAGAGCTACGGGCAAAAACGTCCTCTACGACACACATCACAGGAAACGTACGACACTGACATGACACAGATCTTAAATAACCCCTGTCCATCTCTTCCCTCTTTGTCCCAACTCTTCGGTCAGAAAAAACCCAACATCCCACTGGTCCATGGTTTTCTCCTGCATCCCAAAACTCCACGCGTGTAACATGAAGACATGGCCTGCTGTTATCAGCACAAGCAAAGCAAACCCCCTCCTGTTACCGAAATGACATCACGTGGTCTGACAGAGAAACTCAATGTCGATTTGTGCCGAAGGAGTCAAGGAGTAAAAAATACGCCCCCTGTACGCCATGGGTAAATTTGCTTGTTTTTTTCTCCCCTTTTCTTCACTTGTAAACGTTGACATTTTCTCCAAAATAAGATCAAAGTAGATCCTCTGACTTAAAAATTCCTGAAAGATCCGCATCACATAAAAATGTACAAAAGCTTAAAAACAACTTGTGTACCAACGTGTCTTTTTTGTTTGTTTGTTTACTACATCGAGTTAGAAGAGTGTGGTAAGTTTTAGCACAACCGCCGTCCACTCTCTGATCAACATGCCAGGGGACTAATTGGAGAGCTCATCGAACAAGATTTAAAAAACAACAAAAGTCAAGGCAAAGGTCTTTGCATCCGCTCGTCAGTATCTTCCAATTTTTTTCTTCCTTTTTTGCGCCGCTTCTCTGCTTTTTGCCAGCACTTTTTGTCCTCTTTCCTTGGACACAAATGTCAATCTTAACAAGTGATCGCATCTTGTGATGTTCTGCTGGTCAAGACTCACTGATGCAACGGGAGTTAAGACTGGGTATAATATTGACTGACATGTTAAGACAACGGAGACCCAGACATGACAGAAGGTAGGTGAGGAATTAACGTGCACACAAAAGGCCAGTTTGGGGCCACAAATTAAGTATGACGTACAAAAATACTCATTTGTGCCGATGTAGGACAAAAATGCAAATTTTGGGCCACAAAGTATGCATAATTTGCATACAAAACACAAATTCATGGTATGAACCCTTTCAGGGACAGCGGTTACTATAGTGGACAGCTTATCATATCGGGCTACAGGTTATCATTATTGGTGCATGAAAGTGTTAATACATTGATTGAACAGTTTGGCAAGCAAATGTAGCACACCTATAGAAACTAAGGTAGAAAGGGATGTTACTTTAAAAATGTATTCCGATACAGTTACTAGTTACTTGTTAGAAAATGTAATGTGTCCGTGTTAGCAATGTCATTCAAGTTGGCCTTCCATAATATTTAAAGTAATGTAATTTGATTACCATTTATTACTTCTGGATTACTCCACTACCAAATATGTAATTTAAAAAAATTATAGGCTATATATTTGTTTGTCTTGTCTGGTCTTTTGGCCTCATGAATGATTTGTGGGAATTAGCGCGTTAGCCTGCTAGCCATTAGCGCCCCTCGATGGTAACAAGCAGTCCAGACGATTTCGACAGCTCATTCATTTTAAATAGCCTTGACAAAGAAATGTGTCAATCCTCCAGGGAATATGATATGAAACGGTCCCCATCCATTCCCTTTGAGTGAGTTTTGAAACAGATATAAAACCAACACTTCACTCCTGAACCGGTTGTTTGGCCAACAAATTTAAGGGTGAGCGAGGACTCTCCTGTGGCATCTCTCTCCCAGCTTTAAAAATGTGATCCTGTGAAGGAAATAAAAAACCCTATTTGTAAATCCATTACATTTTTTTTCTGTATCTAACAGTTTATTGTTAGATTTTTTTTTTTTTGTATCCATAACACCGGCACATGTACAAGTCTGGGTAGAAGTGGAAGATAGTTTCTAGTCAAGTTGTGCTCCATTTGTTTGCGATGAAGGCCAACTCTTTCATGGGAATGATATTACACTAGTATTTTATGCTGCCGTGTTGACTAATTTTTGACCACAAATTAATATTTTGTGTGCACGTTACACTTAATTTGTGGCCATGATTTATATTTCACATGACACATCTGGGACCCTGTATTATACAGACTTTTGGACCTATTTTCTTTCCCAAGTGTCCAATTTGTGACCCACAAAGCTGTTCTACCTAATTTGCGACCACAAGTTAATATTTTGTGCACCTTATATAAATTAATATAATGTGCGCACGTTATATTTAAATGCTGGCCACAAAATAGCAATTTATTTGTATGTTACATGTTGATTGTGGCCACAATAACTTTTTTGCACTTGTCAAATCTGTATGAGACACATTTTTGGCCAGTTTTCTTACCCAAGTATATAAAGTTATTCATTCATTCATCTTCCGAAACCGCTTTATCCTCACGAGGGTCGCAGGGGGTGCTGGAGCCTATCCCAGCTGTCTTTGGGCAGTAGGCAGGGGACACCCCGAATTGGTCGCCAGCCAATCGCAGGGCACACAGAGACAAACAACCATGCACGCCCACACCCACACCTAGGGACAATTCAGAGTGACCAATCAGCCCGCCATGCATGTTTTTGGAATGTGGGAGGAAACCGGAGTACCCGGAGAAAACCCACACAGGCCCGGGGAAAACTTGCAAACTCCACACAGGGAGGCCGGAGCTGGAATTGAACCTGGTACCTCTGCACTGTGAAGTCGACGTGCTAACCACTGGACTACCGGGCCGCCATATACAAAGTTATTCATGGGAAATATATCGAAGTCCCAAATTAGTTTTTTGGGGGGGATTTTCAATAATTTGTGACCACAAATTAGTATTTTTCTCCCTCCATGTCATGTCTGAAGATCCATATAATAATGACTTTTGGGCATCAGTTATTTTTTTTCCCTGAAGTGATGCCTTCCCTCTTTTAGCCTCATGGTCCGAGAACTTTGCCATCCAATGTTCAGTCTGACCACAGGTTCTCCATGGCCATGCTGATCTTGCACACGATCCAGCGGCGAAGTGGGCAGTAGTACTCGAAGTGGAACTGCTCGAACTCCGGCGTCTGGCGGATCTCGTGCAGGAAGGACACATCCAGGTCGGACTCCAGCAGCAGCAGCAGCGTGGGCACGGTGACCATCAGGACGCCGGTGAGCGCGGCAATCAGTCGGGCCACGCTCAACACGCACGCGTTTAGCCGGGCGTTGGACGACAGAAGGCTCAGGACGCCCGTGCTGCCCCCTCTCGCTGCAAGACGGACACGTTCGAAGGCCCGGTCGCGCTCCCTTTCGGCCTCCAGCTGGGCCTGGATGTCGGGATCGGCGTGGAGCTCCCTCAGAAGCCTGGCGGGACTCTGGACGGGTGACGAGAAGAGCAGGTCCACGCCTCCTTGGCTGTCGTCCACCGGGGTGGGAAGCATGCTGGCGCAAGGGCTAAGCAGGAATGCATGGACACATATTTAGTCAATGAACTGTCCTTAAGACAACAAGAGCAACCATTCAGCATCATGAAGTGCTTTAATGCAGACTCTTTCATTTTCAGTGAGTGCTCAATTGTTGACCATTGTCTACAGCAAGGATGGGCAACTAGCACATGCGACCCATGACAACACTCTGAGTTGCCGGCCCCTTGTTTCAACCTTTCATGCACCCCGTAAACTAATAACATAAGATGTCCACTGTAGTAACCGCTGCCCCTGAAAGGGTTAATATGGGGTGATAGAAACATTTCAGTGGCCGTCAATTATACACAGGACTTTTTTATTCCCCGGTCTCTAATCTCCCCCGCCCCTCCAAAGTTTTAAGTGGTAATATCACTACAAATCACTAGATGGCAAACATGTCTTAGTTATGCTTGCATCAGGTCTTGTGTTGCCCGATAGCACAACGTGAGCATGCCTAATCATGTTTAGCTGATTTGTAATGACATGCAAGAAAATAATTGTACCTCAATATATATTTTGAATATTTTTTTTTATACTGTATATTTTAAAACATTTTGAGTGAGTTGATTTTTGTGAGGGAAAAAATGCACAAAATGATTTTTTGGACCCTGGTCAGCAGTTTCGTGTTGTCCCTGAATGGTCGTTTTCAGCATGAGAGCACTTTGCACTTGAAAAAAAAAATATTGCCTTTCTTTTTTGATTGTTCAAGTCCTTTGTTGTTGAGGGCTGGCTCTTTTATCCATGCACTTGGAAATGTTCTGAAAAAGGAAATATACTAAGATACTAGTGCCCTGTGACTGTTCAGGGTGTCCCCCGCCTACTGCCCAAAAGACAGCTGGGATAGGCTCCAGCACGCAGTTTTTCCACTCACGCTGCTCTGGTTAAAAGAGGTACAATACAATCTAATCTGTCAAGCCAAGTTAGCTATAATGGACTTTACCTTCGGGTCCGAAGGAAATGACCAGCGTGTGCGTATAAGATCAAACAAACCTGTAGACAAGCTCAGATATGGTTCGTTCTCCGCCGGCCTCTTCTTCCTCATCCATTTCGCTTCCCGCTTTGGGCGTCTGAGATGGGATACTTGAAGTATCCGTGGCATGGTGGGGAGGCGGCAGGTCTGACGCACAGTTCACTCCATCTATACTTGGTTGATGGTCTGCAGGAGCGGCCGGAGATTTGACGGGAGACAACGCTGCCGAGTCCTTCACAGCAACGAAGCCTGGTGGGTGACATGAAACACATTATGGATTTAAGGATCAATTCTTAAAATTACACTCATTTGATGACCATTATTGTTTGGTTTTAATCTAATGACAACTGTTTATCTTTACTCTTATTGAAGTCATTAGACCAAGAGGTGCGTTAGGTTTACTGATTGAAAAAGCCAAATACAACTGCCGTCAGTCTGACAAACGGTTCGGAGTTGAGGACAGTGACAATGCACAATAAATGTGACAGTGTGCAAAGCTCACAGGTAAATGTTTCGATGTCTAATAAAGATGCTGGTCGGAGAACTCAAAGCTCACAAAGATATTGCAAAATGCAACACCGATGTCGCATTTGCATGTTTTTCCAATATAATGCAGTCTTACATTAACCCTTTCGGGGACAGCGGTTACCGCAGTGGACAGCTTATCATGATATCGGGTCACAGGGTGCATAAAGGGTAAAAATGATTCGCGTTATAATGTATGAGACTTTTGAGTATCATTTCAATATCTCGATGCCAGGCCGAGTGTACTCTTTTTTTGGAAATCAAATTATGGTCACGCTATCATACTCTATTTACACCGGCACTGAACCCATGCTGCCTGCACCAAATTCAGATGAAGTTATCACTACACTATCAGTTTTTCTTTGAATTGCTATATTAGTCATACTTTTATCATTATTTGCTTTTCATTGTTGGTCTAACATACAGTATGAATGCACACTTTTTTTACATTCAAATGCCTGAAAGTGCAGCATTTTAGCCACAAGATGGCGCTCACATGCCAGTAAAACAGAGCAGCCGCACGTCTGACAGCAAGGCAACATAAATGGGACCATATTTTGAAAATTAATGCGCTCTGTGCACTGAAATGTTCATAGTAGCCTACATAAATTGTTACAGTGAGTGTACAGCTATCATATTTTCAGCACGAGACAAAAAGCCTGAAGGGTCTTCCTCTTTCGTGCGTGTGTCTGAAGCCAGAGATAAACTCCGGATTAGCAAAGCGTTGACAAGCGGAGTCAAACAACACAGGACATTAGTGGACCCACAACCGCCCCCAACTTTGATGCATCCAAGACAGCTGGATATATTTTTACACACGCAGGACCCCCCGCACCCCCACTCGCAAGTAGTAATACCCTATTTCCACCAACAGTGTAGTTGCCACGGGTTTGTTTACTCAACTGCAGATGGTTTAGGCCCTTATTTACACATGACAACATCCATCCGTTATCTGAACCGTTTTAAACTTAAAACTTAAAAGTGTATTGGCAGTTAAAATTGTGCCCCTGGGGGCAACCGCAACTATAAGGTAGACAACAACGGCAACAAGTTTGATACTCCTGTTGTTGAGTTTGTCCAGTTGTTGACAAAAAAAAAAAAAAAAATCACCTCTGCATTTGCACATTCTCCACCTCTGTTGACTTCACGTACTGCAGTACTGCAGTACGTGCAGCTAAGTACGAGGTAGCTTGGACAAGAATCAGCACAAGGCGGTTTTCAGGATCCAGTTTAGAAGTCATGTCAAGATGGCCGCTCACACCTTAGAGCAAATGATCCCCATGTGACCATGACGGACAATAACAGAGAGCATCTCCATCAGAATTTTTTCTAAACAGCTTTTTAGCTTATTAAAGAGAAAACAACCAATATTGGCCTTCGATTAAACTTTTGTGGATTTGGGTCTTGTTTGACTGTGGTCACCAAGACCCAACTGCCAACTGCATGAGCAAGGA
Organism: Hippocampus guttulatus; assembly: GCF_054856545.1. Classification (NCBI taxonomy): domain Eukaryota; kingdom Metazoa; phylum Chordata; class Actinopteri; order Syngnathiformes; family Syngnathidae; genus Hippocampus; species Hippocampus guttulatus. Next base: position 11,914,773 of record NC_141265.1, on the reverse strand, counting down.
TGTTTGCATGTGGGTCAATACCCACAGGATGAATAAATTTCTCTGTCTCGTTATAAGTCTTAACTTCAGCTCTGTTACTGTGATCGAATAATCAGTATAGGTCCTTAAATGATCGCTTCAATATGTCTTCCATTTTGAATAAAGTAATCCTGAGCTGTGCATAGCATCACCTAAAAATGTCGCAGGGGAAGGTTCAAGGCTCGCTTGAGTGTACTGGAAAACGTGCCAAGAAGTGAAACATCACATGCAGTTTTAAAATGTTTCCTCGAGGAGACTGAGACTTTGAATGTTTGTGATACAATTGGCATTATCGAGTGATTGCAATGAAATTCTGGGGACGTGTCTTCTACCCACATAAATTAAGAATCTATTCACTTGATATATTACTTTCATTTCACTTTCCTGTTAACATATTGCCAAGTGATATCTCCGACACAGGCAGATGCTGAATCTCTGCTACGTTAACAAGTTCTTGAATTAAAGGCGGTTTTGTCTATTTCCCTCTCCACTGACGGGCAGTTAGCACCACAAGTTATGGTCACTCAACAACCTCCCTCACTCACGTCAATGACTCATTGACACCATTTGTGTTATGACTCCAGAGACAGGCTAATATTGTCTCCTTAACATTTTAGCCTGTACTCTGTACTGTTATTATTAATAGCTATAGGAGTCACTTTCATGCACCCTGCAGTTTGCATCAATAGCATTGTTCGCTAATAAAAACACTATTAGCGAAAAATATAAAAAGACATTCACAATGTGTACACTGGTATGACGACTTTAAGAATGTACTTAAGAAACGGGACGTAGACCAGCATCCCATTTGAGGTTCCACTGTATCGCGCCATACATCTCCTTATCTTACTTGGCTCTAGTGTGCTTCTCTGCATTCCGGCACTGATCCCAGCGACCTGTCCCCCGTGACCCACCAGCCGCACATACACATCCCGCGCAGTGTGGTTGGCGATGCGTAGATGGAGGCTGCGCTGGGTGGTGATCTTCACTTGGCACCTCAAGGCCTGCGCCACAACCACCGATGATGATGACGGCAGGTCCTCTGAGGTCTCCGTCGGATAGTACACTTCCAGGGGCCCGGCCTCTCCCTCTTTCGCAACTTCGGCCTCTATCTCTTCTGGCGGCAGGGTGCAAGAGTTACCACGGTCAGGTCGCTCGGCCCCTTCCGACTCCAAATTGATTTGATCAGTGCCGTTCCGGTGCTCAAGAACCTCCATCATTGAGGCTGATGGTAAAGTTCAGATCCAACCGTCCACTGCGACGCCCCAACATAAACTGACTGGACGGTGTCTGGAATCTGAACACACACATGCCTCTATGTACACACTTGAAGTGGGCGACACTGACCAGATACATTCTCTCTCTCTCTCTGATCCACAGACTCATATGAATGTCAACCATCTTAACAAAGACTGCAGGGGCATTAGAGGCAGATCAACCGAAGCTTCATGTTCTATATATAACCAAGGGAGTCCTGGTGGGAGAGGGGCAACTAATCTAACTGTGACTACAGAGAGGCGGGCCTGACCCCGGATGGGATAGGGATCATTTTCCAATTCCTCTCTTCAAGTCAGTCCACCTGAAGGTCTTTCCCAACATTTGCTGGACCCCAAAAGTGCACTGATCTATGGAGATATAATGGCTGTGTCAAGAGAGGTACCCTCAAAAAGTTGTGCTTCATGGACAGAAGTCAGTCAGTCTCTAAAGACTTGGGACTTGAATCAAAGAGTCGCAAGTTAAAGTTCCACTGCGGATGAGTAACAAAATTATTGTAAAATCTCCATGTTATTTATTAAACATGACAATTTGACATTTTGGTACAGATCCTAGCAAGTTGACACACGTGATTTGCTTTCGCGGGCCACATGAATTGACCTGGCGGGCTGCATCCGGTCCCGGGCCTTGAGTTTGACACCTTTTTTAAGAGGGTTCAGCTTCCCAGTCGCTAAAGATCTGGGCTTTGGTATGCATGCTCAAGTCGCACTGTGAAGGAAAAGTGAGGCTGGTTGTTGGAGAGGACAGCTCACTTGAACAAGGCACTGAACCTGAAGTACGAAACCAGCTAATGAATGCACCTCCACCTTTTGAACCAGAAATGCACAACCTGAAATCATTCCTTAAGGATCTTTAGCACTAAGTGTACCTTAAGAATATAAATTGATTCCAAATGCACCCCCAACTCAAATGTCATTGTTCATATTCCTTTCATGGTTTGACTGCTTGTTAATGGGATGGGATTCTCAGGAGGTTTGGTTTTTAGGGGTGGTGGGTGATTTGGACTGGTGGACTGCAGGTATCACTGCGGATGAAACTACATTAAGACACATACGAACTACGTTAGCGGAGATTTTACCAAGAGGGACAGGAACTGACCACTACTGTACTCCTACCTATGACAGTGTGTCATTAAAGTCCAGTAGTTTCCTTGACAAAACAGGACATGGCAGAAGTATAGTTCAATCCCCATAAGAACATCCATAAGTGATAGCCTAGTGTCAGTGTGTGGGGACAGGCTGCACAAACACAACAAGGTCAACGCTGACACCGGGTCGGCTTCCTGTTTCTCTTCGAATGTCGGAGATTAGAGCTCCGAATATAGACGGCGATTCTAGATGTCAGTGACACTTTATCCCGATGTCCTTGCCGTCGGTTGTTGATGCTTCCAAGGTGAAGTTGTGATGGAAACCAACGAGATTGAACTACCGCCGAAGATCCTTCAGGTCCGCGCTGTCAACTCCAGCGTCCTATCATTTTACCCTCTGATGGTCATACCTGAGATTTATGCTTCATTCAGATAATAGGTGGCATCAGAACGTATTATAAGGATGGAGGATTGACGATGACACGAAAATGAAAAGTTGAGTAGGAAACATCACAAGACAGCACCTTGTGAAGAACTGTTATGGACAGTATCAATCTGGACTTAAAAGGTGGTTCTCTGAGGTCCTATAATGAACGCTCTGTGTGTGTGCGTGTGTGTGTTAATGTGTATGTGTGTGTGTGTGTGTCTTTGGCACAGCCACCATTAAATGTTATTCATTTTTTCCCTCCACAATTCCCCAGTGTCGTCAAAACATATCTGTGACATTCTTTTTTTTTTCTTCTTTCGAAATACTGGACGGATCAAGAGTTCCAGTACATTTTACACACCTATTTCTTGTCTTGTTGAAAACTGCACATTTTAAAGGGGCCGACCTTCAGTCCACCTTACAGCAGATACTGCTCGGCTAATTGCCAGTTGTTATCACGATGACCGAACCTGAAATTTGCGAAAGACTTGACACGCTGCTTCTTGTCATCTCACCGATGCTGGCAAGTGTAACAATAGGCGGGTTCTCAAGGGCTTGTGCAAGAGTGGGCAGGAAACCGCCTGATTATTCATATTAAGATCAGATAACCTTTTGTAGTCTCACAATAGGACAATTTGCATATTAAAATGAAAGCCTCTGCATGATAGTGTTTCAGTTTAGTATTTAGTATGTAGATATAGATATAAATATATCTAAAGATATATATAATAATTGTGACTGTAGGAAACGAGTTCCACTTCAATGTTACCTTGACTTAAAGGGCCCCAACTTACAGGTTTTTTGCGTTATGATCCATTCCATCATTTAGGTTTATTAGTTTCTTTTTTTTTTTTTGCTGTCTTGTTAGCCAAAATTTGAATTACCGGTGAGATTAAGCTGAACTGCACCTTGACCGAAGTTAAAAAAAAAAAAAGATAATAAAAATAAGAAGGTATTGTAATGCCCTCACTTGTGGGCTGTTTATTGAGCAAAACAAAGAGTCAAACACACAAATACAAAATGAAAACACTCGCATGGCCCTCCTTAAAGGCACACCTCCAAGACACAAATACTACAGTGCCTACAGTAATTAGACTATAAATTCAGTCTATTCCCAAACATTTTCTGTTTCTTACGTTTCACGTTTCCATCGAACATGGCGCTATATTCTTTATGACATATAGGCAACGTAAAAAATAACTGTTCATTTTCCAGAAGGGAATGGATTTGTGGCATTTCATTGGATTTCGAGTGAAAATTAATGTGAGTAAATGTTACGAGCTTGGTCGCAGAATAAATTCCACTCGTGAATCAAGGTATGACCGGATCATCATTTTGAGCTTTGAATCCTCACATTAGAAGGGACCGAAGCAATAACAGCCAACCGTGAATGTTCTCTTTGTCAGTCCAAACACATTAGAGCACATGATTATCCCACATAATTGAATTTCATGCTCGGTCTGAGGGATCTCACATCGCACACTGCACATAAAAAATGTTGACATGCACAGAGAAGGAGAAGCGTGCATCCACAGACATGGCGGCACCCTCAGGGAGGATCATGGGAAGGGTATTTTTAGCAGGCGGCAATTGCCGTCTCCAGGGAGACCGGGCTGATGGAGGGACGAGAGCATCAGCTGCTCAATTAGCGTTCTATGTGAGGGCTTGCGTACGTGCAAGCGCACATATGACCTTCCTGCATTTGTGTGTAGCGAGGAATAGAGTATCCGCCTACCGTTTTCCGCGGCTGTCTCGTCGTACTCGTTGGTCGAGGGCAGGGCTGGTACCAGAGGTTCCATGTTCATGATGAGGTTTTTATGACTCAATGAGCTAAAGCTTCGACTTTGGCCAAACTGCACCCTGAAAACACAAACGTCAACTAAAATGACTGATGAGAATTGAGAGGAATTTCTAACGTTCAAAAATTCTACAAATATATTGCTAATGCTATATTTTATATTGCACTTTTATTGAACTGTGTACAGTTCTTTCTGAAACATTTATTTTATGCAATGAAACACCCCCCCCCCCCCAATTTTGCTGCTGTAGACTGAAAATTTCCCCAGTGTGAGACAAATAAAGTTTATCTTATCTTATCTTAACAAAACGGGTAGCCTGAAACTGGTAAAAAAAAATGTCACAGGATAAAGCAATGCAAGTGTCCATCTTGATATAGGACTTGACATTTCTTTACCCACACGGGTTGGCTACAGAGCTCGCATTGGTGAAAATTTGTCGATTTCATAATTTTAACTGGTGGGGGGGGGGGGTGTACAAAGTGTAATTTTTGTATCATTATGTTCGGCCTTCAGTATTGTGAGTTGGTAAGATTTTGTATAAAAGCACAAATAATTTTTTTTTTAAAACAGCACGTTTGTAGGGTCATTTATTTATTGAATTGAATTGAATGTCATGATAAAAAAGAATGTTGACAATGCATTAGCCTACTACTAGCAATCACAGAAAAAAAGTGAACATATTTTGAAATATGCATATCTGAGAAACCACACGTCCTACAAAAGCTTCCAACAACATTTTCCTATGGATGCATTTTTACAATGTGGAAGCGTCAAAATGTTCAACATGGCATTGACTGTGATATAACATGCAAAATTTCTTTCTGGTAACTTTGCAATTAATGTATATTCTAAAAACTAATAATGTGATGCTCGTTCTGTGAAATCAGTACAAATTTCTTTTTTTTTTTTTCAGAAAAGCTCATATAGCATTGTTTTAAGCATTTGTGTATGTTGCTGGTTTAGTGTCAATCTAGTTTTTACCCTTTCATGCACCCTGTAACCTGATAACATGATAAACTGTCCACTATAGTAACCGCTGTCCCTCAAAGGGTTAAAAGATGATTCTGGTTTACTTTTCTTCCAACTTTCTCCTCAGTGTGTTTGTCTTTGAACAATGTCAACACACATGCCGTGCGAGTAAACCTTACCTGCACACCTCAGGTGGATCTCTCTGGATTTTTGAGCTTGCTTCTATCACCTCCTTGGCTACTCTTCCACTACAAAAAAACCCCCCCAACACATTTCACTTTCATCAGACAGCGTCGCATTTATTAGACAGACTTGAAGAGAATGACCTGACATGCCCCCCCCTTACACAAAATGTTTATAATTGCCCTTTTTTATTTAGTTTAAAAGTTTCTCGCTAGGGACTCCATAACTCCATAACAAACCAACAAATTTAAAAGATTTATCTAATTTTGTGGGATGCACCTGTAGATAGAGCAGCATAATCCACACAACAATCCACATGTATTCATTCGTTACGAACAATAACAATCACATCACCTGTATCTGAACCTGCTGCCCTTGAAGAAAATGTTGCTACTGGACATGGTCTTTATTTGACTTGATTTTGCACATCTATTAGAAAGAGGGAGACAAGACGCATACAAATAGCTTCATGATCACAAAGCATCTGTTGCATTCAGTGCTCAACAAAGACATTTAGAGATGTGTGTAATTTGTGTGACTGAGAAGTGGTGACTGTTCGCCGCCAGCTCTGTATGAACCAAAGTACAATAATAGTGTACGGACTTTTAATTGACCAACACAATGGTATCAGATGTTATGCTTGTTTGACATATGTGAGATTACATTAGTCTGCCTCGCTTCCATTGAGACACTTGAGCTGCATGGGAATTGTTCCTGGAAGCGCAACGAACCGTAGAATCATTTTCCGACTGTCGTTTAAAAAAAAAAAAAAGAGCCATGAGAAAATAACCTGCCAAATTATCTGTTAATACTAATTATATCACGGGGCAGAACTGGGTCAAGATTTATTGAGTGAGAGAGGAAGGAAGAAAGCAAAAAATAATCATATGAAAAGAAGAAAGGAAGGAAAGAAGAAGCGGAGGGTGGAAGGGAGGTAAAATAAAAAAATGATAGGTTGAAAGACCTGCCCAGGAAACACTTCCGGTCGACAGTCATAGATGTTAAACCTGTTCAATATTTACAATGGCAAAGTGTATTCAAAAGTGATCATTATTGTTATCTGTGTGGTGTTCTGTTTGTCATTTGGACCACACCACACGATATAAGAACACAGAGTACACACTCAATGATCCCCCCCACCCCCCTTATCATCTGTCAAGTTGTTGAAAACCTGTTCACGAGTGTACCCCACTTCACAAAAGCAGAGAGTGATGCTGGCGAGACATTTCCTTATTTTCAATTCTTGATACTTCACTCTGGCCTCCGAGCAATCAGCTGCTCCCCACTCAAGGACAGTGTTGGCTTTTCAGCGAGGCGGGAATACAGCGCAAGTGATGTTTTGCAGGTTGCGTGGGCCTTAGAGGCATGAAAATAGATTGAAGGACAGCCGCAACTATTGGGTGCATTTTCATAGTGTCATGTTCTGTCTCTGTCTGGTTTTTTTCTTTTTTAAATCAGAATTAAATGTGTTCAACCTTGAAGGTTCCACTGTGCAGTGTGTGTGTGTGTGTGTGTGTGTGTGTGTGAGAGAGAGAGACGCACTTGTAAAAAGCCTGATTTTCGACCCCACACTTCCACAAGTGCTTACATGCTGCAGGGGTTGAGGTGTGAAACGTCAACACCAGTTTCTTCTGCACACAAAAAGCACAGAAAGAGAGGTGATAAGTTACGAAAAAAACCCCCCCAAAAAAACCCATCACTGTGAGACGTTAATACAGTGCACTCCGTTCTTCGCAGGGGATAAGGAATGGACCCAACCATAAATTGTTTGTTTTTTTTTACTCCAAAAAAATTCTTGAATGAACAGAGATAGACAACCAATAAGTGTTTTCCAAGAAAAATGGGGTTTCGTTGCCCCCCCCCCCCCGCGCTCAAATAATGTGTGTATCTACAGTATATATAATTTTTTTTTTAAATCTTCGAATTGATGCTGAGCTGCAAATATGCGCGGGTCCACTACACAGACACAAAGAGAGGGGGAGCTGTGCAAAAAAAGAGCAGCTGACAGCCACAATCGGGAACATAGTTGCTTAATCATCAGTGTTTAGCACAATTAGGGCAGTAGTGAGGTCCTAACAGGCCTGGAAGATATGACTGACATATTGCTGTCAGTGTGGGTTTACAGTTGCTACGTGCATCTAGTAATTTGAGAAAATCAATCGATTCCGCTCAGTGCTGGGGAGAAAGATCGATGACGGGAGAATGACTCGGTGAAAGACATTGACGGGTGTGACGTCTCGAGCCACTGTGTACATTTGAATTGTGCCATGAGAACAAGAGAGCGCATAACTCAAATTTTTGTCATTTTTAATGAGGAAGTCAACCCTAAAATGTTCTTTGCAAAAAAAGTTTGATGCGCCTTCAATCTGAAATCACGCTCCTGCAAAATGACAAAAATAGAGATCGTGCCCTCACTCTCGGTGTGTTTTCGGAATGTACCGATGTCTAGATGACAATGAGATGAGCTACAAACACTCACTCGTGCCAACATTACATGACATAAGAGCACAAACTAAGACACTCATGTGTAGTAATTCCCCGTTTTGCCACCTCCCACCTAAAAATCACAGACCGTATTTTCCACACTAAAAGGTGCACTGGAACACCTTCAATTTTTTCATATATTGGACGCACCGCATTATAAGACGCACTCTACAATGCATCCACTAGATGGAGCTATGCTCAAGGATATGACAACAGAACACTACACTACACCCCGATTCATTTAGCAACGATCAGATGTCAGTAAAACTTATTTAATAAAGCAGCGACACAGTTCATTTAACCAACAGCAAGCTATAACATTGATTCGTTAACGTTGAACTCTCTTGCCGCTGCTCTATTTCCGTGTTCAACTGCAAAACCGATCGCCTTAAGTTTGAACTCTGCGTTGTAAGCATGTCTCTAGAAAGGAGTTATTTAGGGGTCGAAATATTACCGCAATGACCATACACAAGGCGCATAAGATTTCCAGGCGCGCTGTGAGCTTTTAAGAAAATGGAAGGCTTTTTAGGTGCGCCTTTTAGTGCGGAAAGTACGGTATATTTATATATTTATATTTTGACTGTAAATAAACTCAGACCCCAAAACAGTTTCATATAATTTCAAGTGCATCTTACAACAACACCCTTATAAATAAATAAATGGCTTATAGATTATTTGATTCTGGAAAAATAAGTGCCACAAGCATGCTGCAAGGACGTTCTCTAACATCCATTGACAACGCAGGATAAACTCAAGTCCTCCCACATATACAAAGTCAAGTCAGTCAAGAGTCATCACTTCATTTCCCTTCGTTGACACAGATTACTGTACTTTCCCGCTTAGGTGACATCTTGTCATATCTTAGGGCGATTCAAGGCTAAAAAAATAATAATATATAGCATTATGCGGGAGATTACTGTGCACACAAACAAGGACTCCCAACAAGCAGACAATAAGCAAACAAAATGCCTCTTCATGTAACATGAGGGGCCTGTGGGACAGTGGATGTGTGTGACGTGATGGTGGTGTTTTGAGGGAGATCATATCGGAAGGCTCGAGTACAACAGTGAAATGCGGTGCAGACTGCCTACTCGTGTACTCACCAGTGACGACTACGTTTACAAACGGAGAGAAGAGACAGAAACACAAAGATAAAACGAAGCAGCCGTCATCACATTGGATTAGCGCAGATTTAGCGGGTTGGCAGGCCAGCCAACACATTGGAGACCAAACCCAGCTTTTGACTTAACGATAATGGCCGTAACGGAGCCTTAACGATGCACCCAATCAGCGATGAGAGTCAGTCTCCAATGTCAAACACAATCAGCTGCAGAATGAAGGGGCACTACGCACAAATGTGAGTGAGCCATCAAAGCTGCAATTGCAACGGCCAGATGTTCATGAAACGTGTACCCAAACACAGGACTGCTATTTAATGTCAAATGAAGCATGGAATTTGGACGGCATTCCGAGGTAACTCCACTGGAAGAGATGAAACTGTATGAAAAAATTGTGATCACAATTACAACGGCAGAAAGGATGACAACCAAAACATATATTTCAAATATCGTCTTCACCGTCTGACCCCATAATCTTCTTCTTCTACTCTCTTATACTCTGATATTTCATTACGGCTTTTTAAACCGTAAACCGTTTCATCGCTGGTTCAGTGAATGTATTCTGGTCTAAGGGGCGTCTTGTGTTTGGGTAACATTGGGTCACATCATGATGGGAGTGAGGAGGTTAGCACACCCACCATCCTGTTACAGTGTATCCTGCCTGTTAAGGAGATCTGAAACAGTAGCACACAAATACACAGTTTGTGTGTGATAGGGCATAAACAGTCGAGTTGCGTTTAAGGTCAGCAAAGGGGAAAAGCAGGAAGGACAGCAGAAAGGTCACACGAATCACAGTGACTGGGTCAACATGAGAGGTGTTAACGCGGCGAAGAAGTTTCCGACTTCATCTCGACACATGAAAGGAGGAGGAGGAGGAGGTCGGCGCACTCACCTCTTTTTGAATGCCGATGACGTAAAATGTTTTCCCTTCAAACTTGAGCTTACTGACGTCGGCCCTGCACAAAGCATGAAACGTGGAACTGTGAAAAGCTACAATTGGTTTGCTTATTTTTGTACTGTTTTTCCAACTGCTTTGACGAAGGGCCGCTGTATCAAAGTGGAGTCTTTATTCACTGAATGGAGTACATTCTGTCTCTTATAATTGAACTTGTTGGTTCTTTTATCTCAGGCAAGGTTTTTTTTGTAGGTTGTTATTTAACCGACAAGTTTCATTGGCCAATGAGCGACCGGCAGTGTTTTACGCCACCCAGAGTATCGGATAGGCATTCCCAAGCACAACAAATAGTACACGCAAGTACCGGTACCTGGTTTTGCTCATGAAAAAATGTCGAGAGAAAGTCAAGTGGAAAAATCGGCACACTTGAATATTAGAGGCGACATTATAACTTGCTGTTTAATTTCTTTGCTTACAAGATACAGCATAGTGCAGATTTTTCGTTACCATTTGAGAAGATGGATCCTCTTGTTTCCTTGGAAGACCACAAAACCGGTCGCTGTGAACCCGAGGAATGCTGTGGAACCAGTGAAGTCCTGTACACAAACACACACACAAATGCCCTCATGGTTACCAAGCGACAAAACAGAGGATAATATCTTTAAGACAAGATGGATTTCATAAAAAGTCGTACAAACTACCTTGCATGGGTGAGGGTCAACTCCGTACGTTTCAAGATTGTGAGCCCTTTGGAGCATGTTGAGTTCCGCTAAGGCGGCACATTGACCCCTTGTGTGACGGAGAAAAGAGACCGTATTAATTCACAAATTAACGCAAAGGACCTTCGGAAGAACACAGTAGAAGTCAAGTTGCTCACCTGGCACATATTGTCTGGATAAATGAGCATTCACACTCTCATTTACAGCAAAGGACAATTTTTCAATGAACCTTCCATTGACCCTCCTCTAAATTATCCATTAGGTGTGAAATTGAGGGAGAAAGTTTGTTTGTGTTTACAGTATGTGTGCTGTGGTTGGCTATCAAAAATGGATGGATGATGATAATCAAACAACTTTAAAAAATAAGCTGTGCCTGCAGCACTATCAATCGTACAAATGTGCTATGACTTGAGTTGTTTTTTTCCTAACTTGTTTTGGCGTCACATTAAAGTAATCACCTTCCAATGATCAACCTGCTCATCAGTCTCAAAGTCAACCCAGTCGCAAACATTTGTTTATATGCAGAGAGCAGAAAAGAACGCGCAGCACCGCCAAAGTGGCCTTCTCAGCCATGTGCTGTGATTACTGTCATTTGGAGCCAATGGGACAGACGAAGGGCGTTCTTGTCATTGGTGTACCCCTGCGCTGTTGACAAATGAGGGATTTGTCTTTGATCCTTCAAAGCTCAGAGTGTGACAAACCTCGCAGGCTGCAGCTCAGCTTGAAACAAACATACAAACACACCCTGCAGGAGCGGGATAAGAACATCTCGTGAGCTCACCGTGTCGACGCAGGCAAGAAAGGGCAAGTGGCGTAATGCGTTTTACTTTTCAGTCAAACATACGTCGCAAGCACTATCGTCAAGCATACAGCTAACCCAGAAAGAATCCAAAGCACTTTCACATTTTGTTATGTTACAGCCTCTTTAAAATTTTGATTAAGCTCATTTTTGAGGGTGCGAAATTGAATAGAGAACGATAGATAACGACAATTTGAAAAAGTACAGAAGTAATATATTGTCACACACTTTGCCAGGAAGCCCAAAACGGCACCCAGGTGCATCCCATGTCAACTGTTGTAAATTCAGTTGACTTGAGGTCATGTAACAAGAGCCTGCATTTTGTCTTTGATGATCTTTGTTACGTTTTTCTCTTTGCCACCAGGCCACAAGCAAAAAGTGGTGTTATTCCATAAGATGTTCACAAAGATGAAATGCTGTGAGTTTTCATGAAGTCTCAGAGGAAACGCAGAGCTTTCATGTCATGACTTCACAAATTTTGGGGGAATGGCGACAGCAGATTATTTCAGAAGCGTACAACTTCTGGGGTATTCAAATTGAGAGGCTCCATTGTAAAGCGACTGATTTTATTGATTCTAACCCAAAACAAAGCCCACAAGCCAGAATTCAACCAGGACGCTCTCTTGTTGTGAGGCAATATTGATATTTATTTCTATTTATATCCAACACAGTGTCTAAAAGCACATTTCTGATTCCCAAACCTTTTTTTTACACGCCTTTAATTAATTTTCACACCATCTATAAATAGCCTCTTCCCTCCAGTCCCATCCATCCAAGTCACTTAAGCTGTTCTATATTACGTCTTCCTGTTCTTATTCAGTGCGTGTACAGATCAAACGGCCAGTAAGAAACATGCGACAAAGACAAAAACAACCTCGTTTTTCTTACCTGAGCTCAGTCTTGTGTATGTCCATGATTTTCCTTTCCAGTTTAAGCGACTGTTTGGGGAACAGCCTGAAGTCTCGGATGTAGTCGGACGGATGCTCCTCCGGGTCATAGTCCCCCAGCTCGGCTGAACGGAGACAAAACGGTTGAGGTGAATACACAACGACACAGGTGTCAAACTCAAGGCTCGCGGGCCTTTCACGTGGCCCATGAAATCTTGACACAATTTTTCCCTGGGCTTCTGTTCAAAACTAGCCATAACACGATACGAATAAAATGCAGGAGAAAATATCTGTATGTATTATCATGTTCAGTTTTGAATATTTTCAGCACAGAAAACAGCCACAGGTAACTATGACACACTCTAGCTACATGCGTAGGTTGACATGTGAAAAAAAAAAACCTAACTAAAAACTAGCCTGGTACAAATGAAACTAGCAGTGGATTTAAAGAGCCTCTCCGGGGCAATTCAGCTGGAGCCAACTCAATAACAAATGTCATGATTAGTGTTTTTATAGCACAGTAATTCTGACTGTTCAAACTGATGGTGTTATGTTGCTTGTTTTCGTTTTCTGTTTATCGACGACCTCGCAGTTTCCTTGGTGATCGATGGTGGGCAGAGACAGCTAGGGGGCATCTGCTGGCAATTGCAATCAAGAAAAATTTTAAAGGCCACCTGCAGTGGAAAGCAGTTGTTGGATTATTGCACTTGCTTACTGTGATGGCATCCCGTCTTGTCAATTTAGCGTTAATTCTGGAGTGTCCGAATTCCTTGTTCAATACTACTGCAGTGTTTTGTTTGTCTCCTATTCACCCAAGTATTCTTTCTGCTTCGACTCCGTGCGCCAGCATGTCCTTACTTTTCTGTTTAATTCCTGATCGTGCTTTCTGGAGCCCTGAACTGATCACCAGGCAATGGCAGAAGACAAATTATTGATGTCTAAATTGCAAAATTTAAACTGTTGATATTTTATTGTCATTCTCATTAAATCTATTCCAACATACAGTAAACATGAGCGGGTTTTTTTTTTCATATGTTGTTCCCTTATTCATACCTGTCAACTCATACGGTTTAGCCATAGTTCATACGGATTTTGTTCTTACGTATATGGCCGTATCGCACAAATCATACGGATTCTGAAAATTTCCGTTTTTTTGTTTTTTTTCCCCCCTAACAGGTAGTTCCGTTTGCTTTTGCCCAGAATGGTGCTAGTCTACTCAAATGCTTTCATTTCCGGTAACTTAAGTAATGCCACTAAGTAGAATGATGATTAGACATTAACCAGACATTGTATTATGGAGATCTACAATAAATATCATTGAAAATTTCGTGGGTTTTTTTCTGCCATTATTTTGACATATAAAATGCTTTGGTATGTTATAAGGATTTTTTGCTCTTTATAAGGATTTTTTTGGTAGTTTATACAGGTTGACGCTCCGAAAAGTTGACAGGTATGCTTATTGTACAATCCAATCTAATGTATCTTTATTGATATATTGCTTTCACAATAGCTTCAGCTGTAACAAAGTGCTTTCCAGAGCATTTAACATTTCACGTAAAATAATAATACAGCAGAGCACATCATATAAACCGCAGATGATAATACAATCATAACAACTGTTCCAATTTACGCCTTTGTTGTTTACTTTGGAGTTAGCCAATCCTCCATTAAGCATCTCCAGTTGGTCCCGAATGCTGCTGCTCGCCTCTTGACTGGTACTCGTAAGAAGGAGCACTTAAACTCCTACTCGGGCATCCCTTTACTGGCTTCCTATACATTTTAGAGTTCTTTTTAGGATCCTATTAATTGTTTTCAAATCTTTAAATGGCCTCACCCGAACTTACCACTCCTCCGCCCCCACGCATCTGACTGATGCGACAGGTCTGCGGACCAGACACGATTAGAGGTACCAAGAACTAAGCGGAGGCTCAGAGGGGATCGAGCCTTTTCCGTTTCTGGTCCCTCTCTTTGGAATGACCTCCCACCGAATGTCCGGCAAGCCCCCTCGCTGTTCATCTTTAAAACTCATTTCAAAACTTCATTTTTATTCTTTGGCTTTTGACTCAGCATGAGACTTGATTTTTAGTGTGATTGTTTTTGTGCTTTCTACTGTCTTTGTTATTCATTTCTTGTTTTATTGTTGTATAGATGATTTTTGCTCCATGTAGCGCACTTTGTATACAGCGGTGATTGTTTTAAAGTGCTTCATAAATACAGTTGAGTTGAGTTGGAGCGGTTCTAGATGAAAGAGGAGAGAATCAAAGTCGCCTTTGCAAATGTGAATAAAACAGTGGACTGTTAAAACCGAGGTGTGCACTGAACCGTGAACACCACACATTGATTTAACCGAGTCTTTATTTCTTCATCGAAGCAAGATATTTTGGACCTTTGTTTTGTTCCCAACTTTGTTTGAACAGTTTCTGTGCCCTTGTGCACAAAACAAGGTCCATAAAAGCATGCTTGGTGGTTTTGGGATGTAACAAGCCCATCAGAGAGAATATGAATGTTCTCGATGGGTGGAGAAAAATTCCCCAGAGACAAAATTGGTTATTTTCCCAGAAGAGAGGAAGCTCCATATTTTCTTCCACTTCCTGTAGGCATCATGACTGAGTATCCCAATACTTTTGTCCACCATGCATTGTGGACCTGTAGTCATGAGGAACTGTAACACCCATAGCAGTCGCTGCCATTTCTCCATCATGTCAATCCAACTGTCATTTTGCATCGATTTGTATACAATTATGAATGACGGTTCTTTTGGATTCCAGTCAGCCATAGAAGTGGAACCATGAATTTGTGAAGTGACCCGTGAACATGCAGGGGATTACTGTCAAGCCCCTATCTGTAAACACAGGAACGGCCCCAACTGTCTTTGAAATTCAGTCTTAATTACAAATCAGCGTAATGATGAAATCAAAGCGTTGCCTAATTAAAACTAATCCACAGCTCCGAAGTTATCGCCCTAAAGGGGGTCGTCTTCATTACATCGTGACAGTTGGAAGTGAGAGAACTCTTCTGTGGCTTCTGTGCTTTCACACGAGCCAATCACAGAGCACCTGACCAGACATGTTCATTTCTAACAGAACAAGTCTCTCTAATCATTCCTAATCCGTGCCCAAAATCCCCTCAATCGCGAGCTTGTGATTCAGTCTTTCTAAGTGAAGGGTGTGTGTGTTCCGTGTCCGATTGGCACAACTTGTAGTGGGAGTTACAATTAAAAATTTATACAGAGAAAAGTAAATGTATGTCACTGGACAGAAAATCCTGCCCATGTTTTCACCACACCTATTACATAAGAAAGCGTAGCCTCCACTAGCGCTATTTCGAGAAAATGACAAAAAACAAATATGGACAGAAAAGGAGTCACAGCTCAGCACAGTCTCCAAATCAACACAGATTGCACAGGTGGATGCTGCGGCGGAGGCGGCGCTCCTGATGTGCAGCAAAAGAGCAAAACTGAGCGCTCCGCATCAGCGCCGATGCAGACCGTAAAATTGCCAATCCCAGTTTTCGCTCCAGTGACACCTGTGTCAATGCGGACTACAATTATTAATCCCAAAAAAATGGCCTCACCCTGCACAATGCACGCGCCCAGATAGGCAGCTTCCGCAAAGGGACATAGGAGACGGCCGTGGTAGACGTCTCTTTTCAGCTGGAGGTAGAGCAGGTACCTGCAGATGTAAAGGAGAAAAGAGAATCCAGATGCAAATGCAGAGGAAATACCTTTTGCATTTTAGTCAACAAGGTTCATATTGTCTTTTCTTAAAAGTATGCGACATAGGTTTCTATGTATTCAACAGAAAAACTGGCATGTCAGGTAAATAAAAACCATTCTCTGCTGTCTAACCATGTGCAATTGTTTTCATGCTTTTTTGCATTAATTAGCTGAAATCCTGAGTGGAATTGCAAAAAAAAAAACAAAAAAAAAACCCAGAATGATGAAATGCAGATAAATCATCCCGCAACACATCCCATGACCTCAAATCCAGCTAATGTGAAAACATTTTCACCACACTTTTTCACAATCTGTCATGACCGAAGCACATGTGAAGCTGCGATATGACATACACAGAAACAAACACACTTGGAATGGGGTATGGCTGGAAACGGAAATGGCATTTTAACGGCGGGCAGTGTGTCGCGTTGCCAAGGAAATAAAAAACGACGGCGGGCGCCGCAGCCAGGGGATGCATTTGTTGCCATGGTTACCGAGGCGGGGACGCCACTAACGCGTCCATGCGAATTTGATGAAGCGCCTGACTACTGTCTGTTCTGACTCGTGTAATATTGTGCTGCATTTCCCGCACCATATTTCGGATCAGCCCATTCTACAGACGCAAAAACATCATTTTGTTCAGGCAAAACGGGAGATCCTTTAGGAGTACATTCAAAGACATAAGAAAATCACATTCTTTTTCATCACTGTTCTCGCCAATACAGTGAGTCCTCGGTTTGCAATGGCATTACAAGGTGTAAAAATATGCTTGTCTGAACTAGAAGTGTTTTTTTTTTGTTTGTTTGTTTTTTTTGCAATTATGACTTTACCACTGTGTTAACTTAGCATAAGTTAGTGACAGACTATGGCAGATTCCGATTTAGTTTCCAAATGAGTTTATAGCAGGGGTGTCAAACTCATTTCATATTGTGGGCCGCATACGGCCTCGGTCGATGTCAAGTTGGCCAGACCATTAAAATTATACCATACTCTGCTATAAATAACCAAAATAGCATGTCTTTCCTTTGTTTTGATATAGCGAAGCACAAGAACATGAGGAAAATGTTGAAATGTACCTACATTTCATTTACCTAACATTTCATAAAACACCTTAGATTTCCTTAGACAAATGTTCAATTTACTTTTATCATTCACATATATGCATTGCAACTGATCCCAATGATTGTACAAAGGCACAAAACTTGAACAAGTAATTAGTATTTAAAAATATAGTCATGCATTTTAAGATTAAATGAGATTTATAAAGAAAGGATTTTTTTAAACCATTTACACATGTGCATATAAAATCTAAATGTAACCCCTGCCTACACTTTACAAACTAAACAGAAAACAGTGTGCCCCCTACTGGATAGTACATGCTTTGCATATTGTTAAAAATATTCATTCCGTATCTTTTTATGCATTTTTTCATTTTTTAATTATCCCGCGGGCCTGATCGAAACTCCTCGGGGCCGGTTCCGGCCCGCAGGCCGTATGTTTGACATCTATTGGTTTATAGGAAAGAACGTAACGAACCTTGATTTGCATTTAATTCTAAATTGTTCGTGTTCATTCCCGGAGAGCATTTCCATATTTTCTCAGTTACTGTGGCACCAATCACTGAGGAGAGCAGTTATTGTGTAAAGGGGTCTTGTACCTTGTGAGCTCCTCTTTGATCTTCATTGGCTCGTGTGGGTAGAATTTGACTCTGAAGCACATAGTGAAAGGCTGCAGAGCTGTGGAGACACACAAGATGCGTGCAACACACACACAAACAAATTGGGAACATTTTCTTGATGCTCTTCATGGTCAATCTTTCAGATTTCTGTCATTGTAATTATTAACAACTAGCTACTATTTTCTGTATTATTGTGATGGCTTGACCATTTGTTAAGATGGTAGGTTTATAGAGTATGTCGATATTCAGTAGGTCACTTCCAGGCCACAGAACAACAATACCGCACCTCCCTTTGTGGATCCTTCCCTCTTTTACAAGTAATAAGGCCTATTCCCAGAAGTGCACTTTTACATCCGTTAAAATTGATACAATTAACAGCACCCCATTGTGATTATTACTTGTACAATGAATATTTTAAAAACATTTACAGGTGAATTTGTGAGTAGTGAACAACCAATGGGATATTTGTGCAGAATAATTCACATTGATAGATTGCAGATTAAAACTGTGTTGAATTGATTCAAATTTTTCTATGAAGAGTGAGTAAAAAGAGCAGAGATTGGAGCTGTTATTTTAAATGGGACCATCACAATTTTGAGCAGATTATTCAGTTAAAAGGGGGGATTGTCAGATGCCTTTGAAAACCGAAATGCTCCCCCCACCCGACACACTCACCCTCAAAAGACATGGGCAGGTTACTGGCCGAGATGTTTCTTGAAACAAAGTTGGCACATGTATGCAAATGTAACGTCAATGTCCGAAATAAAAATACGCCACGTCCTAATTTAAGAGACAACTCCGCCACAGGGAGAAGACGACACGTCAGGACGACTCAGCGCCTCTCTTTCTTTTCTTCATTTTCCTCTCTCTCTCCTTCCCTGTCAACAGAGCTCTTCATCTTCGTTTTCCTGTCGTTCTTTCTTTCTTTAGCCACATTATCTATCAACGTCTCACATTTCTCTATCTCGATCTCTCGGGCTAATTCCCTGGCACATGTTCCACCATTAATAGCCCCGTTCCGTTATCAGTTTAGACCAGAACAGGAAGAACAGGCCGGCCATTAAAAGATGCCAAGGAAGAAAGATAGGACAGACAGGAAAAAGGGGTTCTTCCTCGCACGGAGGCCAGAGGCCTTTATTTTTCTACAATAATATAAATACAGTACAATATTGGACTTAAATGTTTTCAAGTCATCAATAAATATTAATGATGCTAAATTAATATAACATGACAAATGATATGTGAAAGGCAGATGTATATTACGAGAACACGTGTACCCTGTATTTCCATGTGCTCCTTTTTTACTGTGCGATATTCAATTCTGTCATAAAATCAAATTTGGATTATTACTATCTTTCCAATGGGTTTTTTGAATTTTCAAATTGAAAATCAAAATAATAAAATATATATTTAACAAAAATATAAAATAACAAAATTGTTTTCATGTAAATTTGTATGGATTATAAATTTTAGATCTTTTTTTTGGTCGTTTTTAATTTCATGTTTTCCCCTCAGATGCAGCAAAAGGAAGCAAATATCTTTTTTGCATGATTGTTTTATACCATTACAATATATGTAATATCCATCTACTTAATCACATTCGTCCACGCATAGATCCATGAAAATGACTCAAGAAAGTGCACTTACATTTCATCTGTCGAATCACAGCTTTATTCGGCTCCAGCCAATGCTTCAAAAAAAGAAAAAGTTAAATATTAATGTCACATTAGTACACGTTGTTGAATATTACACGCTCACGAACCCGTTTAACAACTCATCATTAATATTAAAAAAATGTCAAAGCTCTCCACAGTTGAGATGAATTACCACCTCAACTGCTGTTTATCATCACAAACGCATAAATTTAAGCAATGATGTATTAAAGAACACTTCGTTAGGGCAGCATCTTAATTTATGTGTAGGTTTAAAAAAAATGCTTATAAAAAAACCAAATCAATCAAACAAGAGCAAATAGAGAAAATGGCTGCATATAGATAGCTTAATAGCTAGCAAGCTAGCTAGCTAGATAGATAGACAGATGGATAGATAGATGCGCAAATGTGTGTGTGTGTGTGTGTGTGTGTGTGTGTGTGTGTGTGTGTGTCTGAACGTGCCTAAACTATTGGTTACATCTCTCTTCTGCAGATGCAATATTTTATTATTAAAAGGCTAACATCAGCGAGTGTGACGTTTACCCTCTGTTTCTCTGGATCCACGTAGCGAATACCAAAGTAATCCTTCTCGAGGAGGTTGTAGTGATTACACACATGGTCGAACAGGAACTGGCCTTTGGTGTCTCTCTAGGAAGAATATACAGTACAAAGAACTTTAGAATTTATGGTGCATTATTTTTTACTCTTTAAAACACTTCAGAGGTGTCTTAATGGTGTGTGTATGACATGCTTTCGTCAAAATATACCAGGGATCAAGCGTGGCAAATTTTATATTTTTACCTCACATTTCGTGCCATGGTCAAATTGTCTTGTTTAACAATACTGTATTGCAATATCACAGGTAGATGGAACATTTCATCACCAAGCCACCAGAACACAGTAAATATATTTATAATCTTGGAATGCAACTTGTACGTAAATATTTACACAACTTGTTTTAAATATACTGCTTTACTCTCATAAAATATTTTTGGTGAAATTCCCTTGCACACGATCTACTCATTTGTCTTTCTTTCTTCCTACCCAGTAACCATCCACTGAAGTCTCATTTTTGTCCCTCTAACCCAGGGGTGTCAAACTCATTTCACATGGTGGGCCACATACGGCCTCGGTAGATGTCAAGTAGGCCGGACCATTAAAATGATACCATACTTTGCTATAAATAACCAAAACAATATGTCTTTCCTTTGTTTTGGTATAAAGAAGCACAAGAACATTAGGAAAATGTTGAAATTGAATGAACATATCTTTTACAAAACATTTGAGGAAGCACCTTACATTTCCTTTGACAAATGTGCAATTTACTTTTATCATTCACAAATATGCATTGCAACTGATCCCATTGATGGTACAAACTTTAACAAGTAATTGGTATTGAAAAATATAGTAATGCACTTTAAGATTAAACGAGATTTATAAAGAAAGGAAGTTTTAAACCATTTACACGTGAAAATAAAATCTAAATGTAATCCCTGCCTACACCTTACAAACTAAAGAGAGTGCTATTAAATGTGTAAATGTGAGAGCGCTATAGATAGCGTCTGCTGTCATGGGTCTGTCTCAGTGACGGACTGAGGCTTCTGTTGTCTTCTTCTCTGATCAAAACAGTGTCCCCTAGCGGATACTCAATGAATTGCACCTTATTAAAAATATTAATTCTGTGTCTTTTATGCATTTTTTTCACTTTTAAATTATCCTGCGGGCCTGATTGAACCTCCTTGCGGGCCGATTCTGGCCCGCGGGCCGTATGTTTGACACCTCTGCTCTGCCCAAAGTCCATTTCGCTCACAAAATCAGAACATTGAAATATGTTATTCTATGTTATTCTAATTATTTATAAAGCAGAAGCACAAAAAAAGGAATAACATTGCACGGAGAAAAAAAATTCAATAAAACCGACCAAGTTGTATGCAGCATGAACTAAGATACTGTGTACAGGTGCTTTGCTTCACAACTGGTTATTGGATGAAAGGGTTTTCACTGTACATGACAGATGTCCATTGTGGGAGCATGAACAGATTTATGTCAGGTGTGAGCGTGAAGGTCATATAGTTCATAACCTTCCCTTGGTTGGCGCTGACTTCCGAAATGGAAGTTCTTTTGGGCTCTGAACCAAATGCTTGCTATTAAAGCTGACAAATCCCACAAAATCCACCCCTCTTTCTTTTCTCGGCTGCTTTGTAATCCCAGCCAACCCTTCCCTGTTGGCTTTAACTCTGCCGTGCAGTTTTATGATTGTAAATATCATAATAATAATGAGAAAAGCTTCAGCAGCTTTGTGGTGGTGATGCATTTGCTGAGAGAATGGAGTGCCAGTAAATACAGGGCGGATGTTCGGTCCATAAAGGCAATCCAGACACGCAGAGAGCGATCAATAAACACTCTGCTCTTCAGTCAATATCTACTCATCATGTAAAATGCACGCGAGCAATACGAGAATGTAGAGTGCAAACACCTGCCAAGGCTGGACCATTAAGAAAAGTGGGGAAAAAATATTGTCATAAGAGAACCAGACCAGTGATGAATGGCCCACATTAGATGGAATAGGTAAAAAAAAAAAAGAAAAAAAAAAGCTTGAATTTGTTTGTAAAAGTACCATCATTTCATGTATTGCTTATTGGGCCGTGGTTGAGATAGAGACTATCCTGTGGGCGAGAGGCAGGGTACACCGTCAAGCTCTGGAATTCGCCTGAAATGGCAGCTTAAAAGTGAAATGGCAGATTCCTCTTCAATTTCATGATTCATGATCAGTTATGATACATCCTTCCAATTTTCTGACAGTTGGCGAAGTCAAAATTCTTGGTTTCCTTGCAATAAAGACAGAAACATCTACAATGGTCATTTGAACTGACAAAATACCTAATAAATAAAAATGTACAGAAAAGTATCTAATTAGAATTGTTGGAATTGGCCGACAAACAAATGCCACGTATAGGAAAGCAGCCCCAGATCATTACTGGGCCTTGTGATCCTGTGTATTCCTAACGAACGAACTAACTAACTAACTAACTAAACAGAACAGTTGCTGATCTTATGATTGGAACCAGAATCTTTTCTTGAACATTTAAGGTGCCAGTAGCTAGACATGAGGACAACATCGTTGGTGCCCTAATGTTAAGATAAATAAAACACATTTGTCACTGTAATAAGACAGAATTTTAAGTAAGTAAAACCAGCCATTGCTTTAGAATTGGGAGAACCATGCCGGATGTGGCAAAGCAGCCCCAGAACACGAATGAGCCTGGGAGTCTTGCATGAAGTAGCTAACTTTAACAAGCTAGCGAACCAACGATAACTCACTGAAATAACTTGACAGAAGCAAGAATGAATTTAAAGAAACTTAAGTAATGGAATTCAGGCTTTGCTTTTCAATTGATGTCTGAAAGAATGAGAATTGAGAAATAACCTGAAACTGACAAAAGCAATGACAAATTTGAGTGGTCTAACAAAATTCTGCTCGATGCAACTAACGGTTATCAAAATGTGACCTCAAGGGAATTTGCGCAATGCTGAAGAGAAATGTTGCTGCTTTCATTAAAAACTTGAATGTCAATTTTTACTTTTGTCAACAAAAACATGTTTAACAGCTTAGTGTTTCTATTTTGAAACCCCACCCCAAAATACAACACATGCACATCACAGTGGCCACAGGAGATACTTGTTTAAAACACAAAACTAAAAGTCTATGCAGGATAACACAGAAAATCTCGTTCCGTCAAAATAATCATAAAAGCGGATTTAGGTGATTAGCATGGACATTGGGAGTTGTGCACATTTTTCCGATGACGCTGTAGCATGATAGATATTTTTTCTGTCAGGTCTTTCGATAATAAAGCCTGACTCTGCCATTTTGTCACATCGTGTGTCCCCTCTCGAGTCGTATAGCAATCAGTGTTGGGCGCATGTCCTCTGACTGCTCAATAACCTGCTGATGGAGGTTGAATTTGTGCTCAGTTAAGCAGGACTGATTGATTTGAGTCCTCCGGGCATTTGCTGAGATTTACTCGTTGGTTCACCGGGACACGCACAAACACAAACAAACATCAAAACAAAATGAAAACGCAAGCATAGTTTGAGTCAAATGTCTCGGTCCATATTTGTTGTTGGTTTTTTTTTCATATGTCTCCATCCATCCTTCCTTTTTCTCATCTCAATCTCCCCCGACATAAGCGTGAGGAAGCCGTGAAATCGCAAAAGAGAGGAAATGCAAGCACCCGAACGCTGCCAGGGAGGCCGCAGACGGATCATGGAGTCACACTCGTCCTCGTCCTGGGGGCAGACACTTGAGGACAGACAACAGAGGCAGCGTGAAAGGCCAAACACGGCGGGAGGACGGCGCTAAATAAAGAGGACGCTTGACTCACAGAGAAAGAGAGGGTTTGAGAGTCTATGTCATGTCCAACAAGGAGGAAATCCATTTTTTATATTGTCAAAAGGCCTGGATATTAAAAATTAACCCGGTCAGTCTCAACATGAGCCTCACTTAATGATGGCAAAGTGTCCTTCTTTCTTGTTCACAAACACACACTTCAAAAGAGCCCTCAGTGCAGAGTGGCTTCAGTTTAACGGGAGCAAAGTCCTGCACACTACAGCATGTGCGTGTGTGTATGTGTGTGTGTGCCTCTGGGTGCTCGACAAGCTTTGTGCAATCAGCCACGTCCAGACGTCAAGCGATATAAAATAAAAGCACTTATGCCATCAAATATTCATTCCGGTGTCCGTCCTAAATCCGCAAAAACTCACAAAACATCAAGTATTGATGCTGTAGCATAACCACCGACCACATTGCATTTGCAATACAAAGTCACTTTAGTCCGTTTTTTTTTGGGGGGGGGGGACTGGAAATTGTCATATTTCATGTACAAACTGTAAATTCACTGCAAATCTGAGCGGGCAGTTCCCAAAGGCAATAATGGAAATAGTTTCAGCATTTATATGGCAATTCATCATGATGTCAAGTCAAGTCAAGTCAAGTCAACAGTATTTATAGAGCACTTTCAAACAGCCATCGCTGCATACAAAGTGCTGTACATGGAGCAATTTAACATGCACAATAAACAGTAAGACAAATCGGTAATAAAGGCGGTAGAAAGCACCAAACAGTAAAACCAAGAACAAATCTAAGTCATGCTGAGTCGAATGCCAAAGAATACAAGTGAGTTTTGAGGAGGGTTTTGAAGATGGGCAGCGAGGAGGCTTGCCGAATGTTTAGTGGGAGGTCATTCCAGAGAGAGGGACCAGCAACAGAAAAGGCTCGATCCCCTCTGAGCCTCAGTTTAGTTCTTGGTACTTCTAATAAAGTCTGGTCCACAGACCTGAGGCGCCGGGCAGGTGTGTAGGGGCGGATGAGCTCAGAGAGGTAAGGTGGCGCGAGATTATTCAGAGATTTGAAAACAAATAAGAGGATCTTGAAAATAACTCTAAAATGAATGGGGAGCCAGTGAAGGGATGCCAGAGTAGGAGTTATGTGCTCCCTCTTACGAGTACCAGTCAAGAGGCGAGCGGCGGCATTCTGGACCAGCTGAAGGCGCTTAATGGAGGACTGGCTGACTCCAAAGTAAAGGGCATTGCAGTAATCGAGCCGGGATGTGACAAAGGCATGAATTACCATCTCAAAGTGTTCAT
The DNA here is from genome assembly GCF_054856545.1 of Hippocampus guttulatus. Taxonomy (NCBI): domain Eukaryota; kingdom Metazoa; phylum Chordata; class Actinopteri; order Syngnathiformes; family Syngnathidae; genus Hippocampus; species Hippocampus guttulatus. The sequence continues at coordinate 11,889,422 of NC_141265.1, read as the reverse complement.
GTGAGAGGAGAGGTTTTATTTTGGCCAGCTGTCACCTGTTGCTTGGCAAAACCTCCAGCGTTCAAACACTTCCAAGTAACCCAAAAGGGCTGTTGGAAATAACTAACCCAGTGCTGGGTCCAAAAAGGGCCATGCTATTGCTTGCGTTATTTATTCCCAGTGCATCGGGGTGAGGATTTGACCCGAGGAGGGTGAAGATCTTGAACCAACAAGGGGTAAAAAAAACAAAAAATTACCCATACTTATAAGTTAAAGCTAGGAAGAAATGTGTTTACCAATTTTCTTCTGAAGATTTTTGACGTTGTTTGACGTTGAATCTGTTTTGGTAAAACCTTTGTTATCTATACTGGTAATGTTTTAAGTCACATTTTTACATGTGTTTGAAAATAAGATCCGCTGACAGATTAACGAGCGCATATTATTTATGAAGGATTTTTTTGTGACTGTCAATTTTCATTAAATGAGTCTTTGAGCGAGTCCTTCTGCACTTTAAAAACGACTGCAGGCAACCTTCAATCGTCTGTTTGTTTGCGTTTTGAAGCTGCAATAGTGAGCCGTCGCTTTTCATCACCTAATGTTACGTTTTTGCCGCAGAGTTTCTGTGGGCTGGTTGAAAAAGTAAATGAATAAAAATCATCATCCTGACAATGTACCAAGTTTTCAAGAGGGCATTGTGTGCACACCGAAATTTGCATTTCGGGAATTTCAGTGTTTGACAGCAGTTGAAGAAGAAAGAATTATCCTTCATGGCGATAAAGTACATTTTAAAACACTTTTGCTCTTTTGGAATCACTGTGCCCTTCTACGGTGTCACAAAAAAGTTAAAAAAAAAAAGACATTGAGCAGAATTCTCACCAATTATGCTGTAGTTGTGTAAATTATTGCATATAGGAGGCAACACTTTCTATTGATTAGACAGTCTTCCCAACACCTTTCTTTTTCCCAGGCACGAGGACCCTCGGTCATGTGGCCCACTAAGTGGCTGATGTTGTTTAATTAATACGCATGTCAGCTCGATTATGGCTGGTCCTTATCCACTTTAGCTGTTTCTTCTCATGGCACGGCCCAGCTAATTGGCTCAATGTACAGCTGAAACTTCATGAATTATAAATAAAGAAGAGAGCGGGGGGTAGGGGGTGCTTGGGGGTGGGTGCAGCCACGGGAAGGCGTGGTGGAGTTGATGGGACTTTAACAACAATGATATAAACAGAGATTAAGGATACGTGCGGATTTGATCTTTGCCCAATTGTCGGTTATATGCCTTTGTGTGCCGAGTAACAGCAAACACTCGTGCTCTTTTTTTGTTTTCACAGCATGAAGTCGTTAGAAAATTGTCGGAAGCTAATTTAGCTGTATAGCTAATTGATCTGGTGCAAAGTGACACCAACGAAGCTCATTTGAGCCATCCACCTCTTTATCGAACTTTAAACCAGGGGTGCCCAACCTTTTTTGCCCCACGAACCGGTTTATGTCAGAAAATATTTTCAGGGACCGGCCTTTAAGATGTGGCGGATTAATACAACAAAATAATATGGTATGAGCTGCATGAAAACTGTGGTGTTTTCGATATATCATGATAAACACAAGGAGCGTCTAATCTGGCAGCACCACTCTGATCGCTACGGTAATGTTTAATGCCTACAAAATACGATACAACGCAAATTCAAAGTGCATGAAAATGACGACTCACCACAGCCCCGAGCTCGATTTTCTGCAACCAGACGGTCCCATCTCGGGTTAATAGGAGACAATGACACCTCAAGTGTGTGGTTTATGTCCAGTCGACTTCGTAATTTTGTTTTAGTCGCCGTTGCTGCAGAAATCCCCCACCTCACACAGGTAGGAAATATCAACAGTTCTGTTGTGGTGATCTCAGAGTATTCAGCCATAACTTTAATCCAGTTGTCTCGAACGTACTTTTAAGACCGCTGTCATTTGCGATCTCCAGCAGTTTTTTTTTACTCATTTTGCGAGCTCAAGCGTTTTGTCTTTAGCGTAATTGGTCACGTGACGGAGAAGCGTGGCTTAACGTTAATCAAGCGTGACACAGACGGATGTAACGGAGAATCCGGTATTTTTTCAAAATAAAACAACCTTTGTATTCCGAAATAAATAAAACGGAATTAAGGCAAGTTATTTCTGTGCGGCCCGGTGCCAAATGCCCTGCGGACCGGTACCGGTCCGTGGACCGGCGGTTGGGGACCCGTGCTTTAAACCACCCCTCGCATCATATGCAGTCATTTTCCTGGCAGTTAAAGCTCTCAAGTTGTTGTTTTTCTTTTTTCCTGAAGAGCATTTGACAGCACTGACTTCAGTTTGTCAAGTCTAAGTGGGTCACTCGCTGGTGTTTGGAGCATTTGAAAAGATTAGAGTCCAGCCAAGGATGCAAGGATGCAAGGATGCAAATTATCCTCTGAGGCGACGCTCTGAAAACTTCAGGAGCCAAGCTGAGTATCAAACACTGCAAAGGAGCCAGGCTGATATTATGGGATGTATCCTAGTATCCCCATTATGGAGACCAGCCTTGGAAATGACCTATGATTACCCTCCAAAATGTGGAGATGGTCCCTCCATCAATGCTCACGGCTTCCATTCTTCTGGGACGGATTTTGTCAGAGCGACTGTGGGAATTTGTGCCTGAGTAATTCGAGTTCATGGCATCAAGGGGCTAAGTGATTATTAGAAAATCCATGCACAATGAGGTCAACACAGCTTACTGTTGTGCCAATTACAAAAGCCATAAAACATGAGTTACGCAAGGCCGCTGGAAACGGCAAAATAAATCAATAAATAAAATCACACCTTTTTGAATGCATCAGTGGGAACGAGAGGCACAAGCAAACAACATGGGAGGGGAATGAGTGTATTTACAAAATGCCTTTAGCGTTGCTGTGGGTCATTGCCTCTCACATGATGAAAGGGTTGACTAAAGCTTGACAAGAGCCGCGTTTTGGCCAGGCAGTAGGTCAAACTCATTTTAAACAGTATTTAAAGAAGTGAAACAAAATACCATTTTTGAAGCCTCTGAAAATACACATGCATTATGTTACATTTTTTAAATGGGTTGTATCTCCAGAAGAACATTTGAGAACCACTTGTTTAAATTTGGCGCGAGGGCCAATGCTGGGATTGATCAATAGAAAAGGTGCCAAATTATTGGATTACGGTTTTAGCAAGTTCAAGAAATGAGACCCAGCCCAAAAAATTGTGAATTTTAGATTGGATATGTTGAGTTGTACAGGCTCTTTTCTCATTGGGTTTACATGAAACATTGGCTGTGCTGTAACCTTGTGCCTGTGTGGGAGTGGTAAATTACCTCAACATCACTTGCAATAATCGAGGCACACACACACACACACACACACACACACATGCAGTGACTTGAAATGCATGCACACTGAGGAGTGAGTTCATGGCTGGGCACACCGACTAATAAGCTTAGAGTTAGCCATAAATTATCCGTTTATGGGGCAGGACTAGTTTCTCTTCTAATGGAGAGCCATCCGTTCCTCTTGCATTGCTGGCCATCACACACACACACACACACGCATGCACGCACGAGCACACACACACACACACACATTTTGAAGCTCCTTTTGCACTGCATGTAAAAGTTGACATTTTTCTGCTTTTTTGTGTGTCATTTGCATTTAAAATGAACTTTAAAATGGGAAGGATAATGTTAACCTGGACATTTTCCGCTTTCCTAGATAATGTCAGAGGCCTTTTTTTTCAGCTGGATGTTCTGTAAAATGGTCAGCACCCCCCCCCCCCATTTATTATATATATATATATATATATATATATACACACACATATTTTTGTATAAACGCGGGACAAATTCAACTCGACACTATTCTGGCTTCTGAGGTTATATCAGATGCTCCTTTGACAAAGCTTGAGAAAATCGGCATTTGTCTTAAAGGGTATTGTAGAACCCTCGAGATTGCACTAAGAGCATAATATTGGAGAAAGTTGTCAGTATGATGCAGAACAGTTCTACAAAAAAAAACAAGCACAAAAATGACACATTGTCACATGAATACCTTTCTTGAGCACCTTCGTGAAAGCAAAATGTTTGATGCAGCTCTTCTAGTGGCTCTCATATGCGCACCTAATGTAGTGCAATGCCACAAAGGGTAATTGCAGTGACCACGGTGATTACCTTCAACAGTGGAGGTGTCCTTGAGAAAAACCCTGAATATCAATATGGTGCATGACAAATTTTTGTGCCAATCACGTGCTTCTTATTTGGATCAATAATCAGTTTTGGAGTCCTAAAAGGCTAAAAGATTCCAGTCTGTCTACTTTAATAGTTTAATCCCATTTTTCGTTCATGTTTTAATGTGCGTTGTAAATGCGGAACCAAGAGACCACCACACAAGGATGAGTTTCTCCGATTTCGCTCTATGGAAGCGTTTGTTTGAGGGAAATGCACATTCTTGTTCCATTCCAACTCCTGAAAACTCCCAAATCCCAACTTCAAATTTTGTGATTGAGAGCACTTATTTGCATAAAAGGAAAAATGGTCAAAATTCCACAATAGTTCCAATTTTTTTTTAGGTCGCTGAATTTATCACACCTACATTGCCTTCCCAATGTTCGATTTTATAACCTGTTTCTTATGCCATTAAATTACAATCACCCTGCAAAAGTGAAAGTCAGAAAATAGATTCATTTGATGAGCATCAAAGCGGGACGGGAATAGAACCAGTCCAGCTATTTTTAACTTTCTCGTAGCGATTCCGAGAACTGCGTCGCTGCTGCATATGCTATCTTTGCAATAGCCTGACACGCGCGCGCACACACACACACACACACACACACACACACACACACACACACACACACACACACACACAAGGAAGTCTCAAAAATGTCAAATCAAGTGGAAAAACGATCGCATCGTAATCTAATTGTCCCTTCTATTGTCCTCCAACTTAATGATAGAAGTCAAAACAAATTGTTTTGAAGCAAGCAATTTGCTTGCTAACAAGCACTTGTTGCCATAAATGTCAATAATTCATATTTTAAACTTGTTCCAACTAAAACTGATTAAGCCCCCCCAAACTAGTTGTGTTTTTCACACTGAGGTCACCAACAACCATGCATTTCTAATGTCTTTGTCTCAGCCTTAAGGAGACACACTCATCATGCAAAAGCATCACCGACAGCTGATGGGTGTCAGCTGCATGAGGAACACTGATCTCTCTTAATTATACATGATGTGTCACAGACACGCCAGGGGACCCAGACCGAGAGAGAAGAAAGATAAGGTCAAGGTAAAGGGAAGAGCGGGATGCAATAAAGACGGGATGAAGAAGAAGGTAGTGAGGTCAACTGCGTCTTGAGACACTTATGTCTCCGGTAGTACCTACTCTTTTTTCCCTCTGGCATGACAGGACCTACAGTATGTTACATGCTGCAGCACAGCATACACAGACGCACACGCACACCTACACACAAGTTTATACAATACATACGGTATCCTACTGCTGCATTCCAGCCTGCTTGAAGGTAGGAAATATCCCACTTTAAACTTCAGGAGTACATAATATAGACAGTTTACTTTTTAGTAGCCTCGATACAAATAGTTGCATCTCTGGAGTGCTTGCCCACCCGCGGGTGTGCTGGAGCCTATCCCAGCTGTCTTCGGGCAGTAGGCGGGGGACACCCTGAACCGGTTGCCAGTCAATCGCAGGGCACACAGAGACGAAGAAGCTTTTGTGCTCACACTCACACCTGGGGACAATTTAGAGCGTTCCATTAACCTGCCATGTATGTTTCTGGAATATGGGAGGAACCCGGAGTACCCACAGGGAGAACATGCAAACTCCACACAGGAAGGCCGGAGCCGCAATCGAACCCTGCACCCGTGCAGTGTGAAATTAAACAACCAAGTAATTATTTTTTCGGCTGCCCTTTTTTCTGAAAATACATTGTTGAGTAACAACTAAACTAACACATTACGTTCACTAATCTGCACCAGTCTACAGTCACTCATAAAATATCACAAAAAGTTACTATGTATGGATGTCACACCAATGACTAATTTCCCATTCGGCAGGATTTTGTTGCCATTTTTTCTACTTTTTAAGGTGTTGCAGAATGAGCATAAAATACCAGAATATGAGTTTCTCAGTGACTATCTCCAGGTAGGTTCCACAGATGTGTATATAAAAATGTGAATCGGTGAATTCATGACTGTTTTAATGTATGTCTCCTTTAAAACAAATCCATTAGATGCGTCCATTCTCTCATCGTGAAAAAAAATGCTAAGTAGGTATAATTATTTCTAATTTGAGACACTATACATTAAAACTGTTCACCAAAAAAGAAGCACCGAACAGTCTCTCTGTGTGGAGGCTTGCTGCATGTTGTAAACGAGTTCCCTGCACAGTAATGAATGATCTTACGTCACATGGACAACTGCATCTTTAACGACAACTCCAGTTTGACTCTGGCATGCAGCCGCTCTGCAATGTGGTCCATTCAGGAACAGTTCTTAGTATTATGCAGTGCCGGTAGGACACCACCAAATCCCACCGCATACCCACTGACAGTGTTTGATGCAATAAATGAGTCAAAGACAGACATTTCAATTACACTTTTGCTACACGCAACATTTCAACATGGTCTTTAATGGACTGATATGTGCAATGCGTGTGCTGACTGACCCACATTATGGAACGAAAGGAAAAAATTAATGCAGTGACTAGAAAGAGAAGTGCTGCTGCTGTTGTGAGCGACTTAGAGCAGGAGGCACAGGAGGTCATGAAATATGCACAGCGGAGCAAAGAACAAGCACACAGCACACTGGCAACACAAAGCCATTAAACAGTACACTCCGGAAAAGAAAAGAAAAGAAACCTAAAAGCAGTCAGCTGGAACTATGCAAGTCCATTTTCGTGTCAAATGTCTCTAAAGTCACGTGAAAAAACTTTTTCTTTGGCTTATTTGTTGGCTGGAGCAAAAGAGTGTTAAAAGACAGAGAAGAAAAATACACACAAGAAGTTACGTAAAGTAAGCTGAGTAAGGAGACATCATGCTTTTTTTTTTTTTTTTTTTTTTTACGATTTCAAACACTTCCTGAGGTATTGTATTGGTACACAAGTAATTTATATATATACAGTATATATATATAGAGTGCCCACCAGGATTCGCACTGAGGGACCTCGAGGGTTTTTTGAAAAGTAAAGAGACAAAATGTTTGCTTTGTCTTAAGTAGTCAAACTAGTCATCGCTGTCTATGAAAAACACATACACCTGTATGTCAATTTTTATCATGTAAAACATTTTTTACATCTCATTAATGTAAAAAGAAAAGTTCAAATGCTTCATTCGGCGCCAATTATACCGGCAAAGGAGAATGGCTCGCACACACAGATTCAAAATATGTATGGGCAATATTTGGGAGAAAAGTGAACTTTTGTGGCTATTGACAGAGTGTTAAAACTTTGAATTTAGATCATGACATATGGGAGCAAAAACAAAAGTGTTGTATTTATATTTTTGGTTTGTATACTTTTGTTATATGTTTACATAATTCCCTGATCCTGTCATACTGAGGCATAATATTTCATACAGCACTGTGAAGCTCTCAAAGAGATTATGCACGTCTATTGAATCCAATGTGAAATATTACTAATAATTGTGCATTTTATCGAATGTGATCCAAATATAAAGCATCATCATTTATACCACGTGCACGTGCAGCTGTTGGGACTGCAGGCCATGCACTTTGACTAATGGTAGCCCATATTATTATTATTATTATAAAATATTAATAAGCCTGATTCCCGTCAACACCTTGTCCACCACACCCAATAGAGCTTCATTTCTGTGCTTAGAGGCAAACTTCCTAAATAAGTTCTCTCTCCGCTCATGCATTGGCCACATGCACATGAATAATTATTCTGCCGTAGGATGTTCATTTGATGTAATTATACATTTCTGAGGCTGCACGTGCATTGTGCTGCAACAGAGACAAACAACACGTTATGTAAAACTACACCGGTCCGCATTGAGCATGTGTGCAAAAGCTTGCGCTACCGTACCACTCAATCTGCTCTACCCATTGTGATGATGACTCTCTACCTGGATGTTGCAGGAGATCTCCGAGTCGTCCAGCAGGCGGATGGTGCACGGGATCTCCTGGTGGTTCTCCAGGGAGCGGATGCTGGGGCTGCGGAAGCGGAGCATTTTCATCCTCGTGTGAGGCTCTGAAGCGAAGCACCACGCGGCATGTCAGTGCATCTGAAGCTGCTGGGATGGATGAATGGGCGGATGCAGGAAGAGGAGGATGAGCAGGACGGACAGATGGAGCATGTCTACTGCCCACAGCTGTAGCACAGACAGCATGGAGTCAGCCTCTCTCTCTCGCTCTCTCTCTCTCCCTCTCGCTTTCTCTACCGCACTCTCTCTCTGTAGATTCAACTTAAAGGGCACTTGCACACAACAATATGTCATTAGGGATGTGTAATGTCATATTGACGTGGTCAGAAAAAAAAACGGCCAAATGCCCGCTTAATCAGAATGTGACCACAATGAAGGAGAGGATCAATCACACGTTAACAGAAAAATAAATTGAACACCTAAAAAAAACTTGTATTTTAGGAGACTATCATCCTATTTTATTAAAAAATCGGGTATTAAATTATTCTTGGACACAAAAAAGAAAAGTTAGGCAAGTAATGCGATATTTTTATGAGGAAAAAAATGTTATTCAAGTAATGATCATACCAATACACAAACACGTTATTTTTGTGTTTTCAATAATGCAGACACTGTGCCTTTAATTGTAAACATTGATGACGTAATACGAACGAGACGTTTCATTGGCTGTGCATGCTAAGCAAATTATGCAGTATCAGGTCAGTAATGGAGTTTCTATCCAAGTGTTTTTATCCGAATTTTGTGAAAATGTGCAAAACGAACATGCGACTCGTGCTCGTTTCCATTTGTTATTTTGCGAGAATCTAGAAGACTGCACCATTGAAACGATGTCATATGAGAGAGTCTCTCTCTCTCTCTCTCCCACAAGACACTCGGCCTATTATCAGTCTTAATAAGTAGTTTTTAGCGTCCTTAGTTAGCAATTGAATACGATTTCGGGATGGCGTTGAGATGATACTGGTGACAACAGTTGTGACGGCGATATAAACTGTACCCAACTACGGGTCAAGAGTCCAGTTAAGACAGCCACCACGCCATCACGTCATGCCGGGAGCAACTTCAAACTAAAAGCGACCCAAGGCTTTCATTTGTTCGTATTCTATGGTGCGCAAGGTTTATTTTGAAGCTCACCGTCTCGCTGCGTGTTCCGATCATGTGCACAACCACGGACGCCTTTGCTGTTTATGTTCGCTTCTTTTATTAATTTCAAAAATACTGTATTAACATTTCTTCGTCCCCTCAGACGACAAGGTCCGCCGCCATTTTGTGCGACTACAATATACAGTAGTATGTACGTGTGGCGAAATATCTGGTCAACACAGTAATCTGTGGTGATTGGTGATAAAACTCAAAACTACAGTCGACCACTTGCATATTTCACAGTTCAGAAGCCGCATATTCACCAGTATTTAATATCATATTTTACATTTTCACGTTTTCCCCAGATGTTATTAGCGTTTTTTTTTTGTTGTTGGTTTTTTTTTGGAGGGGGGGGGGGTAAGAATAAATAAAATAGTTTTCTTTTGTGGGGGCATCAGTCAGCGAGCCATTCAGTGTGCAGCCCATTGGTTGCCAGTTGGCTATACTTGTGTTAAACATAAGTTAGACGTAAATTACACTCACTGGACACAACGTTCAGTCTATCTGCACCATCTACTCGGAATGGAACAAGAAACACATCACAAATTCTGTTTATGGATGGATAGACAGATTGATGCATTGATTGATTGATTTGATTATATTCATATTCTTTTGGAGTGTAAAGCGTGTGCGTTTTTTATCCACTTTCGCTCCAGCAGGATGATCTACATCATCATGGGAGTGTCAGGCTGTGGCAAGTATGTGTATGCAATAGTAACAACTCACACTCATTAGGTGAAGTATGGATATTTGGTCGGAGTACTGATTCAATTTGTTTACCGAAATGAAATGATTTATAATACCGTAACGGTATTAACTGGAACAAATGTGAACGTGTGTGATTCTAAAACATTTTACTGAACGTGTTAGCTTCTCACATTTTTCTGGTCAAAAAGCAAAAGAGCAAAATCAGTTCATCCTTAACTGCTTACTGAACTGACGTGTCCCAACGTATGCTGAGAACAGTTGGACCTATCCAAATTTTGTGCGACTTTATTAACTGCTGTGTTGTGTTTGTCATGCAGAAGTTCTCTGGGGGGCTTCCTATCAGAAAAGGTGTTTAAATCCATCACTCCAGTGCTTAATCTCAGGGGATGTTTGACCACGTCATCACCTGAATTTGTGTGTGTGTGTGTGTGTGTGTGTGATGTGTATTTACATATCAGCTGGGGTGGCCTCTGCACGAAGGTGACAGCTTCCACCCAGAGGAGAATGTGGCCAAGATGGCTCGCGGAGAAGCACTCACCGACCAGGTCAGTTGGAATCTTGTCAGCACAATGCTCACTGTTTGGAAATTTAACTAAACCGTTTTTTCCCAACATAATCAATAGGATTGGGATAAAATATCACTGTTGTGATGCATTTTATTGTTACTAATCATTGTTTATGTTGTATTTATAGTTTGAACCATTAACTCATTCAGTACCAGCCAATTCTAGACCAAGTCTGAAAAGACGTTTAAAAACGTCTTTGGGAGTGAATGGGTTAATATTGGCAATCACATCAAATTTAAGAAAAATAAAGAATTCTGGAGGCTGAATGGCTCACATTTTTTCACCATTCTCGGAAGGGGAAGGGCCCAGTCCTTATCTCTCACAACTAGCAGGGAATTGCTGCTGAAGTTATGGCTCACATTTTTTCACCATTCTCGGAAGGGGAAGGGCCCAGTCCTTATCTCTCACAACTAGCAGGGAATTGCTGCTGAAGTTACCAGCACTTAAGGGGAGTGTAAACATCGACGTCTGATGCTAACATTTGGCAGCATTTCTAATGTTAGCAACGTTAGCAATGTGCCGTGGCTGCCCCATGGTAAGCTTCCATCACACCTGTGCTTTCAAGTGCACCCTGTACCCAAACTGTGCTGGCTCGAGCTCTAGTTTGCAAATAACCAAAGGAAATGATCAGCCAGTTTATGGCAACGTATTGGATGACCGTCAGGCTTTCATGTGTCACTGTCATAATTGGCTGCAGACAACAAGGCGAACGTGCTTTGAGGTGGACATGGAACGAAATGGGATTCCTCTTCTCTGTTTTCTATTGCCCACATGACAACAATGTGACTCCAATTTAGACTGATTAAATACACCGCAAATTGAGGTCCTACCATTCAGAATTTGAGACCTGAGTTCAGCAAGCATCTGTCCGTTTTGCTTTTACTTTGGCTCTGTGTAACGCTTACTCACAATGTGAAATGTTTTTTATGTGTAATAATATTTCATATAAATATATATACATACTGTGTATATATATATATATATATATATATATATATATATATATATCTTTCTTTCTGCTTGGCTCTCGACGAAGGCGGACGCTTCTGCTCTGCTCCCTGCCCCACCACCTTTTTTTTTTCCCTGCTCGCCACTTAGTCTTCTTGTGCTGTCTTTTGTCCAACTTTTTCCTTAGCCTCCTACCGTGTTTTCATCCGAAGAACTAACCATGGTATTAGTTGGCTGGTCTCTCGATGTAATTGACTAAATATTTTCGACGGAAAGAGCGGGCAGTGGGGAGCCTGCTTGCCCTCCGGGGAAACTTGCTGCCGGATACGCCCTGGATCCATGGAGAAAGTGGAGACCGGTGTGCCTGACAGTACTGTCCGTGGAGGACGTGGAAGACATCTACATTATTGGCCTTTTGATAACAGGTATGCTGCTGTTTGGTGTTGGCAGCTTGCTGTTCTATCGCAAAATTCAACCGACGGGAGCAGCTCTATTGGAAGTGAAGAAGCTGCCGGTCACTCTGGATAGCTTGGCGCGAATGTCCAACACTCAGACTCAAGCGGTGACTGAGCTCAACCGCAATATTGTTGCGGTTTGGAGCGACTCCGCGCGATCGATAATACCATGGAGAATTTTCGCTTCGAAAAGGAATTGAGGATTGGCTGATCGGCGCCAGTGAGAGATACAGACCAAGGACTCAAGGCTGTCTGGAATTGTTGGCGGCCGTCTCTCCAAAACAAACAACGCTATCTGGCCTTTCCCCTGGATGGAAATACGCATGGAGTCTAGGGCCCCCCACCACCAACCCCCCTCCTTCTCGGCCATGGACTGATAAGCCGGGACTGTCTTCATGATGAGCAGACCTCGACGAAGCAGCTATGACCTGTACATGCATACACATACACAACTGGACAACCACACGCGCATACACATCCTTGTTATCACCGTCTTCATCGCTCCGATTCTTTTTCCCCCGTGACGTGGTTCGATGATGCGGAGCGCAACGGTGACCGTGCGGCTGGTCATCGACAGCCGCGTCGCGGTTACCCTACCCCCCCCCCCTTCCCATTCACCCCCCCCCCCCCTTATACATGTTATGTCTTGTGACTTGTTGTAACTGTCTAATGCTTATTCATGTGCTAGGGTCTTTTTTATCCTGGACTTAAATTATCCTCAGAAGAGGATAGTTCGAGCGTGGGTTTTTTTCCCTCTCCCTACCCAGCGTTTTTCCTTTCTGAATTCTGATTGTAATTTCCCCATTGCGGGACAAATAAAGGATATCTTATCTTATCTTATCTTATATGTATATATATATATAAATATGAAATATTACAGACGGATGTTTAAATGTTTTTCATTATTTCCACTGTAGATTCATTGGTTTGTGGGTCAAAAAATATATACATCTCATTTTTAAAATGTAATACTAATTATAGTAGTGGTTCATATTATTTTTGTTTTTTTTAATGCAATTTACCAGAGGGGGGGGGGGGGGGGGAGGCTTGAGTTTTTAACTTTTAGACAATTGAAATGTTTTTCCTGCAAACATCCAGTAGCAATAAATCATGATGTTTTCACTTTTCTCTTCAGGATAGATATCCCTGGCTTCTCAGACTACATGACGTCATTGAAAGGTGTGACAAAACTGACACACACACACACACACACACACATTTACCCACTTGACTTAGGCATACGTAAGCACAAAAAATATCATACACTCTTACACACACATTCATTCTCTCTCACCACACACACACACACACACACAAATACACACTTACCCACTTGGGCATACGTAAGCACAAAAAAAACCACGCTTACACACACATTCATTCTCTTGCTCTCTCTCTCTCTCTCTCTCACACACACACACACACACAGACACACACATACCCACTTGGGCATACGTACCCACCAAAAAATAAAATCATACACAACTCAACTCAACTGTACATACACATACACACACACACACAAACACACAAAATGATGAAGGGGGATTTAGTCATTAAAAGCATGAAATTGTCATCGAAAGATCAAAACCATTTTGCCAGTTTTTTGACTGGGTTTGTGATGAGGCCGAGGAAAATTGAAAGTAGCTGAAAGTGTGCCACCATATCGCCTGCGACATCAAAGACATTTAGACGGGACGTCTTCCCTCCTTCTGCCATTCTGCTCATCCCTCACTTTCCTCTACCTTTCCTCTTCTGGGTCTGAATTACTAAAGGTTTGCGCATGCAATTTAAATGCAATGGCACATGCATCCAATTACTCTGCATTCAATATGAGTAAAATCAAACGAAACATGGCTTTTATGCAGTTGCTGGCTTCCCCAAATTTCTTGCCGCAATAGATTTCTTTTATGTTTCCCAAGAATGTTTTGTTTGCCACTTCCACTTCCACTTCCAATTCCAACACCTCAAACTTCATTTCGCGCTTGCGTGCTCTCCCAAGTTTTTCCATTGGGAAATCCATCAGTGCTATGTAAAGTGCAAAACCCTCCCCTAAAATACGGCAGTTTCCACCACTTTTCCACCTCTGGCAAACCGCGCGAAGCTTGTGCAGTGAATGAACATGCAATTTGGAATCTTGGGCCTCATACCTCAGAGCTGAAGCCCTTTAGAATGCCGGTTAAAAGGTTAGAAGAATGCTTTCATTTTAGAAGGTGTTAAAAATCTGCCATTACATATAAAATTCTTCATACTGTCAGTTACACTTAAACACAACCGTGCAAAAGTTAAAAAGGACACCGTCAGATTTGCATCATAAGATATTACAACGGTGAAACCTCTGAAGTCCGATGAAAATACAGTTTGGAATCAGATGAAAACGTTGGAAAAAATTGTCTTCATGACACAACTTCATGCCTCAGTTCAGTGAGCATTAAGGGGATTAAACCCACACTTGTGTGCTCTGCTTTGACTTTTTCTAGCACTTATTTGAAAGGATGAGTCCATTGTGATTTTTTTTTTTACATTAATTTAAATCTGATCAAACTGTTTACCGTGTATGTCCATCACAGAGAAAGACGTTCCAGTGCTGATGCACTGGTGGCGTGCTCTGCCCTCAAACGCCTCTACAGACTCATCCTCCTCCACGGCACCAAAGCCCTGCCCACCTCCACCTCCTCCACTCCACTTCCCCACTCCCTTCCCGGTGTCTTTTTTCTCTTTTTGCACGGAGACTACGAGGTCATCCGCAAGAGGATGGTGGCCCGCAGCGGACATTTCATGAAGGCAGACCTTCTGGCTTCCCAGTTTGATGTCCTGGAGCTCCCAGTGGAAGGGCAGGAGGAGAACGTTGTACGTCTGGATGTAAGCAGGAGCATCCCTGACATGGCTATGGAGGTGGAGAAACACCTCAGCAGCCTCAAGACTCCAAGGTGACGATTAAAGAGACAGCAAAACGGATCTCACCACTGTTGATGTGACTTTTACCTAATATTGTGAACAACTTGTTTTTATTCAGACACACACTCACTTCTGACAAACCTCTATTTGGCAACCATGTCATGTTGTTTGACTTGTATTTAAACCTCATTCCAAATAAAGGAGAGGGGCGGGGGTGATCCCGAAGGCCCCGCTCTTATCTCTCCTACCCAGACACTGGAGACACACACACACACAAACACACACACAGTCACACACTCCTGCAAAATACTAAATATCATGAAGGGTACACACTGCTTGTCAAGAGGAACACATGCACATATTGCGATGTTTGAAATGAAACTTTTGTCCTCTATTAAATGTAATTTGTACCAAAAGAGAAACTGAAATGCCACTTTTAAATCGGTATACAGTAATACCTCGTTTATCGCGGTTAATGGGGACCAAAACCACCCGCGATAAACGAAAAGAAATAGCGTCCAATTAACATGAACAGGTAATTTTTTTTAAAGTCCGCAAACGGTCCGCGAGAAGCTGCAAAACAACAGCGAGTCACATAGGGCAACATATACAGTACTGTACTCCATGTATATGTAAAAAAAAAAAAAAAAAAAGTATGTTTGAAAAAATCCGCGATGCACTGAACCCGCGATAAACGAACCGCGAAGTAGGGATCACTGTACTTCACTGTACTTATTTACGTGAACAATTAAACTGCCAAACTGGAGTGTGTCTGCTCTCTAGTGTTTGCTATAGAGTATTACAAGGAGGAATAAGGGTGATCCAGTCTGACACCTGTTCATTCATTGGAATAACTGCTTACTGTCAAATAAATCATGCACTGAACATACCTCACAGAGCAGTACCTTGAATGGGGAAAATTGGCATTGATGTAAATAGACAGCAAACCAGAATGCATCGATTTCCCCAAAGATAGATTTAATATGATAAACTATTATAACATAATGCACAGGTCGACTACGGACACCGCGCTTACAAATTAAATATTTGTGTGTGTGTGTGTGTACTTAAACAATGATTTGATTAAAATGCACTACCTGTAAATGATAAATCAAACATTTCAACTATGCTGTATTAGACTTACGTTAAATACAAATGAACTGTTCTTAGCGAGCGATTACTTTGCATATCCCGAGAGGGAGCGCCGGCACCACTTGTGGTACATATAACACACTATAAGAATGACTATTTCTGCATTTAAAATCCACCAGAATTCACTCAGTTTGTCATACATCCACCAGGATTGAATTGAAATCTAGTTATTGCACACATTCCTGAAGTGATGTTATTTACGAACCTAACTGAGCTAAGATGAAGGCAAACAAAGCCAGTACAACACCCACAAAGACAAAGTAATGCTAATGACAGATGTGAGTGTGGTGTTAATACTTGTACAAACGCATCCATAAAACATACCTTGTGATACACTTGGCCGCTGCTCCGTCATGGTTTTAAAACATAATCGGTTTAATTAGCATCGCATTTTAATTTACTGAGAGTTATTATCATTAATATGTGCGATTTATTTTTCACGAGGACGTGTTTTGGTAACCGAAAAAACGACAGCATCCTTTTCGGCACTACTAACTTCCCGTACCAAAACCAGCTAACAGCTAGCAAGGAAGAGCTCATCCTTTCTCCTCTAACAGGTGAAAGTAAGACTTGGATAACTTTTCCAAACGTTAACACTCTTCGACAAGTGACCGAGCGCATTGGAAAAAAACCCCAGCGTAAGTTCTATTTATCGTTCTGGACTGTTGTGTGTCGTAATTTGTGTGATTGTTGAAGCGCTAAGAAGAAAAAGAAGCCGGCTTTAGCTTTTGTAAAAGCGATGTCGCTATGCGCACCTAGCCGTCAGTCAAATGCCAGCTTTGTACGCTTTAAACGACCAATATTTAGTCTTAATGCTACATCAAAATAGTATTGACTTCAAGATTATTCTCACCAGAGCGTTCCTTCTCCCCTCATCAGTATTAGGCTTCCACAATGGCATCGTCAACAACCATCATGGTCCCCACCACCGCCTCGCGCTTCGCCCTCCTTCAGATCGACTCGGACTCCGAATCGGACAATTCTGAGGCCGGGAAGATTCCCAACAAAGGCGGCTCCGGGAAGCAGCGCCTGGAAAAATCCAGAGGGGGCAAAGCATCTCAGGGCAACGACAAGAAGAAAGACAAGAAGAAGAAGAAGAAGAAGGAACAGCAGCAAAGTGAAGCCAACGAGGTGAGAGTTTCGGGTTTTAATAATGTGTGTGAAGGATCAACAATGATTCTATAACACTCTATGATGCGTCTTTTGTGACTGACTGATGTCTCATGGGAATGAGCCACAGCTGGAGATGCCTAATGTTCAAGTAGTCTAGTCCTTTATGTTCTATATATCCATTCTACTGCATATGAAAAAAGTACATTGAGATGACTTGTGATTTGGCAACAAACATGGCATCTTAATGTCCTTTAACCCGAGCGACTCCATCGACTTGAGCTAGCATGTGCAATGTCTCCATCTCAGCTTCGCAATCTGGCTTTCAAGAAGATCCCGCAGAAGTCTCACGGCCCACCACCCGGCATGACACTTTCGGGAATAGCCAGCGAGCTCCTCAGCGCCGCCCCTTCGGCGCACGGTGCTACTCCATCATCCCAGCAGGGCTGGCAGCAGTGGAAGCAGAGGGACGAGCAGGTAAGAGAGGACCGTGTCCAGCTCATTTATATATGTGTGTATGTGTCGCATGTCCAAAACATGTCATCGTTCTCACTGCAGATGACATCCGAGATGTACGAGGCAGATTTGGAGAAGGCCTTGATTCTGAGCAAACTCGAGTATGAACAAAACAAACAGGTACTTCCAACAAGCACGCACATTACATTTATACTACTCAATATTTCCATAGGAAATTTGGAAAATTAATAACAAAATAATCTAACCTTTTTATATTCCATGTTTATAGTCACATATTTATTGCTACTGATGCTGCCTCAAAACTATGTTGCTCTGTTAGATGGACAGTTATCATTTTCCTTTCGGCTTGTCCCGTTCTGGGTCACCCTCCTCTCTCAGCATATCTCACAAGAGTCTTAAATTGTTTGCAAGAGCACAACGTCTGCGTTGGTGAACTTTTTTCAGCAGGGAGGCAGCAGCAGCAATCACACGTCCTTACCAAAGTCTCGCAAAGATGGCGGCAGCGGTGGCGGCAGCAAAGAGAAGAAGAAGAGGAATGCGCAGGCCAAAGACAAAAAGACAGTCTCTTTGCAGGACTTCCAGGCTGAAGGCAGCGCAGGTCGGACAAACTCCCAGGATTAGATCACCAAGAATGCTTTACATATGCGTAATTGATGTACTCTTGCTCTTTGTAGAGCATGTGAACCGGAGACAAGAGAAAGAGGTGAGCAGCTAGCATTTAAACAGTTTTACATATTCAATCAGATTTGAAATGTTATTCATTGGTTCATTTAATTTGTAACTAAAATAAGAACTCATAAAAGAAACCCCCTATTCATACACCAGGAAGCGGCCAACTCCGCTCTGGGACTGGGCCAGGAGGAGCGTTTCTTTAACAAGCTAGAGGACGACGTCAGCCGAATAATCCAGCGGGAGAAGAAGCGCAAGCAGTATAACGGCAGACACGAAGGCGACACCCCTGCGGAACATGAACCAGTGAGTGTGCGCACCCCCCCCCCCCCCCCCCCAAAAAAGCAACTCACTTCACTCATCGTGCCAGAAATGACTCAGCCATGTTTTTGTACAATACCTTTATTTCTCTCGCGCTTTTTCACCTCCCTTTTGCTGAAGGACCCTCGTGCCGAGCAGCTGAAGTATGAGCTGGAGAAGAAGGACCAAGAGATCCGTGAGCTGAAGAAGACCATCGCACAGTGGGAGGTAGGACCCCCAGAGCCTCGTACGGTGTGGACAAACAATCCAGACACGCTGACAACTCGCATCATGTCTCGCAGGTCAAATACAAGGAGGTGAAAGCCAGAAACGGGCAGCTTCTCAAGATGCTTCAGCAAGGAGAGAGTGAGTCGGTCCATACATTGTCTTATTGTGCTAATCTACTCGTTTGGGTCAAAAGTCGGGGTGCCGGCCAATTGCAGCACACAAAACGCGCACACAATTTGGAATCTTCAGTGAACCTAGCTAACGTGCATGTTTTTGAGTAATGTGGGAGTCAGTTGGAGTTGGGAGAACACAGAACCGCTCGACTGCGAGGCAAACATGCAAACCGCTCGATGACCGCGCTACCGCAAACGAGAAGCTTTGAAACTCGGGTTTCAGTGGCCCGCTAAAGCAAATCATCTGCCTCTTGTCGAATAGGTTTGTTGTTCTTAGTTTGGCACAAAATCTGGACCAAAACTGCAATTCTTCTTCACTTTTAACAAATCGGAGAAGCATTTTTCCCTGACCTTGAGATCAGTTACTTCTGTTGCGTAATAAGATAAGAAAATAACTTCTCAAACTGCCACTATCAATGCTAACCACTAGCACATCATTGGTATTTTCCATTATATGTTAGCATTAAGCTAGCAGGGGGCATTTTTAAGGCAACATAGTGGGGTTGTTTTGACGATGTTTTGTGTGTGTGTGTGTGTGTGTGTGTAGTGAAAGACAAAGCAGAAATCTTACTCCAAGTGGAGGAGCTGCTGCATATCAAAGAGGAACTCTCATCGCAGGTTGGCTAGCACTTTTTATAATTACTCGTAAATGACTTGTGTCTTTTAAGGCCCCCACACACCAGGTCTGTCAGAACAGAAGTCACCAAAAAAAAAAGGCTCAAATGTGTAAAATTGAAAGACAGCCATTTTGGGTTGAAACTTGAGGTCGCCACACGTCATTTTATGTGGCCCGCGGGAGCAAATCATGAGTGTTAACTATCATGATTCTTGCTGAAATCTGTACGGAAATGTCAAATTATCATGTGTATTAACCCACATAACCAGTTTTTGTGATATTTTTTTTGTTTTTGTTTCGTAGTGTATGAAATATTTGCATTTGCTCTGTTAAACTTGGGAAAGTTAAGCTGTCCTAGTCGGAGGGGCGAATGCGGGATTTGAACAATTCACCATGAAAAAGAGGGCACGAGGTCCGGTTCATCCTTGCTTGCCGCCTCATATTTTCATAATTTTTTTGTAGGTGACCTTATTACATGCTGCCCTGGAGCAAGAACGATCTAAAGTCAAATGTCTGCAGTCCGAACAGCCCAAACATCAGGTACCGGGAGTCTTTACGCTGTAGTTCCTCTTCTCCTATTCAAACATTCACAGAAACGACATAGTCAAAAATGTTGCCATGACAACCGGTGAATCTACTGCATACTATTGGAGTATAAAAAGTACTGAATCACTGTATTAGAAAACAAAACTACCTACCCCTTTATTGAAGACGTAGAATTTCACGAAGTGGCGCCTTTTAACACTCATGTCATAAGTTTCCAAAAAACATTTATTAAAAATGACCCTCAATATTTTGTGCACTCACGTGACGGTGAATCCGCTTTGTGCCTTGGAGGTGAGTTTCTTTACAAAATAATTCTAATAATAATAAGCCCCAAAATGGTTTTAAGGTACCCTGTTATTCACGGGGGTTGGAATAGTAAAATGTATTTCCTGTGTCACTATAATATAGCATGAAAGGGCATTTTTTTGTTTTATTTAAATGTGTGACATGTTAAATATGTGACTCATAATCATTTGTGCTTTTGTGGTTGCCAGGGAAACAAGAGAGGGAAGAAAAGTTCTGATGCGGCTCTCTGACAGTGTTACTTGAAGCCCCAACAACAAATAAACACGTTCATGTTTTGTTCTTTTTTCTTTTCTTTTTTTAATGTTGGACTGTCGGCATGTGGTAATGCATGCCTCTCTCAACACACGTGTACACACACACACACACACACGCACACACACGCAAAATGGTCGTCAATGCTGCCCCCTACAGGCACGAGTGCAGAGCAACAGGAGTGCCTGTTAGTTCAAAATGCCAAAATGTCTGACTGACTTGGGAGTTGAGAAATGTTTCTAGTTTGTCCACTCCACTGAGAAGTCAATAAAATACTTTTTCAGTGAAAAAATGTTTTGTGATTTTGAATTATTTAAAATTTATTCTTAGTTTAAATGTGTTTTTAAAAATATGTTTATTTACTATTACACAATTATAGTATCCTAGTAGCACCCCACACCCTCTGCCCCCAACGATGAAATAGTGGCTGCAGTCTTTATTTACTTGTGTTCTACAATTTTTTCAGGGTGTGTCAGATTAAAAAAAAAAAAGGGCCTCAATTCAGGTGCATTATTTATTTCTTAAGATTATTGAAGCATGGCATGCATCTATTATCAAAACAGAGGCCGCCATTTAACCTGATTGTTTGAAAATGCTTTGACTGGACAGTAATCATGTCGAAAGGAATAGTGTGCTAGAATATTCTGCAGCCCCGTAGGACAGGTATCCAATAAATAAACTGATAGAGATCAATGATGCGATCAATACATTTCTTTCCATGTAAATGTTGAAACACAAACGAATTACACAGCAATCAAACTCATTGTACAATGTATATACTCCTAAGAGTAAATGTCACAATAATTGCAAATACTTATGCGACTACTAAACTCAAAAATGCAAGGGAAGTTTCCTGTGTCATGATATGAATGTTCAAATCGAGCATTTTTGGAAGAAAGTTCACACCCATGCTGGAAGATTGCACGACTGTCTGTGTCCTATGTGTTGTGTTGTGTTATTTTGACTTCAAAATGGCGCCGCGAGAGTGGCTGCCTTTCCAGCAGGCACTATTTTATATATATTTTGTTTTCTACTTCTTCCTTTCATAACTTTGCTGCTGTGAATTGGGAATTTCTCCATTGCGAGACTAATAAAGGTTTTCTTATCTTATAAGCGAGCTTGTCAGTTTCAAGTACAAAGTAGTTACGTGAGCATTCCTAAAACAGTTATATTTTGTTAGTTTAATGTCATATAAGGAATTACACTGCTTTTGAAATATTAATATACAAAATGAACCATAAGTAATGGGAGTTTGTTTTTAGTTCTTATAAAAGTTACCAAAAAAAAGTGTAATATTAAGAGAAAAAAATTAAGAACTGGTGTATGGTAGTTTTACAAGTTGGCCTACATTACAAATCTTTTTGTAATCACATTTTATATGTGAAGTGCAATAAAAGAAATCCTGTATTATATTACAACTACAATGATATTTTTTTCACAAAAATTATGAAAAATTCACACTTTGTTGATATATTCCAATTTAAATTATTCAAATCAAAACCATGACTGTTAGAGTAAAACAAAAATGTAATCAAAACGATTATTATGAATTATTGTTACATATTATAGTTTTCTCAGATTACAACAAAATCAAAAAAAAAGTCACTTATGAAAATGAAGCCAATGAAAATTAATGTATTCCAACAAAGATTTTCTTCTCATAAAATGACAACAATTTCCAATTTCACAATAATCCTGACCTGACCTTAATACAATGTTGAGTTGTTTAGCTAACAAAATACCATTGTAAAAACATGAGTAAAAGCCCACTGACCTCACATTGCCCCAAAGTTGGGCGTTTCGCTGCCGGTGGATGCTTCCAGCGAGTCGTCCGACAACATCTCGATGCCGGTGTCCACCACGGAGTCCCGCGCCGGCCCCGCCAGGTCTCTCAGCTTCCTGCGACGCAGCCCGACGGTAGCCCGCGACCCGTGGAGGGGAGGCGGACGGCGCTCGCCGTAACCATGGCAACGGGCTATCGCACCAATCTGGTGCTCGGCGGCCGGCTTGGTGTTCTCGGCTGACGACGAGGATGAAGATGGGCTTTGCTGGCGGGAGAATCTTTTGGGGTCTTTCGACCCGTTCAGTTCCGGGGGAGTTTCCTCGGCGTGGGGGCTCTGGTCGGCGCACTGGGACTCTTTGAGCTGCTTCCTCAGCTTGCGGCTGCAGTGCTTGTAAAAGAACAATTCCTTCTCCAGGTTCTGCAGACGCTTCTTGATCGCCTCCTCTGCTTCTCCTGATGAAGTGCCCTCTAAAAATGGGAGCAAATCCACACAAAAACAAAGTGTTGGATCTTAGTAGGAGTAGAAGAGAGGGTTTGACCCAATGTTGGTCATTTCAAAGACGAGTGGAGCCCGGCAGATCTATGAAAGGGAGAGCTGCACCGCTATGGGTGTGGTCACAGCTTACTTGAATCATGGCCAAATCATTCAAAGCGGCTCCTTTTTCTTTCCCTTTAAATGTACAGCACTAGTCGCACCGTAGAGTCTCGACGTGGTGGACGTGAGCGCACATCACCCCGCCCCTGATCATTTGTGTGACAACCCTTAAGCGACGCTGCCCAGTGGAATCATTTCAAAGATATAATCCAGTGGACCACCGGCATAGTCACGGTTCGGCACTCACAGATTTGCATGTTCACAGATATATATTTTTTCAAATTCTAAAAATATTTTGTGGGGTGGGCGGTGCCCCTGCCTGCCCATGAAACCGGGCTTCACCCACTGTAAAAATATCAAAACACAGAAAGTAGTAATGAGGTGCCCAGTGAACATGCATCTTTATGGAAGCGATTATTTAACATCCTTCACTAAATATTGAATCAATCACTCTCACTCTCAGAGGCTCAATTAGGTTTTATGATGGCCACAGGACCTTTGAAGCAATTGTGAATATAATTGTGTGTGTGTGTGTGTGTGTGTGTGTGTTTTGACCTTTGAGTTTGCCGAGGAGGAAGCGGATGTTCCTGTGGTGTTCCTGCTGCTGCTGGGTGAGCCTGCGGTCGGCGTCCCAGGCCAAGTTGTGCACGGCGGCCTCCAGCTCCGCGCGGGCTTCCTCCTGCTCCGCACAGTAAATCTCCAGTTCCTCACAGTACAAACGCAAACAAGCTTGCGTTTGCCGAAGGTCCACCACCTGGTGAACCAAGTAAGAAAACACTAACTCATGATCAAGTTCACTTTTGATTGACACTGTCAACAGAAACATGTCCGATGGGAAAAAAAAAAACAATCACAATAATAACATTATTTTGACCCTCTAATGTCGCTTTAAAAAAAGAAAAGAAAAAAAACAAAGGGATACCAAAGGTAAATAAATAAGATGACCAAATGCATTAGGACAGATCTACACATCTAAAAATGTAAATAAAATAAAATAAAATAATAATAATGTAATAAAAAAATTAATAAATATCTGAAATAATTCAATGCAAAAGTATATTTTAATGTATTCATCTGTTAACATCATATATAAGTTCAAATGAAGAAAAAGGTTTTGTCACGTTTTCAATTTTTAAAAAAATTACAAAATGGAATAAAAATGTTGACCAGTGTAAAAGTGTAAAAATAAATTTAAAGAAATATAATAAAATATTTAAATAATAGAATATAATAAAAAAGAAACTTTAAATAAAATTTTGAAAGAATAAAATGTCGATATTTTAATTGGTTACTTTTGTAAACTACAAATGGAACAACGTTTAAAATATCGTTTGAAAATCTGAAAAACTTATCAAACATCTCAAACGTATCAAACATCTTGTCAATCAATGTTTACATTCCTTCTTTTTTTTCAATACTGATGTTTTAAGGATAACAATGAAAGGAGTTTACATTTCGGGCATTTCAGGACAATTCTATAATAAATGTTAAATGTCACCTTTGATGACATCAATCAAAACATTGCATTTGTGATCTTTGAAAAGCAAGAGCCACGTTTTGCGTTTATTCTGCTGTGAAATGATATATTGAATTGAGCGCTCTTACTTTGCTGAAATATTTGACAAGCAGCTCGGAAGCTTGGGATTGCGAGAGTGCCCTCAGCTTCTCTGTGACGTCGGAGACGCGCGCACGGTTGCCGAGCGGCGAGCCCCGCACTTTCTCCTGCTTGTCCTGGATGGATCGCTGCTTGAAGTCCAGCTCTGCTTCCAAGACCTGCACAGCTTCTTCCAATTGCTCCTCCTTGACAACGATAAAAGCTGATGAACAAGTGTCCTTTGCCATTTTTTTTTGGTGATGTCAACACAGCGAGGTAACAATGAGCAAAGGGGTAATAGGTGATGGTAACCATTGAATAGCTGGCATGTATTGGAAAGGATCGTGACGAGCGCCGGAAATGGCCAACAAGCTGTGCCCTCTCCAATGTGGAAGTAGGTGTACCTGATGTTAGTTTTGTTTGAAAGTCATAAACTTCCTTTTACACTTGTACGACAGTTAGGAAGGGTGTAGTGAAGTGTGACGATTACCACAGCCCGAGAGATGGCATATAGGGCCAGGTCTGACTGCTTACTGTCATCATAGCAAGCAGAAGCTAAATGTAAATAGCACATAGCTGAAGGCAAAAAGGCTAATACTAGCACGGAAATGGCCAGAGAAAATCAATTTTCCCTCGACAGCCCACAAATGCAGAGGTTTGGACACCCCCGCCACGACCTCCATGCTGACCTCCAAAGTGAGGAGCGCGCTGTCCTTGAGCTGTGAATCTAGGCAGTCTCTCTTCTTTCTCAGCATCTCTTTCTCAATCTCCAGCTCCGTTGTGGACGCCGGCTTGGACCAACTTGCAATCTTCTCCTCCAATGTTTCCAAGCGCATTGACACGCGCAGCAGGTCCTGACTCAAAACCTGTCAATATAGCCAGGACATTGCGATGTATGACAACAAAATAAAACAGGGCTACGACAGTCAAACCTCGGTTTTCGAACGTCTCTGTTCTCGACCAAATCAGTTTTCGACCAGAAAATTTGAGATTTTTACGCCTCGGATTATGACCGAAAACCGTTTTTCGATCAAACTGAGCAAACCCGAACACGCCACTTTACTCCTCTCTGCTTCCTTACACGAGGAAGTGACACTTCCTTGTGTTGCATTCATTGTGAGCAGACGTGATTGTCGTGATTTACGCAAATCTCACTTTTTTATGTTATTTCTGCACAGTGTATTAGCTCCTAATCATGGGCTCGGATTTCGAAAAAAAATCGCTTTTCAAACAGCCTTCTGGAACGGATTATGGTCGAAAGCCGAGGTATGACTGTATTTGAGAAATGCAGAGGACCTGGCAAGACTGGTATCGACTAGACTACTAGCCGGAATCGAACCCTGGAACTCTGCATTATGAGTCCGACCACCAAACTCAACCACAAAGCTTTACACATTAGATACAAGTTTGTAGAGTCTTCTGCAAAAAGAACTCGAGTCAACTTACCTGACTGGCGCGCAGTCTCTCCGTCTCTAGTGCGTTCTTGCGCCGCAGGCACACATCCCTGCGCCGACGCACCTCCTCGCTCTTGCTGAGTTCCTCATTCAGTTCCTGCTGAGTTGCTCTCCTCTGCAGCTCCAGCTCCTCGGCCTCATCCAGCCAACAAGGCTCAAGCGCCTGCAGCCACCACAGAGGAGCGTTAACTCAAAGGAAGACGGCGTGTATGCAAAATGGCTGCAATGTCATCATCTTACCATTTCCTTTGGCCACAGTTTGTTTCTGCTTTCGAGAACACTGTCCACCTGCAAAACAAAAACGCACCATCTTCCATTAACATCATTGGTATCACTTATTTATTTAAATGTCTGCCTATGAATAAGTCAAGATACTATGTGTATTGGGAAGTTCTACCATCCGCCCCCAATTTCCTTCAAAGATGGGTCTCTCTAAAAAAAAGACGATTCAATACGTGCATGTGGAACGATTCAATTTTGTTTGATTCCATACGAATTCACACTCACCTTGTCCGGCTCTGATTCGGCAGAGTTGTCGCTGCTCTCCGGGTTGGGCCGCCTGAGGCTCCTCTGCAGTTGCGCCCTCTGCAGATCCATGTGCTGCAGGCTGTGATGCAGCGCCAAGCGGTCCTGTCGGCTCTGCTCCGATAGCCAGGCCAGATCGGCGTCTTCTCGCTGCTCGCCCGCATCGCGTCGGACTGCCGCGAGCGTTTCTTTCTCTGTAAGGGCAGAATATGTCGCTGATTCCAAACCACTGTGCTGCAGCACATTCGTGTGTCGTCAATGATCATCAGGTATGCCGCAGGAAATGATCCAATTTCATTTCATTGCCCTGGAAACGATTATTGATTTGCCCAGTTCTCCAATGTATCATATTTTTATTCTTCTTTCCAGTGACGCATCGTGACAGGCAGATTAATTAAATGTTTTTTTTCCACTAAAAGGTACAATGTACAATTCCCCCTTTCATGCACCCTGTAACCCGTTAACAAGATAAACTGTCCACTGTAGTAACCGCTGTCCCCGAAAGGGTTCATCTGTGTATCGGCCTGTAGCCATACAAAAGTGCTGCAGATCCACTGCGGGGTTTTTTTCAATCCTGTTTTTAATGGATTTATAATTATAATATACACCCACTCGCCAAGGGAGTTCAGACAGAAACTAGACAAATGGCTATAATCTGTCATATTTCGATGCATATGTTAATAAACACGCACTGTCACGTTTTAATTGAATATATTATAAATTAATTTAACATAATTATTCTGAATATCAATCTTTTTTTTTTTAGTACAATAAATCCCCGGGGGATCGGGACACAAACCTGTCACGAATAGGAAATGTTTCAAACTGCCTAGATTCATCGTTAAAATCATAAAATAACCTATGATCCCAAAACACATTAGCTTGTAGCCGACGTGTGCACATTTTGAGCATGACGTCTCTGATCCACTGGTTAAAGGACACTTTGATTCTCTCCTCTTTCATCTCAAACTGTTTCAAACAACAAAGCGCGTGACGGAAAAGTGGTTAGGACTGCACGACTGTCCGTGTTTTATGTTATGTATTGTGTTTATTTATTTTACTTTATGTTAACTGTTTTGTTAAGCGCTTTGTTACAGCTGCCGCTGTTGTGAAAGCGCTATATAAATCAGCATGTATTGTAAATAATTTCAAACTCGGTACCCTCACAAATAAATCGCTTACAAGATGATCCATCCATCCATTTTCTGGAGCCTATCCCAGCCGTCTCCGGGCAGTAGGCGGGGGACACCCTGAACCGGTTGTCAGCCAATCGCAGGGCACACAGAGACAAACAACCATTCACACTCACAATCAGAACTAAGGATAATTTGGAGTGTTCAATCAGCCTGCCATGCATGTTTTTGGAATGCGGGAGGAAACCGGAGTACCCGGAGAAAACCCACGCAGGCCCGGGGAGAACATGCAAACTCCACACAGGGAGGTCGGAGCTGGGATTGAACGTGGTACCTCCGCACTATGAATTTCGCCGCGCTCACCACCGGACCGCCCTTACAAGATGATTGATTTCATAAAACTCGAGATGTACGCACCCGTTTTTTCCATCTCTTCGACGAGCTCCTCTTTCAAGCACATGCTTGCTGACAACATCTGGATCCTCCTCTGAATCAGGCCGGCTCTCTGCCTCGTGTCTTTCGTGCGACAGGGCTCAACGGCTTGTCGCTTGGTCCCTGAGAGAGTAAGTACACATAAAAAGAATGTCATCGTTATGAGGAAAGACAATATTGTGGATTTTAGATTTTCAAAAGGGATGCGGTACAAGTGGCCTGCTGAGTCGTTTGATTTGGCGGTTGGTCCAGAGCGAAGCTCTTTTCTTTCAGGGATGATTTCTTTTGCCTGCTGGTCCACCTGAAGAATGAAGAATTCAACATCACAAGATTAGACCGTGATGGGGAAAAAAAGGGCTTGCCTTGCAAAAGTGCAGAATTTGAAGGAAATGGAAGCATCTGAAGTCAGTTTTTGACACCCGCAGGATTAGAATGGTTCTATCTAGCCCCGGTGAAGTGACCAACCCCTCCCACTTCAACATTTTATTTGATATTCTAAAACATATTTTTCAAATACTTTATCAGTCGCTTTAACGTTGCGAAAGAAAAAACAAATCCTGGAGCCTGTTTCTGTAGACAGATGAGAATCAACAGTAAAAGCTCATCTTTGCTGCCCACATGTTAAGCTACATTTGTCACCTACATCCGCTGAGAAAACAATCGCTGTAGTATTACACTGTCCTCCATATTATAATTTAAATAGGATTTAAATTTTAAAAAACTGAAAAAAGCAGTAGGGGGAGTTTTTGCCTCTGTTGTTTTGTCTTCAAAGGTCATAACAATAGACATATTATTGAAGCTTTAGCTTTAATGGAAAGTAAGGGTACAGAAAAACCTAGGGTGTGGCTATCACTATCCCCTGACAACAACACTATTGAGATCCAATGGAGCATCCTTCAAAATGAGAAGCAATTTGACAAATGTTGAAGTATTTTCTTACCCGAGTCCACTAACAACATTTTCCTTCTCTTGACCTTGTCCTGCTGCCGTTTGCCTCAGCACGGGACAGAAATCCTTCACCTCCTCCTGGCTCTGCAGACGGTGGTTGCTCATCTTAAAGGTTGCCATCAACCTCTCCAGCGATTCGGCAGGGAAACCGGGACCAATCTAACACATAAACATCCAATTATCATTAAATTGTTGATCTGTTTTAGACAGTTGTATTATTTCAAATTCCATTCTTTGCTATTTGAAAATTGGTCAAACGATGTTTGTAAACATCCGGTGACATGGGCTAATGCTAACGCTAACGTGCCACCCCACCTTATTGATCAGCGTGTGTCCGCAGCTGGGTCGTATCAAGCTGGCACTGTGTGGTCTGTGGTGAGCCCTGCAAGAGGTCGCTGGGGTTTTACTCCGCATGGCCATCAGGTCGCAGCGAAGGCGGTCAATGAGAATCTGCTGGTCCACCAGTCGCTCCGCCTTGACAACATTCAGGTTACTCGACATCAAGTGTCCGTGCTAGTCGAGGATAATACACATCTAGCGGGCGGTCTCACCTGCGTCTTCTCTTCACAAAAGGTCTGCAGGAGGACGTTTTGCTTCCGTAAGAGTTCCTGCACTTCGTTTTGCACTTGTTTCAGTTTGGCATCTTTTTGTGCCACGCGTTGGGCTTCCATCTCCAGAGACTCCTGAAAGAAAAGAATTGCTTTGCTCAATGGTTTTGCATATATGATGCTTGTTATGCAATTCATCTTTATCGGTTAAATTGGATGACTGGTTGGATGATTTCAATGGTTGGTTTCTTGGGTGCTCTGGTTACTTGGTTGGATATTATAGTTAAATGGTTGGCTTGTTGTTGGATGTTATGATTACCGGTAGTTGATTGGGTGGTTGCCATGGTTGGATGATTTCTGTGGTTGGGTGCTTTGAGTATTTTGTTTCATGCTATGGTTAATTAGGGTTGGTTAGTTGGTTGAATGTTGATTGGTTGGTATGGTTATTGGGCTGAAAAGACTGCTACGGCTGGATGTTAATGTTGGTCGGTTATATGGATACTTTCATTGGCTGTTTGATTGGTTGGTTGCTGGGATATTGCATTTGGGGGAGGTGGCGGCACTCACCAGATTCAACAAGTGAAAAAAAAAAGTGTTGCAGATGCTCTCCTTTTTGTTAAAAGGATGACGACCACCGAGAGGACTGGTGTGCAAAATTATCCACAGTGGCATTTTCCTCACCTGACACTTCTTGAGGTCCTGTCTGAGCTGTACGATGGTGACCAAATGGGGCGAGTCTCTCTCATCGGACCAGCTGAGATCATCACTGCCACGTGATTGGCGGGCAGTCTTCGCCCTCTTCTGCCACTCGTGCACTCTGCGTTTCAAGGCGTCGTTTTGAGAGTCTGGTCCGCAGACCTCGGCGAGGAGATCCGCAGCCTGCTGCACCAGTGATGAGTAGGGAGATGCTTCTCTTTGGCACACTTCCTGTTCTGGCGTAGAATGACTCCCTGACTGCCTGAGAGGCTGGATGTCATTGTTCGGCGGGTCTTCAGAAGTCAGCATGGTGGTAAACGTCTCCTCAGAGTCTTGTTCGGGAGTTGCCAACTCGGCACGGTGGCGAATGCGGCGAGACTTGGAAGCAAACTTGAGCACGCTTAGGCTCTCGGCAAAGCTGTGGTGAGACGGGCTTACGCACGCCACCATGAGGGTGCAGGCATTACCCCCCAGTGAGTCCCGTAGGAGCCGGGTAATCTTAGCGTGGCGATACGGAACGTAGGCACTCCGTTGTCGCCCGGGATGGGAGAGGGCCCGTATGACGTTTCCCAATGCCAAGAGGCCCGTGTTGATGTGCACCGACTCTTCAAAGCGGACACCTGTGTTACCCGTCTTACCCACGCGCTCTGCGCCGGCCAAGTCCACCACGCAAAA
Source organism: Hippocampus guttulatus (assembly GCF_054856545.1). Classification (NCBI taxonomy): domain Eukaryota; kingdom Metazoa; phylum Chordata; class Actinopteri; order Syngnathiformes; family Syngnathidae; genus Hippocampus; species Hippocampus guttulatus. The sequence continues at coordinate 11,858,320 of NC_141265.1, read as the reverse complement.
CTTGGAGAGGCGCTCGGGCCTGTCGGGCCCGGCGGGGGTTCGCTGGCGGAGCCACAGCGTGAGGACGGTGTGCGAGCGGCTCGAGTGCTCGTTCATACGGGTAGCACCCGTTTGGCGCAAAGCATTGCCCACTTCCAAGACGTTGAGGAGCTCCTCACAGGAGGAGACTGCGACTTCCTTGGCACCCACAACCACTATGCGGGCGCACACACACACACACATTCATTATGTTTTGGTCAGCAACAGATGGGCTCAGATGTTAAATCTCCAAAATCCAAGTTGGTTGATTTATTTCAAAAAGTCATGCATTGAAAAAAAATTTATCATTGACGCTTGCAGACATATTAGAGTAAAGCAGAACATTTAAAACTCATGAATAAGTGATGAAAAATATGTTTTAGAAGTCATACAAAAATGATAGATTTAACGGTGTTTTCTTTGGGGGGGGCATATAAGGACAGTAAGCTCAAAAAATATTTTAGAGAAAAAAAAATCCTGAATAGTTTTAAGGACAAAAAGCAATGTTTTAGGGAAAAAGTCAGATTCTCTTTTTTTTTAAAGAAACCCATTTTATGCTTGAGTTGTGTTGTTTTTGAAAAAAAATTAATCTGCCAGAATTTAAAAAAAAAAAAATTCCATCACAAACTGTCACACGCCATTGCTACGTTTAAATGTGAAAAAAGTCAATTATTTTCAAGAGAAACAGACTAATTTCAAGTTCAATTGTATATTTTGGAGAAAAGAACTAGATGAGTGTCATTTTCAAGAAAAAGTCAAATAGCCGAGAAAAAAATGAATATTTGAGAGTTGTAAGTTCAAAATAGTTCATCAAAGTCACTCGTTTCAAAAAATACTTACTATATGCTGTATATATTTTACACACACATATATATATAATATATTCTTGTCCTAACAAATGTTAGATAATAAATACTCAAGAGGTATTCTTGAGAAAGTCATATTTTAAGGTTTGAAAAAAGACCTCCCTGCATTTAAGAGAAAACACTTGCGATTATATTTAGATCAAAAATTTTGAGACAGTCATGTTCTTTTGAAAAATCATGAGAAAAAAAGGAACACACCTACACATGAGACCATTTCCACAAAAAAAGTATTTTCAGAAAAGTCAAACGTTTTTCATCTCACCTGTGTTTCCCCTAAAGTCATCTCTGATCTGGAGGTCTTTGTGGGAGGTGCTGAGCTCCAGCAGGTCACGCAGCTCCTCCTTGTACAGCTCCAAATACGACACCCGCATGGTGACTTCCCCGCCGTCGCACTGTTTCCTCTTGTCGAGCAGCGAGAACACATCCTTGGCCAAGCATGAGATAATACCTCCCTCTGCATCTGTAAAATGGTCATACTTTGCGATGAACCTAGTGTAGGGAATTTATTTCACTTTCGCACATTCTTACTGCGATTTTCGTATTTGAATGACTTCAGTTTGTTTGCATCATTTAGATCTCACTTGTTTGCAGAGGTTGAGGTGCCTCGTGCTTCTTTACAAGGTGTCAAGAAAAGCTCCGCCCATGCAGATATACTTTTAACTTTTGATTCTGCGATCAACACCGCGTGTAGGATTAGGATGGCTCTGTTTCTCACCCATTTTGTTCCCACCCAGCGTGTAGGTCTTCCCGGATCCGGTCTGGCCGTAGCAGAAGACCGTGGCGTTGATTCCTTCCAGCAGGCATCTGGTCAGTGGCCGCACGCATGACTCGTACACCTCACCTTGGCTGGCGGTCGGCCCGAAGGCGTGGTCGAAGGAAAAGAGCTGGTCGGAGCCGAGGATAACCTGCGGGGCGCCCGGGACCACACGCAGACATTCCTGGTGTGCGTGCAGGAGCTCCCTGGGTAGGAGGGGACGCAACCGAACCGCCACGCGAATGCGAACCTCGGTCATGACGTAACGTTGATGGAACCGACCGAGTACTCATCTATTTTTTTAATGATTAAACATATTTGTTGTACGAAAGCAAACCCCCTACATCAAGTCCCATTCTAGTTCTGCGCCCCTTTTAAGACATTAAAGTGAGCCTGACAGGACCACAAAGGCAAAAACTTCCACTGACAAAAGCAACAAGCGTCATGAACACGTTCTCAACTCAATTAGATTTTGCGGTTTGTTTTCCTTTCATCCTCTAGTCCGTCTCAACAGCACCTCGAATTTGTTAATTTTACTTGTTTGTAATCTCCTCAGTACAGTTGATCGCTAGATCGTTAGTGTTGACATTTGAGCGTCCGTTGAGGCTGCTCGGTAGCCATGGAAACCGCCGCTGGAGTCGAAGAATGTGCTTCAAGAGTCACCTCGATGCAAAGACTTGAATACATTTGAAAATCAACAGCGCCCTCAGATGGAACTCCCAAAACTTGCACCCATCCTTCAACGATAGACCAACGCCTTAATCCGAGCTCGTTGGCTCTTTCCACGAGCCTACTAAATGCTTATTTCGTTCTTTTAGCTGTTATCAATTTCGTATTTTGCAAAGTTCTTGTGACACTAACAAATGTTAACTTATTTTATTCGGATAAAAAAATGTTCAAAATTAAAACAGGGGTCCTCACACGTGTTCCTTGAGGGCTGGTTTCCTGGATTTTTTTTTTCCCCCCTCCCTGCTGCAACGCACATGATTCAAGGTCAGGTAACAAGCACGATTCTGATCATTTGGATCGGGTGTGTTGACAGGACAGGTGGTAAACATTCAGGAAACCGGCTCGCGAGAAACAGGATTGACGACCCCGAAATAACGGATAAGCGGTTCCAATAATGGATGGATGGAAATTAAAGCTAGGGAGCCCAAAAAATAGTTTTGAAGACGTTCAATAAAAAGTCTACAGTATGTAGAAAATGTTGCTTAACACAGAAATATTTCAAACCAAAAGTGCAAGTTCCCCATACATATCTAAGGATCGTATGCTCCTGTGCCTTTCTGTGATTCTTCGTCTCTCTGTTGATGACACACTGATACGTAGCTTCCTGTTATAATATCCTTCCTAGAATATCCTGTTTTAAGTCCATTCAACTGCAATGACATGCAAAGAAAATATGGGTTAATTTTGCACTTTGAAAGACCCATGTATGAGAAATATGAAATAATTAACAATTAATCTAGTTCAGTTGTTAGCGAGTAATCCCATTCAGAATTTTTTTTTTTTTTTTGCTTTCTCGTGGAATGCCTAAAGGTGTTGTGCAAACATTGACTGCTATTTCAAATTGTTCAGAATTTCCTCAACCCTGCCAAATGCCTCAGTTCCAGTTGAAGAAAAACAGCCCAAAGCATGATGCTGCCACCACCATGTTTCACCGTAGGCACAAGTAGGGCATTCCTGTTGGTGATTAACGGTGTTGCATTAACGTCAAACATACCGCTTGTCATTATAGCCCAAAAGTACAACACTGGTTTCATCAAACCATAACACATTATCCCTTGTGGGCCAATGATACCAATTTGAAAAAAAAAGTTCAATTGATTTCTATCTAGTTATAGCTCACATTAATAGTGGGGAAAAGTTTTGAAATGATTTATCTTGATGTCATTCTTTTATATCACAAAAACCTAGCATTTGAACAGGGGTGTGTCAACTTTCTGGAGCCTCTGTATGACTAACAGGAAAAAGTGCTATTAAAATAATGTACAGTACATAAAGGCAGTTGGCTTGGTTCCCCGACACTGGCGGCGTCTATCATATCAATAGTAAACACAACGCGTGTGGTGTATGGGAATGTGAGCCATCTCTCGGTGATGCTGCTTGGCGTACGGCCACAAGTAGAAGTCGATAAGCACAGAGTTGATGCCACTGCTCTCAGCGCCCTGTTCCCGCGCCAGCTCATCCAGGCGGGCCTTAATGCGCTCCACTGCCCAAATGGAGCATGCCCGAATCTCCACCTCCCTGCGGTCACCTGAATGCAACAGCTTGCCTGAAGGCAGAAATGTGGATATTGGATGCCGGTGGAGAATGCAGGTGAACCGAACGTCGTAACACATACCGCTCTTGAGCGTCCGCATCAGAGCGTCCGAGTATCGCAACGCGCCCAGGAAGACGAGGGCCTGTGGAACCCGGTAGTCAGCGAACATGGTTAGCCAGTCCATGTTGGCCATGTCTGTCGTGCCCCTGGCCGCCGCCATGGCCCAGAAATCGGCCACCAGGATCTGAGCCCTCTTGTACAATGAGATCCTCCTCCCCTTAAATGGAGAATAAGTGATTCTGATGACAACAATGTTTCCTCACGGCCAGGAATGTTAAATGAATTGATTCAAATTCACACCCCAAAAATAAATAATGCTCTGCAAAAGAATCACAGCCTAAGTACTGTTCAGTTGTATTTATCTTCACATTACAATACCAGGGCTGCCCCGGTGGTCCAGTGGTTAGCGCCTCGACCTCACAGTGCAGAGGTACCGGGTTCAATACCAGCACCGCCCTCCCTGTGTGGAGTTTGCATGTTCTCCCCCGGCTTGCGTGGGTTTTCTCCGGGTACTCCGGTTTCCTCCCACATTCCAAAAACATGCGTGGCAGGCTGATTGAACACTCTAAATTGTCCCTAGGTGTGAGTGTGATGCAGTATTTTAACATTGGTCATGACTGTCTGTGTCTTATGTGTTGTATTGTATTATTTTGTGATTGTTATCATGACTTCAAGATGGCGCCGCAAGAGTGGCTGCCTTTACAGCAGCTTCTGTACTTTTTATTCTTCTACTTTCTTCCTTTCATAACTTTGCTGCTGTAAATTGGGAATTTCTCCCTTGTGAGACGAATACATGTTTTCTTATTCTTATAGTGGATGTTGTTTTTTTTATTCTACTTTGTTGAGAACCACTGATTGAATCAACTGTGGAATATGGCTGTAATGTACCAGATAAGAGTAAAAAGTGAAGCTACAATATGAGAACTTCTGCTCTGCTATACTTTCTTTGTTCATTGTCACACTTTTGCTCTTTGCCATCACCATTTCTCTTTTGTGATGGGATCATAAAAAAACAACAACAACAAAGCAAAACGTGTGGATTTCATCCTTGAAGTCTTGCAGATTTGCTGACCTCGCGCATTGTAATGATGTTTTCAAGTCTGCCTTTTGTCTGACCTTAGTCAAAGAGATTTTTTGTCGAAGATTCAGCTTGAACTACAGCTGTTTCACTTTGTCATGATGTGGAATTTTCAGGGTAAAGATTCATTTAATCCACTTTGGAATAAGGCTTTAACAAAATATTGAATAAGTGAAGAGACAACATGCAAACATTTGACATACTGTCTTAACCACCTTTGGTAACTTTCCAGAGGCACACACACACAACACAAACAACCCAAAGAAGAAACACGACATAAATAAAAGTCTGAATCTGCTACTGTCTTGCATGATGCGGATTGTTTATGCAGGATAGCCTTTCCAGAAAAGCTTTTTGATCAAATTAAATTATTTTTTCAAAATTCAACAAAAATCATTTGCATTCCCTAATCACGTGTAGAATTTTGGAGCGCGACAATGAATTTAATCAATTTTAAAATGCCTCTGTAGCATGACAAAATGCAGAAAAAGTCATGCAAATATATATTTATATTATTAATATAATTCCTATCCTGTATTAGGTTAACATGCTCTTTTTCCTTCTTTTTTGACATCATCTTGTGTGGTCACATCGCAAAGAAAAAGAAGCCACAAAAAAAGCCCAATGAAAATGATGAAGAAAAGTAAATAAATGAATCTATTCTAGAAAATATGATGTTTAAAAATTGTTTTCACTTTGTCATGATGCTTGGAATTTCAAAGGGGGAAATGAATGTGATCCATTTTGGAACACAGCTATTGATACAACATCATGTGGCCAGCAGATGGAGCGCTCACATTACAGTTTCGTCACTTGAGCACGCTCAACGATCAGCTCGTTCATCATCCCCATGCACCCTTGCATTGAAGACAGTGTTGGCAACATTAGGGTCACGGATGAACTGGAATCTATCCCGGATGACTTTCGGAAAAGGACAAGGTACACCCAGGACTGCTCACCAGGGCATATCATTCAATGATTCTCAAAGTTTGGTCGAGTTCCTTTGTATTTAGCATTTAAATAAATTCATTTCCGTTGAATCTTTCAAAGCTTGTTTATTTTAAGAAATATAATGGGAAAAGATGGAGTAGCAGGAGGATACCAATATGAGCACTGGTAGAACATGCAAACCAGAACCCAGACCCTCAGAATTGTGATACAGACGTGCTGATCACTACTCCATGTTTAAAAAAACAAAAACAAAAAAATCACACCTGGTAAACAGCTTCGTCGCGATAGGAGGGAATCTTCTCCACGATGAGCTCCACCATCTTGCGGGCGTCGTTCTCGGCCCGGCTGATGAAACTCTGGAAGCTTCCACCATGTTGCAACAGCACACGTCCGCCTTCAGTCAGCACCTGGAAAGACAGACTCGGCATGTAAATGAGCTTGGGCGCGCTTGTTATGCCAACCTGTTAATCAGATTGAGACATCAGTCTCATTTCAACATAGCTTACCTCTGTAATGGTGGAAGAGATCAATTTTGCATGGAGTTGGTTATACTTCACAGCCTAACGGCGATGCCGTATCATTGTAATTGAGCTAATTTAAAAAAAAAAAAGAAAAGGCAAAGCTCTGCTTACGTAATGCTATTACGCATCCCTATAATTAGGATTTATGTAGCAGAGTAGCATTAGCACCAAGGAAAACCTTACCTTTTTTTTTTAAACAACGCATCAAAAGGTGACATCAAGGTGATGAGAAACAGCGATGTCGCTAATCGATCAAAGTACATACTAATTAGATTGCTCCCATGTCATCCCACACACTACAGGAATCCTATGAAATGCGATGATGTACTCATCTGTACGCGAGTGATTTCCTATGATGTCGTTCCGGCTCTGGGACATCGCCTGAGTCACAAATACATCGCCAGTTGTTGTGAAAGGTGAATGTAGACTGGTATGTTGTTGTTATTTTTATTTTTTTGTTTAGGGGCGCGGGGCTCTACAGTCATCGACTTCTTTTTACAATTAAAAAATGTCAGGGTATACTATTCAGCTTTGCATTACATCTTTGCTATAATTCACAAAGCTAAGACAATTTTATCGTTGACGCCACAAGATTAACCCTTTTGTGCACCCTGTAACCTGATAACATGATAAACTGTCCACTGTAATAACCGCTGTCCCTGAAAGGGTTCATTCGTTTTTATATTTGTATTCCAGTGAAGAATGAAAAAAATGTCACTTTCCTGTTTTGTCAAGGTCTTAGGATGTCAAGGTCTTAGTATTTCACCCTGGAACATCCATCCATCCATCCATTTTCCGAACCGCTTGATCCTCACTAGGGTCGCGGGGGATGCTGGAGCCTATCCCAGCCATCTCCGGGCAGTAGGCGGGGGACACCCTGAATCGGTTGCCAGCCAATCGCAGGGCACACAGAGACAAACAACCATCCACGCTCACATTCACACCTAGGGACAATGCTAGAGAGATCAATCAGCCTGCCATGCATGTTTTTTGGAATGTGGGAGGAAACCGGAGTACCCGGAGAAAACCCACGCAGGCCCGGGGAGAACATGCAAACTCCACACAGGGAGGCCGGAGCTGGAATTGAACCCGGTACCTCTGCACTGTGAAGTCGACGTGCTAACCACTGGACTACCGGGCCGCCCTACCCTGGAACAGACTTCTCATTATTTCCTGTGAGACTCTTGTTATTTTTGTTAAATCATATTAATTACAAGTCGATTCAAATCTTGTCAGTAAAGGTTTCATGATGGGCGCTAATTGGAAGAGATTTCTGTTCCATTATTTGTTTTTTTATGAGTTTTTCTTAGAGTTTCCATTGTGTACTGTACACTGTTGAAGAACGTTGAAATGTTATGTTATTTTCTAACCTGATGGCGCTCCTGAAGCATGGGCATGGGCGTTTCGTTGTCAGATCGAAGGATGTGCGCCAGCTCCTCCACGGAGATCTGGGAGAAGAACTTGGGGTCGGTAATGGGCACCCCTGAGCAAGCAAGAGAGGCAAGACACTCGGGTGTGAAGTTCCAGCAACAACAATAGCTGTCATTTCTGTCAAATAGCTCAAGCATCACTTCATAGGATTCACAGGGAGCAGTGTTCCATATGAGATGTCATTTATTAATATCCGGAGTCTAATTGCAAATGATGCAGACGACATTACGAGCAATTCCCCAAGCGGTCCAAGTTCAAGTTAAGGGCGCTTTCTCGGTAATTGGACGTGATACAACCACAGCATGTGGACTAAAAGAGAGTTTGCATATTGTGAGGTAGGCTTTAGTAATGAAATAATTTTATAGATGAATTCTAATATTTATAATGTGCAGATTTTTATAGCAGCTTCTGTTGTTCAAAGTTATTTTCAATGCCATTGTCATTTTTTTTTCTAAAAGCAAAGGAGGGAAATACAAATGGATTAAAATCATAAATCAGAACAAAATAAAATAGCTTTTGTTTGAAGGGCATAGCCCTATTATGAGGTGTTTCTTCATGTATCAAAAAAGGTGGTCATATAAACACGCTATCCCACCTTCCTCCATGGCTCTGGTGATGGCGGCACACAAGGTCATGTAGCCCGTGTGCGTGGTCCCGCGGAAGGTCACTTCGCACTGGCGCGTGTCGTCATTGGGCCAGAAAGAGAAGTTCATAGTGTCAACCACGAACACCCAATTGAAGGCCTGCAGGGTATGAACGATACAATAAGCCAAATGCTAGTATACTAGTATGTAATACTATTTCGAGGAGGCAAGTTTCCATCAGCAGTGTGCGCGCTGACGAGACCGAGGCAGCAACAAATGGCATTTCGGCACCCACACAAAAAGTGAAAATCACCAGGTTCAACATCAAATCCTGGTCTTAAAACAGAAATCAACATGCACTATATCAATACAAAGGAAAATGTTCAATAGTTTCTATAGTGAGTCAAAGGGTAAAAACTACAATAAATTCAAAAGGTTGTTTGTTCGAAAAGAAAGCAACAAAAATAAAGGTTTGCTTGTTCTACGTGTTCACTTGTTAGCAGGTTACTTTTTTGGGGGGTTCATGGAGAATGACATTTGGAACAGGATAGACTCTCCCACCTGGTCTTTTGGGCCATGGGGGGCTACTTGTATTTTGACTCAAACAGCAAAAAGAAAATATTAATTTATTTGACAAAAAGGGGGAAAAACATGGGACATGCCTCCAAGGGCACGTGGTCGTGCGCTACACCTGTTCAATTTGAATTTTAGAGTTGAAAAGTCACATTTATGTTACAGCACTCGATGTAATCTGTGATGTTGACTCCCCTGGTCAGAGGTGGGTGCAGGGGCCAGGGGGTTGGCCATCTTCCAACCACTGGCGCTCAGTTCATCACTACCCCGCAGAGTGTAGAGCATCTGTGCCACCTTCCTCACGCCTTCTTCCTCCACAAACACATCCTGACTCTGCTCTGCTACAAACTGGCCTGACTCTCGAGGGAACAGGAGAGGCTCCATAGAGGCTGTGAGAAACAGATCATGCAAACATGTTTTTGTCTTCTTGTGTCAGAAACAGTAAAACAAGATGAACAGTGACCTACACATGTTACTCACAAGGACCCTGAAGATGTATGCTAACAGTTAATGTAATTATGTCCCACTTTCTAAGGATTTGTCACTTAATAATCTAGCAACAATTTTGGGCAATCCAAAGCAGTCATAAATCACGTGGCAGCGCTTCATTTGCTGCGGTTTCAAAACTACAGTGCTAGCGGTTATTCGCGTTTGGTGTTATGACATCATAACTAATTTGTTTGTTGTTCAGTAAATCTTACCAATCAAATTAGGACTGTTGACTGTCACCGACTCGTACTTAAGCTTCCTGTTTGAAAAGATTCCGGCCAATCATAACTCCGTAATCGACTCTTAGCCAATCACAGAGCAGTCAGCAGACGCAAACGGAAGTAGCGTCGTTTCTGTTACGAATTGACAGCGGGTTGTACGTACCTTTGGAATGTCCTTAAAGTTGACCAATGATTGACGTTGATTTTGAATTAAGGTTCACCAGAATCATTTTACAAAACAAAGTAAGGAAACGGCCGGGGACAAAAATGATTGTACCCCTAGAAAATTAACAAGCTGTTAAGGACTTATTAAAATTAAGTGTCCACAAATTAACAGTTCATAATCAGTCAATTTAAAGGTCAAGCATGAAGTAAAATCCCAAACAAAATATTTTATATTAAACAAAGCATGAAAAATAATCTCTATTTTGTAAATTTGAAAAAGTAATCGTATTCCCTAAGTGAGTTCCTGACAGCGCCAAACCCAGATGTGCCACTTCACTTCAAGACAACAATATGGAAACTATGGAAAATGTACAAAGGCAGTCAAGAAATAAATTCGACAAGTGATGTTTCAAATGTATCTGAGGATATTCGGGTGTTTGAAGTGTTGTGAGGTTATTGGCAAGATGTATATTGGATCATTGGTCTCAGTTCATTGGTCTTGCAACAGGGTTACCAAAAGCGAACGAGTAACACCACCAAGAACAGCTGAGGGGCGAACAGGGCCTTCCAACCAAAGACAACGAAAACAGTTGGTTCATGACAGAGTTGGGGGGGGTCCACAGGTGCATTAGTCTCAAAATAAATTATAAAGGGTGTGTCACTAAACATTTATTTATGAGCAGGCCTGTTTTGAGTTTAATTTTAAATGTGAATCGACTGAACCCCAAATTCAAAGAAATGTCTAATCGAGGAATTTTCAGTAAATTTACATTTTTACATCTGTGCTGTGTGTTGCACATACACACAGTTGGCAATAAAGTTGTACTTGACTTATGTAATTTTTTTCAGTTTCAAGTGATTTCAGTCACCATTGTTTTTATTTTATGAACTGAGCACCAAACAATTTTGTTATACACAGTAGTACCTTTAGGAGACCCAGCAAATCAATCTGTTTAACCCCCCCCCCCCCCCCCCACACACACACAATTTTGACAGTTGGGTGCAGCATTTAATTATTTCAAGCAAACGTGAAGGGAAACAATTGGGGAGGGGGGGGGGCGACCTACGGATTCAGATTGATTTAAAAACAAACAATACTAAAAGGGCCTTAAAATCCAGCAACTGTGGCAGATGCACCCCATATATGGAAGAAAAACAAACCTGGAACAATCTGAGTAGAAAGTGGCAACTTTATTCATTTTCCAACTTGACAAACGTTTTACAGCATTGACGACTGTAGTCGGGAGCATAGACATGGGTTTTGTTTATTTTTCAGATCAAACCCAAACAAAAATTCTTGCAGGTATCCCAAAGGATGGAAACTACTGAATTTAACTCACACAAAAACATTATTTTGATAGAATAGCCAGCGTGTACTGTTATGCGTCACAGCATACCCCAAAACTGTTAAAAAGAACTTGTTTTACATTGTGGATGATTTGGAGCAGTAATGGGACGCGTGAGTCAGCACTATACACACAAAAAACAAGCATCACAAATAAGGTTATTTAAATCTGCTGGGAGAAATTAGATTTTTATTTTACGAAGTGTATTTCAAACACTAAGCAGGTCAACTAAAAACCAACCAACCAACCAAACAAAAAAAAAAAACCTACATTTTTAAAGAATGCAGAACATCTTTGATGCACAGGAATGTTGAACATCACATTACAAATATAAAAATGAAATTACCCCCCGCCCCAAATACCCACAATCCAGAATAATAGTCTGAGGGGGGTGTGTATGAGGGAGGGGGAAAATGGGTTGGGGGAGGGGCAATCTGCTCGAGTCAATCCTGGGGGGTGTCTACAGCAATTGACCAGAGAACTGCTTCACACTGAAATAAAGAGTAAAATGCACAAGAACTTCAATTAACAAGTCATTACAAAAAGAAAAAAAAAGTCTTCATCATAGGCTACAGCAGGGGGTTGGACGATGAGGGGGGGGGGGGGGGGTTTGAAAGAACAATTCGGTGGGCAAAAACAAACTAAATAAGCAAATGCACAAAAATAAAAAAGGGGAGGGGAAAAAAGTGAAACATGGGGGTGGGGGTTAGTCCTTGAGTCCAAGCAGGTGCAGCACACTGAAGGGGGTGGAGAGGGAGGAAAGAGGGAGGCAGGGTTAGTTACCATGGCAACACCACTGCTAATTAGACAGTAGCAGCAAGCAGCAGCTTGTACAGCTGTATTAGCGTCGACAAAAAGAAGGAAGTGGTGTGTTGTATACGTGCCTACTGGTTGCCAAGGGAGACAGAAGAGGAGGAGCCCCCTGCTATTTGGCAGACTGTGATTTGTTGTCACTTGATCTAACTAAAAACAACAAAATCACTAGTCTTCCACACAGCAGCAGCCAGGGGAAGAATCACTCCACTCCCTGCTTCACACTGCAACGGCTTCGAAGGGGGTGTGGGGGTTGGGGGATTGAGTTTTTGCTATATTTCTTTTTTTTCTCTTTCCAATTCAAGGAACCTTGAGGAGTCCAATTGTAAAACCCCCAAAAATTGCTTGCCTCTCCTTAGCCGTTTAGTGTAAGAGGAAGGTTTGAACTACTTGCAGATTGCATGGGGAAGAAAGGAAGGGTGTTAGTGGAAAGACAGCAGGCAAGAGACACGAGAGATACAGCATGAATGCATTTCACAACCATTTCAAAACATAGCATTTGAGAAATTGCCTGAATTACATATTGGTGTGTGTCTGCTAAAAAGACACGCTAACGCAGGGGTCTTTTGAATACACTGAACAGGCACTAGAGCAGGAGCAGGGAACCTTTTTATTTTGCGTGTCCATCGATGGCCATAAATGTATGAAACCACAGGATCTAGCCAAACATAAGTATTGTAAACTATTAACTTTTGTGGTTTACATGTTCAGGGCCTTTTTTCCAAACAATTCCTTGTAGTTTAATTGAAATTGTGTGCTATTTATATTCTCTCTGCACCTACAACATACTCAAACACAACGCATGTATACCATATTTTTTACACCCGAGTCTAAGTCGCTTGATTTTGAGGATCTGTCAATACAGAGTCCTGATCCGATACCTCGGCTATGTATTAAGGGGAGCGGGGGAAAAAAAGAGCACATCCAAAGTAGCTTCTTTTTGTTGTTGGTTTTTTTATTTTTTTTAAACAAAACTATCACAATATGACACCTCTGATATGGCTTGTGGAGCATGTTTTAAACAAAATGGAAATTTAAATTCACACCCTCTCCCTTTTTTGGGGTGCAAATCAGTTTTTCAGGTGGCATATTAAATTTGTTTCATTAAATGCGGCTCGTATTGCAAGTTGCCGTTGCACTGTCTTGGCTTTCCACATTAAAATATTTCCATACTGGAGACATGAATATATTGTAGCCCTTGGAGGGGAGGAAATTATCCATTTCCCCCAATTCCGATCAGCTGAAAATATGACGTCGATAGGACCCAATGTCTGATCGCGTGATCAGGACATCCCTATAAATTTTTTATATACTGGAAAAATGTATGAATTATATAAGGGCCAGGCCGCTCAACATTGAATTCATCAACCCCATTTAGCATGGACATAGAAAAAAAACAAAGACAAACAGGACAGGCTGTTGTCCATTTTAGGTTTCAAATTTTTCATTTCATATTCGGGCAAACTTAACCTAGTTGTTTTGAAGAATTGTACCCAGGTTCCCTTACCCCTGCACTAGAGAATGAGACAAACATCGAAGTAGTTTAGAGTGAGAGGGTCAGAGTAGAACTTGCCTGTTCTGTAGAAGATATTGGGCATTCTGGATCTGATCCTGGGTGCCCACAATAGTAATGATGCGGTCCTCTGAGCCCTCTAGAGGCTCGTCGATCTTGATGGATGCGCCGGAATCATGCCGGATCTGCTTGATCCGCTGGCCACCCTTGCCGATGATGGAGCCCGCCAGCTGGCACGAGCCATTGCAAATTGCGGCGGTGGTGGGGAGGAGGAAAAGGAAAAGAAGCAGATGCACAAACATATTAGTCAGCAAACCTCCAATTAGATACAAACCAGGCACATATGGGAACAATCTGACAAGTGTTTTTGGGTTACAGTACATATTGATATCGGGGCTTATATGGCAGGCAATATCCATTTCTGTAATCACAGTCCTCACAATACTAAGCATTTCATGATATGCAGTGTTCAATTTGCATCTGTTTAATTTCAAGTGTTAAGAGGTGTATTACCCTACATCGAACACATCATTTGTTTAACTCACGTCTTTGGGGATGGTCACTTGTGTGGTGATGACCGGGTCATTGTAGGAACCCCGTCCACCTGACGGCAACAGATTGAACAGTTATAAAACACCGCAGGACAATACCGCTTTTGGGGGGTAAAACACAGTGTTCTTCAAACAGGTCGCAAGGATGAGCCTCTTTCCCGCAACAAAATTGGAGCCTCAAAAGAAGCTGCAGCATGTATCAGCCTGTGTCTTTCACACATCACACAGTGGAAGTGGGATGTTGCCCTAACAGCAGGCGCTTTCACACTGGGACACTGCATCCCACAAACAGATAATTAGAGGAATGCAGTCATCCATGCATGGTGTGACATATAACAGGGCGGGGGATGAGAGTGTTAAACTTCACACCGCAATCGTGGTTCACGCGTTTATGACTCTGATACTACCCCCAAGGGTAAATTACTGGCAAGACAATTGTGTGCTTTGGTTGCCATTTTAACACAACAGTGACAAGTAAAAAAATACAGTAATTAAAATACAATTTATTAAAAATAATGATAATAATAATAAAAAATGTCGGCTTTGGACTCACCTGACTGGTAGCTATCCCAAGAAGAGCTGTTGTCTGCACAGGACAGAAAAGAGCAATGCTCAAAGACATTTTGGACAGTTAATAAAATAAAATCACACATGCAACTGCCTATTTTTTTTCTATTGAACAGAAGTTCATAATTTGTTTCGTGTAAAATGTAATTTCTCTCGGCTGTGACCGTTCAACATCACGAATGTCAATCTACACGCACAAATTCAAATAGTCGAAAAATCACTGCATTTTATACTACATGCTTGCAATCCGGCCATAAAAAGGTGAACGACTTACCATATCCTCCCCCACTCTGTGAAAATCAAAGAGAAAAGGACAGAGGTTACCAAGGGGCCACATCTATGTTCGCATCCCGCATGAGGAGTGCATGCTAAGACCGGCATCTACATGTATCGTCAATGGAGCAGACGCAACTAAAAGCCAGCCAGTTTTCATCCATATGCCAGACTCCTCCTTCTTCCCCCCCCTCCTTCCAATCAGCCCCCATTTTCACCCGCTATTCAGCGGCTGCTGTCGCCAGGGCAACAGGCAATTCAAAACGCTGTTACTGGGCAACGGCAGGCAGTATCCTGCCAGCTCTCAGAGAGGGCGGTGGGTGAGAGAGAGTCTGTCAACAAAGCATTATTGCCTAGCAACCAACTGTGGTCACCGCCACTCTCTCTCTCTCTTTGCACAGAAAAACAAGCCGGCCATGAAAAAGTACACAGTAAGAGGGTAATTATAACTGATTACTATGGGATGCCTCCAGCTGGGGCGATTACGGTCGTTTCGGAGAGATGGCTGGTACATACAAGCGGGAGAGTTGGGTTTTAATAAAGCTTGGGCGTGAGTGCAACACAATGCACAATCACAGCTTGTCACAAACCAGTTGTGAGCAGCATGCACTAGCCTCAGGATGCCGGCAGCACGCGAGCTGCATGCATTTAAGCAAGGGTCACTAACCATGTTATCACTGTAGCGATCCGGTCTACCTCTTCTGTCACTGGTCACGAAAGAGAAACAGAAGGGGGGGTGAGAATGTGGATGGAACAAAATAGAAATGCTTTGGAAAAAAAATGCTTGAAAACGTTCCAAGGGGGGGAAGAGAGGAAAAGAAATTGCGGTCCAGGTCAACCTGCACACACACGCTGAGCAAGATTACAGTATAAACACATTTTCTCCCAGCCATCTTCCCACACAGTCACAGGAACAGCTCTGACAGTGTTATGGTGAGAGGAGTGACAGGTGGTGGTGATGAAGATCAGAGCCAAGGGCTGCTGCTTGCTGCTCCCACCCGTCGTAATGTGCATTTATTTGCTAGCCTTGTCACTACTGCCGAGGACATTTGTTTGGAATCTCATTTTCTTCACTTGATTTCCGTATGTTCAGTCGTTATGTTTAGAATCATTTATTGTATCGACAAGATGCATTGGTATGATATAAACGGACTCATTTAAAACCGAAAACCCACCGGTGGTGTCCAAGTATACTTGTACAGCAAGCAGAAGTGCTTGCCGTCAGTCATATTTGACATGATTACTGGTTTCTACTCACCAATTACTTGACACGGCTGTCAGAATTGAGCAGCTTTTTGTGAACCAAGTCAAACACCGTGCTTTTGTGATGGTGTATGCTGCTATGTTAGCTTCTGGCGCTAACCAGCTGGCTTGCGAGAGGTTTGTGTGTTGTTTGATCGCTTTACATTAGGGGTTCTTGTGTTGAAAAAGCAAGGATGGGCGAGTCTCGATACCCATTATCAGTATCCATCCGATATCGGCCTAATTTCAAGGTATCCAATTACATGCAAAGGCCGCTGATAGCAGTCACTGTTGCTGCCTTGTGGTCATTCTATCAGGAAGGTAAATGATATGCCCGGTTGTCAAAATGTTTTATTTATGGGGGGGGGGGGGGGGGGGGGGGGGGGTACTCCATCCATATCAAGCCTCTCAAATGTCCATTAAAATGACAGTTCTCTATGTTTACAAGTTTTTTTAAAAAAAATATTAATGATTAACATGGCATTATTTTTATTTTATGAACCAGTCAAGTGGGTGTGGGGCAGTACGGCAACAACTGAGCTTTGCTTTCTTGTGCTGCAGGACCACATCATCTTAAACCACTGTGCAAAAAAGTTTGCCCATTGTGCGCAGTTTTGCATGAGCATCTGACAACGATCCACACTACTACATATTAAAAAAGGAGTCATTAGCAAAAGGGAGACCACACTATTCTTCATTCAGCACTGAAAAGTAACATTCGTGGGAAAGGGGAACTGGGACGAGGAATTAAATACAGAAACTGACAAATAGAGGAATAAAGGAAACATAAGGGGATCATCACTTTGGGAGAAGTGACAGTGTGTGTGTCAAAACTAACAAGAAAAAATTAACAAAACTTACTTTGACCTTTCATCTGACCCACGGTATGAGTCATAGTAACGATCATCTCTGTGGAAAAGATGGAGATGGGGGGAGAAAAAAAAGAAACACTGAGACACCCAGGCATAACAACATACACTTCATGAAATGGACAATAAATATATCATGTGTGCATTGCACAGCACTGAATTTCAGTCAGAAAACTGGACACCATTTATCCAATGAAATTGGAAATGTAACGCAAGTGTGTGCACTATAGAAACAAAAATAAGCAACCACACGTCTCATGCAAACAACACTTGTGTATCTTTCATTTAATTTTAAAGGCTTAACAAGGAAGAAGAATGAAATGAACGTCTTACCCGCCTCTGTGTGAGCGACCCATGGACATAGTGTGACCTCGGTTCCTGCTCTGGTGGTGCGGGGGAGGACCCCGCCGGGGGCTGATGTCATCGTAATCCCTGCGAGAGGGGGGCAGCGGTCCCCGAGCCGACCTGCTGGAGGACATTCGATCGTAGCCGCGGTCGCCGGCACTTGGGCGGCTTCCTCGTATGGGAAAACTGTTCATTAGCCGGCGGCTGCTGCTGCCCCTCTCCTCGTATGCCATCGTGAAGCCTCCATATTCATAGGTTTCGTCATAGAAATTGGGATCGTATGGCTGTGAGCGGCCCTTGATGGGAGCCTGCAAAAACAAAGGAATTGAGGCTTGTGAACGCCAGTCATTTAAAGTTGGATTAACGCAACCATCCGCGCTCACACTCACACCTAGGGACAAATTAGAATGTTCCATTTACCTGCCATGCATGTTTTTGGAATGTGGGAGGAAACCGGAGTACTCGGAGAAAACCCACACAGGCACAGTGTGGGTGTATCATATTTAAATCATATTTAATGATCTCTCCTTTTGCTGGTATTTAGCAGTAACTTTTTTTAATGCATTTCTTGTGTTTGATCAGTTGAGTGTGTATATATACAGTACATCAGTGTCTTTTGACATGAAGCTCACATTTCTGGAGTTGACAGTTCAACAGACCTCAGATTTGTAGCCACATCTGAAAGGGGTCTGATTCCATTCTGAAGAGTTCTTGGTCGATGCATGCAACCCACCCCCCAAAAAAACAACCCCCCCCCTCCCCTGGATGGATGGATGGACTATATAATGCAAACAAAGTCAATAGATGGTATGACATATACACCATCTCATGGGGGCCCATCTAAAAATTATATTCAATAAGGATGACAAACGTAGCTATAAAACTCATGTTATGAACTTTAGTCATCAGACACATATGTAGAAAAGTCTATCAAACACATGTCTTTCTCTCTCACTTACGACAGCGATGACCTCCAGCATGGTCTTGATACATTCAACCACGCGCTCCATTTTACCGCCGACAAGCACAACACGGTCTGTCGACTGAGGACAACAATCCTGATACAGCTTGATACTGGTCTTTGTATTCTAGTGGAAAACGAACACAAGAGGACATGTTTACAATAAAGCATCCGATTTTTAGTGGAAAAAAAGTGATTACATCCTGAGCCAGAAAAGAAATTGTGTGATCATACAATTACAGTATTTAATCATATAGTGTAGTGCCCGCGGGTGCCCATTTATACAACTGCAGAGCATCAGGCATCTATTCGGGTCAAGGTTGTTTGCAATCTCATTTGAGTGTGTATGCCATTTTAAGACACTCAAAAGGCAAATTAAAGGACCTCCTGTTGTCATATTGAATAAGTAAATCAATAAATAAATAAACGTAAATAAATGTGACATTTTAAACTGAGTCTACCTCAGCTTTAGAGATTCCACATTTGCTTCGCAGGCAATGTGCATTTTGATAATCAGATCTACGGTAGGACCTATGTTGTTATAGGTTCTCTATAGTGGAAAAAAAAGGTGTCTCGTTCTCTATAGTGGAAAAAAAAGGTGTCTCGTTCTCTATAGTGGAAAAAAAAGGTGTCTCTCTGGTGAAAGGTATTTGTTCAAGTGGATGTGCTCATCCGTTGACTAACTGAGGCATTGCGTCTGTTAAGAGTTGGGGCCATTAGTTGAAGAAATGTGGCGTAATTGACATACCGTGGGGTTTTAATATTGGCAGATTTTCTCCCCCAACATTTTGTAATCTGTTTGCACCTGAGCTCGAGTCACTTGATTTTGAGAATCTGCCTGTACCCGAGTCCCGATCAATATTTGAATGCAATGAAGACGAAAAAGACCATATCTAAATCGTCTCAATCACCTTATTTTGAATTAAGGCATCACAAGGCGATACCTTTTTATATGTCAGCAGCAGTTCAAATCAAGTAAAGAACTAAAATATTTTAGTCTTGACTTCAGAAATCGAAAATAAGTAAAATCCAATCTCTTTCCAGCCAATACCGATGTGCCGAAAACCATGTGATTGACCCCGATTTCCAACAATATCGGGACAAGGCAAAAACAAATGTGAAAAGGGTTTTTTTTTGGAGTAAGAAACTTTGATTCTTTATGCAAGTTGGAAAAAATATATACCTCTCGGAGCTCCTTAATCTTGGCGCCCTTCACTCCAATGATGGAGCCAGCCAGGCTCTGGTGGATCAGTAGACGCAGATCACACTCAAAATCCATGCCATTGTACTGCTGGTACTGCGGAGCATGTGTTAAACGTGAATATAGCTCATCCGCTTGGTTAAGGGTGCAAGTCTCCAAACATGTCGAGTCCTTTACCTCCTCCAGTGTAGGGATGATCTTGAGCATGATCTCACCAATGGTCTCTATGTCAGCGCAGATGCACAGGATGCTTTACATTGCACATGCCAATGACAAGGCAGTGGCGATGCAGGGAGCCCATGAGGCATCCCAGAAGGAAAGGAGGAGGGGGTTGCATATTAGATTAAAGAATTCAATAAGAAAACCAGTAAAAAGTACATTTGTTCAACCTAACTAAAATTATTCAAACGTTAGGTCCATTATTCTGTTAACTTGTGAAGGTAGAGCAGTAATAATGCCACACTGTAGCTGTCAAAATGCTACAAAACTCAAGGTGATTACAAAGAGACTTTTCTAGGTCTTTTGTCCAGATCAGATAAAAAAAATAAAAATAAAATAAATTAAGAGACGAAAAAGGTAAACCAAAAGAAAGTGACAGCAATCAGTGACCACTGGAGGGGTAAGACGGGAGAGTGAAATCTGGGGACAATCTGTCTGGTGGGGGGGTGGGAGGGGGGTTAAAAAAAAGTTGCACCAATGCGCACTAAAGAGAATTCACAAGCATAAATCTGGTGTGGGTGCTCACGTCAGTACTATGATTTAGACTACATACATCAAACAAGCTATTAAAGACCATTCAAACATGAACTCATTGTGTCTTGAACAGCAAGTTTGACTCGTGATGTCTGCACCCAGTAAGCGAGAAAATAAGAAAGTCAACAGATGAAGGTGAGCACTAGAGGTAAAATTAAGATTTGCACTACTGGCACCGGTGCCAATAAGGTGATAGTGGGAGAAGCCATACTATATAACCAAACGATGCATATTCGAGCAGGATTGGGACAGTGGCATCCTGCACGTTCAAAAAATTGCAGCAATTAGTGGTTACACCGAAATGAAGCAAAAAGCAGGCGACCAAGGACACAAACATGGTGTTTGAACTGTACCAAGGAATGGGGTGGTCGGCTAAGGCTCGTTATATAATGGAACAAGGAAGAATGGGTTGGCACAGGACACAGCGGAAGATTTATGGGACTAACACACAAATA
Source organism: Hippocampus guttulatus (assembly GCF_054856545.1). Classification (NCBI taxonomy): domain Eukaryota; kingdom Metazoa; phylum Chordata; class Actinopteri; order Syngnathiformes; family Syngnathidae; genus Hippocampus; species Hippocampus guttulatus. Next base: position 11,837,457 of record NC_141265.1, on the reverse strand, counting down.
AAGCACCCATAACACTGACTTTAAGAGGGCGGAAGATAGGAAAATATAATCATTAATGAAAAACAACAAAAGCATCTGAGCTGGCACAACAAAAGGCAGATTTTAACAAGATTGAGGAAAAAGACCAGTGGTGGACTGAAAAACCTGATAAACAATTGATGTGACTTAAAAATAAAAATAAAATAAAAAAATACGGAAAGACAACTTTGGACATTAAGGCTTTTTTTTAAACCATGGCTAACATACAGTGAACACAAGTAGGTTATCAAATACTGTTGAGCTGATAAAGAGGCAGGATCTTCTCGTCTGTTTGACCTGTAGTCAGGCAGTGAGAGGGAGGAGCTTAGGGACATACCGCTCGGGCCCACTGCTGTCTGGGACTGACACACTGGCATTGTACTGGGCGTGGTGGCATGGGCAGAGGGGCCGGGGCCATTCGAGCGCGGATGTCATTCGAGTAAGGCGCCCGTTTAGGGAACGGGGCGCGATTATGGGCAGGGCCAACCGGGGTCAGGTGGGCGGGCGGGCGCAGGAGGGGCCGTCCAGAACATGGGCAACAGAGGAGGAAGTGGGCAAAAAAGTCAACAGCAAAATAATAAACAAGGGAGAGGGGAGAGGGGGAACAGTTTTAATATACAGGCTCTACACTGATCATGTGTTGAATTCTCTTAGATTGGCTTGGCAAAGAGGAGGAGAGAAGGTGACATTGGAAAAGAGAGATCATGGCATATTAAGAACATGGAAGAGTTCAACGTTTGGGAACAGACCAGAAGACAGCAGGAGATGGGAGGGGGAGGGGGAGGGCAAACTGGAGGCAATGACTGAGTGAAATAAAAAAAGACTTGGCCAGGTTACCTGAATGCTCTTCTTTGACTTTATCATTCAGAGGTAGAAACAACTTAACAGTAGGACTGGTCCAGTTTAAACTATGTTAACATGGTCATCTTAAGTTCAGAGTTACCCAGGGACATTGCAGTCAAAGAACAACTGCTGCCCAATAGAGGTTTTCAGAGGCTGTGGAAAGGGGGGATACAAAAAGGAACAAAACTTCAACATGTACTCACGTCTGAACGCAGTGCTTTGATGTTTTTGCCACCCTTCCCGATTACAGCTCCTGCATTCTGTCAGTCAAACAAAAATGAAGAGAATGGACACATTAAGACAGATAGTGGAACAGAGAGGAGGATGGACAAAAAAAATAATAACAATAAGATGGTAGATATCAGCACGCCTATTGCTAAGAACATTAAAATTTTTTTAAAAAAGGATGGCTCATTTACTTTGCTCTGCAGGAGGATGCGGAGCTCAATCATCTCATCCGAGCTCCTGGAGCGCTTATACGATTTCTGCTGATCTGCATCCTCTGCGGGACGCTTACCTGCCACAAAGGAGATAAACAGACAGCGTGAAGCCAGCTAACATTCATGCCACATAAAAGAGAAAACAGTGGAATCTCAGACACCAATTGTCTTACAGCTTGCCAATTTTGAAGTTTGGCCAAAATAAACCTCAAATGGGGGAAAAAAACTTTGGACATTAGACTGTCCCTTTGTGCGACACCTCTTTTCAGCAATACTTGCAGCACAGCACCATTTGGATTTTTTCCCCCAATTCTGCTTTTCTTTGTGTATGAAGGTGGGGGGGCAAACCTCTTTTTCATGGACAATGTGCATTGGCGATTCATCAGTGTTTTTTGTGTTTGGAAAGTGTTTGGGGTTTAGTGTGTGTGTGTGTGTGTGTGTGTGCGGGCACACACACACACACTACGAGAGTGTGCTAACTCATCGATGGTAGTAATGTGGCGGTCCACCAGTATCATCACAATCGCAGTTATTACCGTTTGTCTCTGTGCTGAATGAGGAATCATCTTGCTGGTCGTCTTTTATGTCCATGATCCCCTCTGAAGGTGGAGGAAAGAAAATGGGATCCGCTTGTTGTGGTTACCTGTCAAAAATAACGTGAGAGAGTGGTGGTGGGGGGAGAAGCAACCATTTAATTGAATGAAGGTGCTTGTGTGTAAATCAGGATTTGGCCACTGAGATCCAAAAGAGGAACTGGCACAAAAACTGAAGTAGTGTAGTGTGATGTCCCAGCATGAGCCATAGTCAGTAATGTGCTCTCATCATTAACTATTGATTTTTAGTTGGGGCTGAACATCTAGTCACATTCAATTTGACATCGCAATTTGGTAGAAAAAAATATTCAAATAGCATAGGCTGCAATTTGTGTGTGTGTGTGTGTGTGTGTGTGTGTGCGGCGGGGGGGGGGGGGGGGGGGGGGGGGAATTCATTTCAGTCGGCTTAAACACACACACACACACACACACACCCGTGTGTGCGCGCACGCACCATACATACTGCTTACTAGGTGCAGTCCATGTTTACATCATTTAATTAAATAAAAACGTTGAGGAGTAAAGCCATAGATGTTTGCATTATTCTTGTAATTTGATTCTTGAAATGAAAATATGTCTACAAATGAATTTTAATTGTGGCTGAATAATTAGTCACATTCAACTTGACATCGCAATTTGAATGAACAGAAAAATGTTCATTTCAGTCGGCTGAGAGAGATTTTTTGCTTACTAGGCGTAGTCCAATCCATGTTTACATATTGTTTAACTAAATGAAGAAGTTAAAGAGATAAAGCCACAGATGTTTGCATTTTTCTTGTAATTTGATTTATGACTCAGTGATTGATGTCTATGCCAGATTTGTTGGGTAGAATGTTGTACAGTTGTCACACTGAACACATAAAGACCGGAAGTCAAAGTGTTTTGGAAGTTAACAATTTTCATTGAAGTAGATAAACTGTGTTTCACATTAATTCACCATTATTTTGGCATAAAACCAACCAAGAAGGGCAAAGTATTCATGTATGATGAGTTTGATCTTCGTTCATTGTAACATAGATTAAAATATTGTTTAGATTTGTTTAAAAATGCCCGAGAGGACCTTGAAACTTTATATCGCATATTAACTTGAAATTGCAAAATTGAGGAAAACAAAAATTACAGTTGGGCTAAATCATTTTCCAAAATAGTTCAGCCCAATCATTTATTATGTGTGAAATTTGGAGCATTGAGTACACTATATATTACATTTAAATCCGCCTCATTATGTTTTTACACATCGGTGTGCTTGTTTTCTTTATTTAAAAAATAAAAATTTAAATGGCTGGAACGGATGTGGCAAAAATTGATTTGAGGAGCAAATGCATTTCCGAGACAGGCTATGTGATAACAAAAATACCGGTAATACACAATGATGGGTTCCGTACATCAGCCGATCACATCTCGCCGATTTGACAAATGGCACGTATATAATAAATGAACGGCGAATAAAACAAATAAACAGTTAGGTATCAATGAATGGTTAATCGATTCGGGGGTACTGAATCAAAGCGGAACGAAATAGGGTGGCTCACTATGTCAGCAAGATTTGGTTGACTTGGGTCCGTGAGAGCAACAACCAGGATACGCTAGCAAGGTGGCTAGCTCAGATGAGCATACATTAGTTACGCGCTTTGTCAAGAACGCCGTTCTCAAATTAGGTTCAATACCGGTCGCACCGGATTGACCAGTAAATTATTTGCACCGTGGACATGAAACCGCGACTGTTCGGTAATTCGCGGGACATCCGCTTCGACAAAAAGTGGGTACTAAGGGAAACACGTCAACGGATACCGGGCTAGCCGTTAGCTCCCAGAAGCTAATTTCGCCATCTTGCTATAAAATCAGTTGAAGAGAAGTGGCGGGAGACATGTAATCTTATTTTAAAAACGTGACGCCAGGGACTTACTCTCTTCACGACAGCGCGATTTATAGCGGCCTATTGGCGTTCTCTTGGTATTTTGACCTCGAAATGTGTCACTAAAATGTACAAATGAGAAGCATACGAACCCAAACGTGGGATGAGACGCTTCGCTGCCGCTCCCCCTCGCTTCGCTACGGAAAAGAAAGTGCGCAGCGGCGAAACGCCCGACCCGATTGGCTCAGCGTGAGGCGAAAAGTGCATTCAAACGAACCTCTGGTTGGTTCTTACGGCGATCAATCACGATTATGGGCATTTTGACACCTCCTCTCCCGGAAGTCGTTTGATTTACGAAATTAGCGGCGTTTATGTCGTTTTCGTAATCTGGTCTCGAGGTATGTATGTTTTACTTTGAGGTATGGCCAACGTCTTAAAGCGTCTGATACACCTATTTTATGTTCGTTGCCTATATGGCGTTAATAATACCCAATATGCAGTGTATGCGCATGAGGTGTCTTTTGTGACGTTCTGGCGCCTTATGAAAGTGTTTATTTTTGTTCATACAATACAATACATGCTGATTATGTAACACGCATACCTGTGTTTTCTGTACCCCTTGGCCCTCAATGTCGAGGGTGGGCAGAAGCATGTCTGAACTGTTTAGTCAGTCAATTGCCGGACACATTGAGACAAACATACTGTATGTACATTCACACCAATGGACAATGTAGTGTTGGGTTACTCGAGCTCTAGCATCCAGAAAACTCAGACAAGTACTTGAGAACATTCAAGTTTGAAGGACAGAACTGTGAGACATGCATTCTAACCATTAGGCAATTTCCTGCCTTGTTTGTCACATAAACGTTACTTTTATCCTGACGCTGATTACCAAAGTAGTAAGATGATGATCAACAGTGTGACCGGCCGGTGAAGGGAGAGACAAAGTATGTCTCCTCAGGCTATGGTCCAGGTGACCCAAGCCTGGCTGCAGTCTTCCTGGCATGTCCGTGTTCCTTTCACTTGGCTGGAGGCCTGCGTCGAGTGGCTCCAGGAAGAGGCAGGAGGTGTGGGCAGACTGACGCAGCAGCAAATTAACCAACAGGTAGGTAGATTATTTTGTTATTTAACATTGTTGGGCCACCTTAAATACGCTGACGCTGATTACATCCTTATTAGGCGTTTGACCAGTGGCTCTTGACTGACCTGAAGGACTTGGACTATCCGGTTCTCCCTGAGGGACTTGCTCAAGCCCACAAGACTCAGCTCAGCGGTACCTTCTGTGTACAGGTACGAACTATCACAGTCACTTAATTATGGAAGTACACACAACTTTTCAGCGGACTAAGGAGAGCGGACATTAATAAATAAAAGGCACCTGAGATTTACATTTGTAAAAAAAAAAAAAAAACAAACCCCACCATCATGTAGCTACTAGTGCACACCTTCAATTTACAATACAGTAGAACACACCTAAACTCACACAATTTGACATTTGTCGCCATATAGTATTTTTAGGAATATGTCGATAAAGAATTTTTTGTTTTTGTTTTGAGCCACTAAAATGTTTCTTGCTTTGAATTTTTACAAGTGTATGGCCATTAGCATGCCACCATGTTACTTATATTTTCGGTACGGTTAAGAAAGATTAATTACTTTCCATGGTTTCCTAATGGGAAATATCTTTACTGAATGTAGACAAAAAGACGTTCACCAAACGTTCCCCAGCAGTTTTCGTAGTCACCGACCGCTTTTCTTCCCGCATGGAAATTTTGAACTGAAAAAGAACAAAAACAAGGAAAACCATTAAAAACGTTTGGGACCTTGAACAAACCCTGATGAGAAATCAGCATTCACTACCTTTGCAAACGTTGTCATTGGGATACTGGCTTTAGATATCAATACAAAGTATTTTTGAGGGCAGTATTGTATCACTCAGCAGGCAAAAATAAAAGCAGCATAAAAAGGGCAGTGTGCTGTGCTGGAGCGTTCCCTTTCTGTTGTAGGTTGACTCGTTACAGGACATCAGTCAGCCCGCGTATGCTCAGCTGCAGCAATGGAGGGGCACGGACTGCGCCAATGACAACATTTCAGCTGTCACACAGAACACTCAGAGGCCCTGGGAGGCCAAACCCACACGTATGCTCCTGCTGCAGGTTAGTGGACCATTTATAATCTGGGTGGCCTTTTAAATTGATTGATTATGATAATGTGCAACTTTGTCTCAGGTGACAGATGGCGTTCAGAGCTTGGAGGCCATGGAGTATCAGCCGATACCTGCACTGAGCACCGCTCTTAGGTGAAAGGACCTTCACGTTTATTTGCATGCTAACTGTCACATAAGACAAGAAACACAAATGATGGTTAGCATTTTCAACCTCCAGGCCTGGTGTGAAGCTGCAGCTGCAAGGGCAGATGATCTGCAGGCTTGGGATGCTACTGTTGGGAACGGGCAACGTGAAGGTCCTGGGCGGGGAAGTGGAAGACCTGGCCAAAAGCAACAACCAGGTTGGTTTTCTCAAATTTGAAACTTCAAGGTAGTTTTTCCCTTTAGCAACTGATTAAATTGAGCAGTGGTGTTTCAACGTTAAGATGTTCAGTTAGAAGTCCACATGCAATGGGGCCAAGTGGGGTGGTGACCCACCAGATGCAGCAGATAGATCTATGGTATTCTTCACCTTTTGCTGTTACAGTCCACATGCAATGGGGCCAATCAGGATGGTCACCCACATGGAGTAAGATGTAGAAGTCACATTACTTTAATGTTATGGTACTTGGAGTGCGTGACTAACTACATTGTGAAGAAGTAACTTGTAACTGTATCGGAATACATTTTTTAAAGGAACTCTCCAAACACTGAATGCAGCTGTGTTATTTTAAATGTTTGCTGTTTTAGTCTGCCTGTGAACCTACAGTACGGGGTGTACATGACATCGCCCGGCATATCACGATTATTCGAATAAACTGAGTCATATAGAGCAGGTACATCTAGAACAACAAAAAAAAGTGATACAGTACATGCTCTGCCCTGACAGGGAAGGGTTCTATGTCGGGTCCTGGGACTACCCGAAGAGCAACAGCAGCAGGAAGAGGAAGACGGTGGAGAAGTTCCACCATCACACGAAGGTAGAGAACTTCCATGGCAACTTTTATTCATTTGATTATGTGCTTCCACTTACGCACTCAAAACTGCTTAAGATGCCACAAGCCAGGGAGGGCAGGACTTAGAGCTAGATGACCAGGAACTGCTGGCAGGTCTGGAGGCCCAGGAGGCAGAGCAGCAGCACGAGGAAGAGGAGGAGGCGGTGCTAGTGGAGAGGCTTCCGATCAATCCGGTTCAAGACAGCGGCTACAGGACGCTCAGCCAGTTTTCCGCTCTGTCCTGTAGAAGCTCCACCATCAGGAGCCTGAGTGCCTCATCCAGCAGGTGGGTGGTTTGTCAGTGTTCTGTCTTGACATTTAGTCACCAAAAACTCCTCAGATCAGTCGTAACTGACATGGCATTGTAGATTTAAGCTTGTAAGTCACTATTCATTTCTCGGGTTTTGAACAAAGGCTTCACACATCAGATAAGAATCATGGATGCTTCATGACAAAGGAAATTTGGTTTTGGTTCTACTTTGGAGACTGTTGGGGAAATTGCAACTATCCGACCTGGAATAATAGATTTTGTCAAGTGGACGTTTTGATTCCTCTTCTTATCTGCTATGGTAATCTTTTCGGGTCGGGCCCACATTTTTGTTTTTTGAATTCAGCCCCAAAAGCAGGTTTTACCGAGCAACATGAAGTTTGGTTGTTATGTCTGTCATGGGGAGATCCACATAAAGGCCTCAAACCCCCACGCCTGAAACGAGGCAAGCAAACGGCCATTTTGGAGCAAATTACGGGCCTCGCACTTTGATTAATCGACAGGGAATCCATCCAAAAGAAACGGGCGTCCTTGACAGATGAGTGACATAATAATAATAATAATAATAATAATAATAACAATAATAATAATACATTTTATTTATAAGCGCCTTTCAAGACACCCAAGGACACTTTACAATCAGGAACAAAAACAATAAAACACAGAACAGGTTGAGCAGCGGCAGCCAGACGCGCCAGCGTTCACTCACCCCCGAAAGTCGGAAGAAACAACAGGGGAGGGAGAGGGGGAGAAAAAAACCACGCTCGAACTATCCTCATTTTGAGGATAGTTTGAGCTAGGCAAAACTATCCTCCTGCACAAGTATATGACAATTACAACAGGTCACAAGACATGAACAATGAAGGCGGTGATACAAGGGAGTGTATGCGTGTGTGATCGTCTGGTTGTGTGTGCGTGACAGGCCTAGCTGCTACGTGAAGGTCATCTCATGGAGACGGTCCTGGCTTATCAGACTATGGCCAAGAAGGAGGGGGTGATGGTAGGGCACTAGCTTCCATGTGTACTTTCATCAGGGGAAGTTCAAGATAGCAGATGTTGTTTTTGGTAGCAGGCAGCCCAAGAATTCCAGACAGACATATTCCAGACATAAAGTAGCAACGCTTTATCCAGTACCTTCACCAACTAATGTGGGTGGAGCACAGCATCAAAAGATTTTTGAAGATTCACCATGAAACATGTGCTGTCACCTGGGGCCATTCATTGCTGCTGGCAGCTTCACGTATTTACTTTTGTGTTGTGGCTACATGCCCAACATTGACACGCGTGGTCATTTGGTTTGTGTCAAATGTAAATAAAGTGATTTCAGCACTTGAAGATACATTAAGATGAATTAAATGGTACCTGGGTACTTTAGTCTTGCAGTGTAAATCCATCTTTTTCTTCTTTTTTTTTTTGTTAATTTATGACCTTGTCCCTTAGAAGTGAAGCTTCTATGCACTCCAATGTGAGCAGAGGCAGTTCAATTCCAAGCAGTCGCCGTGGTAACGAGCAAGAGGAGTCCGACCTCATTGAGCCCTTGCATTCCCGGCAAGGCCCGGTGGAGCACGATGTCAACGTGGACGACTTTCCCGACGAGGATTTTGTCGACCTCACGCTGGACGATTTCGATGCCGCAGTCCTTCAGGAAGGCATGGCTCCTCCACGTGAGCCTCCCGTAGAACAGAATGGGAGTGACGTCATGGAGGAAATGGACTTTTTACCACAAGCTGTAGAGTGCGGCCAGTTACCTGTGAATAAAATAGTTCGGAAAGAGAGTGTACTTCATGGTGGGAGTCACCCATCAAGCACTGCAGGAGCAACAACGGACACACTGGGTGACATCACCCTAACTACACCCCCGTTTACTTACCTGTGTCTGCTCGACGAAATATCCGTACCCACCCGCATAACAATCAAAGCCTTCATCGTCACCCTCCTGGGCAAACTAAGTACCAGTGACGGCCTCTGGCGAATCTGCGCCACAGTGTCGGATGGGAGCGGCTACCTGGACGTCGAGCTGTCCGACCGGGTTCTGACAGGCCTGCTGGGCTTCACGGTGGCTGAGAAGGGTACAATGAGGCGCGACCCGGCCCGAAGGGCCCAGCTGGATGCCGGCATGAGGCGTTGTCAGGAGGAGCTGGTGGATATGTGCTGCCTCATGACTGTGGAGGTGGGCAGCGGGGTCGGGGGAGCTGTGGTGACCCAGGCTGAGCCTGTCACCGAGGGGGTCTGCCGTGAGCTGGAGCAGAGGGTGCGAGACAGGAAATGAGAATGGCAGCAGGATGGGATAGAGAACAGGGACATTTACAACAAGCAGAGTTCTGTTAATGAGACTTAGGTGCGGAGTTTTTCCCCTATTTGGGAAAAGATTGCGATCAAGCCGCCCTTCTGCTTCCAATCTGGAGAGGAGACAATGTGTGAACCCATGTCGCAATGCATCCCATCTGCTGCCCACCACTATAGCATGCTGTCATTAGAGGGGCATTTCATTCATTTGTTCACGGAGCTATTTCTCCCATGCAATGTCTCTCATTATGCCATATGCATTAAAATTTCCAGTAAATGCTGAATGATAAGGTGTATTTTTGATCTGTAATAAGAAGAGTGATGCAGAGGACTTGAGTTTATATTTAAATTGCGGTAATGAATTGCCAGCTTTGCATTCATTCATTTGCATCCATTACGTCTCGCTGGTGAAATAATTGAATATCCAAGGGCAGCACGGGTTCTCAATAAAGTCACCCCGGGGAGCAAATAAGAGGAAAGAAAAATGAGGAAAAAGTCATGATTTTTTATTATTTCTCGTGATTACAGAGCTCCTCTGTGTTTTTATCCTAATGAGTCTTTATGTGCATCACAAACTGTTGTTGACGCTTTGTTAATATTCACTGTATACAATTATTTGAAAGGTGGTTGCTGTTAAATCTGACTTTTTATCTAATAAACTTCCAGTGAGACCTCAAGATAAGACAAACATTTCAAGGCTTGATTAAATGCTGCCTTTTGGGACATGCACTGCAGAGAGCAAATGCTAGAATGAAAGGATGCAGAAATCATGTTAATCATTTGTACTACACACGTTCATTTGCTTCTTATCGGCCATGGCGCAGGAACTTGTTGCTGTTTTTCCACAAACTGATAGCGGCCCCACATATAATGAATTCAACCAAAGCTTTGCTATGCTGCCATGGTCCTCCAAGTTCTTTATGGAATTGGATGCTGGATACAATTTGTTGGTTGGCACAATAAACAAGCGTTGTAGGTACAACACACTCGTTTGGTATTCATGTGCAATTCAGCGAGAGCCATCCAATACCTGAAATGTAATCAAAACTATTGTGATTCATCAATCTAACTCGCCGCCCAACCAATCAATATACAGTAGCACATTAAAAAATATATATTTGTCTCACAATGGAGAAATTCCCAATTCACAGCAGCAAAAAATTATGAAAGAGAGAAATAGAAGAACAGAAAGTATATAAGTAAATATAAATGATAAAATATAAATATAAGCATATTCAGAATGGATGAGTGGGGGTGTGTCCAGGTTTTCAGGTCAGGTCAGTCTATTCAATAGCCTGGCAGCAGTCGGCAGGAACGAGCGGCGGTACGTCTCCTTGCAGCGCCGGCGTATCAGTCTTTGGCTGAAGGAGCTGCCCAGTGCTGTCAAGGTAAGAAAAGAAATAAAGACCATAACTGATTTAACATAACATGATTTGTAGTTTTAAAACTCTTGTGGTGTTGGGCCCTCCACAGATAAGATGAAGAAAGAATGAAAAATAGTCACCATGCTAACATTGTGTTCACATTGTCTGCACAACAGCCATATCTGAGGAAAACAGCAATGGCATATGCAAAATTGAGCGAAGTCATAAGTATGTATTTCTTTAAAGGGTAACTCAACCTTCTGTGCAGCCCCACTCGTCTAAACACAGCATTCTGATTAATATTGCGTTTGTGGAATATAAATTGAAAAGTAAAATCCAGGGCGGCCATTTTGACTCTTGGTGTTGACTGAAAAAAAAAAAACAATTGCTCTGGTAACAGCCAATCACGGCTCAGCTTCAGAAAACAAGTGATCTGTAATTGGTTGTTATCCGAGGAACTGCATATATTTTCAGTTGACAGAAAGTGGCAAAATGGCCGCCCCCTGAGATGACTCAAAACGGGTAGATGTTACTCCTATACAACTCATATTCCACACGCACAGCCTTGATCAGAATGCAATGTGAAGACTAGTCTAGGCACACAGAACTAATTGTCAAGAAAATTAGTTTGCGTTGGGCTTCTCCTTTAAAAAACTAATACTTTCCTGTCTTTGCCATTATGCTCAAAGAAAAATCCCAGAATGTGCCGCACACATTAAAAATTGCAAGAGTTATTTTCATGAGAATGATGTCAAAATATGACAGGAGCAAAATTTAAATGATAAATGGTGTATATTTACAATGCGCAATTTACAGATAAAAATGGAAAGTACATTATAAAAAGTCAAAATAGTGACACAAATTCTGCAATGTTGAGAACACTGTACAATTCAAAAGGATACGATATTCCTATTATTAGGTGATAATTTTTTTTTCATTTGAAAAGGAATGAAGTCGAAATTTGAGAAAAAAATAATCATCTTAAAGATAAATATTGAACTGTTATGAGAATGAAATGAAAATACAAGGGGGAAAAGACATTGCTGCTTTATTAGAATCGATGACCAATATCTACATATTGCTGTTACAGTAATTCTAAAAAAAAATGTAATTTTCAGTGAAAAAGTTGTCATTTTATGAGTCAAATTGAGAAAATTGTAAATTTTGTTCAGAATTGAACAGGGGTGGGGGGGGGGGGGGTCAAAATTGTACAACAAAAGTTTAATATTACAATTAAGTTGTAATATTAAAAATCAAGTACAGAAATCTGAAAAGTGCTCGGTTTGATTGACACTGTCAGGGGTATTCATTGATCAGTTTATTATTGTTATGATATATTTTGGTTTTGGATTGAGTGCTGTTTCCAATATTTTGCCAGCAAATAGTAGAAATATTGGCTCTCATTTAGATTGCGCATGCATATCTAATGAAGTGCGTGTTCAATATATCTACACTGTACATGGGGTGCACTGTGCTATACTGCTGTGTGCACTTCCATTCATGTCGCTCATCTTCCTTCATTAGGGGCTAATCAGGTTGAGCATCTAAATACAGACCCGACCATGCATCTTGATAGTCTGTTTCGTGCTAATGAGTCTGGATAGGATGGAGGGCTGGGGCCTGGAGGGGGAGGGGGGGACACTGCCAACCGAGGAAGCATTGTATCAGTTCGTGAAAGAAACGAGTGAGTGGGGGTTGTCTGTGATGTGTATGCATGACATATGGTTGTGTTTTGTTTTTGTACCGGTGGCACTTACAATATGGTTAAAGAGAGCCAAAAAAATCATAAAAAAAGAACAGCCTAAAACATATGGAGTTATCAAAATATTAGCCGAAAAGCTTGTCATTTCAACTTTTTTGCCATTTCATTCAAAAGGCACAAAAAAGCCACCTGGCAGCCAACGAGTGGAGCGCGGCTTCAGACTGGTGCGGCCACTTTCGAGCGCATCGTTGTCACCTGTGACTGTGTGCACCTCACTGAGAGTAGCCAGAAAAGCAAAGGGGGGAGGTGCTGGGGTGCGGTCTCAGGTTGGTCTCAGGTTGCTTTAGAGCAGGGGTCCCCAACCTTTTTTACCCCACTTACCGGTTTATATCAGACAATATTTTCAGGGACCGGCATTTAAGATGTGGCGGATTAATACAACAAAATAATATGGTATGAGCTGCATGAAAAGTGTGGTGTTTTCGAAATATAATAATAAACACAAGGAGCGTCTAATCTGGCCGCAACACTGATCGCTATGGTAATTTTTAATGCCTTCAAAATACGATACAACGCAAATTCAAAGTGCATGAAAATGACGACTCACCACAGCCCCGAGCTTGATTTTCTGCAACTAGACGGTCCCATCTCGGGGTAATAGGAGACAATGACACCTCAAGTGTGTGGTTTATGTCCAGTCTACTTTGTAATTTTGTTTTAGTCGCCGTTGCTGCAGAAACCCCCCACCTCACACAGGTAGAATGTCGGAAATGGCAACCGTGCTATTGTGGCGATCTCAGAGTATTCAGCCATAACTTTAATCCAGTTGTCTCGAACGTACTTTTAAGGCCGCCGTCATTTGCGATCTCCAGCAGTTTTTTAACTAATTTTGCCACCTCCAGTGTTTTGTTTTTAGCGTAATCGGTCACGTGACGGAGAAGCGTGGCTTGACGTGAGTCAAGCGTGACACAGACGGATGTAACGGAGAATCCGGTAATTTATCAAAATAAAACATCTTTCGTATTCAGAAATAAATAAAACGGAATTAAGGCAAGTTCTTTCTGTGCAGCCCGGTACCAAATGCCCTGCGGACTGGTACCGGTCCGCGGACCGGCGTTTGGGGACCCCTGCTTTAGAGTGCCTCGTTATGGTGTGGCAGCTTGAAAAGGGATTGACAGTTGAGTTATTTTATATTTTCACAGATTTTTTTTCATTCAAATTTGGCAGGGTTGTAAGCAACATTCTTCTCTGTGGTGTCTTGAATTTAGAATACATTTGTTTTCACTTTACCGAGACCTTTCAGCAAGTTTTTCATTTTAACTGCCTGCATATAGTCAAAAAAGGTTTTAGGAAGGCAACAGTTTGCCCTGGAAAAGAATAGTTTCTATTGGCATAATGTAAAAAAAATTTTTTTTAAAAAGTAAGATTGATTGTCACAGCCACTAAAAGTGCCATTTTAACTTATAATATGCTGTGATGTATTAGCCATTTTACTTAGTATAATCCTAGTTTTGGACAATTTCTTGATATATTTCGGCGTTTATACATTGTCCTTGAAACCACACTTTAAGAAGAGTCATAGCCAACTGCTCAGTCATGCCTAAATGTTATAAAATGGCGAGACCTCATTGAACAATGTAACTAATGGTCACTTTCCTTCAAAACGTATACTACTGCGCCATATTTCAGTAGACGCATCGATGGAAGCGCTCGTCCTTCCCTAATAGCTTTCCATTTGCTATATTATTTATGTCGGCTGCCCACTCGTGTGTCGAGCCGGAGATAAAATCCAAGCTCGTTCCCCTTTTTACAATGAATCTTTTCCGATTGCAAATAGCATCGAGAGAGAAGCTTAAGGGGGTAGTGGAGGGGATGGAGCACATATGGGAAGAGAGTACTGTGCTAATTTCTCCTAATGGCCCCAATGCAGCTGCACTGTACTGCTTCCATCATCAAGGTAAAAAGCACAGGAACAATCCTGGGCGAAAGAAAAAAAAACTCTATGCTCGAGCAGCTGTAATTTTCTTTGCCCTATTACATTTAGTAATGAAAAATCCTTTCTGATGGCTCAAGCTCTCTTTTAGGGGGCCTGCATCCAAATGTGCCAGAGGCTTGAGGATGTGAGTCATTAAAAGGAAGAGGGGGGGGGGATGAGGAAATTGAACTTAAACTATATGAAAGTTTGCCTTTTTGTTTGTCTCATCTGGATGGAGGAGATTATTTGTGTGTGTGTGAGGGTGCTTTGAAAAAAAAGGAATGAACTAAGGACTCCTTTTGGCTCTTAATGGAGTTTGCTTTTAAGTTTTCAATAGTAGCGCTACTGTGTTTTACATCCCCCTCCCAAAAGATGAAATAATAGTCGTCATCTCATAGGCTATAGATTGTGACACAGAAGTATAGAGCCAAACGTTTTTTTGTTTGTTTGTTTGTTTTTTGGGGGGGGGGGACAGACAGAACATCCAGCAATGGTAACAACAAACTCAGAATTTGATGCAAAGCCATTAGAAGTATTACAAAAATGCTTCGATTCCGGCTCCGGCCTTCCTGTGTGGAGTTTGTACGTTCTCCCCATGCCTGCGTGGATTTTCTTCAGGTACTCCGGTTTCCTCCCACATTCCAAAAACATGCATGGCAGGCTGATTGAACGCTCTAAATTGTCCCGAGGTGTGAGTGTGAGTGTGGATGGTTCTTCGTCAATGTGTGCCCTGCGATTTACTGGCAATTAGTTCAGGGTGACCCCGCCTACTGCCCAAAGACAGCTGGCATAGGCTCCAGCATGCCCGTGACCCTTGTGAGGGTAAGCGGATTACAAAATGGATGGATGAATCAATAGATAGAAATGGACCAGATGCCACTGGAGGTACCGAGGACAAAGCGAAGGCTCAACGGGATCCACCCTTTTCCGTTGCCTGTCCTTCTCTTTGGAATGACCTCCCGTGAAACATTAGGCATGCCACCTTTCTGCTCATCTTTAAAACTCGTCTTAAAACACATTTTTATTCTTTGGCTTCTGACTCAGCATGGGTTTGTTTTACCGCTTTGTGCTTTCATTGTTTTTATGTTGTTAATTTAGTCTTGCAACTGTCTTTGTTGTTATATGAATATTTTTTTGCTACATGTACAGCACTTTGTATGCACATGTGGTTGTTTTAAAGTGCTCTATAAAATATGCACCGCTGAGTTGAGTTGACTTCAGTACTTTCTCGGAATAGTTGCATAGGAAAAATTAATTCTATAAGTCGGGGCAATTTTGACTTGTATTTCTTGTACAGAAACAGCACTTTTAGCCCATTAACGTATTCAGTTTCACAATTTTTCTCTCTTGTCAGCATGCTCCTTGTATAAAAGCCATAAGGATTTGTAAAAATGTTTTTTTTTTCCTTCCACAATTAAGGAGAGACAACTAATCCTGTCTGTGACCTTTCAGCGAAGGCTCAGGTTAGTAATCATTAACAAGGCTAAATGGAATAGCCCATTATGGCACCACAGGGCAACTCTGAAAGAATGCAGACAAGCGATTGACAAGCCCATAATGCAACGGGCCGCTCCCGCCGCGCGTGCTCATATACGACCAAGTCATTACTACCATTTGAATACCAGTGCGCCGGAACAGCCAAACAGTCGTTGAAAGAGACGAGCGCAAGGGAGCGCATGTAAAGAGACCAATGAGTGATTTTTATGACAAGGAAGAGAATGGCTTGCTCCCCCACTTTTCCTTTTTTTTTCTCGCTCTCTTCCGCAGAAACGAGGCTACCTGACAAGCTGGTCATTAGAAAGGTAATTTGACAAGCTGTGCAGTGCTTTTCTTTCTTACACCTCTCCAACATCACCACCTCTTGTTTCTTGCCCTTACTTAGTATTATTAAGCACAAGAAAAGAAATCAGAAGGTAGACAAAAAGTGGAAAGAAACTAAGTTTCATGGGCATCTGGATATCATTCTTGTACTCTCACCCTGTATGGGCCTTTAATACATAAAATATTCCAGCGAGGTAAAGAGATGAAAAAAAATGATCAAGTGAGAAGGACTTTGCTAAATTTTCCCCAATTGCTATTCCTGTTAAAGCGGGGGGGGGGGGGGGGGGGGGAATTAAACCAAACCCTGTAAACCACAGGTGTCAAAGTCAAGGCCCGGGGGCCAGATCTGGCCCACCACATCATTTTATGTGGCCGCGAAAGCAAATCAAACATGGCAACTTCCATGATGCTTGCTAAAATATGTACCAAAATTACAAATTTTCATATGTAATAAATAAGAGAGACATTGGGAGCATTTTCTTGTTGCCAAACACCTCATTACAGTAACTTAAACAATAGTTGAATAAACTGTTATTCTTGACTTCGTTATATGATTTCAGTCATAATGGCCCTCCAAGAAAAATGGTAACTAAAATATGGCCTGTGACGAAAATGGGTTTGACACCCCTGCTGTAAACGATTGCCAGTCTGACCACACAACACATTCCACAAAGATGGCCAAAATACATCTTTGCAGACAGATTGGGCTCATCTCAAGTCTTTTAATTGCAACGTTTCTAGCTCCTCGCTTTTCAAAATTCGGGATGGGAATATTCATTGACGGCGGCCTGTCACGCGCTGAAATGTAATGCTAGACAGGGAGTGGGTTGCGATAAGGACACCTTTTACATTGACACATTGGAACCAGTCGTTTGAATTTGCTATGTAGAAAAAGGAAAGATCAAAATGGAGGGAAAGATCAAAATTAGACCGGTCAAATGAAGGCAGTTTGTTTCCCCGAAGTGAGCAATCACAACATCGTTAATTACTGGATTGTCAAGAAGACTGCCGACTCTTAAGAGGACTTTGATGCTGGAGTATTATAATTACTCTGTCTGGATGGATGAAAGATGTTAGCTGCATTCAACAATGAGCTTTGTCTCGTGATAGCAAAGATATGTTGCTTTTGGTTGACTCCATACGTCGATCACTACTTTAGTGGTGTAAAATATAATTCATTAAATCATTTGTGTTCAGACAAACTCTTCTTGGTGTATTGTACGTCGAAGCCTTTGACTCTAGCTTAGCTTGCTAGCTGCTAACAAAGAGAAGATTTCTTATCTGGAGTAACGTCAAGTGTGTTGTGGGAGGGAAACATCTAAAACCTGCTGGATACTGGCCCTCGAGGACCGGAATTTGACACCTGTGAGCTAGGAAGTTGCAATTAGAGAAATGAGATGAGCCCATTGTGCTAAAAACACTTAATTTTGTCCAACAAGAACACTCACTTCTATAGTATATGACCAAAGTGTAGAATAACCAAGGAAAAATCCTGATGCAACACATTGTACAAGTATGGCCTCCATGTAACACAAAAGTGTATTCTAACCAACTCAGTTCTTGATCAATCAACAATTTGGAGAAGATCATCAGAAAACTCTATACAGTATTTGTCTATTTGTCCTGCGACAACATGCCACATTGACAACAATACGTTTTGCAGTGCAAGCAATATTAATTGACACTACTATAATTTCAAAGACCATTAAGAGTGTAAACGCATGAACAAAACATGATTTACTGTCACTGTCTGTCATGTTTTATTCATACAGGAGATTACTGCAGTTGATTTCTCTGGTCACATTTGAGAGCTGCCCTATTGTCTTATTTGTGGCATTTGCCGGTCTCACCTGTTTGTGTGTGTGTGTGTGTGTGTGTGTGTGTGTGTGTGTGTGTGTGTGTGTGTGTGTGTGTGTGTGTGTGTGTGTGTGTGTGTGTGTGTGTGTGTGTGTGTGTATGACTTAATGTCTTCTGCTTGATGAGCCCAGATACAAAAGGAAAGGTCACGCATACATGCAGGATGCCATCTGGACAAAGAGGCATTTAAACTCAAAGAAGGGAAGGCATTTTGGTTGTCACATAGTTTTGGATGTATGCGGCTTCAAGATACAATGAGAGATAATCGTTGTAAATTGGGGGTTCGTGCAAACTAGAAACATGTCCATGTAAGTGCAATCTAATAGACAGGCATTAAAGTGATGTTTGTTGACTTACACATTCTTCATACTGCTCAGAGAAAAAAAAACTTAAGTTGTATTATTCTTTTTAAAAAAGTGACAGTATGACAGCATTGATTTCACAACTGCAATCATCATTTGCACTTCACTCTCAAGTGTCTCCTCACTCGTCTACTTTTTTCATCTTATGGGGCCTCAATATGGTTCTTACTTGTAAACATCTGAAGAGGTTTTACAACTGAGCTGTGCAATATTCTTTGCTTGGAATGTGATTATAATCAGTATTGGAAGAATGGGGCTGATTCTTTTATTTCGCTGTAAAGTGACAACAATTGGATTTGATATCAAAAGAAGAATGTGAGAAAAGATGTGAACAGTTCAGCTTTTTTTTTCCTCCCAGGTATCTGTATCGGATTAGAAGACCACATTATTTGTAAGACAATACCTCGGTCTACATTTTAACAGGGAAAGATGCATGTAGGGTTTAATTTTTGAGAAGGTGAGTCGAAACCCTTCCGCGTCTTTCCTCGCTGTTGTTTTGGTGGCGTGTTTTGGGTCATTTCGGGGGGGGGGGGGGGTTACAAGAGAGTTCAAACAAAAAAACAAAACAAAACTGCAAAGGGGTTCAAAATTGTCATAACGAAATGTTCTGGACTAAAAACAGACCTCTACCAAAGTGGCAAAGTATGAAGGTCAACGCATGGAAAATGAAAGGATGCACCACTATTTTTCCATACAAAAGGCAACTATTAAACTAAATGTAGGCTGTGTGTGGGTATATTTTCTGGACACCTGGGTAAGTGGCCTTGTGGGTCTCAAGGCTGCAACACAGGAAATTTTGTTGCCAATCAAAAGTTGTGAAACTCAAGTTTGCACAAAACTGATATTAAAATATAAAAGGAAAATGCTGTCAACAGATTATTGGATATTGTTATCGAGTGAACCTCCGCCCTCTTGCGGTTTGCTAATTACAATTTCACCAATTTATGTATTTTTACAACGAAACCCATCCCAACTTGATAAACTCACCAATTCTCATTTTTGGGGTGTTTTTTTTTCTTTTCCCCCCCTGTAAGGCTCCAAGATGTCACAAGATAGCACCAAATCCCTTCAAGTTTCAATTGGTTTCAAAGAAGTACTGTACAATAAAGACAGCTCAACCAGAGACGAATTTCTTTGAACGTTGAAGGAGAGCTAAGTTAGTGGACATTACAGAGAGTCCAAGAATTTGAAGCCTACGGCTGGGTCGCACCAACAAGGTTTCATTTATTCCAAGATTTACTCTAATCAGAGATGAGTTAAACCAACTTTAAAATGAGTTAATCCGGTTTAACTCAGCTCCTTCTTCATCACGACCAACCGATACAGAGGCCGCATCACTGCAGACGCTGCACAGATCCACCTGTCGATCTCCCACTCCATTCTCTCCTCACTTGTGGGCAAGACCCAGGGATACTTGATACAAAATATACTCGAATCTCTATAGGAATTTATTCTTAGGAGATTTCCCTGATCCTGTATTCTGGGTTTTAATTTCAGGAAGGAGGATTACTTTTTTGCAATATTGGGATTGTGGCCCAAAGTATATCAATGACAATGAACTGTGCAATTACCTGTCTATGATGTCAATCATGTCCATGTATACCCTTTGTGAGCGGACGTCGCCCTCGCAGAATACGATGACCTGTGGATGCTTCTTGAGCAAGGCTCTTAGTGGTCATGGCCGGAACAAAGCTAGCTAATGCAAGATGTCTATGGAGAAGGTCCTAATGCACCTTCAAGAGCCCTCCACCTGCGCTATGCGGCGTAGGTTGCCATGGAGATTTGCCCGTTTTAGCAACAGGAGACACTTCGGCAAGAAAACTGTCTCAGCTATCCCGATTCCATTTAGCCACTCACAAGGGATCACGTAAACATATACGTACAGTACATATACATACATATATATGAAGAGATTTTTTTATTTTTATACACACACACACACACACACGTATATATATATGTCTACACATACATACATATACAGTATATATATAT
Source organism: Hippocampus guttulatus (assembly GCF_054856545.1). Taxonomy (NCBI): domain Eukaryota; kingdom Metazoa; phylum Chordata; class Actinopteri; order Syngnathiformes; family Syngnathidae; genus Hippocampus; species Hippocampus guttulatus. The sequence continues at coordinate 11,816,937 of NC_141265.1, read as the reverse complement.
ATATATATTAATAAAAAAGGTTATCTGAGTCGCTTCATCCTCGCAAGGGTCGCGGGCATGCTGGAACTTTTCCCAGTCATCTTGGGCAGTAGGCGGGGGAACTCCTGAACTGGTTGCCAAGCCAATCGCAGGGCACACATAGACGAAAGACCATCCGCGCTCACACTCACACCTTGGGTCAATTACAAGTGTTTCATTAAGCTGCCTTGCATGGTTTCGGAATGTGGGAAGAAACCGGAGTAGCCGGAGAAAACCCACGCAGGCAAGGGGAGAACATGCAAACTCCACACAGGGAGGCTGGAGCCAGAATCGAAAACTGCACTCTGCATTATGAGGCCGACAGGCTAACCATTCGACCATATACTGTATATATTTTTAGGTTTAATACAATTTTACTCTTGAAAATTTCCTCAAGTTTGGATATACGAAATATTTAAATCATCTTATGACTTTTTATACCCTAAAATGTGTATTTTGTAGTTGTTGTATTATCACATTATTATTGTAAAATTATACATTTACAGTGTCATTTCCTTCAGATTCAGATCAGATCTTGTTACTCTATTCTCCTGAAATGTTCATTTTGTCCTCCTAGCATTACATCTTTCTCATAAATCTGATTTATTTTCCCATAATGCAACCAAGATTCGATGTTGCTTGCTCCCCACAACACAACCCCATCACCCAACCACATTATTTTGGCAAAATCACAAGTTGCATTCCTCCTAAATGTCATTTCCAAAGGAGGCTGAATCATTGTGAGTGCAGCTGCAGTCTAAAAACGTCAGTACGCTGTACAATCAATAGATTTCGCGCTGAATGGAACACGAAGAACTTTAAAACGTATATTCTTGTTGCACCAAAAATAAACCAAAAAATACAACCCTACATTTTGGGGCGAGCCAGTCCCTCTCAAATGTCTACTCGTGTGTGTGCGTGATTGCAGAGGATGTTTACCAGGGTGTTCTTCGGATGCATTTGGTAGCTTTTAAAAGGCCTTTGGGGGGTTAAGTGGGTGGTTTCAAGATAAATGGGAATCATGCTCTGCTGCTCTGATCCCAGTGCGGACACAAGTGTGTCCTGGCTGGACCACCTGCCTTGCTTACACAGAATGTAAATAGAGTTCTATGTGTGCATGTGCATGTGCAAGTGTGTGTGTGTGTGTGTGTGTGTGTGTGTGTGTGTGTGTGCGCGCGCACGCGCACACTCACAGCAGGGGAGAAGTCACGCAGAAAGCCGTGTACCCTTCGTACACGGCTCTAAACGCACGCATGTTCCGAGAAAAGGAAAATGGGATGTGTACGCGTGTGTGGAAGAGAGGCCACATTGTTTCTGGGAATTACAAACGAGCCGCAGTTGCGTTTTCTGGTGTTTCTGTTAGGGATAGCAAAGGTAATGGTGGCAGAGGATCCAAAAGCGAATGGGGGGGGATAAGTGCAGGGTCAAGTGGTCCGTGGAGGAAAACGCGGAGCCACGCTGGGCAGGGAGTCAGGCACTGGAAAAAGACAAACAAGAACAGTTGAGTATCCACAAAAGTACAAAAATGCTAAGCCAGTGTACTAGTGATGGGTCCAGCGACACCGATGCGTTGACGCATGCGCCGGGCTCACAGAGCAAACCACGTGTCGGTGCATGTGCTGCTTCATTACGTCACGTGATTGTCACGTGAATTGCACCGGCGCAGTTTAGACTGCATCAGCTGCGTCGACACAGTCCAGGCTGCTAATTGACACGTGAACTGCACCGGCGCAGTTTAGACTGCATCGGCTGCTTGGCACAGTCCCGGCTGCGCCACTTAGTCCACGGGGCGTCGACTCAGTGCAGGGGGCGTTGACGCAGCAAAAGCCCGCACAGTGTATCTAAGGAAGTGCGTCTGGCGACACGATGCCGACTGCTGAAACAAGCCAGACCTCACCCTCGCTCGAATAAAAATATATGTTTGGGCAATACGGAAAACACACTGATTATCAGAAAAAAATGTGTCCGTCTGACTTCGAGCGTCATGTCGGCTGTCATATAATAGGCTATTATTATATGAGAAGTGCTTTATGAACGTTTGTACTGTACGTCATACTCCAGTTGATTAAGAGGTCCCGCCTATAAGGGGGAGTTCCAGAAAGTGACTGGGAGTGAGCACACCGCATGTTTGATGTCTCTGCCACGTTGTTTTTAAAAGTCACATAAAACGTAAACCTTGTCTGCTGACCATAATTACATCGGCAAGGCTAGCTTAGCTGTTGTCGTAGTTCAAAGCTTAATATATGGCGTGGGTTGGGTCGGCGCCGCAAATCGTGCTCACGCTCACGCGCGCGCAGCAGAGAGCAGCAGTCTATCGACTGCTGAGACGCGCTTCACTCGAGTGACGTTGCTACAGTACGTGCATATTATGGAGCAGCTTCCGGACAAACACAAATTGTCCGCCGTGTTGAGCCATATTTATCTCCTTTTGGAGAATAAGGTATTTATTAAAATCTCCTTGTCTCACCAATTGCCTCTCGGATTTTTGACATGTCTTATTCCATTGTGTGTGTGTGTTCTCCACAGCAGGGGAAATAACATGCAAGAAATGCAACAGACTGAAATTTAAAACACTGGAGCATCTTATTTTTCTAAATCAAAATTTGTGAAGACAAAGCCCACAAGCATCCTCATTCACATGATTTTCACATTATTGAAACACATTGAATGATACAATATGAATGCATGGATGTGAATGATATTGTCAAGGGTCAATGACATCTTTATTGTCAAATATGCTGTATGTATGACATGTAGCATAGATGAAATGTCTTCCTCTCAATCCTCAGTGCATATATGCATGCAAACATGCTGTGCCTTAAACACACACAGCTAAGAAAGGATAGCAGCTACACTGTATAAAAAAGACATGTAATCTGAACAGTATAGACAATATAAACAGCATAAACAACAACATAAACAATGGCGATTGTGGGTAGAGTGAGGTAGTGCATTGTATACACTTCATCATCAAATCAGTTTGTTCAGTCTGTCAAGTGGGTTGGCTGCAGGGATTTTGAAGGTCCAGCAGGTGGCAGTGGTCAGCGACACAGTATCACCACAGTATCAACACAGTGTGTCATTGTGTCGACACGCCTCATGAGGCCTCATGGACCCATCACTACTAACAAAGGCCTAGATACCACCCATAATGCATGAATAATCTGACACCCGCTCGCAAATCAGCAGAGCTCTTATACGCAGGAGGTGATTGCTGATCAGCTGCAGGTGTGGGAGCAGTCTCCGGCCTGGCCTGATAATTAAACTAGAGACAGAAGGTCCCTGGAAGTCAACTCTCCAAAATAAAAGCACAGAAGGAAGAGAGTCTGTGACAACACATCACAGTTTAAGTATAAATGTCTGTAATGTCTCCTATACCACCAATCCGTTTGCTTTCCCAAACGCGGTGGTGAACGGTCAGGGCCAGCAAGGCCTTTCCTGCTGGGCGGGACACCGGTAGACGCACTGACCTACATTTACAACCTAAATATTGATATTTGTTCAATGTAATTGCATTGATTTATTCATACAATACAAAACAATACATGCTGATTTATATAGCGCTTTCACAACAGCGGCAGCTGTAACAAAGCGCTTAACAAAACAGTTAACATAAAGTAAAATAATAAACACAACACATAACATAAAACACGGACAGTCGTGCAGTCCTAACCACTTCTCCGTCACACGCTTTGTTGTTTGAAGCAGTTTGAGATGAAAGAGGAGAGAATCAAAGTGTCCTTTAACCAGTGGATCAGAGATGTCATGCTCAAAATGTGCACACGTCGGGTACAAGCTAAGTTTCAAAGTCAACAAGAAGCTGTAGCATCTATTGACGAAAAAAGAGATTGGTGCACTTCTCCTGTCCCATGGAAATCCATTTCAATTCCAAGCGGCGACTCTCAGTTCCAAATACGCATCGGCGCTCTGTGCCAACACTCCTCTCTCCTCATCCTCAACTTCAGCAGCCATCCATCTCGCCGCACCAACGTATTCATAATAGTGGGCGGCCCGATGGTCAGCACGTCGACCTCACAATGCAGCGGTACGTGGGTTTTTCTCTGGGTACTCCGGTTTCCTCCCACATTCCAAAAACATGCATGGCAGGCTGATTGGACACTCCAAATTGTCCATAGGTGTGAGTGTGAGCGTGAATGTTTGTTTGTTTCTGTGTGCCCTGCGATTGGCTGGCAACCGGTTCAGGGTGTCCCCCGCCTACTACCCGAAGATGGCTGGGATGGGCTCCAGCACCCCCCGGGAGCCTAGTGAGGACAAAGCGGTTTGGAAAATGAATGAATGACTATTCATAATAGTTTGTTCTCTTACTTTCAGATAATTTCTCCTGGCTGGACTGCTTCCATTTTTTTTTCGATCAGATGTCAGTCTGTCATGTTCCTGCTTCCTTTTGAGCAGAGGAAAGGACAGCACTGTTTCAAAAGATCTTTTTCTTGCTTTTGTGAAGGATCCTCGGAAGATGATTTTCATTTCTTTTGGAATTGCCCATTCTCCAACAAATTACGGAAAGAGGTTTTATTTCTTTTTTAATAGAGCCTCATCTTTCCTTTTGATTTGACCTTCATGTTATTAATTTTGTCATACTGGTAAAATGGCATACACACAAAAGTTGATGGACTTATCGAAAGCCTGCATTTTTTAAAATGAAGTCAAACGACATATTAATACCACCATGCATGTTTATGTAATGTGTGAGGAAACCGGAGTACCCGGAGAAAACACACACAGGCGCAGAGAGAACAAGCAAACTCCACACAGGAAGGCCGGAGCCCAGAATCGAACGCTGGACCTCTGCACTGTCAAGCGGACGTGCTAACCAGTTGACTACAATGCGTTTTTTTGTAATATGGTGGTCTGTCTTTTTGCCACAGATTGAATGTGACTTGTGGTGATGTAGGTCGTTTTCTGAATAAATATTAATGAGAAAAATTGTCTGGCTTTCGTTCTTTCTCTTTTTTTCTCTCTCACTCAAAATTATATCCCTTTTGGTGTCTGATTTCATATTTTGTGTTTACAGCAGTTCTTTCTACATCGATAATAATAAAGGCAGTTTTAACATTATTGAGGCAAATTTTTATGTCTACACTGGCACTGTTCACTAAGCTTGGATTTATTTTATGTTTTCACAAAGTATATACTGATCAGTTTTTTAAAATTAAAATGTCAGGAGTAACCTTTGCTAAAGCCGCTATCCCACTGAGCGGCGAAAAATTGCGACTGTTGGCAACCGTAGCAAAATGCGCATTCACGTCAGAGGTTGTCAGGGTTCGTTGAAGGTACATCCATTCATCCATCCATCATCTGAAACGCTTATCCTCACAAGGGCTGCGGGTGGGCTGGAGACTATCCTTGCTGATTTTGGATAAAAATGTTGATTCAAAATCACACAGGAACATTTTAAGAATCAGCTGCAAATGTATCTGGTGGATTATCGACTTGCAAGTTAAAATAAAAAATAATGACTTGGCTATGTTTTCTATGGATAATGGAAAGGATTTGCGAAAAATATGTGATAAAAGATGAACAGGACTGAGGATGCCTGTAATTACACACACGCGGAAAATTACAGGATTGCACAAAACAGCCCAATGATGTTCAAAAGTTGTCAATGCACCAATCAGTACCTCTCTAAAAAGAAGTGAGGATTTTAAAATAACTGCTACACCCCCTGCCTTATTTCTCGTGCTGTTTACAAATGAAAAGTTGTTGCTGAGAGGTGATGCTTTGAGTAAAACTGATGGTGAGTCTGTGCTCAGCCATGTCTCTTAAACAATAAACAATTAAGAGTGTGATCTAAAATCAAGTCATTGATAAGGAAGGACTTATTAATTGATCTGGCATTAAACAGAACCATGAGGTTATTGTTTTTTTTCCTTGTTAATGTTTTGTTTGTCTGGTTCGTGATGATATACTGACAATTGTGTATGTTATATATTCTTCGTGTGACGACAATATCACGTGCAGGTGCAGGAGTTGTTGGTTTAGTCCGTGGTGTTGCTCGGAATGAAGATGGGGAAGTTATTGGTTATTGCTCTCCTTAAGTTTATTTGCAGTTCATCACTGTTAAAACAACGTCCTTAAAAATATTAAGTTATCAATTTTTTAAAAAGAACTAAAAACACATTGGAAATCCGCATCAAAAATACGTTTAGGGCCACATGAAGCTGTCTTAAAATTAAAATTTGCAACCACACAGAATCTATAGGAGTCTAAAATCCCATATTTGTTCTTTCCCTCTACCTTTTCCATCCATGTTTATTTGTCCATTTATCTTTTCATGTGTTCTAGACCATCTGTGTGTGTGTGAGAGCATTCAATGGTGCCCTATTTTATCCGGCTCACGTCTCAATGAACATGTCCTCCGTGACGTGAGGTGAAACTTATGTCAAGAAGGCCCTTGTGTCATGGTGAGACTCTTTAAGAAAGGACAACAGCGACACCCAATGGTCACGTATGTTCTTTGGCAAAACTGAACCTCGTCAACTCCAATGCTATTAACGTACTTTGCGCGCGTGTGTGTGTGTGTGTGTGGGGGGGGGGGGGGGGGGTAATACATAATAGATTGTCATACATTTATTGTAACCGATTGGGGACTGTAGCTGTCCCTCAGCTCATTGAAAAGCCGAGTCGATTTTCGATGAGTGTTTCACTTGATTGGTTGGCAGAGGCGTAGTACCAAAATCTGGGCACCTGGACATATCCTCATGAGCCACCTCCCCCACTTGTTGTTGACACATTTTCAGAAACGAAAACTATGGTGATGACTATGTGGATGCATATACTATAATTAATTTGGCAAAGGGGAAGGGAATTCACAGGGGCGCTTAACAATAAAATTGGAACTTAAATTGTGGAAGGAATTGAAGGCAGGGATGGACATAATATTTCTAACCATTGCGTAAAACAAGCAAATGGTACAAATGGAAACAAAGTGTGACTGTATATATATAAAAAAGTTAGAGTAACATTAGTGTATAATCATATAACAAGCTTGATTATTACATTTACATTTCAGACCAACAATCTAATAACCAGCCAATAATGTAATATGGTATTACCTTATTGACCAAAAGTTACTATGCTCTAGGTTTAGGACTTTTATTACGTTATTGGTCAGTTATTACATAATAGGCCTATAACATTTTTTAAAAAGTGCAAATGTACGACATTATGGGTCATGATTATGTTATGGGCTGGTATGACGATCGGGGCTTCTACAGGCCGCCTACATACAGTACTTGGCCCTCTCGGAAAGTCTTCCCATTTTTCTCCAAAGTTCAATGCCGCTGTTGGTTGGTACCGTCAAAGCAGCATCAAATCAGCCAGCTACAGTTGAAGTGTGACAAAGATGGCGTGAGCAGGCAGCACCCTTGCAAACTGCTCACACTGAACTCCTTCAAGGTGTAGTTCCATGGCTCATGCACCTTCACGCTGACAATCAAACACACACATCCACTTATGATAGATGAACAAAGAGAATATGCATCGATATAGAGTAAAAAATGTAGCGTAACCACACATTCCATACCTATTGTAAAGTTGTGTGCAGCAGGTGAGCAGTTGTGTTGCTACTGTCCCATTAGTGCTGTTGAATGTGCTGCTGAGGTAGTGTGGGCACTCCAGTTCAGGGATGTACAGTGTGCCTGCAAGCGCACACACACGCACACACACACCAACACACAAACACACACACACACACACGCACACACAGCTCATATATGTACTTTATAGGAGTAGAACCATATTGAGACAAAACGGACGCCACTAAGACAATAGAGCCATGTGATCTCTTCCAGCCAATTGGTGAAGAAAGAAAATCGAACAATGAATGGATTATCATTAAATACAGTCAGTATTTTAGTATACTGCTGCGTAGAATAATGTATACATGTATCAATCATTTTGATACATGCATGCGAAAAAAAAATAACACATGTAAATTTCTAACAAGATGGCGTCTGGTAGTGAGTGGCAGACGGGTTGAGAGTCTGTTTCTCTGGTGAAACCTGAGATTTACACCACTGCCGATGGTAAAATTATCAAGGAAGATGAGTTGTTAGAATTTTGAGTGATTAAAATGAAGACAGCGGTGCAACATAAGCTTGTGCTTTTAGCCATGAACCACTTCTCAGAATGGATTGCAAGCTCAAAGAAAGTGCTCGGCGGGGCGGTGCTCATACAGTATAATGTGGATGTACTGCCCCCTGTGTCTTTTAACAACAATGGTTTCTCATGTCTTCTTGCGAAAATTGAGAAGCTGAGTTTAGATATGGTTGCTTAGAAGCAGGGAATGAACGAGCAGGTGCTGCGAAATGTGTAATCCCATGGAAATAAAGACTGCAGGAAAGGTGAAGCCAAGTTTGCCCATGATGTAAATAAATACCCATGAGAACCGTAGCATATAACACTCTAGCAGAAAATCCAGCCTGACGTCTAGTTGTAGACCACCTACTTCAAGAATGCAGTATTCTGTTGTTTACAGAACCAGGTTGGGCATTAGTGGTAGTGCTCTTGAGTGTTTTAGATCCTATTTGGCAAACTGTACTTTTTGTGTGAGCCTTGGTTATTCCGAGTCCCACTCTGCTCCTCTCTCATAAGGTGTTCCTCAGGGTTCTATTTTGGTACCCTGCTGTTTCCACTGTATTTGCTGCCCCTAGGTTCCATCCTAAGCAAACATGGTATTTCCTTCCACTGCGATGCGGATGACAGTCAAATCAACATCCCGCTGAGCAAAAAGGGCGCTCTCTGCCGAAAGCCACGTTTGAACCGTCTGGGGGGAAATCAAGGCCCGGATTGCACGGAATTTCTTGAATTTTAATGAAAAGAAAAAAGAATGGTGTTTGGTTCAGACGAAAACCGACTTCCATCAGTGCTGAGTGAGTTTTTATAATTCCCCGTCATTTGTCAGTAAAATGGGCTCATCAGTGACGAAGTGACGCACCTTTTTTGTTGTTCATATACTTTGAACTTGAATTATGTCAACCAGTAAATATCATTAACTTTCTGTATTGTTGTTTTTGTGAATTAAGGACAAGCACTAATTCATTTGTAATTTGAAGAAATATTTTCTTGTCTTTATTGTTTTCATTACTATGTTTTATTTGATCGGAATACTGTTCACTCATTGTAGTTATTGGCTGTTATCTTCCAAACTGCTGACACAATATCTAATCCTAAGTAATGATAACTAATTAATTCAAAGAACAGACACTAAGTGAAGGGACAAATGGAGCCCAGATTTATTCATATCTTCAGTCTAGTCATATTAATATGACATATGCGTGTGAATATTCATGCAAACGTGTCCCCGATAGGGTGATTCAAATCTGACTGTAGGAAGTGATGGCGCATACCCAACAGTTTGTTTCCCACTTACCAAGAAGCCTCGGTTGACATGTGTGGAATCATAAATGATATTAATTGCTTGGAAAGTGTGAACTATGAATCAAGCAAAGGCAGTCACCTGCGACACAGGCCGTCACAAAACAGGAAACGCTGCCTGCAATCAGGGATCGGATGCCACAAGAGGAGATGTCGCTTTGTCTCTCCGGGGCCATTGACGCTGCAGCAATAACAATATAATAATAGTTTCTATTTTTTAAAGTAATGAGTGATTTGTGGTAGTGGCACTCACTTATCGCTGCTATTGACATGCCTAGCGAGGCCAAGTTGGAAAAGCCGCAGAGGGCGTATGTGGCGATGGTTTCAGAGTGGACCTGTGAAAGAGAATGCCATCATGGTCGTGTTCTGTCTGTTTTGTTTGTGTATCAACTCCAACTGGAGTGAAGGGCATTTCCCTCCAGCCGACGCATCTGTCCCACGTTTCCCCATCAAGCCTCGCCATGTATTCAAGGACTGCCTCAGCTCTTGTCGGTTTATTGTCCTTGCTAGCTGTTGTGCTTCAAGTGTTGTATTCTAGACCTTTCAATCTTTCATAGTCTCTCTCTTTTTGTCGTAGAACTTTGTAAGTATTTTGAATAACTGTCAATTACCTTCAGGCGGTATACAAATGTAACAACCATGAAAGTGTGAGCTGAATTTGCATGGCCTGCCCACATAAACATTAGCAGTTAAACCGCTAACAACTAGTCGGCAACCACCGGACAAAGGCTCTATCGTGTCATCTTTTGATCATATACTATTGCAAGTTGCAATGATGTTCACGCTATATGTAGAATCATAACTCAAAAAGATTTGAAGGCATATTCTTTCTCAGGAGTCCATTTTTAGTTCACTTTCATTTTCTACTCTTTCACATTTGTTGTTGAATAAAATTATTTGAAATGAATGAGAAAATGGATGTCAATAAAATGTTGAATTTCTCTATAATTATCTTTGCTGACAGTTCCAATGCTTTAAAATTGGCAATTTAAAAGCAATGAAAACAAAAATTACAGCATCCCACCCATCAGCGAATGGTTGTCTGTCCGCGAAAAGCATGCACCTGCCTAAACCGTTCCGTGACGCAAGAAAGGTTGGGGACCACTGAGTTACTTATGTTGGTTTTTAGTATTTGACAATAAGATATGGGTTAAATGTAGGATTTGACAGTGGGGGGGGGGTTTGGTTAGATTTGGGGGCAAGGATGGGGGTTAAAATGAGCTGGGTAAGGGTTATGGTATACAGAGAGCAAAAAAAAAAAATCCACCCTTACAGAAATGTATTGTTTTACGTTGTTGATGTACTCCGGCCCGCCAGCCTTGCGCTTCTTGATCAACACCGACAGCTTCTGATAGGCCACAAACTCATTAAGGAAGGTCTTAGTGCCCACCAACTCAGCCACCAAGAAGCTGTCCTCCCACGAAACTCCCATAATGAACGCCAAGGGCATGAAGATGTACGAGCACATCAGCTGGAAGATGGCAAAAAGTTTGACTTGATTGGACTGTACGGTACATACGGTCATTTGAACTCATTTTATGCGCGTCCTTTACCGAGAAGCTGAGCTGCGGGTAGTCAAACATGCCCCCCAGCCAGGAGATGGTGGCGTCGAAGAAAGCCACCAGGGCCAAGAAGGACAAAAGGTTGACCACCACATTGGCCACCAGGCTCACTGCAAAGATGGCCCCTTGCGACGCTGCCTCCAGCATGTTGTTACATTCCCTGAAGGAAACAATGAATAAGATAAGATATCCTTTATTTGTCCCACACTGGGGAAATCCACAGTCTACAGCAGCAAGACAAAGACCCCCCACCCATTTGTCATTGGCTACTCACACATTCACGTATTCGTACTTTTATTCGCATGTGGATCCTTCTCTCAGCTATTTAAATTTGATTGCAGTTTTTCAAAGATCATGTTAACTTTGTCTGAATTTAAGATAAGATAAGAAAACCTTTATTAGTCTCGCAATGGAGAAATTCCCAATTCTCAGCAGCAAAGTTACACATCTAGTTTTAGATCAACTTACCTGTTGAAAGGTGAATTATAACTGTTATAGGGTCTCACGTAATTGTTTCGCCTCTTACTCTACACATTCAATAAGGTGGTAGACAAGAAGACTAGACTCATCATTAATCTACCAGTGGTGTCATTGAAATGATTCAGGTATATTTTTTTTCCGTATGGAATCTATCTTCAGCTATTTGCTGAAAAACTCGCCCGTTTTTTTTTCTTTTTCTTCTGCTCTTTGTAAGATGACAAGGTGGCGCCAACACTCAGGCTAATTAGAAAGTAATAATCAGTGTCAAGGAGAAAGAATGTTAAAATGATACATCTCAACAGTTAAAAGTTTTTTTTTATTTTGGGCAAAAGAGAAGTTAAGTCCAAGGTATGGAGAAGAGGATATGCTCATAAAATTCAAAATATTTGGGAGATTGTTCTAATATTTGCAGCAGTTGAAATTAACATAAGTAGAGGTGTCCCATAAATGTTTAAAAAAAATAACATAAAATTATATGATATTGAGCGACCTGAGGCTTGTTTACATGAAGCATCCCGGTCACATGTTGGGAAGTAGTTTGGCTGGTTCCTACATCTGCCTGACGGCAAATAAGACGGCAACTTTTTTTAACAAAACGTGAACAACGTTAATGCTGTGCAGGTATTGATATGCCTCTGAGATTTTAAGATTGCGTTTGGAACGTTAACAACGTTCAATTGGCGTTCCCGCGTTCTTAAAGTCTAACTGTCATAGCAAGTGAACTTGCACAAAGACGTTCTATCTAAAGAAATGGACGTTTTTGCTAAACCGGAGGTCGTGCACCTATTTCACGCAAAGGCTCATGGAGCGTAGGAAAGAGGAGGATATACCCTTCGATTTTGACGTCAATTGATTTTGTCCTCGGCGTCTCTGTTTCTGGCCAGAACATTTTCGAGATGGCCAGCGAGGCGGGAGCAGACATCAACGATGCGGTCATCAAGTGCGTAGCTTCCACCTTGCAGAAACAAGGAAATAATGACTAAATAAACCTCCACAGCCCAGCAATCCAAATGTTGATACAGCACTAATAAATAGAATGATGAAACACCTAATACATCATTATTGTCATTTCAGGATTTAGATGAAATATGAGCATTGTAATCGTTATTTTTGTTTCATGTATTATTTTCTGTCAAAGCACTTAGTAAACATGTTTTTTTTAAAGATGCTATATGAGTTATCATAAATAACTAAAATGATAAAACCTTAATGATGCCCTATGTATTTTTTCAGTTTATTTTTCAGAAACCAGAAAATTTCTGAAAACTGAACCACATACTGATGATATTATATATTTTATATTTGTTAATAATTTCATTCCAGGGTGTAGAATTGAATGAACTGTCTAACTAAGGACATCACTGATTTTAGTAGAGGTTGCCAGTATCCTGAGGAGATGTTTAAGGTAAGAAAAAAAAAAGAAAAAGACTTGGAAATCCAATACAATTAAGATAAATTCCAATTAGCTCAAGAGCTAATTTATATTTTGAAAGACATTTAGGAATCTTTCACAACAGTTATATTTTATCTTTGGAAAACTCTCATTTACGCAACAAATGCATGTTTCTGTATTTTGCGCATGAATTGTTAAAATTCCATTGGGAGTCAAGAAAATGATTCTGGAATGACCAATCTAGCAAGTGTCCTGCTAAAGAAATCAAGTCCACTCATAAGACTGATGGCTTCCATGAGCACATTGTTGTTTTTAGTGTGTTTTTTTTCCCCCTCATGTGTGCATTCCATGATCTTCCTCACTCCGAAGGAGATGAAAACTCCCAAGAGGGTGCCGGCGATGCTGGCGAAGCCTCCCGTCATCACGGCGTGGATCTCGGACAAGGTGAGCTCATGGATGTAGGGTCGAATCAAGAGGGGGGTCTCTGTCTGAAACAACGATTTGACGTGAGGAGGATGAGGAGGAGGTGGGGATTTGGTGGTGGCGTATTGTTGTCATGGCAACACACCTGCCCCAAGAAGATATTTGCAGCTGCGGCCATCGATTCGACCGGAGACGTTCCCATGGTAACCTGCATGACGAAGCCGATCTGTCGACAGGAAACAATCTTGGGTTTTGGTCGCATACTGTGCTTTCTTCCTCAAACTCATTGTCCAGTGCTACTGCTTTCTCACCTTGCAAACTAGCCACTGCATGAAGCCCAGGTGGTAGAGCATAGAGATGACAGCGCTCAGAAAAACCAAGATCGGCATCACCTGCGTGCAAAACATCACAACATGACTTTTATCACCTCGGATGACAAAACGTCATGATGCACTTACCTTGAAGATGAAGAAGTGCACCTCGTGCTTTTCTCCAAAGACAAAACGAGAACCAATATCTGTGTAAGATATAAAGATCTGCAGAAAGGACATTTTGTCACACGTTCGGGTGGCCACAAACTCAAATGAACCTGAAAATGTACAGTACCAGTCAAAAGTTTGGAAACACCAGAGGCGGTTTTACATGGTGGCAAGGGGTAGGTTTTTACCGACTCCTTTGGCAATGGATCTATTAATAATGATTTCAAAATGTTATCACAAATCCTTTGCGTCCGATACGCACCGGATGTCACGTGACTGATCACAGGCAGAATAATAGCGATGGCAGGTGAAGGATTTAATATGGAGAGAATTGATAAAATGGGTGTTAATCAGTCAACATTCTGTCCAAGTGAATTCACATCACACTTTGATGAAAAGGACAAAATGACATGTGCAAGCTGAACAGGTTGAATATTACATGTTCCTAACAAGCGCCAGGAGTGCTTTTTACAACTACCGTGAAGGCAGATGGGGAGAACTACAACGGTGAGCCCTTGCAATCATACAAAGGCTTGAAAAGTTCGAAATTTTGATGACGTGAGAGGGCCGTATGTACTTAGGAGGCTCATGGGGCATCCCGTTCCGTTGCCGCGGGTGGGCAAGGAGGGGATGCTGATGAGGCGGCGGGCTTTGTGGCAAGGTGGATCGCGATATGTCTCAACCTCGCTGTTGAGCAGGCACACGGGATGTGAAAGCTGGAGGTGCTGGCCTGCTCGCTCATCGGTGGGCAAGGAGACTGCTCGAGGTGCAAATTTTTCAGGTATCCAATTCAGGCATACGTGGACAAATGATAAAATCACAGGCAGCTCTGTGCAGGAGGCCCGCACCTTGGCCGAAGTGGCCACCTAATGATTATTTTTTGGTTTCCCAGCTTAGGAAGTCCCCCCGGAGGCAAACCACTGAGCATTGAGCGGGATGGCCCAGGCCTCGTTCCTTTGTAAAGCAAAGAGAAATATTTTGGATAAATAAACGGTACATACAAACAAATATGAGTGTTTATTTTAGTTTCCGCAAAGTGCTTTTCGCTAATTGTACTCATCTGATTTTGCTATCTTCTACATTGAAAAAAAAGAAGCCCTGAGGGAGAGCTGCGGTCTTGCTGTGTCTTTGAATAGCCACAGACTGTGATGACTTGGTTCCACAACACTTGTTCTATACTTGTTCACTAAACCTCCATCCATCCATCCATTTTCCGAACCGCTTGATCCTCACTAGGGTCGCGGGGGGGTGCAGGAGCCTATCCCAGCTGTCTTCGGGCAGTAGGCGGGGGACACCCTGAATCGGTTGCCAGCCAAT
This sequence comes from Hippocampus guttulatus, assembly GCF_054856545.1. NCBI lineage: Eukaryota > Metazoa > Chordata > Actinopteri > Syngnathiformes > Syngnathidae > Hippocampus > Hippocampus guttulatus. Next base: position 11,801,869 of record NC_141265.1, on the reverse strand, counting down.
CGCAGGGCACACAGAGACGAACAACCATCCACGCTCACATTCACACCTAGGGACAATTTAGAGTGTTCAATCAGCCTGCCATGCATGTTTTTGGAACGTGGGAGGAAACCGGAGTACCCGGAGAAAACCCACGCAGGCCCGGGGAGAACATGCAAACTCCACACAGGGAGGCCGGAGCTGGAATTGAACCCGGTACCTCTGCACTGTGAAGTCGACGTGCTAACCACTGGACTACCGGGCCGCCCGTTCACTAAACCTGTTAAACTGTATTAGGTCATACAAAGAACCACAAGCGTGTGTGTGCGTGAGCATGTGTGTGTGTGTATATACCTCAACACGTTGGCCGAGCCAGTTCAGTGCTTTAAAGCCAAAGGACGTCCTGAGAACAAGAAGCCCAAAGGCAAACTGCAGCCCAAGTCCACAGAACAACACTTGCCAGGAGCACTAAAACATATTCAGACAATACGTTTATTTGACTCACTTAAAAATGACAACAACTTTTTTGTTGTTGTCATTTTGCAAGTGCAATTTCAAGTTTTAGGAGTATAATTAAACATTGGGTATTAATGTCATTTTTATTGAGAAGGCAACGATGACTTCTTCTGGAAAATGGTATTTATTCAATATGAAAATGTATGTTGATTGTTGATAACATCTTTCCGAGTTTCTGTTTTGCAGACCCCATGAGGTAGCCTTGATACTAAAATAAAACCGGACTAAATCAAAGAAAGCTGGGTCCAGAAGTTCCCTAATTAATTTCCTTCATTATTCTGACATGAATTCCATATCAAAGAATTCACTTAAATCTCATCCAGTTTTTTGGTATGGGTAAGAACTCAAGCAGCAGCATTCTGTGTGTGTGTGTGTGTGTGTGTGTGTGTGTGTGTGTGTGTGCACGTGCAGGACCTACATTAAAAGGATGCTTGGAGAAAAGCATCATGAGAAAGATGAGGAGCAGCAAACCGAAGAAAGACACAAGTTGTCTTTCTCCTCGTTTGGCTGTGTCCAGTACCAGCCAGCACACAACGCCCGCCAGCACACACGCGTAAATCAGCCTGCAGAGGAGAGCCGCAAAAATCAAACAACTGGATCATACACAACTATGTAAATCAAGAGAAGGGCTGGAGACCACGTTTGTTTGACCTACTCTATGTTATGTGTGCACTGCTGTTACTTGAAGGGTTAGAACGCGGCCACATTAATGCTATTTATGTCTTTGGTGTTTCCCATTCTGTGTTAGCATTAGCTTTAAGCTAGTGGACTTAAAGGTTAAGCTATGTGGTTGTATTAAAATTCTATTTAGCATTAAACATCTACCAAACTGTTGTTTGTTGTGAATGTTAAGTGGGTTGTGTTCATTGCCACCGGAGGAGTTGGATCTCAAATTTGTGCTTGCAAGTTGAAACCAAAAATTAGTCAAACGAAGACCCATATAGTATCTGGAAAACCTCGTAGGTCAAGTCCCTGTTTTCTCAAGGCGCCACTGTATTTTTCAGAAAACAAGTTGCACGTCTCAAGAACACGTATTTATTTTTTTGAAGAAAAAATATGTTGATTTAGAAAAATGTAAATATTTGAGAAATAGCTATACATTTTTAAGATAAAAGAGAATACTTTTTAAGGAATATGTCATCAAATATCTTTGTTATATACAGTATATTTTTTTAATCCAAAATTCCATTTACCGGTATGTTTTCAAGTCATATTTTCAAGAGAAGAGTAATATTTTGAGGAGAAAAAGTGGAAAAATCGTTTAAATGTATACAAAAGTTGAATAAAAAGAAGAAAAAAAAGTAAAGAAAGAAATAACTATATTAACAACGGTTATTATACTATATTTGACTGGCAACTGGTCCAGTGTGTAAACCACATACTGCCCACCCGGTACCACTTCTAATGGATGGACACACACACACACACACACACACACACACACACACACACACACACACACACACACACACACACACACACACACACACACACACACACACACACACACACACACACACACATTATTATTTTTTCTTACATTCTACCACTCAAGATTGATCCCATTTACAACCTGGTCAAATGCATCCATTGCACCACGAAGCAGAAAAAGGACAGGTAAGGTCTTCAAAGACACGTGGGGTCACTTCAAAAACAACACTTGGAAGGAATGAATTTACCAAATGAATCACTACCCTGTTCGATTTTTCTCCACACAGCACCATCTGCTGAAGAATCGAATTTGATTTTTCTCATCTGCTTGGTAAGAGTTTGCTCTACAGTCAACATTTCTCTGATGTACTGTAATTTCTCACCATCTGATCCGAATCCAGTGTCTGCTGACCAGCTCCCTGACAGGAAGCAGCCCCTCCCATATCCGGTCACCATAGCGCCCCATCATCCAATCCCAGACGACGAAGAAGAGCACCATTAAGGAGATGAGCAGCATCTCGAGAGCCCGACGGAAGTTCAGCACGCAGGCCACGATCACTGCGGCAACCCAACCTGGAACACATGATCAGCTAATACTTGCTTTCTTACAGAAGGAGTACAAAAAAAAGGGTAAAAAACAACCCAAATTGGTTTAGTTTTAATCCAACCGCTGGATTATTATAGCACCATCCTAACAGTAGTTAACCTGACCCAGCAGGATGGGTTGGTCGATTTAGCTCAACAGGCGAGTTAAATATTTTACCCAAATTGTTTGTTCACATGAACTACCATTTTTGGGTCAAATAACAACAATTTCAAATCCTATACATATTTGTTGTTCAGTAATCTTGCCAAATGCTTGATTATATTAACCAATATGCAAAATGAATTCGAATAAATTACACTACAATTCCCAAGAATTTCCATTGCATGACATTACCGATACCTACAGTACATAACCGTTCAACTAACCGATAAAATATTTGCCAGTTTTGGTCTCTCAAAGCAATACCAAAGAATCTTCAATAAAAATGTGATGCAAAATATTTAGACATAGGTTTCAATAAGTTATGGAAAGGGTATCTGTGATTTTATCATTCTGTATCTAACTAAAATAAAAGCTAAAAGCCAAAGCGAGAGTGCACAGATGGCGCCAAAATCTATTTGTGGCTGTTCTAATTAATTTTAATGAAATATTGCTATTTTTGTGTGATAACCAGCATATGTGAGGCTTTGCCAATGTCGTTAGAACAGCGTGAGCTGGCATGCATTACACATACTGTACATGTCAATTGCGCTACATTTACATTAAAAAAACAAAAACAATTACCTGGCTAACTACTAAGCTAACTGCCTGTCAAATTAGCTGATAAACTATCAAAACAAACCCCATCTAGCTATCAGGCAAGCTCAAACATTAACACAGGTATTGTGAACACTTGGGCCGATGAAACAAGCAAGCATTTAGTGTGTACCTTGAGAGATCCAAGGCCCCTCGGGCCACCCTATCGTTTTATGCTAGTTACTTTTAAAACAGAGTTAACATCATTTCAGAGTCACAAGTAATATTTTGACAGAGATCACTCACATGCGACGACCAGCAACTTTAGAAGCAGTTCCAACGTGTCTCGGTGTTGGATGCAAAAGAGTTTTAGTAGTGCTACTTTCCTCATCAGCAGTCTGCACACACCAAGAGAGAATAAAAAATAAGATAAAAACGGAATTCAAGGTAACAATATTAGGCACACCATATCTAATGACATCAAAAGAGAAAAAAATGATAAATGTATCATTTATCATTTTTAAATATGTACACTAATGCCTTGAGATCCAAGTTGAATTCACTCTTTTTTTTTGTTTTATTATTGTACTCAAAACTCTAATTATGCTCTTATTCTGTGCTACTCCTTTCCCAATAGTTAGTTTTATTTTTGTTGTACATGCTCAAATTCCCATAAATATTAAAAAATTAATGTGCACATAATATCAACTAGATTGTGTTCTGTATGTGTGTTTGGATCAAAGTATTCAAATCTAACTCAAATTCCCCAAGTGTGGCATCTTTTCTTAAAGAGTTTTTTTTTTGGTCGTTTTCTTTAAAAATAAACAAATAAATAAATAGGCATGGTGCCGCTGGATGCGTTCGAGATGAGTGCAGGCATTAGTCCCGAGTCGCGATTAATTAATCCCGCAATTTATGCAGAAGTAAATAAAGATCGGGGCAGCACGGGAGTCGATTGGTAAACACACCGGCCTCACAATGCATAGGTGCAGGGTTCGATTACGGCTTCCTATGTGGAGTTTGCATGTTCTCCCCGTGCCTGCGTGGGTTTTCTTCGGGTATACTCCGATTTCCTCCCACAATCCAAAAACATGCATGGCAGGTCAATGGAACACTCTAAAGTCTAAATCGTCCCGAGGTGCAAGTGTGAACACGGATGGTTGTTCGTCTAGGTGTGCCCTGTGATTGGCTGGCAACCGGTTCAGGGTGAACCCCGCCGACTGCCCGAAGACGCCTGGGATAGGAGTTCCCAGCCCAGCTCATTGATGGTCTGCACCGTTTGGCCTGATGTGTGAGGCCTTGCGTTGTCATGATGCAAGATGACTCCTTCTGACTGATGACTCAAGCGTTTGTTCTTAACGACTGCCTTGACCTGGCTCAGCAGTTCACAGTTGTTGGCACAAAGTTCGACAGTCACGATGAAGTCAAAAGTGTTGTGAGCGACTGGCTGGGACATCAGTCCAAAGATTTTTACACTGAGGGAATATGGAAGCTTCTGCAAAGATGGGAAAAGTGCGTGACAGTGCTGGGAGACTACAGTACGTTGAAAAAAAAAAAGAAAGTTTCTCTCTGTCTTAGAACTTCTTATACGCAAAAATTCACCTTATTTCTTGAATGACCCTTGAACGTATACAGCATACATCCCCACCAACCGCGACTGATGAGTGGGTCAAAATATTACATAGTTCAAAATTTCCATTGCTCTCTTCATTCATCAAGGTTGAATTTATGCTCTTGTAACTCTTGTACTGCATCCCATGAGATGATGATGGTGTCACTAATAAAGTGAGTATGTAACGTTGAAAAAAAGGACCCACAAACTGTAGTTGTGTCGGATTGAATTTTTCTCAGCATCTTCATCAGTGTTGGAGTCCATGTCGACGTACACTTCCTCCTGTAGCGCACTCACACACACACACACACACACACACACACACACACACACACACACACACACACACACACACACACACACACACACATAGCCTCAGGACAATGCGTTAAAAACCTTTGAAACGATCTTTGTTTGCACAAGGTTGTGGCTTGCGTGTTGACACTCGAGGCAAATGAATGTCATCAAAACTATCCTGTCGGTCACATGAGCAAGAAGACTGGACAAAAAGTTGTACTTTTGAGGAGAAAAGTAATATTTTGTGAAAATAGTAAAAAAAAAAAGTGGTAATAAGGAAATATCAGTATATTTTCAGGGGGAAGAAAAAAATGCATTTTGAGAGAAGCCAATAAAAGTTGTTTATATTTTGCGAAAAATCAGACATATATTTAGGAGATACAGTTCGGAAATTTTCTTTTCCCGAAAATAGGCTACAAATATAAGACAAACAAAACATTTGAAAGGAAAAATTATGTATTTGCAATCCAGATCAAAAGTGTAGATTTTTGAGAAGACACTATCATACTTTTGAGAAAAAAACGTGGAATAGTGTTCTTACCTGGGCCTCAAAGGCTCTGTTGTGTTTTCCACTTTTGTGCCTCCCAATCATCTCCATCATATTTGTGTTCTACTTTAAACACGAGCAGCACAGGAGGATCCACACGCACCTTTCTCCATTCATCTGCTCTACCCTCATCCCACTCGGGTCGCTTACGTTCCACCTCCTGAGCTGTCATCAGCAACCGCAAGAGGGCAGCGTCACATCATTTCACAGTAATTGTCAAACATTGAGCCAACGAGTTCACCTTCCCTCATACAAGGCCATGCCATCACCAAGCACAGCACACCATTGGATACCTAGAATAACATCCAAACATCCATCCAAACAACTCATCCACAGAGTTCCATCCATCCATTTTCCGAACCGCTATATCCTCACTCGGGTCGCGGGGGCTGCTGGAGCCTATGCCAGCTGTCTTCAGGCAGTAGGCGGGGGACACCCTGAATTGGTTGCCAGCCAATCGCAGGGCACACATAATAGAGTTAAATTATAATTACCGATATATATTATAATATGAAAACAGTGTAACTAAATCTTTCTGAAAACACTATCATTTTCTACAGCCATTCAAAAATAAAATGATTTAAAATGTATTTTAAAAAGCAATGATTTCACTTCAAGATATCACAAAATAGGCTAAAACACAGATTTCATAAATTGCAACATATGCAACATGTCATCTAGTGTTATATTTTTAAATCGATGATTACACCGGGCGGCCCGGTAGTCCAGTGGTTAGCACGTCGACTTCACAGTGCAGAGGTACCGGGTTCAATTCCAGCTCCGGCCTCCCTGTGTGGAGTTTGCATGTTCTCCCCGGGCCTGTGTGGGTTTTCTCCGGGTACTCCGGTTTCCTCCCACATTCCAAAAACATGCATGGCAGGCTGATTGATCACTCTAAATTGTCCCGAGGTGTGAGTGAGGGTGTGCATGGTTGTTCGTCTCTGTGTGCCTTGCGATTGGCTGGCTACCAATTCGGGGTGTCCCCCGCCTACTGCCCGAAGACAGCTGGGATAGGCTCCAGCGCCCCCGCGACCCTAGTGAGGATGAAGCGGTTCGGAAGATGAATGAATGAATGAATGATGATTACACCGTAGCAGGGATAGGCTCCAGCACGCCCACGACCCTTGTGAGGATAAATGGGTTCGAAAAATGGATGGATTACATCATAGGTACTCCATAATATTCCATTAAACCAACTGAATTAAAATAGAAACAAATACAAAAGCCATTTATGTTTGCATAAAAATATAAAATTCTGACAATTTCTATTTAAATAATCAATAATATTTGTCATTAATGATTCATCAAAAATATCTGTGTGCCCTGCGATTGGCTGCAACCGGTTCAGGTTGTCCCCCGCCTACTGCCCGAAGACAGCGAGGATAGGTTCCAGCACCCCATGCGACCCTTGTGAGGATAAAGCGGATCAGAAAATGGATGGATGGCTGGATGGATGATTCATCAAAAAATGTATCGAAAGGTACTGCAAAAAAAAAAAAGGAAATACTAATATGGAGGAAAATAGGGAGGAAATATACAAAGCAAAATTAAAAATCCAAATAAAATTATTTGAAAATCTCTATTGGCATAATCTATTTTCATCATTTAAATGGATTTACAAACAACTGCAAACAGCACCAATAAAGTCCAAATTAATGTACTGTACAGTTAAATTATTACATAATTCCATGCATCTAAAATACTTAATATCACTCTTGGGGGAGCAATCATTTTTTAAAAATAGCCTTCATGCATGAATTACAGATATAAAAAAAAAATCTCTCTCACCAGTGTACCTAAATGATATGGGCAGGAGAAAACTGCCCTAATGGGTCATGGGCACACTTTGAAGTGTAAAGACAGGCATCGCACCAATTCAAACGCAATCAATGCTAAATGAAGCCCAGAGATGTGATGGATGACTTGTTTGCAGGAATAGTAACACACGACGAGACATTCATGTGTGTGCGATGCAGCTGCCGGTGCCACTTCAATTGGCGCAATAATTGCAAAGTGTTATCACCGAGGCCCTATGTGATGGACGGTCATACTTCATTATGCTCGGAGTAGCAGTCACTACTCAACAGGAAGGACACGACGTCTTGCAATATTCTCTTGTTGTGACAACCTTTTAATTAGAGCCATGGACACACATCTTGTACTGTCTTTGTATGTCTCTCTCTCTCTCTCACACACACACACACACACACACACGCACACACACAGAGGATCCATAATTACACTGCTCTATTCAGCAGCAGTGTCCGTGCGTCACCACAAACGTCATGTTAAAGTCACAGCAGCAGGAAGAGGTAGGAAGAGTGTCGATTTGTGATGTCACTGGCTGTCAGATGCAAGGTGAAACATGGTGCACAGCTGATGTAAGAGGCAATAAGATTTACCGTGGTTGTAAGAACCAAAAGCAATCTGGTGAAAAATAAGGAATTCGGTAGCGATCCATTTTTTCCTCCTTAGACAAAAGTTAGCATTTCAAAGGAAATGAACATTTTGTGGCTAACCATTGTTTTTGTGACTAACATTTGATTTTTCAGTGATTAAATACAGCATTTTAGGCAAGTGTTTTGTCCTAAAAAATAATGCCATGTAAAATAAAAAGTAATATTTTTTTGATGTAAAAATTTACATGTTTAAAGGGAAAAAGAATACTTGTATACTTTCAAGAAAAAAATGCTCTACATTCCAGGAAAGAGGTCATGTTTCTTTAAAGGGGAAATCCACCCTCCATCCATCCATTTTCTGAGCCGCTTTATCCTCGCGGGTCTCTTGCATTGTCGCGGTGGTTGCTGCAGCATATCCCAGCCGTCTTCGGGTAGTAGGCAGGGGACAACCTGAACCAGTTGCCAGCCAATCACAGGGCACACAGTGACAAACAACCATCCACGCTCACACACACACACACCTAGGGACAATTTAGAGTGTTCCATTGACCTGCCACACATTTTTTTGGAATGTGGCAGGAAACGGGAGTACCCACGCAGGCACGGGGAGCACATGCAAACTCCATACAGGAAGGCCGGAGGTGTGATCGAACCCATGACCTTTGTGCTGTGAGGTCAAAGCACAAACCATTTGCCCACCGGGCCGCCGGGGAAGTCAACCCCAAAATGTATTTTACAATAATAAGTTCTATGCGCGGGTGTCCAAACTCGGTCTTCAAGGGCCGATGTCCTGCCCATTTTTCATCTCTCCCTGCTGCAACACACCTGATTCAAATGATCAGGATCAGGATCTTGCCTCTTCAGAGCTTGTTGACGAGCTGATCCTTTGAATCAGGTTTCAGCAGGGAGAAATGGAAAACAGGTAGGTAGGACATCAGCCCCTGAGGACCGAGTTTGAACACCCCTGTAATCTGTGCAGTGTTACTAGTCTGTTCTATGCAGTCTTAGTAGTCTAAACGTAGCATTCTGATTAATATTCTGTTTGTGTTATATGAGTTAAGCAGTAAAATCCACCCATTTTTGTCCATCCCTCCATTTTATAGTATCAACGAGGAAAATGCACAGGAAGTTGAATATTTGTCATAAATTTATTGTTTCACCAAGGGGAGTAAAATTGCAGGTTTTTTTTAATCCCCAGATGGAAAAATTATATATACACTGTTGTATTCATCAAAGAAATGTATTTCAGAAAAAAATATGAAAATGTACAAAAAATGTGCACATTTTCCAGAAAGAAAACCCATTTTAGCTGTACTATAGTTTTCTCCAATACTTTCCAGAAAAAAATGATTGTTAGAGAGCAAAAAAAAAAAAAAATTAAATTAAATAAAATAAAGGATTTTTCTTTAAATGGCAGACTGATTTTTAGGAAATTGATTCTCCTTTTGTGGCACGATGGTATAATTACTTTGGCAGGAAGATATATTTTAGGACGTTTAGGTTTTTATTTTTTATTTTTTGGTGGTGGGGGTGATGGTGGCAGAATACATTTTGTGGAAAGATGTCATTTAAAAAGTTCCAATAAGAAAATAGCACATTTGAGGATATAGAAATGGATCCTATTTTGTATTGAAACAAAACCGTCTCACTGTGGCTGCTCTACATTCAAATGTGACCTCCTCCTCTTCCGTCTCTTTCTTTCTGACAAGGACATTCCTTCCTCACTCAAGGCAAGTCCAGTGCAGACAAATGTTAACTCTTTATGTCACACTCAACCCTGCAGACTGGACCGATGCAAGTTGGTTATTATATGGGCAGCATCTTGGGTCTACCATGAACACGTTAATGCATCTTATCGCTAATGCGAGTGGGGAGATAGCTTTAGAAAAGTAGAGAGGGTGTTTTTGTGGCAAATATCGCTGGAGATCATTTTGGTGGCTAAAATCAATATCTCACTGAGCAGCGACCGATTGTTTTTTTTTTCATCAGCATTCGTTAAAGGTTGCAAAGATGTTAATGGCATGGATTAATTGCATTTCTGTTCATTTCAGTGGAGAAAGTGCTTTTCCATGAAAGTTTTGACTCACACCTGTGGCAATGGAGCAAAGTAAATTTATATCTCAAACACCACTGAATACATCTTTTTTTCAACATTTTGAACAAAATGTAGTATTGTGACGGATGGAGGGAAACTAGTGTTTTTATGGCAGTAAACACCTTTTTGTGGCAAGCGGGTGGGTTTGAGTCATTGTTTGAATTTACTGTATGTTTACATTATGGAAAAGAAGGTTTTGGGGGGAAAATCCAGCTCGGAGCCCTTCACCTGCAGACTGCACAATCTTAAATGCAAGTTGACTCTGACGTGAGCTGGTTTCTCGATCCATCCAATCAGGGGAGAGGGGGAGAGAGAGCTCCAGCTCGAGTAGAGAGAGAAGAACGAGTGTCTTCTTGGCACAATGCACTGAGTGTGACAGTGTGATTTCAGCTGCACTGAGGGAGGATTTCACAGGCTGTGTGTGGGGGGATAAAAGGACCAAACTGAGCATTGTCTTGTCTTTTTTTTCCACACTTTGTCTGGCCTTCTTGTTCACCCCCCACCTTAGGATATTGTCTCTTGAGTCCCCACTGCAATCCCTTTCCCTTGATTACTGGCTGCACTCATCCCCACAGCCGACCTGGGCTCGGGCCGTGGGGGCTGCTCGGCGCGCCTTGGCTGAGATTTGCAACCCGACATGCGCGCACATAAAACCGGCGTTCGTGGGGCTCGGTGGTCCCAAACGCCGTGGAGTGGCTATAATGGCTGGATGTTGTGCTTGTGGCTGGTTGTGGCCGGGCTGGAGGTTGGCTCCGGAGACCTGCGGCTGTCCGCCGAGCCATGCCCGTCCTCTTGCGCCTGCAGCAACACCAGGATCTCGTGCGTGGACCCGGAGAGGGGCATCGCCACCTTTCCCACCCTGCAGAGCGAGGCGGAGATGGAGAACATCACGGACATGTGAGAGCTTTTTTTTCTTCGCGTTGTTCGTGCGTATTCCTCCAAATACCGACCCGCGTCTCTTCTGGCAGCTGACTTCTGCAGCCAGAGCAATTAAGCAAATATGTATATTGATGCCTTTATATCCTATTTTTTTTAGAAGTGTTGGTATACATTGAAAGGCATGTAACAAGGCACCGGCATTGCATAACAGGCTCATTGTCGTTTCACGCATTATCGTTTCGAATGGCTCACAGTTCTGGGGGTCGGGATTCGAATCTCGACGCCTTTGTGGATTTAGCGGGCTCTCAACATGTTTGGATGTTTTTTCTCCAGGTATACCAGGTTTCTCCCACGTATCTAAACCGTTTATGTTGGATTCATTTGAGACTCGAAATTGTCCAGTGGTGTTTTGTCTATATGCTCTATGGTTGGCTGGCGACCAGTCCAGGGTGTAAAAACTATCACTATAACCAGAAGTCATGATAGGCTCCAGCTCACCCGCGACCTCATAATGAGGACAAGCGCTATAGAAAATGGATGATTTCAGATGTTCCTGCTTTATCTGTATAAATTGAAATGAGCAGGGCAGCGTGTACTGTGACTGTCCAAATATTAGCACAGACTCTGGATGGCTGTGATTGTCTGTCTATGAAGTCCACCAACAGAGATGAGGAATAAAAATCAATTTGACAATGCAAGAGACAGACGGACAGGGAGAGAAAAAGAACGTGTATAGTGCCGATCGGGATCGACCAATTTACCATTGATCAAAAATGGTAAATCAATAAGACAAGCGTCATCACAGGTTATGTAAACTGGTGTAAGCGTCTCCAGCAGAGATTGGGTGCCGTTATCGGACTTGGCACAAGATAAACAGCCTTGTCGGTGGTCACCTTATGTCAGAGATAAACACAGTCTTTATTATCCAAGGCCTTGGAGGGGTCCTTTGGAGTTTGTTGTTTGTATTTCGTTACTCATCTTATTTACATTGTTTTAATTTGCTTTAGGATTATATATATGGGCACGTAGGCTCTGATTCCAAGTGCTGATCATTTCGGCTGGTTCATCACTGTCCTTAACTTCTTCTTCTTTCCCAAACCTTTCAAGCCATAGTGTATTATATACAGTCATTAGATTGTTGCTCATGTACCACAATTTGGAAATAGCTTTTCTGCTTTTGTGTAGCCTTCCCCAAACTTGTTAGGCCAAGCACCTTTGTCAACATCCTAGCAGAGTTGGAGCACCACCTCTCCGCCACACACACACTTAAAAGCAGCTTCTCATCCATATAAATGCATCACATTCAGATTTTTTTGGAGGGGTTGGGGGAGTGTGACTATTATACCAGACCATTTATTTTTGCGCACCCCGCTGCAGGCAAGTCGTGCAAATGCATTTTGTAATGCAGATTAAATTCCATTTGTCCTCTGTGGTCTGTCATCAATCCACAGCAGCCTTCCCCAAATTATTTTACCCTCTTCAATATGTTGGCACACCCCCTTCTTGTTAGAATCCATTATGTCTGTCCTCAGTGTTCCACTGTGTGGCCCCTCCCCCTATTGTTTTTGCTTGCCTTTTCCTTAATTCAGTCTGGGCTGGGCGTCTCCCCAATCGTTGCACCTGTCTCACCTACACACCTGCCAGTCTTCGCCTCATCAGCCACTCTCTCCTCTGCAGCATAAAGGCCAGTGTGCATATCCACCCGTTGCCAGTTGGTCAGCTTCTTTTAACCCCTGCGCTCACCCTCAAAAATGCCACATATTTTTTTTAACATATGTAAATATAGCCAATCAAACTTGGGGAAAATATGTAAGTATGTAAATTATGTAGAATCTCTTTCAATCTCCCGCACCTCCTGATTGGATGCCACATTTTGGGAGTCCTCCAATTGACGTAGTGGACAAAAACCTGGTGTTTTGGGGTATGCTGTTGTCATCAATAACTATTTCCCCAAATTTTGAACCATAATTGGTTCAAAATGGTATGTCTCCTTCAACATACCAGCGGAGTTGGTGCACCGACTTCTCTTCTGCACACAATATCAAAACCTTTGATTGCCAAGATATTTTGGGGGGAAATTATTGTACCAGGCCGGCATCATGTTCTTAAACTTGCGCAGTACCATTTTGGAATCATTGCTGTTAATTGTACTTTTGCATATTAGAATGCTTGACAAAATCCAGGCGTTCTCTGGGGTATGCTGTTGTTATCTACAGTGTTTGTTTCCCAAATTTTAAAACCGTGCACCCACTTCGCTTCCCTTCCCTTCTCACCCGTCCGTCCATGTCACGTGAGGAGCGGAATTAGGACCCAGGAGCCGACATGACAAGGAAGTTGAATCCTAAAAGTCTTTATTGTGAAAATACAAAGTAAATAAAGAGAGCAGGGCTGGATGCAGAAGACACGGAAGAGCTGACACTCCGGTCGAAAGTGCGACGTACTGACAACCTGTCACTAAGTAATCCAAGTTTATATACTGTGAGACATCAAGCCTTTATGACAGAATAAAGATGCAAAGCATGCATAAAAGAGCCACAGCAACTGCATAGCAGCTAAAACAATGAGGAACAAAAAGTCACAATGGTACACACTCGGGGTTTGTTGGGGGGGGGGGGTCACCTCTGGTTTACACACATATTAACTCTTTACACTTTGGATTAGATTGTAAAGGTGTACCTAATGATGTGACCATTGAGCATTCAGCGAGCATGTCGTGATATTTACTAAACATGCCTTAATTGGACTTTTAATCATATCCACTAACTATGTTCAGTAAGCATTTGACATGAATGACTTGTTTTTTCACTGTGGTCGCTTACTATTCGGATGCCCTTGTGAGTACATAAAAGGGACAAGAACATTTATTTTCTTTATGTTCTGACATTGACAGTGTTCTCAAGTGTCAACAGTAAGAGGTTCTTTATGGGTTTGACTCACCCCAAATGCTCTCGATTTTTCTGAAGAAGTGTCCGCTTGGCTTTTCTTTGTGCTCTATATGCATGCATGCATCTGTCCTCCCCACGTTCATTTTTACACGTCGACTGGTAATTATGCTACCTTTATCAGCGGCGCTTTGTCTCGCTCGGGAATGTTTGCCTGCCCGAACAAATGAGGCGGCCATCTGACACGCTGTTTGTCGCCCGACAGCTACATTGCCAATCAGAGCAGCTTCTCGTCCATCAGCGACAAGGACCTGCACTACTACAAGAACCTCAGGAACCTGTGAGTCTCTTGGAACATTTTAAACTCATTCACTCCCAAAGACGTTTAAAAACGTCTTTTCAGACTTGGTCCAGAATTGGCTGGTATTGAATGAGTTAATGGAGGTCACTATTGTGCTGAAATTACTATAATGCATAGGGTGCACTTGAGGTTGTACGGCGTAGCACATGCGCTGCACAGTTCTGAGGTCACCTGAGATAGGCTCCAGCACACGCACAATGCGAGTGAAGAATTGCAGGACACAAAAGGATAGATTTTTAATCAGAAAAAAATTATTTGAATTTGCATTGTTAATGTCTTTAAAATTTTTTATTGTATATTTTCTTATTCAGTATTGAAAGAGGTGAAGCTGCTCCTGCTCCGGCGCTCATAGTGAGTGACTTAGATAGAAATGAACCAACTGATATTGGCATCTTTAATAACAAGGTCTCGTATAAACTGCAGTGCATTTAAGATCCAAATTAAGGTCAAATTAAAAAACAAAATCTTGTTGCTCTGCCAGATGTACAAAACAGGATTGAGAGGGGTACCTAATAAAATGGCAGGTGAGCTTGCATGTAGAAAAGGAAGTTGAAGTTTGTCGATCACAGTCCAGTTGGTGTATAGTTTGAGATTTCTGCATAGGAAGGCACTTCTGTCTGTTCCTGTTCCTGTACATGTTGCCACTTTGTGTCAGTCATGGTATTGGACCCAAGTGGACAACAGCAAACAATGGTAATCAACTTCGTAAAAGTGTTTCATGTAACTCAGAGTACAATCCAGATCCAAATTTATTGTTTCTGTTCCTGTACATACAGTATAGTCACTGCAGATCGGCAATGGATCCAACTGAACAATGGAAAAATAATGCACACATATTTATGTTAATAAAAAGGTCTTGTGGAACAGACAATTTAGACGAGACTCAAAGGACAAAGGCAACACTCACAAGTGGAGGCTGAAATCAGCTTCATAAAGCATCTGATGTGACTCACATTTCAGTCCAGGTCACATTCCTTACATAAACTCCAAAAAAACAAAGAAGCAGGCAGAGGTACATCCAGTAACAACAAAGCACATTCACAGGTTCAGTGGAAAACCGTTCTTAACACGAAACATGAGTCCAGTAAATGGCTCATCTTAATTAGAACACAGTAAAGTGTGCGAGTAAAGGATTGGCTGGCCACCAGCTCTGGAGGGAAAAAATGACAATCACTGATTGGACACAGTCCGAGTGGGCGTGTCCCAGCAAGGGTATTTCAAGAGGTATTTTTTAGGAGTCACTTTTCTACTCATGTGTTAAATATGATGTTTGTTGTATGTGTCAGAACGGTGACCAACAGCAGGCTGACATACGTCTCCAAGCTGGCCTTTCAGAACAACGTCAAATTACAATATCTGTAAGTACAAACAACCTCACCTCTGAGTCATTTCAATGATAGCTTTTGAAATCTTTCCTCAAAAGGTACGCTAACATGCTGTCCAACATCGTCACACAGAAAAAGACCTTTCCTACATTTTAGTCGTATTTCAAATGATTTCTAATTAACTGAAGTAGCCATGATGGGGAAAGAGTTCACTTAAAAAAACAAAAACGTACTTTTCCATCAAGAAAAAAAATGGATAATAACTTAAATTTTCTCACCGCACAGACTTTAAAGCGTTAAAACTCTGGTGCGAACCAAAACAGCAACACCCACCGAAGCACATACGTCTCTCAGGTGTTTTGGAGTGTGTGTGAGTCTTTCTGCATGTTGTAAACGAGTTACCTTCACTTACACCGTCGTCAGCGTTCTGGTAGAGTCTGACGTGTGGTCGTCCCACAATGTTGTGTGCATCCTTGTTTTTGTTCTCTGGAGGATTGCCAATCAAAAGTTTCCCCCAGTGTGACCTTTACATTTTGTTTTGAACCCCACTTTTCCTTTTCGGAAATTGTAATGCAACGGTGACATTGTTTAACACACCTACTCCCATCTGCAGTTAAGTAGCCGAATGAACCTGAGAGTTTGCAGATATACTATTTTACCGCTGCAGATTGAGACTACACTAAACAACTATCACTATTATTGGATTCAATAACGTTTATTGTGAAATTTCTTTGTGACAATTAAAATCCCATTTGACTCTCAGGAATCTGAAAGACAACAACTTGTCATCATTATCCTGGACCATATTCCGACACCTCAACATCTCCTACATGTGAGTAAATTCATGGCTAGTCAGGGTGGACGTTCAAGGTAAAATGATACACTGTCGCTGATGTATTATGCAATATAATTCTGCTCGAAGATGAGAAAGTGAGTGCAAGTTGGCACATCGTGTATCCTTGTCTAACTTGCACAGAAAAAAAAACTACTTTTTAGTCTCGCTCTGCTTTTCGTATGTCCTTGACTGTCTGCATTAAGTATGCTCTGTGTGTGTGTGTGTAGGATCCTGACAGGAAACCCGCTGCACTGTTCCTGTGAGAACATGTGGATCAAGCTGTGGCTGGGAGAGGAGGCGGACACCCAGGAACTGCGCTGCATCGAGGACGGTGGAGGACGCAGCCTGCTGTCCAGACTCAGACTTGCCAACTGCGGTGAGGATCAACGCACATACATGCATGCACACACACCACACACACTCACACACTAGTGTTACACTCCGGACCTATAGGTGGCAGTAATGTGTGTAATATACTGACCTGCTTGGCAGACTTTTTTTTTTTTGACTCAGCCAATGCTGACTTACTAAGAGGTTTTATTTAAAATAGAAGTTGAATATTTCATAAAAGTTTAAATAAAAATATGAATACATCCACAAAAAATATTTTTATACGGTGCAGTGTAAAGGGCTTTCTTGCATAAAGAAAACATTCAAGGATGACACAAAACTGTGCAAGACTTCATTGTGTTCAATTTTTTTTTTTTTTTACAAAAATCACCACACTCAAATGATTTCAAATTGTCCAAAAATCATTTGGCCTACCCACATAGTATAGAGCAGCATAAGACCCAGTGGAAGCACAACTCATGTCCGCCATCTAGTGGTGATTGGGGAAATTGCAACTCAAATCTACAGCCAACCACATTATATTTGATTTAGTCAGCATCTTTTTTTATCCCAGTATTTTGGACATACTGTAGTTTGGATTTTTCCCATTTTTTTCTGGGAGTTTTTGTGTATTTAATATTTATCTGCGTATTTTGTCGTATATAGGATTTTTCAATATTTTTCTGGGATTGTCCTCTTTAAATTCAACTTATTCACATTTTGGATTCGTATTAATGCATTGCAGAGACGCAAAGTCTGGTATTCCCTGAAACAATGTGTTATCTATGCAATGGATAATATTTAAGACCTAAAAATAAAATAGCTAGAACGTTCAGATGATCACTGGTAAAACACAAAAAAAAGGCGGCCTGCAGCAAATCGCCGTGTTATTTATAATACGAGTGAGTGTAATGTCAACTTAAGGACCGCGCCGGCCCGCCACAGACCACAGGCCTCTTTGTGCGCCTATCACTCTGGAGTATATAAACGTCAGCCTTTAATTGACACAATGTTTCTTTACCTCCTTTTACCAACACAATGAATTTTTCATGAATCGCTCTTATTTTAGACACTGTTCATAAACGGGGTCCCATTTCATCTCGGCCCGGTCAGACCCGCTGACGTGTTTGATTTGCATTTGGAAACAATTGTTCCCTTGGGAAATAAGAGAAATAAAAATAACACTGGTCAACAGCAAATTTTAATCAGAGATGCCTTTATGTGTCCCGTAACACATTTTTGGCGCTGATTCAAAATTTTATTTTGATTTTTTGAGAGCACATTAGGTTTTAACGAAAAAAATAACGATAGATAACCGTTCCTAGTCATAATTCCCAAATATATGAATAAATGAGAAGTATAATAACATTGACAGTGATGTATAATGATTCAGTGATGACTTATGATACACCCAATATGTATGGTATTTGAAAAAAAGGATTTGTGTACAGTATTACCAGGCCAAAACCTCTTGGCCCTCTTCCCTCCACTGTGCAGGAAATAAGAATGTTATTACTTTAGGACAACTGTTAACATTTTTGCTCCTCTTTTATATGGAAAAATAGTTGCTCTGGGTCATAAAAGTCACTAAATATATAAAAAAAAAATTCTCAGTAATTTGGTATTGACATAGACACAAGTTGTAGCTCTTGGTTGCTACTTTGTTCATGCTGTACTAGCGTCCACATGTGTGCACATAAAATAAAAGCACAACTTTCAAAATAAAACTACAGCAATTATACATTTTATTTTGGCTGCATGGTCTTTGACTGTGGACCCCGGGCCGGACTTCGCCGACGTCTGCACTACACCATCAGCGATCTCCAACTTTTACCACACAGTTTAAAAAAAGAAAATACTGTGATTTTGCCCCTGGAAGAGACTTTTAATAGCAAAATGCATGACATGGTTGACATGACATGACAGCGATTGCTCAGAGCAGTCGGAACGCAGAGAACATAAACATGCCTGCAGGAAGCAAACAGTGTCGTTGATAATTCCTATTGATCCGCTCCCCACTCCCTCCGGTCCATTAGCGGAGTTTATTTTTGACATTAGGGGGAAGCCCACCACTCCTCCCTTTGGCAGAGTGACACATGAAGAGGCAGGCAGGGTCTGGTCGGTGCCTCTGGGCTGTCAGGGTTACACAGAGGACTTGAAAAGGTCCAGATGGAGGGTTAGCCTTTGCTTTGTCAGGGTGTTTGTCTACTCGCATGTTCTACTGTCCGTCTGCCCACTTGTCAGTGACAGAATGGCAACCGTGCCCTCAGGCCTGCTCTGATCGCTCACATTGCCTCACTGTGTTTGTTACTGAAGTTGCACTTTGAAATAAACAAGCCAAGATCATCAATTATCTATAGTGTCAGTCCTCATAACATACACTGTTAGTTAAAATTACTGACTGGCAAATAATATCTAAGACAGTAAAATCCGTGACTTTCATAGAGGGATGGGCAATTGGTATCCTACGGGATGCAAGGATATATTGAAGTACATCTATATATATATATATATATATATATATATATATTATGAACCTATAAAATTCTTTTAAAACTGCTGATAAACATTCACTATATACTGTATGTCTTTCACAGAAGACAAGACAAGAAAAATGGTAGAGGACACTGGAAAAATCAAAATAACAAATACCAAAAAAAATACAAAAAAAAAGAAGAAAATACACAGTTACAGTATGTGATCCGCGCATGCTGAACTGCGAATTTGCTGGGGTCCACTGTAATTTTAAGTTGTAATATCACCAATCACCACTAGATGGCAAACATGACTAATTTGCACTTACAAAATGTCTTTTGTCTTCTGTCCTGTGCTACAATGTGAGTAGGCCTGATGTTTTTGTTTTAAAAATATATATTTTTAATAAATAATATATATTTTTTGTCCCTTCTGCATTTGCATAGGCACCAAAAATGGTTCAATTTCCATCTTGTAGTCGTCCCTGAGGTTTAGACAGATACCATTTTACCCATTGGCCTATATGCTGTGTACAAAGACAAAGCACAGATGTAGGCTGTAAACAACAGAGCAAAGCCACTAAAGAGACCAGTTGGCTTCGGTATCCACAGAGCACATTCATCCTTTAGCTGAATTTCCTGCCGTCTGAATTGAGAGAACGCTTGGGCTAAATATAAGTAAATTAAACCAGTGCGATGCGAGGGCCCAAGTAACATGCTTTTTATGACAATATGGGAATTTATTAAAAGGGGGTAGGGAAATAAAAGCACAAGGTACAATGATAAATGGGGATGTTATTAAAGCAGATGTTTAATTTGATTGTTTTGTCTTTTAAGAGTAATGACATTAAGTCAAACCATATGGGTGCTCTCATACGGAAGGTCTACTGACCTTTAAACACGTAAACTTGTTTGGAAAGACAAATTGGGTTCAATGAGGCAAATTTACAATGAAATGAACACTGTGGACAAGAGCCTAATTGCAGCCATTAGATATTGGCTAGTGTACTCTGAACCTCCTCAAACAAAAAAGCACTGCTGCCTAAATATATACTATCTATCCCACAAGCAGTTTTCAGTGTACCATCTGCTTAAGGAAAACAATGCCTCACATAGACACTTCCTTCTTCCTTCTCAGGAAAATTTGATTTCATAGATGCTGTTGTTCATTTGAACTCGTATGTGTGTGTGTGTGTATACATATATATATATATATATATATATATATATATATATATATACACACACACTTTCATCTATAACTGCTTCAGACAACAAAGTGTATGCAGGAAAGTGGTTAAGATTGCACGATTGTCTCTGTCTCATGTGTTGTCTTGTATTATTTTGTCATTTTATGTTAACTTTCCTTTTGATCACGGCATGGGCACCCGCTGCGGCTCCTCTCGTTGTATGTTTTCTTGAGAGGGAAGAAATTTCATCTGTGCTGTATGTTATACATACAGCACAGATTAAATATCTTCTGTATCCATATCTGTGCTGTATGTTGCACATAAGGTGTTGCACATACAGCACATTTGACAATAAAGTTGTACTTGATACTTGATATACACACACACACACAAATGGAACTATGCTGCTTCCCTGAATGTGGAAAAGCGCTGGCAAAGATGAGTGCCAATACAGGTATGTATACTCTATAATTTATTTGCAGTGCGCTTTGTGAACTAGGCCTCCACTGTGGCTTTCCAGATGTTTACACACAGGCAGCAGGTGGGCTGTAACTGAGCCAAAACGGAGAGACACACACACATACACACAAAATATTCGCTAGCTGAGCTGCCATGCTAATTAGCCCGTTCTTCCTTTTGATCGCTTCTCAAAGCAGGGATTACAATCACCAAAAAGTCACGGCTGGTTGCACGGCAAAAAGCCAAGCGTGGAAGTAATTTCCCATGTTCCTCAACTACAATGGCCTTCGTGTTTTGGCGTATAGGCACTTTAATTGGACAAAGTATGTATTTTAGGATGGGTGTGAAGATATGTGCTTCTAACATGACAGCTGGCACCACTAAAACGATTGTCTCTTACTGTCTCTGGCGGTGATTGAACGGGTTGCCGTGGTGATAAGTGGGTTGCCGTGGTGACAGGCCGACGGACAAAAGGACCTGATAAGAAATCTGTCCGGTTAAATGTGCAATTGCTGTCAACGCCTCGCCATCTCCTCTGGCTGACTGGCTTCGGGCCTGTGAGGACTGTCTCTTCATTTTTATGTGGTCCGAAATAACTAATGCATAAGGTGGACATAACTTTCATTACCTGATTGGGATCTAGGCATGGACAAGCAGGTTGGTAACGGCACTTTTACAGTGGAACCCTTTATATGGCACTGATTAAAAAAAATTATGAATAATTATGACCGTAGTGTAATTATAGTGCTGAAAATGCAAGAATCATTATCCTATGGATTCATGACATTATTGAACTTTGAGGTGCAGGTTTTGCAGTAGTTGTGCCATCATTTTAGTGCATATTATAATAATAATAATAATAGATTTTATTTATAAGCAGGGCGGCCCGGTAGTCCAGTGGTTAGCACGTCGGCTTCACAGTGCAGAGGTACCGGGTTCGATTCCAGCTCCGACCTCCCTGTGTGGAGTTTGCATGTTCTCCCCGGGCCTGCGTGGGTTTTCTCCGGGTGCTCCGGTTTCCTCCCACATTCCAAAAACATGCATGTCAGGCTGATTGGACGCTCTAAATTGTCCCTAGGTGTGAGTGTGGGCGTGGATGGTTGTTCGTCTCTGTGTGCCCTGCGATTGGCTGGCAACTGATTCAGGGTGTCCCCCGCCTACTGCCCGGAGATGGCTGGGGTAGGCTCCAGCACCCCCCGCGACCCTAGTGAGGATCAAGCGGTTCGGAAAATGGATGGATGGATGGATTATAAGCGCCTTTCAAGACACCCAAGGACACTTTACAATAACAAAAAACACAAAACAATACGGGTTGAGCAGCGGCAGCCAAAACGCGCCAGTCAGAAAGAAACAATATAAGTAAATTACATATCTGAAGAGTCCACTTTAATTTGATGTGTGATTTTTATTTATTTATTTATTTACATTCCCTGAGGTCAAATTCAATCAACAACTCGATTAAATAAATTCACTGTTGATTTTTTTTCCTTTTTTTTAAACTACATTTACCCTTGCCAGGACCACAATCTATAGACAGAGACAAACATGTAAATGACATATTGTGTCTTGTTTGGACTTTGGCGAGATTACAGTGATTAATAAGGTGCTTGATTTAGGTCAAAAGTCATCTGTCTTTTGTTGTCTGGTCTTCTGAGATGAATCAAATTTGTCATGCACGCATCACGTCCTTGTTATCCTCGTTCATGTGCCCGCCGCGCATGCACACACACACACACACGCAGACACACGCGCACACACTCACAGAGGCACACAAAAGTAAGTGTGTCCAATTAGTTTATTAGCAGTCCGCTTGCCGGAGAAATGCAGTGGTAATGAGTGTAACTGCTTCTTTGTTTGTGTGCACAGTCACAAATGAAAGGCGAGGGCGCCGAGTTTGAATCCAAGGTCTTTCTATTGACTCCTGTGTGTGTGTGTGTGGGGGGGGGGGTGTCTACGTGCAAAGTGTTTCAATGGGAGGAAAAAAAAATTCTAATTCCCTTCTCCTCCATCACATCTTCCTCAGAGCTTCCCATGGCGACACTGACGGCGTCCAAAGTGACCGTCAAGGAGGGTGAGAACATGCGGCTGTCCTGCACCACCTCCGGAGTTCCCTCGCCCGACCTCATTTGGAACATGACACTGGTCACAAACTACGAGGTCCGTACACTCGCAACCTCTGCCCCCTAAACACGCCCATAGACATAAAGTACACGTACTGTACGTAGCTCAGTCATGAAAACGAGCCCAATGAAGCATCGTTGACTAGAGTCATCGTCAGTAAATCAAACTAATGGTTTCAGGATTCGGAAATTAATGGTGCTATTGTAAGAATAATTGCTAATGTCTTTTCGGAGGATTAATTCTACACTTTGCAGCACTTGCGCTTGTCTGATAGACTGATAATATTTGCATTTGGGGTGTTGTTTGAGCATAATTGAAGATGACTCCATATTGAAGAAGCACTGAAGGAATTATGCAATAGAAAATCACCATGATGACTAGGAACATGTATACATTAGAATCAGTTAGATTTGAAATGAGTTACACCAAGGCCGTATTGTGTGTGTGTGTTTTTTTTACTGTACTGGCAATGTTTCAAGTAACACTGAAGCATTTTTCGGTGTCATACCGAAAGTAAGAATAACTGTACGGTACACGGATCAACAATGTATGCAAAAAATGAAATTCCGACAAATATTCTCATGAGTGCAATGAAAATGACACTTGGAAAAGACTTTTGAGCGCACCCATTTCGACTAAAATGGGTTCACGCTTCATTCCGTTGACAGATCGCGACAGCAGGTCAGATCTCCACGCTATGGTTGTCCAACTTGTCATCGTTGGACCATAACAGTAAGATCAGCTGCACCGCACAGAACATCGTCGGCGAGAAAGAATCCTCGCTGCTCTTGGACATACTCTGTACGTTTGCCCCTTTTTTTTTTTTGTGTTGCAAAAATCCAATTAGATGAAAGTCTTCCATGCAGAGCCACACAAGACGGACCTTCTATGCATTTAATGCTTCACTTGTGCTAACCTTCTTTTTTGTGTCTGCTGCTGCTGCTGATCTCCTCAGTTCCTCCGAATATCACCAAGCTGAGTGACGCCATCTCAGACCACCACTGGTGCATCCCCTTTAGTGTCGCAGGTAAGATCGGGATTGCACTGTTGCCTGTCATTCACCACGCACTATTGAGTGACCAAGTGGAATTATTGACATTGACTTTAAATGATCATTTTTCAAACAATAAAGCTGCAATTTAATGAGTCAAAAGCAATAATAACAAAGAGAAAAGGAAAGTGGAAATTTGAAAAGAATGTTTTTGGAATGGGCGGCCCGGTGGTCAACCGGTTAGCACGTCAGCCTCACAGTGCACAGGTGCAGGGTTCGATTCCAGCTTTGACATTCCTGTGTGGAGTTTGCAAGTCCTCCCAGTGCCTGTGTGTGTTTTCTCCGGGTACTCCTGTTTCTTCCCACATTTCAAAAACATGCATGGCCGGTTAATGGAACACTCTAAATTAAGGGTTTCAAACTCATTTTTGTCGCGGGCCACATTTTAGTTACCGTTTCCGTTGGAGGGCCGTTAAAAGAAGTCAAAAGTAACTGTTGATTCAACTCTTGTTTAAGTTACTATCATAAGGGATTTGGTCACAAGAAAATCAGAATCAGAATCATCTTTATTGGCCAAGTATGTAGAACACACAAGGAATTTGTCTCCGATGTAACACTCTGCATTAGTATCATCATAAACAAGGACAAATAGGTATGGAAGGACATTTCCTAATGTAAGTGAACCGTATGCGGTGGTACCACCCAGTGACAACTGTGAGACAATGTGCAAAGTATCAAGCAGAGCTAAAGTGATCAGTGGTAGAATACAATACTATGACAGTTGTACAGTTGGTGTAGAAAATCATTGAACCGCATTGAAATGCTTAGAATATGTCTTTTATTTATAACACATGAGAAATAAAATTTTTGACAGACATTTTAGAAAGAATTATGAAAGTTGGCAAGTTTGATCTGCTTTTACGGGCCACATAAAATGATCTGGGTGGCCAGATCTGGCCCCCGGGCCTTGAGTTTGACACCTGTTCTCGAAATTGTCCCTCGGTGTGATTGTGAGCACGGAATGGTTGTTCGTCTATGTGTGCCCTGCGATTGTCTGGCAATCAGTTGAGGGTTTCCCCCACCTGCTGCCCGAAGACAGCTGGGATAGGCTGCAGCACACCCCGCGTCCCCCGTGAGGACACCCGGATTACAAAATGGATGGATGGATGTGTAATTTTATGAGGAATAAAGTCGTAACCTTGTGCAAGAAATACACATTTTTCTGAAAATTGAGTAATCATAAACGAAAAGCTTTTAAAGTTAATTTCATTCACATACGATAATGCTTTTATTCTCATACAATTGCATCCCAGTCCTTTTTCTGTCATAATACTCTGACTTTTGCCTCATAAAATTTCCACTTCCTTGGAAATCATTCTACTTGAATCCAAATAATCATTTTACAATTGTATTAAGCAGTACAGGGATTTTAATGGATGGATGTTTAGGAGATGTGTGAAAGGAGAGATTTTCAGAGGCCAACAAATAATGTATATTACTGACTCAAGAAGGATTTTCAGAATGCCGAAAGCAAATCTTTGTGTTTCCTAGGCAACCCCGAACCTCACATGCAGTGGTTTCTGAACGGCAAAGCGGTGACGGAGGACAAATTCATCAAGACCATCATCTATGAGGTGACCGAACGCGAGTATCACGGCTGCCTGCAGCTGGACAGCCCCACCCACCTCAACAACGGCCTCTACACGCTATTGGCCAAGAACGACTACGGAACAGACCAGAAGCGGGTCGAGGCCCACTTCATGCATAAACCCTGGGATGGTGAGGACCCACACTTGACAGGTCATTATGTCGCACACCGCATTTGAATTCTACAAAATCCAAAGCCTTCCTGCAGGGCCTTGTCTGTTTGATCTGACTTTCAAGTCATTCTTTTGAATCTTTGTGCAGGAACTGACAAAGATTCGTACTACTACGGTGAGTGAAGTGTTTTCTTGAATGAATTGTTCATAAAAAATAGTTATAATATTAGTCATAATCTGTAAAAAAAAAAAAAGTAAGCGGAATTACTTTACAAGAAAATAATGAACAAGTTAAAAAAACCACCAAATTTTAACTGATGGCTCGACATTTTAAGTCATTTACAAGAGAACTCTTTTTTTTTTTTTTTTTCTGAAGGGCAAGGTCAGAATTTTATAGCATAAACGTGCACCTGAGTCTCAGACTGTTGAGAATTTGGACGCTCCCTCAATAAAATGACCACTTTAGTTTTGTAATAGTCTGACTTCAATTGGAAAAAAAAGAGAATATTAAATGACACATTTTTTTTTTCAATCTGATTTATTTTCATGTGGAACATTTATTTTTCTTTGCTGTTTTTTTTTTTGGATTTCGTTTTGGTCCTCATCATTAATGGCAAATAAAAACTTTTCTGCTTATGTCCTTCAAGTTGTTTTGGCAAGGCGTTGTAATTTTTACATCCTTGCACTGAGGATGACGGTCGACACGACTGTCGCTTTCCTCCTCACGTTTAATTTTATGTCCGTTTTCTCTTCTTTTTTCTTTGCGGCTTTGCATGCTTCATGCGTGTGGTTATTGTGCTTGTGTGGTTAATAAGCTGAATTCTGGCACTCACAAACTTGATAGATGACATCCTTTATTTATTAGCGGCATGGTAAGGAAAAACAGTGTTGAGATATTGCGACTTTTTTGTGGTCTAATTTATTTTTCCTTTTTTCTCTCTTGCTGCTTCTTAACATCACCTTCTCTGGCTGCAGACTTCCCCATAGGTACTGCTACAAATACGTATTTATTTATTTTTTGTGCCACCCTTAGTATGTTCTCTAAAAAAAGTCATAATGATCATTCCCTTGTTGAATGATGTATTTATTATTATTGTTATTATTTTATAAACAGATGGACCCACTTCAGACCCGCCAGAGGACAGAGTCGCCGTAAGTCCTCAATCAACATTCCACCAGCTGCGTTCGCTTGTCGTAAATTCTGCCCAATCTGCAGGTGTACGTGGTGGTGGGCATCGCAGCCGTCGCCTTCTTCGGTTTCCTGATTATGTTGGCCATTCTCAAGTTTGGCGGCAACTCCAAGTTTGGCATCAAAGGTAAGACTGCGCTCATTGTCCGTTCTGTTATGAGAAGACGCGAGAAGAAAGTCGCGATGGAGGGGTCCAGAATGGATGGCTTCATGAAGACAAAATATAGCCGCTCTCCCGCACGGGGATACTGAAGAAATTCTATTTCTTGTAAAGTGGAACACCCAGGAAGTTGTGCAACTGGGATCTTCTCTGGAAAATTATACCTCTCTTAATCACAAAATCAAAAAATACACATCAACCATGGGATCGAAGATCAGTTCTCATTTGATTTTAGGTCTATTATTCTTTCTGCTATTACGGTATATTGCATTCGGCGTGTTGTGATACTGGGCTTTGCATCGCACGGTTTATTGCCTTTCCTTATGATACTTTAGCCTACGGTGCATTACGTTCTGTTACGGTGCATTGTGTTGTGGTTGCATTACGGTATGTGATGTTGCATTACAGTATGTTGCTATATGTTGAGTTATGGCATGTTGCATTATGGTATGTCATACCATGGTCCATTGCATTATGGCACGATGCATTTCGGCAAGTTGCTTTATGGTTACCGCGCAGCGCATTAGACTACGTTACCATATATTGGGTTGCGTTCAGGCCTGTCATGTTAAACTACGTTGCGTTACAATAATTTGTGTTCTAGCATTTTGCGTTACGCTGCATTAGAGTAAGTGGTTACGGTAGGTGGCGTTATGGTATGTTTTGTAATGGTGTGTTACGCTACATTAAATTGCATTTCGGTGAGGACTTTGCGTTGGGCTCTGTTATGGTGCGTTGCTTTGTAGTGCGATACGTTACGGTGTTTTCGCATTACGGCGCTGTTACCCTAGATTGTGTTTAGCTGCATCCTGGAATGTGAAGTTAAGGCAATGCATTTTTATATTTAGGGGGATTAACTTTTTTTTTCTCCAACACTTATTTTAATCAATGAGAGAAAAAAATATAATTTTATTTCAACATGGAACTGAATATTTCTATTTGGATCCCGAAGGAAAATTGAGTTCCAGTCTTTGAGGTTCCACTATAATTGCCACCCTTGTTTTTGTGTTTTGCTGCTCTCATTGGAATAACACAGTGTTCATAAAAATCATTTAAAAAAAACAGAGGCTGCGTCTCCATGAATCCATCCAGTCCAAGTGGTAGGTGGTCGTAACCACTGGGAAACTTTTCTTATTTCTTTCCGCTCAACATTACTGAAGTTTTTGTCAGTGGCTCTCTATGACCGTTTGCTTCTTTGTAATGTGACGTAGTGTGTAGATTTGGCTCATATCTTATCTTGTCTTTCTCATTCTTTGTGAACTAAACATAACTGCTGCACATAACATGCATGTGTTGGCTTTGCGACATGATTCATACAGTATTGGCTTTCAACACTATGTAACCCCTCAAAGCTTTTTCAAATAAATCGTGTGTGCTGGAGTCTCAGCTATGACAGTTGAAGTGCAGTATTTTGGTCGAGATTGATTTACAGCCCTCCAGGGAGAGCTGGCGATCGTGACAGATGGGCCATGAGCTCTGTGTTTGTGTTTTTAGTCTCCTTCTTTCACCAGAAGCTTACAAATGTGGCCATTCGGAATGAAAGACGTTAAAGCTGCCTCAGTAATGTCTACATATGTGTGGGGGGGGAAAAAAAAACATTAGCGTGAATTGTTCCCACAGGAGATGTAGCGCATGTTGTGATGTCAGAACCAAGGGTGTCACAAGGTTTTATGGATGCGGGTAAGACCACAGAAGGTGCAGAGGGTATGAGCCAATGTTGCACACAAGAACAAATTTCACATCGAGCTAAATAAAAGACAGAAATTGCTTTTCAATTTAACAAGATACAATCCTGTGTACAAGTTTTAGGCCAGCATTACATTTCCAGTACCTCTGGAGCTCTCAGTCCTTCGCTGACCGATGCCCATTTTGCTGACGACTGACCGGGGATTTCTTAGAGAAGATTACAATGGGAATTAAAAAACTTCAGCTAAGTCCTACCTGAACAGTAAATGCAGCAAAAAAAAAAAAAGAAAGCCTGGTGATGATAATAACATGTTTCTATACACTTTCACTCTTTATAAATTGGGAAATACAGACAGCTCTTCACAGATTATGCTTCAAAAGCAGGTTGGGATGAGTGAGGTGGATCACTCTCCTTTTTTTATTAGTAAAATGAGGTGGACTGTATTCAAACATTACATTTCAACAAACGACTGGGTTTTTTTTCAACTTTTGAGCTTGTTAAAAAGAACATAGTCAAAAAAAAAAAAAAAGTAATATCATCATCTGTCAAATTATGGGAGTGCTTCAGCCCCTCTAAAAATAGGCTGGACATGGCTATGGACCAAAGACTTTTGCACCGTACTGTACATTGACGACTCAACGGTGCGACAATACATTTTGTTTGGGTTCCAGCGAGGAACCAGAATTTACATTTTGAGTAACAAATACTCCGAATGGTGACACACCATGCATTAAAATGCCAATTAGATCGTAAACAATGTGAAATGAAAAGATCTCTGAAAGTTACAATCAAAACTGAACATTGCATAGCCTACAGATGCACTGATGTACCACACACACACACACACTAACATCAGCGATGTTGGCAGTCAAGTTGGGAATGTGTGAAGTGAGCGTTTCGCGCCGTGTCTTCTCAACGGATGTGTATGAGGGGAAAAAAAGCACTTTTTGTGTGTGTTTGTGTGTTAGTGTGTGTGAACCATTTCCCTGCTATCGCTGATGTTTACATTATTCATCAGTTCCACGCTATTGTGCTCCTCTCTCATCAATAACAAATGGGCAACATTTGGTAGCAGGTTGCTTCTTACGATATGCTCGATTCTTGATACACCTGGATGGCGCTTTTATGTCTGTCAGTAATGTTGCGTGCACTTGTGGGTTTATTGTGCGAGCGTGTCTGAGTGTTATGGCAGACAGCTGCGAAAGTGGCATCCACCAAGGTGCAACGCAGCAACCGGCATGCTGTGGAACTTCCCAGGTCGAGCGCAGTCTGTTCCAGCGCATAGCAAACAATGGGAAGCAGGTACTTTATTTATAAGTATGGTAATTCCTTGTTTTTCCGCGGTTAATAAGGACCAGATCATCGAAGGCTTGTGCATAGTGAACTTCTCACCATTTGAGTGACAACTGTAGTCATTTTTTGTGGTGCTATTTGACACTTCTGGAGAGTATGGCAGTCCCTCCCAGAGCAGAAAGCGTTTAACCGTCTGCTTCCAGACTGCGAATGAATGGTCCTTGCTCAAAGGCATAACTGGCTATTTTAACCTTGTCACACTCGGTAAAAGCAAGCTTCCATAAAGTTTGGATTGTATATTCACTCGTGGATGTTAGATAACTCTTCATCGAGACATTCGAGTATGAGCCCATAACACCTAGTGTGTATGTGTGGTCACACTGCAGCTTTGTTTACTCTTAGGCTTTGACATGATGTGATGATAAAATTTGGGAAAATTCCGACCAGCTCGCTGAGAGACTTTCAGAAATGTTTT
This sequence comes from Hippocampus guttulatus, assembly GCF_054856545.1. NCBI lineage: Eukaryota > Metazoa > Chordata > Actinopteri > Syngnathiformes > Syngnathidae > Hippocampus > Hippocampus guttulatus. The sequence goes on along the minus strand of NC_141265.1, from coordinate 11,771,303 downwards.
TTTTAGATTTCAAATGTTATGCTTGGACAGGGGTGGTGGTGGGACAGCCCGGTGGTCCAGTGGTTAGCGCGTCAACCTCACAGTGCAGAGGTACCAGGTTCAATTCCAGCTCCGGCCTCCCTGTGTGGAGTTTGCGTGTTCTCCCCGGGCCTGCGTGGGTTTTCTCCGGGTCCTCCGGTTTCCTCCCCCATGCATAGCAGGCTGATTGAACGCTCTAAATCAGTGGTCCCCAAACTTTTTCCTGTGAGGGCCACATAACTTTTCGCTTCTCTGATGGGGGGGCCAGGGTCAGTTTGTAACAGCAAAAGTGTGACTGCAAGAGTACCTAGACGTAAAAATGTATTGTTTCCCAGAAACCCACACAAAATCAAATAACTTTTTTTGATACACTCGCGGTATTAAAGACGTCTTTCTTCTCAGGACACACCACCTCTGCGACAGCATTCATGCATTTCTTGACAGCTGGTTCAGCTGAGCTTGGCGTACAAATGTATTTTGCTGAGCTAACGTTCCTCTTTTTAGCGTTGACAGTTTGTCTGCTCTCATTTGCCCATGCAAAAAATTGTACTTGTTGTTGTGACGGGATTCATAGTGTCTCCGCAGATTGTATTCTTTGAATACCGCCACCGACAGATGAGACAGACAATCTTTTCTTTGCATTGAAAAAAAAAATAGTTTCTCCATTTTGGGTTAAATTCCCTGTATTCTGAATAATTTTTTTTCTCTTACCTCACCTTTTCGCCATGATTACTGGGGTTGCCAGATAACGCACAGACCGCAGAAGGATGGAACAAATGTCACGTTACACTGTATGTGTTTATGAAATTGTTACTAGCTAATAGTTAATCATGAAAATAGTTCATAACTAAGGAATATTTTATTGCAAAAGCCAAATTTTATGATAAAATACAAATATACATAGATGAAAAATAAATCAAAAGACTCTGGTATTGTTCAGGGGGGTCGGACCAAATGTGGAGGCGGGCCGGATCCGGCCCGCGGGCCGTAGTTTGGTGACCACTGCTCTAAATTGTCCCGAGGTGTGGGTGTGAGCGTGGATGTTTGTTCATTTCTGTGTGCCCTGCGATTGGCTGGCAACCGGTTCAGGGTGTCCCCCGCCCACTGCCCGAAGACGGCTGGGATAGGCTCCAGCACTCCCTGCAACCCTTGTGAGGATTAAGCGGAACAGAAAATGGATGGATGGATGGACAGGCACCTCAGTTACTACAACCGCAGTTGCCTTGAGATACGTGTCTATTTTATTCTTTGACAATACTCATAAATCAGACTACTTGTATCATATTTCCCCCAAAATTCCAACCAATAATGGAAATGACTAATGTAGATTTAAGGAAACGGCAGCTAATAAAGAATATATGCACATTTCAAATATAAAAAAAGTTTTATCTTGGCTTTAGTTAACCATACCATTAAAATAATGCATATATGACCAACAATCAAATGCAAATCCAAATATTTGGAGTTGCGATAGAGGAGCGAGCCGGTCAAGAGTACAAAAAGACAGGTGAGAGAAAGTGAAGTTGCGGAGCCAACGGGACAAATAGCGGAAACGAGGGCGTATGCTGAAGTTGACGTGAAGAGAAGCTTTGGCTGTCCACATGCCATCAATGATTCATCATTAGCGGAGGTTTCGGCTTTCTCCTTGTTTGGGGAAGTTGCGCGCCCCCTCCCCTCACTTTCCCCGACGCACCCGCGCAGCCTCAGTCTTGATCGATCGATATGACACCCTCAAGGTCATCCCGACTCCACCGTAGGCCAGATGTGCTACTGAGCATGCTCGGCACACACCGCCCCCTCGCTCTCTTGCTCTCCCATCAGACAAGTCAGCTATGGTTTGTCGATCGCAATGGCCTTGCTGCATAAGTGGATAACGTTATGCTCTCTAGCCAGCCGTTTTCTATCGCGCTTGTCCTCGTGCAGGTTACGGGTGAGCTGGGGTCTATTTCAGTTTACTTTGGACTTGGATCATTCATACTCGCACCTATGGAAAATTGAGAGGCTTCAGTGAACCAAATATGCATGATTTTGGAATGTGGGCGGAAGCTGGAGTATCTGGAGAAAACCCATGAGCACATTCCAGCTCCACACATGCCCAGGTCTGAATCCCCAACCTCAGAACTTCACACGCGTCAAAGTCAAGACCCGGGGGCCAGATCCGGCCCGCCACATCATTTTATGTGGCCCGTGAAAGGCAAATCATGTGTCGTGACTTGATCCTTCTTGCTAAAATTGTAATAACCTTAAGATATTGCAAGCATTTTTTTGTTACCAATCAAACTTTGAAAATAAATTGAATACTAGTTGAACAAACTTTTTCTGGATTCTGATTTTTGAATCTAGTTTTCCATCAATTTTTGTGTAAACGTAATGATATGAGGTAATCATACATTAATGTGGTTGCACTCCTAACGGGCCTTCATGCTTTTATTTACAAAATACTTTAGTGTGAATGTGAATTGTTTTTTGTCTGTTTATATGTGCCTTGCAATTTGCCCCTGACCAGTCCCGGGTGTCGGGTGTCCGACCAGTCTTGCCCGAAGTTGGTTGAGATGCTAATGAGGATAAGGTGAATAGAAATTTTCAGGCATTCTTGAGACTTCTTTGGTTCTATTCATGATATATTACTACTGTCGACCAAATTTTGTGTTCCCGAGGGAAATTGGCTTCACGCCGCCAATATTCGGTGACTATTTAAGTATGGCAAAGTCCTCAAAATGGCAATCAAATCCACCACTCTTCATTTAAATTCATGACATGAGTCTATCAACTGCACTATTTTTGCCAGGAGGCACTCATCATGCTTATCCAGCATGGCATCCCCCGCCCCCCCCCCCCCCACCCCATCCGTGCGTAAAGTGTAATGAGGAGGCGTTCAAAGTACTACCTGCGTAAATGTCGGCGCTGCCAGACAGCTTCCGGCTGCGTCAACAGGATTTTTTATTTTTATTTTTTAACTGACAGGTGTCCTCAACAAGGGGCAATGATAATGAGGCTTTAGCTATTGATCAAGTCCTTGTTGCACAAGATGCCGGGTGGCCAACAAACACACACACACACACACACACACACACACAAATGGAACTATGCTGCTTCCCTGAATGTGGAAAAGCGCTGGCAAAGATGATTGCCAATAACATTTAGTGTGGCTGTTTGTTTTTGTGCTGTACATTTGGAGGCCAGTGGCAAGGAGTGTGTGTGTGCGTGTGCTAGTGTGCACGTCTGCGTGTGGCGGCAGCAGCAGTACTGAGTGATTGTGGACAGCACTCTACCAGATAGAGGTTTATTGATCGATCGATTGATTGCATGCCCATCAGGATGTGTCTCTCATCTTGGCCACGCCTCCTCATCATTGGCTAATGGTAAGCATCTCTGCTGGTGTGTGTGTGTGTGTGTGTGTGTGTGTGTGTGTGTGTGTGTGTGTGTGTGTGTGTGTGACTGACAAGCTAAAGATGAGCGTTGAGAGATGGAGACTTAATGAAGTAGAATAGAAGTGATCGAGGGCAGACAACGCATTATTTAGTTACATTTTTTGCTTCTGCATGTTCGCTCAAGGGGCACGTCCTGAAAGACTTCCGAGAACTGTCACTTGGATTTACCTCTTGTAGCTTTGTTTGTGGTTCGGTGCCAAAAGTTGAGAGCCCGTTATTTGTTTTGCCTTCCACTGACATCAACAGCTACCTAAAAGGATGCTGGTGGGCAAAGAAAATGCAGCTAATGAAACAGGCAGATGGTGTAGTCAGAATGACAACAAAAGCATATGGTAGGTTTTGGAAGACAGCTCTTCGGTTTATACATGATCTCTCGAAGCAGACCAGACAGGTTTATGGCTAATGTTTAGTCATCAAAAAATGAAGATATGATGCAAACCTGAGGATAAAGCGGTTCAGATATGGCTGAATGGATCAAAGGAACTTAAAAAGTGACACCACAACACGATTACAAACTCTTCACTCGGTTGTTAACTTTTTTGGACTATCGTCTGACAGAAATCAAGTATGCGTGATTGTAGTAGGCCCCAAAAAGCATGGAGGCGGGAGAGCCAGGGGAGTACTGAACAAAATGTAAAATGAACAAATGAACAAAAAACACTTGCAGGGGTACACTGGAAGAACTTGATCCAAAACACAAAGTCCTAAAAAAAAAAACATAAACAAAAATAAACCCAGTTTAAAAAAAAAACATGACAGAAGCACAAAACAATGTGACAGCAACAGAAACAAAAAAAACATGGCAACGATCCGAACCCAAGTGATCGGTGTAGCCGTCTTTTGAAAAGAAAAGTACGAATGGCATGATGACCAACAGGTGCGAGGCTGGAGGAGAAGCCCTCCAATGCCACCTGTTGGTTAAAAATGGAACGGAAATATAACAGTAAACTATGAAACAAAACCTTATCTAAACAGAACACCCACCCACACACGTGTGTGTGTGTGTGTGTGTGTGTGTGTGTGCGGGTGTGTATATATATATATATATATATATATATATATATATATATATATATATAGAGAGAGAGAGATCCATCTATCCATCCATCCATTTTCTGTTCCGTTTAATCCTCACAAGGGTCGCGGGGGGTGCTGGAGCCTATCCCAGCCGTCTTCGGGCAGTAGGCAGGGGACACCCTGAACCAGTTGCCAGCCAATCGCAGGGCACACAGAGACGAATAACCATCCACGCTCACACCCACACCTAGGGACAATTTAGAGTGTTCAATCAGCCTGCTATGCATGTTTTTGGAATGTAGGAGGAAACCGGAGTACCCGGAGAAAACCCACGCAGGCCCGGGGAGAACATGCTGGAATTTAACACGGTACCTCTGCACTGTGAGGTCAACGCGCTAACCACTGGTCCACCGGGCTGCTGAACGAATCAAACGCCACAGGATGGCTTGGTCGACATGCTGATTGTTCGACTTGCATGGGGAGAACTCGTAGTTTGGTCTGGAAGAATATTTATTTGTGACACCCGTCCAGTGACATTTCTGACACACATCGTAAAGGGAAGACAAATTTAGAGTCCTGTATCAAAAAATGGTGCTTTTGCCCATCAGAAGTTTGATCCTGATTTATAAATCTTTTTGTAAACGTTTGAACTTGGGGTGAATTGTCTCTCAACATAACCGTAACGTAGACATCTGTTCATTATCCGAAGGGTTGAGCCTAGCCCAGACCAGATTGGGCAAACCCAAAAAAGAAGCCTTTAGACTTTGTGTGGCACTGCCTTGGTCACCTTCTGTTACCTCGTTGCATGCAGTTACCATGGCAACTCCCGCCATTGCCGAAAAGGAAATCCTTATCACAAGCAGAGTGAATTACTGCCTTCAGACGCACAGACAAGAAGGCATGAAGCGTGTCAACAAAGGACGTCAAAGCCCCTGTGTTCATTACCCAGGATCTTCTCAGCTGTGTTTGCGGCTCTCAGTTATCCAGTGAGTCATTGCAGGGAAAAAATATTATTCACTCCTTCCATTTATGACTGGCAACCAAGCATCTGCATAGACAAAACAATTTGTTTCTTCCTACTGTGATTGTGGGAAGTCCAGCGCGTTAGAAGGCAAATCTGTTCTATATTACTTGGGAATATTTACAAGCTTTGCTCACTCCAAGGCAAACAACAAGCAGATGCTCACCTGTTCTCAACCCCAATTGATCATCTGTTATGTCCCACTATGAAGACATTACTTCTCTGGAACGTAAAAAGACATTTTTTACAGGAGAATACTTGGACCAGAACTCTGGCTTTGCTACTCATACATGCTGATGATTCCCATGAGACGCACGTATTTTATCTCCACTGCAACCTGAGACTGTTTCTTTACATTCTGGCACTTTTATCCTTACAGGGACAGGACTCCTTAAAGATCGCCTCATTGTCTTTAGGAAATGCTGTGGCTTAGTATGTGTCACTTGCGGAGTTCTTCATAGGGGGCCTTGTGATTTCAGAAGTTGGGAAGAATAGTTTTTGAGAATCTAAGGTGCCCCCACCCCTCAATACCCCATGTCCCTCCTCACCAAGTCTTCCTATAGCGTTGTGGTAACGAAAGTCATACATGACACTGGCCCCGCAGTTTGGGAGGCAGAAATTTGTAAGCTTGCTGACAGGGTGGACAATGACATGGTGGACATTTAGCTCATGTTTGCACTTTATGGGCAACATGGTGGATCTTGACTGAGCAACATGAGTTGATGAGGGAACTGACAATGTACTGTTTACGTAATCTATTGCACATTTCTAAAAAGGTTCACACACTTGATCGCATGCTCGCGACCCATATTTGATAAAAATGATACAATTTAAGTATAAATATATATTTTTTCACTCTTCACTCAATTAAAGATTGTATTTATTTATTTTTGTCATGAGCAGAGCTAACGGGCCTTAAAGCTAACAGAGCTAACGGAGCTAACCATTTAGCCATAGCAAAATCACATGCATTCAATGAAAACCAAAATGCTATAAAATGAAGGAAACACATTTTAAGAAATGTATAATTGTACTGGCATGTGTGCAAATGTTTAACTTCTTATGCGAGGAGTTTTGAGATTTTGTTATCCTGTCACCATAATTGAGTGATTCTGTTATGGACACCAAAGGCACTTTGTAGTGACATTGACCAACGTCACAGGTGTTATTAAGACACGGGGGCACTGTTTGAAATTGTGGGTGGAAACCACAGCATTTCCTTAGATGTCTTTTTTTATTTTTTGTATGTTCAGGATCAACTGCTGGGTTCCAACAATCTTTGTTTAATGCTATACATGCTGCCGTTGTTGTGAAAAGTACTGCATAGCAAATAAATTAGTTTCGCTAGTGGCATTCTTTTGAACTTCCCTAAGTCTAGGTCTGAAATTTCAAAATTCCCAGTCACCAAGTATGAGTGACAGAAATATATATATATTTTTTGGGGTTGCCTTGTTCACTGGTAAACTGATTTCCCCACGCCCCCCAGTTTTCACCAAGTAGAAATGACCAAGCTGGCGTCAGAAAGTTGCGGGCAGCAAGTTGTTGATTTTTGGCTCATCTCGCAATGTCCTTTATCACCAAGTGTCAGCCGCCTGGTGTTGTTTTCTTACTTGCGTTCTCCTCCTGACAGACGTGTGAGCCATTACTTTACCTCGCCTCCACTTCATTTGCCACAGCACATGCTCCTTAATTGCATATTGAGCAGACGCTGCAGTGGAATTGTTTTTTGGGTTTTTTTTTTTTTGTTTTTGCTTTGGAGTTTTTTTTGGAGGGGGGGGGGGGTAAAAACGGTCCAACACATTTTTGCAGCTGCTGACTGGAAATGTAATTCGTACGTTCCCATTGTCAAAATATCCATTCATCCATCCATTTTCTAGTTCGCTTATCCTCACTAGGTTCGCTGGCGTGCTGGAGCCTATCCCAGCTGTCTTCGGGCAGTAGGCGGGTACCAAGGGCTCAGAGGGGATCAGGGTTTTTATTGCTAGTCATTCCAAAGGCAGCAACCATCATCTTTCAACTGTTTTTGTTTCAATATATCTGATTTTAACATTATTTCTAGTACTTTGTATGCAGCTGTGGTTGTTTTTTTTTTCTTGAAATAAAGTTGAGCAGAGTTCGTCAGCGGTTCTTTTTCCAGTTTGAATTTCGAGCTTCTTCCGTGATGATGAAATGCATTTGAGAGGTGTCGCATCTCCGACTTGGTGCCACCTCTGCCGGAACCTTGTTAAGATGGCGCTAATCCTCCAAACCGGGTACTTGGTATTGAACTGCAAATTGTCAGGGAAATACAACAAAGTAAACATGCGGAACAGTTGGAAGGGGGAAGACAGTAAAGTGGACTTGTGTGTCTGTACAAGAGTGACATTGATGGGCTTTGTCGTGGCGACCGTGTGAAAAGGTCACCACACCCTGGCTGTGAGTAAATTGTTGTGTATTTTTTAATATACTAAACAAACACGCTCTTGACTGCCACACGGCTCTGCTGTGAATTTGTCAAACGCGCTCAGAGTGACATTGACCTTTGCTGAATAATTGATGTTTAATATACTTGACATTATCACTCACTGGCAGTGACGCTTGCTGCTTGTTCTTCCCCATCTCTGTACAGTACCTCGGCAGCAACAGTCATGGAAGAGGTAATTTAGGTTGCCTAGTTGTGAGAATCCGAGATTGTGTTCATCATTAGATTGTTCCATTGTGCCGCCGTAAACGGGGATGAAGCAAGTTTGCATTGGTTGTTCATTCGCAAGATAACCCGAACCTTAACTCTTAACACTAACACTAAACTTTAACCCAATGCTAACTCTAACGCTAAACCTAAATGGGCTTCAGCATCTACAAGAGGATAACCACAGGGGGTCTTCGGTTTTCGGTTTACCACATGCAACATTTTAATGTGACAAATGGCGCGTAATTGTACTGCGGTGTAAAAATATGCTTAGTTATTGTTAGAGTGACCGTTTTTCGTCCAGTTGTTCTGTATTTGTGGCCTTAAATTGTTTTTCATGCAAATATTTACTGCAGTTGTGACATCCTGAGGTGACCGAAAAATCTTTTCTGTAATTGTGGCGTTTTGAGGAGACACATGACGAGCAATGACCTCGTTGCGCAGCAGCGTAAGAATACCTGGTCATGTGGTACAAGATGGCACACTCAGGCTCCGCCCATATGACTGATTTTCCATTAGATCGTTTTCTATTTCTGGTTTATTTTTAAATGTTTGTCAAACTGTTTTTTTCTGTAACTATGACTTAACTACTACTTAACCCTTTCAGGGACAGCGGTTACTACAGCGGACAGCTTATCGTATTATCAAGTGACAGGGTGCATGAAAGGGTTAAGCGTAGGTCAGTGATAAACTACGACACTTTTAATTTCTGACTTGTATTGAAAATCGGTTTACATTGTCACCATGGGAAGGGAACACCGTCGTAAACCGAGGACCCCTAAATTCGATGAAATACAGTCTTAAGCTCCATAGAGTGTTATGTCAATAACAAATACTAATACATACAGGCTCATCTCAGCCGCACTAACCTCACTGCCATTTTAATATTATTTTTACTATGATCATCGTTGAATGTATTTCTATTTCTGTTCATATTTTTCTGTTATGTTCATTTTGTTGTTGTTTCCCTTCAGGATGTGTGAACATCCCAGTGGAGGCGATCTCACACTAATGGACGCGGACACACACGAGGCTAAAAGAAAGACTGAAACAATTCTTGCTTGGGCATTGGAAAGAGGGCAAAGAAGTGGTTACAGTACAACTATATACAAACATCAACAACAAATATATACAACATAGTCAAGTACCGGGCCCGGAAAACCTCATTAACCAATCACAGCGAACCTTGAAGCCAAAAGGCTTCACCCATTGACTGAATTATTTACACCAGATGGGTGCAGATGGCCATTGACCTGTATCTCCCACCCACACACGCTCTTCTGACCTGCCCCCCCCCCCACCCCCATTTTCCTACCTGGTGCCAGTGAATACGACAGTACAAGCAACTGCTATTAATCTATTTTCGTGAGGTTTATGTTGGTAACCTTAACAATTGGTATCAGCTTCCTGTGCCATTCAACATCTTTTACATCTCTGCTAGCGTCTCAGAAGGTGGAATATAATGACGAACTTCATTCTCTCAGATCAGTGGCGGCTGATGATGATTTTGCGATGCTGCATTACCATCCAGCCGGCTGAAATGCCTTTAGAGTGGAAAGGTAACAGTGATAGTCATCGTAAATCTGGATGACGGCGTGCTCTCGAACTGCTAGATGGCCATCATAAATAAGCTCTGCAGTTACTCGACATATACCGTGTCTGTCAAAACATCCCGAGTATCCGCTTCAGGACAGCCTTTCCTCCCTCGTCCATTTGCCGGCAAGTCTGTTGGAGTCAACATTTTGTTCCACTCGTAAACCATGAAAATGGTGATTTTTACACCACACACAACCCAAGCGAATGTGACGCTTATGATTTCTCTGTAAATGCTAATCTTAGCTATATGATGATTGTGTATGTTACAATTCGTAAAGGAGAGGGAGCGGAGGGGGGCAATAAGAAAACTGTTACGCAGCAACGTATTTCCGATAAATTCCCAGTTATTAGGCAGATTCATAACTTTCATGTCTATGGCGGGGACATAAATTGTTGCTCAATTGTCATTTGAGTCATTCCAAACCATCTGACGCCGACATGTTGACACTAAGCTCGCATCGTCATCAAAGCACTGCGTTCGTATTTTACGCTGGAATCGGAGTGACAAATTCAGACTCGCATCAGTAAAAAAGCAACCTTTTATTGTTAATCAACTGCTCAAAACATGACCTTAGCAATCAAAGCTTGTCGAAAACAAAGCAAGATTGATTGGCTTTTTCCTCATAACTTGCTTTGTTATCAAATGGCTTCGGAAAGAAAGATGTTTCTTTGATTGTTTAGTTGCATGCTGTTATCGGGATGTGGAAAGATGCTCAGTCAAAATCATTCCAAAGTGCTTTTTCGTTGGACAACGTCATGTCTGATGACATCAAGATGAAATCGTACATGCCCACATTATTTCGTCTGGCACCTCCATTTGTACACATTTCTAAAAGTATTGTCATTGTTTGACCATTTCCTGTCAAGTCATGTTTCTGTACTTTTCGCTGCAGAGTTTCTACTTTTTTGGGGACTGACTGAAACTGAAACCGAGGCAGATGCGAGGGGAATATTTGATTCCTTAGGTTGCGGCGTGAAGATCTTGTTTATCCTCAAGGCCCGGGAAGCCAAGCGACACATAATCCATCTGCTAACGTGCTAATTAGCAAAAACCTAATCATATCCCAAACTCATCATACTTATTATTTGAGCAATAGAAAGGTGATTTCAATTGATTCAATTATACTCCAAATGACAAATTGTGTCATTATGTTTGTGGGTGTGTATGAGAAGACATCAATCTTTTTTTTTTTTTTTTTTTACACGCAATGTCAAATTTGTTCTCATTAGGACCCGGGACAATGTCTGCCATAAAGTAGCACCCACTAATTAGACTCCTTGAATGTTTTGAACCCCTGTTAGCATCAATCGATTCCACAAAATCGACAGAATTATTAATGATGTCTTTATTGATGAGTTCCATCCATAGTGGAAATGCCGGCCACATGAAAATTTACTGTGGCGCGCTAAACTGAGCTGCAACACTTGGTAGAAATGTGACTTAAAGAAATGAAAAAAAAAAGGATCAAAAGTATTATATTCTACTCCTATTGTTTGGCCTGTAGTTTATATTTTTTATGTACTTTAATGCTCTTGTTTTGTAATTCATTTATTTGCACATAATTGTGAATTTATCAGTTTTGATTATCGTGACTTGTACGCTGTTCGATTTTCTAAAAAAGAAAAATAACACAAATATGAGATTCAAAAGTTTTTACTGTGTTGTTTTCTGTTTTATCTTTATTTGTCTTGTTCGTTGAATTTGTTCGTATCTCATTTTATATGTCTCCATTGACAGTAGTATAAAAGTAGTGTCCTACTCCCGGAAAAGCAAGCAAACATTTACGTGTCGGAATTTCAAGGACTTTTGTGGCTCTAGAGCGTCTCCATAAACTGCAGATTGTGTGTTTTAAAGCTACCTTCGAGGGGCTTGGATCTGCTTATTTGAAACATATTCCTTCCTTTTCGGGCATTTCTTTCAATAAAGGCAATTGTTTATTAGTGTTGTGTGTGTGTGTGTGTGTGTGTGTGTGTGTGTGTGTGTGTGCGCGCCTTTATATTCATTATTCCAGTTTGAACACTTTTTACCCAGCGGCGCCTTTCTTTACGTCCCCAAAATTCACACAAAAATGCCGCGGCATCAATGTGAAAGTGAAAAGCGTTGCTCGTTAACAAATATCACCTGCCTCCTTCAAAACACTGTTGCCATCGGCGACGAGTGCACAATCTGCCTCAGGCTTACACCGAGTCTGTTGATATGCTGTCGAGTAAAAAGTTAAATAGCGTGCATCCTGTACCATCTCTGAACAGTTGTGCTGTTGTGAATCGATGAAGGAAATACTGCTTGCCTTGGTATTTTATATATATATTTTTTAAACCAAAGGTGTTAAGAGTCAAAAGCAGAGGTCAGTGCTGACTAGTGCATTAGTTCAGTGTGCGGATTTATTGCAGTTGCTTGCGGCAAAGCAAATGTGTCTTTTGGGTGTTGTAATAATTGATGCAGTGGTTATGTGGGTTTCCTCTTGGTGCCCCTCAGCAGTAGCGTAAGTGGTCTCTATATCATTGTCTCTTACCTGGTTTCTGTTCCAAGCAGTACAGAATGGTTGAGAGGTGGTACGGTATGCATTTTGGAGCATTTTGGACCCCGGTCATCTCTACTCTGCTTTATTCTGTTGTCCACCTCAAAATAGCATGGCGGGAAACTAAAAACCACGCTGCACTGAATGCATCAGTGTGATTGAGAGATGCTTACAAACACCAACAATGAACAATACCACCACTCTTATGTTTTTAAATCTGTGCACGATACGGAGATGCCTTTATTGAGGAGGAGACGAAGGGCTGCTGCAGCAAAATGGAGTCACTAACCCTTTCAGGGACAGCGGTTACTACAGTGGACAGCTTATCATGTTATCAGGTTACACTGTTAAAAAAGCTGCAACCTGCAGACCTCAGAAAGAGCAACAGGCTAAGCGCACGTGTGTGTGTGTGTCATTTCTCGCCACCGATCCTGTCGCAAGACAAATCTGCTCAACCATTATGGGGTCAGCTAAGCATGTTTGAAGCCCCACCAGAAAAGTACCCAAGAAGAAATCAGACTTCAAGCACGTCACTGGAGATGAGGGCTGGAATTTTTTTTTTTAATTGCAAGTCTCGAACCGAGGAAATAAAACGAGGAGGATGTTGAGAGAAAAGAAAAACAAGAGGGTGACTCAAGCAAGTGGGGTGGTGTCGAAGTGAGAGATGATAGAGTGGAAAACATCAGGAATTCCTCCTGATGAGAGGAAGAAATGACTATTTTCATCCGCGGGTGTGTGTATAGCGATGTAGAAAATGTGAGAGGCCTGTGCATCAGGGCCCAAGTGGAGGAGGCCGACTCATGTCGTCATTATCTAACCGCAATGTGGAGGAGCCCGCATCCTTCTGCCGATACCAGCCTTGTGTGTGAAACATGAATCCTAAAAAAATATGGCCAATGTAACCGTTTATGTATGAAGGCCAAGATCATAAAATCTTTAACCATTCGGTTTACGCGGAATGTCACATGACCAAATTCGGCAAACAGGTTAGCGGGATTCCTGTGTGTGCTGAAATAACTAGCGTTAACTACTGCTTGATGAAATTGGACCTGAATTTGCTAAAACGTCCTTTTCTTATTGCTAGCGCCATCAAAAAGAAGTTGGGTGTGAATTTCAAAACATTGAACGCAGCTATGGTCGTGTCACCGTACTGTTGACTGTCAAAACACTCACAGTTGGAAATTCATCACGATGGCCATACTCATTTACTTTTATTTTAGTGTCTTTCCCATGTTTGTTGCAATTAGCATCGGTTTGATAGGACTTTGTATTATTGACCAACATTTGTATACAAAGTACTTTGAGTAGTATATGGCACTGGAGTCTGTCTGTTTGTCCTTTTTCACAGGGAGCAATGTTGACAGAAAATCTACTTGGTTTTGTTAGCTTCTTGCGCTAACTATAAATCTATTCAAGCATCATACTTTGAGTTGTATATGGCACTTGAGTCCATCAGTTTGTCATTTTTGACAAGGAACAATGCGAACGAAAAATGTACTTGGTTTTGTTAGCTTCTCGCGCTCACAATAAATCTGTTCAAGCATTATTGCCTTCGAGGTAACAAATGTAGCGTCCTCACGCCAAATCCCTTCCCTGCGCTGAAAAACACTTTGAAGTCAACTTCAATTTTTAAATTTCACCATTATTCACTAATCACTGTCCTTGTTCCTCCCCGGACATGAGACATGCAAAGGTTCTCTGAGAGTCTATCTGACAGGCCCCGGTGTTCTGAAATCCCACTATAGCCTCTCAACATCTATCGCCCCAGGCAACAGGCGCGACAAATGGCCACACTTTGCGTGCAGTGCACCCGGCGAGCCTGAGGTAGATCAATGTCGTCGCTCAGTCGTCATTTCTATTGGGCTCCTGCATGGGCTGTAAAACTTCTGATCCAATGTCCCCCGAGGCCCTCACAGCAATCACAACAGCTCCAAATTAAAGACTTTAAAAAAAAACCCAAAAATAACCTGTTAACCTACATGGCCCAGTGAGCATTATAGCTGGCTCACAGTCACTGCACAATCTAATCAGAGCCACAAAAAAAAAAAAAAAACTGTTTAAAAATTGTTGCCTTAACAAAAGATACTAGTGTTTGCTTTAAATTGATGTGCTGCACTTTCCAGAACCTAAATAATTCCGCCCACCGTATCCGGCTGGCAATACTCAAGTGAATCTCAATTTCATTCCCCTCTCAAGAAATTGAAGCCACAAAGTGTGGGTGTTCACAAATTACAATAAATAGTATATTTTTTAAGTCCACTGTTTATCATTTTCAAATGTCTTTTCCATCACTGTTATTCATAGCCTCCCAACAGGGTGTCTACTATTTATGAAAAGCCATCTGTTCTTTTTTTTTTTTTTTAACTAAGCAGCTAATTGCATTGTTGAGCACAAACCTCTGCTGAAACAGGCAAGCAAGGATGGCATCGCGCTAATTTGACAGTCCGACTATGAACAAGATGTACTGTGATTAAAGCGCCACCATTGTTCGACCTCGTCTGACACAACGCAGCTGCTCTGTCAAACGACTGTCGTCGTCATCTACCGAGTAAAATGCCTCTTCGCTCGAGGAAATTCAATCCCTTAACCTGACAAGGATTCGTGGAAAACAATTAAGAACTGACAAAAATGATGGTGTTGACCAACAAGCTTTAAAAGCATGAATAAGAAAATTCCATCTCATACAGCACTGGCAATTAATGTTATTGGTTATGAAATACATATGGAGAAATGTAAAGAAGAGAATTATTCTGTTGATTTTGAAGAGTACGCATCCCAAATTTAAAGAACGTAAACATTTTATGTCGCATAGTGGCCTCTACTCCACCAGGTGTCATATCATCTAAACCAGTGTGGTGGATGTTGTTGCCGTTTCCGAACGAAGCAGTAGAGGTCGCTGTGGCATGCCGAGGTTGGATTATACTTTTGCGGAAGGCTTTTTTTCATTGTAGTGAATCTAGGTGCGAGGCAAGAGCAGAGAAAAAGATTTTGTATAACGGAACAGGGGGACCTTTCGTTGTAGGGGGGGGGGCAGAAAAGTGGGCATGGCTTTCATGCATGAAAGTGTTTTCACACTAGGGGGTATTTTCACCCATGTAGGTTTCATTGTAGAGGAGTTTCACTGTACAAGTAAACAGCTCCTTGAAATCAGCGGTGCCCAACCTTTTTTGTGTCACGTTTCAGTTGAGACAAGTTTGTGCTGTTTGAGGACCGGCAACCATTTCTTTTTAAATTGTCAGTTTTAAAGCGCTGGTAACTGGCAACAAAGATAATTATCAAGTCATTAAATTTTTTTCATTGATTTCAAACAGTGCTATTCTATTCTGCAACAAATGTTGAATAAAATAAAATAACACAGTGAACTATTAAGAAATGGACCAATCAGGAATAATAAATGCGCCTTATTATGCAAACATCATAATTTTTTAAAGTTATAGCCTACATAAGGCGTAAGTATCAATGCTATTTGCAAACGTGACTGATCAAAATATGACACGATTGATTGCTGCTTTCATCTGGTGGCTGCTGGCTAGTTATTGGCGATGAAACTGCTAATGTTTACGCGGGCAGGCTGTGCAAACTCTGCTGCCATTTTCATGCTTTCCACATGATCACTTGGGTGCTGCTTGTTTAAATGATTTAACAGGTTTCTTGTTTGGCCTTGTTTTTGACAACATACCATGCACAACAGTTTCCTCCTCCACGTCGCTCTAGAGATACCGCCAGGGGAGGAACTTCTCCTGTCAAAACAGCTTCACCCCTTGGAAGTCATGGCTGCTCATCAGCTGCGCGTTTAGATGTACATTTGCTGACTGCTTCTTCTTTCATTTATTGGTGGATTTGGTGTGTTTCAACTAGAAAAACAACGGTAGAAAAATCTTTCTCTGCATGGCCCGGTCCAAAATTGGACGAGGCCCAGTGTAGGTCTGCGGACCGGTGATTGGGGACCCCTTCTTTAAATGGTATTTCAGCGAATTCACTTTATAGACGCTATCGTTCACACGGACAATTAAGAGTTACCAGGTAAACCCCATTTGAACTCCATTTCTAACCAAAACAACAGCGCCTTGCAAAGTACCTGAGCCACCTGGACCATTGACAGTGGATGCAGGACAACACTGATGACTATCTAGTTTTTATTGACACTACCTTAAAATAACAGAAAGCATATCTTCAATACTTGAACAAATAAACGCCTGCCAAATCCTCACCTTCTTTTGATGTTGACTCAGTGCACTCGCTTTGTGCTGTGCTTCAAATGCACAGAAATCCCATTTGAACACAAACACAAAATGCAGCCGTTTGGATCACAGTGTGACATACGGTACCTGAAATGCCAACATGATGGGAAAGAAAAAACAAGGAATGTATTTTTCTAAATACTAAAAGTATATTTGGATTGGAACCGCTTTTGAAAACTGTCCAAACTGTTTCAACTGTTTGAGTTCGGTCCTCATGTCTCCCATTCAGTTCGTCATGCAGAACTCAAGATTGAGTGGCTTGACTTACGACTTGCTTAACCCACATGATGACGTGACTCAACTTGCTTGAACCTTCACGGGGACTCGAGTTGACTAGCTTGACCTTTGACACAGTAAATTGGGACTTGCTTTGAAAGTTGGCGGTGAAGACTCGAGACTTACTTGGCCACGCACGTGCAGGATGTGATTTACTCCCAACTCAGCTGATGGAATGCTGATTCATACTCTCGTACACTTTGACTTGCTTAACATTTGAAGGTTGAGAATAATTCATTCTGGGAACATGTTTATTGGCTTCCACGATAGCATCTTTTGACCCCATAAGCTGCATTTAGGGGGTATGTAAAAAAAAAGAAAAAGATGTGTGTGTCTGACTTTAACACGCAATCGCCACCCAGCTTTCAGCCATGACCGCTAATGATTTATTGACAGTTAAATGGAGGATTCACCACCCGACAGACCAGTTTAAACATGGCTTCCATGTCTATTAACCTAATCCCACTTATACTTTCACCTCACCCTTCCATCTTCACCTTCATTTATTTTTTTTTTACCAAGCCACGCCACCTCACTCTGCCTTCAGAGACGCACACACACACACACACACACACACACACACACACACACACACACACACACACACACACACACACACACACACACACACACACACACACACACACACACACACACACACACACACACACACACACACACAGCCTCCTTCTGCCCCTCGGCTTAACCACATTTCTAATGATCTGACCCCGAGACCTCTGTATGTTAATGATCTTCAACTCCTCCTACAGACACGCACGTGCACAACAGAGAATATCCTACACGTGTGTGTGTGTGCGTGTGTGTGCGCGTGTGTGTGTATGTCCTTCCTTTTGTTACACAAAGGCAACCTCAGAATGCTAAACAAATGAGCAATTAGCCGGCAGACATAAACAAGCAGCCCGGGTTTCTTGAAGGAATTAGGAACAATGTGTTTGTTCTTCATCCTTGAGAGAAATTGGATTGTCCAAAATGAAGGCCTTTATTATCTTTTGGCACTTGCAAGGTATCCGAGGATCCTTAATCCTTAAACCTGACGTTGAAAGACTTAACAAATACCGGTGCCTCAGACACAATAATACATCGTTATATTTGCACATAATACATAATATAATAATATAAATAATATAAATATATTTGCATCTTAGCATAACAGAGATCGGAATTAAACGAACCATCAAGAATTGTTTTTTTGGGGGGTGGTGGGGGAGCGGCATCTAAAAATAATATTTCTGATTGATCATCTAGATTTTTTTATTAAATGTTTTATTTCAATTACTTTTTTAAATAGCACACATGGCTAATTATCATATTTAGTTGAGATGGCTTAAATATGATCAAAGTGGGTCTTCAGGAGTCTTAACATTGCAGGCACTCTGACATATCGCCAATTGCACAACTGATGCGCAGTTAAGTTCAGGGTTTGTCATTTTCTCTCGTCTTCTGTGACATCAGTTTTCTGCATTTGGGGTAAAATTTGGGTTGCAGGTGATGAGTCAAATTGGGTCCAAGGTTGGAAAGAGAAACTTGTAATAGAATTAACAGTGTGTAATACTATTACACACTGAATAGGTCTTTTTTGAGTTGGTGGTCTGAAATTTCAGATTTCCCAGTGTTCTATAATACAAATTTAGAATACAATTTAGCTCACAGACCCACACAGAAGCACTTAAAAGTGCCATGATGGTCACGGAAGTCTTGCTCTCCAAAACTTAAAGGTCCATAATTATTTCTGAAATAAAAATTAGTTTACTTTCTTGTGGTATTTCCATCGCTGTTCATAACTAGAGATGGGCGTTTGCGCCGTTGTGGGAATGACCACATACAACTTTCTTTCTGGCTAATGGAAGCAGCTACTCTTATTCCCTTTAAATTCATGTGTCCGGTCTAGATGGCCGGAAGGTGCTTTTTGAAAGATATGAAACATGATAATAAAACAAAATCAATTGATTTCTACAATGATGATTCAGAGGGTTCGTTGCGCACTTTTGTCATATTTCTGAATGAAATACGATGCTATCCAACACACACATCCATGGAGCTCAGAATCCTTCTGCCTGCATCTCGTTCAAATGCACCAAAATCACGTTAGACTACCTTGCGCCAAAATTTAGGCCTCGCTTCTTTCGATTCGCTTCTTTCCAGCCATCAAAGTGTCAGGTGCCCTCGGGGAGTGTAAAAAACGTCTGCCGTAACACCCAGCACGGCACAGTCTGCCAAATTCCCATTCTCGCAAAAGGAGACTTGCACCTGCACGACAATCAAGTTACACCGGTTTTTACAAAGTCATCACGTTTTATAGATATATCATTTAGGTATTTAATATAGTGCATAATCATGTGATAAACGATTGAGTCTATGTCGCCCACTCCCTGGGGTCATATTCATTAAGTGAGAGGTCTTAAATTTGATCAAAGTGGCCTTAAAGTATACCATTTCTCTTCTTTAAGCTAGCAGCTGGCAAAAGCTGGCAGCCCCCCCCCCCACCCCGTCGCTGTTCTGTATGAAAAGCGTTCATACAAAATAGGCGAATGGACTTCCAGCACGACAACAACTGCAACAACACACAGCTTTTCTATAAAAACATCTACCGCTGGGCTATTTTCATTCTGCTCCCCTATCGAGGCTTCGTCAATCCCCACGAGTCATCGACATGCGCACGTCCACGCCAGCTGGTCAAGCTTGGACCGCACAACACACACCCGAACAAACGCTTTATTCTTGGCCACGTCCCCTTGGCTGCAGCTGGATGTTAAAATTCATTTGAAGCGGCCGCATGAGAGGAAAGACATCCATTGTCATTTTATGCTCATGGGAAATCAATCCCCGCTCATAATGCACTGGCCTTGAACCATGCTGATGTTTTTAATATGGATGTGTGTTTGTGTGTTTGAATAATTTTTCTCTGTCTGTGACGTGACCCAAACTGAGATGAATTTTCTCCCCGCTGCCAATTTTGCGATGTTGTTCGTAGGCTCGCGCTACTCGCACACAAACTTGGCAACAATATCGAGACGGCGCACGAAGATACAAAGTTTCTGTTTTCACTGTCTTAATTACATGCTAATGACACCTGCACGCTGTTGCCAAAACAAACCCATTTCCCCCTCCGTCGCAGGGGAAGACTCGCTCGCTGTTGCATCTTGTCACTTTCGCAGTCTTTCTTCAAGTTCACGCTGCGTTTTAGCTTTGAATGCCTGCTGGGTGTTGAGTGTGGAGGAAGGTTATTTTAGTTCATGAAAACTAATGAAATAACCAAGATTAGAATTGAAAAAAAAAACGTTTTTTTTTTTGTTAGCAAAGTAAAATTAAAAACAAAAATGCTTTTTTTTTCCTCCAAAAAAGCCAAAACCACCTGAAACTACACTTTCTGTTGATAAAACGAACCAAAACGAACTGGAATTATCCCAAACGTCCTTTGTTTTCGTCTTATATCTTACATGAGGTCTTTGGGTTTATCAGATATTGTTGCACACCTTTAGCTGCAGAAAAAGGTAAATTGTTTGAGAATTATAGTTTACGACACAATGCTTTCTTTCTTATATCTTGCACTTGCCAAATACACCATATATTAAATTTTTTTTAACTTACACCAAAACTAAAATGAAGCTTTTTTAAAAAATGTTAAATATAACACTCAACAGGAAATTTTAATCAGAGATGGCTGCATTTGTTCCTTCATGAATTGTTTTTCGGAGTGCATCACGTTTTTCACTTACCGTATTTTAATTTTTAGCTTAGTTGACTTGCATCTCGGATATACAAAAATAAAAAATAAAAATAGTAAATATCTGTTGACCAGTCTAATCAAAAACAAAGTTGCTCTAAAGACCAATTAAAACTAACTGAATTTAAAAAACATCACTATTTGATGAAATGCAATTATTTATTTTAGAGTCCAGTCATTCATCGAATGTCACACGGAATGAATCTACCCAACAGGTGTTGGGACATTTTGAGTGACAAAACATTTTGCTTCCCTACAGGAGCCTGTTTGGATCAATAACATAACTTAAGTGCCTCTCCTTAAGTCTTCATCTCCTCCATCTTGGCTAATAACAACTTAACAACCTAATAAAGTCGCCCATGCACCTTACACAATTAGAGTGGCTGTGGCGGCCATATGCGGTGTGTGTGGTTCGGCACGCCATCCTCATAAAGATACGATCCGCTTGTCTCCGCTCTCATTCAGGACCGTCCTCGGTCATCAGCAACGACGACGACTCTGCCTCGCCCCTCCACCACGTCTCCAATGGCAGTAACACGCCATCCTCCTCTGAGATGGGGCCGGACGCCGTAATCATCGGCATGACGAAGATCCCCGTCATCGAGAACCCACAATACTTCAGGAGCTCCAACAGCTTGCTCAAGACAGACACCTGTAAGTAGCATACCGAGACCAACCCCGAAACCGATTGTGTCCAAAGCTTGACCCTGCCGCACATTTTTTTTTTTTTAGTGGCCCATTTGACACATCTATAACTATTTGCCTCATCACCTGTATCAGAAAGTTCCGATGCAGCAGTTCTTCCAAATAACTACAACATAACCTACTCACAAAAAGTTTGAGATATTCAGCTTTCGAGTAAAATTTCAGGATGATCTTAAAATGCGTGATTCATTTGGCAGTACGTTTTGCCCAATTTGGTGTTCTCCAACAAGGAGCTGAATGGCAAAATTCACCACCAAAGTTTGATTTATGAAGCTCTGCACATATGCTGGTTCAAATAGAATTGGTATTTAAACAGTCCAATTCAACATGCTGTTCACATTTTGACCCTACGAAACCAAGATAACGCCAAATTCGTTGACTGAAAGTTCCTTGCCATTCGAGGAAGTGGCCACTGATATTATGGTTATATTGTATGTACAGTGCTGTGGAATAATATTTGCCCCCTTCCTGATTTCTGTGTTCTCTGTCTATGACATACAAAGGTTTCAAGTCATCAAACCAATTTTAATATCACACAGTGACTACCCAAGAAAATACAACGTGCAGTGTGTGATAAATATGCAAAGAACACAGAAATCAGGAAGGAGGCAATTTTTTTTGATGGCACTGTAAATGGAATGAGATAATTTATTGATGGATTGGTTTTAGCATGTTGTGAGTCCTCAACTGACAAACCCCATTTTCATGAGCAGCTACATTCTTTGGTGCACAGAGAGATGCTTTTTATGGTGCACAGAGAGATGCTTTTTACACAAGCGGCAGCGCTTAAATTAACTGTGAAAGTTGTTTCTAGGTTGCCGTGGTGAAATAGCGGCTCCTGTCATGGCAATGACCTTGTGGAGAATCAGCCAGTGTCTGTTCTGAGGGATGATTAGAAAGAAGGAACGCACATGTAGGCGGCCCGGTAGTCCAGTGGTTGGCACGTCGGCTTCACAGTGCAGAGGTACCGGGTTCGATTCCAGCTCCGGCCTCCCTGTGTGGAGTTTGCATGTTCTCCCCGGGCCTGCGTGGGTTTTCTCCGGGTGCTCCGGTTTCCTCCCACATTCCAAAAACATGCGTGGCAGGCTGATTGGATGCTCTAAATTGTCCCTAGGTGTGAATGTGAGCGTGGATGGTTGTTCGTCTCTGTGTGCCCTGCGATTGGCTGGCAACTGATTCAGGGTGTCCCCCGCTTACTGCCCGGAGACGGCTGGGATAGGCTCCAGCACCCCCCGCGACCCTAGTGAGGATCAAGCGGTTCGGAAAATGGATGGATGGATGGATGGAACGCACATGTGAGCAGACGCTAGGCATCGTTACCGTTCATAAAAATGTAACGTAACTTACCTGGTACTTGTGATTGGTTCACACTCACCGGTTACTTGAATCATAAAGCCAAAGAACATGAGCATGAATACACGCACGCACGCGCGCGCACACTCTCCGTTATTGACCTGTTCCATCAATGTGACATTATGATTATTGGCAAGTCATAAAAGCTCTTTCAGGCTGCGACCTTGTGTAGCAAATTAGCTAAGAGAGGTGGAGTGGGGTGGGGGTTGTAGGGGTGGGAGGGGGGGGGGGGGTTATATAATAATGGTAAATGGGGGATTGACCTCTTAAGGCCTGCAACACAAGTGAGCAATACAGTAGGATTTACGACATGAGAGAATAATAAAAGCAGCCAGATCAATGCCGGTCAATATTTTGTGTGTTTTGTGTATAATACAGCCATTAAAAGTAATAAACAGGGCGCTTACTGACGGTTTGATTGTGGTGCATATGGACCTATTTTTTTTTTTTTTTGTCAGCAGCTTTGATGAGGCTGCAGTATAATGCACTTAAACGTGGCAAGTGAGAAATGTATTCGATCATCCACTATGCTGATATGCTGTAAATGCCTCATTAACATTAACACCTTACTTGACAACGATGATGTGGCATGAGTCAATGTATGGAAACACTCAAGGTTTACGGTTGCTTTCCTGTGGATGCGATGCAGGGGCTGGAAATGTTACAGTGGGGTGGCCAGAGTGACAACACCTCAGTGAGGAGGTGGCCAGAGGTGCAGCCCACGCGTGACAGATAAGATATTAGACGCCTGCAATCAATTCGATGCGGATGAGTGAGAACGCTAACATGAATGTTAAAGTGAATAGGAAGGAATTTGTATTTGTTTCCTTCTTGACCTCACAGACCGCAATGATATTATCCCATATAGAAATCGCTTACATTCGGGCTAGCGGTACTACATTTCCCATGATTCTTAGACACAGAAGCAGGAAATAGTCCTAGTTCCAGTATGACGAAAACATATAGATGCCTGCTAGCAATGAGATGAGGATGAGAATGAAAATGCAAACATAATCGGAAGGAATTTGAATTCAAGACGACCAATAGAAAAGCATTACAAGGCGCACTGTTGACTTTTCAGAAAAATTAAGCAATTTAAGTGCACCTTATCATCTGAAAAATACAATATTTAAATGTGCCCAATTAAGTGACAAGGTTCGACTTCTGAGACACACGGTAGTTCTCCAGGAAGTAATGGTTGAACTCCAAACTGTCGCACATTTAGAGCCTTCCACTGTATATTATTATGTTGCACAGGCAAAGAGCAGCCATCCAATTTTGTTGATATAGCTTTTATGTGCGGTTTTTATTTCAGGTCGGGTCGTGGAAAGATTTGGAACAGAGATTGCGGAAGGCGATTCAGGAAATAAGATGTTGATGAAGGCGGGTGAAAGGTGTGTGTGTGTCGGGGGGGAGTGTGTCTGTGTGCGAGTGTGCAGATGGCCACATATTGTAAAGGGAGCAGGCAAAATAATTGAAAAAGTGTAGGGTGCTTGATGGGAAATGACAGAGCAGGCGCTTTTAGACATTGCCGCAAACAGAAAAACAACTGACGCAATTAGACTGCTGGAGTTGAAGAATGAGTGAGATAATGTGGCAGGGTGCAAATGATGGAAGGGGGAGGAATGTTAATTAAAAAGCAAGAGGGAGTAAACAACGGGGCCAACAGAGATCTTCCATAAAGACAGAGTGTGACGCAACAGCACCTTTTACACTGCCTGTAAAAGCCAGCATTTTTCTGCTGTGTGCTTTTGCTAGGTTACGTACAAAAGGCAAAGGAAGATGAATGTTCTATTCCAGCTCTGATGTGGCAATTTTACAGGATCTCTGTTGCAAAGAGGCTCAAGTTTACATGTCTACATCCAGTTTTATCAGTTTTACTGCAAAGGAATGGTTAATAATTGGGTATTATGCGTTTCGAGCACTAGAAAAGGGACAAAAGCTATACTGTATCAACAAAATTGGATGGCTGCTCTTTGCCTGTGCAACACACAAAACAATGATCAATGTCAATACAAAAAGGGTTGAGATACTTTAACTCCCTGAATGAAAAGTGGTACAAATATGGCTTAGAAAGCAAAAATACTCAGATCAGTTCTTTACAAAACGCCAGGCAAAAAACACATCTGAGAGAGAACATGGACTAAAGAAAGCAAAAAATGATGAGGACGCAGTTAAAAGTTAAATGACCATCATTTTTATTCTTTGTTCTTTTTTTTTTTTTTTTTTTACATTTTGCGCAACTCTCATTTATTGTGCAATAATCTAATTGTAACATGTATTTGTTACATGTTTTGATGCATTTTTATGCTTAGGGAAAATGTTATGTCTGAATTTTGGGGATCTTGGAACGAATTAGGGCATTTACATGGAAAACGCGTCTCTACTTACAACATTTTCTAGTTAAGAAATGTTTTCCAGAACCAATTAATTTTGTAAGTAGAGGTCCCATTGTATAACATTTGCGATCGTTGACCCCGACTGTTTTCCGCGCAAACTCGGAAGGAAATTTGCTCATGATGTATCCCACACCACAAAGACAATCACTCAAGATAATCTTTCAGCAATGTGTCATAATCGAGCCTTTGGTGACTTTGATCAGAAGGCTGGTTGGAATGCTCAAATTCGGCTAGCTTATTGGCATTTGTGCACCCCGCTTCACCTAGCGTACCGCTACCTCACGCGCTCTTTCTCACTATTCTCACAAGCATGCGTTTTTATTCTTCTATCGAACAAAAACTTTCAGGCATGTTGCCAGTTTTGAAATAAAGACACCAACACATCCACTTAGCCAGCACCCCAACCGTTTAACCAGCTGATTGTCTCTCCGCACTATTAAGCAATAAGCACTGAGCCACATGAAGACTCCAAGCTTCGCACTTCTCTTGAATCAACATCTCGCATTGTGAACTCGGTGATGTGTGGACACCGCTTGAGGTTGTTTGCACATCTTCAAATTTGTGGCGCTATTGCGCCACTGCCTGCTACCATACAGCGTATGCTAAGAATGACAATCAAGAAGGTCCAATGAAAAGCAAGTTATTTTATCTTGCCTTTTGCGTGTGGCTTCTTCTATCCAAAATGAACTTCACCTGTCATAGATGTCAACTTTCACTCAACATTGCCCCTATTTGCTGTCATTTTCAAGAGCCTCTTTCACACACATACCGACAGTCACATTTGCGTTTCTCCTCACTTGCAATCATCGATTCTTGGCTTTCTCTCAAAGATTATCCTGAGTGATTATCATATGGTGTGGGATGTTTTTTATTTTTTTCCCTCCTCGGTCTGCTGAGATAACGGCCAAGTTTGAAAACTAGATGTGCTTACCCCGCTTTAGATAATTAGATGACATCAGATGTAAAAACGCTTCTAAAATTGTGATTTTTGCAGACAGTTTAAGGGGCTTCTCTCATTCTCACTCTCATTCGCCCTCAGTGTAAATCGATGCAGCCTCTAAGGGACCGGTCGGATCTTAATGTGATATTCTGAGTGGACAGCTTTTCTTCAAATGTGCTTCCTAATCACATCATAGATATATCTCGTCGCGCGTGTGTGCGCTGGGATGTGTTCACACGCAAGCCGGCAGTTACATATCCGACTGCACGCGGTACATTGTCACATTCTTAAGGGCTGTGCAGAATAAAGGGAAACACACATCATCACGGTGAGATGTTAAAGGTTCTCAAAATGATCTGACGTGGAGTCACAGGTTGCCAAGCAACAAAGCGGGTTTGCCAAGTGATTCAGCTGTAGGCGAGCAGAAGACAGTGAAGGATAACACACGCACAAAAAGACTCCCCAAATGTGATCAAATAATACCTTTCCCGATGTTTGGAATAATGATGAGCATGATAAAAATGAATGGATTTTGGGGGCTTTGAAACATTGGAGTGTCATTGTACTCCAAAAACGCTGTCTGAAGAAGACGCAACGTAACATTCAGTCATCGGTGCTCTTCTGTCTGTGATTTAGGTTTCCATGCTCACGCTATTTTTCGCTAAGAGGACTTTCTTTCTCCTCCTCCTCTAGTCGTCCACCACATCAAGAGGCACAACATCGTGTTGAAAAGGGAACTGGGAGAGGGAGCCTTCGGCAAAGTCTTCCTCGCCGAATGTTACAATTTGTCGCCTGACCAGGAGAAGATACTGGTGGCTGTCAAGGTATAACATCAATGACATAGAGTAAATTGAATTTAAAGGTGGATTGCTTATCTTGTGTTTAATATTCAGTCCTGCCAACCATCCATTCTCTTTATTGCCCTTACTGCGCCGGAATCGAAGAGATCTGCATGTCAAATCAAGCTGGCAATCGAAGCCGACTCGTTGTACACAAATAAAAGCCAATAACGTTGTTCTCGACGGGGGAAGTTATTGTGAGCGTGGCAATATTTTTGCTGCAGAACTGCATCGCCGCAGCATGTTCGGGAATATTAAGCAGTTTACTGCACTGAATCCAACATGCACTCTCCTGAGAAATCTGGACATTCAATGTGTGTTACACAACTACTTCCTTTGCTCAAAAAGTCATAACCCACTTCTAGTCTATCAACTTGCTGCAGGAAACTCCCAAGCGAATGGTGGCAAAGGGTTACTTTTTTTTCCAAATGAAACTCCTCTACTCACTTCAACATAGTCTGATAATTTACCCCAAAAAAGAGCAAATATGGGATTTTTTTTCACCAGTGGTTCATTGTGTATCTCTCTCTCTCTCTCTCTCTCTCTCTCTCTCTCTCTCTCTCTCTCTCTCTCTCTCTCTCTCTCTCTATATATATATATATATATATATTGATATCGGGATCGAACCCACAGTGCAGAGGTCATGGGTTCGATCCTGGCTCCGGCCTTCCTGTGTGGAGTTTGCAGGTTCTCTCCGGGCCTGCGTGGGTTTTCTCCGGGTACTCCGGTTTCCTCCCACATTCCAAAAACATGCATAGTGGGCTGACTGAACACTCTAAATTGTCCCTAGGTGTGAGCACGGATGTCTGTGTGTGCCCTGCGATTGGCTTGCAACCAGTTCAGGGTGTCCCCTGCCGACTGCCCGAAGACGGCTGGGATAGGCTCCATAGATATGTATATATATATATATAAATGCCACTTCAGGTAGAAATAGTTAAATAGTCATCCTTCATTTTCCAACCCAGTCTTCGTCTGGTCTCGCAGTTCACTTCCTCACTCGGCATTTTGTCGCCAGCAATCCGTCGAATTTGAACCTAAGCCGCAGACTTCCGGCTCGAATTGAGCCAGTTTGCCTCCACCAGCAAATCCTCATGTATTCATCCATCTCTCCATCGGGGATGTGAAACTCAATCTGACTGAGGAAGTCATTAACAATACATGACCTGTAAGAGACCCCCCCCCCCCAACCCCCAAGTATAGTTCACATGCTCCACTTTCTCTTCACCTGCATTACCTTTACTTCTTCTGTCACAATAGCAAATTGTTGTATTTTGGCAGCAGCACGATACTAGTTGAACCTTCATGTCCAAGTTTTTTGAGGTGCGAGTGTTTGCACGGTCAGTGCCCTACTTTGTTGTTGCCAACCAAAATTTTAGTCTCAAGCAGGGTTACTATAGTAGGTTTTTAATTTCATTTGACTTTTGTTGTTTAAATTCAGTTAGGTTCAATTAGTAATTGGAACGGGTAAGTTAATTTTATTAGGTTTTATTTTCGAAAATGTTTTTTTTTTGGGTTTAGTTTACCAGTCTTATAATTCATTTTATTTTATTTTTTTTACATAAGGAGTATTTGTAGAATGCAAAAAAAAGTCACAATAAAGACTGTGTAATAAGGTAAACTATAATTCCCTCACGACTGTTCACTCTTTCTTCTTCCATACGGCCATACAGTCATGCTGAAACAATTACATTTCAAATCAACCCCAAAAGTAATTGACAGAGATGAAAACAAAGGACATTTTTGTAACGATACTTTTACTTGGTTTCATAATTTTAGTTACCTTTCGGACATTTTTTTTAATGTAGACGAATTTTAATTTGATTTTGTTCATTCAAAATGTTTTTTTCAGTTTTAGTTTCAGTTATTTTGTTCATTTTGACAAACTATTATCACCTTGGTCACAAGCAAACTTCAGATACACCCCCGCTCCAGTGAAGTCGGGAAAAAAAACAAAGGAGCGTAACAATCAGAAGTGGACTTTCAGCTGATTATTGAACAGGACAAACAAGGAACACACAAAATGAAAACACTCACAAGGAGCATGAAGGAGACGCTCTCACTCAGCAGATCTGTGACTTTCGGATGAATAACACTACATAAAACGGATTTCTTAAAATTTTTCTTATAATTAGTTTTTTATTTATATTTTAAAATAAAGCGCGTTTCTCATATATGATGATGATGATGATGATTATTATTATCATTATTATGATTATTGATTATTAATCGTGGGTTTTTGATCGGAGGGCAGGAAAGATTTTGATTCGTTTCAATGAGGAAATTTTATTTGATTATCCAGTACTAAGATTGTACACGCGCACCTCAGGTTGTACTCTTAAAGCTGCAGCTTCACTAATGTGCATTCATCATTAAATAATTACAGTCAGTCCATTGATTGGACTCCACTGAGATTTTTTTTCCAATTAGTTAATGTAGCACGTTTTCTCTCTCTCTCTCTCTCTCTCTCTCTCTCTCTCTCTCTCCCCTCCTCCCTCTGCTGAAATGCTGAGTCACCATTTCTCACCAGGGTTTCTCCTCCTCCTTCTCCCCCCCCTCCCTTTTTGCTGCATCAACTATTGGCACATTAAACGAGGCTGTCGGAAATAAATAAGATGGCTTCAACCAACATATGTAATTGTCAATCAAATAAATCGTTTTTACATTGAAATGTGACGTCAGGTGCTCGTAGTACAGTATTTCTACCATCTGTCGGATCGTAGTGTACCGCGGAAATGAAATATAATACAGAATGTATTGACTCAACTGCAGACGGTACTAAAGTGTCTATTAATGCCAAGTAGCAACACCACCAGAGAACTTGGTTCTTCCCCTCCATGTGGATATGACTCACCCAATAGTTAATAGAGTCAGAGTCTGTATTAGAACAAAGGCTACTATTTGAGGAAATGTGTTACTTTACATTATTATTTCGGGTTGTATGTTCATTAGCCATTACATCACGGACTGGGAGACACCTTACAGCAACACTTTTTTTTCTTGATAATGCACCTGCTGTAGTTGGTGCATTATTAGAGAGGAGTTCTTCATTTGAAGAAACAAAGTATTTTATTCTGTTTGATCTGGCTGGATGTTAATCAGCAATCCAGTCACATTCCAGAGTTTCCTTGAAGCAACATTTTGATGTGATACAGGGAGGGAATGTGTTTGTTTTGTTTTGGGGGGTTTTTTTCTTTTTTTAACATCATTTATCCTGACCCTGTGTTAATTTGGCATTAAATTGCAAACTGGAAGATCTGTAAAGCAACACTATTTCTCTTTATGCATAACACACCCAATGATTCATTGGGGCAAGGTGTTTATGAGAGTGGATGCCATACCTGGTGATTATTTGGGGCTTGGCGTTTATCAGAGTGCAGGCCACCATTGGAGGGAAAATGTTTTTTGCAAAAAGATTATTTGATTTTTTAAAAAGTGCACCCTCAAACCGGTTGTACAAGCACATGTGGCATAGACTCTCCGAAACAACCCAGGCTAAACTTACTTCCTTTCTGTATCACCTCATCATACTCCTTTGGACTAATTATTTTACTGTTTTCCTATTTGAACAGGTATCTGGCACCATCTTGTGGCTGGTTCGGGCGTTTCAGAAAGACCACATGAAACATGAATTGCTCGTTTGTTCAGCGAATAGCTGAGTGACAATGTGGCTTTAAAATCTCCACAGATCTTCAACACATCTTCACATTAACCTTCTCTGCATAATCTTTGCGTTTAATAAACACCCAAATTACCCCAACGCTCTGTCATGTACGCTACACTACAGAAACACGTGCACGTCACAATAACATACGCGCTCCAGCAGAGATAATGATCCTGACTTATTGTAAGGCTTGGCTATCAATCAGTCACTGGCCCATAACGCCAAGGCAAGACTTGTACTGTATTATACTGTACTGTATATACTGCTTGGTGGCATTGATCACTGGCTCTCTTTAACAGCATACACACACACAGGCTTCCCCAACTGCGGATCATCAATCATGAACTCTTTCAATAATGCTTCCTCCAACACATGTAAATGTAGTTGCTACACCCCCCCCCCCCCCCCCAGCCCGCAGATGTTGATTGTTTTTATTTGCAGTGGGAGCCAAATGCACCACGCGCGCATTACTTGTATTCATTGAACCCAGCGCATGGAGGCTCAGACGATGCATTCAGGGAGTCATCACATTTGATTGCTGTCACCTCGCGTTGTCATGACGATAAATTTGCACCGTGCCGCACTCATATACTATTATTGTCTACCTGCAGCAATGACTTTTTTCACTTCTCGTTTCACACCGTGACCAAGTCAGGCCAAGTCAACTTTATTGTCAAATGTGCTACATGTGCAACATATATTCCTCTCAACCACAGGACAGAGAGGAGCCGCTGCGGGTACCTGTGCCTGACCACGTCAGGGGCTGACCCCCAGTAGAGCACTCAATGTTTACACAAATGGAGATGAATAAAATCAGATTTTTCGGTCCTATATTTTTCTTTTCGCTGCATCATTGCTCAAGTCTCGTTGGACCGATTCGATATTGAAATAAATACACAAATGCAGCCGGCAAACGCCACGCTATTTAATAAATCATGTTTTACACTTTCATGAATGTTTTATGCTCTCAATGCAAAGCACATTAGCGGTTTTCGAGCTGCTGCTCAGGATTTCTCATCATGAAACGTGAGCTCGATTTGGTTATTAATTAAGAAATCCGCGGGGTGAAATTGGAAAAACAAAAAGGCCGTTATTACATGAATACATTTAGTATTGTGTTTATTTTACAGCGGATCCTTGAAGGTTAAAATTTGTGTTAAGATTTTGCTCCACAGGAAAGAATGAAAATGGAAATGACACTTTAATTATCAAACATTGAAGGCAAATAGTGTTAAAGGACCTCTTGCCCTACCCTGATGCAGAGTGCAGCTCTGCTTACCTTTTAACTTCAATGCCATATCCTGATTGAAATATTTACTTGAAAAAAAAATAAAACAAGATAAAGCATACAGCTGCATCACAATGAATTAAAATATCATTTAAAAAAATTATTCCCCCCACTCCCCAAAATAAGCTTTGGACTGCAAAGGAAACTTTAGACAGCCTACTCCCAGATTTTCCATATAACATCAACATCAATATTTCCATCTTTTGTACTGTAATAATCTCCATTGTCAAGACAGTTCGCATTACAGCCCATAATGGTCTCGGGTGAGACTCGATTGGTTGATAACAGGTGGGGGCGGGGTTATGGTCCATCTCATTTTCTGGCATCTCAGCATTCCAGCTGCCGCGAGGTCATCGTGTCATTTTTTTTCCCGCCCCCTCTGAGCCTTTTTAGCAACTTGTCCTTGTGCCCCGGACCTATATTTGTAACCAGACCTTTTGTTTCTTTCTTTGTGGAAAGAGGAACATATATGCACGACATTTACAGTAGCAAGACTATCTATTATTCATGTAGGGCAAAAGTGATTGCATATATTTTTCCCTGCTCCGAGGCGAGATGCATACATAGCCGGTATCATTTTCATTTCCTTTGTCTCGCTTATGACAGTCGACGTTTTCAATCTGTCACAAACACATGCCTTATGTAACCCTGGCTGATGGGAATGATGACAGATTGGATTCGAGCGAAGATGGGAATATAATCAGCAAATAGGAGGGTCTGAGCATGCAGACCCTTTTCAAAGTGCTTAGTTTCTTCACTGTGATTATTCGTGGGCGAAAACCCCCCAAAACTAAACTAAAAAAAACATTTTGACGGTTTTCCCATAGTTGAAAACGAACCCTGTTGGTGAGTGACTGATGATGTTTTTTTAGAATTCAACCCTTGAAGCCAGTTTTACTTAGCATCATAAAAATAAGCTTAAAAATTACTTTACTGGCATTGTAACAGGTAGAACAAAGCTAAACATGCTCCAAAGGTCCTGGAACAAAAGTCTGAAGGTATCCAGGATGGAGGTCCGCTGTCGTTCTTGTGCAGCAAAAAAAAAAAAAAGACAGCTGCAAGTCATCCTCTGGGCCGAGGTGACAACCCATTGAAATGTTTTCCTCTCTGCCACTCTGCAGCTTGCAAACCCCACATAGACGCATTATATCAGGAAGCTCTTAATGGAGCATTGGGAAGAGAATGCAAACAATTTCTGTTGTTGTTTCTGAGGCAGCTTTGGTGATGGCACACCAGGTCAGATCATCCTCAACGTGTCCGCCTTGTAACTGGATATTGGAGACGCTCTCCACGTAATGACTATCAATGACAAGATGTCTAAAGGTCCAAAAAAAAACACAAAAAAAACCCCACAGAAAGCCTGCCATTTTTGTCGAAGTGGCCATTTTACATGACTTTTGACCTTTTCCATCCATCCCACTCTGAAAACAATCCTAGGCGCTCCACAGGCATAACTCTGATCCCGATACTCTGTACAGTATCCTCACATTGAGCACAACTCTCAACTATTCGTCGCCGCCCGCAGTAATTTCTTCTCATAATCAATCCGTGCTAGGTCTCATTTACCGTAACTCACTTTTACAAGGCGGGAGAATTTCTTTTCCTCTCCATTCAGTAGACATGACTAATTGATCTTTGTAAGTGTGGCAGAATGTTTTTCCATTTGTCAGTTTAATAAAATGTCACCATGCGTGCGTGCGCTTTTCGGTTTGTGTCAGACACTTAAAGAGGCCAGCGAAAATGCTCGCAAGGACTTCCACCGCGAGGCTGAGCTCCTGACCAACCTCCAGCACGAGCACATCGTCACCTTCTACGGCGTGTGCGTGGAGAGTGACCCCCTCATCATGGTGTTCGAGTACATGAAACACGGAGACCTCAACAAGTTTCTCAGGCGAGGATCGTCAATTTTTTTTTCCAGACTGAAGTGCTGTACACTGTGCACAGCCTCTTTCGCAAAGAGATGCCACAAAATGGTTGCAAGACAAGACCTGGCGTGTGTGCACTTGTGCCTTTTGCACAGAACCCAATGTAGCAGCATATTGCCACTCGTGAGTGCACTTTAACCCTTTCAGGAACAGCGGTTACTACAACGGACAGCTTATCATGTTATTAGGTTGCAGGATGCATGAGTGTGTTAACATAGCAGCATTCTCCCATCAATTCCCCACCAATTGGATGTTTTTATGCAGGAGCTGCAGGGAAGGGAACAACTCAAAATTTCCTTCTGCTTAACCTTCCATTTGCCCGACAGTAATACTTTTGTCCACCACAAGCATTAGTGAACATGAAGGACAGAACAAACCTTAACAGGCTTCTCCACATGCTCTCCAATTTAGGGCTCACGGTCCGGATGCAGTTCT
Organism: Hippocampus guttulatus; assembly: GCF_054856545.1. Taxonomy (NCBI): domain Eukaryota; kingdom Metazoa; phylum Chordata; class Actinopteri; order Syngnathiformes; family Syngnathidae; genus Hippocampus; species Hippocampus guttulatus. The sequence goes on along the minus strand of NC_141265.1, from coordinate 11,737,226 downwards.
GATGGCAGAAGGCCAGACCACCAGACCAGTGGAGCTGACTCAGTCGCAAATGCTGCACATCGCCCAGCAGATAGCGTCCGGAATGGTCTACTTGGCGTCACAACACTTTGTGCACCGCGACCTGGCCACCAGGTTTGTCACTTATGTCATGACTGTATAACACACGAACCATTAATAGGCCCAATGAGGGCATAACAATACTGACCGCCCTTGCTAGGTTTGTTTGATTTAAATCAAAGCACAAGAAAGTGAATTTACTCAAGAACTCCAAATTCAGCAGCATTTTATTTCAACGTGTCTTCAAGCCAATAATTTTAAGATATTCAATAAGTCCCATATTGCACTTCTCATACTGTAGCCCAGGGGTGTCAAATTCATTTTATGTCGTGGGCCACTTCGGAGTTATGGCTTCCCTCGGAGGGTCGATGCAAAATCTCAACGTTATTTATTACCCATGACAATTTGACATTTCGGTACAGATTTCAGCAAGGATCATGAAAGTTGACACACATGATTTGCTCCGGCGGGCCACATAAAATGACGTGGCGGACCGGATCTGGCCCTCGGGCCTTGACTTTGACACCTGTGCTCTAACCCAAGCATTGCCATGAAATAAGGTTTGAAACTAGAATCTTAGCGAGTAAACCAGCCTATTCCAAAATATTATCAGATCATTCTTACAACAAATGCTAACCTACATAGCGATACTCTCTCAAATTACTTCCCATTACATGTGATAATACAGAATTCTTAGCGAATACTAATACCAAAAATAATCCCCGTTCAATGTGCTACAATAGTAATTGTCATAAATACGTACGCTTTTCCTATTATAAACAACAAAATCATTCATTGTAGCAAATGTTCCTGTTTTAATGTTACCTGTAGTAGGACCAACAATTTTTTGTTTGTAATCCTCGGAGATGCCCGATCTGTTGTAATAAACTATTATCTCATATGGTGGTCTGACAGTTCCGCAACGAGCATGTGATTTTCAAAAGTAGGATTTAGTTGGATCATGAGGAACAGTGTGTTTTAAAATGGATTAAAATCAGCCCATTTGTTTGAATGTTAACAGGCATAGTAAATGAGGAAACACAGTCTAGAAAATGGATGGATGGAAATGAATTGTCATCCCAGGCCTGCACAAAATCTGACTTTTACTTGTCCTTTAAAATGTTCGGTATGTACACTGTAGCTGTTTCCCGAATTGAAGCCGGACGCCACAGCTAATCCATAAAACGCAGCTCAATCTGCAGTTGAACCAAATGTAAAAAGTTACACTGCAATTTCCGAGCGTCAAATCAATACCTGACTATCCTGACACGCCATGTTTCTCGACTGACGTGTTTTGTCAACAGGAACTGCTTGGTGGGCGAAAACCTGCTGGTGAAAATCGGAGACTTTGGGATGTCCAGAGACGTGTACAGCACTGACTACTACAGGGTAGGTGTATGTGTCCAACTTCATTGCTTTTACACTTATTGGCCCCACCCCCCACACACTACACTACCTCCATGATAATATAATAATAATAATAGATTTTATTTATAAGCGCCTTTCAAGACACCCAAGGACACTTTACAATAACAAAAAACACAAAACAATACGGGTTGAGCAGCGGCAGCCAAAACGCGCCAGCGTTCACTCAACCCGAAAGTCAGAAAGAAACAAGGGAGGGAGAGGGGGAGAAAAAAAAACCACGCTCGATGCATGAGGCCCCCCTTTTGCTCCCCCAGACCTGCATGGGCATGGGTGATTACTTGCTAGTCACATTCCACAGATGCCAACAAACATAGCATTAAACTGACAACCAGTTTTGTCACTATTGAATTAGAAGTACACATTTTAACAGTGATGTCTGAGAATAAAGTTATTATCAACCCTTCCATGCACAAAATGATAAGCTACATCAGGATTTTTTTTTCTTAAGTGTTTTTTATTAGTCTGTAGGCATGAAAAATAAATAAGGGCAGTGGATGGCAACACACATAAGCATCCATTTTTGTGGTTGATGCACATCTGTGACCTTTAGATTCATTCATATTAGAGAAAACAACATTAGAATCGCTGTCCACTCTCGTTACTGCTGTCCTTGAAAGGGTTCATTAAACCTAAAATAAAGACAGCCTTTTTTTCAACTTAACATCAGTCATTCTTTTTATTTGAACGCGAGTGATTTAACTTGACAGAAATGGCTACTTGTTTTATTATCCATCCATTTTCCGAACCGCTTAATCCTCACTAGGGTCGCGAGGGGTTACTTGTTTTATTATCAAATAAAAATTTAAAAAATTCACCTACCTCTAAACTTGACTTACCATGAGTAACTGACGCTCTTTACGCTGCTTTTGCAGCCAATAATAACCGTGGGTTGTCTCGAATCAAAGTGGCATGTCAATAAAATGTCATACACACTCTAGACAGTATTTTATAATCATAATAATAATAATAATAATAATAATACATTTTATTTGTGGGCGCCTTTCTAAGAACTCAAGGACACCTTACAACAAGCAGTTAAAAAATGTTGCCACAAAAATAATAAAAAGAAAACATTCGACTTTTTTTGGGGGGGGGGTCTCGTAATTGAAAGAATGCAAATGGATGAGATTTTCGATGACGAAAGGAGAATAGTTTGCATTTTAAAAAAAATCGAGAATAGCTGCTTACTTGACTGCCCGACTGTAAAATACAGGGTCCATTGTATATTTATTATTCTGCTTGCAGTTTGCAGTTGTAGTAAAATTTCACCGCATCACAGGAAGATCCGTTTCCAATGTCCTCACATGCCCCAGTTAACTGCATTTGGACGGGAAGAATTGACAGAAGTGCAAGCCCAATGTAGTGTGATTTTAGTGTGTTTTTAGCGTTCTTTATATTCATTCACTGTGACGTATGAGGAGAAATAATAATGACTTTTACTCAGTGACAATCATTGAGATCGCATAACTAATTCATTGAAACGCAGCTATTTTCATCTTTGACACTGTGTAAATTAATGTGCCCTTAACAACAGGAGATCCGAATACACAACTTCCACAGCCAGTCCGTGTGGAAGTTTCTCTTTTAAATTGTCTAAATGTTGTCCCAATTAAATTCAATAAGGAATGTCAGTCTTGTGCGGAATGAAAGGTGATGTGCAAATACGAAGATTCCCCTCTGGCTTTCTTTTGCACACTGTGACGGCAAACGACCGTTCCCCACAAATTTCCCCCAATCCCCTTGTGTTCCACTACTCGCCTCACATCCCCTCTTCTCTTCAATAGAGCTAAGTGTGCTGAGGCTGTCGCCATGGCAACGCACAAAGGCAGCGCCGGTGAGCCGCTGAGTTGTATCCAACGTTTTCTCGGGAAGAAAAGTAATCAGGGAACTTGTGTTTAGTATGCTTGGAGCAGCACTGGAGATGGCGGGGGAGGGTGGTGTGTGTGTGTGGGGGGGGGGGGGGGGGTTCAACGGCAAGTGAGAGCGAAGGAGGCCGAAGTGTTGGATACCAGAGGGGATGAAAGCAAGCTACAAATAAATATACCCCAGCTGAGAAAGAAGTCAGTGATAGAAGGATAAAGAATCACACGGGGGAAATGTACAGTGCAGCTGGAGAGAAACGCATCAGAACAGAGCAAAAAAACAAAAATGATTGCATCTCTCGTAAATGACACAAAGCACGGGGACGCAAGAAGAGGTGCGAAAATTTAATCGTGGTTTGGCATCCAGGCGAGTCAGCAGGACGTGTTTGTGTGTGTGTGTGTGTGCATGGGTGGGTGGGTAAGCGTGTTCACTCATGAGCTTACGTCAGAAAGAAGCCAAGATGACTCATAAAAGAATCAGCCTCCTACCTTAGTGTGTGTGTGTGTGTGTGTGTGTGTGTGTGTGTGTGTGTCTGCGTGTGTGTGTGTGTGTGCGTGCGTGTGTGTGTTTGGGTGGAAATAGAAGCAACGCGTAGGACTGACGAAGCTGTTTTAACGTCACAGCATCCGCTTATACACAAAAGCTGGCAGACGCTTTGGATGCCTCCATTCTCGGATTTATTCCTGGTCTCCCCTTTCAAACCTTTTCTTTCTCCATATTTTCCAGCCAAGTGCTCCTAATGCTCCCCAGGCAGACAGTCTATAGACCATAGGTCCAGACCCAGATGCCTCTCTGTACAAATCAAGAACTTGTATTTGATGGTTTTGGTGAACACTTTTTCATTTTTCCAGCACCGCTTTTGTTGGCTTTAGGCTATTCTAATTTTACCCAGAAAGAGCAACAAAACTTTTAGGAGATTTGCAGTAGTATCATTTGAACATTCACAATGTGGGGGCGAGTATTGATAGTAGTCTTACCAGTGTAACTTTTGGGGGATATGTGGAACTATTGTTTAAACCAGAACAATTTAAAAAAATAATTTACGGTACTCTAATATCAAACTTTTCAACATGCATAACATATTGAAACTTACCTCAACTTTTGAGGGATTTATGGTCGTCTTATTTTATTTAACTTTTTCCACTTTTAGGGGGTTAATGGTGGTTTTATTTTAACTAGCGCAAATGCAATTCGGATGCTTTTTCTCCCCGAACGGCATCACGCATAAATATGATAAAATAAAATGAACTGATTTGGTTGCATTGCTTTTTCCTGGTCACAAAGCAAATACAGAACCCTTTTTTTTATTATTATTATTTATTTGTTTCTATTCACGGCAAACAAAGAGCATCTTAATGAAGAAGCTGAGTGGAAGGAGAACCACACTTATCCCCCCCTCCCCCCCTAAAGAAGAGCGCATACAGCTGTCAGACACGTGACACATAAACACCAGGACGATACGCTTAAACACGTGTTAAGCAAACATTTTACAAAGCTTACAGAGATTAATTTCATTTTGTTTGCTGTTTTATCTACCGTGTGATAATTGTGTGTGGGTCGTTTTTAATTAGGGGATTTACGTTCATTAAAATTGCGTATTTAATCTTCGGCTGGCTGTTATGTAAGATTCCTTTTTTTTATTTTTTTATTTTTTTAGCCCATGAGTACTCCGGTAGAGTAATCACAATATATGCATCAGGAGAGCAACTTATTTCCATCTCATGAGAAAAAGAAAAAAAACACACACCTACACAAAGGCGCATAAAAAAAAAAAGAAATACAAAAAAAATAGTTTTTGTTTCCATGGAAACACCGAGGCCAATTAACGTTTCTGTGTATCAAGGATTGGGTAGATTTAATCACTTAAGCCACACCCACTTTTTTTTTTTTTTTTTTTTTTTTACTGGCCGTGTTACCATAGATGTTCCAGCCTCCGAGTGGTCAACGTTGAGTGGCACAAATCTCCTCCGCTGCTGCTCTTGACCCCTCCCTTTTTACTCGAGTCATGCCCGGAACATTTAGGCGACCGCCTGGCTGTAAAGGTGCATATTCATGAGGCCGGGAGAGAGACAGACGGGAGGGAGGGAGAGGAGAGAGGGAGAGACACGAATGTCAGAAATGTAGGACTCATAAGGGATGTATCAGATTGATGGGTAGAAACAACAGTCAAGATGGATCAATGATGGATGGATGATAGAGTGCAGAGAAGATGGATATACGGCTAGATCGGGCATAATAGAGAGGGCGATAGTGGGGTTTAATGCTCGGGCAAAAATCAGGGTATGATAGCGATACGCATATTAGTTTGAAAGCAACGGCTCAGTTCACGGGCACACCACTAAACAAATATGCTACAAACACTGAAATAATGAGAGTCTCATCTCAATTTATGCCCTATCGGACTTACCGGTAGTCTGGGCCAGTTTAGTCGAATACAAAGCAGCTAGACTCGCAGGGAGTCATGACCCCGTGACTTGTGTTGAATGAATGGCAACAGGTGGAGACGCAGCTTCAATGGATCTTCTGTCATCCCGTGGAAGAGCTTTTAATTGTTCTGGATGTTACTGTGCTGTGTGCCGCTAGCATAGATTGATGAACAAAGATACTATTATTTGTCGTCAACGTTTAGCTGTATTGTATTGTATTGTATTGCCTTTAGGATAGCTCCATCTAGTGGATCCATAACGCAACCACAGCCACTATTTCTATTATTAAGCATTATACGCTTCTATGCGCCGTATAATGCCGTGCGCCCTATATATGAAAACACTTTTGAAATAGGCCATTCATTGAAGGTGTGCCTTATATTCCGAAGCACCTTATCATGCGGAAAATACGGTACTTTGTCACCCTCGGTCCAATTTTTAAAAAACTTAAAGATGAGCCGAAATGGCAATTAGTAGAATACAATGCATTTGTGGATCCTGATTTAATTTAGCATAATTAAGGCTTAATTAAGTCTCTCTCATCCTCCAAATGACACTTAATCCCCGCATCCACTGTTCTAAGGTCTTTAAAATGTGACATAATCAGTAAACAACATTGCAATAGTTGTCAAATTTGTAATTAGTGTTTTGCGTTTTAGTACAAAAGAAGAAGAGGAAGCGCCAGCAACCACCTAGTAGGACGTTGGTGGGCCAAGACGGGAGCCGAGGCTGTGCGCTTTGGTTACCATTCTTTATTTAATTCAAATGTTTTTGTTTGGAATTAATTTTACGGTTGAAATACTCATTTGAAATCTTTCACATATGGGGTGAATGTGTGATACTAATTTCGCACATCCTCATGCAAAACCACTCAGGTTATCTCTGCTGTACATTGCAGAGTCTCCTTTGGAAACAACCATTCATCCATTGTAGGGCACCGATAGCTAAACAATTCAGCCACACTCATACTCACATCTATGGGCAATTTGGAGTCTTGAATGCACCAGCCGGGGGGGGGGGACATGAGCCGAGATTCAAACCCAGAGCCTCAGAACTGTGAGGCAGACATGCTGACCATTATTCCACGATGCTCTTTACCTTTGGCAACAGTAAAACCAAATGTTGCCATTTCCCAATCCCCCCAAATGATCAGAATCAACACACGATGCCTCGGACCAAGAACAAAAGATTTAGCGGGCGCACATGTTGCTGGTGTTATGCATCCATTGCATTGGAGTTTTCCTGATATTGTATGACGCATTAAAAAAAAAATACTGGATCGGCACCAAAGTATAATGGTTTCTTTCGTGGCTGGAGGCCACACCCCTCGTTGAAGTTGACTGGAAATCAGCTCAGGCAATTGTGATGCTGGTAACATACAAACAAAAGATTGAAACCAAAGACAGGTGTAACAAACAATCATACGAGGTGGCTGAGCACTTGAGTTATAAATATTTCAGATCTTCAGGGAAAATGAGCAGCCATGATGAATAAAACAAAACATCTAATGGGTATGACCAGGTTGAGACACGTAAGTGAATAAATGATGTTTGAGAGCAAGAAGAAGAGAAGCATGTTTGTGCTCCACGATGAAACACAACAATTCTATCCCAAGATAAAGAAAAGATACAGTATATTATCTTCACAATGGCGTCCAAGCTAGACAGCGGTTAGCTAGCAGACTTCCCGCAGAAGTAAACCAAGGAGGGGGGAGAAGCATTTAAAAAAAAAAAAAAAAAGCGCTATGTTGAGATGAGGAAAAAAAAAGCAGACTTGACAAGAGAAGAAGAAGAAAGGTTTGCTTGTGAAGACTTAGCGCTCCAGAGATGGTGGCAGAACCTGATGGCTATCTATGTGACCGTCTACATTTTATGATGCCATTAAATAAGCCGCTGACTAGCACAGAAACGGGCCAAATGCGGCGCGCAGGCCATTAATAACGGACATAAACCTCGGAAAATGGACTGTCCTATCGGCGGGGTGCGACGGAGCGAGGACTGCCGGCGAGATTCATGCTCACGGAGAGCAATGTAGGAGAAGCCTGATACGAGACAAGATTTAATTCACTTTTGTGCCGGTTGAAGAAGGAGAAAGACTCGAGCTACATCGTTATATAGCGCACCCTAAAATAAATAAACTGTTTTATACCTTCCGTGTGGATAGGCTATTTAATACATTGAAACGTGTATCGCGGAGACTATAAAATATTATTCCATTTCGAATAAAGCACATAACAGTGGTGGGTGGTGCATTTCGGACCTGGGCCTTCAGTGAGGACTTGCGTGACCTCATCCACCTCATAGTACAACCTCTGTCATGTCGCAATATTACAATATTGGCCCGAATATGAGACAGTGTTTTTTGAATTGAAATAAGACTGAAAAAGTGGGGGTCGTCTTATATTCGGGGTCTACACATTATATCCATTCACGACGCTAGATGGCGCCAGATATCATTGAAGGGAATGCTGAACATGAGTCCCCAGGCCAACGTGAACCCCTGTCACGAAGAATAACAATAAAAATAGCGGTGGCACGAAGAAGAAAAATAAAAAAATAGCGGTAAGAAAGAAAAGAGAAGAAAATAATAGAAGAGATAACAGAAAATGGAGAAACGTAGCGACAATACGGAGAAAAGTGGGTCGAAGATCGGCCAGGTTAACCGGCAGCTGAGGAGAAGTTATGATGTAATTTACATTTCAAAAACCAGAAGCCATTCATTTACGAATATGATTGCACTTTAGTTTACATATTTAAATGTTCAGATATTAAAATTTGAATGAGGCAAAATAACATGCTTTTTCTCTCAAATATATTGTTAGAATCATTTGTTTCAGATTTGTTTCAAACTTGAGTCTTGAAAAAGAGGGGTCGTTTTATAATCAGGGCCGTCTTATATTCAGGCCAATACGGTACAAAATGGCAACGGTGTGTTGGTGTGCCGCTGGGACAAAAGACAGACTCACGCATACACACTCATCACACATATGCAGCACATAACCTTATCAAGGCCTTTGTTGGCTCCTCCTCTATTCCTCTATTATGGCACACCTGCAGAATGAGGTATGGAGGCACTCCACTGTGATTGCTACAAAGCCTGCCCTGTGCAGGAGGGGCTGTAATGCCAGGAGAATATGTGAAGGGGATTTTGTATCATTTGCATGTATTGATGAGCTTGCATTACCCCCCCCCCCCCCCCCCCCGGACAGTCGTTTAATTCAAGTGTTGTACAGTTTCATGGTAATAATGTGACACTCTGGGATGAGGTAACATGTTTTCGTCCAATTTCGTAGTAGCACACACAGAATCAAGACCATCACGCAAACGCGCCAGTGACCCTGATGAGGACAAGTGCTATTGACAAAACTTTTGAGCAATTATCATGCCCATCCCTAGTTTAATAAGGGCAAGTGCTACTGTGTGACAGTCGCCCTCACAGAGCAAAGATGTTCTCCAAGGGCTCATTTGTGATTTTTAATGAAAAGAGCAAAAGTCCCTCGGAGTTTGTGATTAGCCGCTGATTGCTGCTCTGGACTGGCTGACGCTACTGTTGGTTATGACGATAAATCATAATTGGATTATTTACACTGCTAACTTGAGACAACCCAATTAACTGCTATTGACGCAAATGTTTTGCAATGAAACTTACACGCTCGTGCGGGCGCGCGCGCGTCACTGTCTCGCACTTTGAATATTGAATGGGACATTTAACTAGCCAATTTTTACCTGCATGCGTCAATCGCTCGATTCATTGAAATATATTTTTATTGCCAGTCATGGATTCATAACATTGCGTTGATAATAAATGTTGGTGACACTCGGCTGATTCAAACTAAGTGACGGTTTTCGTTTTAGTGTGGTCTTAGCAGGAAAATGCATTTCACAGGATAGTTGGGGCAACAAATAGGGATGGCCTACTCGGTGTTAATCTGGCATTGACAAACAATTCTAATTGGTTATTTGGCTACTGCACTTGCTTTTATGAGGACATGCAAGGGAATACCAAGAATCCAATTATAATCAGATCACACATTGTGGTGGTACAGGAAAACCTGCTTATGTTGCTTAAAACTAATCCAGTTTAAGCCTTACAGTACAGCGGTCACTACAGTGGACAGGTTATCAGGTTACAGGGGCATGAAAGGGTTAAGCATAAGATTTTGCTTTTGTACAATTTCTTACTAAACTCTAAAATAACACTTAAATGTGAATAAAATGTATTGTGTGCAGTTTCCTGCAGTTGTTATTCATAGTTGTTGTTATTCGAACATCATTTGCCGGTTTGGACGATATTCCACTTCATTTTTTGTGAGAACATTTTGGCCTTCTCGTCCTGAGCCTGCCTGAAATGTGCGTGAGTTTGATTTGAATCGGGTGCGAGGTTTTATAATAATACAACCTAACAATAATTCTGAAGTCCATCAAATTCCACTTCCTTAAAATTGTCAGTAAGCACTTTGGAGGAGTGAAACGTTTTGCAGCCTTGTTGAAAATGCACTCATCCACTTGATAGATTCACATTTAAATTGAGGGCCGTGCAAATTTGAATTTCCTCCACATCTCGTCAGCACTCAATGTGTGTGCGTGTGTGTGCCCTTAGGTGGGAGGTCACACCATGTTGCCAATCCGCTGGATGCCGCCTGAGAGCATCATGTACAGGAAGTTCACCACGGAGAGCGATGTCTGGAGTCTGGGTGTGGTCCTCTGGGAGATCTTCACCTATGGCAAACAACCCTGGTACCAGCTCTCCAATAACGAGGTAGAGTGCGCCATTCTAACTCCCATCTCACCATCACTGCGCCGCAGACTTGAATCGGAAATATGACCAAAAGTAATGAAGTGTAATTAGTCCACTGCGGATAATATTTTGACGGTTGATTGAAGAAGCTGATGGATATTCTGAAAATAATAAGCCCAGACTGAAGCCCGCTAGCTTTGACGATGTGAATAAATGTATGAATGTCTTAGTGCACTTATGCTAATGTTTCTGGAAATAGTTTGGTTTCTCACACGTAAAAGCTTTTGTGGAAATTTCTATAAATGATTGTGATTTGAGTTATATAGGAGAAGAGCATTTTTAAAATTAAGAAAGTTATGACAGCTTCTTGAGTTAAGAGCACATATGCTAATTGTGCTCTAAAATAGTCTCATTTAAACACAACAGTTTTTGTACGATTTGGATTCATTGGCTGTTCGAATGGTTTCGCCAGCACCGGCATGTGCGTACTTAAATGTCGCGTATTTATTTTGCTACAATGGTTTACTGTTTTTATGTTCGAATTTACTGATTAACTCGTACAATTTCTAATTGTTTGGGAAATAGTCCACTTGGACTGCTGCTGTGCCATTTCCAACTCAATTATTATGACATATTTCGAAGTTTGTACAATGGCACACATGCTCATTTTGATTGGAAATAGTCCACTTTGAACATAGGAATAGTGCTTTTGGATTCTGATTCGCTCACACAGGCTTTCCTGCTAATGTTAGGTTACAATTTGTTGTCTGGTTCACACAGGTGAAGAGGTCGTTTTTTGGGGGGGGTTTTTTAAATTCTTTTTATTTTTTAGTTTCTTGTCGTTCTTGAAAATTGCTCAATTGAACCCTTTCATGCAGCCTGTAACCTGATAACATGCCAAGCTGTCCACTGTAGTAACCACTTTCCCAGAAAGGGTTAAAATGTAATGTGTGTGGATTTGTGCCATTTCCTACTCATTATACGTAAGGAGTAATTAATTCATTCGTTCAATGTCAATTATTTCAAAAAAACAAATCCAATGTCAATGTCATAAGAGTACTTTTGTAGAGTTGCCTGTTTCCATTTTGGATTCATTTGCTTTTCTTTTGGTAACCGTTTGACTTTGAAAGGGCATTTGAAGATGACGTCCCAAAAGCTCACATGCTGAATTTATGACCACACATTGGGGGTCTTTTAAATATTTAATACGCATACAAATCTCCCTTTTCTTGGGCCCTGACCCAGTTTTGAGGAAAGGCTGTCATCTCGAGCCCTTTAGCCTGGCCTTTTGACATTTCTGACCTCTCTCATCATTTTCCTGCCTCTCCAAGTCACTCTGGTTACATCCATGTTTAACCTTTCGGCCTCCACCTTCCCTTTTACGTCCATCCTTTCAACTCCTGACCTGAAAGGGATCTGCTCAGGAAGTGATGAGGTTGTGTTAGTTAACATTTGTCTGGCGCAATGGTCGACTGACGACACAACAGTCAAATCATCTGGCAAAGTAACACTGGACTTGTGCTCCTCACACACACACACACACACACACACACACACACACACACACACACACACATATATCCATCTGTGGGTTTTCTCCGGGTACTCCGGTTTCCTCCCCCATGCATAGCAGGCTGATTGAACGCTCTAAATTGTCCCTCGGTGTGATTGGGAGCACGAATGGTCGTTTGTCTATGTGTGCCCTGTGATTGGCTGGCAACCAGTTCAGGGTGTACCCCACCTCTTGCCCGAAAACTGCTGGGATGGGCTCCAGGATGCCCACGACCCTTGTGAGGATAAGTGGCTTGGATAATGGATGGATGGATGATATTTTGTGATTATACCGTTTTTTATGATTTTATTTTTTGTCATTTTAATGATGGTGAAGTATATGTATTTATCACGGCTTAATATTTTTTTATCATAATCACTTCATGATTTACAATATATTTTGATAATTCAATTTTTGAAATTGTTTTAAATGACATGATTGCCTTCATTTACACTGCCTTTTGGTTGTTTTCATCATGAATCTTTTCCTCTTTCCCGCAATTCCATTATAGATGCACACCGTATGAAGGGTTCACTGGATGTGCACTTAATCGGCACACTTGCAAAGTCTTTTAGGGACCTAAAACAAGAGCTGAAACAAAATTGCTGACAATGCTCATTTTTGATTGACACTGTCAGAGAATTGCAGCATTCATTTAACGATATGTGCCAAATGGAGAAATTGTTTCATACATCTCTTGAATTAGACAGCGTAGCCTTACTGAATGGAGTGTCTGATTTCAAAGCATCTTTGAAGATTTTTGATCTCCTACAGGCGCCAAAAAGTGACGTCGGATCCGTGTGCTTGTCAGTTCCGATTGCTTCCGACTTCATCACGCGGGTTAATAATTCATAGATGCTGACTTTTTTTTCTTTTTTTTTTAATGCCAATCCTGCGCCGCGAGGTGAAGCGCATGCTCCCGTCACCTTCAGCGAGTGTTCATCTCCCATGTTTGTCGACTCCCTCCCTCCTTCTCCCCCCAACTTTCCCTAGGTGATCGAGTGCATCACCCAGGGCAGGGTGCTGCAGCGCCCCAGGACCTGCCCCAAAGAGGTCTACAACCTTATGCTGGGCTGCTGGCAGAGAGAGCCCCACATGAGACTCAACATTAAGGAGATCCACGGCCTGCTCCTCAACCTGGCCAAAGCCTCGCCCGTCTATTTGGATATACTGGGATGAACGCGGAGGAAAATGCAAGGTGTCGCTGTACAGGATGTGAAAACAACTTTTAAAGGCAATCAAAAAAAAAAAAAAGAAAAGATGAATCTTTAAACACCTCCTTCCAATATTTCCCTTCTCATCTTTCCTGAAAAAAAAGGGAAAAGATCCTTTTGGAACGCTTTGCTGAGTGACTCATTTCAACAGGGAATGCTTCTTGGAGCTTTTCCATGTAAATATGAAACTGTATGAAGGTTGCTGTTTTTTGGGGAGGATTTGGCTCCATGCGATATGGAGCGCAAATGACGCCGTTACCGCTTCCTCTCCATTAATTAGCTCCCCCTGCACACACACACAGATACACGCGAACATACACACACCAACACACGCTCATTGACTAACACCATTTCATCGTTCAGTGCTGGCCCACAAGAAAGGTTGATAAAGGATGGATATTTGGACAAATTTCCTTGGTCGAATATTGGCAAAGTAACTTATTATTTATTTATTGAATGACATTAATATAAAAAAACAGCTGTTCATATTTTAAATTGTATATATTTTTATGAATTCTATTTATATTTAATTACTCCATTAATTTGCCCCTTACATACACACAGTATCTAAACGCTCTCCCAACAAAGTGCACTGAAAGAAATAACATTGGTAAACAGGGAAAGGCTTTATGAGTCCCTGAACATTATTTTTGACACAAGTTCAAAAATATCTTTACTTGTCTTGTAGCACATCCGGGCTTTGAGATATTTTCATATTTTGTTTTGAAATTTGACCTTGTTTGAGCTTGTGCAACACGTATTTGTCCATGCGCGGGTGCCGTGGAAAAGTATTTGGCCCCTTCCTGATTTCTGCATTTTGTATTTCCTTGGGTTGTCTCTGTGTGATATTAAAATTGGTGTGATGAACTGAAATCTTTGCGTGTGATAAATATGCAAAGAACACAGAAATCAGGGAAGGGCAAATACTTTTTCACGGCACTCTAATTTATAGCTATGACGTTGCAGAAAAAAAATCCACCTGGTTCAGAACCCACCTAACCCTTAATACATGTTTTTATCGATTACATTACATTATTATTATTATTGTTACTTTTGTTATTATTATTATGATAAATAATAATAATAATAATCACATTAGTGTTATTATTAAAATCTGATGTGCTCGAGAAAAAAGAAGGGCAGATTCTAGAGAAGTTTACTTGCATCTCCGATTAAAAACTTGTCTTGACCAGTATAATTATTAGAGATGAGCACGGAAATCATTTGGCAAGTAACTGTCATTTATTTAATTAAATTTAACGTTTGTTTAATTTATTAGATTCTATATTTAATTAATTGTCGTAATTTTTCTCATTTTTGTATTTATTTGATTACTACTACTTATTTATTTTTGTGTTTTTTAATTGATAACTGAAATCACAAATTCCTGAAGAAACAAAATTGAAGTTAGATGCGAAAATTCAACCTTGAAAAGGCCGAACAGACAGAATAAGAACCTGAGGCTCAGAGCGAAACCACTTTGGACTCTTCTTGATGAAGTAAAAGCTCGCCAACGAGTCGAGTCGCTAATACCGCTGAGGCGGTGCAGTTGTAGCGATGTGCCACAGTCTATTTGCCAGCCGGGGGAACCTCACTCCATTCAATTTCTGCCAACCTACAATCTACTTCTGCGTTTATCCAGTCCTGCAATATTTATCTTAATTTAATTTTTTTTTTTTTTAAGACGACAAAACATTCCGCTTGACTCCTATTCTTGTTTTTGATCTCCATAGCAGGCTCAAACTAAATAGATGGATTTCGGAGAGCCATCCCCAATTGTTTATCTTTTAAAAAGCATGACCGGGCTTGCTGTGCAACATTATGTCATAAGAGCTTTTTTAATAAGGTGTAACATGATGACCATCCAAAGCCTCTGCCCCCCACCCCGCCTCCCTCCACCCACACTTTGAAAAGTAACAGATGCTTCAATTTTGCTGTGTCGGGGGGTCGATTGATTGACATGGTTGCCTCGCGTTCATGGCTATTAGTTTCAAAGGGGGTCGTGGTAGATGGGCCTCTGAATACAAAACCTCAGAGGAAATGTTCCTAATATACGATAATGCGCATTATTATAGGGAAGAGATGTCATTCCATTGAGCTCTAATTAGTTTAGCCTCTTAATGAAATATTTTGTACTGAGCAAACACGAACCTGAGACTTAAGAGCTAAACCTCATAACTGCCAATATCCTCCCTTATAACTCTGCGCTTGTCAACAAGTGAAAGAACATCCTGATGACAAGAAGCTAAAACACATTTTCCCAAGTTTAACCCTTTCGTGCACCAATAATGATAACCTGTGACCTGATAACATGATAAGCTGTCCACTGTAATGACCGCTCTCCCCGAAAGGGTTCAGGGAAAGCGCTAACTTTGCCAGCATGGGGAACTTCACTCGCTTCACCATCCTTTTTTTTTTTACAAACTTCAAAATGTACCACAGTTCCTGCTAGTTCGTGTCGATTTGCCATTTCTATGGCAGCACATATAGCAGCAAAGATTTGTTTGTTGCGACCACTTTTGCCAAGATGACTAAAGATTAACTGTTACATTTAAATTTTTGTTGTTTGTTTTGTTTTTTTAAATACATTTTGTCAGCTTTATGTTTTACTGTCTAAAGCTTTCTCTACGCAGTTAGATACGTGGCAGGTGCGGTTCTTCTGGTCAACTCATATTAAATGCTCAGGCCTCTTAGCACTCAGACATGCTTCAAAACTGTGAGTGTGTGTGTGTGTTACACAAACTGTTTACCTTCTCCCGTTTTCCCTCCATCTTTACACCCACACACACACACACACTTGCTGAAAGACACTCACGACGGTCGGAGGGGGAAATTGAATTGTGCATGTTTTATTATTTGAGCGCTGCAGTCCTCTGTAATGGTGTAATGTATATTTCATTACGGGGGGCCTAATGGGCTCCATTAGCGCGGGCCTCCTCGCAGACATTCAAGACTTATTGTTTTATGGCACAGGAGGAAAGGGGGGGAAAGGACAGGGATGAGGAGACGTGGTGTGGCAATGGGAGAGAGGAGTCGAGGGCTTGGGAGGAAAAGGTTGCAGGCGTGACGGTGGAGTAGACGACTAAAGGTGGGGTGTCGCCGCGGGATAGTGAGCGTCCTCGAGGAGTCGGTGAGAGTGAGCATCCATCATTTTGCAACACAGTCACTACACACCAGGAGTGGGCAAAGCATTTATCATTTGGGTTTTTTTTTCCCTGTCCTTTTGAGTTGCTTTATGTCTGAATGTTGTGTCATGGTACAGAGGGGTTTGATACACAGTAAACCAGGCTTTACACGGTCAGGATTTTGGAGTAGTCGCTGATGGTGTCTTGGTACACTCGCCTGACTTGTGCGCGGGCAGCGCGGGATCAAATCCCACTCAGTGACGATGTGTATGTGGGTGTGAATGGTTGTTTGTCTCTATGTGTGCCCTGCGACTGACTGCCGACCAGTTCAGGGTGGAGTCTGCCTTCCGCCTGAGGTCAGCTGGAATAGGCTCCGGCAACTCCCCGCGATCTTGTTCAGGATAAGCGGTGTTGAAAATGGATGGATGGATAGATTTTGGAGTCGATCTCCAATCATCAATCAGCGAGTTTGAAAAAGAAAACGAGAACCAATCATCAATCAATAACCAATCAAAAGACCACGAAAAACCAACGGTCAGATATAATTCGCGTTCCCTGAAATGCATTGGCAATAATCATCATAATTAAAGCCTCAAAATTCTCCTGAAAACGCCGGTAACAATTAATACGCGGAAACTGGATGAGAAAACCTGCCATTCGCCCCAAAGAAACCAAAATGATTTGAAAATATTGAATTAAAAACAACTGTACATGCTGAGAAAACTTGGATTAACGATGGCAGCATGGAATATCTCTGGAATGAAGAAGATTGTGTGTGTTGTAAGGTCTTAATTTTGATCAAAGCGGTCTCAAATAGAATACGGCGGGATGGGTCAGGCTGTGATTGGCTGGCGACCAGTTTAGGGTGTATCCACATCAACTGGGATAGGCTTTCGCTCATCCTTTACCCTAATGAGGTCAAGCGCTGTCAAAAAGATCTGGTGGACAGAACAGGACAGGAGTAGTGAGACAGGCAGTGGTTAGTGGTGGTGGGGTTGGGAGGGAAATATTAATTGAATTCATTGATCTCATTAAATCATTAATTTATTTGTACAATTTGAATTGCTAGTAAAATGAACGTTTTCACTCTACCTTTAGCACTTTACTTTTTTTTCTATTCAAATATTCGTAACTACTCAAAGAACCAAAATTAAAAAAGAAAACTGTGTGTGCCCACTCCTTCTACACACACACACACACACACACACACACATTTACATACGTACACAGTCGCCTGCATGCTACAACGAGAGTCACGCTGTAAATACAACATGCATGAGAGGAGGTTTTTTTTTTTAAATTATGTTACAATAAAGGGCAAAAAAAAAGCATCAAATCATAACCTCAAGTATTTGGTGTCCAGAAACCTTCATGTAACAACAATAATAATAATGTTGATAAAAATGATCGTATGTGGAATTAGAGGTCTGACTTCATTTAATGACAACGGCACTTGATGCTATTGATGTTTGTGTACTTGACTGGATGAATTGTTTCACTGGGTTGATTTGTAGTCATTTGGTACATCGTCCTCTATACGTATATGCCGATACTGTCCATGAGTAAGATTGGCCAAGACTGATCCCGATCACATGTATCAGCTGCACATTTTTCACTCTCAGAGAAATGATTAATTTAATAATTGATGAATTAGTCAATTATTTCTTTGTTTCATTGATTAATCAGATTGGAAAAAAACAAAATCCATCCAAATTTCCACTCCTTTACTTGTACAACGTACAAAAAAAACAGGACATTATTTCAAATTGACGTACTGCAAAGTACAAGCTGCGGGTGATCAGTTTTTGTGATCAGCAATAAAAGGCATTGATCAACATATATGATGTATATTCCACAGAAATCAACCGATCGGTGGCTGATCGATCGGAGCCCCACTGATATATGTATACTGTTTTTGTTTTCCACGGTTGCCTTTTGCAGCCCTAAGAACTGATGTTTTTCAAGGTGGTCGAGCGTTAAAGATACTCCGCACAACCACTGTGGGCAATAATGCAGAAGGCAGAGTGCATGCTTGGGTTTAAAAAAAAGAAAAAAAAGAACAAATCTCCCCCAGCTTTCCATAAAAAGAAAAATCAGACAGACAACACTGCTTTGTTACTCAAGCCAAGTGTAAAAGTGTAAAGTCCAGCGGCAGTGTTTGGCTTATTCGTCCTTTGGTGAGCAAGATTTTGGTATTCATACCAAAAGAAAACGTGGATGGAGGAATTAATTTTTCTTTTTTTGTCATTTTGTTGACTCAAAGTAGACTGTCCCCCCCGTCCCACAAAGTATGGTGGATGGTAGAGTTTTATCTGGTCGAGTCCAAATTAATAATGTCTTAGATCGTTTCCATTAACCAGGATTTCGTTTTGGTAAGTAAAAAAAATTCTTTTTTTTTTTGGTGCACTTTTTCTTTTTTTTCAAGTGATAATGTAAGCGTTCCCCCCTCCTTTGAATCAAAATGGTATGGTTGCATCATCTCTCGTGCTGTTTTTCCACTGTTTTTGCTTTTAGAATTTTGGGGGGGGGGTGTAGTCATTAAGCAACTGTCAATCCCTACCCTAAAGAAAAGCCCCCATTTTTTTTTCACTTCTGTTTGTTACTCCTTATCATTTTCAAGATGGTCTGCCAACTAACAAAATCCATCGATATTATCACAGGTTAAACCACGTTAGTCAAAACGGAAGTGCCCCACCCCAGAATTAAAAATGGTTCAGTCCCATCATTTCCCATCCACGAAGTAGCCTCCCAACGAACAAACACAAATACGGAACACTGCAATGTTTTCACTTTTGTTGAGGAATTATTGTGTCTTTTTGTTTTGCCAAGTGTTCCCCCTGCTAAAAACATGTTAGAAGTGTTTCCCTGTCACCTTGGAACAAGAAATGGCCCGCTACTGTCCTGAACCAGGAAGCAGCCTGCAAGCCTGCAAATGAACACCCACCAACGTGACGCCCCCGGATTTCCCCCCACCCTCTGTTTCACTTTCGTGGACTGTCCAGCCTTGGCGCAGGTCTGTACTTTACTGAGTGACATGATGGTTTGAATTGTTTTGAACAGTCAAATTGACAAGTGGAACAGTGGAGTTGTGTTTTGACTCAAGAAAAACAGAGACGAGATTACTGCTGAGGGAGTGACAATCAACGACTTTGGACTTTCTTCTTTAAGTGACCTACTGTACCATAGACTCCTTTTCACTTCTATGCTGCCTATACAGTACGTGTGTGTCTCTAGAAGTGCTTCTTTTTCTTCTTGTTTTTTGTAAAAGGGAAAATCAAAGTGCTGAGGAATGAACAACAACAAAAACACGTGTATAAATGTGAATAAGCTGCTGAAAGAAACAAAGAGTTGCTCACTGTGTCCGACATTGTGTTGCCATGTCCTTTTTCAATCTAATCAAAACACTCAGACACAAAATGGCGTGCCGAGAGCCATATGAGCTCACTTGCGTAAGAAATGGTACAGAAAAGTGGAGTTCCACAATGTGAACTCATAAGCATATGACACATTTGAGTTGTCTCTTGGAAAGTAGGGTTCTAACAAGCAAACATCCACATTCTGAACAAAAATGTCAGCTTTTTATTTGGATCTTCTTTTTATAGACCTTTTGACAGGTTTATGAGTGATGGCAAGCTAAAGGAGAAAATACCATACAATACAATACAATATATTTTTATTTATGTAGCGCTTTCACAACAGCTGCAGCTGTAACAAATCCATGTACAGAACAGTTAACATAAAATAATATAACACAACAACGGACAGTCATGCAATCTTAACCACTTGTCCTGCATACGCTTTGTTGTTTGAAGCATTTCTAGATGAAAGAGGAGAGAATCAAAGTGTCCTTTCACCAGCGGAGTCATGCAGAAAATGTGCACACGTCTGCTACGAGCTAAGTTTGAAAGCAAACAAAGAAGCTGTAGCTTCCATTGACGAAAAAAAGAGATTGGCTCACTTCTCCTGTCCCATGTAAATCCATGCACCTCTAATGCTGCCCATTAGAGGTGCATAAAAACACAGGTGCCCTAGGGCTGTCCAGCGGTGACAATCGACAGTCAAATGGTAAGGATGCCACTATACTGAAACCATCCATACTTCAATTTTGTAACCATGAGACAAAGTGAAAATGAAAAAAGTGATACTGAAAACAATACCTGGGTAAAAGTATTTTTACAGAAATTAATGTAGGTAGAAGTTTGTTAGCTTGTTAACTATAACGTGAAGAAAAATTAAAAGTTACCAGAATTATAACGCACATGAAAATTCAACTTAACCTCATTAACAAACTATTTGTAGCCTCATTACACTACAAGACTAGTTAGACATTTTTTTGTCATTCACAGTTCAATGAAAAAAAAAAATTCAAACTTTTAAGACAATTGAGCTGAAATGTTCCCTAAAATACAGCGTACTATATCTTTCTTTATTTGATAGAAAATCAAGAAATGTTACTTTTCACTTCTTATGATGGGAAACGGTATCATAATTGAACAAGTTCAATCAACGAAGGTTCATGAACCCGTTCATATTTTGGGGGAATGTAAACTGAATGTAGCGTATTTTTGCTCCATCAAGGAGCTCACTCTGGGTATGGTGAACAGTTTTTGAACGGCAGTTTATTTTTGTTCGAGAGCGCCTTGTTATATAACAAGGAGAAAACCCGACTGTACACGCTGTAAACGGGCCTTAATTAGTCAGAAAAGGACACGATTTGGCAACCCGGCCACCAACAGACTCAAAATTATTTGTTTCAAACTTCAAAGCGCAACATTAAAATCTAAAGGTTTTTTAAAAAAATAAATAAAGGATACAATAGCTTAGAAATGTTGGACACATAAGACAGATTTTTTTTTTAAACCTAAAAATGCTAAATTTATTTGTTCCTAATTGTGTTATATTTTACGACACAATGGCGGAAACCCCCTGTGTCCAAATATGGTCGATTTCTTTCTTTTTTTTTTTTTTTTTTCACAAATCGATACCATTGGTCAGTTATTGACGATTCTTTGCTGATGCGATGTTAATGGTTCGCTAAACGTGCCATTTTTGTTGTGACTTTGACATCGTGCGTATTGGCGTCTATGCAAAATGCTCCTAAATTCTCATGAGGACAGCCTTAACCTAGTGTGTGTATGTGCGAGTGGTAATGGGAGAGGGGGGGTCTGGGGTGGAATTGATTTGTTGTCACTGATCACCACTTTATGACAAACGACCTCCTGGAGGAGTATTGATATGGTGGCTACACTGCTTTATTAAAGCCTTTTTGGACATGCATCTGCAATATGATACACTATGGTATGATATAAAACCAGATTGACTTGCGCTATGAACTGCTAGCCTCCATTTAGGCTGTAGAAGTAGAGCTTGCATTCACCATAAAGCTCAGTAACCATTCTTGTGAACATACGAAATATGTATAGTAATGTAATCCTTTGACCGTATTGCGCACGACAGTCACTTTGCTGCTGTGGTTAAAGACTTTGTGAGGACCGGCGCACACATCGCCGGGTCCGTTCGAGTGGATGAGAGCAAGTCTGGTTTTTCAAACAAAGCATTTTTTTCCAGCTTTAAAAGCTAATTACATCTAAGTGAATGAAAAAAAAAATAGTCAAAACGAAATAAAAACGAACGACAATGGCAAATCTGGAAACAATTACAACCCTGGCTCGCGCAGCATCACATAATCGCAACGGACTGAAGTTTACTCCAGAGACAGCCGATGATGCTTCCGTGTGTCTTGATCCATATCCCTTAATCACCTCGTCTTTCACAACCTTTACATGACAGCGTTAGTTAACGGAGCGCAAATACCACAAAGGTCGTGCTTAAGATTACATTTGAGCTTCAATGCTTCCTGCACAGCTGATGGATGAAACTCTACTTTGATAAACTACTGACAGGGAACCTTTTTACGATCAGGATCCATTCCGATTTTTAGGAAGTCCTTTGAGGGTCATGATAAATGTATGGAAAAAAATATGATGAGCTTGTGTTTTGGATTGTTTTTAAGGGTCCGAATTCCAAGTACATGTTCATCGGAGAGTGCTCGCATTTTTGACTGATTTTGAACCGCTTTATCCTCACAAAGGTCGCGGGGCATGCTGGAGCCTATCCCAGCTGTCTTCGGGCAGTAGGCGGGGGACACCCTGAACTGGTCACCAGCCAATCGCAGGGCACACAGAGACGAACAACCATCCACGCTCACACTCACACCTAGGGACAATTTAGAGCGTTCAATCAGCCTGCCATGCATGTTTTTGGAATGTGGGAGGAAACCCGAGTACCCGGAGAAAACCCACGCAGGCGCGGTGAGATGTCCTTTCCTATATTGGAAACGAAAGCACCTTTTCATCACTCCTTCCCCTGATGCCATAATCTAAAAAAGGTGAAGGAAAAGATGCGATAAAGGTGAGCAGATTTGATTTTCCATAGAGGGCCAATGTTTTCCAGCTGGCTTGGGAACCCCCAGGAGGAGCTGGACGAAGTGGCTCGGGAAATGGAAGTTTGGACTTCCCTCTTAAGCTGTTGCCCTCGCGATCCGACCTCAGCTAAGCGCAATGAACGGATGAATGAATTAATCAGTAAAGTGTCATTACCATTGTAGTTGCAGTTATGTTGGTGAGAGGATGTGAGCAGTGCAATTGTGGGTACTTTTGCCGTTCTCGATGTGGGACTTGGCCTTCTCCGAATGCACGTGCAGCTAACTAAAGCTTGTCGTTGCTTTAATTCCACCCTGGTCCTCTCATCCTGAAAGATGCGACAGCTGTGGGGGAGAAAAACTGTTGAGGGCAGGAAGAACGCACACACACACACACAAAATAAAGCAAGAGATTGGCGCTGATGCTTAGTAATGACGCCAGCTACAATTATGCAGTCATCATGTTCAAAGAAACCACACGCGCTTATTAGTGCTTCAACATGCCCCGTGCACCTGTGGGTCACATCAGCCACACCACGGGGAGGATGACTTTGTGTGGGTGCGTGTGTGCATGTGCATGTGCCTACAACGGCACAGCAATGAATGCGTGCCGTGTGTGGTTTACATTGTGCATTATCCCAACAACACACACCAATACCATTTCTTGACTATACTCACACAAATGTCCTGTTTTGTTGAATTACAACTTCTCAGAAAGATAGGGATCATTATTCTCTGCCTATTCCATTTATTGATTTAGTTATTCCGTTATTGAGTTCGATATGATCGATAGGGAGCATTTAGTTTGAATTTTCAAAAAGTGAAGGAAATCAAAAATAAAAATACACATTTGCAGACAGAAATATATTTGGATATAAAAGATCGACACAACCCTGAGAGGTTTTTGTGATATCAATAATTAAGACCGTTTAATATGACCTGTAGTTTGTGCAAATGCATTAAAAATATATATTTTGAAGAGGGGAAGTAAAAATAAAAACCTACTGAGATAATATGGTTGCAAACGTACTCCTGCCTTCTTATGACTGGGGATGTGGCTGTGTTCAGTGTTAGTGCAGTGTTATTACACTCCTACTACAATGCTATTACACTCCCATTTCTATGAAATTGCACCATAACTATAGTGATGTATCGTTGTGACAAATGTATTACAGGATAATTACATGTCAAAGTTTTAAATTTGACCAAAAAAATAAAAATAAACAAGTATCCAGGCATTTCGAGGACCAATACGAAGGATGGCCCAGGAGATGTGAATGTGGTTACAAACAATATTGGGCTTCGGAACTGTGCCCTATGGTGAGTGCCCTCACCATACAAGAGTGAATGCTCCGGGAGGACACAGTGCAAATGGAAAAGGCCGGAAAAAGAAGGACAAACTGGTGAACTGAAGTCATTCCTCATCCCGCGTGGTCTCCTCTCGCTCTCCTGCTCAAGTTTCCTGTTCCAGCCAAACGGAACAGCCAGCAGCGTGATCAAGATTTATGAGCTTGGAAATATAAGACACTTGTTGTCGGGCGGAGGGCGGGGGAGCAGGTGGTGGGAAGACGGCGAGGGCGAAGATGACACCACAAGGAGACGGAGGGAATAAAAACAAGTGGGACAAAGAGCCGGGACGTCGGCGCTCCCTCCAAATGCCATCATGATCATCGTCTCTGATGCCAATCTGACATGCCATTTGGATGCTGTTATGTCGCCGAAAAGCAAGCAAGTGCGGCAAAGATAAAGGGCTAAATGGAAGACATCAAACATGGGGAAAAGCGCCACATCTCCGAGTACATTAGCTAACCTCGTTTGATAACGCACTTATTTGTTGTGGGGTTTTTTTCTTGAAGACAGTACATGAAAGCAGCAAGCAGCAGTAGTAAATGGGCTCGCTTTTCAGAAAATTCTTTTTCCAGGAAAGAAAATAAAATTGGATCCTCAAGCACAAGGTCATTGTATGTCTGATGCTATTGGGCAGCAACGGATCCCTTGAGGACAGGAATTATTCGAGTTTCCTGTTTTATTGCCATCCAACAAAATTTAACAACTGGCTCTGTACACATGGTGGAAACTCAAATGCTTTGCAATTTTGCGTCACCAGTTCATCTTGTAGAAATATAGTTTTAAAAAAAAAACAGCCTCAACCGGATACCTCAACAATAAGTAACTACTGGCCCACGTCAAACCATCCATTTTTGGGCAAAAATCATTGAAAGGGCTGTTTTTCAAAAATGATTCACAAAATGAGTGGCTGAACCAGAATTTTCCAAATTACCACCTGAAAAACGTATCTCAAATGAAAGATTTTCTCTCTCAACCAGACACAGAAAAACTTGTTCATGCTTTTATTTTCAGTAGACTCCATTACTGGGATGGTGTCTTGACAGGTATGATTAAAAAAAAATAAAAATAAAAATCAATCAGGCAGCTGCAGCTGATCCAAAATCCTGCCGCCAGAGTCGTGACAAACACCAGGAAATTGAACCACACCTGTCCTCACATCACCACACTGGCTTCAAGTGAGTCAAAGAATAGATTAAAGGGTTCAATTTGCTGCCATGTTCTGCCCATATGCAATGAAAGGAAAACACATTTATTTTTATTTTTTGCAAGTTAGCGTCACCCAGCCGTCCGGTATAAATCGTTTAAATTTGACAGTAGTCAGACTAAATGTGCAGGACGAGTCTATCCAAGAAAGAAAATGACAGTAAAACAGCTGTTTTTTTATGGACAGTCATCAAACATCACCAACATGCTCCGACACGACATGACATGACATAACGTAACTTAAGATGTTAATATTCAACACAATGCTTTGAGTGTCATTTCTGATGTCATCGTACGTGTGTTGTTCAGACTATTCCTGTTTCCCCATTTGCTCATTACACCGCAAGCTGTCCTTGTCCTGTCATTTGGGATGTCCCCATCCTTTCAAAGTGTCTCGAAGGAAAGTGAGGAGCGGAAGAAAGCAACAACGAACAGCTGAACGTAGCAACATTCGGAGAAAAGTTCACCACAATTGAAAGTTTCCAGATGTTAAAATGTTCTTCACAATAATATAATGTAACATGTAGTCACACTGAACAGAAAAAAAAATGACTTTGTTATTCGACATTGTGTGTTCTGGTGATTGCTCATTTCATTTAACTAGCAAACAGAATGTTTGCATTAACTATGCGGATAATAAAAACTTGAGGATAGTTTGATCTGGAACAGATTATTAATAATCGTATATTTACATCTTTTAGAAACAGATTAAAAAAATCTATCAACATTTCTTGAGTTTTTATCATTTTAGAAACAGATTGAACACTCTTTGCAAAAAGAGAAACTTTGCTTGTAGGACAGATTTTTTTTTTCCTTTCCACTATTTTCTACGGGGGCCGGGGGTCGTCTTTTGAAATCTGACGAAACGGCGTTATACCTTTCAAGCTCCACAATATTCATGACCGGAGAAGGCGTGGGAGTGTGTAAGGGGAAATACAATCAATGGAATAAAAGGGCAAATCATACGTAATAATAAAGCGGCTATTTTTTCTTTTTTAATGAATAAAGCAGGTTGCAGACAGCGCCACGGATGCTCTTGATGGAGTCTCCAGCAGAGCAGTTATGACGGCCCAGCGCCAGCCGGCGTAATGAGCTGACGGACAGATCAATCCCTCCTGCTTTGGGCCGCGCGATCAATAGCTTTGTTTTGACATCCTACATTAACACAAAACTAATTGCCACCATCGCTAAATGCTCTTAAGAAAAACAAACAGACAACACATCACGACAATCAATAACAACAATGACAACGTTGGTTAGTGCTTTGGTTAGGATTCAAACATGTATGCCACATGCATGTCAGATGGATGTGTGTGTGTGTGTGTGTCTTGAGACCTGGAACCTGCGGTTGTGGTAGAGCAGCAGATAGATTTGAAGGCCTCAGCGGAGCATTTGACTCAGTGGGCTAAAACCACCTTTACTGTTTCAAATAGCTTCATGAAGCTTCTCTAAATGTTTATTTCTTCATAATAATCTTTCTGCCATACCACGTGATCTCTTGGCTGTTATGAGCTCAAAGAAGGCAGCTGTCAGCGTCATTAAAATGTACCTGAGATTTTTTTTTGATTAATTGTCACTTGTTTATTTCAGTCCTTCCCTCCTCCAGAAGCTTACTGTACCGTAATTGAAAGTCTCTCCAGTTTTGAAGTTGGAGTTCACGTCATGTCAAACATTTGAAAGTCAACATTTGAATCCATCCTCCCGGCCTTTGTGAATGTTCTGATCCATCCCCTTGATTCCATATTGCCTCTTGCTATTAAAACAACTGAATAATTCATCAGTAATAATGATAATCAATCGATAACACTCTTTCTTAGTGGGCTAGATCGTTTAATAATTGACTAATCCTGAGGGGGACCCCACAGAGTGTGTGTGTGTGTGCGTGTGTGTGTGTGTGTGCACGCATGTATGTGTGCGCATGTAACTCAGACAAGGGTCACGGCGGCTAATTGAGCGCTTTGCTTCTCGGGGCATATGAAACGAGCGTCATTAACGGAGAGTTTAATCAGCCGCAAGAAAAAAAAGAACAGCATTCAAGTCAAATGACAGATTTGGAGCAATTATTATAAGATAGAAGATAATACATTGTTATAATGTATAAATTCAATCACTTTTATATATCAAGGATCGAAATAACTCTTTGATGAGCAATTTAGCGAAGCAGTGACTTCATTTGAGGAGCAATTTATTAATTTTGAGTAGCAATTTTTGCAGGTTAATGCCAGGGACCTGAAGTAAGGCTTTTATTAAACATTAAAAACTGTATACAAGGGTGCGTGAATGAAAGGCTGCACATCTTGAATATTTCAGTATTGGAGTATCCTACTGAAAATTCGATAAATTAATCATGTATTCAGGTGGGGCGGCCCGGTAGTCCAGTGGTTAGCACGTCGACTTCACAGTGCAGAGGTACCGGGTTCAATTCCAGCTCCGGCCTCTCTGTGTGGAGTTTGCATGTTCTCCCCGGGCCTGCGTGGGTTTTCTCCGGGCACTCCGGTTTCCTCCCACATTCCAAAAACATGCATGGCAGGCTGATTGAACACTCTAAATTGTCCCTAGGTGTGACTGTGAGCGTGGATGGTTGTTCGTCTCTGTGTGCCCTGCGATTGGCTGGCAACCGATTCAGGGTGTCCCCCGCCTACTGCCCGAAGACAGCTGGGATAGGCTCCAGCACCCCCCGCGACCCTAGTGAGGATCAAGCGGTTCGGGAAATGGATGGATGGATGTATTCAGGTAAGGCAGCGCAGTGGTCGACTTGTGATCACCTCCGCCTCACAATGCAAAGGAGCAGGGTTCGATTCCGGCTCAGGCCTTCCTGTGTGGAGTTTGCACGTTCTCCCTGTGCCTGCGTGGGTTTTCTCCGGGTATTATGGTTTCCTCCCGCATTCTAAATGTTTACATCCAAACAGAGCATGTGCAAACCGGACGCTCCCCTCAGCGTCCGGTTTAGAACGTTATTTCTAAAGCATGCCAGCATAATTTCATTGTACAAATCAGGGGGGTCAAATTCAATTTTGTTGTGGGTCGTCAATACTAACGGTTTATTTAACTATTGTTCAAGTTACTCTCATGAGGGGTTTGGTTACAAGAACATGCTTACAATATGTGTTTTGTTTCAAGAAATTAGCCAAACCGACTGAGAAAATCTGGAATATCTGCCTAATACATGGGCTTAGTCGGCTCATACCGCCCCACAGCGAAGAGATGTGCCTTATTTATCTGTTGCCATGGCAACACTTCCAAAAATGGAGGTCCTTTGAGGTCACGGATCTTGGCTTGTTATAAAACCGCTTGAAACATCCTGCAGCACGTTTCATTGTAGATTCATAATTCAGTTTGGGAGATTAAAGAATAAAAAAAGTAATATTTACAAACTCCAAATGTTATTTGTTATTAAATAACTCATATAATGAATAAAGGAACACAGATTTTCGTTTATTTAGTTTGTTAAAAAAGAAAAATACTAAACACAATCAACATGCCCAAAAATTTACATTCTGGAAGGTCCATATTTAAAATACGCAATTACATTTAGTTGAATAACATAGTTATAGAAAATAGACATATACAAACAAAATAACAAATTAAATTTCCAATTTATGCCCAAGGAGATATCGAAGGGAGGAAGATCAACATTAGTTGACTAGAGAAACATCCTTCAATATTATGGTACATTATAGTGGCTTTTATTATTATTATTATTATTATTAACAAACAAAATATAAAAATGTATCCAAATAATTCATTATCAAAAATAATAATTAATGAATTTGATTATCAATTAGTTGTTGATTAAGTGAGCAATCGTTGCACCTCTTGAATTAAAATGTTAATTATAGAATCCAGTCCATGTATTTACATTTCTAAAGCTTTGATTCACAACATCAAGTTTTCCTCGAGGACGGGTATTTAAATTGTGGCTTGAAGGTCATGAATATCGGTCTGACAGGCGCCCAGTCATCGACTGGCATCACCCAGTGATCTGACAGCATGAGACCTGACCGGACGCTGACACAGGACGATTTGATCTGGTGTCTTTGAGGGACAGCTGACACGAGACGTATCACATCCTGCATGTGATGAGATGAATTGTGAGACTGCACTTGGGTTTGAATTGTGTGTCCCTCTGCAGAGACACATCCAGTATACTTCTTGTTTCTTGTTTTGCTGGCCAATGATAATTTGATACACCCCGGAGACCAACGCTAACAGGATGGGAAATGACGAGGAAGTCAAGATCAAATCTTTTAGGGTGTACTTTTACACAACAGCGATCCCATAAAAACAAGAATCTTTTTTTTCTTTGGATTTATAAAAAGTTTCAAACACTGTAATTTGCATGACAGGCCAGCAGTTGGGGATGTGATCTGGCCAAGAAATACAACACAGCTCCAAGGTCTAACTTCATTTAAAAAAAAAGAAAAGAATAGAAAAGAAGAGAAGAAAAGAAAGAATAGGGGGAAAGTAGAGTATTCAGCTTTGTGGGGGAAAAAAATCCCAATCTTGATTTAAAATAAACGTACTTGCTAAAATGTGTTTCATATTTGCCTGTCGTGTCTAAAATGTATGTCTAACAAGTGTAGAAATGAGTGAATCACTGGTATTTGTAAGTTAGTGTAAGAGATAGCAAGCTAACTAATTAACTACCCAGTCAGCAAAGGCATCTGGCCCGGATTCGGCATGAAGCTGGCACAGCTGGCCTTGAGTCGGCACTGGCATAATGCATGTGGGCCGAACACGGCCCAGGAGTGGCAAAGGAGGCACTGGCTTGACTCTGGCAAACCAGATGAGGGCCAGTTGTGGAGTGAAGTAGTTGGGCCAGAAATCAATTTACAACTCCGGCCCGTATATGGCCAGCCAGTATTGAGCCACCCTTAAATGCAGTTTCAGATTTATTTTTTCAACACACAGCCTTGTTTTACAATTGCACACCGGAATTCCATTCATCTCACACACACACACACACACACGCGCGCACGAGGTTCAATCAGGCCCGCGGGATAATTTAAAAATGAAAAAAATGCATAAAAGACACAGAATTAATATTTTTAATAAGGTGCAGTTCAGTTAGTATCCGCTAGGGGACACTGTTTTGAGACCCATGACAGCAGACGCTATCAATAGCACTCTCACACATTTACACATTTAATAGCACTCTCCTTAGTTTGTAAGGTGTAGGCAGGGATTACATTTAGATTTTATATGCACGTGTAAATGGTTTAAAACTTCCTTTCTTTATAAATCTTGTTTAATTACTTACTATATTTTTCAATACCAATTACTTGTTAAAGTTTGTACAATCAATGGGATCAGTTGCAATGCATATTTGTGAATGATAAAAGTAAATTGCACATTTGTTGAAGGAAATGTAAGGTGCTTCATGAAATGTTTTGAAAAAGATGCGTTCATGAAATTTTAACATTTTCCAAATGTTCTTGTGCTTCTTTATACCAAAACAAAGGAAAGACATATTGTTTTGGTTGTTTATAGCAAAGTATGGTATCATTTTAATTGCCCGGCCTACTTGACATCTACCGAGGCCGTATGTGGCCCACCATGTGAAATGAGTTTGACACCAGTGATGTATAGAAAGGCGTTTTTAGCCGAAAAAACAACCATGTATAGTAAGGCGTTTTTAGACGGGAAAAAACGACCATGTATAGAAAGGCGTTTTTCGCCGAAAAAAAACGACAATGAATAGTAAGGTGTTTTGAGCCGAAAAAATCTACCATGAAGAGTAAGGTGTTTTTAGCCGACAAAAACCGACCATGTATAAGGCGTTTTTACCCGAAAAAAATCGACAATGTATAGAAAGGTGTTTTTAGCCGGAAAAAACGACCATGTATAGTCAGGCGTTTTTAGCCGAAAAAAACGACCATGTATAGTAAGGCGTTTTTAACCGAGAACAATGATCATGTATAGTAAGCCGTTTTTTGCCGAAAAAAACGACCATGTATAGTAAGGTGTTTTTAGATGAATAAAAACGACCATGCATAGTAAGGCTTTTTTAGACAAAAAAAAACTGATGAAAAAAACAACCATGTATAGTAAGGTGTTTTTAGTCGAAAAAAACCCGACCATGTATAGTAGGTTTTTTTAGCCGAAAAAAACGACAATGTATAGTAAGGCATTTTTTGCCGAAAAAAACCCAATCCTGTATCGTAAGGCGTTTTTGGCTGAAAAAAAAACGACAATGTATAGAAAGGCGTTTTTAGCCGAGAAAAACGACCATGTATAGAAAGGCGTTTTTAGCTGAAAAAAAAAACGATCATGTATAGTAAGGCGTTTTTCGACGAAAAAAAACGACCATGTATAGAAAGGCGTTTTTAGCCGAAAAAAACGACCATGTATAGTAAGGCGTTTTTCGCTGAAAAAAAAACGACAATGAATAGTAAGGTGTTTTGAGCCGAAAAAAACTACCATGAAGAGTAAGGTGTTTTTAGCCGGAAAAAAACGACCATGTATAATAAGGTGTTTTTAGCCGAAAAAAAATCGACAATGTATAGAAAGGTGTTTTTAGCCGAAAGAAAACGACCATATATAGTAAGGCGTATTTAACCGAAAAAAACGACAATGCATAGAAGGCCGTTTTTTGCCAAAAAAAACGACCATGAATAGTAAGGCGTTTTTAGCCGGAAAAAACGACCATGTATAGTCAGGCGTTTTTAGCCGAAAAAAACGACCATGAATAGTAAGGCGTTTTTCACCAAGAAAAAACACAATGTATAGTAAGCCGTTTTTTGCCGAAAAAAATGACCATGTATAAAGCCGTTTTTTGCCGAAAAAAACGACCATGTATAGTAAGGCGTTTTTAGACGGGAAAAAACGACAATGAATAGTAAGGTGTTTTGAGCCGAAAAAAACGACCATGTATAGAAAGGCGTTTTTCGCCGAAAAAAAACGACAATGAATAGTAAGGTGTTTTGAGCCGAAAAAAACTACCATGAAGAGTAAGGTGTTTTTAGCCGACAAAAACCGACCATGTATAAGGCGTTTTTACCCGAAAAAAATCGACAATGTATAGAAAGGTGTTTTTAGCCGGAAAAAACGACCATGTATAGTCAGGCGTTTTTAGCCGAAAAAAACGACCATGTATAGTAAGGCGTTTTTAACCGAGAACAATTATAATGTATAGTAAGCCGTTTTTTGCCGAAAAAAACGACCATGTATAGTAAGGTGTTTTTAGATGAATAAAAACGACCATGCATAGTAAGGCGTTTTTAGACAAAAAAAAACTGATGAAAAAAACAACCATGTATAGTAAGGTGTTTTTAGTCGAAAAAAACCCGACCATGTAGGCTGTTTTTTGCCGAAAAAAAACAACCATGTATAGTGAGCCGTTTTTAGGTGAAAAAAAACGACCATGTTTAGTAAGGCATTTTTAGCTGAAAAAAAAGACCATTTATAGTAAGACGTTTTTAGCCGAAAAAAACGACCATGTATAGAAAGGCGTTTTTTGCTGTAAAAAACGACCACGTATGGTAAGGCATTTTTAGCCAAAAAAAAAAACGACCATGTATAGTAAGGCGTTATAGCCAAAAAAAACCGCCATGTATAGTTAGACGTTTTTAGCCGAAAAAAACGTCCATGTATACTAAGGCGTTTTTAGCCGAAAAAAAACGACCATGTATAGGAAGGCGTTTTTAGCCGAAAAAAACGACCATGATCAGTCAGGCATTTTTAGCTGAAATAAACAACCACGTATGGTAAGGCATTTTTAGCCCAAAAAACCCCACCATGTATAATAAGGCGTTTTTAGCCGAAAAAAACGACCATGTTCAGTCAGGCGTTTTTAGCTGAAATAAACAACCACGTATGGTAAGGCATTTTTAGCCCAAAAAAACCCACCATGTATAGTAAGGCGTTTTTAGCCGAAAAAAACGAACATGTATAGTAAGGCGTTTTTAGCCCAAAAAAACGACCATGTATACTAAGGGGTTTTTAGCCGAAAAAAACGAAAATGTATAGCAAGCCGTTTTTTGCCGAAAAAAAACAACCATGTATAGTAAACTGTTTTTAGTAAAAAAAAAAAAAAAGAAAAAGACCATGTATAGCAAGTCGTTTTTAGCCGAAAAAAACGACCATGTATAGTTAGGCGTTTTAGCCGAAAGAAAGTCAATGCATAATAAGGCGTTTTTTGCCGAAAAAACCCCCAACCATGTATATATATATATATATATATATATATATATATATATATAGTAAGCTGTTTTTAGTAAAAAAGAAACAAAAAAGACCATGTATAGTAAGTCGTTTTTAGCCGAAAATAACCGACAATGTATAGAAAGGCGTTTTTGGCTGAGAAAACCATCATGTATAGTAAGGCATTTTTAGCCAAAAAAAACGACCATGTATAGTTAGGCGTTTTTAGCCGAACAAAACAACCATGTATAGTAAGCTGTTTTTAGTCGAAAAAAAAACGACCATGTATAGAAAGCTGTTTTTAGCCGAAAAAAACCGACAATGTATAGTCAACCGTTTTTAGTCGAAAAAAAACGACCATGAATAGAAAGGCGTTTTTAGACAAAAAAAACGACCATGTATAGTCAGGCGTTTTTAGCCGAAAAAAACGACCATGTAGATTCTAGTAAGTCGTTTTTAGCCGAAAAAAACGACAATGTATGGGAAGGCGTTTTTAGACAAAAAAAACAACCATGTATAGTAAGGTGTTTTTAGCCGAAAAAAACGACCATGCATAGTAAAGCGTTTTTAGCCGAAAAAACCGCCAATGTATAGTCAGCCGTTTTTAGTCGAAAAAAAACGACAATGTATAGGAAGCAGTTTTTGGACAAAAAAAACAACCATGTATAGTAAGGTGTTTTTAGCCGAAAAAAAACGACCATGTATAGTAAGGCGTTTTTAGCTGAAAAAAACGACCATGTATAGTCAGCCGTTTTTAGTCGAAAAAAAACGACCATGAATAGAAAGGTGTTTTTAGACAAAAAAAACGACCATGTATAGTCAGGTGTTTTTAGACAAAAAAAACGACCATGTATAGTCAGGCGTTTTTAGCCGAAAAAAACGACAATGTATAGTCAGGCGTTTTTAGTCGGAAAAAACGACCATGTATAGAAAGACCATGGTCGTTTTTTTCGGCTAAAAACACCTTACTATACGCGGTCCTTTTTTTTCGGCTCAAAACGCCTTACTGTACATGGTTGTTTTTTCAGCTAAAAACGCCTTACGATACATGGTCGGGGGGGTTTTCGGCTAAAAACGCCTTACTATACATGGTTGGTTTTTTTTTTTGTTGAAAAACGCCTTACTAAACATGGTCGTTATTTTCGGGTTAAAACGCCTTACTATTCATGGTCGTTTTTTTCGGCTAAAAACGACTTCCTATACATGCTCTTTTTTTTCCGCTAAAAGCGCCTTACTCTACATGGTTATTTTTTTTTCGGCTAAAAACACCTTAGCGTACATGGTCGTTTTTTTCGGCTCAAAACACCTTGCTATTCATGGTCGTTTTTTTCGTCGAAAAACGCCTTACTATACATGGTCGTTTTTTTTTTCGTCTAAAAACGCCTTACTATGCATGGTCGTTTTTTTCGGCTCAAAACACCTTACTATTCATGGCCGTTTTTTTCGTCGAAAAACATCTTACTACACATGGTCGTTTTTTTTCGTCTAAAAACGCCTTACTATATACATGGTCGTTTTTTTCATCTAAAAACGGCTCATCGTTCACTTCAAAGAGCCGTTTTTAGAGCCTTTGTACCGGCTCGTTCGCGACCGACACATCACTTGTTAAAATGTAGGTGATTGAACACTCAGAGGTGCTGCCAAAAAGAACCCTTTCTGCACTGAAATACAATGAAATTAATTTTGATTCAGTTTGCTGCAATACAAACCGGATACTATATACTTGACCATAAAGTTAATTTAAAACTTAGTACCTCAATTCAAAAACAAAATCCGACGTTGAAAAAAAACTTGGACATGGAGAGCGCAACAATTTGATGGACAGAAAAATACCGTTCAAGAGTAAGCTGCATCCCAATTTTGACTTTGTGTTCACTGTTAAATAAAGAAAAGTTATATGTAGTTATATGTGAGGTTCACAAATTATGACAATAAACATATTTTTATAACAGTCGTTTTTAAGACTTTTTTTTTAAATGTGGGTCACATATGGCTCATGAAAGATGTGGCTTAGTTGAGGTTGAATTCAGGCTGATATCAGGAACCTGTTCTGGCCCAGCGTCGGGCCGGAGTAGGGCCAGATATGGTTTTACAATGCGGCTCAGATCTGGGCCGAATGTGGCCCACATCATGGAATCCAGACATGGGCCACTGCAGGACCGTCATTCATTGAGGTATGTGGGCCGAGTCTACGTGCCGTGTCTGCCCCAGAGCTGGGCCAGACCAATATTTCTGACTGGGTGGGTAGCTAGCTAGCCAGATAGATAGCTAGCTAGCTAGATAGATAGATAGATAGATAGATCGTTTCAAATAATGCTATTCCACATTTTTTATTTTTTATGTTGTGTTCTGCCAGTGCCAGTTTTGTCTGGCCTTTCCTGTAACTCTTGTACCTTTCTTGTGTTCAAAATGTGAACGTGTTCAAGGTCACGGACTCATGGCTGTTTAAGCCTATTTTGATTATCTTGCATGACATTGTCACGATTGTTGTTTTGATCGTGACAGTATTTTTCCATTTTTCAGTACTATGAAAATAATCACACGCTGGTTTGAAAAGCTTCCACATTTTTTAACATTCACATTTTCCCTCTCCAAAACACCGGTGTATTGTTTCTACCCTAAACAAAATGTTAATAACAAATGCTGAAGAACATACGACCCGAAATTGCTCATCTTACGCTAAGAAGACTCAAACACAAATGTTGAGTTGAATTCTTTTTCAGTTGTCAGACCTTCCGAAAAATACCAATACGTTATCATCATTTTCTTTGCTTTTTTAAACTGGTGTCAGATAAACGCATTTAAATTCACTGTTACGTAACGGATAGATTTCCATTTCCCGAATTGGCACCGCGATGTGAGTTACTCCTTTGGTTTTAATTAGTGTGGATGGCCACCTCATTTGCATATGCCAGCCAGCGGGGTGTCTCGTTGGAGGAGAGCTTTGAAAAGTGCCAATGAATGAACAAAAAGTAGCGGATAACAGACAGGATGTGAGTAAGTGCTCCCTGAAAATAAATAAATAAATAAATACTCTGTCACCGGTTGCCACAGCAACGAGAGGTGCACGTTGGCTCGGCTCCCAACGTAGCCAATTACGTCGTCGGTGTGTGCGTGCGCGTGTATCTATTGGACTGCCATTGAAATGTAAAATTGGAATGGGGCCCTTATGATACGCACTCGCAACCATTTTGATGCAAACATGATTCGTGCACACATGTACAGTACGTGTTGCCATGTTCATGCCATGTTTGATGAAAGGTTTTTCACACATACTCATGTTTGCAGACGAAAATGGAATGTGGCAACGCTTCCCCTAGTGGCACCTCATGTGCGCATGATGTCAATGATTTATTTTTATGTATTACTTTGTTGCTTTATGGTCATAGTTATTTTGTTTTAGTTATTATGTATTCTTTAGATATTCCTTTTTACTTATTTATCCTCTCGTTCCCTCAGATCTTTGTCCTCCCTCCTCTCCGATTCGTTGTCTCAGCCGCTCAGCCCCTTATCTTAATATATCCATCCATCAATTTTCTGATCCACTTGATCCTCACAAGCGTCGCGGAGGGGTGCTGGAGCCTATCCCAGCCGTCTTCGGGCAGTAGGCAGGTGACACCCTGAACCGATTGCCAGCCAATCACAGCGTACACACAGACAAACAACCATCCGCACTCACACTCACGCCTAAGGACAATTTTAGAGTGTTCAATTGAAACATACATGTTTTTGGAATGTGGGAGGAAACCGGAGTACCCGGAGAAAAACCACATAGGCCTGGGGAGAGCATGCAAACTCCACACAGGAAGGCTGGAGCCGAGATCGAGCCCACGACCTCTGCACTGTGAAGTCGACAAGCTAACCACTGGACCACCGGATCTGTTTTCGGCCAAAAATTTCGAGTTTTTTATGCCTCGGATTACGACCGAAAATCGGTTCTCGGCCAAACTGACCGCACTTGAATGCGTCATTTGACTCCTCTCTCCTTCCTTACACTAGGAAGTGACACTCCCTCGGGTGGACGAGGAAGTGACGCTTCCTCGTGTAGCGTTCCATTTTGAGCAGACGTGTTCAATAAATATATATATTTTTTTTTTAAAGAGCGTTGTTTCGGTTTTCAAACAAATCGGTTTTCGAACAGCCTTCTGGAACGGATTATGGTCGAAAACGGAGGTCTGGCTGTACATCAAAACTAGGAATCAGGAATCACAAACAGTACAGAAATACATTTAAATAAATCAAATGAACTTTAAGAAACTCTTTTCATTAGATTTTCACCAAGCCCTCATCTTGGCTGCCAAGTCAGACTCGTCCTGCCCCGTAGCCTCTGCGTTTCACACAGTGATGTGCGCGCCGTCATGGCAGACAACAAGGTGCGCTGAAGGAATTTATCCAAAGGGAAGATGCATTTTTGGGCTGTAGGCAAAGCTCTAGTGAAATCAAGCAACACACACACACACACTGCAGGCCTCTTGTTCCTTGCGGTCTTGTAGTTTCTCACAGGAGCCATTGTGTCCCCTCAGGAGGACCACCAGAGCGCTTGACGAGCAGCCAAGTCGGACCACTGCGCTAATTGGCCCGCTGCGAGCTCCCACACTGCATCACAACTCTCACACATGCACACGCATAAAGGAAGATTGATTTGAAAGCAAATAGCGGGGATTCAATGTCTTTCTGAGAACAAGTATGCAGTTTTCTGTACTTAAATCAAAAATAATTCATGGATGATGTTCAAGGGGATTTGGATGAGGGGACGAGGGGGCTTGGAAATGCAATAGATGTGTGTGTGGGGGTAGGGGGGTGTTTGTCAAGTGCACTTCAGCAATTGTGATTGACAGAAAGGAACTGAACCTTTTTTTTAATCCTTTGCTTTCTTCATTCCTCAATGAGGACCTTTTGGAGCCTTTTTGTCTCGTTCATTGTGGCATCAAGATGCATACATTTTTTTTTGCATACTAATCTCACACACACACGAAAAAAACGTATTTTTATCCAAATACTAAATTAACTTTCTTGTCCATTTTTATGCGCAATTCATGTTTTTTTTTTCAATTTTGGCATTCAAAAGAATTACAATAATAACACCCTTGCCAATGGAGGAGGAAATCAAATAATTAAGAAATATAAGCAGGCTAAACCAGCATCTGTCCTGCAAAAATAAACAAATACACATAACTTTAAAAAGAAAATATAACCCTTTCCACTGAATTGGTAAATCTATTTAGATGGCCGTAATGAGTTGGCTAAGCTGTTGAAGAAGAAAAGAAAAGCAGCTGTATAATTTTATAGTGGCCCAAATAAAAGATGAACGCCCTTGGCAAAAAAGAAAAAGAAATAAAGATAACGAGGTGGCTGAATGATGTTTTTATCCTCACTTGTACGATGACGTGCATTCAAGTGTGTAGCCTATTACAAAAGCAAAGACAATCAGCTTATTTGCGTGAATATAAAGTCGAGTGGATGCTCCAAAGTTTAACGAGCTCATAAAACTTGAATAAGACCAACATTTTCAGGGAAAATACATTTCTAACCCTAGATATCATAACCATAGCCTTACCCTAACTGGAACCTAAAGCCTGACCCTAAACCTCACCCCAAACTTGATCTAGCCTGTTCGTTGGCAGTGAAACGCACATATTTGTGATTCGTAACATCTTCGTTGGATTGTAGCCTTTTGCTAATTGAGGCGATTACTTCGATGTAGACTCAATATCCTGGTGGACAAAATGGTTCAATCCATACCACACACACACACACACACACAAGTGCGAATGAGTCACAGTTGATCATGTTCACATTTTATTTCTGGCTTCTCTTTTTGACAGTTTTATTTCAGCAGGCCCCCAAAAATTCTGTTTTACCATCATCAGACACACACACACATACACGCACACATTATTAAGACGAGCATGAGGGAAACAAAATGCAAGTTTAAAAAAAAAAAAGGATGGAGAGGTTTTTGATGGAGGGAGAAAATGGCGAGAGTGAGGGTGAGAGTGGGGGACAGGAGGGGGAGGCGTAATCAAATTGAGAGAGGGAACACACAGTGCCGAAGCATTAGTGTTGCTGAATAATGGAATAACTTCAATCGTGTACACACACACACACACAATTAGGCACTCCCATGCTGAGATGCTTAATATACATCCACACAGGTCGCATCCCAGAAACAATACTCCATTAACATCTCAGTAAAAAGCAACAAGTGGAAAGAAAATGCATGTTCACAAGCAAGTCAAACAAACTTCTAGGTTATAGTTGGGACTCTCGATACACAAAAGCACGCACACACATTCACACACATATTACATACATTCATAGACACAGTGGGTAAATATAAAGGTACAAACACCATTAATGTGATCTGTGCGGCTTCTGGCCCATTTAAGCTCGATATTTACTGCTGCGTGTTATACAACGTATGTGCAGTGCACTCTTTGTGAACATTTAGCATTTGTGTCATATAAACACATTATTTTAGATATATATATATATATATATATGTTTTGGGGGCTTACGTAAACAGCAGAAGGGCACACAAGGGAACCTTGAAGGGGGAACCTCATATTTGTTGCTGTCTCAAAGCAGTTTTTTTTTTCCAAACCAAAGAAGGGACAGTGAATTCATCCCTGCCAGGGTCAAACTGTGGCCGTCACTGAATATTTATAGACGGCTCGGCTAGAGTTTAATCTCACATATTCTCATGTAAAAGTGAAAATGACCCTCTAAACTTTTAACGAGAAGTGACGACGGCTCAAAAAGCTTTCTCTTAGCAGTCATTCGTATGGAAAAATACTACTGTATTGGCCCGAATATAAGACGGTGTTTTTTGCATTGAAATAAGACTGAAAAAGTGGGGGTCGTCTTGTATTCGGGGTCTAGACATTATACCCATTCGCGACGCTAGATGGCGCCAGATATCATTGAAGCGAATGCTGAACTTGACTCCCCAGGCCAAAGTGAACCCGTCACGAAGAATAAAAATAGCGGTAGCACGAAGAAGAAAAATAAAAAATAGCGGTAAGAAGGAAAAGAGAAGAAAATAATAGAAGAGATAACAGAAAATGGAGAAATGTAGCAACAATCTGGAGAAAAGTGGGTCGAAGTTCGGCCAGGTTAACCGGCAGCTGAGGAGAAGTTATGATGTAATTTACATTTCAAAAATCAGAAGCCATGCATTTACGAATGTGATTGCACTTCAGTTTACATATTTAAATGTTCAGATATTAAGATTTGAATGAGGCAAAATAATTGAATTATATACAACTTTGTCAAATAACATGCTTTTTCTCTCAAATATATTGTTATAATCATTTGTTTCAGATGTACTGTAATTATTTTCTGTATAAAAATTAATTTGGTGTTCAAAAAGTATTTTTTCAAACTTGAGTTTTGAAAAAGGGGGTCGTCTTATAATCAGGCCAATACGGTAATATTATGATTTTTAAAATTGCGGAGACATTTTTTAAGACTATTTTTTAAGGTACTGTATAATACTGCAACAATATAATAATAACTAAACAGGGTACGCACGAGATAAGAATGATGGATGACATTTTATTTTACAAAAAGCAGTAATTCTACTCAAATCTTTTTTTTTCCTTTGCAATGTTGGACCCCTAAATTGTGCACCCCCAAGTGACCAATAACTGACCCCTCAAAAAAAAAAAAAAAAAAGTTCACTGATCTGAGATCTCACATGAGATGTTGTAAGATGGTGTGGAAATGTATCCACAACATTTCTGGTGGAATTCAGATTTTTATAACATCAGAGGTGTTCCATTTTCAAGGTTCCGCTGTATGTGCAACACACTTAAAGGGGGCGGAGGGATGCTTGCGAGGCCAAGTTTCATCAAGCGTCTTTCTACAAGGGGGACACTTGGGTTCAGTCGTAGAGATTTCCGCCACAGCTCACGTTAAGACAGTAAGTGGGGAGTAAACAAGTTAAAGAGCAGGCGAAGCATGAGAAGGCATGCGTTTCGGTAGTCTGGGAAGCTTTGGTGTCATGACGAAGGCCCTTGCGAGCCTCCGATATCACCCCAGGGTCATTACGGAGGGAAATTTATTAGCAAGTCCAAGAAGTGATCTGCGGTGAATGTGTGTGTGTGTGTGTGGGGGGGGGGGGGGGGGGGGTTGTCTTAAGTGGCGCACCAAACAGGTCAAAAGGACCTGCGGTTACAGAGATTTTTATGCAGTGACCGGCTTTAAGGCTTGATTTACACTACATGGGTCAAGCGAGGGCAATGTGAGGTCGTCAAGATACAGCAAATGTATGGCATGTGTACACACGCATTTTGACCCCAACAAATAAAATAACCTTTTAGAGGGAAAGCATGCGGCATTAAGTGAAGTCCAGATATGGTAAATTACAGGTGTGTAGGCGGTGTTTCTCAGTGGATGCCTCACAGACAGTGAGTTCAGTCGTACGTTAAAAATGTGCATTTAATGGTGTACTTGGCAGGCTGGGATGAAAAATGTCTAGTTTTGGAACGTAATTCTTAAGTTATTTTAAACTTTCGGTAATATTTAGGACAGTGATGGACAAACAGGCAGCTCACTTGTCCATAACACTCTCTGAGTGGCCCCTTGAAAATAAATACATTTAAAAATCTGATACATTCATTATGGGCAAAATTAATTTTAAAAAATCCTGGGGAAAAAAATTGAAAAATGCAGAATATTAAAAAATATATTGTACAGAAAGAAGAAAGAAAAATAAAATGAATGAATATTATCGACTGTAGTTTTAAGATGGAATATCTAAATTACACCAGGTCTTATACTGTCCTAGACTACACCTTGAGTCTAAATAACTTTGAGAAGAATGAACAGTATTTATAAAAAAAAAAAAGTTCAAATACCAGCTATTGTATTGTATTATTTAAAATTCTTATTATATTTTATTACACATTATTATATTTTATTTGTAATTTTTTTTTTAAAAAGACCAGCAAAAAACTTTTGATTGTGAATGTGGGGTGAAACCAATTCAGAGCACTTTGTGCAGACCAAGTAGGTCACCTTCTGTGTTTAGTCAGCACTGGCCGACTAAAGTGTAACAGTTAACATTTGTCTTATACTTATTAGCGCTGTTGCTGTCCTATGTTCACACTTGTTTACGCGCATGCTTGTATTCAAGTAAAGGTAAAACAGTCATATTTGCAGTGTAAATCCAGCCTTCGAGACAGAGATACATCAACAGTAAAAATAAAATGGAAAATGTGAGTGTTGTTACCTTCAGTAGTTTTGGAATTGAAACTGCTTGGGGGGGGGGGGGGGGGGGGGGGGGGGGAATGAATAAATAAATAAATAAATAAATGTTTGTTTTAAACAGTCATTGGCTGCTAGTGACAGGCTCAGATTTCCAAGCGTGGCGTTTGTTCTCGGAGTCTGACAGCAGCTCCGGAACTTCGCCGGTGTCTGTGGTGGCGGAGGCGGCGGCGGCGGCCCCCAGGTCCACCTCCGTGTCCTCGTCGTTGCTCTCGGCGCTGTAATCCACCGCCTCCAGGAAGGATGGCTCATCCTCGTCCATGACGTAGGTGGTGGGGCAGCTGCTGCAGGGCGACACAAAATACACATGTAGTGTTATCAAGACTAACCCTTTCAGGGACAGCGGTTACTACAGTGGACAGTTTATCATGTTATCAGGTTATAGGTTATCTTTATTGGTACATGAAAGGGTTAAAAATCAGGAAAAATTGGTACCTTGGCTTTCCTGAGTGACCAATATTGCTACTCTGTTTATCGTATATATAATCTATTTTCCCTATTGAAATGAACTGAAATGAAAGCCACTGCGATTTTTTTGTTACATCTGCCATCGAATGAAAGAGCCTTTTTTGCGCCTGTCACTTTGTGTCATTGGCATAGATAGCAGAACAAAGATCCATTCGGTGCAGGTAATACATAATTTTCAGGATGTTCGAAACCATTTTTTTCAGACTGATAGCCTGACGAGTATTCAACTCTTGGGTACTCGACAATACCAAGTAACCGACACCACTATTGTTCAAAGTTCAAAATAAAACACGAACAACTCACTCTGCTTTAGGATCGATTTGAAATAAATGAAAAGTGCAAAATAGGAGTTTCGGTCAAAATAAATCAAAGTTAACTCCCACTTGTATCTTTGGAAAGGTTTTTCTTTTCTTTTTAGTTTAAAATGGCTTATGTTAACTAGCGTCGCAGTGTGGCCAAAGGTAGAATCCTGGTTATTGTGTCTTTTGGTGCTGTGGCAGATGCTGCATGCTTAATTAGCAAGCTAGCTCCGGAGGTGGTCCCTTCATTTTATTTATTTTTTGCCATGAGAGGCGGCAGCAAACTCACATCATAGATCACGTTAGTTGCACCAATTTTTTTCTTTATTTTGTTGTTGTTGTTGTTGTTCTTCTATTTCTTCTTCTACTTTCTTTGGGTGGTTGGCAAATACTTTTGAGGCATTACCGCCACCTTCTGAAATTGGAGTCCCAAAATCATTATTTCAAGAAGCCACTGAAGATGACGCAGAATTTTAGTTCAGGTAAGCAATTTTAAACTAAAAGGAAACATTTTCCAAAGTTAGAAGCAGAAGTTATGTATTCAACCAGAACTGCCATCAACACGATGAGGGATAAAAAGGCATCTATCTAT
The DNA here is from genome assembly GCF_054856545.1 of Hippocampus guttulatus. Classification (NCBI taxonomy): domain Eukaryota; kingdom Metazoa; phylum Chordata; class Actinopteri; order Syngnathiformes; family Syngnathidae; genus Hippocampus; species Hippocampus guttulatus. The sequence continues at coordinate 11,693,079 of NC_141265.1, read as the reverse complement.
ATATTATTAAATGGCCCCAAAACTTTTAAATGCATAAAATCCAAATGTTTTTCCATTATTACAAAAAAGTATAATTTGGAATCAAAATGGCTAGTGAAGGACACCTCTTTCTTTCTTTCTTTCTTTCTCTTTCCCCGTGGGTCCAGATGCTTAAACGCCTGCTGCATCTTTTGAGGTTTTAGTGGCTTTTTAATGGTGTTGATGGTTTGAAATGCGATCCCGGGGAGACAGTGTCGTGCCGGCACAAGTGGGAGACAGACACACAAATGGTGTACTGTAAGTGTGTGCGTGTAATGGTGATGAGAGTTGCGAGTGGACAGGAAATGTCCTTTTCTTTGGGTTCCAGTAGCTCTTTGCTCCATTCTACACTACACATGCGCCTCATCATTTCCATCCACGCGCACGCGCACACACACACACACACACTGACCGTATCTTGCCTTTTACAAACTGGCAGACGCTCCCAATGGCCGCAATATCATTGCAATGACGACCTATTAAATGCTAAGTGCTAGCACGGGTGGGCGCGCGGCTCGGCCTGCCTGCCTGAGAGCATCCAATCTCCGAGGAGAGAACTTTGTGAGTCCCTTAATGATCAAAGGCATCAATGATGAATGAACACCTATCAATATGAGAGCAGAGGAGACGGAGAAGGCCAGAGGAAGATGCTCAAGGGAAGGGTGGTGCTGGGGTTTGGGGGCAGGTGGGGGGAGCATTAAGTGGTTTTGGAGAATTAAGCCATCAACTGACTTAACAGAGACAGCAAACATCCAAATGATTACGTAAACAAATAGCTTGTTGTTACAATTTGTAGTCTGTTGACGTTTGGAAGAGAGCTGCAAAACGTTACGGTACAATTTAGGTGACAGACTATGTCTGCATCACCGTTAGGTAGGAAGTTAGTTGTACTTTTGTCCACAGTGAATCCTATAAATAGACGTATTAAAACTGTCAGTCGGCATGTAGACTCCAAGTTAATTCTACAAATATTACTGCTTCATTTGACCTTGAAATTTCTGACATTATTTACATAAAATACATTTGCCCTTGTAAGATGACGTTATTTTTCAGCGAATCAAACAATTGCTCTACAATGATTACAAATTAATTGTATATATCAAATTAAATCTTTGTTCTCTCAAAATGAGGCTTTATTTCTCCCCAGAAATATTTTCGCCTACTATCACAATCACTGTTTGTGCTAAAATGCTGACCGCTCAAGTAAAATTACAACTTCTTTCTCTATTACTATTACTTTGTTTGTCCTAGAACTATCACTATATTCACATAAAATTAGATGCTTTTTTTCTTTGCACTCTATTTTATTACAAAATAACTTTTTATGTGGCCTTTTTTTTTTGCCCTGCTGATATTACAACTTTGTTCACATAAAATTACAACAGTCGTATTGACTTTATTTGTTCTAAAATTAAAAATTTTCATGTAACATTTCAAATTAAAAATTGTCCTAAAATTACGACTTTATTAATGTACTTTTCCCCATGGTATTTTTTTTCTCTGAATATTTTAGGCCTAGAATTCAGATTTTATTCACATCAAAAGGCACACTCTTTTAATATTTCAATACTTGATGTGTCTCACTGTAAATTCCCATCGATATTTACATACCTAAGTTGACTTGTATGATTCCCAATTTATTCACACACAATTACAACTTTTGTTGTTTTTTTTGGGATAAATTTGGTAAATATCCCAAATCATTTTTTGAATTAAGCTTGGGGTTTGGCGGCATGGTTGAGGACTGCGCCCTCATACCAAATACTACCTCTGAGCACTACAATGTGAGTGTGTTTATGCGGTCCTTATCAGGAAGAGTGTGCTTTTTTTTCCCCCAAAATCACTCTTAATAGTTTCCAAATCGTCAGCTAAACAGGCTTCTGCCCAATTGTATTCAGCAACTTTCACCACATCAAATGTTGCTTTATCTATCTTAAGACGCAATCAACTCACTGTTATGTCCTCTGGGTGTCATTTCTAACCTGACTACTTTAGGCTGTGTCCCGATGAGGTCGCTCTCGAGGTCCAGCAGGTGCTGATGGCTGTGAATCCCCGTCATTCTCTTGAGCCTTAGAAGGGCCACACAGAACTGAGCTCCCATCTCTTCCAGCTCCCTGGTACCAATCTGAAAACCCTGCACGGATATAGATTCATCATAAGATCAATTGCATATAAAAGATAACCTGTCACACCATTACTTGGACATACTGTATATTGACTTGAATTTGGCACTGCGGTTCAATGCTGTAACGACCAACCCGAGGAAAGGCTTGACTGTCAATACATGTTCATATACTGTCATCCCATTACAGGAAGTGCGGATTCATGTGCATCGTTATGAGGCCGTGAAGTCTCAACAGAGAAGTGCTCACACACTTACAGTACAATACACACACAGTCAACCACACATTCACAGAGCACTTTTTGTTCCTTCTCTGCAGGAAGGCCAATGCTGGGCCAGATTCGTGTGCTCCTTCACATCTCAGGGTACAACATTAATGGTGGCCCGTTGGTCCCAGGCCAGTATGCCTCTGTGTTAGGCCACTACCCATCTTCAGACATTGGCTCAACAAGGGCAGTCCAAATTTCGAAGTTACAGTCACCAAAAAGTGCCTTTTTTTTGTTGTTGTTGATTCAGACCAAAAACACTTTTATCACTGGAACAACCTGGCAGAAACAGAATGTGATGACGCAATGACAAAACGCAACCAGCGGACACTTGACTGGGTCAACGGGCATGAATCGGAGTAAGCCTCTGGCGGCAATCAGCTGACCCGATTGCCGCTAGCCTTAATCGATTCATGGAAGTGCCAGCGGGACCATAAAATAGAACGACAAGTGCAGCAATTCAAAACGACGCTTTATCACCAGATTATTATGTCCTGCAATATGTGGATAAAAATTGTGTGCTAACAAGCAGAACGAAATTAATTACATACGTATATTGAAGGACAACACGCATCAACACCACCACACAAATTTGTCTCTAACACTAGTTGGAATACAGCATACGACAGGCCTTGTTGAACAGTGAATTGGGAATTTCTCCATTGCGAGACTAATAAAGGTTTTCTTATCTTAATATTGAGTGCTATTTTTAATCATGTGTTTGTATTTGTTCCAATGTCAGCCCTTCAAAATAGGTCTTCACATGAAAACAGTGAGTGGAACTACAACGTTTGGGGGCCGCTACCTTGAAATAAAAAATATATCTATTATGTGTTGTGCATTGTTGGATTCTCGGCAGAAGTGGGGTTTTTTTTTTTTCCCTCTCCCTACCCAGCGTTTTTCCTTTCTGAATTCTGATTGTAATTTCCCCATTGTGGGACAAATAAAGGATATCTTATCTTATCTTATCTTATAAGTACATTTTGTAATTGATTTATTCGTTGAAGCATTAATATTAATTTGTGCAGTTCCAAATGCCTTGATTTTAGTAGGGTTAGCATAGAGTCATAGACATTTTTGCAATGATATGAAATAATTGTTCTGGACAGTGCTTTGTTACAGCTGAAGCTGTTGTGACAGCGCTATCTCAATAAATATGTATTGCATTGTGTATTGTAAATTATTACTAAAACATAATGTATTCCATGGTTACTACCGTATCGTGGCCATTACCACGGGGCCACCAGAACTTGGCTGGTCGGGCCACCGCCCAAAAAGACTTCATGTCGGGCCCTGCATATGGACAAACGCTATAACGCACAAGAAACAACGGGGGTACTTTTCAATGTCCAAAGCCTTTCATCACACAACAGTTCCTCTGTTGCCAAGGCAGCCTGTTGGACTGCAGCACCACCTGGTGGAAACTTCCCTCTTCGTTAGAGGTTGTGCATCAGAAAAATGTGTGGCATGTAAAATTACAATTTTACTCAAATAAAATGTTGTCTTTTTATGGGTATTTTACAATGTTATTCACATATAATTATGACTTTGATTCTTGTAGTGTTCAAAGTTTCACTATTCTTAAATTCTGGCTTTACCGATGTAAAATTGCAATTGACTTTGATAATATTACAATTTTATCTGCTCTTAAAGTTACAATATATTCTTATAGAATGATGTATTTATTACCCAAACCTTTCCCCAAAATACAATTTCATTCACATAAAATCACAAGATTTTTGAGTAATTTCTTTCTGATAATTTTACAACTTAAAATGAGCATCTTAAAATCGTGTCTTTTGTCTCCTAATCTTCTAAATTTGTCATATAATTCTGGCGCTGTTGAAAAAAACGGCTAATTATTTATTTGAACCCTTTCATGCAGCCTGTCCCCTGATAACATGATAAGCTGTCCACTGTAGTAACCGTTGTCCCTGATAGGGTTTAAAATCATGACTTTATTTGCTATTGGTTTATTGTTACGATTATATTCTCCAATAAGATAATGTACCTTCTCACAATATCACATGCTGATTTATCCAACTTTCTTCATCCAAAGGTTTACAACTTTACTTTTCAAAATCACATGAAATTCAAACTGCCTCTGGCAGCAAACCATTCAATAAACAAAACATATTAACAAAATGCAACTTGGCACGGTGTCATAGCCGTGCAGCAAAAATGAGGTCACAAGACGTTACCTTATATTTGCCCTGGTCGCAACCGCAAACGGTACTCTCCATGGTGTAGCTGCGCTGCACGCCAATCTCTCGCCACACCACCACACGCGCCGTCGATTCCTTGGAGCGCTCCACCACAAAACTACAGCTGGCCATGCTGAAGGCCGGCGCGATCTGGGAGAGGATCTTTGGTAGGGCCTGAAAACATCGGCAAAAGTGAGAAGCAGACCACTGTGTGGGTCTAAGCGTGTGTGTTAGGAGCGTCTGCGCGCTCACCCTGTATGCGAGGTCCTCTTCTATGTCATTGGACGCCGTGTTGATGTTGGACTGCCATATTGTTTCCTTCAAACTGCAGCCGTACATGAATACGTTCTTCTTTCTGGAATGGCCGTGGTAATCGCAGAAAACCTGAGCACGCACACACACACACACACACACACACACACACACACACACACACACACACACACACGTAACGTCACAACTCCCACAACCAATCCTGAAATCAATAATGTGGTATGAAGGTGTACCAGTGGTGCTCGTTGAGTGTGTGCAAGGTACTGCAACAGGCTCTTGGTGTGGTAGATGGTTGGGTGCAGCTCAGGATTGGGGTTCTGCCACTGGCGATTCAAATCTTCCCCGCTCAGTGAACAACGATGACTAAACCAAAACAAAAGCGCTTTTAAAAGCAGCCGGTCTAGTCTAAGCTCCCGTTTTGCACACTCACTTTCCATTGATGACACCATCCGGGTTGAGCATGGGTACGATCTTGAAGATGTAAGACTCTCGTAAGGTGGCCGCCAGCAGGCTCGTACCCATCAGAAACTCCAGCGTCCCTTTCATCACCCAGCTGGCATTGGTTTCCCCAGGGTGCACTCTGGCTGAAAGGAAGATCAATGGACGATTTCCTGCAGAGAGGGAAGATCATTTTTTTTCTTTCAATATGTATCAAGTTTAAACTTTTTTTTCTCACAGGAATAAAGTAGATTTTTTTTTGTTCATGTTTTTATGAGAATAAAAGTCTGAATTATATATTTCAGTAAATTCATAATATCCACCCATCTATCCATTTTCTGACCCGCTTATCCTCACAAGGGTCACGGAACAAAATCTAAATTTTTGTGAATAAAGTCCTCATTTTTGGACAAATTGTAATATTAGGAGTCAGCATTTTTGTCACAAACATTGTGATTTTAGGACAAATATCAACTTGTAACTTCATGACAATAAAGCTGTAATTTTAGGACAAATGCAGTTATAATATTATGACCATAAAGCTATAATTGTATCTGACAAAAGACGAGAGAATAAACAACTTAATATGTTGCTATGGCCCAAGGGGAGAAACAAGGTTTACTAGTTTGACTTACTAAACTGGCATATGTGATCACTGGAGTTAGACTCCGGCATGGCGGTGACGGTGAGGAGCGGGCAGCTGTTTCCCCCCAGCGTCTCGCAAAGGACATCCTCTCGCAGGTAAATCTCAGGGGCCCTCAAAGCCTCTAGCTTTGACAAGTGCATCTGAAAACATACGATGCCACAAATTGGCATTTGACTTCTGAAAAATTCTGCCAACGTCCGGCGATATGTAATAATACCTTAAGAGAGGAATACGTGTACGGGTAGTGATAGGAAAAGTAGCAGACGTCATCCTTGTGGCTGAAGGCGGTGCTGAAGCTCATTGTGTAGTAGGACTTCCCTTTCTGACCGCCAGTTGCAATTGAACTCCTGGCAAAATGGTTCCTGGGGGGGAGGGGTATTGCAAAGAAAAGCCTTAAAAACTGTTTGTATAAAGCACAAAAGTTGCAATTTTAGAATGAATACAATCATGATCACGTAATGTCAGAAAATAAAGTTATCTGATCTGAATGGAGAAGCAAATAAATATAAATATCCAGAAGAAAAAGCGATATTCTTGTTCTTTAAGAATCCGACCTACTTATAGTAACAGATGTCTGTTCCTGTTCTGACCCAGCAAGGCCTGCCACTGATGGCCTCCTGAACCGAGTACATCAGCGGCTGCATGCCTAAACACACACACACACACACACACACACACACACACACACACACACACACAATCGGGGCTTTGAGAAACGAGTGACCTGTCTTCGGAGTCTTTATGATGGAAGCGAACTCAACTCAGCCCACTTCATGATGCGTAGCAGTTTGGCAGAAAATGATTCAAAAAAGAGATGTAAAGCCGTGGACTGCCACCCCCAATTGAAGTTTACTGTCAAATTAAATTGACAGTACAACGAAGAGAATGACATCTTTTGTATTTGAAACAACCACATAGCTTTGCTTTCAAGTCTGTTTAGCTAAATGCTAAATAACAATGCTAAATGCCATAGATGGGCTAACTAAATTATAATCCTTTATTCCATGGACATTTGAACAAAAATGAAGGAGCAACAACGGTAGACAGACAATACAGCAATACTCACAAGCATATACGTATTTTTATCCACTGTGAAGAACAACTACTATCTCCACGGAACTGTACGTGTTTCTAATGAAGTGCTATTTTTCCTTTTAAAAAACACATTACATCATGTGTTGTTGTGGTTGTTGTTTTTTTGGGGGGGGGGCTAGAACGGATTCATAACATTTTCACTCATTTCAATGAGGGAACATGATTTGGTTTTCGAGTCGGAAGCGTGGTCAGGGAACAAATTAAACTAATATTTCAAGGCACCACTGTTTATATCTTGAGTAATTTCACTTTATTTCATAATAAGAAAAGTGTAGTAGCAATCTCACCATAATTGAACTGGCTGTTGGACTTTTCACAATTGATGATGTTGAAGCGGTACGTGGTTCCCACACGCATGCCGCTCACCTCAAAGTAGAACCACTGGTGGTGGTGGTTGCTGTTGATGTCCGAGTTCAGAATCAGGTCGTACTCGTACCTGTGCACAATATCTGTATCATGTGCCGAATGAACAGAACATCTTGTCATCACAATGGTAACGGATCTGCATGCTTACTTCCTGATCTGAATGGCCTTCCGGAGGTTGCCGGACTCAAACTGAGAATTGAACCTCAGTGACTCGCCATTGCTTTCAATCACGGGACAACTGCAAAATAATGAAAATAGAATAAGATTAAATAAATAAATAAAAGGCCCTATTCAAAATAATGTAGACTAAAAAAGAGGTATGAGATGAAAAACTAAAAACCTACCTGGGAATGTCGAGGTCGTAAACGACTTTATCCATGATGTCGTTTGGATGAATCAACCTCTCGATATCCTGGAATATCTTAGACCTGTATGGTTACATGAGCAAATTTAGGAGCTTTATTGCATTTTTGGAACTTGGAACTCCGCATAGTCACAGTTTGGCGTGGGCAAATTCACATATTTGCTGATTTTTTGGGGGGGGGGGGGGTGGGAGGGGGTAATCTATTGTCCATTTTTGTTGCTGCTAAACTCACTTATTCACTGATTTTGTGCTCAGCAAAATTCCTGTATAATATAGAGATATTGCTTTAATGCCATTGTGGTGCCACGTAACTATGTAGACATAAAGGGAGAAGCACCATTAAGTCAGGCCAGAGCCTTGAATAATAGAAAACAGATGCTTTGTCGCAATCTAGTGGCATCTCCCAGCAATCACAAACCTTTTTTTGAGGGGGGAGAATCAATATACAGTAGGGCTCTGTCCCTATGACCGTATATGAAATAGGTTGAACAAACCAAGTAGAATGGGTTCTTTTTGACTTTTAATTTGAAATTACTCCAATGCAAATAGTTGGGTTTCTGGAGCGCCTACCTATCAAGTGTGAAATTAAACAAGTACATCAATGTGTTTGCTGCGTATGCCATAGGCAAGAATCCTGCACACTAATTCACAAAAAGTGATTTCATGGCTTGGTGATGAAATGTTGCTTCCGGGAGTGAAAACATGATCTGTGTGGTTTTTGTGGGTGTTATCAGTTTGTACTCTCTTAAAGATTGGACAAGTAATCCACCCACAGGCTCTGTCTCTAGTCTCCATGATTTAAAAAAAATGCCTTCAAGTGTTTGCCCGCTATTTAGGGATAAGGGCCAAGCTCGGCCATGAATAACAAACATCGGCAAGTAACTGACGGCCCTGTTGAAAATGCTTGAAATTGCCAAGACAGTGGCAAAACATCAACTCACGTCAACATAGCTCCGTGGTACTAAAAAGCCACAATAGGGCATGAAATTAATACTTTTATTGCGGCCTGAGCACTAAAAGAGTGACGAGGGGAGTTTTTGGGTGAACAACTGAGTGGTTCACTGTATTCTGCAATGTAGTGTGATTAGGGGTACATTTGCATGAAACGGGGCAGTCGAACAGACGAATTTCTGCAAGACAAAAAAATATCATAACTTAATCCCTGGCACATTTTAATGAAAGCATGACATGCCAGGCAACAGTTTCAAATTGTGAACAAAATATAGCGTTTCTCCTCATTTTGATCATGAGTGAGATGGAGGCTATATCAGTCTTCACTCTCACATTCACAGCTAAGAACAATTTTGAGTCTGACATGCATGTTTTGGAATTGTGGGAGGAGTACTTGGAGAAACGCCACGCCACATAACCACAGGGAGAACATGTAAATTCCACCAAGAGCAGCCTTAAGCCGAAACCTGAACCCAAAACCTCTCAACTATCATTCCGGCGCGCGAACCATTACATCGCTGTACTTCCCTGGACTGCGTCATTTGTATTAAAATGTTCAAATGATTTTCACCAACTGCGTTTTCTCACCTCTGTACCCCGTACAACCTCTCCAGAAGGGGCTCTCTATACGTGGGAGCCACGTGTCCAAAGTAGTCCGGGTAGGCTACCTCAGTGTAGCACGGCACAGACTTTGTCCCCTTCACCATCTTCACGTAAAGGTCCAGGTCATGCAAAGGGAGAAGCTGAGCTGTGTCGGGTACCTCCAGGACAGCCCCTTCGCCGATTTCATCCTCTGCGCCCTCTGAGCCGCAGTCTGATCCACCTCCTGCTAAACAGCGAATGGCGATGCCCTCCAAAAGCAGAGGGGGCTGCGTGGCCTTCAGCGCACTAACTGGCGTTTCTTTTTGTTTGACTCTCAACGGAGCCGCATTTAAAGAGACACGTTTAGGCAGTTTCTGCTCCGCCGGTTGATTATGTGCCTCCTGGTTTTTGTTGGGGCCCTTGGCAAAATCACTGGCGTCCAGCTGCAAAGGGCGAAGAGCGGGAGTGGGAGCAGAAGAGTCACAGACATCTTCAGTGCTCCGTGCGGTGACGTGATTTGGGGACGGCACTTGAGCGGTGGGCACAACGATGGGCTGAGCAGATTGAGCCGATGAAGATGTGGTAGAGGATCCAAAGTTGAAACCCTTTGTGGAAAACATGTGGAAAATATTATTCTCATGTGAACTCTCCACAATGTTTTTTTTTCTCTTTCCTCTGTCTTCAGGCTCCTGGATGCTACTGCACGTGACTTATTACATTATAGTCTGCCTCCGTTCTTGGAGGTTCACGATTTTATTATTATTATTCGTATTCAGTAGTTAGTTAGTTAGTGTCTTGATAAGTTCAGTGCTTAAAAAGTGCAGTCGACATACTCACATATTGTTCGGAGTATGTGTAATTACAATTATATTGTTTTTCAAAATCGTTCAGCCTTACCTGGAAGTCTTGAGACAACTCCATGAAGAATTTCTCATAGACTTTTAACTCTTCGTAAGGTCGGCTCGGGATCTTCTGGGGGCTTAGCTTGTTTATATCTTTTTCAATGTCGTCATTCTGTATAAATGAAATGCACGACAGTATGTGGGCGTTTGTATACGTAGAGGCAAGAAAAGAAACCAGTTTAAGAGTTACCAGGGAGCGACAATCGTTCTCATCTTCCTCGTTCTCCGTGTCTGCCTCCGTGTCCTCGTTATCCTCGTTATCGTCACTTTCATCCACCACGTCGTCCACTGGTGGGACACACATACACACAGCGCATTACTTATTACCCTTAAAAATGGCACATATTATTCTTGTGAGGGGTCACCAGGATGTCTCCAAACACAAAATACGTGCAGCCATGATCAAATGATAATGTTTTTTGAAGAAAGTTGAACATTTCTTCAAGTACATACAAGATGAATAATCGTGTATTCAACTTCAGTGAAAGTTAATAGACGACGGTTGGTGTTCGTGGTTTAAATCTATCGTTTGATATTTTTATTTTGATCTTATATTACGAATTAACAGTGGTTGAGTACGTCACAGTGAAATGTATATTAACCCGCCTGTTAAACTGCTAGTCAATTTGACCCCCATTTTAAAGTTTTAAAAGCAAAGAAAATATTTTCTTAAAATTAGAATGACACTTTTTGCTGGCCTTATTTTTGTCATTTTGCTCTTTCATTAAGCAGATCATATGTGTACACACACACACACACACACACACAGATTTGTTTTAATTATTTATTAAACACGCCTTGGGTTATTTGAGAACAAATTTGTTGTGGAAAAAAAAATCTAAACAGCAGGGTTGAAACATTGCATGTTTCGTTAATAAAAGTTTGATGATGGAGAAAGTTTGAGCCTGAAACAGATTTGTTCAACCTAAATTATTTCCAATGGGAAAAACTGAATAGTTCAACTTAATCTCTGTAGCAACAGCATTGTATACAAGGAGTCCTGGGGGGTAGACGAGCTATATTGTTGCACAATGATCTTTGAGAGCATGAAACGAGCATTATATGATGCATGTATACCACGAGTTTAGTAATGATTCATGCAGGGATGATGAATGGTAAATGTTATTCTCTGCTTGTCTTGAATAGTCTTACCCTTCTTTAAGGGCTTGCTGAGCTGCGTATGTGTTCTTCCTGTAAGTGTAGCAGTGTGTGAGAAACATTGAGTGTGCATATGTGTCCATGAATTGTACGGAGACCCCCCCCCCCCCAACCCTCCGTCATGTTTTTGGTGCATGTTTTCTTACCTCCGGGAGGTTGGCTGTATAGCTGTGCGACAGGCCCTGAAGCCAGCACGTGTTCCAGCTGATAATGGAAAGCCGACTTGATGGTCGGCAAAGGCAGGCGGTTTTTGGGGAAGCACTTCCTCATGATGAGACTTGAGCCATTGACAAGAGGATCCAAGGTGCGCACCGAGAGGCACTCCTGGAAAAAATACCACAGTGGAAATAGCACTACTCATAAGAGGACATTTCAGTATGAACGTAAAATGCACGATGAAGGCCAAATACCGGTAATTACATTCCACCAATAGATAGAAGCAAACACCAAGGATGTTTGCTTCTCTACCTTCCGGTTTCTTTGGATCGCTATTGAAACCTGCTGATGACGCTTCCCTCTCACATCATCCTTTTTGAGGGCCCATAATGGTGGTTTACTGATGATCAGTTATTAGGAATCCTTTTGATCTCAAAATGTCGAAATGTGAACAGTATAGGGTGCATTTGAAAATCCGCCCCAAGCCTACACTGGTTCATTCAGAGTGCACGGAAGACGGAATGCCAGTGTGCACTCTAGAAAATTAGTCCATTCATGGATTGAACACCTGCTGTGAATTTTAAATTCAAGCACCTTGTTCGAGAAGACGTGCTCAAAAAATTAAAAATGCTCAAATTATGCTCACTAGTAAAAGTTACAGTGCAATTTAGGGCCATACTAATATTTTACCCGTCAGCCAAACAACCCAAACTTTTTTGGAGGACTGTAGTGTGTTGGCATTCACTCAATACTCTCACTCACGGTGGAAGAGTTGTACAGAATGCGCATGCCATCTGCTTTCGTAAACGCCCGCCTGCCCAACTTGATGTTGGTGACATTGCGCAGACAGCCCAGGAGTCCCTTGCGGATCACCGTATGACGATGCCACGTGTCGTTGCGATGCCAGTCCAGGTAGAGGGCGAGCAGGGTGGGAACGTAGTCACCCTCGACTGTTCGCCGAGCATTTGTTTCTGGATGGAGGATGAGAAGATACAATGAATTACAGGCACATGAAAAAGCATTTGCTCCTTTCCTGATTTCAGATTTTTCTTTTTGCCTCTTTATTTATCATATACATATATCACATGATATATTGTCGCTCAGAGGGACAACCAAGTGAATACAAAATGCAGGTGCTTAATTGATGGTTTTATAAAGATGAAAAAAATCCAACCAATCTGTCCTTTTGGGAAAAACTAATTGTTAAATAATGGGTCACTATGGTTAACTGCAATTTTTGGAAAGCTGAATTCAATTTCCAAACTCAGGCCTGATTAGTACCAGATAAGATGATTCAAGAAATTACTTCTACTACCTTGTAGACAAATTGAAGTAGAGAATAAGATCTTAATGCCACAATACTCCCCCCCCCCCCAAATTATTTTTTTATATAAATAAAAGTGAAAAAATAAAACTAAAACACAACAAAAAACAGTGATGATTTCATATTAGTTGTGTAAATATTGTGTAATTTCCTGTTATTGCATATTTGATAAAATACCCTTGTTTGCATAAAAATTAAAAAAAATCAGTATCAATATTTTAGTCTCAGTTCCATTCCCATCTGTCTGCTGATTGATTCTTTTAAGTGACCATTTTATTTTTGTTTCATTTGTTTTAGTGCTGTTGCTTCCCTGTATGTGTTCAAACCCTTGCATCCAGGCTTGCATTATTACTTGCAGCATCAATTTTGAAGCAGTTGTGATCATCCATCCTAATTATCAATCAAGGAAATTGTTTTGAGCCCACCCGCAGTTCAGAACAGCTTGACATCAGACTGTCACGTGGGCACAACCAGTGCACCCGGTAAAATCAATACTCACTGGATTTGAGCAGAGCAACAAGTGCATCCACAGCGACCCTGCAGAGTCAAACGCAGGGAACATCATTACAAATGCAGCTAAGGAGACACGAGACATTTTTTTTTTCACAAATTAGGCTGTTCTATCAAATGAAGAGTACAGTTTTTGTTACCATGACCACCATGGGATGAGCTGCAGTATTGGGAGAGGCAAGGACTACTCAGTGCTGCGCACTCAATGACTTTTTGTGGAGTTTTTGGAGACTTCGAGATAGTCCAAGGCTCCTTCCAGGACAAGAAATGTTATATCCTCTGTGTCCAGACTGCAACTGAATAGGTAACAACCGACCTTGGCTCACTTGTTTCATGAAGCTAAGCCATGATTGGTTATTAAATGAGCTCTGACCAACTATGATGTCATCGTCAGTCGACAGCAAGTGGAAAAATAGCCACTTTCTGAGATGGGTAAAAACGGGTGGATTTTACTTCTTAACTCATACTCCACAAACTCAACATTAATCAGAATACTGTGTTTAGATTAGCGGATCTGCATGAAACATTTTAGTCAATTAAACATAGGTTGAACATGATTTGCAAATCATTTGTTTTCTGTTTTTATTTATTTTTAACACAACGTTCCGACTTAATTGGAATTGGGTTTCTTGAATAGCTCATTTACAAACATGCATTTAAAAAAGAACCTTTTGGTCGTGTAGATTCATTTAGTTGTCGTCCAAATACGTACTTAATCAGGCTTGCGTTCTTCTTGCTGTACGGTGCCACAATCTTGAACATCATGTCGATGGCTCCGCTTTTGCCCAGGGCTATGGCGTTCACAACTTCACAGAGCACAAGTAAAAACAAACATCAAACAAAATGTCGTTGTTTTTTTTTCTTGGAGAATGAATGACAATTGAGCAAAGTTCCAATTGACTTACTGTTGGCCGAGTACACCCTAAGAACCTGCAAACAGGGCAGGACCAGCTTGACATTGTGGAGGTTCTTCTTGATCAGGGTTATTGTGACGTGCAGAGCACCAGTCAGACGCGCCTTTACGCCCAACTTCCTGTCTATACAACACACACACACACACACACACACACACAACACACACACAGGCTTAAAGCTCAGCAATGCAATGCGCTAGTCCTACCTTTTGTACAATGTACTGATCCTTCGCAATATCGTGGTTCACATGTCACTTGTCTGTCATAGATATCCATCCCTATAGAGCATAGGTGTCAAACACAGGTCCTGGAGGGCCACTGTCCTGCATGTTTTCCAAGTTTCCCTGTTGCAACACCCTCATCCATCCATTTTCCGAACCGCTTGATCCTCACTAGGGTCGTGGGGGGTGCTGGAGCCTATCTGTTGCAACACACTTGATTCAAATGAGCAGGTTCAATGTCAGGCTTCCACAGAGCTTGCTGATGAGCTGATCATTTGAATCAGGTCTGTTGCAACAGGGAGACTTGGAAAACATGCAGGACAGCGGCCCTCCAGGACCTGAGTTTGACACCTATGCTATAGAGTAAAAACCTGCAGTTTATAGAAATCGTTTTTTTCCCGCAGGATTTTACAGGACAGTACGCTTGCTTACTGTAATGCCCCTGCATGTTCGAAAGGAGTGCTATCTTCATCAATGCACTTTTCAGCAGTTCAATGAAGTCCAGAAGAACAGTTAAATACATACAATGAGCACACTGTAGCAGGAGATTCTGTCGGCCACAGCTCACGGCCAGCCACTCACCCGGAAATGTCACCACCCATCCCGACAAGCCCGACCTCTTAAAGGCACTGACACTACAGTAGATATATAAGTGTGTTTTACTAAGTTTAAAGTATGTGGGAAGTGTACAACTATCTCACAGATTTTAGCCTTTTGCAGGTGGATGTGGAACATATTCCCCCGTATGGTCTTTGCAAAACATCCTACCTTTCGGGCCCACCTTGGCCAGTAGGGAGTGAAGATGCAACATGAGCTCCTCGTTGGGGTGAAACTCTTTGTTGGCATTGATTAGAATGCGGAGTAAGACGGCTGTTCCTCCTTTTGATACAAAGGCCCCCACCCTGCGTCCTTTGCCTAAAATAACAAAGAGATTACCGCAAGTAAAACATTTTGAATGTAATGATTATAACTAGTAACGGTAAAATGTAGTCCATAAAAAAAGTGGCAAGGGAGATGGAGAAACCCGGTGTAAAATGGTGCTGTATTACTAGTGGCAGAAAACTTAAAAACTAAAATGATTAGAAATAGTGATCCCACCAGGCATCCTCAGATTTTTTTATGGGATGTAATAGAATATTTAATCCCTTCAAACAGATTTCATTTCCACACTACATAGTAAAAGTAGAGTAATCCCCCATGTATCTGCAGTTCACTATTCACCTATTCAGTTTTTTTTTTCCCTGTGGAACCAATCACTGGCTCGTCAATGAAAAATTTACCGTTTTGTACTTTTCGTGCTCTTTCTAATCTATGCCACACGATCAGGCGTGTCAAACTCATTTCACATTGTGGGCCACATACGGACTCGGCAGATGTCATGTGGGCCGGACCATTAACATTATAGCATACTCTACTATAAATAACCAAAATATCATGTATTTCCTTTGTTTTGGTATAAAGAAGCATTGGCGCATTGATACCGTCTGCTGTGTTGGGTCTGTCTCAGGGGCAGATTGAGACTGTTTTGTTCTCTGATCAAAACAATGTTGTCTTCTACTCTGATCAAAACGGTCTGCCCCTAGCGGATAATCCATGAATTGCATTTTATTAAAAATATTCATTCTGTGTCTTTAATGCATTTTTTTTTCACTTTTAAATTATCATGCGGGCCAGATTGAACCTCCTTGGGGGCCGGTTTCCGGCCCGCGGGCCGTATGTTTGACACCTCTGCACACGATAGTATCAAAGGAAAATATGGGAGTTCAGGAATGGTGCTGAGGAAGTATGTAGAAGTGAAACACCTCAACTGAGAGTCAAGCTGTTGTTGTTATGTTAGGCAGGAACTAAGTTTAGCCTGGACTGTCAGTAGAAGTTAAGGACAGTCTTCGCTGCATGTGCACATACATGCACACGTTTGGTGCATTTTTTTTTCTCGACCAAATCATCCATTTCTTTTTTAGGTGTAAAGTTGTAAAACAAGTTCGAAATGATATTTAATTACTTTGGTTTTATCGAGTGTAGTAAACTACTACACGCAGTTCTAATCATTTTTAGTGGGGTCATCACTCGTGTTTTTCCTGCTACATCCAGCAGGGCTTTGTCACCATCACTGTCCTCCAAGTCTGTTTTTATTGGATAACTGATACTCGGAGGGGATTACTGCATGTTATGCTGTTTTTAAGGAGAGCAGGAAAGTAGTGGTTAGTACAGGTACTGCAGCTTCCTCCCATATTCCAACGAAATAAATGCTACGTTCATCGTCGACTTTAAATTGTATTTATTTGTAAATGCGGAAGTGAACGCTTGTCTATCTGTGCCCAACAACCATTTCAGGGCGTACCCCGCCTCAAAGCCAAAATCAGATGGGATAGGCTCAAACTCACTGTAATAAACTCCACAGAAAAGATGGAGAAAATATCGACATACATCTTTTCTCACCCAAGGTCAGTAGTTCGCTGAGAATGCATAGGATGTTCAGAATCGTCTGGATGTCCCGGGTGGTCTGTTAAGAGTCAGATTGTCATGAATTAGCTTTTGCAAATGATCAAAAAAAAAAAAAAGGAAAAAAAACTTGACATTCATGACAGTATGTGTATTGTTTATTTAGAGGTTTTTATTCTTGTTTGATATGCAAAACCCATTAGACAATTCATTAAGTACATCTGCAGGTAATGACATCTAAAGATACGTAGGGAGGTTGGTGGCTAAGTAGGTTTGGTTGGTTGGTAGGAAGTTACATGAGTACGTTGGTAGATGGGCGAGGTGGATAGTAGGGTTAGGAGGAGCCGGTATGTACAGTAGGTAGTTAGGTAGGTAGACTGGCAAGCAGTCATGTGCGTGAAGTGGTGCCAACTGACCTCCAGTGAAGTCAGGATGACCTCCATGCCGCTGGTGCCTTTGGACATCACCTCCTTCGATGTCTTCTCTGCGAGACAAACAGGAGACAGCCGTTCATCCGTCTACTGGAACTTTCTTTGCAGTCACCACAACATGTCACTAGGTCAGGCTGGTTCGATGCATATCATTTGGACAAAATTTGTGTGGCATTTTGTATTTTGTGGTATTTATTTCTTTTTTATGCTGTCACTTGTCTTTCACTTCACTTTTATGTGAGTAACTTGAAACATTTGTGAGTGCCACACATTTTGTAGAAATCATCTGAACCGTTCGATGTAACTTTACCTGAAGAGTCAGGGTGGTCGCCGCAGTACCTCCTGGTGTAGCGGCGTTCCATTTATAGGTTCTCAAACACTTATTTTTTGCTAATTGTATTTCCAAAGCAGCATGTCCTGACTGCACATAGAACACCGTCTGTCTGCACAAAATATGCCATGTGTTGTCTTAAAAAAATAACAACATACTGTAACTTCACATATTTTTCCCAATCAGCATGGGGAACCATGAGGCGGGGCAACAAAATGAGAAACAACTTGAGTAATGTGCCTCTCAAGACACATTAGACAGTCCACTAAAAAAAATCCCGCTGTCATCCTTGTTCTTGACCTGCAAGTCTCGCACACTTTAAACGCGAAACCTGAGGACACCAAATTGCAGCCCAGGGTTTACAGTTACCGCCAAACAGATCGGTACTAGCGTCACACACCCTATAGGGGGGGTGGTGTTGCTAAGTGTGTGTGTGTGTGTGTTGCAGATGAGAGGAACAGCTGACAGACAGGGAGGAAGGGGGAGCATGAGCGGGCGTGAGAGACATACGACATTCTTGCTGCACCCATTCGTCATAGTAGGGAGGTATAACCACGTTCAAATTCCAGAAAAGTGAGAGGTACTATATGGTGGCCTCCATGGCTCAAAATACCATTTTTGAACACAGACAAGAACTGAGAAGCATCTCTGACCACTAGAGGGGGACATGGGACCCATCCCAGCAAAGTCCCGGACTATAGTTTTTAAAAATCCTGTCCCGTCCCACTCCCTAGTGAAAATAACTCCCACTCCCGTCCTGCTCCCGTTCAGAAAGACTCCCACTGGAGGGCTGCTTCCACTTCGCAGGTCATCTGCATTAAAAATGGCTGTGTATCTGTCCGAGGTTATTTTGTTTTCGTACTGGTCAATCCCATTCTTGTATGCTCCCGTGAAATGTTTATCCCGTCCATCCCAATCTCACGATGAAAGGTAAAGTTGACTCCCATTTCATTTTTATCTTTTTTTAATTCAGTTATTGGCACAGAAAAGACTGATGTAATAACTTATCAAAATTAAATAAAAACAAACAAATTAATAAAGATTAATCAATACATTAACAAGATGTAAGAAAATAAACAATACGCTAATCATAAATGCAGTGATTTAATCATTTAAGAGAGTCCTTGGCCCTTACTCTATACATTTTAGTTATTTGTATTATTATCACTAATACCAATGAGTTCTTTTACTTAATCCTCAACCTTAAAGTTTGTACACATTTTCAGAAAGATGCATCGGGTGTTTTCCGAAAAAAATGTTACTTGATATTGTGTGTGACATGCGTGACATCACGTGTGATTTCACTTCAGTAACTGCAGGATTTTCACCCAAGTGGGGCTCATGTTTTGTGCTGTGTAGTACATGCCACGAGAGGTCAGTATATTAGCAGCGGTAGGACAGTAGGTAGTATGTTGACAGATTTAAGGCTTGAGTCAACAATTTGTGAAACTATTTCAGTATTTATCCAACCTTTAAAATGAAACACACTATATAAGGCTACTCGTCGTGTAGTTTTAAGGCTGTGTTAAACAATTAGGCTGGTGTCCATTATACTTGATGTTTTGGCTCCAACAGAGAACCACATCCACACCTTCATTCACGCTTGCAAAACCAGTTTCACTTTGGTTTGTTCTTCTTGTCAGTTGTTATGTTACGTCCTCGTAAGATTAGTCTATTTTTCTTTGAATCTAGTCTTTTGGACCTTTGGGGTGATTCCAAAGTGCCTTGTGTTCCTTTTTAAGTTTTTTGAAATCAAATACTTTTTTGAGAGAGCACCTGCCTTGCCTCACTACTTCCCTGCACTTGGATCCTCGACAACGCGTGTTCTTGACACAAGCTTTCCAGTGTCCCTTTAGAAGAGGCTACTCCACCTCGAGGCAGTCTTTCGATCTTCTGTGCACGTGGGCTTGGCGATTATGGAAAAAAAATTCGAATCACTATTTTGAGTGATATTGAAATCACGATTAATTTAAAAAAGAATTTTTCATTGATTTCAACTCCTAACTATTCCAAACTACGATTATACCCCCGTGCCTATATTCCCCCTGCATATTGAACACGTTATTCTTGAAAATTGTATTCTATTCATCAAGTCCAAAATTACTATCATGTGGAAATCCAGACTTGCATTTTCATTCTGCTGCAGCCACACCTTTGCTGCATTGCATCTTGCTTCTCTTTATCATATTTAGTTTTTTTTATTTTGTTGTTATATTTTTATTTTCACACGTCTTGGCACTTAGTGTGAGAACCTGGGCCCTTGGATATCCTACTGCATGGCATATCATGTGGAAATGGCTTCATGTGTTGCCTCGGCAAATTCGTTATTTGAAGGAATGTCACGAAGTCGATGCTAATTTCTCATTAGCATGTCAATGGGACTTTACACTCCCTTGAGCATCAGCTCTAGCAATGTGTTATTAACTAAATGTCTTGTATTTAAATAGACAATGTGTGTAACTATTTTTGTTGTGTGTTTAGTTTTACAGTAAACTCCAACTGGAGTGTCATTAAACAGCTTAAAGCACACTCAGGGAGGACAGAACCACAAAAAATTCAGATGCTTGGTGCATAAGCGAAATGGTTCTTCCGCTATGTCGGAATCTTGCAAATGCGATGTTTGGCATATTAATCATTGTTCTTGAGCCAATAATGAAATTACAATTTAGATGAATTGTAAAACAATTTTTGATACAGTATTCACTACATTATTCCTCCTCACCCATAGGTTTCGAATGCATTAATTTTGAAATGGAAAAATACTGCTTCCTAAATATCGCTAACATACATTTTTGTCACGGACTGAATTTCAAGTCAGCAGTCATCAATCTCTTTCTGCCACCCGGTAGACCAATGGCACCTATTAGTTAAAGATATTGTACAATACAGTGTATAGATTTATTATTCGTGAGTGCTTACCTTGTGTCTGTATAAGATGTAGGAGCTTGGAGGTGATCTGCCGCGCCATCTCAGGATCCCTCACCATGGAGTCCCCGGTCATCTTCTCCAGCTGGGTCAGCAGGATCTGCACTCTGGAGTTACTGGGAACACTGGGAGAGAAATGAGTGTGACCATCAATTGGATTGAATTTGCTTGAATTTTGAGTTTTGTGCAAAAAAACAACTGCACTGTAGAGTAGAAACCGAGCACAGCATTGCTTTCATCCATTTATTTGTGTATTGGAATGTTTGGGAATAACATCCCGTTGGGATACATCAGGGTCATCTGAGGTTAGCCATTTAAATTCTGTGTTCTCTTAGTTTATCCCTGTTCAGTTCAAAGACAGCCCAGGCTCCAAAATGACACTTGATACACAAAACAAATAATCAACGGGTTTCATAATGACATCAACAACAACAACAAAATTTTAATCCTCATGGGCGAATGATTAATAACAAGGCTGCATTTAAAACAGCCATGTTCCAACAGACAGGGGTGGTATTTATAGAACTAGCAAAACACCAGGGTCTGCAATGTGGACTTTGGTAGACACGATTTCAGAAAGTTTAGGGCAAGGCCTTTTGATCAGCTGGATGAGCGGGGTGAAAGGTTGCTGCTTGGTACGGCAAGAGAAGAGAATCCAAGTTGTACCCAGCGCAGCTCAATGTTCCCCATGTCCTTATAAAGACACAGCAGAGAAGAGTGCACACTGGGGACAGCGCAAGTAAAAATGGCAAGCGAGCGCATAAGAGCGTTCAATACATGCCCAAATAAACACATTGCATCAGTTATACATGAAGGGTCATGAGGGCCACACTAAAAAGAAATACCGAAGCATTTCCTCATATTATGTTACTCGTTATTCTCATTAAAATATTCTGGAAATAGTTATCCTCCGAGTATCATGAGATTTGGTCATGTTTCATAATCTTGAGAATTTCTTTGTATTTATGAATGTATTCTCACTTTAAAAAATGACTTAATTCACAAAAGATTGTAATATTGCAAATGTGGAATATTTGTCCAAAAAGGGTTTTGTTTAATTTTTCTTGTATATGAACAGTTTTGATATTAAGACTTTTGGGGGGTTGGGTGGGGGGGGGGGGGTCCCCTACTCACAAAACCAGGGGGGGGTCCCCTACTCACAAAACCATGGCTTTAATCTTGTAAAGCAATTTTCTTGTGACATTATAAATAAAATTGTATAAAAGTTTTTTTTCTTTATTCCCTTAAGTACAACTTTATTTTGTTTTTTTGTTTTTTGTTTCAGGCTGGGCAGATCTGTTCCTAGAGGGCACTCATTCACTCTCCACTTGCAATCAGTTGATCAGTCATCAACTCGGTCTAAGTGCCTGCCTGATCTTTATGCAGGTGCCAGATGATTCCCACTTCTGGAAGTGGTATGTTGGCGAACACAACGGGGTGTAGCTGCGTGTTCGACAGTGTCCTCTTTTACTCTTTTCCTTCTCACTCATACCTCCACACGGCTTGCTGCCGAATCCTTGGTCCAGCCTTGTTCCACCTTGTCACCAAAGTCCCACATTTACTAAGCACACCCAAAAGAGCCCATCGCTTCACTAAGAAATTTCTCCTGCACCCTGCTCATACACTATGCTTTTTTTGTCATTAAACCCTGCCTCAGCTCTAATCCTCTGTTTCCTCTTCACTTTTGAGTCTACAAAAAAAAAACATAACAGCTTTATTCTCATAAAAGTCATGTTTTAACATTAAAAAAATGATTGTTTAACATTTTTATTTTCTCCTAGGATTATTTTTTTCCTTTGGAAATATTACAAATTTTTGCAGTAACTTTTTTCCCCCTTATAATAAGATAAGATAAGATAACCTTTATTTGTCCCACACTGGGGAAATTTGCAGTGATTTAATTCCCATATAGTTTCAATTTGGTGCATAATATTTTTTCTTGTAGCATAGCATTACAGTTCTTTCTTGCAACATTGAGTAAATGTACATTATACATTTGCATAACACACATAATTTTAAAATGGAGAATTGTGACAATAACAAAAAGCCTCTGCATAATTGCCCATGTTAACCTCATTCACGTGAAGTTTTTGTGCACAAAAATAAATAATAGGACACAAAACAAGCATTGGTGCTACACTGGGAGTTCAATAGGTATGAGAACGCACTCAAGGGTGCGTAACAGTATGAAAGAGTAGAAGCGTGGACAAATGGCATCATTTTGCTTGGATGAAATTGGGCTTTTAAAGTAAAAAAAAAAAACACTCACCCCTTCTCTGAGGCCATCTTCGGTTTGTTCATTTTCGTCACATCAACGTGGCATGTCGTCTATGAAAGACATAAACACTGAATGCATGCAGTTTCAAAACTAAGTGGCTTGAGTGAACGGAGCCAATACGGGAGCACTTGAGAGGCAAAATAAGGCCAGTCATAAACCGTTTTAGAAGTGCATCAGTAGTACATTGAATCTTAACAATATCATGCTTTCATTGAGTGTATAATGTGTCATTGCAGGACAACATGCAGCTGTGTTGCTGTTGAATGGGCACCAAAATGGGTCACGAGTCAATTTGTATTGACAACAGTCAGAGGCAACTGTTTTAATATATTTGTTTTATTCATTCAGGCATATCCTTTCCTGGCAAAGGGCTTCATGATCCCTGCTTGTTGCACTAAATTAAAGTGTTCTGTGTTATATTTAGTTCATGATAAAATGTTTGGGTGCACGATATATGCTGGTTACTTCCTGGTTGGGTGCCACAAAAGCACTTCCAAATATGGGCAAGCTGGGACTCGGGTGTTGTCATCCATGCCTGTTGCCCCGCGACAAACGCATTGAAAACCAAGTGCGGTGTGAAAAGACAATGTAGTCATACAGACAATGAAGAAGAGTTTCATTCAACTACTGGAAGTAACCCAGTAATCTGCAGTAATCGTACCTGCTTTTCGCATAGGATAAAGAACACATGCCTGTAACTGTTATTAAATTAGATTGTCTATATGTGTTACTGCACCGATTGTGTACAAGCCTCTAATCCTGAAAACATTATATCACCCCCATTAGTCGCTATTCATTAGCATTAAGTTAGTTGACTTGAATGCAAATCATGCAGTCGTTTTACATACCAAGTGTGTCTTTTTGTTTGTGACATTAAACTTGACTCGGAGTTGCATCAAAATGCTTGAAGTCTCTTTTTTGAAGATTTACTCACAATGACTGAATCGCTGCTTGTTGTGAGTGAGCAGAGTTGAATGCCTTGCCACCATACACCAAACATAGCAATTTTTCCCCAACAAGTCATAGCATGACTCTTTTTCTAAAAATAAATAAATAAGCAAATAAATAAAAATAGCCAATTTGTAGCAATTTCATGCATTTTATGTACTTTATTTTGCATGTATTATGTATTTTGGTAAATGTGGGTCTGCATGGGGGAAAATATATTTATTTCTAATTAAGGTTGACAAACGGTCACATAAAGTAAATACTAAGCAATAAGAAAAAAAAAAGATTGGGCCAAATGGTTGAAGTAAGGGATGAGAATTGGGAACTTCCTTTTATTGTTATTAGACATGGGCACTTATGTTTTGGGGGCCTTGTGGACTGATTTACAATTGCAGGTTTCCAAGCCCTGTTTAAATATTTATCAAGCGAGCTTGACGTTGTTGTTACTATCAGGTCTTTCTGTCACTTGACAGCCATTGCAATTTGAAAAATGGCTGATAGCCTTCCTATGACCCCCTTACAAATCCATCACAAAGCAAAGTGAAATAACAACGTAGATGAAACACGAGACCGCCGCTGGTAACCAAGTCGCCGTAACTGTCTGGAAGGGCGTAAGAAAACACTCAAGAGGCTACAAGCGTTAGCTGCCCGGGGGCCGCTGCACCTGCCGTCGCGGACGAGTGAGTCTGTTACCGCCGGACTGAGCTCACAAGAAAGCCGATTTTAAGAACGCCCCCGCCGCGTTAAGACAAAGCGGTCAACCCGGGCGGCGCCGTACGGAGGATGGGATGACTTACCTCCGAAGCAAGGAACGGCTGTCCTCCTGAGATAACGGCGGCAGCTAAACGGTGTGTATTTATTGTGTAATAGTGTGTTTCGTCTGGCTGGCTGGCTGAAACGCCCTGGTGATGTTGTGATGAGTGGCAGCCCCAAGACTGTCAGAGAGAGAGAGGCTGTCAAAGTGAGCGAGCCACGCGAGAGTACGACTCTTACTGCGGTTTTACGTGCTCATACGCCTTTGATACAGCCAGTGCGCCATGGTCGTCACCAAATACAACACTTATGGTATAATCTTCAGCATTGGGCGGTGAATTACAAGCGGGAAGTGTCCCGCGGGGGCTGGGTTTTGAACGGGATGCCAAAAAACTACAAATCCCAGCAATTTAGGTTTCCTGATGACGTCATATTATTGTGTGTGTGTGGGCTGTAGGTCCCGTGAAATTATTCCCCTTCAAGCTAAAGCTACATGGCTATTAAAAACAATAAGGTATGTATCGGATTTCAGTCAAAGCAACACTTTTAAACTGTTATTATTCATGTGTGGGACTTGGATGGTTAAAACAATAAATATAAACATGTTACCTAAGACAAAATGGGCTATTTAGCATTACTGCCTCTAGCTAGCTCTGCATCTTTTTGTAGAATCGTACATATTTTCGTATTGCCTATGTCCCTCCAGTCATTTACTTTCATTAACCAAACAGTGTGTGTGTACATGTTCCTTTCTTTCACTCCGTTGCATGATAAATCAAGTTATTGTGAACTGTCACTGTTTGTTTGTTTATTTAGTTGGAAAGTAAATGATACTGGCACGAATCTTCCAGATTAGAATCTGTCTAAAGTAGTAACGTCCTCTGATTTTGCGAATCTGTTATAATAATTGACTGGAATCGTTATCCAAACCCAGTTAGACATGTCAGTCTGCTTTGAACCCCTAATTTGAGATCCTGATCCTTGTTCCAAATCCTAATACAAGCTTGAAACCCCGACGTTCTCTTCAAACTCTAATTTGAAACCCTAAAACATTTTTGCTTTTGCTCTCGTTACTTATTTTAGTTGTAGTAGAGCTCTTGTTCTAGATAGGACTTCCAAAGTAGTTTAATGCTCCCATGAATTTCTTTTATAGTAATTCACTGTAGCCTCAATTGTTATCCTAAGCCAGTTCGACATGCAGCAAGCAATGCAGTATTAAATAAATACATACATACACACATACATAAATGCTCTTGTGATTCTCTAGTAGTGTGACTGTAGTAATTGTTATCTTAATCCAAATAGACATGGTTTAGTCGTGATGGGCACTCTCCCCTATTGCAGTTAACCAGAGAGTATTTAGTGCAGCCAAGCATGCCATTGACCTACCATGAGCTGCCTCTTCGTGTGATGCCAGAGTAGCGTTTAGATTTGATAGGTAGGAAAATTAATAAGAAATGTGTCTCTTCATGTCCTCTGTGTGTGAATGCGCAGTTGTCACCATGGTGATGAAGTCATCGGGGGAAGAGGATGATGCTGGCTGGGGTCTGGGCATCCCGGAAAAGATGAAGAACAACGCCAACTGGGTGGACATTACCCATGATTTCAAGAGTTCTTGTAAAGGTACATAATAGTGGACATCAGGTAGATATGTCTTCCTCTCTTTTTACATTTACCTTCATTTTTTTTAATGTAGAATTGAGCCTTGGGGAGTTGCTTCATGACATGCTGTAAGTATGGAAAGGACCAGAATACTCAAACAGAGAAGATTTAAGTGTATTTACAGCAACAACAACAAAAAACACTTTTCTGACGGTGGCAGGTTCGGCTTGTTTGAGGCCATGTCGGCCATCGAGATGATGGATCCCAAGATGGACGCCGGGATGATCGGGAACCAAGTCAACCGGAAAGTGCTCAACTTTGAGCAAGCCATAAAGGTACACCACTGCTCGCATTGAGCACATGTGAACACAGCCCATTGCACGCACAAAGTCAATTTAATGTGCGTGACGGAGAGCAAAGTTTTTCCTTACAACAGACCTTAAACCTTAGCTTGAAACCCAAACTCAGACTTGAAACCCTAACACAGGCTTGAAATCTTGAAACCCGATTTGAAATTTCAACCCATGCTTAAAGCCATAATGTGAAATCCTAAACCAGGTTTAAGACAACGTTTGAAACGCTCATTTTAAACCACAACCCAGCCTTGAAGCCCACAGTAGAAACCGTGTCCCTTGTTTGAAATCCAAACTTGGGTTTGAAATCCGAAAGCAGCTTTGAAACCCTCATTTGAAATTATTTCCCTTGTCACAAACTCAGAATCGAAACCACAATGTGAAACCCTAAAATGGATTTGCAGCCAAACTTAGAATTCGTAATCCAGGTTTGAAACCGTAACACAGTTTTGAATTGACAAAACAGGCTTGAAATCTACCTTAAAACCATAACCCTTGTTTGAAACCCTCTTGAAAAACACTAAGCTAGGCTTGCAACCCTAATATGTAATCAGAGTAGTGGCGCGTAGAACATATTATGGAAAAGAACATTTTGGACTTGACTTCCCCTTTAGATGTTCCTCATAAGTGTCCATTTTATTCCCTGAAGGAACACGCCATCAAGGTGAAAGATCTGAGCCTCCCTGAACTCATCGGAATCATGGACACGTGCTTCTGCTGCTTGGCGAGTCTCCCACTGAACATTCAACAATCTCTCACCAACGTACCCGTGCAAATGTTTGAACATGTACTGTACGTGTGACCGGGTGCAGATCACATGGCTGGAGGGCCACTCCCTGGCTCAGACGGTGTTCACTTGCCTGTATGTCCACAATCCGGACTTAATTGAGGAGCCCGCCCTCAAGGCCTTCGCCCTGGGCATTTTGAAAATTTGTGACATTGCACGGGAGAAAGTCAACAAGGCAGCTGTGTTTGAAGAGGTGGGCCGTAGGTTCGATACCTTCATGGATGTGTGGGAGGACGAACCCGGGAGTGACATCTGCTCTTTGTTTCTGTAGGAGGACTTCCAGGCCATGACGTACGGCTTCAGGATGGCCAACAATGTCACTGACCTGCGGGTGACAGGTACAACATGGTTACGCTTTCGCATGTTGTCTCATCCGAAAAGGTCAAACAAGAGCAAAGATCAATACCGTCGCCCCACTTGTCTTCCAGGTATGCTGAAAGATGTGGAGGATGAGTTACAGAAGAAAGTCAAGGTAATCTATTGATCATGGTTAACCCGCCGTGCCTGCCGCCTCCTTCGGTGTTTTATGTTTTGTTTTTGCGTCCACCTTTCAGAGCACACGCAGTCGTCAGGGCGAGCAGCGAAACCCCGAGGTGGAGCTGGAGGTGATTGTCTTTTGGGATACATAAACGCTAGCAGATAAGTGTGTGGACAGCTTCAGATGTGTTGGATAATAGAGGCTCACTACAAATAGCTAGACCAGTTCTTTTTTTTAAATGATCGAGTAGTGGGTCATCCATCACTGCTTTTATTGTCTTATAGAAGCTAAATAAACATGTAGCTTCCCTTTCTTGCACAGACAGCAAATATTTAGTGTGTCTCGTGAATAAAATTTGCCAGGGAAATCAGATCATGTTCCCAACTTGTTGTTTCTACTTCCACTACTTTTTTTTGTAAGGGAAGCACCGACTTGTTGCTAATGTTCCCTAAATTGCTGTTCCTGTGTGTGTGTTACTTCCAGCACCAGCAATACTTGGCGTTGTTCAACCGCATCAAGTTCACACGTCTTCTCTTAACGGCACTGATCGCCTTCACCAAGAAAGAGGTAACTTGGCTAAGTTCCCCTTCAAAAAAAGGCACGGAAGTGAGTGACACGTTTGTGTTGTGTAACAGACCAGCTCGGTGGGGGAGGCCCAGAAGCTTGTCGCCCAGGCAGCTGACCTCCTGTCAGCCATTCATTCTAGCGTGCAACACGGCATCCAGTCACAGAACGACACCACCAAAGGAGGTTAACAAAAAAAAAAAAAAAAACTCACACGTCTAATATGTATTTTTAATAAAAATGACTTGCTCGGCTAGTTTTTGGGGGGAATAAAAAATATTATAATGGCAGATCACCCCATCATGATGGGCTTCGAACCACTGGTCAACCAGCGCCTGCTGCCACCCACTTTCCCTCGCTATGCCAAAATCATCAAGAGGGAGGACATGGTGGCTTACTTCGGCAAACTCATCGAGCGCATCAAGACCGTCTGTGACGTCATCAACACCACCAACCTGCACGGCATTCTGGTAATGGCGGAGGATTGTACCTAATGCAAGTTGAAACCAAAAGTTTACATCCACGATATAAAAATGCAGATGCTTTTTTTTTTTTTTTTTTTACTAGCTGACATGAGATCATAGTAAACGTTTCTGCCTTCTCACATTTTTCTGGCATTTAGCAAATAAAAATAATCTCGGTCATCCAAACAGGAAAAATTATTTTGATTTCATGTCAGAAAGTGAAAAAAAAAGTACAGTATATATTTTTACATATTGTGAATGTCTTCTGCTTTATTATCTTGGTTACACTGAACTATAGGACTTTTTCTGTGAGTTCAGCGAGCAGTCTCCTTGCGTGCTGTCCAGATCTCTACTTCAGGTGAGCTCAGGCCCGAGCGTATGCTTGTTAAGGCACTGTGGACACTGAACGTGATTGTTGTGGTCCATCTAGACGACCTTTCTGATTGACAACAAGAAAGTATTTGGCACCCATCTGATGCAGGACATGATCAAAGACGCCCTCCGATACTTCGTCAGCCCACCCGTCCTTTCATATAAGTAAGTCTGAGATTTCTGGATCTTGAAATCCTGTGCATGGAGGCCATCACTACATCCACCTGTGCATCTGCTTTCTCGTCTTGCATTTTGTAATGAATACAGAGTTTCATTCTATTGTTCCCGCCCATGGCTTGCTGTTCCTGTTCCCGACTTGCTGTTGCTCTAAATCTCTCCGTCTTGTGGCCTTTGTCATTCAGAGAACCTAGTGAGCATGTTTGTCAATTTTTTTCCATTGGCCTAGCAACATAACTACTCGTATTCGCACCGATGGACAATTGAGAGCCTTCAGTGAATCGAACATGCGTGTTTACAGAGTACATGCATCAGAAATTAAAAACGCAGAACCTCTAACTGTGAGGCATCCGTTATTCCACCAGAGGAAATAGTTATGGTACTTGTGCGTGTCTCGTGTGTGCAGGTGCTGTCTGTTCAACAATCACCAGGCCAAAGACTACATCGACTCTTTTGTCACACACTGTTCCAGGGTATTTGAGCTGTTCTCTCTGCTTCCTGCCCAGTCACTCTTCTTCATTGACGTAACTTGCATCCTATTATCTTCCGGTTGATTTTTGCCAGCCGTTCTGCAGCCTCATCCAGATCCACGGACACAACCGAGCTCGGCAACGGGACAAGCTGGGTCACATTCTGGAAGAGTTTGCTACCTTGCAGGATGAGGTGACATTACCTTGACGATAGTACGCAATACGAAAACAAATATCGATCACCTAAGAAGTAACGTGATCCATGCTGAGACAGTTTTTTTTACCCCATAAGAAAAAACAAAGGTGGTGGTATCTCACTGAGCGACCCCCCCCCCGCCCCCGAGATTTCACTAATACAGTACAATACAGTAGCCACGTGTGTCCCCCCTACCCCTCTCACCGGCAGGCAGAGAAGGTTGACGCAGCCCTTCACAGCCTGCTGATCAAGTATGAGCCCCAGCGGCAGCACTTGGCCTGCCTGGGTACCTGGATCCTCTACCACAACCTGAGGATCATGATCCAGTACCTGCTCAGCGGCTTTGAGCTCGAGCTCTACAGCATGCACGAGTACTATTACGTCTACTGGTACGCCGCTCAGCCCTCGTAGCCGCGACAGCTGCCCTCAAGTGAACCGACTTAACGGCTCGTCGTTGCGCAGGTATCTGTCGGAGTTTCTGTATGCGTGGCTGATGTCCACGCTGAGCAGAGCGGATGCGTCACAGATGGCCGAGGAGAGGATCCTGGAGGAGCAGGTGAAGGGACGCAGTAGCAAAAAGAGCAAGAAGAAGAAGAAAGGTACATGGTTTTTCTTTTCCCCCCTCCATGAAAAAAAGCAATCTGACAATTTAGCATTCCTGTAGCATATATTTTAATAAATGTATATATTTGCTCATGTATAGGTACCGTATTTTCCGCAATATTAGGCGCACCCAAAAGCATTCAATTGTCTCAAAAGCCGACAGTGTGCCTTATGAATGTAGCATTGCTTCACAATTTGTGTGCAGTTCGTCCCCTGAGCAAAGAGATCACCATGAGTCAAGCCTACCAGAACATGTGTGCCGGCATGTACAAGGTACAACAGCGCCACCTTTCTTTGACCTCCGCTCAGTTTGTCAGTCAGTAACCCTCGTTCACCCTGCGATCAGACAATGGTGGCACTGGACATGGACGGCAAGGTGCACAAGCCTCAGTTCGAGTTGGACAGCGAGCAGGTTCGCTACAAGCACCGCTTTGCACCCTTCAACAGCGTCGTCACCCCGCCGCCCGTACACTACATACAATTCAAGGTGGGTGCTTTTGCTTTGGACTTGTAGGGTTTCTTTTATCAGGGTTTGAGTTATAAAGTGCTGAGACACTTGCAGAACATTTTCACAGAGTTAAGATTGGGGAATTTTGGAAGTATTGGAGGGAAAGGTATCATATTATATTGTTATCTATGACGCTTTAACCTTCAAAGCATCATCACACATCATGTCGACAAACCTTGTGAGATTTCAGTTCAGTGAGAATGTAAAAGGATGAACGCCCTCCACTCCACAGGAAATGTCTGACCTGAAGAAGTACAATCCTGCTCCGGGCTCTGCCGACCTCTATCTGGCTGCCAGCAAACACTTCCAGCAGGCTAAGTTCATCCTGGAAAACGTCCCCAGCCCGGACTCGGAGGTCTGAACATTCATTTATATTTGCTTACGACCTTAAGTTATTCCAATTTACTCATGTCGCAAATGAACAAAAATGCCATTACCGGTCATCCATTGGCCCCTCCTCCCCAAAACAAAACAGATTACATTTCTCTATGCATGTAAAAAAAGATCCACTATTCAACATCAAAGAGTTTGAAGTAAACAGTAAAATAAGCAGCTGCTGTATTTTTTTTCAAGTGGAAAGGAAAATGCACAAAATGACCGTTCAAGGACGACACAAAGCTGCTGAATAAAGAAACCAACGTCCAGTGGAATAACTCATTTTGTACATTTTTGTACATACAAAAATCAATTGACATTTTTAAATATTATATAATAAAATATTGGCCTTGTTTTTTTAAGAATCTTTGGGCTTTATTAAAAAAATATGGTGGGAGTGGTCGCAGTTGCCCATGCAGTAATAACATGATTAAATAGAATGTAAAGATTGAAACCATTTTATTCAAAGGCTGTTTTTGGTACGCGCACCTCAACATGCATACGTACAATCCATGTAGATTTGATGAATAAACATTTTTGTGTTGTGTGATCGCAGGTGAACGGTATTCTGAGAGTGGCCAAACCCAACTTTGTGGTGACCAAACTCCTGGCTGGAGGACACAAGAAGGAGACCATGGTATGGATAACTAGAATTCTTATTACCACTATGTCACTTGAATTCCGTTGCATTTGAATCACCAGGTTTTGCCCGAGTTTGACTTCACGGCTCACAAGTACTTCCCTGTGGTCAAGATCATGTGACACTACAGATGCAATCACCTGCCGTGCTTCAAATCCACCCATCGCAACCGTGTGTGCGCTTTTGTGATGAAACTGTAAATTGTGTGTGTGTGTGTGTGCACGCGCGTGCGTGTGTATTGCCAATGTAAGTGTTAAGACCAGTGGCGGCTTGTCAATGGAGGGTGCTGCCCTCCTGCTGAGCTGAGTCAAAGGGACAAAAATGAATAAAAATGAGAAAATACTAGTAATAAGTGTGTTTTTAGATGAGCAGAGTGGCTCCTGCATTACACGAGAACATGCCACATCCAAGTTGCGACTGGCATGTCATTGGATGTTACTCAGCCAAGTTCCTAAAGCGTTACCTCGTTTTATTTTGTCTTCATATTCACCTCAATGAAGTCACTTCATATTGAGAACGCTGAGCCCGGGCATGAATAAGGAAAGGTATGGTGGATTTATTCGTTGGTTTTGTGACAAAATTAGGCACAGGATAAAGTGCAACTTCACTCAAAACTACCATAACGCTCTTTGGCTACTTTCAGAAAAGTATTGGCTTGAGTGATGGCTACTATATGTAAACTATATTTTTGGTGACAATATTTCAGTCATAGTTTACCTTTTTTTTCCTTAATCTTCCATTTTATTTGCAATAATGATAAACTAAATCCTTTCAACACCACTTTTATTGTATCATTTTCATAGTCTTTCTTCAGCAGGTCTAAATATACACATTAGAAAAAAATCTGTCTAGCACACACATTTAAAATCAAAGTGATCTGCTGGGCAGATATGATTTGACTTCATTCTTCAACGGTTCTGGGTCCATTTGTTTGTACGGGACAACAAATGTGCTTTAACTACATTCAGTAGTCATTTTGGCGAATGAGTGACCACGTCCACCTTGCCAGCTCAAATATGACACGGAAAAATTGTCATTAAACTATCATGTTGGTGCTGTTGAACATGTTCAACCAGTCAACTGGCAGTCAAAAAAACAGCAATTCCTCACATGTCCACCGGGTGTGCTTTCCTGCAGGGAAAACATCATCCAGTGACATAAGATACAGTAAGACAGTATATGGAGTCATATTCTACTTATTTAGGTTCTATTAATTAAAGAATATTTCTAAATATGAATATGCTAGAATATATAGAAAGTCTCACCTTAATTCTGAGCCAGTTCAGCTTGCTTGTCGGCCTCAAACTCTCCCTCGTTGTCGTCGTCGCCGTTGTAGTCGGCCAGCTCATCCTCCATTATTTTGTCTAGGGGGTTACAAGATCACTTTTGTCACTTTTCCGCTTCTGTGGTGCCGACACACAAACACAAACCAAGCTCAAGAAAATTCAACTGGTTGAGATGACATTTACAGAAACACCAATTCACACACGTATGATCATTTATGCACAAACTCGCGTACGGACACAAAGACAAATTCAAACAGCCACCCAAACAAAACACAGAAGCAAATACACAAGCAAAAATTCACACACACACACACACACACACAAACAAATGCAAATTAACAGTTTAACAGACATGCAAAATAACTGACACAGTAACTCACACAAATACACCACTTACATATACCGACAGACAGACCCACACTCATGCAAACAAAACACACACATACCTATGGTTTCATCCCGTCTCATTTGCTGCTGTTTGTCCTGACCCAATTCTCCTCCTCCCAGCACCTGCTTGTCATCACGGTCATAATTCTCCAGTTTCTCTTCCAAGGCGGTCATGTTGGCTTCCCCTGGGCCAATCAGAACACGTCCTGTTTCCGGGTCCACTCCTTTAAAAGACATCATAACAAGGAGAACCCCAGCACAGAAACTGACAAACTGGCAGACCGGTGAATTTTACTGTCTGAAGCGGTTAAAATAACATGACGGACTGACGATTAGCTTGGTTTGGCTTCGCTTGAAAAAATGACGGACTGACAAAGGCAGCTGATGAATGACAGACCTTCAACATTTCGTAAATTGTGGGTGTAAAAAGGAGACACAAAAAAATATGTATATTTGAACTAAAACAATTAAGGAATGACAAAAAAAAACAACAAAAAAAAACCAAGATCAGCTGTTTCATTTTAAGTCCTGCTCCATTCACGATTAACTCATTCAGTACCGGCCAATTCTAGACCAAGTCTGAAAAGACGTTTAAAAACGTCTTTGGGAGTGAATGAGTTAATGACACACGGCCATTTATATGTTTCTGTCGAGTAGCAAAAAAGCCTTCAGCAAAGTAAGGATCAGTGATTCCTTGATTGTAGCTTCTCCAATGAACCTCCTTGATGCTCAATCCTTAACTCCTCTGTGCACATTCAGGACAATTTTTTGGTTGTGGTGGAAGTACCGCGAGTAACACCTGAGATTCACCCAACGTGTCTTACCTTGGCCCGGGGCAGCTAACACGTCCACTTGCGTCAGGTTATTTGACAAAGAGAATTTGCTGGTCTGTGCCGGAAGGGCCATGGCAGGCTTTTTTGTGCCATCTTTTGTCATATCCGACTGGTGGACGTCCTCCTCATCCGCTGCAACACCTTGCAGGTTGAAAAAAAAAAGTAGTTATTTTCATTTCAATTAAATGTTAATTAGACAACTTGACGCTTGGACTGCAATTAACTCGTTTAATCATCCATCTGTCTGTCTGCTCCGTCAGAATTTAAATAAAAAACAAATAACTTTTTTTTTAATGTCTATCCATTTTTTTCAAAAATAGGACATCAAATTGACATAGTAAAAAATGTACAACAAAAAAAAATTATGATTCATTTACTACCATAGTTTGGCCCGTACCATATCAGAGAATAGGCTAAAATGCTGACCAATAATTTCCAAACGTAAAAGCAGATATTCGTCCATGTCTTATTTTCATTGAAAAAAAAGAAGGGAACACATTTTTTGTTGAGTTAGCCCCACACTATCACACTGCCACCACCATGACAGCTGTTTTGTGGGGTGCGGAAGCCAAAACTGACCTCATTTTTTTTTCTATATCATGTCACAAAAACGTTTGTGATTTATAGGATTCCCATTTTCTTAAAAATAAATGAAATAGATGTGAAAGGATGTAAATAGCACTAATCGTCTTAATTCCTACTAGGCTAGCTTTCTGTTTGCAAATATTGAGAGTGGTGACCTATTGGGAGCCGCACACCCCTCTCACGGCACTGTCTCAGTTGTGACTACCGTATAGCTGTAGATGAATCCAACTGTAATCAGGTCTTCTTACGACAGTCTGACTATGGCTAATCGGTGGAATTTTGTTTATCTGGTGGATAAGCTGTGGAGAAAAAAAAAACTTGACATACTGGAAAAAAGACTGCAATTTTGGAATCAGCATGGCAATTTGAGTTGTAAACGTCAGAAAGGTCGACCTCGATATTTGTTTTCAAATTGTTCCCCAGTGTAATCAGACTGTTTTCATATTTTCTGTTGAAAAGTCTGAAATTACAAGAACTCAAAGTTAATCAGCCCTCTCTATGATGAATGGAATATCTAAATTATCAATTTGTTTGATAATCAATGTGCTGTCAATTGAAGGAACCATACAGAATGCGTTTTTACCTTTCTCCTTAAATATGTTGTTGGCGTACGGTGTAAAACGCTCGTCGGCTTTGGCCGTCGTGAGATTCGAGGAGTGGCTGAAGTCGCCTTCCGCTTTGACACCATTGTCCTCTGCCTTCTCATCCTGCCGACGGTTTGTGAGTCATTCAACGTGATGTCACTCAAAGGGTGGGCTGAGACGGAACGGGCGCATCAGAGCTTTGGGTTACCTGGATGTTGGCGAGCTTAGTCATCTTTTTCTGGACTTCCAGTTTGGCGGCGGCCACTCGCTCGTCACACAGTTCCTTCTGTGTCAGGATCTGTGAGTTACATTGTGTCCTACACACGCATACACATGACACACCTGTTAACATAAGACTACTGACGATAGCATATCATTCTTACGTGTGTGTGTGTATGGAATAAATTAGAGCTGTCTCACTTCATTTATTCAGTACTGCCCCTGAAAGTGAAAGTTTTATCAGTCATCATGAAATAGAGTAGAGTCGTCTATCACAACAGGACTCACGAAAAAAATCACAGGAATCCATGACCGGCGGTCGGAAATGACTGTGTGAAGCGGCAAAAAAGGAGGCCCTTATTCGCCAATCATCACAAACTGACGAAAAACTGACGAGAAGGTGGGTCATTTTAGTTTGAAGCAGCCATTTTGGTGAATTCCAGGGCTCAAACTCCTTCGAGGGAATCCAGCCAAATGAGGCCCCATGGAAGGCGGGGATCTGAGATGCAAAAAGTGGGTGCAAGAAAGTATCCATTGCTGCTTGAATCGGTTACTTTATTTCCATTTTACCAAAAACTATTTTGGATTCCCACATCTTAAAATGAAAAGTATTTGCGAGGGTCTCTTTCCAGGTATGGCTCCACCCACATTTCAGTCAGATTCAATGAAGACACTAGTTCCCGAGTCTGTTCATCAGAGGCCGCTATCCTGCCTATTTTCGATGTTTCCCTCCTCCCACGCACCCAATTGAAAACATCAGCTCATCAGCAAGCTTGGCAGCAGCCTGATCGCAACTTGAAGGCGTTTCTTACATGTCATACGTGAGTTTGTCGTTGAGGGTTTTGACGTTGCTCTGGCAAGCCTGCAGCTCCTTCTGAAGCTTCACCAGGTCGTCATTCATTTGATTCAGTTGGCCTGGCAAAGCAAAGGACGCAACTTTTTTTTTTTAAACGGCTTGAAATTGACAAAATGGAGACAAAAACAAACCATATCTCCTAACAATGATCACAGGATCAATTGGCATTGGCCACTTGTCAAGAGGCAGAATTTCAAAATGACCCACAGTGGCATGGGAAGTACGGGGATAGTCACCACAAACAAGAAGACACACACATGAAGAAAATTTTCGAATTGGGTTAAGCACATATAGGGGGACGGCGACTATTAAAGCAAAGCAATAAAATGGCTACCTTTAAGTTCTTGTATGGTTTTGGTGCTGGTGGAAATGTTCTGCTGCAATGTTGCCTGCAGGACAGTGTAACGCAAAGTGAGTTTCGATTCCTCAAGACAAGGAACTCTATTGTTATATTTACTGCACCTTCTCCTGGATGCAGGTGTCCCGCGCCCCCTCCAGCTGGTTCTTATAGTGACTCTCGAGGAGTCCAATTTGATCCTTCTGCCTGTGGATCTCTTTCTGGAACTCAGATTTTTTCACCTCGTCAGCGCCGCGCTCTGCCGCTCCGCGACGCACTTGGCCCTCCAGTTCGTACAGCTTGGTCTGTCGCCAAGACACACAGGGAGGCAATCAGATGACGCCGTCACATAAACCCTCACCGAGGCTTCAAACATTCAAATACGGCCGGTGGAAATCACAGCATGCACTGCATTGAACAAAAGTTAACTTGGCATAACATGACTTGACAAACATTATTTCGTAAGGGGGAGGTGTGGAGAGGACAACATCACTCCCTCTCGTGTGATAATGCCTATTCTTGTTACCACCCAATAAAAATGATTAAAACAGGAAATTAGCATCAAAACAAAGCTACACACGCTATATAAAGGTAAGAGGCTACCTGGAGCTCGAGGTTACGCGAGCTGGACACCCAGTAGTTGAAGCCCAGAACCAGGATGCACGCGACCAGGGCGCCGATCATTAAAGGCGGAGACCTTCCTCCACGCCGCCCGTTGACCAGACCACCCATTGCTTGTCTACAAACACACCATAGAAAGGGTTCATCAACTTATTATAATTTATTCAAGCCATAAAATCACTCTGCTTTGGGAGGAAAAAAAAGAACATTTTCAAATTCTACCATACTGACACAAATAGAATTTGGTCAATCTAACGTTGTGGCGGGCGGCACGGTAGCCGACTGGTTAGCACGTTGGCCTCACAGAGCAAAGGTGCGGGGTTCGAGTTCGGCTGGGGCCTTCCTGTGTGGGGTTTGCATGTTGTCCCCGTGCCTGCGTGGGTTTCCTCCCACATTCCAAAAACATGCATTGACGTCAGGGCAACGGAAAACTCTAAATCACAGGTGTCAAACTCAAGGCCTGGGGGCCAGATTCGGCCCGCCACATCATTTTATGTGGCACCCTGAAAAAGAATTGTCAACTTGCATGATCCTTGCTAAAAAATGTACCGAAAATGTCAGAAATTGTCATGTGTAATAAATAACGCTGAGGTTTTGCAATCATTTTGCTACCCTTACAAGTAATAATGTGATAATGCAATTAAATGTGTTTTGTGGTTTCACTTCACCAATATCTACATTTCTTTCAATGTTATTTTATGGATATCTTTATAGAACTTGGTGAATTGTTATCACTTTGTGTTGAGTTTATGCTTTACTGACTTTTTACGTTTGATTTTTTTTTTTCTCCATTTGAACTTTTTCCCAGTAATCCTGAAACCTAGCAGAATAACAGTTGACACGGCCACATTAATAGATAACATATTTATAAATAAGATTGACCATAAAATGGAAAGTGGACTTCTCATTAATGACATAAGTGACCACCTACCAGTTTTTGCAGTTTTTCATAATTATTTTGATAGAAAAGCTAAGTCAACAACTCACATAACAGAAATAAGACTAAGAACCCAACGCTCCACCGACGCCTTTAATCAAGACCTAGAAAAACAAAACTGGACCGAGGTCTACTCAAACGAAGACCCAAATACAGCGTTTGAAGTATTTCAGTCTACCATAATCTCCTTATATGATAAACATTTTCCATTAACTAAAGTCTCCAAAAAGTATAAAGACCCAAGTAAGCCATGGATAACGAAAGGCATAGAAAACGCATGTAAAAAGAAAAACAATTTATATAAATTGTTTTTAAAATTGAGAACTGAAGAAGCAGAAAAAAAATATAAGACCTATAAAAATAAACTAGTAAATATTATAAGAACCAGTAAAAGAGATCATTATCATGCACTATTAGAGCAGAATAAAAGTAACACACAAGAAATATGGAAGATACTTAACCAAGTAATCAGAAATAGTCCTAAAAAAATGGATTATCCAGAGTATTTTATCAAAGGCAAAAATACTATTTTGGAAAAAACTGCAGAAATAGCAACTGAATTTAATGAGTATTTTGTCAACATCGGCAGTAACCTAGCAAAACAAATTCCTGATCCAACAAACTTGTTTGAAATAGATAGATATGTAGAAAAAAACTCCTCCACGATGTTCCTTACTGCTGTAAAACAAGAAGAAGTATCAAATATTATAAAAACTTTTAAAAATAAAAAGTCAACTGATTGCTTTAATATTGACATGACAATAATAAAGCAGATTATAGAATATGTAGTGCGACCTTTCACGCACATATGCAACCTGTCATTCAAAGCTGGTATCTTTCCATCAAAAATGAAAATTGCTTAAGTTATTCCAATCTATAAAAGTGGAGAAAGACATCGGTTTACAAATTATAGACCAATATCACTACTACCACAATTTTCAAAAATATTAGAAAAACTATTTTCTCGCAGACTTGATAGCTTTATACAAAAGCATGCGCTGTTAAGTGAGAATCAATATGGCTTCAGGGAAAAACGGACCACCTCAATGGCAGTTATGGAGTTTGTGGAAGCAATAGCCACTAATATAGACAACAAAGAATTTACTGTTGGGGTTTTCCTAGATCTAAAAAAAGCTTTTGACACAATAGATCACAGTATATTATTGAAAAAAATAGAAAGATATGGCATTAGAGGTGTATCTTATAAATGGATAAAAAGTTATTTAGAAAACAGATATCAGTACGTGCAACTCAATAAAAAAACGAATCAACTGAAAATCACTCACGGAGTTCCTCAGGGGTCAGTGCTTGGTCCAAAACTATTCATCTTATATATAAATGATATCTGCAAGGTCTCAAAACAATTTAAATGTGTCCTATTTGCTGATGATACAACTTTCTACTGTTCTGGAATAAATCTGAAACAGCTCCTGACAACCGTAGAAAACGAATTAAACAAATTTAAAAACTGGTTCGACAGAAATAAATTGTCACTTAACCTGAAAAAATCGAAGTTAATTGTTTTTGGCACAAGACCAATCAAACACCAAGCTAAAATTATGGTAAACTCAATTGAGATAGAAAGAGCGTATGAAACCAAGTTTCTCGGATTAGTAATAGACTCAAAACTATGTTGGAAGCCACATATCGATAACGTAAAAAGAAAAATAGCCAAAACCGTAGGGATCCTCTACAAAACCAAGGAAGTGCTAAATAAGAGATCTTTGTACACATTATACACTTCATTATTATTACCATATATGACCTACTGTGTGGAAATATGGGGAAATGCCTGCAAAACAAACACACTCCCTATTCTCAACCTACAAAAAAAAGCAATTCGAATTATTAATAGATCAAAATATACGGAACCCACAAATCCACTATTTATCAAATTAAATACGATGAAATTTTATGACCTGGTTGACTTTAAAATCGCCCAATTAATGTACAAAGCACACAATAACCTGCTCTGCCAAAACATTCAGAAGTTTTTCGAAATTCAAGAAAGCAGCTATGATTTAAGAGGTACCAACTTATTCAAAAAACTCAAAACAAGAACAAACATCAAGCAAAGAAGTGTATCTATCAAAGGTG
Source organism: Hippocampus guttulatus (assembly GCF_054856545.1). Lineage (NCBI taxonomy): Eukaryota > Metazoa > Chordata > Actinopteri > Syngnathiformes > Syngnathidae > Hippocampus > Hippocampus guttulatus. The sequence goes on along the minus strand of NC_141265.1, from coordinate 11,652,130 downwards.
TTAATCTGTGGAATAATCTCGAAACGGACCTGAAAATGAGTAAATCGCTTGCTGAGTTCAAAAACAAATTCAAAAAAATAGTACAAACAACCTACATCAATCAGAGTTAAAATGATAAATTCAAAACATTAAATATAATGATAAATCAGAACTAAGTTGATAAATAGAGAAAGGTATATAAATATCCATTATGAATGCAACAGAAAATTGACACAAGAGTGTCAGGGTGTGGAAGTATATAATCCCGATACAAACCAAAAGTTGTAAAAATATCACGGTTAAGGGTAAAGTATGAGCCTTAATGGAGACTTCTTTCTTCTTACTTTTTTCTTTTCTGATTGATATAAAAATGATTTATTAGATACAATCACATAACGGGGTAGGACTAGATACGTTTTTTACTTCTTCCTACTCCCTTGAACATAATAACTGTGTTGAATGAAGATTGATTTCTTTCTTTTTACTTTTTTTATCTACCTTATTTTCTGTCAAATTATTACTGTATATATGTTTTATGTTCAATAAACAAACAAACAAACAAAAACAAACTTAGTCACTCCCAAAGACGTTTTTAAACGTCTTTTCAGACTTGGTCTAGAATTGGCTGGTACTGAATGAGTTAACGTTTGGCTCAACAACACTGGATTGCACCTGCACAAGCTAACGAGATCTAGGACAACTGCCGTCTTTACGGGGACAATGCTCAGTTGTCATATTGCTAACGTGTATTATTGCGGTTGCAACTTGCAATGGCAAAGGGTGTCTCTGATGTCAAGACACACCAGCATTAAATCAAAGCGGACAAGCAGAAAAGATGAGCCGAGGAATCTTCCTGAAATCACAGCTATGAATAGGCAATGCTTTTTAACAGCAATCTGCCACATTAAAATCAAACCCAAGCGGCGTGTGACGCATTATTCGGTCTCGGACAATGGCAGAAACTTCATTACAAACCAAGCGTCAGTGTTTATTTTAAAAGACATGCTGCAAAACCTTATCGATGACGGTTTCCTTCAAATTGGTCGAAGCTAAACCTAACTCTGCTAGCAATCTATCGGCTGTCCTTTTTTCAGTCCTTCCTTCCCTTTGACACGTTAGCTTGCTAAGAGGTTAGCATCATTTTACCCGGTAAATCCAAAGAGAGGAGCTGGAATGCCTCGGCAAGATGATCCGACGGCTTTTAATCTTATCCAAAAGTGTCGCAACGTTGACCCAATCGACAACAAAGACGCATCACGATGTGTTCAAATTGAAATTTGAGCTAATGGTCAAACACGAATAGCAGCATACTTGTTTACAACCCCCGTTGACTGGGACGGCAGGTGCGGCGTTCCAGTGCTGTCGTAAAAAAGAAGCGCTGCTCTTCGCACGGCAAAACGTGACAAACTCCGCTTGTTAAAATAATCCACCGACGGACGACGTATTCGAATGTGGAAAAAAAACGTTTAACCGATTTAACATTCGGGATTTCGGAGATAACCTCAACTACGCCAAACATTTGACGACAGCATTTTTGTCAAATGTTTATCAAAGCATCGTGTCGATTCCTGGTGTCTGCATTCTTTTTACGGCGTATCATGGAGGCAGCACAACTTTTTATACAGTGTATTGCTGAGCACCGCCTATTTTTACAACTGACCCGAAAGCGCAGCACAAATTGTCATTGTCTCGGGGGAGGAGGGACGGTGCCCTCCTCGAGGGTGTCACAACTTGATAATCTTGAAAATGATGACATAGAAATTCGGGGGGGAACGACCGCAAAAAACGTTAATGTTTCATCTGTATTCTTTAATAACTTATCAAAGAAATTCCTCATAAAAATGAACATATGCAGAAAAAAACGACACTCTACGCCCATCACTCATGTATGGTCAGTTTCTAGGCGTGCATAATGGAAAGCATGTCAGAATACAGTACATGGCATTAATGCTCTTGGCAAACGTATCTTTCCCACTTGATAGACTCAGATGGGTGTTTTTCAGAATTTTCCTGAGAAGTTTCATTAAGACCTTCTTAAAGAAAGCCAATGTTAAACAACACAAGCATCCTTTCATGCTTCAGGATGTCATATATCACCAAAGATTCACAGTCACAGGGTAGACCTTATAGTTCCAAGATCAAGTTGGACAACAAGGTTGTTCAGTGTTAAACAAAACAGTCCCTTCTAAAGCAAACATTTTATTATCCATCGTCACTGGTGTGCAGTAAACTCCTCTGCTGCTCGTCTGGCTTTCGCCAACTGAAAGAGATAACTGCAAAGACAAAATAATATTACGTGAAACTTCTAGCAAGAGTACCAATTTATTCTACATGTTTCATGAGTCCCCACTGCTTTTCTTGACTTCTGTTTCCCGGTCGTCTTTAATTTCAGTGTAACCAGTTCTGCTCCCACCGGAGGCCCCTTGGGTTCCTCCATATCGCTCTCTCCATGCCTGAAAACACAAAGCAAAATCACAACAACCGAAGTCATAATTAACATTCCTAAATGTAAAAACAAGTTAATCGCTTTGAATAGATAACCAATGAATATGTAAAAATGGCAAGTATTTTTTTTTTGCGAACATGCTTGTCAAGAAAATAAACAATTGAGATTCTGTTCTTGTCTTACAAGTGTATAATGAGGTTAAACACTGAATATTAATGTTTAAATAATTCTTGTTTTTGTTAACACTCTTCTCCTGTCAAACATAAGTTAACCACAGTGATTTGTAAAATATAAAAGCAAAGCTAGTAAGATTTAAATTCTTATTTGTTAGCGTGAAAGGAACGAAAGAAAAGATTTTTGTTTAGTCATGTCATACAAGCGTAAAAGGAAGTGAACCACAGCAAAAGCAAAAATGTTTCACAGTGTTCGGAGTTCAGTCACCAAACGCAAGAATTCATGCGAATGTGAGAGTGCCAAAAGGATGAAAACTTTCCTATAGATGCCCTTAGATGGAGGCAAAGTACTACATTTTTTGAAATGAAGCTTTTCAACTCACAAACCAAAGCTCGTCGGCATTGAGAGGCCAAAACATGGAGCTTACATCATCACAGATTTTGGTGGGGCAAATTCTCCATTATTTGCTGAAAAAAGACCCATTTGAATTTTTGTAAGCATTGTAAAGCACAAAAAACGCAAACTGCTGATTTGGTTTTTGCAGTAAATAATGGAGAATAGATTCCGAAAATACAAACTTAAATAATTTAACCACTCCTAATGTCACCAGAAAAAAAAGAAAAAGCGAATGCATGTTTTTCATGATTTTAGAGCAGATTAAAAAAAAATGTAGACAATTTCCAACTTCAATGACCTCATTGGATTTTAAGGCTTCCTCTGAACATGTGAAGGAGAATTCATAAACGTGTCATTGTCAGAAGTACAAGGAAAATACTAACAAATCTTCTATTTGCTGCATCGATACTTTTCTGTCGTTTTCTTCTTTCTGCAAAACAAAATATCAGCATGATTAATATGTCCTTAAGGGGGAAAGAAAAGCGGAAGTCATAATCAGGCAATGATTTTAAGCAACTGGTGAAGTGATAACGCAAAGGCAACCTCTCCTGACAAGCTCCTTGCCCTCATCCACTAGATCCAAGCTCAGGTCGTCATCGGTGACATATTGATGGACGCCCAGCAGATTCAAACAGCGAGAACCAAGGCTATGAACATTAACGCATCAAATTCCCGTTAATTATTTCGCATTTTATGTACAATACGCATCAAACGTTTAAAGTACACTTCATTTTTCCACGAATGCACACCAATTTATGTATAACGTCACTTAAGGCATACATGATACAAAAAGACAACAACAGTTTGTAATAGCTTACTTGTAAAGTGTGGCAAAGCAGAGCAGCAATACCAACACGGGGTAGTAGATGTAGAAGCCGTTGGATATGAAGGACAGGAGATGCATGGAGCCCATTATCTAGTAGACATAACAATAAGCGAGTGTCCGTCATAACATACAGTGGTACCTTGACTTACAAGCGCCCCAACGTACCAGTTTTACAGTTGCAAGTTGTCACTCGTTTGGGTTTTTTTTTTTTGCTTTGTGTTATAAGTAAAAATGTGTTTATCAAGTGTCATTCAGCTATCCAGAAAATCACAACATCAGCCGCCATCAGTTTGTATTAGCTACCTGGCACTTGCCGTGTTAAGTATCTGTAGTGTTTTGTGTTGCCATTTTCTATGGCTTTTGTGCCACTAAATTGCCATTTTCTAACATCGGATCCGAAGAAAGTGCTCTGAATAAAAGACCAAGACCATTGAATTAAAGCTCGTAATTATAGAAAAACATGAGCAAGGTGTTTGTGAAATCAGCTTGGCTTTGACTTGTCTTATTATTCAGCATTTTTTCAAATAATTTTGTATTTACTTGTGATATTTTCAGCATCGTTTTGCCTTTCACGAGGGAACAAAAATTTTAGCCATTACGGAAATGTAAAATTTCATAACATTATGACAATGTTTTTGTACAGTCCAATAATGTACAATCCTATTTCTATTATTCAAAATCAAATGACAAAATCTTTGGAGTGGTTTTAGAAGCGTGGAACAGATGAATGGCATTTTGATTAATTTCAATGGGGACAGTGATCTGAAATCCAAGTGATTTGAGATTCAAGCATTGTCACCGAACAAATTCAGCTCCTAAGTCAAGGTACCAATGTACTTCATGGGACTGCATTCTGACAGTAAGTCCACCCACAGATGTATAGGACGTGTGTAATCGGTCCTGTTGGGATACGGCGGGATCCATGTGGATCAGACCCAGGAAGTTGAGGCACAGGGGAGGAGTCAGGCGACAAAACAACCTTGAGAGAAGATACGCGACACCTTACATGCGTGCAGGTTTATATAATAATGCGACCATGAGTGTGCTGTGCATACATGCCGCTGAACTGCAGGCTGTAGGCGTCTGTCTGGTGATGCGGCGCCAGGTAGTAGTAGTTGAATACACGGATCTGGAACACGGTAGAGTAAACGCAAACGCACAGGAAGATGATGGTGATGAAACACACCGCCTGGTGGACATGGACAAAAAAAGGCCATCAATTAAGGTATTAATGTGGACTCATTTCAAAAGAGACGAGTTATGCATTTTTTCCACAATTCAGAACACTTGACTGTGAAACACTTTGATCAAAATATTCCAAGAAGAGTAATCTACAATTAAATCAACATAAATATGAAAACCAAAATTACAGACATCTTACACACCCTATATGTGGTATTTACTGAAGTTAGTAAACCATTTGATGGACGACCTATCGAATGCTAGCGAACCCTTCCTCCTCTTCTTGTCATGGTTGCATTTTTCTTTTTGTCATGGTTGCATTCTTCTTCTTCTTGTCAAAGTTGCATTCTTCTTCCCTAATCCTGGGTCACATTCTTATCTCAAATTAGTTTTCCCCATTGAAATATTAATGCCATAAACTGAATCACATTATCCATCCATCAATCCATCCATTTTCCACTTATCCTCACAAGGGTCGCGGAGGGTGCTGGAGCCTATCCCAACCGTCTTCGGGCAGTAGGCAGGGGACACCCTGAACCGGCTGCCAGCCAATCGCAGGGCATATACAGACGAACAACCATCCACGCCCACACTCACACCTAGGGACAATTTCGAGTGTTCAATCAGCCTGCCGTGCATGTTTTTGGAATGTGGGAGGAAACTGGAGTACCTAGAGAAAACCCACAGCTGGAATTGGAATACCTCTGCATTGTGAGGTCGACACGCTAACCACTGGTCCAACGGGCCGCCCTGATACATTATTATTATAGTATTAATCCTTTTCAGCACCCTGGACATATGGACTGCTTACACTTAATAATGACAAAATGTGACTTTAAACATTGCCTGTACGGGTATTTCAATGGTGACGTTGGGAATGATTCCAAAGAAAATGGATGTCAATGGGAAATTTAGTTTTGAACGTCAACCAAGTAGGTGCCAACCTCAGTACAAACATAGTAGCGTTGCTGTTCAGTCATACGGACAATAATGGCGAAGAGGGAGAGGACGGGACGCATGCTGAAGAAGGTGCACTCGGACCACACCACCGCCACAGAGAGGAAGAAGAGCAGAAATGCCAGCAGCTTGTAGAACACCTGACGGAACACACACTCCCAGTACCACTCTGGACAACACACACACACACACACACACACACACACACACATGTAGGCACACATCACCAAGCAAAATCCAAATTGGGAAGAATAAATACGTCCATTTTAAAAAATAAATCTATTAAGAATAAATATCTATACATATATACTGTACATGAAGTAAAGGTGGACCATCTGGGCGTGCATTGGAGGCCTACATGAAGTCCTTGCCAGTGCTCTCATTTTGTATGTGTGTTTGACTGTTTGTTCATCAAAATGTAATCGGCGACGGTGGTGCTCCTTGTCCCCAAATATTAGTCAAACTAGTCTAACAAAATTCCCCATTCACTCACCTACTTTAGGTGTGTAAAGAAACCTTCGGATGCAGCCGTCTCGCTCAGTGGCGGTGAAGCTGCGCACAAAGTGGCACATGGGGCTGCCGCGGCTCTTAGCGGCATCTTCAAGATGGAAAATCCGCTCCAACAACATGGACCACTGAACGCGAGTCTGACGGCACCGCTGCACAGCAGAGATCACCTGAAAAACACACATTGTCACCGTCGGGGGGGGGGAGGGGAATCTCCGATGTCCAAATTCGGTTAAGTTGATGTTGTTTCACAAATCTACTGTATCTATTTATTTATAAATCATTGACCAAACTTAGGTGTTGCAAATGGCGTGCTCTTTTGACCATGCAATGCTAATGGCTCAGCAAATGAAGGGCATATAGAGAAAAACAACCATTCCCACCCATGGACAATTTAGCCTTCTAACATGCATGTTTTTGGCATGTGGGACCAAGCAGGAGTGCTTGGAAAACTCATGCAAGAAATAAGGTGCAAATTCAACACAGGAGGGCAGGAGGCGCGATTCAAACCACAATCCTCAGAACCGTGAGACAGATGTGCTCACCAAGTCAGTTATATTTTACGAATGTTCCTCCCCTCACCCCTCCGTGAGTCGTCACCTTACCGTGGTGGAGGGGTTTGTGTGTCCCAATGATCCTAGGAGCTAAGTTGTCTGGGGCTTTATGCCCCTGGCAGGGTCACCCATGGCAAACAGGTTCTAGGTGAGGAGCCAGACAAAGCACGGCTCAAAGACCCCTTATGATGACAAAAATATATGGACCAAGGTTTCCCTTGCCCGGACGCGGGTCACCGGGGCCCCCCTCTGGAGCCAGGCCTGGAGGTGGGGCTCGTTGGCAAGCGCCTGGTGGCCGGGCCTACACCCATGGGGCCCGGCCGGGCACAGCCCGAAGAGGCAACGTGGGTCCCCCTTCCCATGGGCTCACCACCCATGAGAGGGGCCAAAGGGGTCGGGTGCAATGTGAGCTGGGCGGCAGCCAAAGGCGGGGACCCTGGCGGTCCGATCCTCGGCTGCAGAAGCTAGCTCTTGGGACATGGAATGTCACCTCTCTGGCAGGGAAGGAGCCCGAGCTGGTGTGTGAGGCAGAGAATTTCCGACTGGATATAGTCGGACTTGCCTCCACACACAGCCTGGGTTCTGGTACCAGTTCTCTCGAGAGGGGTTGGACTCTCTTCCACTCTGGAGTTGCTCAAGGTGAGAGGCGCAGAGCAGGTGTGGGCATACTCATTGCCCCCCGGCTCAGTGCCTGTACATTGGGGTTCACACCGGTAGACGAGAGGGTTGCCTCCCTCCGCCTTCGGGTGGGCGGACGGGTCCTGACTGTTGTTTGTGCATATGCACCAAACAGCAGCTCAGCATACCCACCCTTTTTGGAGTCCTTGGAGGGTGTGCTGGAGAGTACTCCTGCTGGGGACTCCCTTGTTCTGCTGGGGGACTTCAATGCTCACGTGGGCAATGACAGTGAGACCTGGAGGGGCGTGATTGGGAGGAACGGCCCCCCCGATCAGAACACGAGTGGTGTTTTGTTATTGGACTTCTGTGCTCGCCACGGATTGTCCATAACGAACACCTTGTTCAAGCATAAGGGTGTCCATATGTGCACTTGGCACCAGGACACCCTAGGCCGCAGTTCGATGATCGACTTTGTAGTTGTATCATCGGATTTGCGGCCGCATGTTCTGGACACTCGGGTGAAGAGAGGGGCGGAGCTGTCAACTGATCACCACCTGGTGGTGAGTAGGCTCCGATGGTGGGGGAAGATGCCGGTCCGTCCTGGCAGACCCAAACGTATTGTGAGGGTTTGTTGGGAGCGTCTGGCGGAATCCCCTGTCAGAAGGAGTTTCAACTCCCACCTCCGACAGAGCTTTTCCCATGTTCCGGGGAAGGCGGGGGACATTGAGCCCGAGTGGACCATGTTCCGTGCCTCTATTGTTGAGGCGGCCAATCTGAGTTGTGGCCGTAAGGTGGTTGGTGCCTGTCGTGGCGGCAACCCCCGTACTCGCTGGTGGACACCAGCAGTAAGGGATGCCGTCAAGCTGAAGAAGGAGTCCTATCGAGCCTTTATGGCCTGTGGGACCCCAGAGGCAGCTGACGGGTATCGACTGGCCAAGCGGAAGGCAGCTTCGGTGGTCGCCGAGGCAAAAACCCGAGCGTGGGAAGAGTTCGGTGAGGCCATGGACGCCGACTTCCGGACGGCTTCGAGGAAATTCTGGTCCACCATCTGACGTCTCAGGAGGGGGAAGCAGTGCACCACTAACACTGTGTACAGTGGGGATGGGGCGCTGCTGACTTCGACTCGGGACGTTGTGAATCGGTGGGCAGAGTACTTCGAAGACCTCCTCAACTCCACCAACACGCCTTCCTTGGAGGAAGCAGAGCCTGGGGACTCTGAGGTGGGCTCTCCTATCTCTGTGGTTGAAGTCACCGATGTGGTTAAAAAGCTCCTCGGTGGCAAGGCCCCGGGGGTGGATGAGATCCGCCCGGAGTTCCTCAAGGCTCTGGATGTTGTGGGGCTGTCCTGGTTGACACGCCTCTGCAACATCGCGTGGTCAACAGGGAGAGTGCCTCTGGATTGGCAGACCGGGGTGGTAGTCCCTCTTTTTAAAAAGGGGGACCGGAGGGTGTGTTCCAACTACAGAGGGATCACACTCCTCAGCCTCCCTGGTAAGGTCTATTCAGGGGTGCTGGAGAGGAGGGTCCGTCAGGAAGTCGAGCCTCAGATTGAGGAGGAGCAGTGTGGTTTTCGTCCCGGCCGTGGAACAGTGGACCAGCTCTACACCCTTAGCAGGGTCCTCGAGGGTATGTGGGAATTCGCCCAACCAGTCTACATGTGTTTTGTGGACTTGGAGAAGGCGTTTGACCGTGTCCCTCGGGGAGTTCTGTGGGGGGTGCTTTGTGGGTATGGGGTACCGAACCCCCTGATACGGGCTGTTCGGTCACTATACCACCGATGTCAGAGTTTGGTTCGCATTGCCGGCAGTAAGTCGGAATCGTTTCCAGTGGGGGTAGGACTCCGCCAAGGCTGCCCTTTGTCGCCGATTCTGTTCATAACCTTTATGGACAGAATTTCTAGGCGCAGCCGAAGCGTTGAGGGGATCCGTTTTGGGGGCCTCAGTATTGCATCCCTGCTTTTTGCAGATGATGTGGTGCTGTTGGCTCCTTCAAACGGGTCTCTCCAACTCTCACTGGAGCGTTTCGCAGCCGAGTGTGAAGCGGTTGGGATGAAGATCAGCACCTCCAAATCTGAAACCATGGTCCTCAGTCGGAAAAGGGTGGAGTGTCCCCTCCGGGTCGGGGAGGAGATCTTGCCCCAAGTGGAGGAGTTCAAGTATCTTGGGGTCTTGTTCACGAGTGGGGCCAGGAGGGAGCGGGAGATCGACAGGCGGATCGGTGCAGCGTCTGCTGTGATGCGGACGTTGTATCGGTCTGTCGTGGTGAAGAAGGAGCTGAGCCAAAGGGCGAAGCTCTCAATTTACCGGTCGATCTACGTTCCAACCCTCATCTATGGTCACGAGCTATGGGTCGTGACCGAAAGAACGAGATCCCGGTTACAAGCGGCCGAAATGAGTTTTCTCCGCAGGGTGTCCGGGCTCTCCCTTAGAGATAAGGTGAGAAGCTCGGTCATCCGGGAGGGGCTCAGAGTCGAGCCGCTTCTCCTCCACATCGAGAGGAGCCAGATGAGGTGGCTTGGGCATCTGATTCGGTTGCCCCCTGAGCGCCTCCCTGGTCAGGTGTTCCGGGCATGTCCCACCGGGAGGAGACCCAGAGGAAGACCCAGGACACGCTGGAGAGACTATGTCACCCAGCTGGCCTGGGAACGTCTCGGGATCCCCCGGGGAGAGCTGGAAGAAGTAGCTAGGGAGAGGGAAGTCTGGGCTTCCCTGCTAAAGCTGTTGCCCCCGCGACCTGGCCCCGGATAAGCGGTAGATGATGGATGGATGGATGGATGAATGTTCCTCATATTTTTTTCTATTTATCTATTTCGTTTAATATATTGTAATATTGTTTTTTGTTTTCTAATATTTTTCGACAATACTTTGTCACATTTTGGCATATATTTGTCCAACGGTATTGGTAATGTATGTTTAATGTTTGTTAATGCTCAATATGTTGTGTTTTTGTCATTTTTCCTCTACTAACAGTATTTTGTATTATTACATTTCTCCCGCTAATATTCTCTTTTTTTCTAATGGACGATTTTTGTGAAGTATTTCGTTTTTGGTGACAATTTTGCTTGGTCTAATATTTGGGGGGTTCGTGGATAGTGTAATGCAGGGGTGCCCATTAGTACCGGTATTTATTTTGATCCAGAATATTTTTGTATTGTTGGAATATTTGTAATTTTAATCAAATATTGAATATTTGTGCCATTTTCCTCCTAATATTTTTGTTTTGGAAAAATGTTGTCAAAAATGTTAGTATTTTGTGGCAGATATTTCTGTGTAATTTCTGAGGATGATTGCTTATTATCATGTGAACTGCACTGAAGTCACTTTGTGTACTTTTTTATGAAGCTGAACGAGGCCTCTTTTGGTTGGAAGGACGGTCTGATCGTTACAGGAATGTTCCGCGTCGCTGCCCATCTCCTGCTGGTACTCTATGGGACACTAAAGTGAGATGATGTTAGCATATTAACAACAAAAGAAGAGCAAATAGGGTACGGTACTTGAAATAGGGTACGCTTCACCTTGGTCAAAATGGTATCCACACACTTCCTGAGCGAGTGGTTGTACTTGACTGACACATTGATGACTGACACCTCCTGATGATGACATTGGAATAAACGCTCATTGCTCTCAAACATAATGCAGTCCGTTCATTTGTTTTAAAAAAATATATGAAGAAGCATTTCAACACCCTCACCTCCATGACATCGGCCAAGTTCTCCTCAGCTGACACCTTTTCGCTGGCCATCTTTGCTACCTTGAAGTAAGTCTTGGCCAATAAGTGGGCGTGGCAGGATGACAGCCAGTAGGAACGTGGGATTTCTACCAGGCCATAGCCCAGCAACAGCACCAGCAGAAAAAGGCCCCACGTGTTAGCAGATGTGATGCAGATGGTCTGAAACTCAGCCCTGAACACAGGTGAGCGCGACATTTTTGAAACCGCTCGAAGACAGCTGGGATAGGCTCCAGTACACCTTAATGAGGATAAGCGGTATGGATAATAGATGGATGCCTATCTATTACTGTTGTATTTTTCCTAGTATTTTTGTATTATCTGTTTTACAATTTTGCATTTTTCTCTTCTAATATTGAAATATTTCTCGGATTTTTGTATTTTTTGACCGATATCTGTTTTCACTCTTCTGTACAAGTTTTGTACTTTTTAAAAAAAATGTTGTTTGCATTTTCTTTTATCGACTTCTCATAATATTTGTCATATCAAAGTTGGTGACAAAACTGACAAACCTGATCCTCTTTTCTTCCTATAATTGGGATCTGAAATGTTCATTCAGTTTCATGACTAGAATACAGTGAGGCAGAGAACTGACCATGTGAGTCGCCACTTCGGGTGCGCAACGACGTAGATGACCAAAAAGATGAAGATGAGCAGGTAGGTGCCATAGTAGATAGCATTCTCAACAATTGCTGCTTTCACCTTTCCCACCAGGGAGAACGCGCCCGACCGCGCGTACGACTGCATGAAGGGCAGCAGCAACCTAAACACATGCACAAAGGAACGGTTATGACCATCTACTTCTTTACAATACAATACATGCTGATTTATATAGCGCTTTCAAAACAGCGGCAGCTGTAACAAAGCGCTTCACAAAACAGTTAACATAAAGTAAAATAAATAAACACAACACATAACATAAAACATGAACAGTCGTGCAGTCCTAACCACTTTTCCGTCACACGCTTTGTTGTTTGAAGCAGTTTGAGATGAAAGAGGAGAGAATCAACGTGTCCTTTAACCAGTGGATCAGAGACGTCATGCTCAAAATGTGCACACGTCGGCTACTTTAGAATGTGTACGTGTGTGTGTGTGTGTGTGTGTGTGTGTGTGTGTGTGTGTGTGTGTGTGTGTGTGTGTGTGTGTGTGTGTGTGTGTGTGTGTGTATGCACGGGATCTTACCAGGTGAGAAACTGAGAGGTCCAATACACAACTCTCCAGAAGACAGGTAGCACACCCTCTGGTATGTAACTCCATGGCTTTTCACACACACTTGGTGCACTGTCAACACACACCATCACTAATATATTTTTTTTTCGAATGTTTTTTAACTGTTTTATTATATCTTTGTATTTTTGACAGATGTGTGTGTGGATGTTTTGAAATATTCTGGTATTCGTCAACTATTCTCTGTGAATAGCAGAGGTGAACTATAAGAAAAAAAATACATATTATATACAGTATATCCACACACACACACACACACACACACACACACACACACACACACAGACACACACACACACAGACACACATAAGATAAGATAACCTTAATTTATATATATATATATATATATATCCTGTATATATCGCCCAGTCGATTAATCAGTGGGGTCCTAATAAGTGGTACCGAAAATGGATGGATGGCTGTATGTGCAGTGTATACTGTGGGAGACGATCACCATGTAGCTTAGTTACCTCTCAGTTGGGGAAAGAGTGGAGCCATTTTCCGTCATATAAGAGATTCTTGTTGGCGAAACAGGGGAAGGATGATGTGTGTTATCCAACAGACACTGCTTGTAGATGGTCTGAAAGAGAAGTGCATTTGAAACTCCTCACTGGAACACACTCAAGAATATATGTACATACCGTGCTGACATCCAGCGGCAGGACAAAGACGATGAGGAAGCAGAGGTACCAGGATGCCAGAGTCCCCAGCAGGACCATCGGCTGCTGCTTCTTCAGGTCACCATAGCGATGGAGGAAGGCAAGCGCCAGGAAGAACACAGATGCGAGCACCAGGCCCAGCGCCACGCCGCTCATTGTGATAGGCAGACGCAAGCGAGGGCCAGCATCAGGACGTCATAATGAAATATCAACTGCACATCAGTAGAGGCATTCACTTTATTTGACTGTTAGGGCCTGTATATATTTATCAATTGAAAGTGTCATTTAAAACAAGTTTATATGAAAAGAGCAGTCAAAAATGATATTTTAGTTAAAAGAAAAAATATTTGATAGATTTGTATTTTTTACTAATCGTTTCATACAACATATTAATTTAGTACTTTATTTACACTTTATATATATGTTTGTGGCTGCACAGTGGTTGACTGGTTAGCACGTCAATGGTTTTAATGTTTGTGTTGTTTAGTTATTCAAAGAGCCTGTTTCTTTGAAGGTGAAGTGGATGAGGTTCACCTCCAACTATTCAATCAGTGCACTGAGTCTAGTAAGATGCTATAAAGTTAAATCGTGTTTACAGGTCAGTGGTACCCTGATTTTACAACTGCCCCAAAGTGGGAATGTTTCCAGTTACAAGCCATGCCTCTGTAGATGTTTTGCTTTGTCCAAGTCAAAGCCAAGATTTCAAGTCCAAGCAAGCTTCTGTGCATTTCATTAAAAAAAAAAATTAAACATTATTTCATTTGCTATTATGTCTTAAATATTTGTTTTCAAATATAGAGCTACGTATTTCTGTTTATTAAAACGTGTTTTAAAGGGACACGAATGGATTAATTGCATTTCATTCCGCTGTAATTTACATTGCAGCTAGCCGGAAATGTTTCACTGGCTTTTAAATATCTGGTTGCGAACATATTGTAGTTATTTCACTAGTTATACCAGAACGCTCTTCATAACGCTAACATGATCGATCATATGATCAGTACTATAGACAAAATTGTATTTAAGACTGTTTTGAAAAGCTTTATGGTCCAAGTGTCATTCCCTAGGGACCGTTGTTTCTATTCATTAGCGAAATAGATTCGTCGGCCACTGTTTACAGTGACATTTAGCCCTTTTTATCCCCATTTTAAGATGTTCAAAAGTGGCTTCTTACCTTCTCTAGCGTCAAGATGCTGACACTCTGCTCTTGTGACGTGGAAACCCATACAAAAGCACACAACCTTTGAAATTACATTGCGTAACAACTGAAAATATAACATTCGTTTGCTAGCTAGTCAACTAACGCGGCATGGAATTGTGGGCGTTACAGGTATACTGCCCGACCGGAAACCATCGTGCAGAATATTGCATATGTTACCTTAAACTTGACATTTAAAAAAGACCAAATATTGAACGGCTATTTCAAACTGAATGTAATTACATTACTGGCAAATAATGCGACTTTGTATTTATTTTTAAAAATATATACATGGAGCACAGGAGCAATGTAATCATATTTTGTCTTGTATGAAAGAATACAAGAAACCATGCGACCAGATTTCCGTTTATTTTGACATTTTTGGAAAGATGTATACAGTAAGTAGGCAAGGTATCAAAAACGTAATACATCACGTTTACTATAAGCATTATTATTATTATTATTATTTGTGTAAAAATGTTTCCAATATTTTAATATACAATCTCTCTCAGGAAGCATTTGTTTGGTGGGACATTTTACTTCAGATCTTTTGTACTTTAAATTACAACTATTTTTTTATCTGTGCCAAAAACAAAAAACAAACACCTTAATAGCGAACACATGAGAACGATGGATCTTGAGACCAATGTTTACTGCATTTTAGTGCAGACCATTCAATCCTAAAATTGTTGAAACGTTGGAGAAATTGCAGTTCACAAGACACTCTAGATAATTTATATCAGCATTGCGTGTTGAAATGAATCTGCATTTTCTGATCAGATGTGATTAAACAGCCACACGTAGAAGTCATCCGAAGAAAGTGGGCCTGCCACACTGACATACGTGTCTCTGTGCTCCAGCAGAAAGTCCATTTGTCCCAGCAGGTCCAGGCACATGTGCTCCACCAAAATCAGACAATTGGGCCACCCTCCTTTGGGGCTACCTATCCACCCTGAGCCCAAAATGTCCAAATGTTCGGACCCTTCCTCCAGAAAACTCTCCATCTTGGAAAATGTCCTTGATCGTGTCCAACAAGCAGTAGTTGCAAGTACTAGTGTTGAATAGTGAGGCCATCTGTCAATCTAAACGCGCACTTCATCCCTTAATGGGATTATTCTAACTATAGCCACAATACTCTAAACACTCAGTTGTTTTTAAATGTATTATTATTATTATTATTTTAAATACAGCAGCCATTCATCCATTTTCTAATCTACCTATCTTCACAAGGGTGACGGGCATGCTGGAGCCTATCCCAGCTGTCTTTGAGTAGGAGACGAGGTACATCCTGAACTGGTTGCCAGCCAGTCACAGGGTAGCCTATTCCAATTCATGAAATTAACATGCATATATATATACATACATACATGTATGTATATTTTGCATGCATACAAAATATTATTAATTATTTATTATTTATTATTAATTAATTATTAATATTATGATATTATTGTACCCTTGTCGAATATTTTTCATTTTGACATTTTTTATTGACCTCTGCTTTGTCTGATCCTTCACTAAGGACCTGTTTGCCATGGGCGACCCTGCCAGAGGCATGAAGCCCCAGACTCTCACCACTAGATGCCACCAAATTCAATATAATGGTCCACGGAAGTTTGCTGTTGTATCCTAAATTCATTGGGGTGTCACGACTGTCTTTTTTTTTTTTTTTTTTAAACACCGAATTTTCACAAATAGTGTACAGGCTTGTTTATTGACTCAACTGGGGGGAAGCATTTATTGGTTGACTTACAATACTTTGTTCGTTTGACTATAAAGCAAAAGAAAATGTCACCCACACTCGTTACTGACTACTCGCATGGTGTTTTTTGTGCTCAGACCAAAGCAATCGCAGTAGTGCAATAAGCCAATGATGAGCTCATCAACAAGCTCCGAGAAGCCTGATAACGATCTTGGTCATTTGAATCAGGTGTGTTGGCGGAGGGAGACATTTTAAACGTGCTGGATTATGATCCGGGAGGAGTAGAGTCATACAGGTACTGGACAGCCCTGCAATTAGCAGTAGGCAACATCAGTAATTCTTTGGCACCATCTGGTGGTATCTCAGTGCCAAGAAAAAAAATTGAAGTGAGTTGAGAGACATAAGGGGTGTTCACACGGCAAGATTTGGTCCGGTGCTACGCCGGGGCTGCCCCAGTAGAGCATTCACACGTGCAAATTAGCTCCGGCGTAGCCCCGGAAAACAGCTTACACCGGACCAAATTGGATTTGCTCCGGAGCAAATGCTTGTTAGCGAAGCAGCACCGATGTAAATTTGCACGTGTGAACGCAACTGGGTTAAATTTGCTCCAGAGCGAATGCTTGTGAAGAGTTTACGTACGGCGAGAATGCGTTGCTTTCGCGCTCTGTCGGACTTCCGTCATGTGTTTGTTTAATAACGACACAAGACTTGGCTGGTAACATCTTTCCTTTTGTAGGAGACTGGACTGTCTCGGAGTTGTTTGTGTAGTTTGTTCCTTTGTTATGTGTTCACAACCCCCCGCCCCCCATATAATTTATTTTGTGATTTCCTCTCTTGATTTTCTGTTTGGCGCATTACGTGTTTGCTTTTCTGAGTGTCATTGAAGTCATCGTTGATTTACGTTTTCGGGGGCGGTCACTCTCGAGCAGAAGGCACGGAGACCGAGAAGGAGAAGGACGTGCCTGTCCAGTAGTCGCTTGAGTTGTGTATACGTTTTAAAAAGAACCAACACAACAGCTCATTTGTTTTCTGTCGTTTTGCTCCGCTGCAGAAACTGCCGTGTGAACGCAAGTGGGGCTGCACCGACGCTGTGCCGGTGCAGACACGCTCAGCGGCTTTGTACGTGTGAACGCTCCACACAATTTGCTGCGGTGCAAAATATATCGCAACAAAATACATCGGTGCAGCGCCCGAGCAAATGTGTGCCGTGTGAACACCCCTTTAGACAAAAGTAGCTTTTTTGGTGCGTTTTGTGTGGCTTCTCCATTACACACCCTTTAACGGGGGACATTCATTTTCGCTGTTTGCAACAGGTCTTTGGCTCTTTTCCACAAATCTTGGCCTGGGGATCATTTATTGACTCAATTGCAAATGGGTCAGCATCAAGTGAAAATGAAGAAAATGTGGTAAGACTATGCACTTTATTTCCCCTCAAAGAATGTGTGCCTCATTCAGCGCTGCTGTTTTGGTTAGCAACGGAATTTGAACAAAAATCTCTTATGTCCATGTGAATAACATCTATTATCTCAAATTATAACCTATTTTGCTTTACTTTTGTTGATTTGATGGGGAATAGGAAGGTGTCTATTTGAGGGTGGCATTAAGTGGATGATACACCCAGTGTCAAAAAAAGGATGGCGCCTATTTGAGGAAATATAATAAGCTGCTTGTATGTAAGATCATTTGTCAGACTGTACAGGGTGCTCATTTACAACATGTGATAAGACTCCATGCTTTCATCCATATGAGACAATATCTACACGTCTTGGGAGGTGCTGCTGTTTTTGTTAGCAGCAGGGTTCAAATCGTGCAGGTTGCAGTGGCCTCAATGGCAAAACAACGCTTGAGCGTCCAAGTCACTGAACGGCAGAAAGGAGCGCGCTGGGACTCTCCCCATCTCGTCTCACAATACCTGTTCCATGGGAAACCCTCGTGCACAATGATGACGAAACAATGCGACGTCCCTAAGGGAGAGGGGCACCGCGGGCTGCAGATCTGATAACCTGACCTGGATACATCAGCCCCTGGGGAGCAGTGTGACTTCGGTAGAGTTATCTGACTGCGTGTGGTTGTGAGAAGGGCACAGAAGATGTAACATGTGTGTGTGGGGGTGGGGGGGTCCAGTACCTGTTTACCGTGTTGTTTCTATGTATTTTATGGCACTTCTCTCAGCCTTTCTTACCTTTCTTCCCATTTACAAGCCACTGTTCTTTAGTGCAGCGAAAAACAAAGGGCTCTGTTGTTGGCTTTTCTATGTGTGTGTGTGTGTGTGTGTGTGTGTGTGTGTCACAGTTGCCATGTGGTTCACTGAGGCAAGGGTCAAGATTGGTGGGGGCCCCCACTTCAAAGCTTTTGGCTCAGTGATGGGAATGTAAGGGGGATCGGTGTTGTTTGTATTGCTTTGTATTAACTTTAAAGCACATACTATCTCGGCTATATCTCTGTTTATTATTTTTTTTAGAACACACCTTTTGAGTTGGTGATCCAAGATCGTCGTAAATGTTTGGATTTCACGCAGGTTTTGGAGGTTATGTAACATGAATTGTCAGTTCAGTTCGGAAAGTTGAGGCATTGTGTAACAGCAAAGTGAAGGCAGACACTTCAACTCAGTCCAATGTAATATGATCAAGTTTGTACACAGCACACTGGGTTTCAGTCGGGGATAATACAAAGGATTTATATTGCACATTTCTTTTGTTCTTTGTTTTTGCATGTTTGGGATAAATGTTCAATCAATTAATGTATCAGTGGTTCAAAAAGGTTTCAGTACTAAACACTAGAAAATTACATATTTAGCCACAACAATTAATTTAGAATAAAAGAAACAATATTAAGCAATTGGGTTATGACAATATTTTTTTCTGAATAAATTCATCACCATAAATGAAAAATATTGAAATATTAAAAAATATATATTTTCTTAATTCTTTTAACCTTGTGTTTAAAATGTATGTCAGTCTTTTTACAGACACAGTATCTGGCCATAAATAGGGTTATTTTCAATGGTTTAGAAGCCCTTATAAACTCTTATTCGCATGACTTACTTTTTACTCATTGTATTCAGTGTTGCACAAAAAATGACATAAGTGCAAACAATTGCTTTCATTTAGGCTTGTATGCTGAAATATAAATATCGATTGTTCAACAAAAGAATAACTTTCCAAATATTTAACTTAAAAATGTAATTTCTAATTGTAATTTTGGATTATGTGTTTCGGGGTGGCACAGTACTTGACCGGTTAACATGTCCACCTCACAGTGCCGAGGTCGTGGGTTCAAGCCCGGACCGGGCCCGTACCGGGCTTCACACACACACAGTCACACACATGCATGCATGCACGCGCATGCGCACACACACACACACACACACACACACACACACACACACACACGCACGCACGCATACACACTCAGACTTTGGTTTAAGTGATAGAGTTATAGGCCTTCAAATACTATGCATGCCTTCACTCCACCACACTAAGGAGAAGAAAGGAAGGTGAACTGAATAAAGGTGTGGACTGCTAAGTTAGGTTTTTGCAAACTTGTGATCCATATGTGTGTGTTATGTTCTAAGGTCTTACATGACAAAAGTCCGTGTAGTGTTGAATGCAGCATAGGGAGATTGTGTGAACACATTTACACATTTGTGATTGCACGTAATGGCATATTCAGCCCAGAAGGGACTTCAGATATGTATTTCAAAGTCTTAGGTTAAACTCAAATCTTAACCTTTGTAGTCCCTGTAAAGTGAAAAAAAAATCTAAGAAATTTGACAGACCACAGAGGAGTGTTGTTAACAAACCTGTCAGATTTGAAGGAATAAAAAATTGGCAGGTGTGTGAAAATGTGGCAATAAAATTGTGAAAAATGGAGCACTCCTCTCAACTGTCGAACATTGTGGGCATATGCACCGAATCCACTGAACACCCTCCACTCGACTCTTGTGACTCAAATTTCTCCCAGTAAGAACATGTGTGCTCACTTCTCTGTAGTGTGAGCATCAGGCTGAATTACGTGTGCTGTGCCATTGTGTTCAATAAACAGTTAACTTTACCTGAACTGTCGCTGTTATGTGGATCCACACACGGCACAACTCCAAACGAGGTAGTGACCTATTAACTGACGCTGGTCCGCAGGTTAGTGGGCTAGCCAGGAAGGTAGTATTTTAACCCACAACCTCTGAGCTTTGAAACAGAAGTGCTCACCAATTCGAGCATCATGATATCATGTTAGTCAAGACTTACAAATCTTGCTTAGTCAAAACATACTGTATATTTGTGCAAGTCATTTTGGTCGCTGTACCTGTTCTTGCATTAGCATCGCTGGTGGCATCGTCTTCTCCTCACCAGCCTCTTGCCTTCAGGGATGAGGCGTTCATCCAGGCTGGATAGTGGCTCTTGAAGGCTGGACTTGGGCACCCTTGATCTAAACCATGCAGGATAGTGGCACATCGAGGACTAGATGTGGACACCTTTGCTCAAGCGCAAGAATCATTGAATCCGTGAAACCCGTTCTAACACATTTAAAATAATCATTCGCAATTCCCTATAACCGGTCTATGTATTGTCTATATTGTCTTCCCAAATAAACACATAACTGACATGAAGCTCAGTTAAGTTTTTTATCAGCTACCTGTGAGCAAAATTGTGGAGTTGACATTGCTTTACTGACTTTGTTGGCCTTGCAGTGACGGATTAAGTGGGACATTGTAGTTGTTGTGCCTCTAATACTTTGTATTTGAGTCGCAAACCTTGCATGTTGCCCTTCTCTTTTTCCTCAATTTTTATCAAAAATAATCCTTGAGTCCAAGTGTAATAATCTTGTGACCTCCTCCAGGAGACTTGCTTCTTGAAGTGACCTTTACACTGCACATCGTAGCATATGTTTGCCATATGTAATTCCAAAAAATATTTTTTGTTCAAAAACTCAGTACAGTAACATGAAAACAGATTTTTTTTTATACCGTAACAGGTAAGATTTGTCAAGTCATCTAGTTCAAGTCAAAGTCAAGTTCATTCTCATGATGAAAGTCTTTTCACAAATTTTGCACCAAGGAAGCCCCAATTCCTATAATTGTCCATTTTAGTCGAGTCAAATCAGGTGATTTGAATCCCTAACCTAATAAAATAGTAACCTACTCTTGCAAATGGAAGTTAAGTGAACAAAATCCAAATCAAAATAGGTCATTGCTCTCAGTGAGGTTTATTTTTCCTACTCTCAAATGGCTGAGACAGATACTGCCCTCTGCATAGACTTGTGTGTGTGTGTTTGTGTGCCTGTGTGAGCGTGTGTGTGTGTAAGAGATTGCTGATGCAACTCAAAATATGGCTGCCAAACATGCACTCCCACCACATGAGTCACGAGTGATGCATTCAACTGTCTGGACCTCTTCAAAATTCCTACTAACAAAGCAAGACTAAAACAGAAGTATATCGTTACAACACCAACATTTCACTACTCAAGAAAAACAATGAGCAGAGTCTCTCTCGTGGTTCTTTTTAACTTGAACCAGCCAGGACACCAACAGTATTTTGTTGTGCTAGCATAAGCGTCGTTGCTAATGTCACAGTCATGCTGTGTTTGTATAAAATTTGGGCTGAAAATGATCAGCCACTGAGGATATCTGTAAGAGTTATCATTTGTTTTTAAATACAGTGGGAATGCCTTGCCTTTGTAATCTTTGTCCTTGCTTACTAAGCTTCTGTGACCATGTTGGGGAATACACTAAAATAGTCTCTGCAATTGAATCAATCACAAGATGTGTCATCTTCTTGAACAAGTGAAGGTCACACCTTTAACATGCACCCCATTTATTCCATCGAAGAAAATAAACTGAAAAATAACTATTGTTGTTATAAACAACTGTTGTTGTTATAAAATTCATTTGTAAAATACAGGCCTTCCTGCGAATAAATGATTCAATTAAGTGTCATTATTTGTGGTCAGGAGATACATGATATTATTAAAATGTAATTGCTCTAATAAAATCCTTCTCTCATAAACCCTTTGTTTAAACATTCCACCTTGAAAAGACAAAAAAAGACATGTATAATGTGACATAGTTGCTGGTCCCGCTCTCTGGAATGACCTCCCACTGAACATTCGGCAAGCCCCCTCGCTGCCCATCTTTAAATCCCGCCTCAAAACACACTTGTATTCTTTGTCATTTGACTCAACATAACTCACATTTGATCTTAGTTTTACTGTTTGGTGCTTTCTACCATCTTTGTTACTGATTTATTGCTTTACTGTTGTATATGTTAGTTGCTCCATGGACAGCACTTTGTATGCAGCGATGGCTGTTTGAAAGTGCTCTATAAATACAGTTGAGTTGAGCTGAGTTGAGATGGTATGATTATAAAAATGTATTTGTTCAAAAGGCGGCCCGGTAGTCCAGTGGTTAGCACGTCGACTTCACAGTGCAGAGGTACCGGGTTCAATTCCAGCTCCGGCCTCCCTGTGTGGAGTTTGCATGTTGCATGTTTTCTCCGGGTGCTCCGGTTTCTTCCCGTGTTCCAAAAACATGCATGGCAGGCTGATTGAACACATTAAATTGTCCCTAGGTTTGAGTGTGAGTGCGCATGGTTGTTCGTCTCTGTGTGCCCTGCGATTGGTTGGCAACCGGTTCAGGGTGTCCCCCGCCTACTGCCCGAAGACGGCTGGGATAGGGTCCAGCAACCTCCGCGACCCTAGTGAGGATTAAGCGGTTCGGAAAATGGATGGATGGATGGATGGATATTTGTTCAAATAAAGGCATTGCTCGTGGTAGAGACTCAGCTCCATTCATTGAAGCCAACACAATGTAATACTGCAATAGACACAATGCTTCAATCAATTTTGGCCAAGTTTATCATTAATTTGACAACACCTTACCTGCAATAAACAAGAAGGAAAATCCGGAAAATATATTCATATGCATGTATATGCACAGTGTGCATAGTATTATAAAAAGGCATTTGCAGAAATGAACGCTTTCCACCTAATAAATGCTTTATCTCTCACCAACGCCTTAGCTCAATTGATTGTGGAAATATGTACAAATAAAAACCCAATCAGATTTATGAATCTTATAATTTGCACATATAAAATACTTGACACACAATCCATCTCAAATAGTTTGTTACCATTCACTTGGAAAAAAATGAACGCCTCACCTCAAATAGACACCTACTTTTTTCAGCCAATGGAAAAGAAACAGGAGAAAGGGGACTGAAAATATGTGTAATATCAAATAATATTAGAATAACATGCAAACCTGTTACCTACCCCGAAGAGATGCCGAGCAAATTTACAATTGAGTAAATAAACACCTAATGTTTGCTGTGCAGGCTGCCTGCTCAGCAAACATCCACTTAAGTGATTGTTCCCACTTTCCATTTGCATTTACCACAGGAAGCCCTGGAGCAGAAGAAAAATAATATTGTTTGATCAATCATTTTCCAGGTGACGCTGAATAATTACCTTGAATAAATGCAAGATCGTTTCCTTGTACAGAACACTTAGCAAACGTTGACCTCATCTGCATTCAGAATCATAGATTTTGCGTAGCATCAACAATGGCTGTGTTTTGGAAATGTGCTTTCAATTTTATAATGATAATAATAATAATAAGAAGAAGAACAAGAAGAATACCTCTTCAAATAAAAATTAAAAAATGAACCCTTGGCAAATATTTGGTTCAAACAAAGACTGAACTTTGCATGGCACACACACTTTTTTTTTTTATTTTTAATTGATCAGCATAACTTTTATCGGCCATGTTCTGACATATGCATAAGCGAGAACAATGAGCAGATTCTTCTGTCCACTGAAGTCATTGACACACCTTCATACCATCTATGCATTCTGGATGACGCAACTCTAAAATGCGTACCCTGTCAGACCCACGAGGTCTTTCATAGATTCCGCAAATGCTTAAGAGGCTTGAGTAAGTCAAGCACCCCAGAAAGGGAAACATTGTACTGCACTTGAAATGTGGATTCAGTTACATTCAGTTTTTCCAGATGATACCCCCAGTACATGTCATCAGCTCTTGAGTACTCACAATACCAAGTAACCGATGCCGGTATTACTTTCATACCAACCTCCTATGCCAGCCCCGAACAAATCTCTGAACCATGGGAGACTGGGCCTTTAACTAGTAGTAGTAGTAGTGATTCTAGTAGTACTGGTAGTCATATTTTGATACAAAAAAGTTTGTATGAAACAAGTGACAGATCATTTAAAAAAAAGTTCAGTCAAAAGACAGAACATTCACTCCACAATAGAGATTTTAGTTATTTTTTAAAAAGTGCAAAATAAAACTGACAACTCTTTGAGTTTTGGTTTCCGAGCAAAATAAAATGAAGTGCAAAATAAAACAGGTTCAACTGACACTATAAAGTTGGCAATAAATGAGGGTAGCACTCTATATAATACAAGGATAGGTCATATGTTGCCTGGACTCCATTCAGCAGGATAAAATAGAAAATATTAACGTACTGAATAAGAACAACATTGTATTTTTCTCAGATGAAAGTAAGTTAAATGTGTGTAATAAGTAGATGCATTAAATACTGTCATAGAGAAAGAATACTACCAAAATTGAGTTAGAAAATAAATATACAATATGTTGGAAAATGGACACTAATAAGATGATGGACATGGATTAATTCAAAAGAGAAAAATGCTGCCAGGCATGCCAAAACTGAGTTAACAAATAAACATACAGTATACATCCTTCTATCCAGCCACTTTTTATTCAAGGGTCGTGCTGGAGCCGATCCCTGCTGTGTTCGGGCAGTAGGCGGGGTGCACCCCGAACTGGTAGCCAGCCAATCGCAGGTCACACATAGACAAACAACCATCCGTGTTCACACTCAGACCTCGGGACAATTTAGAGTGCTCCATTAACCTGTCACGCTTGTTTTTGGAATGTTGGAGGAAACCGGCGTACCCGGAGAAAACCTACGCAGGCACGGGGAGAACATGCAAACTCCGCACACGAATTGATTGGATTGGATTGGATAAACTTTATTGTCAAATGTACTCTATGTAAAACATACAGCACAGATGAAATTTCTTCCCTCTCAACACAAAACAAGAGGAGCCGCTGCGGGTGTCCGCGCCGCCATCAAAAGAAAACTTAACAAAAAAAAAGACAAAATAATACAAAACAACACATGAGACACAGACAATCATGCACTCTTAACCGCTTTCCTGCATACACTTTGTTGTCTGAAGCAGTTATAGATGAAAGAGGAGCGAATCAAAGTGTCCTTTTCACCAGTGGATCAAAGACATCATGCTGCAATGTGCACACGTCTGCTACAAGCTAAGCTTGAAAGCAACAAGAAGCTGTAGCATCCATTAACGAAAAAGAGAGATTGGCTCTCTTCTCCTGTCCTGTCCTGTCCTCCTGAACCCTGCACCTCTGCTCCGTGAGGCGGATGTGCTAACCAGTCGGCTCACCGTGTCGCCCTAAACATGTCCATTTTGGTTTAAGAAAAAACACACTCATAATGCCCATTAAACAATATCAACCAGGGGTGTCAGACTTATTTTTGTCGCGGGCCACAACATTGTAGTTACGGTTTGCCTTGGAGGGCCGTTATAAATTTGGGAAATCATGGAACTTGACATGCTTGATTTGCTTTTGCGGGAAACATAAAATGATGTGGCGGGCCAGATCTGGCCCCCGGGCCTTGACTTTGACACCGGTGGTACAAACCTTACAAACATGTATATGTTCAGAATTTGGGCTGTATTTTACCAATACGTTTGACCAAATATGTTTAAACGACTTTATCAAGACGTTCGAGCAACTTTGTCAATGCGTTTGAATGACTTTGAAGTAGGTTCGAACAACACAGCCCAGTCAAAAATATTTAATCCACATTGGCAGTTCCACGCTTTCGTAAATTCAACTCAATTTGATTCAGTTAAATTGAACGACATCTGCTCAGAGAGCTCCTTGTTCTCCAGGCAGGATTCTGCAATCAGTTCCAACTTATCAGGCGTGACAAAAACCTTTGAAAGAGGCAAACAAGAAGTTCCTTTCTCTTCTTTCCTGCTTGGAAAATCTCTTTATTTCTCAAGCCCCCCCCCCCCCCTCCCCGCCAACAAACCCTTCTCTAATCACCTCCCTCCTCTACCTTGATTCCCATCCACCTCCTTCCCTCCCCTCCCTTCCCCTCCACCATCCTCGCCTCCCCACTCTCACCCCCACAAGGCAACAACTGTGACTCCCGTGGCACCGCCTTCATTTTCCCTCACTGGCTCTTTCACGAGCAATGCTCCCCCTCGCTCTCTTTTCTGCCTCTCCTCTCGCCCCAAATCCTCATTTCTGCACATTCACTAGCACAGAGTAACCCTGTGACCACCACCGACCCGACCCTCCTCTCCATCCACCCACTGACAGAACTTTCAAAACTCCACCAAAGCGTCTCAAGTCTCAAGGTACGAAAGCAATTTTCTTATCATTTTCAAGTGTTGTGCGACATTCTGGAGCTAAACTACATGCTTGTGCGCCTGCGTGTTTGGGGGGCGGGGGGCCTGCAGGACGCGTGGTGGTTGTGTTTTGTTTGAGGAAGTGTTCCGTCAGTTTTTCCTCCATGCCACATGTGCATGCCCCCTTTCAATGCGTTTTAAAGAACTTGCTACGTTTTTTTAGATGACATTTGTTAATTAAGTTTGGACCTTTTTTTTCGGTGGATTTTAATAAGGCGGAATGATCCGCAGACTGTAAAGCAACGGGTGGAGCATCTTTTTCCTGTCTCAGATTTGATAAAAGTCCTGAGGAAAACATGATGCAACATTTTTCAAGGGCGTCTTATAATCAATCAATCAATGTTATTATTCTTCGAAGTATTCGGAGTATTCGAAACGAAAGGTCATTTCAAGGGCAAGAAAAGTGCAGCTTCTTACCGGTGACAGATAGCATTAGTAGTAATATTATTAATTAATATTTTATAATTAATTAAGAATTAAGAAGCTGCACTTTTCTTTATGGGTGGGGGGGGACTTTTAAGCAAGTTGTATGATTATTTTATGTTGAAGGTTTTGTCAAGCGCTTTGTTACAGCTGCAGTTGTTTTGAAAGCACTATATAAATAAAAATGTTTTGTATGAGGCACAATATGGTTGTCAGCTTGGATCATTGAGTAAAGTAGCAGCCTATTTGGAATTTGTTACTTCCAATTAACTTTTAAGAAGATTTAACATAGGCCTTGATGTAAGAAGCCATTACTGTATATATAATAAGTGATCTAAGTCTAGTTTCACCAGTGGTTCAGAAACTTCATGATCACAGCATGAATGACATCACACACTTCTGCTACAAGCCAAGTGTGAAAGGCATTTTCCCCCCAGCAAAACCATTGTCAACGGAAAGCGCTGGAATAAACGAATAAAACCGTGTTAAAATGTTGTCAATATTTTGACAATTATGGACCTTATGACATTTTAAAGGCTTCAAAAAAAGCAGTCAAAAATATCCAAACTTTGTCCATTGTTCCGATGAAATGACCTATAATTCAGTGTTTGTGCAAATCGGTGTGCATCTGTTTTGGGACTAGTAAGAGCAAAGAAAAGCATTTGGAGTCGAGATAAACATAGGGAACGACTACGACTGCCATAAAAGTCATCTGTGCAGTGCGACCCTCGTCTGCCTGTTTGTTTGGCTACCGAAGATTCCCACACGTTGCTGGCAACGCACTACTGGCTTATCCTGGTAGACGCCTCCCCTCCGTCTCCCCCCATTCATGCTGAGGCAACACAAATTTTACTGCAGTGTATAATTTTCTTCCGCGTTGGACAAATTTGTTGAAACTTTATCTGCATGTTCCCAAATACCTCAAAATTATGTGCTATAAAAGCAATTAGACCGACAACTTCTCTCATGAAATGCGCAACAGTACAATATTAATAGAGCTAATAAATGGTAGAATAAGTAAACAGGTCTCAATATTAATCAAAATGTTGTGCAAGGTGACACATTACGATTACATTCCAAAGAAACAAAATGAAGAATGGTGCTCAAGGCTCCCATCAGGTGCACAGATGTTCACTGTTTCTTGATAATTTCTGGTATACCACCATGTCCCGTCCATACCACGGTGAAATTATTAATCTTATATTTTATTATCTACGTGTTTTTTTCCCCCTCAACTACAGGGTATATATGTAAAAGTTATATTATGGGTTCACACTGATGAATTGGTTTAGTGTTGAATCAAAGCAGCCATCAAAGCAGCCCGAAGATGCCTCCTTTGTTTTTCCTGATGTGACCCTTCAAAGTTTGGGCACCACTGGTCAAAATGGAGACTCTAACCGGTTACTGTATTTTTGAATGAACTAATTTGAACTTGTCTACAAATTCATTTCAATTAATTTTTACTTTTTAAAATTTCATTTTACTATGAATATCTCACAGGGTTATTTTTAACCAGTATTAATATCAAATTTATGAACTTGAAATGATATATATATTTATACACATATATTTAGCTTTCCCTTGAGCTTTATTTTTGAAAACTACATGAAAATAATATATTTATATATAATATTTATGAGTGTAAATGAGGATACACTGAGCTTCCATTGATGGACTTGATTGTTTTCCAAAGTAAAAGCAGATGCTTGCAAATATTTTGATTCAACACAGAAGAAATCTGTCCTCTTTTATGAAGGACGACAGAAATTGGGGAATAATTTCTGTTGAAAGGCTGAACTCAAAGGATTAGGGAATTTTAAGTTTAGCATTGGCTCAAAACATTACTCGTTTATTATGTGTTATTCGTTATTATTATAGCCCACGCGGAGCTTTAGGGAATTCCATCTGAGAGACTGTCTCCTCTCTGCCTTTGACGTTTTCTACCTTTCGGTTGTAGACAGTTCCTCTATGATGCAAGCCAACGGGGAGGACCCGCAGAGAGCACGACGAGGCCGCCGGCAAATCCAGGCCAGCATCCACTCCCGTTCGCTGCTGGCTAGGAAGAGAGTGTCGAAAATCAGCAAGAATGATGTAAAGGGCTTCTTCATAAGGAACATCTTTGTCATATTCACTGTGGCAGCTGTCATCATTGGTGAGTAGGAAATGTTCAAATGTCGGGCTGTTTGGAAATGCAAAAAAAAAAAAAAAATGCCCTGAAAGAACTCCGGACGTAAAACTGTTGCCTTTAATAAAAACTGTGAAATACTGCTAGTAGTTAGTGGTCATTTAAAAAATTTAAAATGTAGGGCAGCTAATTTTGTGCCGGTCCCTGCCAGACCGATTAATATCAGTGCAAAGCTCCGTCTGTGCTGATTCAGTGAATGATGCCCCTTTGGGCAGCCACGTATTTAAACTGCAGTTGCAGCGTTGCACCGCTATGGAGGCGCTATATCAACAGCAGTGCACAGGAAAGACTCGAAGCAACTACGAAAAAGAAACAGATCGAATCGGGGGTTTTCCCCCGCTAGTCGGTGCTATCGGCATCCTGATTATTCCTGGCGGGTGGAACAAACAGGTAGATCTTGTTTTGTTTTTTTGTTGTTGTTTTAATAACATTTAGGATTTTTAACATTGCAGATATAGTAGGGAAAATCAGCCACTTCTGTAAAAAGCGACCTCGCGAGTAGCAGGGTCACATCCAGGTAAAACAGAATTGATTCTTTCTTGATTTTCATGCATGGTGTAATGATAAAATGCTCACAATGCAGTTTGTGTCAGAGTGTCTGCAGCATTGAGACCAGCTATCTTAGAAATAAACTTCCGCAAGTGAGGGCTAAACTTAAACCCATTTGGACCTCACCCCACCCATGTGGCTGACATTGGAGTGATTTGGAATTAACCTACGAATCATGGTGTGGCAGGAAGTCAAGCGGGGGCCACCCACGCGCGCCACATCTGTAACCCGACTCGAGTTACGGCGCACTTGTGAGTCAACCACTGTGGGTTCCACTTCAGTGAAAGTGCATTGCGGTGACGTACATCACAAGAAAACCATGTGCATCCATTTTCAAACAAAGAATATCGTGACTTGATGTCCAACTTCAAGTGAATTTAGACCAAAAGTTACATTTTTTTTCCTCCTTTAACTTATTTGACAATCTCTACAATGTTTCATCTATATACTGTACGTTGTTTACATTTATGTGTAATAATGTAAATGAGTAAACTAATTAAAACTAACAAAAAGAATTGTCCGCATATTTGTTTAACTTTGCGAATGAGCGAAATTACTCAAACCATCCCAAAAAAGTAAATAAAGGAATTCAAACGTACATAACTGTCTTGTTGTCTCACTAACAAATGTACCTAATAGCTAGCTAACTAACAAAATAAGAAACTACAGGAAATCACAACATACACATCCCTTAATAGATGTACAAACTACATGAAGAGCAGGCTTGGGGAGTAATGGAATAGATGTACGGGTGCTACATATTGAGAATACAAAAAAATATAACTTTATTCCATTACAGTTACAGAAAAAAAACATGTTATCAGTTCACGGTTACATTTATTAAAAATGGGGATTGTTTCGCAATATTACCTTTTTAAACACGGAAAGAGTGACACCGTTGTTGATTTGAGCCCTCGCCGCAACAAGTGGATACATTGTCACAATTGTCGTGTAGTTCAATGGAGTGCCGTGACTCCTGTCACTTGGCGCAGTGTTGCTGAGAACAATCAGGTGAAAATGTCCAGTTCCACACGAAAGAACGGAGGAAGTGGTGACCGCTTTTCACTGTTTGGAACATGCTCTCTGAATTAAGGACCGAGTCGCCAGTCAGCCATTGTAATGCATTGCTGATTGTCCCGTTAACGGCTCTTTGGCATTGTTGTAGAGTTATTCAGCCAAATGCCTCATCGCTGTGTGGCGATGCACTGTTCATATTCAGTCTTACTATTCTGGAGATATGCAAAGATAAAAAGATGGGCCCCTAGACGCCGGACCGTATTTACTTTCGTAAATGCTGTACCACTTGGCGTCATTGGTGCATGTCACTCAACATCGACCTTTGTGCGTGTGCGTGTCACATCACGGATGCATTCCATTCACATTAGAAGTCACCTTTGATTTTGTAATGTGAATGTGTGCATGAAAAGATTAGATTCAACAAAATATCCGAATTAGGCACCACACCCTGCAGAGTGAGTGTAGCCTTACTACTCTTTCTCCTGCCGAATAGGCAACGCTCTTATCTTGCTACCTAAAAGGCAAACTAATGAGTCAAGGGACTTCATAATTTTCATGTTGATAGAGAAATCTATGAACAAAATTGTATCATGTTTAAAGTTTCGGTTAATGTCTGGACATGCTCAGCGCAGAGGTGTCGGCCGTTTGGGCGCAGGGCCTTTTCTTGAGTAATCACGTCAAAGCAAGGTGGGCGAAGGCTAGATTCAATCGCAGAGTGGGGATAAAAAAATTGGGAACAAAGAGTTGTTGAATACCAAAAGACAGTTTGGGAACAGCTGTCGCGCCCAGGTGGACATTAGTCATCAGCAAAGTCTGTGACTTGTGTATTCGGGTAGATCAGATCACTACCGAGAGGCCGGACCGGGGGGCGCGGTATGCAAATTTCTGGGGCAGTGTCTTTCTTGTATTTTGCAATAAAAGTTCGAACCGGCGGAGAGGGAGCCGAGTGTGATCGCGGAGCAACTAAACCGTCGTTCGCTCTCAGAGATCCACTCCCGCCGATATTGAAGACAATTTTCCTGTGTGCCGAGTCATTTCTTTAACTTTGTCCGAGAAAATCTCTGACACATGTATAACTTTGTTGAATTGTGTCCTGTGCATAAAATTAATGGTTGACTTTTAATGTGACATATGTGTAGGTATCATTCTGGGGTTTGCCCTGCGGCCGTACAAGATGTCCTACCGTGATGTCAAGTTCTTCTCTTTCCCCGGAGAGCTGCTGATGCGGATGCTACAGATGCTGGTGCTGCCGCTTCTGGTGTCCAGCCTCATTACAGGTCAGTCACCGCAATGTGCAGTATACTCGAGAACAGCAGTGGGAAATACAGTATAGGGGACCAGCCCATCTAGCATTGACATTATCAAGAGTACTGTTGTATTTTTCGCATTAAAAAAGAAATGTAACATTCAAAAAATTGTTACGGATTTACTATTTTTAGTCAGGTATTTCATTACATCTGTATTTGGTTTTTTTAAACGATTAGACATGGCTAGCATCAAAACTAAACAATATTAACTTTATATATTGAAACAAATGAAGTACAACTATGATATTGCCTTTTAATGTTGTTTAACAGATTAAATGAAAAAGATTTTATTTTTTGCTTCAACTTTACTCGGAATGCACCTAAAAAAAAGATGACACTTTCATTCCGTGGCTTTTGTTCCAAATATGAATCAAATTACTTCATGCACGTCTACATCATTGCACTCTGGGTCTCCACTCACCACAGAAGACTAATGTGCCTATACGAAAGTTTTGGGACACAATTTATTAACTGCTGTATTAATCAATCAAGAAGTCTTGGATTTTAAGCCTTCATCTTCGACATGTAATAACTTCCAGCATAATCTGCCGCTTTTTCCAACATCCATAACACTATGTTTGGATAAATCTGGTGAGTAAGATGTGTATCAAACTGAACTGGAACAGATACGGACAATATGGGGCTCTGTTTTCTTAGAACAGTGGCTCCCCAACATTTGACACTAAGTACCACCCCAAAAAAACACCAAACTCTCCAGGTACTGCCATCATGACCAATATAAAAATGCAGGAGTATAGTACACTTTTAGTGTTGTGTTAAAAAAAAAAAAAAAAAAGAGAGGCTGATCTTCTATTCACAGTTTATATTGTACGGAATACAAGACAGTGTTACATTATGTCGTTTGCATTGCACTTTAACAGTGGTCTTAAACTTTTCCTAATCATAAGAAACAGCTGTACTTAAATAATGACTCCTTCAAAATATATTCCTGCGTAACAAGATTCAACAGTGGACTTTTAAAATCATAGTACACCGGCCGACATCCAGCTATTGGGGTGGCCATGGATGTATTTAAATCGGTATTATCATCAAGTCATTGTTTATTTAATGAGCAAACACATGTACCCTATATGACTTGCTTATTGTAATTCAAGTGATGATTTGATTTGACTTGGTTGAAATTAAATGGGTACTTGATTTGTGTCACAGTCACTTGAGTGATGCTTAATACTTGAATGTTAAGACTTCAGACTTTCTTATGACTAGCGGATACTTGCACCTCTGCTGGGAGGTGTGCAAACGGTGCAAGCATAATGGACAACAGAGTTTGTTTAAGGTACAATGAACCATGTTAACGCTCGTTGCTTGGACCAAAATGTTTCCATCTTTCCCACTCTGTGCAAGTGCTTTTAGGTCACAGAAGGAAGATAAGAAATGGCAGATGAACTCATGATCGATTGACTGAGCAAACACATGATGTAGCTATTTTGCGCAGTCATGGTGTTGACAACGGTCTTGTCGTATGTTTTGACGTGCAGCAAGCATATAGTGCGTGACCGGGTCATTGAGAGAAAGACGTAATTGCCGCCTGCAGGGACACAGCGCAGATAAGACAATCGACTTTGTGCTCTGCATGGAGCGGAGCGCAGTTTAGCATTCTGTGACATCATGTCATGTGAATACTGTGAAAATACTGGGGCAAAACAACAACAACATGAGGAGGGTTTTTTTTTCTCATTGGAAATAATTAAAAATAATTAAATTCAAAATCAAATGGTGGCCTCCAATAAAACCTTAATGAACTGCACAGGTAATGTTTCAAGTAACATTTGTAACCACGATACAAGTGTAAAAAGAAGCTAACCACTGTAAGATGTAAAAACAACAAGACACGTTTCCCACAAACACAGGGGTCCTTGAGGGCCTCTGTCCAGCTTGTTTTACATGTTTCAATGAAAGCGCTACAGTAGCCTGATAATGATCCTGATTCATGAATTTGGTGTGTTGGAGGAGGAAAACATCTAAAACATGCAGGATAGTGGCCCCCGAAGACTGGGGTTTGACACCAGATGTAAAAACAAAATAAGGCGAGACACCAAAGCATAGGCAAATAATGTCTTGTCACATTTTGAGACAATAGGTATCATGTAAGTATCAGAAGATTACCACTGAAAAATCTCAAAGCAACAAATGACCTTTCTTGAACATAAATTGTAAAATGAAAAAAGTGAAAAGCATAGGCGAGTCGCGTGTCAACAATTAAAAAAAAAAATCAGTGTCACCCTTGTGTGAGGATAAAGTGGTTTAGCTCATGAATGGATGTATTATTAGCTATGATGCAAGTGTGCAAAGAATTTCACTATGCCAACAATCTTACTACCGGTACTTTGAATATGAGTCTACTTCCAAGCGCCACAACCCAAATCTCTCAAAAGATAGCTCCATTGAAATTGTTGCAGACGACCACAATGTAACGCAGTAGGCATATTTAAAATCTTTCTTACACATACTGTAGTCAAACTACCCATAATGAGTTGGATGAGGCGAACAGTGACCAATTATATTGAATGACTGTGTTTGAGTTAAAATAGACACAGGCTTCCTCGAAACGAAAGAAGAGGCAATTATCCATCAAAGTGAAACTGAGAAAGAAAATGCTCAGTCAGTGGAATTTGAAGACAAAGTCCCTTGCACACACTCGTCTTTGGCAGTGTTGTATGAGGCTGATTGAACACACGAAAGAAAAAGAAAATTTAAAAAATTAAAGAGTTTCTGCCTATAATGTTGTGGCCATTATTCGTCAATGATTAGAACTTTTTGGTCAAGGAAATGCAGAGAAAAAAAAAGAAGCCTACTTGATCATTGATGTTAAGGCTGCTTTGTTTTAGTGTGTGCCAAATTTTCCACAAAGTCATCGAGGATAGAGGAACTATATTTGGTAACTTCAACTACACTCAGTAATTGGAACAGTAAGGATACAACATAAATACGGCATAAGATATCTCTGTTTCAGTATTTTTCCCGTGTTTTCACATCTGGTGGGAAAAAAAAACACCTCAGTCTTCTTTTTAGGCAGGTAAAATTCAGGATCTTGAGAGAAGTGACATTCGATACTACTGATCGAATTAGGCTTTTGAAGATCAGGACAGGATTTTTGGGGCCAAACAACAATCGGTGAGTTAAAAAAACAAAACAATAATCTCTGATGGAGCAATTTAAAAAATATTTTTTAAATAACTATAAAAATACAACTAAATACTGAAGTTGAAACCTACGACTATTTGGGCACTTTCATATAACTGCCACTTGATCCTGTTGTTTGGGGCAAGTGATCTTGCTGCATTTTGAATCACTGTGGTTGTGTCTTTCTAATTGGCAGACGAAATGTTTCTATAGATTTCTGAGTTTAAAATGCTGTAAAATCAATAAGGACGTTTGTTTCTAACTATGTGTCTGGTATTCATGTTTTTTTTAGGGTGTGTGTGTGTGTGTGTGTGTGGCTAAAATAGAGCCCAGTGACCTATTTTCGCCCCCGCTTGAGTCATCCCACTGTACTATACAAGTACTTGAGCACCTTCAAACGCAGCCGCGGTTATCCGTTGCAATTGCAACATGCAGTTAAGCTAGTGAAGCTAGTCTCTATGCCGATGCCCCGAAAATGCATCTATGCCTTGTGCCAGTCAGCCTTGAGTATGCTTATAGCACACAGACGAAGGCAAAAGAGCAAGGTTAGAAAAAAAAATAGGGTCATAACAGCCAGTGTGCGGATATTGGCTTTGCGCTGGCATGGGTTCTTTCAAGCGTCTGGTGGTCATGGCGTGGATGATGTGGCATATATTCCAGTCATCGCAGACTTTAAGCGAATATTCAGTGTAAATTGTCAGGCGATAACGGGGTGGATGAGGTTCCAAAAAGTCTGGACCACTTTGTGTGCCCCCAACTTCAACTTGTTCCTCTCTGAAAAGGGGTTTGCATTTGTAGTTGTACCCCCCACCACCCTTCTAAAACTATCCCTCCTTGCTCTCATTCAACCCTGCCTCTTTCATTCTTTTGTGTGGAAGAAATTAGTGAGCTTCCGTATGTTGTTGCCCAGACGACAGTTCAGGGATCATTTTGTGCGTGTGTGTGTGTGTGCGTGTGTAGGAAGACTAAAGTTTTCCCAGGCTTGTCAGCAAAAGGACAGAGAGGAGAGGCATGAATGTGTTTTTAAAAAAAAATTCAAGTGACCATACCACAAAAATGAATGACATGTTGCTGCGAATAAGCATGATTTTGACACAGAAACTATATTTTCTTTGTCATTATTTCCAAATTGATGAAATGGGCTTGGTTTTGGATATTTTATTTTCATAACAACCCTCTTAATGTATTTTCTAAGTATATAATACAGTCAAACCTCGGTTTTCGTCCATAATCCGTTCCAGAAGGCTGTTCGAAAACCGAAACCAGGCTCTTTAAAAAAAAAATGTTTATTGAACATGTCTGCGCACAATGGAAAGCGACACGAGGTAGCGCAGTTCCTCGTCTACCCGAGGGAGCGTCACTTCCTCATGTAAGGAAGGCGGGAGGAGTCAAGTGGTGCATTCAAGTGCGCTCAGTTTGTTCGAGAACCGAAATTTGTTTGTCATCCGAGGCATGAAAAAAATGAAATTTTTGGTCGAAAACCAAATTGGTCAAGAACCGAGACATTGGAAAACCGAGGTTTGACTGTATACCCAAACACGGCTGATGTGTTGTTCCAAGAAGGCTGTCTTTTGGCACAACATCCCATATTTTGTCATAGTTCTAAGCCAAAGCATTTTGGTTTGGAATTTTTCAGGTATTTCAAACCTTAATGAATTGAGAAAAACTGTATTTTTAACGCCACCAAGAAAATGTTTCCACAAAAATTGCCGGCATGCTGCGTCACAAAGGCAATGTTTGCTCCAGAAAAAAATGTTCTTTTGTCATTATTTCAAATTCCGTTAGAGGTGTGCTGTGCTCAAACCAAAGATGGAATGCTGCTTTGTTCTTTGTCTTATGTGAATTTGATCACGGGATACAAACGGAGCTGCTTCATTCACGTCATGCCACAATAAACAAAAGAGGCTCCTCCTTCCGCTCTAACAGAAAAAAAAAGTATGTCAATCAGGTGGTCCATGGTTGTAAGTGCATTCTCACACACGCGCACACACACACACACACACACAGGTATTGGGAAACAGAGTGACGCATATGAAAGGCCGACATTCATCTTGATTCCAACTAAAGGGAAGGCTTTGCCTGTTCCTGTTCGGGATGAACATCAAGGCCATAAAGGTGTCACATTGGTTCCCTTTTATTCGGAAATCCACACACTCACTATTTCTCTGACCACCAGTGTGAACTGAATGCTGTCACAATGATGAAAAGTGATTTAAAAAAAAAAGTTTTGAGTGCTTCATTGACTGCAGCACTCATAAAACTTGGTTTAAACATTGTCTTGTCAGGGAGAAAAAAAACAATTATTACCTGCATGACAATGTGGTATAAAACCAAATAAAACCCACAAAGGAAGTCTTATAAGAGACAAAGGGCTTTATAAGGAAAAAAG
Organism: Hippocampus guttulatus; assembly: GCF_054856545.1. NCBI lineage: Eukaryota > Metazoa > Chordata > Actinopteri > Syngnathiformes > Syngnathidae > Hippocampus > Hippocampus guttulatus. Next base: position 11,614,476 of record NC_141265.1, on the reverse strand, counting down.
GCCTTTTTGAAAAAATTTAAGTTGCCCATTTTTAATTCAAATGTTTTATATACAAAGACTAGGTCCTAATGGAGAAAAAACATTCTGGAAAAAAAAGTTGCATATTTGAGCGGAAACAATTTGACAAAATGTTTGTTTTAGGGTGATAATGTATTTTTTCATATTTAAAAAAAAACAGCATATGTAGGCTTATATATTTTGAAGAAAGCTGTATTTTACAAAATGATATATTTTTATATTGTCTGAATTTTGCAGATAATTAAATTTTATAAAAATTCAAACCTTGATTTAAATCTCAAGCGAGCACCGAGGGCAAGCTCTCATTTCGATGGGGTTGAGAATACATAAAAGAATGGATTAAAGTGTAGAGTCTGGCAGCATTTAATTATGATTCCACATGAAGTGGCCACTGCCATGCGGTCACTCCTCAATGTTGTGTGTGTCAGATGCCAAAACACGCTTTATCTTTTAGCCAAGTTGGTCGAGGTCACTGTGTTAATCGTTAACTGGCATCTTTGTGCATACCAAGCAGTCACACTTGGCTTCCTTTTGACCCTCAGGTTTTAGTAAATGACTGAAGTGTCCACGTTTGAAGGAGGCTCCTCTGATATGCTTTCAAACTGTGAGCGCCATTTAAAATAGACAAAAAAAAGTTAAGCGGATATGATCGTTCCCTGGGTGCTGTCCAGTAGGTGTTGCTTACCCGCCGTGTAGATCAGAGACAGATTGTATTTCTTACTGCGCTTTGTTCCTTGTAAAATAGTTGGACAGATTATGGGGATGGGTGTATTCCATCTATAATTACAAGCATCTTTTTCTCAGGCTCACTTCATGTCTGCTCGTCGAGACACACCACTTTTTTTACATGTCTAAGTATGCTGCACTCTTCTTTTTTTCATATTGCCAATACAAACACAACTGTGTTAATTATTAACAAGCCATCTCTTTTTGAACAACCTTCACTTTCTCATAAACTGGTTTGGAAAATAAAATAGGTGCTATGTTGATACTCTGCAGCAGCGTCCCCGTAAGTAAGTCGTATGTGCAGCAACTGTCCTCATGCAAAGATAGCCACAATCAGGATGTCGAAGCATAAAACACTAAAATACCTCTCATGATGTACATTTTGTAGTTAAAAAAAGAAAAAAAATCTATATGTTCAGGGGAATATATATTATACATACACACACAGTATATATATATCCATCCATTTTCCGAACCGCTTGATCCTCACTAGGGTTGCGGGGGGTGCTGGAGCCTATCCCGGCCGTCTTCGGGCAGTAGGCGGGGACACCCTGAATCAGTTGCCAGCCAATCGCAGGGCACACAGAGACGAACAACCATCCACGCCCACACTCACACCTAGGGACAATTTAGAGCGTCCAATCAGCCTGACATGCATGTTTTTGGAATGTGGGAGGAAACCGGAGCACCCGGAGAAAACCCACGCAGGCCCGGGGAGAACATGCAAACTCCACACAGGGAGGCCGGAGCTGGAATCGAACCCGGTACCTATATATATATACGTTTTCCTTAAATAAAAGATGTATTTAATTTATGATATTTGATTCATGAATTTATAAATTCATAGCATAATCTGGTTAATAGAGCATATGGATTGTTAAATATTATAAAACTGCATTTGGATCAAATGCGCTCAAAGAAAAGCCTCACCTCAAATAAGCACTGAGGGCTAGGAAATACACAAGACACATTATTTCGGGGTGGAATTCCAATTGAAACTGCGTGACTTTTCTGATTTCAGGCATGGCCGCACTAGACAGCAGCGCGTCAGGTAAAATGGGTATGAGGGCGGTCATCTACTACACCAGCACCACGGTTATTGCCGTGTTCATCGGCATCGTCATGGTGGTCGTCATCCACCCCGGTAAAGGCTCGAAGGACGAGTTCACCACCACGCAAAAAATCGACAGTGTTAGTCCCGCCGACGCCTTCCTGGACCTTATCAGGTATAGATGGACTGTCTCATAATGTTTGTAAACCGCAGGTGCCAGGGGACTATCAGGTGGCTAAAATAGATTCACTCCCACTGACTTGAAATGAAAAGAAAATGATAAAAACCTATTGTGCTTGGGCTTGCGCTATGGGATATACCACTTTTTTTTCAATTTCCTATTAAAAAAAATATTATAATAATTAACTAGAGGTACAAGCAGCTTTGAAGGACCCTCACAGCCCAGGCCACTTTGGGGAACTGGCATGTTGGGGTACTGGCACATCAAAATTTGAATTTCGGGGAAATGGAACAATAAACTTCCACAAAAATGATGTTTGTTTGTTGTTGTTTTTTTGCCAGGCCTGATGTGTGTGCGGAGGTTTTCACGCTCATCTGGGGCCTCTTTTTAAGGTTTCTTTTTTTTCCTCCAAAATGGGATTTTGAGATTTTCCCTACTCAGTTCTTTTTTTTGTATGTTTTTTTTCCGTGGTCAATTTGGAGTTTGGACCCTGGGATGTCACCAGCCTTTGTGAACTGTGGGCCAGTGAAGTCTTATGGGCATAAACATAATTCTTCATGACAAACAATCTGGTTAAACTCACCTGGGAAAAAACCCCCATCAAAGTTAGGCCTTTGGGGTAGATCTACAAAAAAATTAGTGGTGTATGTAATAGCTCAAGGGCTACAAGAAAATCTCCTGGAGCCCTATGCTCAATCCAACAAGGAAGGAATCTACAAACTAATTTTTCATTGTAGTGGTAGTCCCACCTACTGGCTAAAGTCTGACTTCTGCTTTGAAACAACAATAACAAGCATTTTAAAGGCGCATTAATCCACCAGGATTGTCTCTCTGACTCAATGTAGCGTCATCCTTATTCCTTTGAATTTCTTGCTGTCCACACTCAACTCAAAAGGGACACGTCGTATCTACTTAATGTTCCTTTCTATTGACAGGGTTGGGAGGGTTTCTTGAAAAATGTATTCCGAGACAGTTACTAGTTACTTGTGTGTGTGGTTTTGCAGGAACATGTTCCCTCCAAACCTTGTGGAAGCGTGCACCAAACAGGTAATGTGTTATATTTATTCACATGCTCTTTTCACTTTTTCCTATTACTTAAATTATGATTGAATTTGATTACTTTTTGTTTATTGATTACCAAAGTTCAACTACAGTGGATCCACTACATTCATATAAACAACACCAATTTTAATTTATAAATAGTTGTGTTGCATTAATTGTGTATGTGCGTATGTGAGGAAAATTTTTTTTGAAAAAAACCTAAAGAAAAAAAGTATTATTCGTAGGAAAAACAAGTAATTCTTTGAGAAAAAAATGTCATCTAGTCATAAGAACAAAGTCCTTTGTTTCAGAGAAAAAAGTAAAAAAAATTTTTTTGATGAAATTTGCATTTTGACAAGCGAAAAAGTCATATTCTCGAGAGGTTGGGCACATTATACACGAGTGCGTTGTTCACGGGATTTTATGGTAAGTAGAGTAGCTAGAATACCTGTAGACAAATGCAAATGTATTGTATTCCTACTTCCACTATAACATGAATGAAGACGCGTGTTGTACCTCTATGTCTGGAAATGTTTGTTCCATATGCTTTTCTTTACAGATGTAGTCATATCCCGAGGATCGTCAAGGCACTGTGAATATATGGCAAGCTATTAAATTGCCACTGCACTGCTACCAGCATGACTAAAAGCTTCACTGGCTAACCTGTCGGCTCTCACTTTTCTTTCAGTTCAAGACACAGTATGCCAAGAGGGTGATCCAAATCAATGTGACGGTCAACAAGTCGGTGTTCCTGCTCAACGGGAGCCAGGTGATGACAAAGGAGGAGATGATCCCTGTACCGGGTGCTGTCAATGGGGTCAACGCATTGGGCCTGGTGGTCTTTTCCATGTGCTTTGGGTTGATCATCGGGAAAATGGGGGAAGAGGGACAGCCCCTGAGGGACCTCTTTGACTGTCTCAGCGAGGCCATCATGAGGCTGGTGGCCATCATCATGTGGTACGTCTAAATTAAACTATCCAATGTCACATAACTGTTTTGAAATGTATTATTTACTAAAATTCAGGATCTTTCTTGATCCATCTACTGTGTGTGTGTGTGCGTGTGTGCGCGTGTGTGTGTATGCATGCACTTGTGAGTGCTGACTCAAACAGTGGCATACAAGTTGAGAGACATCAGAGCGAAGGAGCATCGCGATGAATGATAATGAAATACAAACATGCATGCAAATGACCGTTTATCAAGTCACCGACATATAAAACAAGAGAGTTGCTGTTGGTGGAAACGCAAGTAATTATGAAGCTGATGGAAGACAGAAAATCCATAGAACCTTTTTTGGATCAGGTATGCCCCCATCGGTATCCTGTTCCTGATCGCGGGTAAAATTGTGGAGATGGACGACATCTCATCAATGGGCGGCCAGCTGGGTATGTACACAATCACCGTCATCTGTGGCCTGCTCATCCACGCTATCGTGGTCCTGCCCACGCTCTACTTTGTGGTCACCCGAAAGAACCCCTTCATCTTCATCTTGGGGCTGCTCCAGGCCCTTGTCACGGCTCTTGGAACATCCTCCAGGTTTGGTGACCATTCTTTCACTGTTAACAGGGTCAGGGTATGCGCTAATGTGCTCATTTCTACCGTAGCTCTGCCACGCTGCCCATCACGTTTAAGTGCCTTGAGGAAAACAACAAAGTAGACAAGCGTGTAACCCGCTTTGTACTACCCGTGGGTGCCACTATCAACATGGACGGCACCGCCTTGTATGAAGCGCTGGCGGCCATCTTTATCGCTCAGGTGAACAACTTTGACCTCAACTTTGGGCAGATTCTCACCATCAGGTAAGTGCCCGCACACACTGTATCATTTCTGTACTGCTAAGACAATAGACCAGCAGTTCTCCAACCATTCACACTAAGTTTCACCTAAAAAAAATATATTAGCTCTCCAAGTACCACCATCATGACCAATATTATAACACAGGAGCATAGTTGTAGTGTTCATTAAAAATGAGACAAAGGTTTTATTTCTAAAATGTATATTTAATAATATTGCAAACCCTGCAACTTTATTAACAGTTTGAACATTATCAATGCTCTATTGCATTATCACAAATATACTATAGGTACCAGAGGTGGGCAATTTATAAAATTTGACCGATCCGTCATGTGTTTTTCATAATCCGTCAGCAGCCTGGCCACCTGTCAGTTGGTCACTTTGTCATATTAATGTATACTAACCGCGCTTACATCACCGCTTACATCAGTAAATTTCATGAGTCTGCCTGGCCGTCAGTCAGTCAGCCAGTCCATCTATCGTCAGTCTGCCAGATCTAAAAAAAAAACCAAAAAACACTTCATAGTACAACAACTTCCGTCAGTGCTTAGTCCGTGACTTTTTTTTAAAGCTTCCCATCTTTCGTCAGTGATCAGCAAAACGGGTTTGATGGAATTCCCACCTCTGCTTGGTACATTTAAAAAAAAAAAGCTATTCACTGCTGTGCACGCATGCTTGGAGGTCATTTTGAGTTAATGTGGGTCAAACAGATGACCATAAAAATGCCTGCATTTATTTTCCTGCAGTATCACAGCCACAGCAGCCAGCATCGGAGCAGCTGGAATCCCCCAGGCGGGGCTGGTCACCATGGTGATAGTGCTCACGTCTGTGGGCCTACCCACTGATGACATCACACTCATCATCGCCGTTGATTGGTTCTTGTGAGTACTTCCTGTACCTAGTGGTCAAGATTTATACTTTCACACAGAGATCCTGCAAAACTGGCAGCGTTTGCAGACATTATTAAGGACTCTTCTCAAACAACCTCCCATAGCAGAAAACTGCTGGGCCAGCTTTGATCTCCATTAAATGTCAGGTGTTGTTTATACAAACAGACTAAAAAAAAAATCTAATTTTACATGTAGTGTAGACGAGCTTGTTATACTACCTCCAAAGATTGAAAAATGACCAGGTCCCACAATTCCATTTTAGATGCCATTTAGAAAAAACAGATATGAAAAAAAATGTTTCAGAGGTGCTTCTGACAATCCCTCTAAAGACTTTTAAAAGGGCTTCTAATACTACTTCCAAAGGCAAAAATTCAGCCATTAAAAAGTCAACTCCAGCCTCATCGATCCGTCCAAGGTACTGTTGGTACAAAACGGTGGCATGGGAAATTGGAGGAATAATTACTGCTTTTTCAGGCAGCTTAAAAGGGGCATGCAGGGTATTTCTTTCATAACATTTTGACTTCGCATGTTATCGGTTTCGGGTTTCAGCATAGCTTTTTGAGGGTAGTACAGATGGTCTCAGCGATTTGATGATGCGAACAATATGTGTGAAAACAATGCCTCTCTTTCAATGTTTTGTTACGCAAATGCTTTCTTCATCTGCCTCCTATTTGCGCTTGCCACAGGGACCGACTGCGTACTGCGACCAACGTTCTGGGAGACTCCATTGGAGCTGGTATCGTGGAGCATCTATCTCGTCACGAGTTAGCCCAAGACCCAGAGGAGGCCCACTTGGCGGCAGCGGAGGAAGTGGACAAGAAGCCCTACCGACTCATCTGTCAGGAAAACTTAAATGAGAGGCCCATCACTGACAATGAGACAAAAATGTAGTCCATTTTTGTTGCTTTAATTCGGTTCTTTTTTTGTTTTGTTTTTTTTTGTAGTTTTTTACAAGGTCAAAATCTTCCATTATCAGAATTTGACGCTTCATCCAAAACGATCAAAGGGTGTCAGTCAGGGCTCTGGCGTCATCTTGTGGCTTATGTTTTTCAGCCAGTTGTTGAAGATAGGTTGCACAGAAACAGTCCAAACCTGAATTCTTGAAAATAGTTGGGGTTCCCAGCACTCTATCCCATGTTGTCTATATTATTTGTCTACCAATAGAAAAAAATGCTGTATTCTTGCTTAATTGATTGTAAATGACAAAAGGGGAGTTTTGTTTCACATTTATTGCAATACATTTAAGACATTGTGTATAGTGTATTCCATGATATGTTTTTTTAGGTTTGCCTGATGGGAATGTTTGGGAAACCTTGTTGTAGAGGATCGTTATATGTAGATAGATAAATGTGTACGTTAACCGTAGTCAAATTGCAAAAGGTTACTTGAGGATTATTCTGTTGTAAATCCAGTTACCAAATTCTATGTTAAAATGTGATGTAAAGAGCCAAATTATTGGGTTAGTTCATTTGTTTACAGTCATTGCTGTCACGTCCACAGGACGCACAGTGTTTGTAACTGTACGTTGTATAATGATTTCTTAAAATAAAGGCGGAAAAATACTCATGTGGTGTTAATGTGTAAAGTGGACTCCTGCTTTCTCTCCAAACCTTTCAGCCCATTCGCTGTCCTTCAAATGAACACACAACACTATCCTACTTTCCTTTGACTTAACTGGTCCTCGTCTCAGAAGAGTCTTTTTCAACCCTAACACTTTCCTCCATCCGCTCCATCGTCAGCACTCCCCATTTCTCTGTACGTTCAAGTCCAAGTTGATCGACTTGAAACCTAACCATTCCACTGGATTACATTCCATTCGCACACTTGTACTGTGTATGACAGAAAATTTACTCCAATTTTAAAATGACATACAGGTATATTGTATTATATTTTATCTTTTACAGAGATAACAATGCTAAGTTTTGAATGCCACTGTCTGGGTTATTAACAGTATCTTATAACACATTTGGAGAAATTAAGCTGCGTCTAATTCAGGCCCAGTGTCATTTGTAGCTCGGCCTCAGTATTATTATGTGGCTTGTGCCATATACAGTGAGACCGTGGTTTTCGTTTGCCCCAACTTTTCATACAATTCGTGTAAAAGTGTTTTTATGGTTTTTTTCTCCCAACAAAATTGAGTCCCAATCTTGATAAATCTGCTCGGTTTTCTTCTGATCCAAACCAAACTCATCTTTATAAATTTACGAATTCTGACCAAACCACAAAAATGGCTGGGTTCGCAAATTTTTGCTGCTCAGTGAGATATGACTGAATTCACAGTTTAGATGCACAATAAACTTTTTACCAGTGGAGGGTGCTAAAATACTACAGTATTAACGTGGTTATCGGGACCAGTACATCCATCCAGCCATCCATCATCCAAACCGCTGAGGTGTACTTATAACAATTTTATAGACAAATGATACTACAGGTATTTATAGTTACGAGGGCGGCGCGAGATGTTTTCTTCTTCTTGGGGGTGGGGGGTGGGGGGGGGGGATTACAGAAAATAATTGAGAACCACTGCTATAGGCGAAGTGAAGACGAAACTGTGTCACGCAATGTGGGCATAAGGATTTATACGTACATTAATCCAGTCATCACAGTGAAAGTTTTAATTGTGTCAAGTGCCTTTTGTTTAATACTGAATCGAAATGATTTATTCAAATCAGTATAGCATAGCTTTCTTTCAAGGTGTTGACAAATACACTGTAAATAAAATGTTGGGTGAACTCAAAATTTCAAGTCAACACACTTCGGTAGCATTTTAACTTGTGCAATTCAACTGCATGTTTTAAGTGTTACTGTTGTGAAAATTGTCTTTCCTGCATTTCACAACAAAGAAATAATTGGTTCCAGAATGGCTGTCACTTTAATTGAACCCACATTTAAGTAAGAAAAACAAGAGCTTTGTTGCTCTAACCAACGTTGTTGCCATTAATGTCAGTAATTTATATTTAATTTTTTTCCAGATTAACTACGTGCTCTAACCATCGTTTTGAAACCAATATATAGGTATGTATTATAAAGAGAGATTTGTGCTTCCGTAGAATGTCTTTGTTATACCAAATAAAAAGTTGTGAGGTGGCAAACTACGCTTGTTAGACGAGAGACCAAAAGCGACATCTTTTGACAGTGACATTTGTTGACATTTGAGGTGGATGTATTCTATTCAATCCAGAAAATGGAACTCTATTCGAAGTGTGGCGTCATAAGCATGCTCGTGTGCTCGTAACGTTGTCTTAGAGCGCCCTCTAGCGCACTGCAGGCGTGGTGTCGCGTGGCATTTCGTTTTGGCGCCGATGGAGGGAGTCACTCGTGAGATCGTTGCTCAAGTCAGACGGCGGCACTTCCGGTCGGCATTTTGTTCTACGAGAGGAGGAGAGCCTCTTTCGGCCGATCGCAACAAATCGTCACATTTCTCCTTTTTACGCTCGGGGGGAAAAAACAAGTGGCTCGCGCTCGTCGCACGCGTCAACCGCGACGCCGAAGAAAGGACGAAAGCCTCGCCGAAAAACGTGGAAATAATTTGGCCGCGAGTTGTGTGACGGAAGAAGGACCGAAGCGAGCCCGACCCCGGATTATTGTTGATAGCTAGTGAGCTAGCAACCTAGCTCGAGCGGGGCTAGCTCTGCGAGCCAATCCGAGTTTCTTCTGGAGGAGAAGAAAGGGGGGAGCTAGAGACACGGACACAAATCCAGCGAAAACATTCCCCTCCCTTTGGGCGCCACATCTGAGGGTAAATACACTCGCCTTTGTGCAGTCCCGTTTCTTATCAATTTCACACTTATTAAGCAAACTGAGGTGTTCGGGGCGGAGGGGCACACGGCGTCGTTAATCGCTGACCGGGAAGGGAACGGATGCTAGCGGGGCTAGCCGCGCCAGCTAGCTAGGTGTGTTTTCACTCTTGTCCAGGCACGGCCTCGAAGCTGGATGTCACTCGTCGAAGCCCGCGGACCAGTTCCCGCAGCGAACGTCAACAGCCCCGCCGTTTCCTCTCGGAACTCGGTTTAGTAACTCACTTTTTAGCGTCGTCGTTTCGCTTCCTTACCCCGTCCTCGACTGCAGCGCTTAATATTATGCTAACTTCATAACATTCAAAGCTAGCCAGCGTTAGCCGAACCAACCGAGGAAGCCACCGAGTCGTGGGAGAAAACCGACCCGCGGATTGAGCTCTTTTGCACCGCTTTAGTTATCGCGGTTAGCTCGGGGGCTTCTGTCTTTAGTCAACAACTTTGAGAAAGTAGTGACTTGATGTTATGGTTTCCAAGAAGATGACAATTACCAATTTGGCGTTATCGTTTCATCGTGTTCGTAGTAGTATTTTTACGTTTGTGGTCTGGCGATGTTGACGATAGCCACCATTCACGGCGCATCTGCTCTCCTTTGTGCCGCCTCCCTCCTTGTCTGCCTGTCAGTCTCCCAGCTGTCATCTTTAGCCCACACGTCCTGCTTGGTATGGGAGAACCCCCAGACGTGCTACTACGATCTTATGTTTACAACACCTCCCCTACCCTCAATCTTCGTTTGCTTGTTTTCTAACTACTGCCCTCGGGAATAGCCAATGGCAGCACTGGTTTTGTTTGTCAAACTTGTTGCATTTTATTGCAAGTCGTTTAGACTTTCGCGAAAACGTTACCTTTCGGGTTCGTAGACCAGTATAGCAGAAGCTTAAAGGTCGAAGGAAGTACTGTTCGATTTCTTAAATTTTTTTCGCAGGAAATTGCATTAATCAGTTCCGTGGCCCAACTCTCACGTCTAACATCTAAGGAATGGTACACTGACGTGTTTTACATCATTCTTAAATGGAAAAACAAGTGCAAAAACAATTGATTAGGTATTATTTCGTAAAAGAAAATTAAACGGAATCACCCCTTTATGCGATGCATTCACTGAAGTTGACTTGATGCCGTTTAACATTCTTAAAGGGACAGTATGTAAAAATGTATCCATTACTTCAGAACCCCACTATTAATTTCAATAATATGCAAAAAATGTTCTATCACATCAAAATATATATTTTTTAAAATGTAATTGTTGTGAAGTAATTTCCAATTACATTACATCGTGCGCGCCTGCCGACTGGAGGCTGCCATGTTTCGCCACCGTCTTTTTGCTATGGATACCAAAAGGAGACAAAGTTAATGAACATTGCGCCTCACAATTATGACAACAGCATATATAGCAAAAGCCATGCACTTGCCCCGTCACTTGAAGGAATACTACAAATCCTTTGGGATGATATTATGTTTGCACCTCTGCTGAAGGAATTGGTGGCTGGCTTGCCAAGTGTGGTCTTGCTGAGGCACCATAATGCACATACAGTACTTGTAAATGCACGCTCTTTGAGCTGAGGTCGTTGCATTTTGTTAAGTCATCAATAGATGGCACTAAAGTCCACACACCGTACCTTTAACTGTCCTACAAGTGTAGGACAAAGCTAGCGAAACAGTACTGTACTGAAAAGTCAGAACTGCTGCCAGAGACCAGCCTTAATGGGGGCACACGAAATGCATGGGGGGGATTATTATTAATACCCAACAGACAGCACTTACTTTGCTCCATTTATTTGGATATACAGTAGATGTTTCGCAATTCTAGTCAATAGTATAGAATGGCGCCTTTGCGACAACCACTGGCAAGTATTATCATAAGGAACATTAACAATACATATACATTGACACCATATACCGCAGCCGTATTGATTGTGAAGTTATTTGTGAAGATGCCTTGTTGACTTGGCACTTGGAGATGTATTATCAAGCAAGAACTCACTGAATTAATACCGTACCATTGCTTTTGATTGCATTGTGTGATTAAAACTAAATTTTAATTAAATATTATTTGCCGATTTTATGGCGAGTACAATGAACTCATTCAATATGGCCTGTGCGCTGACATTTCACAGGTGCAGCAGAAATTAAAAGAAAAATAGGGGGAAAAAATCGATCTTCATTGTTGATGTGTTTGTGGCTTCCGTGATTTCTTTTATGAAATGGGTTCAAATAGCTCTTTAGTTGCCGTCACATATACAGTAGATGTCACTCCTCACTTGGCACAGTGTGACATGCCATGATAGTCTACAAGCGTAATGTCGGAAACTAACGGTCGCCAAATGTCCAAAAACTGCGATCAGTAGTCATCCAAATGTATGTTGACATCTCTACGTATGTTCAGTTCACATCAGCCTCTGAAACGATATCAGAATTATCACGCTAGTATTACAGATTTTAGAGCATTTCCCTTTCCATAGAGGTGCTCCCTACAAAGTTTGTCACTTAATGAGAGAAGCGCTTTTCCATAAAATACCAAAAATTGGTGATATTTTCAGAGGTTGATGAGGGCATGAAGTACAGATGTCCACATACATTCTGTTGTCAAATTGATTGCAGTTTTCTGACATATTAAGCTACGCAAGTTTTTTTACGCTTATGTTGAGTTTTAAACTGCCGCCCCAAGTGCTGGTATACTGCAGTGTCCTTCGTTCGTTCCTCGTTACTTACAAATATGTGCATATTTTACAGACATATCTTGGCGCATTACATAATGCTATAAAAAAACTTGCAGATTCACTTTGAAAAATATGCATTATTCTCTCACACAAACATTTACGTATTTTGTCACACTTAAGCCTGTGTACCTAACATTATTCCGATTTTCAATCAGGCTCTCATTGGCTGTTGCAGATAAGACTGGTCATTCAGTCAAACAAAAATCGCAGCACTGTTTCTTTACATTTAAGTGACACACGAGACTGGCTACTATGATATAATAATTATTATTATAAAACAAGTTTATTTTTTTGAAATCCATGCCTCAAATTGGGTGTGGAAGGTTGGGGGGCACGGCCCTCTATGACCCACCCGTGGTGACGGGTCTGTGTATAGTAAAACTAAAGGAAAAACCAATCAGCCCTCGATAATGTGGAGCATTTAAGGAAGTCAGTTTAGTGCTTTTTTTACTTTAACTGTCATGCAAGTGTCAAAACAAGTTGAACGCTGTATAATAAAACCAAAAGAAAATTAAGAACCTCAAATAAGGAGGGACCCACTGCATGCAGTTTAAAGGTGAGCTAATTTATTAAACATACAACACATTTCACCTCTCAGGGCCTCATAAATTAATAATCCTTTAATTATGCATTGGTCTACTATTTAAGGAAGTCAGCTTCATTTATTGCACTGTTATACCTTCCGTCAAGTGTTAAAAAAAAAAAGTAACACTTTTAACTATCATACAAGTGCAGAAAAAATGATCCACTGTTTATATTTTTATGTATTTATTTTTTCAAAGTATGAAATAGTCATCGCTTAATTATCCGTAGGTAGAATGTTTCAAGGATGAGTTCATGTACTGGGGTCCTCTGTTTACAGTGCTCCTGAAACTTTTTTCCCATGATTATACATGCCTTACAACTGTTTTTCATACAAATATTTAATGTAATTGCGACTTGACTCTGTCAGCGTCCCCCCTCCCAAAAAAAATCGCTATTGTGATTTAATATGCAATTTTTAATTTTTTTTTTTCCCAAGGGCCTCTACCCATATATTTTTTTTTAGCAAACACAAGTAATAAATGCTATGTTTGCTGAATGCTAAGATTGTTAATGATTCACAAACGTGGTGTCATGAAACAAATTTGTTACCTCTAGTTCTTTTTGGGGAATAGACAGTCCATACCGCCCCACCCTCTCCCCATCATCCAAGAACTGTTCCATCAATCAGCCCAAAAAGCTTAATTACGAAATGGACTGACATATGTGAAAACAAAAGACGTTTTTATAAGTCTTTCCACAGGGTTGTGCAAAATTGCAAATAGCCACGATACAGGTAGATTTGGATTACTGTTTAGGGATTTAATGGCTAGAGGGAAGAAGCTGTTTAAGTGTCTGCTGGATTTGGTGCGCATGGATCGGTCGCGCCTGCCTGAGGGGGGTAGCTGGAAAAGGTGGTGGGAAGGGTCGGGGTCCAGTAGGATTTTCTGTGCCCATGTCTTGGTTCTTGCGGTGTGCAAGTCCTCAAGAGTGGGAAAGGACGGTGCCAATGAGCAGCCCCAAACCAAACCGTGATGGAAGAACACAGGATTGATTCGATGAATGCCGTGTAGAACTGTCTTAGCACCTCCTGTGGCAGGCCATGCTTCCTCAGCAGCCTCAGGAAGTACATCCTCTCTGCTGGGCCTTTTTCAGGATGGGAGTTGGTGTTGACCTCTCACTTCATGGCCTGGGAGATGGGAGACTGTGATTCCCAGGAACTGGAAGGTCTCGACGGCTGACACAGGGCAGTTGGATAGTGTAAGGGGCAGCTGTGGTGAAGGATGTTTCCTGAAGTCCACGATCATCTCTGCCATCTTGAGCGTGTTCAGCTCTAGGTTGTGTCGGCTGCACCAGAGGTCCAGCTGCTCCACTTCTTGTCGGTACGCAGACTGGACGGCGTCTTTGATGAGACCGATGACTGTGGTGTCGTCTGCGAACTTGATGAATTTGATGGCTGGGTGTGTTGAGATGCAATCATTCGTGTAGAGGGAGAAGAGCAGTGGAGAGAGGACCCATCCCTGTGGGGCTCCAGTGCTAGTGGTACATATTTTAGTAACATGACCTATAATTTCACTTGAGATTGACTTTGTGGATTACGTGACCTTAAAATGCTCTCTTAAACATAAATGTTTCCGAGGTGTATTTTTTTGTTTGGCTTTGCAACAATCAGTCAGTTATCCACACCCTCAGACTTTGAATAAATCTTGGGTGATTATTCACTGTATATTCAACTTTCAATGAATATTCAACTTTCAATGAAGCGTATTCCTTTTTCAACAGTACCCACTCTGTGAAAATTGACCCTATAGTTCCTGATCTATAAGAGCTCAAGGGAAGGTGCCCGTCTTGTCTTGCTCTGATTTAACCTAAAATTTGTGATTTGGTGTTGTACCATCATTATCAACAAGTACACCAAGTTTCATTAGAATCTAAATCTCCTTGATCAGACTCACTGGGTGATGTGCCATGAAATGAATGACCCTGCATTGTTCTTCTCCTGACATGCAATCATAGACATTCATATACAGTTGCAACGAGAAGTTAACATACACTAAAATACTCACACCTATTTTCTTCACTATCTTTACATGATACCAGACTATTTTTTTCTTGCTTTAGGTCAGTTAGAATTACCAAAATAATTTTTAGTTGCTACATGCCAGTGATAATGAGAGAATGCTTATTGTTAGACGTTAGTTTCTTCAAAGGCAGTAGTTAATATACAGGAAGATACAATTACTTTAAACTATAGGGGAAACCTCAGATAATGTTGGTTCTATCTGTGTGCAGTGTAAAGGAAAGGGCAAGGGACGCTACGCTATAGACAGGCTGCTCTCTAGCTGGCTGCAGGCTACAAAGTACAAGCTGCGTATGATCTGTGTTTGTCACATTTCCATGTAAACCGTCCAATCACAATGAAGGGCTGATCGGAACGGCACTATTTCCACCAATTTTAATCCTATGTAATTAGGATGTAAGGTTCACAATATTGGGTTAAAGTGCTGTTTTTTTTTCCCTTAAAACAGGTCTAGGAGGATTTGTTTTCATCTGAAATGTCACTGTGTCCACCTGCAGCAGCACAGCATTCGTTGACAAGGTACGGTGATCGTTGCAGATGTGAATTTATCATCCTTGTGATTATTCAGGATGAAAACGAATTGCTTCATTTTGGGTAAAGCGTTTCTGAGCACGTTGAAGTTAAGTACTGCACTTCTCATCTTGGCATCACGCAAGTGAACAGTAACAATGAAACTGTTTAGATAAGATTGCCATTTTTTTCTCAATTTAACTGTAAATTTACTTGTGGGACTCAAGGACTTTTATTATTGCAAGATGAGATGCACATAATATGTAATTCAGTTCAACATATTCATCAGAATGAATGTGTACTTGACGGCATATGTACACGATCATCAGTTTCAAAAGCAGAGAGCAAATGTGAAAAAAAAATGACAATGGCAAATTGGAATGGCAAGGATTTTTTTCAACCAATTGCACAGTCACCCGCTCTGCAAATTATCATTGCCACAACCTCCTGTGGTTACCCAGTTCAAAGAATCGACACGAAAGACTTCACCCTCTGGTCTTCATTTTAGTGGTGATGAATGAAAGTGATTGGAAGCACAGATGGGTTTTTTCTTCATTATTTTGTGACATACAAATTGTACAAACATACAAGTGTAACCCTTCTGCTAGATCATAGGTGTCAAAAGGGGTGTTCACACGGCAAGATTTGGTCCGGTGCTACGCCGGGGCTGCCCCAGTAGAGCGTTCACACGTGCAAATTAGCTCCCGCGTAGCCCCGGAAAACAGCTTACACCGGACCAAATTTGATCCACCTCAGGGAGGTGGTTTAAAAATTTGCTCCAGAGCAAATGCTTGTTAGCGAAGCAGCACCGATGTAAATTTGCACGTGTGAACGCAACTGGGTTAAATTTGCTCCAGAGCAAATGCTTGTGAAGAGTTTACGTACGGCGGGAATGCGTTGCTTTCGCGCTCTGTCGGACTTCCGTCATGTGTTTGTTTAATAACGACACAAGACTTGGCTGGTAACATCTTTCCTTTTGTAGGAGACTGGACTGTCTCGGAGTTGTTTGTGTAGTTTGTTCCTTTGTTGTGTGTCCACAACCCCCCGGCCCCCATATAATTTATTTTGTGATTTCCTCTCTTGATTTTCTGTTTGGCGCATTACGTATTTGCTTTTCTGAGTGTCATTGAAGTCATCGTTGATTTACGTTTTCGGGGGCAGTCACTCTCGAGCAGAAGGCACGGAGACCGAGAAGGAGAAGGACGTGCCTGTCCAGTAGTCGCTTGAGTTGTGTATACGTTTTAAAAAGAACCAACACGACAGCTCATTTGTTTTCTGTCGTTTTGCTCCGCTGCAGAAACTGCCGTGTGAACTCAAGTGGGGCTGCACCGACGCTGTGCCGGTGCAGACACGCTCAGCGGCTTTGTACGTGTGAACGCTCCACACAATTTGCTGCGGTGCAAAATATATCGCAACAAAATACATCGGTGCAGCGCCGGAGCAAATGTGTGCCGTGTGAACACCCCTATACTCAGGTCCTGGAGGGCCGCTGTCCTGCATGTTTTCCAAGTTTCCCTGTTGCAACACACCTGATTCAAATGAACAGGTTCAATGTCAGGCTTCCGCAGAGCTTGCTGATGATCTGATCATTTGAATCAGGTTTTTTGCAACAGGGAGACTTGGAAACCATGCAGGACAGCGGCCCTCCAGGACCTGAGTTTGACACATATGCGCTAGATAGTCATATTAGTGTGTAAAAACAACAAAACATTTAATCTCCACTTGATTGCCTAAGGATGTGAATGATGTGTGTGACAGAGGTGGGTCACATGTCAGTTTTTAAAAAGAATATTATTTAACATACCACTTCTGTCAACAAACCAGTGTAGAAACAAGTCACTGTTACTATTATCAATGTCAATACAATAAAACATGTAGTCTTGACTTAAATGAGGAATCGTGATCTCTGTCGAATATGTACGTGTCATTTTATTTTTTAAACAATAGCCACACAAGTATAAAAGTTAACCTTTGTATAAACACAAATGTAAGCGACACATTATGGCTTTCATTTACCTCGCATAACTTGTCGATTCTGTTCTCACAATCTTTTCTTGACACCTCTTACTCAAGTTGCTTCTACTTTGCTCTGACTGTAAGTGTTGCCAAAAGCCACAGAAAAAGTGTAGACTTATTCCTTTGATTAGTCATACAACTGTAGATGTTCCGCGGTACGGTACTTAAGTGATTCTCAGTAAATCGGACCTTAAGTCCTATTTAATTTCCTCCCTCAGGTGTCAGGAGATGTGAGGACGGGTGTCGTCCATCGGCCCCCCCGATCTACCTGTGTATCAACACACTCCCCCCACCCTCACCTCAAGCATGAATGGGGATATGCCTCATGTTCCCATCACCACTCTCGCTGGGATCGCTAGCCTGACAGACTGTGAGCAGCACCTTCTGTTTCCTGCATCAGCACACAGTTGATCAATTTCCGTTGGTTGAGTACTGGACATCTTATTTCTCCGTCTCTCATTCCAGTGTTGAACCAGCTACCCCTTCCCTCCCCCCTCCCGGCTACCACCACTAAGAGCCTCCTGTACAATGGGAGGATCGCAGAGGAGGTTACCTGCTTACTGGGCTGCCGGGATGAGAATCTAGCCTCGCAGCTTGCTCATGGCCTCAACCAGGTCTCCACAGAACACATGTAAGAGGCCTTAACAGAGGTTGTGTGCGTGCGCGTGTGCATGCGTGCAATATATAGCCTGCCCTCAAAATAATGTTAGTTGTATCCAGCCAGCCATTCATCCATCCATCCACCCACCAAAATCCATCTATCCATCCATCCTTTACAGCACAGGTTTCAAAGTCAAGACCCGCGGGCCAGATCTCGCCCGCCACATCATTTTATATGGCCCGGGAAAGCAAATTGTGTGTGTCAAATTGCTAAAATATGTAACAAAATGTCAAATGGTCATGTGTAATAAATAACATTGAGATTTTGCTACCCTGTTTACACTCGCTTGAACAATAATTGAACAAACTATTGTAATCAACTTTACTGATTTCAAAACTAGTAATCTATTAATTAGTTGTGTACAAGTAATTATTTTGTGGTTTCACTGTCATAACGGCCCTACGAGGGAAGACGTAACTCCAAATTGACCCTCAACTAAAATGACACACCTGGGAAAAAGTTGTTCTTACAGTTTATTAAGTACGGCATATTTTTTTTAGGAATGTGGGGGGGAAAGCAGATTGCCTGGAGAAAACCCATGCAAGCACTGGAAGAACTTTAGCCCAGACTTGAACCCAAATCCTCTCAACTGTGAGCCAGCTAACCGCTATTCCACCGAGCTACCTTCTAAGCAATTTTAGTTCTGAAATGATACTAAAGCATCAAATTAAAACATCACTAATAAGCAGTGGAATAAAAGGTTACAGCTGAATGAGTTCACACTGTTTTTATTTATATTAAGAAAAAACATAATTAATGGTGGACGAGTATCTGGTTAGCGCATTCGCCTCGCAGTGCAGAGGTCATGGATTCAAATCGGGCCTATGGCCTTCTTGTGTTGAGTTTGCATGTCGTGCCTGTGCCTGCATGGGTTTTCCACGGGTATTCCAGTTTCCACAACATTCCTAAAACATTTATCGTAGGTTGAAGACTCTAAAATGTTCTTAAATGTGAGCCAGACTGAAAGTGGTCGAACCATTTGTTTTGTGTTCTTGCAGAGAGCTAAAGGACAACCTGGGAAGCGATGAGCCCGAGGGAGATGCACCACTGCTGCTACAGACCATGCTGGCCAGAAACCCAGGCATCTTCAGGGAAAAAAGTATTCCCCTCAAAACCATATCACTTTTCAATGGAATTGAAGCACAATGTTCAGCGTCTGAATGATTTCCTCTCCTTCCTTGAACAGATGTTATGCAGCAGCCGATGGTACAGCAGTACAAGATCACCCAAAATTCCATGCATAGTCCGGCCCAGTCGGCAAACTTTCAGCCGGCAGCAATTTCTCCCAATCCTTCAAGGTAGGTTAGAACACAAAATTATCTCATCAACCACTTGAAAGGGAACACCAACTATCAAAGGGAAACATAATAAATTCACAATTTTATTTATTTGGACTTTAAAATTTTAAAATTGGGGGGCGGGGGGCATGATGGTTATTTTCAGAATCATTCCTCCCAGAGTCCAGACCAGTGGTTCTCAACCTGGGTTAGATCGAACCCTAAGGGTTCGGTGAATAGGTCTCAGGGGTTCGGCGGAGCCTCTGCCTTGGAGGTTAACACTGGCAGAGCCATGGGTGACACATCCAACTCAACATGTCAATTAGTTATGACACGCCCGCTGCAGATGATCACATAACGGCGCTTGTCCAAACAGTGCTGCGGGAAATTTAGTTCACTCAGTTGTCAAGGTGCGACTGTCGTGATAGTATATCGTGTGATTTTTTTTTTAAGAATGTTTTTTTTTAATACATGCTAACGATGTGGAGCAAAAAAATGAAAGTGGTCGGACGAATATGTACAAATGGATTCACATGCATCACGGAACATGATGGGACTCAGCGTCCCACCTGCATGATTTGTTATGCCAACTTGTGCAACTCTAGTCTCGCACCGGCAACTGAAACTGAAATATGTATACTATATACCCTTTAATTCTCTTTTTCATATTTGCCCTGTGTTCCTCTTCCGTTTTAGCCGTTTCGTGCCCCCCCAGACAGGCTCTGGTAGTCGATACTTGGGCCAGCAAAACAGTCCGGTTCCCAGTCCCTACACGCCCCAGAGCCCCGCCCCTGGTTACATCCAGCAGTACCCCCACCAACAACCACCTAGCTACAACCAACATCAACAGATACAGCAAGGTGAGTCTTGCATCACTTTTATCACATTTTATCAACCACAAGTTCCTCCAATTCTTTGTGATTTAAGGAATATCCCTCACCGCCATTTCATATTCGCAGTCGTTAGCCATTTTTAAGAATGCATTATAAATGAATGTTTGGAAATGAAGGCAGGGTAACGTGATGCCAACTTTGCGAGCAGTACAATAAAAGCCTAACAAGGCATTCTCCATGTCATGGTTGGTTTGACTTTTATTTTGAAGCTGGCATGCACTCTGCCCAGTGCTGGCCCGAACGATGCTGGCGGCGTGTTACCGTAATGCAGAGTATGAAAATCCATTATGGTTTGTGACTTGACTGACTTATTTGTGCCTGAAAACATGACATGCGGCACTGCATCTTCCTCATCTGAAGGAAAATATCTCTCTGTGGGCCTATTTGTTCATCTTGGGTCCAAATGATGCGGCTTATTGATTTCAGCCCCAAAGCTAGAGGCATTTTGTTGACGCATGCTCAATACTAATTGATGATTTCACAGGGTAATACTTGAGGATTTTACAACTCAATAATATGATGTGTTTGCTTTCTCAAAGTGTCTGTGGCCAGTCCGATGGTTCCGGGAAGTGTCCGAAACATCCACGAAGGCAAGGTATCAGGGCAAATGGCCAACGTCGCCAACCACCACTCAGACAGGCACGGCACTGAAGACTACTTGAACATTGTGCACCGGCTGGGCAGTGAGGTACAACCAACTGTTAAAATAAACTTTTCAGTCCCAGTAGATATTTGTGAATGACCAGAAGGAAAAATTACTGTATTTTCAAGACTATAAGCCGCTACTTTTTTCCCCACTCTTTGAACCCTGTGGCTTTACATGTGATGCGCTTCATTTATTAATTTTTACTGACAAGCTTCAATCCGTCAGTAGATTTACCCGTCTCGGTCACATTTGACAATTGAAATTAACAAACACGTCACAGTGGACTCATGAAACTGTCAGTCTGCCCTCATAACTGAGTATTCACCAGCCATTTGCGGCTGCGCATACCTGTTGGTAGAGCGGGCTACCTGAAGAGGGAAACGCGGAAGTCTGTATGTGTAGCGAGAGCAACTGAGAGCAAAAAGAAGAATCTTGAGTTGAGTCATATGAGCAAGGGAACGAGGGTCCTAAATAACAGCCACCTCTGCAGTGTTGTTTGTTTGGTGACTGGCCCCAGCATTGCTGGTAATGGACAACAGGACAGTAAGTCCGACCATGGAGCGACATCTCCTCACTGACTGATGCAACTGTTTCACACACAAAACAGAGCTAACTAGCTCTGTTTTGGCATTGTGTGTTTTTTTTTTTTTTCGGCGGGGGGGGGGGGATATCTATTGTTGTTTTAAAACGATAAATCTTTTTTTTTAATCCATCTTTGTGACCTTTTTCTTTGTCGATTTCCAATTTTATAACATGGAGACCCGTGACTATTAATACGAAGTGGCCGATGGATGTACAAATTTGTTTTTATGGCTTCATTTAGCTGTTGTGACTTTTAATCAGATGCATTTTATAGGCCAGAAATTTCTGTATTAGATCGGTGGTGGGGAGCCGTTTTTCTTGTATGGACCATTTAACTTTTTATAAATTCATACATGAAATGATGTATTTTTATTATAAAATATGATGAGCATTTGGGGTTGGATGTGTTTGTGTCTAACAGAGGGAAACCCCTTTGACCAACTGGAGATCGGTCTATATTAGAGGGGATGGCTGCGATTTGAGGACATTTGTTGATTACTGAAATGAAGCGAGTACCAAGTGGCTTTTCGGGGGATAAAGTCCGAGTTGTACAAAAGCATTTTGTGTCACTTTATTTAGTCACCCCCACTGGAGAAATCTTGTTTATCCCTCTAGATCAGTGGTTCTTAACCTTGTTAAAGGTAACAAACCCAACCAGTTTATATGCACATTTACCAAAGCCTTCATTATTGAAAAATAAAAATATATAATAAAACACATTTATTAAAAACTGAAAAAATAAATGCAATTAGTAGAAGTATAAAGTATACGTTTTTTTAATTGTGCACAAAATGAACCAGCCAGTGATGGCCAAGGAGGCGTGTCATAACTAATTGACATGTTCAGTCGGGTGTGTCTTAACTTACATGGTAGAGGCTCTGTTGAACCCCTAGTCTGATTCACCGAACCCCTAGGGTTCGATCGAACCCAGGTTAAGAGCCACTGCTCTAGATTCGACTGTAATTGAATGATCCTTGTGCAAAGCCATTGTTTTTTGGGTCTAAATACATTCCGGAGAAGTAGCCTCGAAATGGATTTGATGTCGGCAACACCAGGATCTAAGTACTTCCCAATTATGGGCGGAGAAACTTTCTTTGGAGGCGGTTTATGTAAATTTACCGTACCCCATCGTTATGTAGTAGTGGTTCGGAAGTGTTGAATGGTTGCTCACAGACATTGTCAGAAATAGGTACTGAAGGTAGAAAAAGATTGCCTTGGTTAAATTACACATTTGGTGGGTGGGAACTCAGTCCTGACACTAA
The DNA here is from genome assembly GCF_054856545.1 of Hippocampus guttulatus. Lineage (NCBI taxonomy): Eukaryota > Metazoa > Chordata > Actinopteri > Syngnathiformes > Syngnathidae > Hippocampus > Hippocampus guttulatus. The sequence goes on along the minus strand of NC_141265.1, from coordinate 11,591,815 downwards.
ACTATTTTGTATACAAACCCTTTAATTCTCCCTTACGTGTGTTTTATTCAGGAGGGTGACTCTGCCTTGAGAAATCCGTCATTCCCTCTGAGGTCGCCGCATTCTGGCTGTTCTCCAGCAGCGGGTGAAGGGACACCCAAACGTAATGAATTGTTTTCTTTAAGACCAGCATTGCACTCAGATAAGATTCACATATTTATTGAGTTGGCATGGGGTTCACTCTGTTTTTAATTTTGTCCCACCTCCTTACAGCGGGTTCTCGTCCTCCACTGATTCTGCAGTCGCCACCACCATATGCACCATCACCGAGGGAGGGGGGACTCGACCAGAAACAGCAGCTCCAGCAGCACAAGAAAATTCCCACTGTGAAAGAAGAGAAAGACATGTACGACATTGTCAGCTCGCCAAACAAGGACTCCACCAAACTCACGCTCAAGTTGTCCAGGGTCAAGTCGAATGAGTCTGATCCAGCGGGTAGGCAAACACACACTAAGTCTGAACAGTATTTAATAAATTAGCAGACTAATCAATGCCTGTTCCATCAGGTGACACCATGCCAGGCATGGACCACAACTCAGACAATATGGAGGCGGAACTGGGCTTCCAGCAGGTTCCTGTTCTCCAGCAGAACCTGGGAGCCCGTCATCAACAGGCCCCCCAGCAGGCCGGGGGTGCTCTTGGTCTCCAGCCTCCTAGTTCCCCCTATGACGAGGTGGAGCTTGACGCGCTAGCTGAAATCGAGCGGATAGAGCGAGAGGCAGCAAGCGAGAAGTGTTCAAAGGAAGTCCAAGATAAGGGTAAATAGGGGAACATGCTTTTGATTTTTTTTTTTTTTTTTTAAGCAGAAGCATGGAATCTATAATGTTGGGTTTATTCGTTTTTTTCTTTTTAAACAGACAAGCCACTGAAGAAGAGGAGGCAAGACTCATTTCCCTTGGAGCCAGGTGCCGGGGGACCCGGTGGTCCCACCGGAGCACCAGGAAGCGGACCTGCAGGAGGGGGGAATGCTGGCAAACTGACCCCGCAAGAGGCCACGGCAGCAGGGAACGGTGCCAGTCGACCTCCCCTCATGGTGAGCATCGACCTCCAGCAGGCAGGGAGAGCTGACGGCCAGCTTGATCCCTGTCTGGCTGCCCCTGTCCCAGCCCTAGAAGCCCAACGCTGGCCCGAAGAACCGGCTAGCGGGCTCGCCTTCGTAGAAGGTTATGACACCGCCTCGCGTTTGAAACCGGATGGACGACCGGAGGTCATCAAGAACAGGGTTGATAAACATGACGGCAGAGGAGACAATCGGGAAGCGGCCAAACCCAGACAAGATGACAAGTCTTCAGACAGGCGTGTGGAGATGCCCAAGTCGTCGGGCCGAGGGGAACACGGACGGGACAGGGAGAGGGAATCTGACAAAGATAGGATGCATCGAAGCGAAACCGGCAACACCCGTTTGAGAAGTGACCGAGATAGGTCCGGCTTTCGGGGGTCCTCTGCCGGAGAGCCTGGTCGTAGCAGCCATAGGCAAGACGGTCTTAAGCCCACTGTCGCTCCCTCCGGCGATAAGTTTCCAGATTCTTTCCCCGCTCAGCTCCTGGGAGGACAAAGTGGCGCACTGAAGAACTTCCAGATCCCTAAGGTGATCTGGATCGACCCAAACAGCAATAATTTCCAACCATTCAGTTGTCACTGCCTGCAGTCTCACTGAATCATGCCACCGTTCTCTCTTGTTTTCACATTAGTCTTCCCATTTTCAATTGTTTGGTTTGTATTGAGGTTTATTTTTAACACATTAATCCGCCTAAACCATTTTATAGTTATGAGCAACAAGGCACAAATCTTAAAAAATACTCCACTTTAGTTTCTCAGATGTTTTCCAAGCACAGGTGGACAACCGATGGCCCATGGGCCACACTTGACTTTTTCCAATCTCTACTTTTTTGACATAACACAAATGTTGGACTGGAGTATTTCTTTAAGCATTTGTTACTAGAACTATACTGAAAACTAACATCAGAGTTCCTTAGTTCATCAGTGTGCACCATTGACACTAGAGCTGTGCAATATGGACAACATTTTATTTCCTCATCTGTAATTTTGCACCTTGATAACGATAAATACGTGATAAGAGCTATAAATCATATATTTCCTTAAAATTGCATTTAATTGATGGAATTGTCTGTGATCTTTTCTGATTATTTATACAATCCATGGTTTATTTAGACCATACAATTAACTAAATAAAAGATAAATGAAAATTTAAAAAAAACATAACTATCCAATGGCCAAATATATACCATTAAAAATGGTTGGTCGTACAACCACTTTTCAAGGATTGCAGTAAAATGCAAAGAATTCAAATAAATTCCACACAGTGCTTCTAGTAGCATTTAAGTATCTCCTCAAAGTATTACTTGGCAGAGGAAAAGAAATGACAGGATTCCCTCAGTAGTGACAAGGTAAATCTGAGGATATAAACGACAGATGATTATAAAGTACCAAAGACGTTTTATATCGCATCAACAATATATTTCAATATATTGCACGGCTCTAATTTACACTGTACCATTTCATATTTTTATATTCAGAATCCAAAACTAAGCATTTGTTATTAACTTTAAATGGCAGACCAACACTGTAGAGCATCCCTAACTGCTTTCTCTTCTTTCAGATCAAACACGACAAGTATTGTGATGTTCCAACCGAAAGTCACGCGTGGGGCCAGCCAAAAGTGAAACTGGAGCGGCTGGGTCTGGTGCAGGACTTTGAGAAGAGGCCCAAGCCTGTTGTGGTCTTGAAAAAGCTCTCGGTTGACCAGATCCAAAGAATCATTCGTCACAGCAAATCCGGAAAGAACCGGTTTTCCTCTGGAAAATATGGCAAAAGTATCTACCACTACTAATATAGCAATTGGTCCTATGTCGTCGTCATATATTGCATCTAATGAGATCTTGTTTTCTGTTTTAGGCGGCATGGACCCAGCTGTTTTGAAGGAACTGCCCCCAGAGTTGCTTGCGGAGATTGAGTCGACCATGCCCCTCTGCGAACGAGTCAAAATGAACAAGAGGAAACGGAGTACGATCAACGAGAAGCCCAAATACGCGGAGGTCAGCTCGGATGACGATGCAAACGGAGAATGTAAGTTGAACATTTGGATTCTTGTTCTTTGAAAACATAGTCGCTATTTGTCAAAGCATTTTTAGAGAATTGCTCGATGTCCTCAAATTGTCACTGCCCCTCTTTCAGACTTCTACCCTAATTAGTCTGCAGGTACGCCTTCCCCTTTAAGGAGAAAATTGTTCATTTTTTGCAGACAATTCAAATCAGTAACCAGATGTGTTCAGTATAAATAAAATTAAAAAAAGATAAGGAATGACTCTACACCTAACATCCACTTCGTACACTTCGGTTGAAATCACGCCTTTCTGGAAGGGGGCACTTTTGTCTCGTGCAAATGAGCCAAGGCTCACCCTGGTCCCCTGTGCTGTAGGACTAAAGTTGAGTGTGTGCTTTCTTTTCTATGGACCATTTTATCGAAGGCATTTTCTCTTGCTATTGAATTATCGACCAGCCCTCTACACGTGTGTGCGTCTCTGTCTGTCTCTTATTGCCACTCTGTTCACTGCCTGCCCCATAAAACAAAATATAACAAAATTAAGATTGCTGATCAATTTGACAAGATATTTATAGTTTTGGATTATTTGGTGACTCTGTGACCTATAAAATGTCATTAAATGGAGAAAAACAATATTTTTCCCCACTCAGCTGAAAGCCACCTGTTCGGCCCCGATTTCCGATCGTATGATTGGATCGGGACAACCCTTGTCTAAGGTACATGTTCTTGAATATCCATAGCCGCAAGGAAGCGCCAGCGTCGAGACAAAGATAGGACATGGGACTTTGAGGAAAGAGAGCGACGGGTCTCAGGCGAACATCGGAAAAGTGGTCTCAAAGAAGGCCGGCGAGGCTTGGGTAGCCGTTACCGGGACTCCTCCGAAGATGATTCGCCGCCTCCCAGCATGAGCGATGGTCTGTTTTCCCATGTGTCACGTTTTTCTCCTCTTTTGGCTTGGCTTTTTTTGTCTTTGTTTAATGAGACCAAATAACAATTCTCCTTGCTCAGTTGCCCGGAAATTAAAAATGAAGGAGAAGCAGAAGAAGCGGAAAGCGTACGAACCTAAGCTCACGCAAGAGGAGCTGATGGACTCGTCCACGTTCAAGAGGTTTTTAACCAGCATAGACAACATCCTGGAGAACCTGGAGGATGTTGATTTCACCAACATGGGTAAAGTATCAGAGCTTCCTATGTCAACGTGACTGAGAACCTCCTCTTTAATTTGCACTCACTAAGTGGGTTGTGTCCAGCAGCAGATGATGATGAAATACCTCAGGAATTGCTACTTGGGAAACACCAATTAAACGAGCTGGGCAGCGAATCAGCCAAAATCAAAGCCATGGGCATCACCGGCAGGGTAATCATATCTTTAGTTCATTTGAGCTACTTTTGTTGGTGAATCATAATATTATATTTACACGTTTTTTCCCCCCTCTTCATCTAGATCCCATCAGACAAGCTAGTGAAGCTGCTCAACATACTAGAAAAGAATATCCAGGATGGAGCCAAGCTCTCCACCATGATCAACCACGTGAGTCCCCACATCCTAGACTTCCTTTGTACTCAACTCAACTGTATTTATAGAGCACTTTCAAACAGCCATCGCTGCATACAAAGTGCTGTACATGGAGCAATTTAACATATACAATAAACAGTAAAACTAATCGGTAATAAAGATGGTAGAAAGCACCAAACAGTAAAACCAAGAACAAATCTAAGTCATGCTGAGTCGAATGCCAAAGAATACAAGTGAGTTTTGAGGAGGGTTTTGAAGATGGGCAGCGAGGAGGCTTGCCGAATGTTCAGTGGGAGGTAATTCCAGAGAGAGGATCCAATGTAAATATCGCAGATGATCAGGTTAGTTTGTCATGTTTAATTTGGTGGCTGCCAAAGTTGTGATCACAATTAAAATTTGAATAATTGTAAAGCCTTAGGTGAAGTTTATATGCTTTGTTTTGAGCCTTTCAACTACCGTATTTTCACGACCATTCGGCGCACCGTATTGTTGGGCGCAGTCTCATTAACGGGTGCTATTTCTGTATTTGACACATAGACAAAACGCACTGTATTATTGGGCGCAATTTTACAGTGGTAAAACATACGCCAGCTTAAACATACGGCATGCATGCGCGCACGCTAAAAACACAGGTTAGCTTGAAGCATACGGTAGCATGCCAAGACATACGGATACACGCTAAAAACACGTTTTTAAAAAGGCAACGGAAGCAAAACTGAGTTCAGTTGTATTTTATTTAGCCATCGTACAATGTACTCACGTTTTTCGATCAATCATCACCCAGAAATCCATCAAAGTCCTCATCTTCTGTATCAGAATTGAACAATTGTGCAAGTACCGGTAATCCATCAAAAACGCCGGGTTCCCTCTCATTGTCAGAGTCACTCTCATTGCCATGTGGCTCCACAGAAATGATGCCGGCTTTGCCAAAAACTCGAACAACAGTGCAAGCAGACACGTTCGTCCAAGCAGTCACAATCCATTCGCAAATTGTGGCGTAACTCGCCCGGCGCTGCCTCTCACTCTTTGTAAAGTTGTGTTTGCCATCGATCATCCATTGTTCCCATGCCGCTCGCAACTTTACTTTGAACGCCTGGTTGATGCCGATGTCCAGCAGTTGGAGTTCTTTAGTCAAGCCTCCGGGAATGACGGCAAGCTCAGAGTTCATTTGCTTGACTTGGTTTTTCACCGCTGCTGTGAGATGGGCACGCATGCCAAAAGCATAACCGATGGCTTGAAGTTTGAACTGAGCTTCGTAGGCGTGTCTCTTTGTAGAATTTATTTTCGGGGGTTCTTAGAAACCAAAACCGAAGTTGTTTTGCAATAATGCACATAGCCACACTTTATACAGGTGTTGGTACCTGCTTGGGGCGTCCCTTTAGCGTCCACTTACACGCCCACCCTTCACTCATTGGCGGACTTCTTCGCCGCATGCCTGTCCTCACTCACGTCCGCCTTTTCTCTCTCTCTCCATATATGTATATATATACACGCCCACCCTTCACTGATTGGCCGACTTCTTTGCCGCATGGCTGTCCACACTCACTTCCGCCTTTTCTCTATATAAACAGCGTGTCGGCTGTCAGTCAGGTTTTGGAACTCAGTGCATACACAAGACGCTCCGCATCATAAGGCGTCCTGTCCATTTTGGAGAAAATTTAAGACTTTTAATGGCGCCTTATAGTCGTTAAAATACGGTAATCAAGAAGACGACAGTTGTGGACTCAGAATGCTAAAATGCACATTGTCGTGGACTTGCAGCTGTGCAATGCGTTCAAACTAGAATAGACATGTCCCGACCTGTTGGTCTAAACCTAAGCAGCTCCGCTTCCAACTACACTGAATTATTGATACATTGATTTGAAAGACTTCCTTTGAATTAAACATCGCCTTCAAATAAACGCCTGATAAAGTCTGCCGCTCGGTAAACAACTGCTTTTGAGGACACAATTTACACATTTGACTCATTATGAGGTTTTAAAAAGTTTTTGATCTCCATTCTCCATTTGTAATGTCAGGACCATGACGCAGAGGATGAGGAGAGATTGTGGAGAGACCTCATCATGGAGCGAGTGACCAAGTCGGCCGACGCCTGTCTCACGGCCCTCAACATCATGACGTCTGTGCACATGCCGAAGGCCGTCTACATTGAGGATGTCATAGAGCGGGTGCTGCAATACACCAAGTTCCATCTGCAGAACACGCTCTACCCACAGTACGACCCCGTCTACAGGGTGGACCCGCACGGCGGTGAGGATTGAACAGTCATCTGATAATGATGCCATTTAATGTTGCCCTCTGGCGAGAGCAATCACCATTTCATGTCTGTCTATCTATCTATCTATCTATCTATCTATCTATCTATCTATCTATCTATCTACCTCATCTATCTATCTCATCTACCTCATCTATCTATCTCATCTACCTCATCTATCTCATCTATCTATTTCATCTATCTAATCGTTCATCTAGGTGTCCTGTTAAGCTCCAAGGCGAAGCGTGCCAAATGCTCCACACATAAGCAACGTGTCATCATCATGCTGTACAACAAAGTCTGTGATGTTGTAAGCAACATCTCTGAGCTCCTCGAGATCCAACTGCTCACCGACACCACCATACTGCAGGTGAAAAGATACATTGTACTTTGTTGTCCGGGTACATACAATGCAAAGCATTCAAGGGACATTTAAAACAAAATTTCCCATTGAGCTCAATTGTATTTGGAGTTATTTGTTCAGTTTAAACCGCCACTGCCACTGTCTTCAGCTACTGCTTGTTCTTACATTGTATTAATCGTACTTTTCCGCTCTTTATATTTTGTTTTGTTCCCCCCCAGGTTTCTTCAATGGGAATCACTCCATTTTTTGTGGAAAATGTTAGTGAGCTGCAGCTGTGTGCTATAAAACTGGTTACAGCGGTAAGTGTTCTGAAATTTACCCCCAAGAACTGCAGAAGTTCTTGGAGGTAAATGTCAGACACCACACTTCAACATTTTTTCCCTCCAGGTGTTCTCACGCTACGAGAAGCACCGGCAGCTCATTCTGGAGGAGATCTTTACGTCACTGGCGAGGCTGCCCACCAGCAAACGCTCCCTCAGGAACTTTCGGTATAAGTTACATTGAGAGTAATCCCTAACAGCTATGTGAGGCTCTGATACTGATCCTAGCCATACTCTTTCAAGGTTGAACAGCTCTGACCAGGATGGTGAACCCATGTACATTCAAATGGTGACCGCCTTGGTGTTGCAGCTCATCCAGTGCGTGGTCCACCTCCCCAACGACAAAGACACTTTAGAGGAGCATGACAGCAAGGTCGGAGAAATTACATGCACCTCTATGCTCTCTCAATGTAGTACATGGATGTTCATTGTATTTATTTTCAGGTGGACCAAGATGTGTTGATAACCAACTCATATGAGACGGCAATGCGAACGGCGCAGAATTTCCTCTCAGTATTCCTCAAAAAGTAAGCAAACTCCTTTTCTATGTTTTTGGTTAGAATACAGATATTTATTTTCAAAATTACAGTGGAACCTTCAAAGTGGATCCCAGTCCATTCTGTGATCCTGGTTGATTTTTAAAACAATTATTACGGATGTCCCGATCACACTTATTTGGCACCTGAGTCTGAGTTTGGTCTTATGGATCTGCCGATACGGAATTGTTGTCTCAGTCTTTTTCCCGTATTCTCCCTCAGATGTGGCAGTAAGCAAGGAGAGGAAGATTATCGGCCTCTGTTTGAGAATTTTGTCCAGGACCTGCTCTCGACGGTGAACAAACCAGAGTGGCCCGCTGCCGAGCTGCTACTAAGTCTGCTTGGCAGACTCCTGGTTAGTGTCATCCAGCTCATTTGTTGGTTAAATCTTTGACATTCTATTACTATAGTTGTTGTTGTTATTGAAGAATGACATGGCAGGCGTTCTAAAATTGTCTCATGTGTCTCATGACCTGATACTAATTGACAAGTGTAATTCTCCATCTTACTTATGAAGTGCTGCCTCCGTCTGGGAAATTACAATCCACGCTTTTATGGGCACTCACTTTTGTCTTTGCACTCTTGGCTCCCCCATGTAGGAGCTGCTTACTTATTTCTTCATTTTTGCTTTCTTAACTTTGTCGCAATCTGCCAGCTCCACTTTTGTTCTTCATGATAATGAAAGCCTTACTTTAGAACTGCTACATACTTTATTGTTCTTTGAAACTGTCAGCGCAATGTGAGTAGGAGATTATTTGGGTTTGACGATGTTTCCACTGCATGCGCCAAATACATGGATCCACTCCATAACGCGCAAGTGTAATTGGCAGCTTGGTGGTGAAATGCTGTCACCATAAGTAAATGTGCAATCCTTTTTTGTTCTTATTTGTTCTTTGGGGGGGGGGGGTATATGCTTTGCAGTTCACACTCACATTTTAGACTTGGGACTTAACAAGTAGCCAATCCCTCAATAAAAATGGGCAAGGTGAACTTCGACTCGTCCACCCCACCCCCTCCCAATTCAGTGAGACTTAAAAAAAAATAGGTTTGTCGTGTGCTGTAATTCTTGATGCTTGTGGCGTTTTGATGAAAGAATGTCATAGACACCTGGGTTGTCTTTTTTTTTTGTAGAATGAATCGAAACCATTTTTGTATTTTTCCTTGTTCTATGGTACAAAATATCAATAGCCTGCAAACATTGCTTGATTTGCACTAGGTGCACCAGTTCAGCAACAAGCAGACGGAGATGGCACTCCGAGTGGCGTCTCTTGACTACCTCGGCACCGTGGCCGCCCGCTTGAGGAAGGACGCAGTCACCAGCAAGATGGACCAGCGGTCGATTGATCGTATTCTACAACAGGTTCAATAACTCAAAATGTGTTATTGTGCTGAAAGATCCATATTTATCCCTGTCATATTTCTGCAGTCTCAGGGTGGGGATGAAACTCAGCAGCTGCAAAAGGCTCTACTGGACTATTTGGAAGAGAATGCTGATACTGATGCCTCCCTAGTGGTGAGATTTAATTTGTACCAAAGATGGCCTCAAATAGTTTTGGAGTTAGATGAAGCTTCACCTTTTCTACATAAAAAAAATGTATGTCTGGATTCTCTTCTGAGACAAGAGTTTAACCACTGTGGTATAAAAAACATTTTGTACGGATTTACTTTTTTCCTCAAAATTTTACACACAACTGCCCATAATGACAACTTGAAAGTCATCCGTAAATGGAAGAAGTTCTGAACCAGCAGGAATCTTCCTAGAGCTGGACGCCCATCTAAACTCTCTGTCTGAGCTCCAGCGGTCCTCTCTGGGGAGAGCTGAACCTTCCAGAATGACAACTATCTCTGTAGCACTACACCAATTAGGCCTGTATCGTAGGGTGTCCAGAAGAAAGACACTCATTAGTAAAAGGCACATGGCAACACTCCTGGAATTTGACAAAAGGCACTTGAAGGACCACGTGGAAGAAAATGATCCAATCTCATGAAACAAAGATTGAACTCTTTGGCATAAATGCAAGGCGTCATGTTAGGAGGAAACCAGTAATACCAAACAAAGATGAGAAATTGAGGCAGACTTTGCTTTCTAGTTTGCAAGAAAGTTCTACATAGCCCAGTGGTTCCGGGACACCACAACGGAGGCGGAGAAGTCCATGCGAAATCAGAACCCGAAGGACGACGACTCCTCAGATGGGCCACAACATGCCAAGGAAATGGAGACCACGGGTGAGATCATGCAGCGCGCTGAGAAGCGCAAGAAGTTCCTGCGCAATATCATCAAAACCACGCCAGCTCATTTTGCCATGCTGAAGTAAGCACGCATCTCACTGGAATGGCTGTGATGCGATTCAGTGTCTTTTTTGCAGCATCTTAGTCTTGTAATGTCTTCTATTCCTTTCTTCAAGGATGAACTCCGACACTGTGGACTATGAGGACTCCTGTCTTATTGTGCGTTATTTGGCCTCCATGAGGCCGTTTGCACAAAGCTTTGATATTTATTTAACACAGGTAATCATTGAAAACTCGTACCCTGTTTTCACCATCTTTATCTTTTACAGCCACTTCATAGCGAATAAAAATAGTCTTGAGCAAATTTGGCGATGATAATTGTTCGGGGGAAGCTGGCCGATGCATCAGATTCGTAGTCCATGTTGTGTATTTCACTCGATATGGTTAATATACTGTACAGCTAACAGGATTTATTGAGAAGACCTTAATAATCGCTGCCATCAAAAATTTAATCGACAGACAATATTTCAAGTAATATTTTTACATTCTTAATTGGCATTCTGCCGCTGCTCAACCCGTATTGTTTTGTGTTTTTTGTTATTGTAAAGTGTCCTTGGGTGTCTTGAAAGGCGCTTATAAATAAAATCTATTATTATTATTATTATTATTCACACAAAAAAATTATCATTGAATATTATGAAATAAAAAAATATATTAAATGTTAATTTCCGACTATCATCATCAGGTTTCCTTTTTCTGTTTATTACTCTGGGGTACAATATAAATGAATCATGCTCAGTTGAATGCATAATGGCCATTGAATTTACATTTCTATATTTTGTTTATTTGTTTTGTTTTTTTTCTTCCCCCCCTCCCTCCAGATATTGCGAGTCCTTGGAGAAAGTGCCATAGCCGTGAGGACTAAAGCCATGAAGTGTCTGTCGGAGGTGGTGGCCGTGGACCCCAGCATTCTGGCGAGGGTACCTCTTGATGTTTCTGTTGAAGACTACCTCCCCGTTTTACTGTCCTTCCCTTGTCATGCTGTAAAGTGACACAAGTTTCTCTGCCTGTGCAGTCCGACATGCAGCGTGGAGTTCACGGACGCTTGATGGACAATTCCACCAGTGTAAGAGAGGCAGCCGTGGAGCTGCTCGGCAAGTTTGTGCTAAGCAGACCGCAGCTCACCGAGCAGTACTACGACATGCTCATAGAGAGAATCCTGGTAAGTGTTAGCAAATGTTTGTGTTAATGGGCCACATATAATTTTCATTCATAGATGAGGTTTTTAAAAAACGTGAAAAAAATATTTTAAAAATAGATGTATTTACATGTAGGATGTAAACCCCCAAAATTAAGAGTACATTCATTTTCATTGTTCTATTTTTCTCTTAATAAAAGTAACCATTTGAATAAAGTGAAAAACATTGCATTTTTAATTGTACTAGGCTAACTCGGCCTGAAATAAGGCCTTGACTAATTTGGCTACCTTGGTGAGACAAAAAATACTCAAGGTATTTTTTTTGCCTCGAGTTCCCACTTATTTACATGTCCACAGTCAAAAAGAAGTCAAGCCAACCGCAGCGACAATTATTCATGCTATGCATGACAGTAGCGTGGTGAGAAGGCCAACTTCAATATAAACCATAACAAATAATGAACATCATCAATGCTTTGGTTCGCTTTTATTTTGAAGTTGTTCCTTGCGGTGTTTTGCGGCATAACGATGAACTTGGCTCGTCTTCCAGACTGTGTTCGGGGCATTTATTTTGCTGTCACAAACTTGCTAACAATATCGGTAACACAATGTCGTCCTGAAATAACATCCAAACGCTAATAAAGTGCGCTACCCAAAGGGGTGTCCCAATTCAATTTTTTTCACTAAAAACACAATACCGATATCACGGCCCACAGTACTGTCCGATAGCGATATCGGCAATATCAGCAGGAAAGATGAATGCTCTTTTTTTTTTTTTTTTTTGTCTGAAATTTTAAAGACATTTGAACAAATGAAATTATTCAAAGAACAATAGTCAGCTAAGGTAGATAGGAGAAAATATGACCCATTCATTCCAAAGATTTGGGCTACATAATTTCAAGCACAAACATGTACTGCGCTTAAATAGAATCAATATAAATTAAAGCAACGACTTTTTTTTCCTGGGTGCACCAGCGCTAAAGTTTGATTTTTTTGGGACTGAATCACTTTCACAGAGCTGCCAACTTCTACAAATTCACTTCCCCAAACAATTATTCTAAGGGACTGTACACGGGAGTGTTTTAATATATATTAGAAGTTTGTTTTATTATTATTATTTTTAAAGAAATCACTTGCAAAATATTTACTTAGTAGTGAGTGACATGTCAACAATGCACATTGTGCACACACAGAAATGCACACACCATTTTTAAAAATAAATGCATGACCCCGACATTTTAGTGTTATTGACAGTTTTCATGTGAAGACATTTACAAGCACCAAAATGAAAACAACTGATTAAAAATATCACTCACCCGAGTTGGACTTCAGCGAGCTGTGGCCGTTTGTATTCCAGTATCAACTCCGATTATGACAGGAGGACAGAGTGCACTCAGTGTCCTAGTGTTTACTGTCCAGCCATCCATTTTAACCATTTATCATCGCTTATAAAATATATATATATATATCATCACTTATCAAAAAAGGCCTTGTGTGGGAAACAAATGTTAAACAATAAAAAACTGAGCCACCACCACCACCACCCAACATGCTTTTTTGAAATGCAAAAGCTTGTGGTGCACATCGAAAAAAACCTAAAACAAACCCACTATCATTATTGTAGCAGAATAGATTTGCTTTGTTTCAAACGCACTCCCTCCCTATCTCCTTCCAGGATCTGAAAGTGTTACATTGATATTGTTATGCCTGTTGTCATAGAAATCAATCGGGTTCATCTCGAGTTCAACGTCCACTGCAGTCCTACACTGCCACCTAGTGTTATAAAAATATTGTTCCAACACGCCACTCTCTTCACAGTCACCCTCTTGTTTACAAAATCTGTCAGTGGGGTTTCATAAACCAATGTGTGCCCTGCAGGACACTGGTATCAGTGTAAGGAAGCGAGTGATTAAGATCCTGAGAGACATCTGTTTGGAGCAGCCCACATTCAGTAAAATTACAGAGATGTGCGTCAGAATGATTCGCAGGGTCAATGATGAGGAAGGAATCAAGGTAGGCTCACTGCACTGTTTTGGGTGGTGAACATTCTTTTGAAAATAAATACATGCAATTCACTCTTGATGTTTTTTCCCCCCCAAAGAAATTAGTGAATGAGACATTCCAGAAGTTGTGGTTCACACCGACGCCAGCCCATGACAAGGAGACCATGACCAGAAAGATCCTCAACATCACTGATGTGGTTGCGGCCTGTCGAGACACCGGCTATGACTGGTTTGAGCAGCTTCTTTCCAATGTAAGTGTTATGGCAAGAGCCTGGTGCGTTGTAAAACCATTGTTGATATTAAGCACCACTCCATCCTGTCCCTTTGGCGTTAGCTTCTCAAATCTGAGGAGGACGCGGCGTACAAACCTGCCAAAAAGGCCTGCGTTCAGCTGGTGGACAATCTTGTGGAGCACATCTTAAAATACGAAGAGTCTCTCGCAGGCAAGTAAGCTCTTTAATTAAGGTTGTATGTTGATTTGTTTTATTTAGTCGGCATTTATTAATCCAGGTAAGACAATTGATTGACAGATTCTTATTTGCAATTCCGACCGGACACTTTAACAACACTTTAATGGATGTACAGGCCCTGTTTAAAGTGATATACAGTATGCGTGTTTTTTTTTTCTTCACAATTTAAAACAGTTGCCAGGTGTATTAATAGATCTGTGACAGTTGTTGGTCAAAACCAAAGAATTATCCCACACTGGTTCAAATCATCTCTCGCCCCTTGACGAGATGTTCGTGCTATGAAGCGAGCCTATTCGGTGTTTGTTGCCAACTTAATGATTTCATCCCCTATAGCGGCAGAATAAAAAGGGAGATCAAAAAAAGCCTTTGTGAGCTCAAAGGCCTTCAACTTTGGGGAGACTGCTCAACTTGCACTGAATGTCAATATTTCGTCTTTCTCATGCAGAGAGCAAGGGTGTGAACTCCACCCGCTTAGTGGCCTGCATCACAACCTTGTACCTGTTCAGTAAGATCAGGGCCCAACTCATGGTAAAACACGCCATGACCATGCAGCCTTACCTAACCACCAAGTGTCACGTAAGTGTCCTGCTTGTCTCAATACGTCCTCTGCGTATTAGCTCACTTTAATAGGAGTCAAAACTAATCACCTTTGTGTTTTCCGCAGACTGCCAACGACTTCATGGTCATTTGCAACGTGGCAAAGATGTTGGAGCTGGTTGTGCCTTTAATGGAGCACCCCAGCGAGACGTTCCTTGCTACGATCGAAGAGGACCTCATGAAGCTCATCATCAAATATGGCATGACGGTTCGTTAAGGAGACTCCACATTAATGCTCAGTGTTTCCACAACTTTATTGATACACAAAGTTTATGGGTACATCTAAAAATATATAGATAATTTTGTGGGGAAAAAAATTGTCTTTCATTTTAGCAAGTGAAACTATTATTTTATATCAGGTGCTCAACCGGTCGATCGCGATAAACCGGTAGCCCGCGGACTGGTCCCAAATCAATCGCGAGGGGTGTACCTGCAATTGCAACTTGGGATCAGAGCTGTTGCAATCTTTCTCTCTCTCGCTCTCTCTCTCTCTCACTTTTTTTTTTTTTTTTAAATCCTTCAGTCAGAATTTGCATCAGATCCTCCTGTACACTCTTACTCAAAAAAAAAAAATTGTGTATATATACGTCTTGGGAAAATTAATTACCGGTACCTGAAATTGTGGCACAGTGGTTGGGAATCACTGCCCTGATACTCTGACATGTGCATTAGAACTGTGTTTCACTTTTGTATAGGTGGTCCAGCACTGTGTCAGCTGTCTGGGGGCTGTTGTCAACAAAGTGACACACAACTACAAGTTTGTCTGGGCCTGCTTCAACAAATTCTATTGTGAGATACACATTTCTCAATGTGTAACGTTTTCGCTTTACTGCACTTCTTAGCTCACCATTGCTTCCCCCCTCTTCTTTTTTTTAAATAGGTGCTCTTAGTAGGCTGAAAATCCAGCATCAAGAGGATCGGAACAGCACGACGTTGGCAGCAAACAAGCCTGTAATACTGAGATCACTATTCACTGTGGGTGCCCTGGGTCGACACTTTGATTTTGACCTGGAGGAGTTCAAGGGCCCATCCAAGGTAGCATACTTGTTTTCAACAGTTTCCAACTGTCTTAGTAATTTGTCTGTAATATGAGTTTGTCAAAATACCCCAAATATTAAGAATTGTCGGAACAGCCTGATCTCACACCCTGGTGATGTTTTGTGGAATGGGGCAAGGATATTTAAGATGCTCACTAATTTATTCAGGATTCACTCACAGGAAGCTTTTTGTTTGCATTTCCTTTTTGTTTTGTTTTTATTAAGGGCGCGCTTTTCCCAGACTTATTGGTATGAACGCGTGCCATACATGACATTTTCACTATAGAGACAGAAATATCGCATGAAAATGCCGTGGAGAAATCAATGTATTTAAGTTGGGCACGCTTTCTGCCGGTGGCTTCACTTCTCTCGTTTGCTAGTAAGTGGCATTGCTAGTCCATTCATATATACGTCCGTGTTGGTCACTGACTTGAGAAGACTTGGATGGGGAAAATATCCCAAGACGCGTTTCATGCTGCTGTCAAAATAGCTGATGAGTGGACTCACTTTTGTTGGCTTTTTCTTGTGTTGCTGAAATCAGACCATATTTTCTATTGGGTTTTTTTTTTCTGGCTTCCACATCCTCCAAAACATGTCTGGGTTCATGTAGCAATTAAGCATTATTTTAATAATTGATTAAACTGTCAGTTATATCTTGAATTTATCCATTAATCTGAATAAACATTTTTATATTTTCCTCCCCATAATCAAAAAGGACATTTCAAATTCACAGCGCAGAAAGTGCATAAACATAAAATTATGGTGATTAAATTAGTGGCTTGCTACGTACCATGCCAGGAAAACAAAAAAAAACTATTTATAAAAGATGTTTGCAATGGCTCAAAATGTTTTTTCTATGATCAAAATAGATGGTTGGTTAATCTAATAATCAAGTAATTATTGCTTAATCGGTTAATTGTTGCACCTTTAGCTCAAACATTTTGAATTGTCCATAGTTGTGAGTGAGTGATTGTCTCTGTTCACTGCGTTTGACTGCTGACCAATTCAAAGTTAATTGGGATAGACTCCAGCTCACTGGTGACCCTCATAAGAACAAGCGGTATAAAATAGGAAGGAACAACTTGACCAAAAAAAAAAAGGCGACTTCTAGAGGCTGCGTAAAAGAGGCTAGAAAAGTATTTCCGAAAGAGAGGAAGCTCTTGTAGCTTCACTCGGTGCAGCACCTTTATATTCTTTCCTCTGTTTTCATTTCCAAGAGATGTAATGAGCACATGTCTCAATACATTTGTCCATATAGTATCGGTCTGAATTTGCCCCGCCATTGTTTCCCCGAATTGATGCACGGAGCATGGCAACATCATAAAAATGTACCTTTTTGGGGGGTTGCAGATCATCATCAAGGAGAAGGTTCTGGAGCTTCTTCTGTACTTCACCAAGCATGAGGATGAGGAAGTCAAGACCAAAGCTATCATCGGCTTAGGTAAGATCAAAAACCTGTAAGTAGTAGCTAGTTCTCGGGTCCCTCAGTTTTCAACAGTCCCGGAATACTAGCGTTTAAGGTTACGAAAAGCAAGCAGGCGTACTCATTTTCCGCAGTGTTTTGTTTTTCATTTGATTGTTTTATCTTAATGGCTTGCAAGTCTTTTTCAAACAAATATTTTCTGTAATTATGACTGTTAGTATAGGTTAATGATGGACTGCACCACATTCCTAACTTTTGGGTGATGTCACCACCGTAAGAACGGAACTCAGTTGTAAACCGAGAGCCTTCTTGTCTGTCCAGGTGCAACTCAATAAACTTAGAATTTATAAATATGGAAAACTTAATTTTGTTCATTTGTTAAATTCTAAAAATCAAAGTCATATAGTTTGACTCTATATGATGTGGAGCCGTTTGTGGTTTTATTTCTTAATGATTTTAACTGTTAATTTCACCATCTCAAGAAATGAAAATATTTATTTAAAAAAACAATTCAAATGTTTTTTTTCATTGGGTAGATTTGGTCTTTTCACAAGTATTTTCCCATGTTTAATCAGTCCATATAATATGATTTTCACTTATTCTAATTGAACAACTGAACTAAATGAACTTTGCTACCAGACTCAAGTTCAGGGAGCTTTGAATCTGTCATGTCAAAATGTGGTTGCTCACATTATTCAGGCTTCCTCGTGATCATGCACCCCAGCCAAATGTTTGTGCCTGAAGTAAAGACCTTGTACAACGGCATCCTGGCTGACAGTACCTCGTCCATTAACCTCAAACTCCACATCCTCAAAAACCTCCAAACATACCTACAGGAGGAGGACTCAAGGATGCAGGAAGCTGACCGAGAATGTACGTTCCACAACCCAATGAAGTGCATAATTTGCTACATCAGTGCTTGAATGTCTCACAGGGGTGAAAATTCTGTTTTTGCAGGGAAAAAGCTTTCTAAACAGGAGGATCTGAAGGAGATGGGGGACATCTCTTCCGGAATGAGCAGCTCCATTATGCAGCTTTACCTGAAGCAAGTTTTGGAGGCCTTCTTCCACACGCAGTCCACCGTACGCCACTTTGCGCTCAACGTCATCGCGCTCACACTAAACCAGGGTCTCATCCATCCGGTGCAGGTAAGACGCTTATTATGATTTGTCCCCATTCTCACACTAATATTTAAAGACTGTATGAAAGAACGCGTTTAATCCAATTTGTGCATTAGTGCGTGCCGTACCTAATTGCCATGGGAACTGACCCGGAGCCTAGCATGAGGAACAAAGCCGATCAGCAACTAGTGGAAATCGACAAGAAGTACACAGGATTCATCCATGTGAGTTGGCATGACAGACATTCATACATATTCGCTGTGTTGGATTCACAAATGTACCTGTTCACGTTTTTTTCTGGGGATCCTATCGCGAGGTACACTCTTCAACTGTATTTGTGTAAGCACCTCAGCCTTGTCAAAATAGTAAAATAACACAGTCCCGTATTTTCACGACCATATGGCGCACCGTATTTTAAGGCGCCGTGTCAGTTATGGGTGCTATTTCTGTATTTAATACACAAGACGCACTGCATTATTGGATGCAGGCATGATAAAACGTATGCTAGCTTTAAAAAAAGCGTACTGTTTTAAAAAGGCAACGGGAGCAAAACTGAGTTTGGTAGTACTTGATCTAAGTAATTAACAATATACTGACATTATTTTTGGATCGGTCCTCATTCAGGCGAAGAAAAAATCCATCCGGTCTCTTCACGTACACCTCACTCAGCCACTCTCATTTTCTCCTCATCCATCCAGCCTTTTTGATTTGCCTTAAATTAAACTTGCTCATTGCCTCACCGTCTGAAGTGGCAAGAGTACAGAAAGTAGTATACATTGTCGCTGACCACTTTTTTATATCATCCTCCGATCCCGGATTTAAATGTTTTAAATCTTTTAAGATGCAACAACAGATATATTTGTAATATAGTAACAAAAAAAACATCATATTGGTTATCATATCGGCCATACAAAGCAAGAAATTATCAGTTATCGTTATCAGTTGAAATGTTTCATCTTGTGTTTAAATATTGATTACCTTTCATTTCTCCTGACTCTATCCTCTACAGATGAAGGCCGTGGCTGGGATGAAGATGTCATTCAACTTGCAGCAGTCCATCGAGATGTCTCGAAAGACCATCATTCGGGGCTTCCGGCAGGATGAGACACACTCGGCACTTTGCTCCCATCTTTTCACCATGATCCGCACCAACCGGCAACATAGGAGGGCTTTCCTCATCTCGCTGCTAAACCTCTTCGATGACAGCGCCGTGAGTTTTTCTGACCTGAAAGCTTAAACCTAAGTAATGTGAGCTTTTTTAACATCAACTTATCTCATTTTCATTGCGCAGAAGACAGAGGTGAATATGTTGCTGTTCATAGCGGACAACCTAGCCTACTTCCCATACCAGAGCCAGGAGGAGCCTCTCTTCATTATGCACCACATAGACATCTGCCTCTCTGTTTCTGGGAGTAATCTTCTTCAGACCTTTACGGAGGTAAGCAAGCTTGCCCAAATATGCTGGACACATCTATTAAAAACATACAGTGGAACCTCTAAAAAGGGTCAAATATTTAGTTCATTCAAGATTGTCTGCCTCAAAAGTACAACAAAACCTGGCAAATCGTTTTCTTCGGTACCAGTGATGGCAAAATTGGAACGTGTCTAGATAACCATAGAAACAAAAAAATGCCACTTACGGCATTGGAGTGGGTTTGCCAAACATATTGAGTGGTGTTCCCAAGTGAAAATACATACAAATACAACAAAATGAGCACCGAATGTGCTGTGACAATGCGGCCGTTCCGCCTGCTGGTGTGGTGTCGGGAATGACACTGTCTGAAATGTTGATGCCCTGATACTAGATTTTATACTCTAAAATGGACATTCATATTTAAATATTGATACCTTTGATACTTCAGTCACTTCAATACTCTGTTAGCACTATTGTTTCTGCTCTGAAAACGGTGGTATTGATTAGCAGAGACACTCAAGGAGCAGAACGGCACAATCTCCTACCAAGAAAATATGATATATTTGATTACGTATTGACAAGTAGCTCCAAAATGTATTCATGGAAGCCAAAGTTCAGTTGTGGTCCGCCACAGTTAAATGTATAGGTTGGAAACACTGCGGCTGTAATACACTGTAGCTAATTACCTATGGGGACTATTGTTTTGAAATAAGAACAACTGTAAAGTCAAAAGATCATCAAAGAATGAATTGTTCAACTTTGACAGTTCCACTGGATTAAGACTATTGGTGATGATGAAACATTGTGGTCGTGTGTTCTTTCCTCTGTTCAGCTTCTGTTAAAAGAGCCAAGGCGTAAAGAGAAGGTGAAGGAGTGGAAGAGCACATCAGACGGTGAGGATGACGATGAAAGAATGAACTGCAACTCCCCTGTGAGCGATGAGGGACACAACATCGAAGACGACGATGTGGTACAGCGGCCCAAAAAGCCCAGGAAACCAGTAGCTGACTCGGAGAACTCTGAGTCAGAGTCAGACCTTGATGATTTGAACGTGGATGATACGGAGAGGGTCATGAGGCGCCTACCGGACAATCCCGCGAGCCTCTTAGACTTTACCAACTCTGTTCAAGGCATCCTGTTGCTGCTGGTCCTCAAACAGCATCTGAAGAACCAATATGGATTCTCAGACGGGTATGCACTGTAAGACTACTCCGGTTTCTGATATTATAAAAGTGCTGTTTGTAACTCTTGTGTTTTTACTCTTCCCTCAGCAAAATTCAAAAGTACTCGCCAACTGAGTCAGCTAAGGTGTATGACAAGGCGGTGAACCGAAAGGTCAACGTTTACTTCCACCCGCGACAAACCCTCGACTTCATTTCCAACAATATGGCACGCGCCACACTAACAGAAGATGTCAAGAGGCGGATCGTCAAACAGTACCTCGATGTAAGTGATGATGGAAGTAATTTAACTTAACTAAAATTTTGGTAACCACGTCACAATATGTGCTCCAAAAACAAAGGGCAACCTGGTGCATAATAGTTGCAATTATATTAATGTATATTAAGATAAAAATACTGCATTGTTTAACAATGTATTATTCCTGTGGTGAAATTACAAATAGTCCGACTGACCACCAGCACCAGTCCAAATGCATGTCGCATATGAAATGCTCAGAAGGTAAAACTACAAGTTTTTGCTTGACTAATATAGTGTTAATATAATAATAGTTTTGAGACCCCTACACATAAAAATCATACCCGATGTTCATTCACCTGGCCAATCTTGTCGGTGGTTTGTTGTACAGTGTAGGCAGTCATTTTCAGAAAACTACATGTTCGCTCTTCCTTTTGTGAATTAAATATATTTAATGATATAATATATCTAAAATATTAATTATTTATATAAATAATTATTATCTATGTATTATATATATATATATAGAGAGAGAGAGAGAGAGAGAAAAATATTAATTAATAAAATAAAAAACGATAACAAAATATAATAAATATTTTTTTAAAAAGTCGCAAGTGAGGTAATTTTTTTCCTATTATTGGTCCGATAGTTATCGTGCATCCCTAGAAAGGAGTTTTGGGTTTTTTTGAAGGGAAACTAATGACTCAGAAAATGTGAAAATTATGATTTGAAAAAATCCTTTGTGAAATCCGGTACCATGAAGTGGAGCATACCAAGCCCATGAAAAAACTTACCAACACTAATGTCTGAGATGTGCTGCATATGTCAACGTTTGATCCCATTTGATGGTAACTGGACGACCCGATGACCAGTGCTTTTGACATTTGTCCTGGATGTAGTTCAAGGTGCTGATGGAACATCTGGACCCAGACGAGGAAGATGAGGAGGGAGAAGCGTCAGCAAGCGCCAACATCCGAAACAAAGCCATAAATGCCCTGCTGGGAGGCTCGGGACCCTTGTCCGGACCTAGTCCACGTAATCAGGCAGGACCAGAGACAGATGACGACTACAGTGACAGTGACGAACGGACTCCGGGGGTGAGACCTATGGAGAAACACTTGATCGCTGTCTGGCGGATTCCTTGCTTGTCCAAAAACACAAATTTTCGAGAAATCAAAAAATGGCATATTTCTTGACCCACTTTTAAATTGTTCATGCTAGTGAATCAAAGCAAAACATTTTGGATAAATAAGGGTTACATGTAAAGATAAGAAAGACAGTGTTTAATTTTCAATTTTATTCGAATTAATTTGTGCCATTATTTTTCAACATATTATGAATGCTGGGACAAGTTTGAAAGTTGCATCTAAACTGAATGTGATATCTTAATCGTTTTCATTTTTAATTTCCACATAACAATGTGGGTTTTTTGGTTTACATTTTGAATTAGTAAAGCTGAGTTGGTTTTAAAATAAAATGGAAAGAAAGTTCTATTCTATTGTGTTTATTTGCAGTTAACTTAAATTAATATACCGGTAGGTTGATTTACAGAAAAGCCATTGTTACGGCATTTAAATCGCCTTTATTGAATCGAGTGCCTGTTTGCAGAGAACCCCACAGAAGCCGCCTATTTGAGGTTAATTATGAGAGACCATTTTTTTTTCCTCCCCTCTCCTCCTCAGCTGAGCAGAGGGGGGAGAGGTGAGCAGTTGAACACACACACAGGCAATCGGAGAGGAGGGAGTAAGGACGAAGAGAGAATACACCTGACTTTTGCTCTCGACTAATGTATATTGTCCTTTAAAAAATAAATGGGAGATGGAGGCAGCGAGAGGGTGAGGGAGAGAGATTTAAATAGGGCATTTTAGAACTGTAATTTTAATTGTGTGGTATTTTTGCGAATTATCATACCATCAGAATGTAATATCAGCCCATCCATACATCAGGGTAGATATTTTTTCTCCGACTTTGCAACTTGGACCTCCCAGTTAGAGTAGTGTTCCAGTGCACTTTTCCTGGTCAGAGGTCGGAAACCTGTGGCTTCCCACTTTTCTGGAGCACAGCATAAGAGTAATGAGTTGATGCAATATTTTTTGAAAGTGGGTGCTTTGCACCAAAATGCCATCGGATGGCGCCAAAGCTATTTTTTTAATACAGTATCAGGTTTTGGCATGGGAAGAGTACAGTAGTAGTGTTTCAGTGAATTTTCACTTGAGAGGGCTCTTCGGCAGTGTGTGTGGTTGATTGTTTTTCTTCATTCGCTTGTGAAAAATGTCCATAGTCTGAGTGAATAATTTTTCATTTTGAGTGTGTGTGTGCTTTTGCGCGTGTATGAATGAGAATGAGAGCGAGTAAGTGAGTGTGATTCAGTTGTAGTGATAAGATTTATTGGGAGGCAAGTAAATGTGCAATTTTAATTAACTAATTTTAGAGGTGAAAACTGCTAAATTGATGCAAGAACAATTACAGGACATGCCTTAATCTCTCCCACAAAGCATTAAGTGTGCTCACTTCTGCCATCATTGTCCTCTTGCCCCCTTGTAGTCTTCTCGGAGGTCGAGACGAACAGGCGACCCGTCAGACCCGGGCCGAATGAGCGAAACAGTGGACGTGATGGACGTGATTGCCCTGTGCTGCCCCAAATACAAGGACCGGCCGCAGATCGCCCGTGTGGTCCACAAGACTCCCAGCGGCTACGCCATCCATTGGATGGCCGGCTCCTACTCTGGGCCATGGGCGGAGGCCAAAAAGCGCGATGGTCGCAAACTGGTGCCTTGGGTGGACACTATCAAGGAGTCGGACGTCATTTACAAGAAGATTTCGTTGACCAGCAACCACAAACTTAGCAACAAAGTAGTGCAGACTTTACGGTCACTGTACGCAGCACGGGAAGGAGGAGCGAGCTAATGGCTCCTGTGCTTTTGTTTTTTGGTTTTTTGTTTGTTTCTTGAATTCCTCCTCTTTTCCCAATCCCCTGCCGCCTCCTTCAACACGGCCAAACTTCACTGGATTCTCACTCTTTCTCTTCCTCATTTTTGTAAGCAAAACACAAGACACTACATACTTTTACATGAGTTCTTCTTTCAAAAAAGACTTATAATTATTGTTATTATTATTATTATATGAGAGGGACTGCTCATGTTTGTGTTTAAATGTGTACACGCACAGAGAGGATATAGGATCCAGAAGGCATATTGAAAGGAAATCTTAGGCTCCAGTTTAAACCCTCTGCTGGAAGGCTTTTACCAGAAGAGACCTGGAGGGGGGGAAATGTTTGGTCAACATTGTCGTGGGAGCTCCTTCGCTGTTGTGCAGCCGATTCTAGTCGCTCATTTCTACTCCCACTGTATCATAGTTTAACACAAACAGAAAAACTAAACAATGTTTATATCTCTGAAGACAAAACTGTAAAAAAACAAAAAAAAACAAAAAACAAAAGAATAAAACCTTAAGTGAATGTTGGAAACTAGTCTTTTTGATGTTCTTATTAAAGTGTTTTTGGAGTTTATTATACTACTAGCACCTAATGGTTTCCCCTTCAAGCTTTTAGATATTTGAAAGAAAAAGAAACAAAAAAAGGAGAGAAAATAATTTTTATTTTTGTTCACTTTTATTTGTCCATGCTGTACAATGGCAGAATCCTCTGAATATAATTTATTTCGAACTACGCATGCAGTATATATGTGGCCTATTGCAGAAGGATATTTTGTAAATGTAGATATTTGTTGTCTTAGGTCACCTTAGTAATAAGAGCAAAAGGGTATTCATAGCCTTTTTTTGGGGGGTGGAACAAATACTGCAATAAATTTTCTACTTCTCTTTGTCATTTGTCTCCTGAAAGTGTCACAATCATCTTTTCAGATTGTTTTTCCAAACTAGCACTGTATATTCATAGAAAGTGCAGCTGCAACTGGATCGCCATGTATCTGGATACCGACAGGGAGTCCTCGGTTAATGCTGCCGTTCAAAATGTCTATGCCAACTAATTTGAACAACGCGCTGTTAGGTCAGTATCATCTTAACTATTTGCATGAAAAGTACTTTTGGGCAATGAATATGAAAATGGAGTTGCAAACTGAGTGTGCGTTCTTGTGCCACTTGAGGGGCTGCCTGTCAGGGAAATAATTCAGGATTGCCTCACGCGCAACTGAGACAGTACACTACTAAGGCACATGTATTCGTCGGAGTGTCATGTATGAGACCATTTTAGTATGATGTGTGAGTATTTTAGGTGCGTGTTCGTCAGTTATTTGCGTACAAAAAAAATTCAGTCGTGTGCGTGTGTAAAACTTTCAGTTTGTGTGTGTGTGGGGGGGGGGGGGCAATATTCCAGTGGTTTGGACTAGCGTGTCTAAGATCTTATTTGAGTACTGTGAGTAAATAACTTTTCACTTTTGTATGTGCTGGAAAGCGACATTTTTCAGTGGTACTATTTGTAAGGGTTTTGAATGCCTTTCGTGCCCTGAAAATGAATTTACATACAAGCGGAGCTACACTTATCCAAGTACTAGCTGAAAACAATTGTGTGATTATATTAACATAATTTCTCGCCAACGTCACCCACCATGCCTTTAAAAGCATGCAATTAGTTTAACTAATTGCAAAATAACTAAGTTATTTTACACCGTCTATGATTTGTTTCGCCGCATTTATTCTCTTTTTGACGCAAATGACTTGCCCTACTGCGATGATGTCACGACGCGGCCATTTTGAATGGACTGTATTGGCGGTTTTTGCGATTTTATTTATCAGTCCGTTTATTTCCGCCCTTTGCTCAAGAAGGATAAAAATGGAGCGGTATGTATCGGATTTAATTGCCTATTCCTTCTGGAATACGTTGTTCTACCTTTTTGAAAGACGGATAAAGACTCCCTCTTTTTTTTTAATCACTGATCCTGTCTTTTCAACATTGCCAATCCAAAAAGAAGTGGTTGCAAGAAACTGCTTCAATTGTCCATTATACCTCTAATTGACGCAAACTAATTTTAACTGTCAGGCAGGGGTGACACAAATACCGCAACTCTGTAATAGTATCAAGTCGTATTACAGATACTTGTGTAACGAAAGTCTTTGGTACTTGTCTAATTTAGACCTCAGACTCTGAATCTCTATGTATGATATAACTACACAAGGAAATAAATACTGTCAGTTATATAAGATAAAACAGTCGCGATCGAAGTTTCTATTTCAAGGGTGGTTTGGCCAAGAAGGCGGAGCACAATTAACAATAACAATACATGTATGTATGTAGTATACATCAATGAAAGTTTAAAACTCTAAGATTTGAGTTGACTCTGAACACGTTGTGCTGTGAACATTTTGCGTTGGGTATTCATCGTGTAACATATTGAACATATTCTTTTATTTGTATATGTGACTTTTGTGGCCAGAGGAAGAATGGGCAGAGCCTCGAGCAGAGCCACAAGCAGGCTGTCTGAGATGCCCATGCGAGTGCATGACTCCAACAGGATGAGCACTGCGTACACAACTCCCCGCAGGTTGGTTCTTTGTTTTTGTTTTTGTTTTTTTAACTGCACCGCCCATAGGGTGTTAAAATAAAATCTCTTTTGTGATTTCGTTCACAAAAATTACAGTCAGAATATTTATTGTCATTGCGCAATGTGAATAGCGCATTTTGGGTTTTAGTTGAATGAAATCCGATTTTTCATTTAAAAAATCCCTTTCTGTTACAAAAATACAGCTGAATTATATTGCCATTATTCAAAACAAGTCTTCTTTTTTTTGTTTTTGCTTTATTTCTACCATGAGCAAACAAGTTCAATTTCCACCAGATTAATTGCAAATTATGTCAAAACGTCTGTTTTCTTCAAAACAGGAATATAAACATGATCCATTATAAATGATTTACAGTCATAAAATCTAACATCTTCACTGTCTGAGTCTCAACCTCCGTTATCATGTTCTACTGTGATTAGTGCATCTTTTTCTGTTGGTGAAAGATGTGAGAGACTTTTAGTCAGCTATTTGACTCCCATGAGCACGGTCATAGAAAATGTCTTTTACTATTAGACTGTTTCAATCCTGTTTTGTTGTTTAATTTGTTCGTCTTGGTTACCACAAATATATTGTGATTTTGCTCATAATGTTGTGTTGGAAGTTAATTTAGGGAAGCTTTCTTTAAAAAACAAACCAAAAAAATGTAAATTGCAATTAAACTGCTTTGTTTTTATTGACAGTGAAAAGCCTTCAATGGGAAAGCTCAGCATATCCAAACCACTGTCACAGACATCTGACCGTCAGAAAAGCTTCTTTGGTCAACGGTATGTGAACAATGGAAATGCTGTAAACCAGGGGTTCCCAACCTTTTTTGTGTCACGGACCAGTTGAGACGAGTATGTGTTGTTTGCGGACCGACAACCATTTTTTTCAGCGCTTTTAAATTGCCCAGTTTTAAAGCAATGGTACTGACAACAAGGATAATTATAAAGTAAATAAACATTTTATGAACATTTTTTAAATTCCTTTCAAACCGTTTTATTCAATAGCACAACAAATTAAAATTTGCAAACCAATGTTAGAATGGGGATTAGCTAGAGTTGCACACGTTTCCGCCATGCATAAAGGTGTAAATATTCTTATAGCTCGCTGCTGGTCATGTAATATCATCAATCTCGTCCATATAATCACCCAGCCCTAATTATATTGCCTTTTAGAGCAGGCGTTTGCCGAAAGGCTTTCCCGTGGGTTACACTGGAACTCAACTTCCACAAAGCCTCGATTCAGCACTTGCTTCAGAGAGTGATAAAACAATATCTGCCATCTTTGGGTTGTTGAGCATGGCAATCGTCTGCTTAAAGTCTTTGAACAAACTGACGTCAGTGCGACGGGGCTGAATCATGAACTGAACGAGGAAGCACCTTCAAAATTCTGTGAGGGGGTGACCTGAACGATTCTGTGAATTCCTGTCTTGAACTATGACAAACGTGTGCTGGTTTGCATGTCACAAGCAAGTTATGCTGTATATTTTACACATCACAATATTATTACTGGATTGAAAAAAATCTTTGAGAAAAATGTGATTTTCCCTCCATTTCATGCAGCCTGAGAATACACCGACTTTGGGACATCTTGTATGCAGTACATACAGTATTGTACATGTAGTTTTTGTTGTTGTTGAGCGCAGTGCAAATGGAGCCAGTATGCCACGCAGCAGCTCCATTTATGGCTTTGGAGGACCAGAGAAACTGAAAGATACACGGCCTCTGCATGACAAAGCCTTTGTTCAGCAGTGCATCAGGCAGCTTCATGAGGTAGGTTTGGCTGTGGCAATGCTTTATGCGCCACATACAATTTTTTTTGTTGTTATTTTGTTTTTGTTGTTTTTCAAATTATTTCGGGCAAAAAAAAATCGTGAGTCTGTAAAAGAAGGATAGAAATCTGCTGTCATTCTCGATCTTTGGGGTAGTTTGACAAAAGCATGTCACAAAAATGTAAAGACCGCTCAGCAATGTTTGTATCCAGTATCCTCTAGTTTAGTGGAACCTCCCAAGTTGAATGGCGGGACATGAATGTGAAGTTTGAAACTCTGCACTCAATTGTCAAATTTAGGTGTCCTGACGTAGATAAGCTACTGCTCATTATCCACGTACCTGCTCAGTCCGTGGTTGAGACATGCCCACTCAACTCAGGAAAAATGGCTGAGCAGTAACGCGGCTCCATTTTGTGCAAAGCTAAAACTTTGGATCACTTTTAAGCCTTTAAGGAGTCATTAAAAAAATGGCTTCATTTTATTTTGGGAGAAATTCTCCAGCATTTTGGAACTGAAATTGCCATGTGTTCGAGCACATTTCATGGAAGATGAATGTTTTTGTTTTTTACCCTACCAGCCGTAAGTATCCAGCTTGTATTCCAAAAGTAATATTTAACTACATTACAGCGATCCAATCAGAACAAAACTTATTCACATGTCAAGCATTAATGAGAAATCCAGCCATCACATCTGCCAGGCACTTTTCACCAACTGTAGTAATTTAGAAAAATAGCATCCTGGACATTTCCAACCCGAACTATTCTAAAAATCTGAAATGAAGATTATTAAATTTAAAAAAGAAAGAAGTGTGTCACAGGATCTTTAATTATTTGGTTTTTCTTTTGGTTTAGTTCCTGACGGAGCTTGGATACAATGTAGCACCCAAGACGCTCCAGTCACCGTCCACCAAGGAGTTTGTCAAGCTCTTTGAGTTCATCTATCGTCAGCTGGATCCCACTTTTGAAATGCCCAGCTCCAAAGTAGAGGAGGAGGTTCCAGCTCTCCTTAAGTCGCTCAGGTTACAAACTATCCTACAAATTCCCCTCCCACCAACTAATCCCTTTCTTTTCCATAGTGCTCATGCTCATTAGGCAAAGCAAGGCAGCTTCATAAGCTGCACATTACAAATAGCACATTTCATGTACGAGGCAACTCGATGTGCTTCAGACAAGCAAAGACACAAGACCTAAAATCATTTACAAGCAACGCAGAGAAAACAAAAGTATATGACCAGAATTACGAAGCAAATGTACATTGGCAACTTGAGTGCCATGTGTGCTGGAGCCTCTCCCAACTAACTTTGGGGCGAGAGGCGGAGCACACCCTGGACTGGTCGCCAGTCAGCTGCAGAGCACATAGGTAAACAAGTATTCACACTGACTCTCTCACATTCACCCTAATGGACAATTTGAACTTTTCAATAAACCAGCTGTGCATGATTTTGAAATGTGAGAGGAAGCTAATGTAGCCGAGGAAAGACACCCAACTTCCACATGACAAGGCTGAGTTGAGATTTATAATGCGACCCTCAGAAGTGTGAGGCAGTAGTGCTAAGTACTCATTCATAGTCCTGTTCCTCTGCCCATCCATCAAGTGTGGTTGCCTAACCCAACTGTCTTCGGGTAGCAGGCGGGGGGACACCCTGAACTGGTTACCAGCCAATTGCAGGGCACACGTAGACGAACAACCGTTCACGCTCACACTCACACTGAGGCACAAGAGTGTTAGAGTGTTCCATAAACTGCCATGCATGGTTTGGAAATGTGGGAGTACCCGCAGAAAACCCACACAGACACAGCGAGAACATGCAAACTCCACACAGGAAGGCAGGAGCCGGAATCAAACTCTGCACTGTGAGGCGGACTTTCTAACCAGTCGACCACCATGACACCCCCAGTGAGACCAGACTTTGCGAAATATTTATCCATCTCTCTCCGTTTGTGTTGCAGATATCCGTATGTTCTGTCCAAGAGTTCCATGTACTCCGTGGGAGCTCCCCACACATGGCCTCAGGCACTGGGTGCCCTGATGTGGTTAATTGACAATGTCAAGGTGAACAGTTACGTTTAAAAAAGTAAAATAGAATAAATGTCGCTTGAGTACCGGTAATTGAAATTAGAAATCACTGCTCTGTCATGTCGCCAGATCCACACAAGCCTGAACCAGCAGGATCTGCTCTTCAGCGACTTCTGCGAAGGCAGCGACAACATTGATGACAACGCAGATTACAATCGGGTACTTTGATTTACATTGACTGGATAATTCATCCAGCCAGCAATGTTCTCATTCGGATTGTGGGTGAGTTGGAACCTATCCCAGCTGACTCTGGCTAAAAGGCAGGCGCCCCCTTCATGATCACCAGCCAATCCCTGAGCGCAAATAGCACCATGCATGCTTTAATCTATTACGATCCTGTGCAAGAGCTATATGTTTACAAAGCCATAAATTGATTCAGATCTCAGGCCGTGTTTATTTCATCCAAAACATTCTTCCGTCTGCAGCTTTTTCTGGACTACACAGGAACCACATACACTAAATTCATGCAGGGCGAGGACACCTATGAGGAGGACGACGAGGCCTTCATCTCTGAATTGAGTAAGATGTATTTGAAGCAGTTACGTTATGTTTGAGAAATAGGATGGAATAACGTTCATATTTTATTGCCTGTGTTGGTGTGTCTCTCTCCTTTTTTGTGTTGGGATACTGCCTTTGTTCATTTGACAATAAAGTTTATCCAATCCAATGTGTTTGTCCATACGTATGTGCATTTGTTTATGTGTGGGTGTGTGTTTGTGCGTGATTTCACAGAGAAGATGTGGTGTTATGATGAAGAGCTGCTGGTTGCCATGGAGCAAAAGCACAAGATGGTGATGGAAGAGGTTGAACGACTGGAGAAGGAAAACCAAAAGGTCATTATTATCATTATGTATTTGGTTGTGACTGTGCGTTAAACCTAAATTTCATGCAGAGCGTGTGTCATCAAGTGTGCAATCGTGACGCTGAGCTCATTTGCTGTTGATTTTATGACCAGCACACGCATCCCTATTCCCTGATAGGACCGTCTCCAGGTCAAGAGGACAGAACAGATGAGGCTGCAGTCAGACTTCCATAAGCTGCGTGACTATTGTGCCCAAGTGGAGGCCTTCCAAGCAAATCAAGAGAAAAAGTACTCAGAGCTGGATGATGAGCTGAACCGCGCTGGTAAAAGGAAACATTCGTTTTTGTCAACTTAACTTCTTTGCTCATATAGTGGCCCGTGGAGCACAACAGCCTTTTATGAGGGATGAGGCACTTTTTTTCTACAAATGGATTGAATGGGAGTGCAGGGGGTGTGCAAGCAACATCAGCACAGTTGACCTCTGCAATTCCTGTGAAGTAGTCATATTTATTTTTTTACAATACTGTATTGAATGAAACCAAAGATTAAACCTTTTTTCTGGCACAAGATTTAAAAAAAAACCCCACAAATATAAAAGTTTTCTTCCAAGCAACTGGCAGTTTTAAAATATACTCTACAGAATGTTTCGTTGACATTATGGGTTTTGTCCGGTGCCTCCGGAAGTACAACAAACAATGTACGAGTCGATCTTAAGCGTTGCTAAGCAACGGAGGGAAATCCCACGCTGTACATTTTGTTCAAAAGCAAAGTCGCAGCGGCATTTAACTTCTCACGGTTCGATGCAACGAAGGCCTTTTCACTATTTTGTGGGGGAAATCTGGTCATTATAATGAAGTTTTCATGATAAAGGTATTGATTCTCGGCAAAATTGTCAAATGGAAAATGAATCACGTGAAATCGGGACTTTGAAATGTGTTATACGGATGGAAACGTAAACTGGGTACGTTGAAAAGAGGTTCGACTGTATTCGGAGAAGTGCTTTCACCCATTTGAATAAATGAACATTTAATCGAACTCTTCTCATTTTGTTCTTCTCTGCAGCCGGCAATCTCGAGTCTCTTAAACTCGAGCAGGGCGAGCTGCAAAAGGTCCTGCGGAACCAAAAGTACAAGCCGGAGGACGTACAACGGATCAACCAGGAGAAGCGGGAGCTTCAGCAGGCCATCGCCAGTCATAGCCAGTCTCTGGAACATGCCCAGCAGTCCAAGTGGAGCGAAGAGATCGCGCTGGCCAAAATCAAAGAGAAGGTATTCCTATCCAATGATGACAGACATTAAGTGTTGAGCTTCCTAATCGTAATTATCTCACTTCAAAGACACAAGGTAGATAAGATGCTTTACCTGATGTGAATGGCATTGCTTTTATTGTGACTCTCCTTTCCCGTAAACATTCCAGGCTGAGCTGAAGCTTAGCGAGTATCACAAACTGGCTCGCAAGCTGAAGCTGATACCGATATCTGCGGAGAATGCCTGCGGCCATGACTTTGAACTCCGGCCCTTTGAATGCGGACCTGCGAACGTCCGTCTCAACTCACAGACAAAGGTACTCAGTGGATTTGTTCTCATGTGCTACTTTGGTCTGTATTCCTTTTGCTGTCAACCGCTTTTTATGTCACATTATAGATGCTTTTGAAAAAGCTGACCAACGACGTGGAGGAGGATCGCAGTCGACTGTACAATGGCAAGTTCAGTCTGGAGCAGTCTTATGAACAGGTGATGAAAATTGTTTCGGGTACACACAGACGCGCGCGCACACACACGGTGAAGAAAAAATGGTGTGATTTTTACAGCTCTGACAGAATAGCATAGCGCATAGTGCTATCGAGGTGACCAACACTACACACCTCACATTTTAAACATCTAAAGAAATGCACATGGCCCGCAAATTGGTTGGTGAAAAATAAATCACAATCAGTCCACGTTAACTTTAATAGCAGCAGAGGAAATTAATCAAATGAAAGATGTGAGTTGAATCGGACTCCTCAGTTTGTAATGCAACAGGACAGGGAGATGGTGCGACCAAAAATATGGATTTTGTTGAATGAGAGTAATTTGGTTTAATTGTGGCGTGCCAATGATGATGGCTTCACTTTTGTTGCTGCTAAATTGGAGGATTTTTTTTTTTTTTTTTTTGCCATCCAGACCCTTATCTCCTTCACGTCACCGTGGAATGCAAATGGCATGTCTGATGGGAGTGTTTTATGTACATCATCACCGTAACAATGTAAGAAAACGTGTTTATGGATTATGTGACCTCAGGGAAGCATGTATATTGTAAAAGGGGTTGGGTCAACGACTGATTATACCAAGTGCGGTGATGATCTTCCCTTCCCTAAGGCCACATGCTCGGTTCTGTCCGTGAGATATGACTGGATCCATCTTAGGATGTTCCCAGAAAGTCCAGCCATAGTCAGCAGTCATTAGTAAATTGTTTATGACGTGGACCAAGGCTGTCTCTGTACCGTGAGCTGGTCGGAAACTAAACTAAAACTTTTCTTACAACTTATGGTTGCGAAGATGGTTGTGGAGTTGAGCCAGAACAGCTTTTAAAGATTAACTCCTTTGTTCCTGCTTTAGGCGATGTCCTACATCTTCGACAAGGAAAACGACCTGAAGCAGCTGAGAGAGCAGATCCGCAAGGTGGATGACCGCTGGGATGCCAGCCGGAAGGTATGAATTACACTTGCCATCTGGCGCAGACAGAAGCACCTCTGCACCTCTAATCTGTGCGGTGCTCTCCGTGTGTGTGCATGTAGGAGGTGGAGCGAGAGGACAAAGAGTGGGCGAAGGAGGTGGAGATGGTGGAGAGCAGTCGCAATCTTCTCGAGGGGAAGATCAACTGGGGTTACGAGGAAGCAATGCAGGAGAATAAGGCACTGAAGCAACAGTGAGTGGCTCGCAGGGTGGACACTCAATTAGGTACACTCGTGAGATCCACTGCGAGAGCCGTGTCAATTAGTCTCTCCTCATTTTTGAACAGCATAAGAGAGGTACTGTATGTACACACACACACACAAAAGAAGGTGAGCCTTTTGTTCGTAAAAAATACATTATTCTTGAAAAAATATCCCTTGACTAAAAAATTAAAAATAAAAGACTTTGATCATGCAGATATCAGATGTGATTATAATTTTAGAGCTTTTCATTGGGCCAAAGAGGTCAGGAGGAGTAATTGATTCATTGTCTATTTTATTGGCCTGTTGGACGTCATATTTAGCAATGCACATTGTTTCAAAAAATATTTATGATCTAAAATCATACAATAATAATTTTGAGCAAATTATTTTGTGAAGTGTTAGGGTTAAAATGGTATCGCCCGATGAGTTTCAAGATGATAATTGTGAGAAGGAATAACAACCACACAGTATAAAAGTATGCATTTTTTCCCCCTCAAAGTGAACCCTTGCATTTCCACTACGTCATGGTGGTGAGCAGGGTGTGTGTGGAGGGGGGAATGGGGGGGGGGGGGGTATCCAGTAGAATTTCCCATGCCCTTGGTTCTTGCGATCAGGTGTTACAACAATAAGAGGATTAGAGGTTCATTCCTAGACACAATTTCAATTTGGTTGGCATTCCAGAGGGCAGAGACCCAAATTCTATGTTTTTACACAAGAAATTAAAAAGTAAATTTTCCAGAACGTCCCTTTAAAATTAACATTTGTGTCACTGAGGTATCATCTGGTGCTGCTGGAAACCAACGAGCAGAGACGAACGGTCTGCAACAACCTCACGAGTGTGTTCACCACAGCAGCAGACCACTTGTCTGCCACAGAGGTAGCTCTCTTGCGCTCCTGTTCACATTTATCCTTTCAGCGCACCTAGGAAGTGGATGCGAGAGTCTTAAGTGCTGTCTCACGTTGCTGCTGTGTCACAGAATTGTGTGAAGGACCTGCTCAGCCACAGTCAGCACTGCTACTCTAAGGCATTGGAGGACGATGAGAAGGCCGTGCAGGGGCTTAAGAAGATGGT
Source organism: Hippocampus guttulatus (assembly GCF_054856545.1). Taxonomy (NCBI): domain Eukaryota; kingdom Metazoa; phylum Chordata; class Actinopteri; order Syngnathiformes; family Syngnathidae; genus Hippocampus; species Hippocampus guttulatus. The sequence continues at coordinate 11,556,680 of NC_141265.1, read as the reverse complement.
GGAGGACTTCAAGTTGAGGGTGCAAAAATCCTTCGAAGATTAAACGATGTTCATAATTTTTACGATTGTTTGTTTTAAAGAATAGTTTTCTTGTGTTCTGTTAACATGTGATTAATAAAGCATAGTTGAAATCAAAACTTATTGGAGCCCTGAGAGTTGCTCAAACCCAAGGCTGTAGAAACGTGGGTTCCCCGGACAGTATGAAGTATTTTCCAAGCAAGTATTTCCTTGCCGGCGTTGCCACCATCTCCGGTCCTCTCTCTATTTTAATGATACGCTCCAAATCGTGGATTTCACCCAGGTGTGAGTGTGAACGCGGATTGTTGTCCGTCTATGTGTGTCCTGCGATTGGCTGCCGGAAGACAGCTGGGATCGGCTCCAGCATGCCCGCGATGCTCGTGGGGATAAGTGAAAATGGATAGATGGATTTCTCATTCGTTGCTCATGAATTCCTCTGTGCGTTATTTTTTTCTGTGTGGCATATCAAGAAAAAGTTGTGATTCTTATTATTCAAGTGAAAAATAATGACGGTATTACTATCCTAAAAGATAATTGTCCCATTGAAAGTACCAAAAAAAAAAATTAAAATAAGATAAGATAAGATATCCTTTATTAGTCCCACACTGGGGAAATTTACAAACATGATGTAGAGTGGCACCTTGAAAAAGTCTTCAATGGCAGATTTCAAAAGCAAAGTCTTGAATTGCTTTTGAAATCTGCCATTGAAGACTTTTTCAAGGTGCCACACGACATGTTTGTATTTAAAACATTTTTTTTACAAACAAGCAGCACGTGAAGTTAAAGATAAGGTTACTTTTATAATTATGCCACTTTGTTGTAATACTTTTGAGCCCCTGAAAATGGCAAACCTCTACTTAAGATGCCGTACATTCTCAACCCAACCTACTCACAGAGTATGTTAATTAGATGGAAGAAGACCAAAATGAAGGCAGCGAGACTGACTGACAAACAAGCAGCACCTTAAGTTATATTTACACTTTTCCGATTAAATTTGAACTGCTGAAAAAAAGAGTAAACCTGCAATAAATGTCATCCGATCTCAACCCAATGATGTAAGTTTTTTTTTATCAAGAAACTAAATTGAAGGCAGCAAGTCCCAACAACAAAAAAAAGCACTGCCTGAAGTGAAGGCTAAAGTTATATTCGCAGTTTTATCATTTTTATCCCAGTACTTTGCATTACATATCTGATCCCGAGCCAATTGAGTTTGTTTTTTGTGAAGTCAAAACAACGCACTTTTCATGTCACTGCTAGCATGTAATTCATTCTGCAGATGCAACAAAAACCAGAGTGGTTTAGCAGTCCTTTTGCAATGGTATTTCCATTTGTGTTTCAGCCACTGAGTCTCTACATCGTCGTTGCAACTGCTAATCAGATTCACTGCATTCAAACCCAAAACACACACACACAGTGGTGGACTCGTTAAAAACACAAGCACAAGAAAGAATGACTATTCCCAACTTCTTTGGTTCACATTCAGCAAGTATGTGTGGCTATGAACCGCAGCGCAGCGGCCAGCAGGAGTCTCGCTTGTTGTTTTGTGAAACAACATCGGTTTGGTAGTTCATAAGGACTTGGGAAGACGAATACCAATTTTCAAATCATTTTGAATACCCATCATTCTTAGGTTAAAGTATTTTGGATCTTAAAAATAATAAGAGTGTATAAAAATACGAAAGCGGTTCGGATAATGGATGGATGGGAAAATCCTTGAGCCATAAACGTCATGTGATGATATGATCCTTATGCGGAACTGACGTTTCTGCTACGACCGAAGATTCTTAAAAGCCAAAACGCAGCGCGAAAATATTTTACCCTTATAACGTTGTGACATGCAGTCAAACAGGTATTTACGTTGTTTCATTCCGATGCTAAATGTTTCGCATTTATGCCACGCTCCATTAGAAAAAATGATGTTTAAAAGCTATGTTGTGGTTATGACGTCAACAGTTACAATTGTGTCGCATCAGGAAGTACAGGTGTACCGAGCGTGGCAAGCTTTCAATTAGTTTTGGTTTATATTTGTGTGTGCCTTATTTAAATGGCTTTTTATTTATTTGGGGCCAAGTGTTGCCTTGATTATGTCACAACGGCTGCCTGTGTTGTGCTGCTTGCAGTTTTTGGAGAGCAGACAAATGATTATGTATTGTTATGTGTTTATGAAGTCCTTTGTGTTTTCTCAGTGTGGGAGATCCAGACAGATGTTTAAAAAAACTGCCGTGTGTGTGCCTCAGTTTCAATATGTTGAAGATTAGATGTAGCCTCAGCATGTGGCATCTTTTTTTATAAGATGATGCAACTTTCTTTACTGTCTCTCCTGAGTAAAAAACATTGCACAGCTGCATGCATAGAACACAATAAAACCATAGTGAAAGACAGTCAATGTCCAAATAGTCTGAAAATAACGCAATAAAGCAAATACTTTGGCTGCTGAAGCAATTCATCAGGGTCTCATATTGACAGGCGCGTCCTTACAATGCCCACACATATTTCCTGTAAAAGTTCATGCCTGTACGGTTTACGAATGGTTCATGAAAGTCTCATTTTGAAGTTGGAATATATTCATTTTATATTGATATGAATAAACTACTTTCTTGTTGCCTTTGTGAAGTTGGTAAAGGTTGAGGCGTGGCATGAAGGTCAATGATGTGCTAATCTATGTGAGAGTGTTCACTTTCCTGCATATGGTATCACTTATGTGAATGGATGCAAGGCCAAGCAAATATGTCCTTTGGGGTTAAAACAGTAATTTAATTTGGAACATGTTTTAAAATATGAATTATTGACATTACTGTCAACAATGTAGCACAACAAAGCAAGCAAATTGTGTGTGTTCCGAAACAATTTGCTGAGTTGTTTTGACTGAAAGTCAAACCTCGGTTCTCGAATGTCTCTGTTCTCGGCTAAATCGGTTTTCGACCAGAAAATTTGACATTTTTACGGTTCGGATTACGACTGAAAACCGACTTTCGACCAAATTGAGCAAACTTGAATACGCCACTTGACTCCTCTCGCTTTCCTGACACAAGGAAGTGACTCTTCCTCGTGTAGTGGTCATTGTAAGCAGACATGTTTGTTGTGATTTACGCAAATCTGACTCTTTTATGTTATTTCTGCATACTAATCATGGGCTAATAAAATAGTTTCGGATTTCGAACCAATCGCTTTTCGAACAGCCTTCTGGAACGGATTATGGTCGAAAATTGACATATGATATATGACATATCTTTAAGTAGGAGGACAATACAAGCAGCAACTAGTTTTGTAAACTTCCTACTTTGTTGAAAATGCGGGAACGCCAATTTTCATATAAGCAACACTTAAAATGTTTTGTTGGATTGCCCAACTTAAAATTTTTGTCAAAGTTTATAGCCTTGAAATTTTGAGTTCACCCAACATTTTTTTACAGTGTACTACAAGAACAACAATTCCACTCGTGCACGCACGCGTGTGTGTGTGTGTGTGTGTGTGTGTGTGTGTGTGTGTGTGTGTGTGTGTGTGTGTGTGTGTGTGTGTGTGTGACCTCAGCACATAAGACCAACAATCCTGCCATATATCATGTTTCCATCCGCGCCGTCGCCGACTAGCTGGGGGGGGGTCACAAGGGTCCTGCGAGAAGTCATCTGAAGGTGGTTGTGGATGAGGAAAGGTCACGGCGAGGTTGCGAGTATGTGATGTTTGAACTGGTTGCTCCGTGTTTTCGCCGTGTGAGCCATTCAATGTCTTAGTGGTGGGATCCATTTCAGCCTGGCTTCACCCTGCAGGAGGTCAAACAGATGTCTGACAGGGAACTGGCAGCTCAGAAATACCCGAGGACATATTTTTACAATCTAACACAATTTTCTCTTTTATTTGTTTGACAATTTCAGTAGCTGTCCGTTTTTTTCATTGATTTGGAGAGTTCATAGGCCGCATCATTAGGTACACCTGCACACATTAAATTCGAATGCTCAGTTTTGATTGACGCTGTCAGGGGTATTTATTGGTATATTATTGTGTTTGTAATTATTTCTGGAACCTGATCAACTGTCCCCTGTCGTAACGGCTGTCCCTGAAAGGATTAATGAATTATTTTCAGACAAACGTAACCCTAAATTCATCAATAAATGTGACCCAACTCACCTGTATTTATACTGTATAGCACTTTCACAACAGCTGCGGCTGTTAAAAAAAAGAGCGATTTTGTTGCCCCTCAACAATAAATATGCTCCGATTTCTGTAGTCTCTCATGTTTATCTCTGTTTTTTTATTAATTCAACACATTTGCAAACATTTGCTTTTACTTTGGAAAACAACGCTGAACATTTTTGCCCTATTTTCTGACTTGTTCCAGACCAGCTCGTGCTTTTTCTGCACTGTCAATTCGAAACAATGTCTTATTTTTGAACAAAAGGATGGATTTTTAAAAAATACAATTGATCAATTATTAAAATACGCGTTAATTGCAGCCTCATGTAAATGACACCGCAACACCACCAGCAGCATGATAAGCTTTTTCACCTTCATGATTAACATCACCTGCTGTGTCAGACTGATGACTATATAAATGTATAACAAAGTTAACATTCATAGTACAGTATAAAGTAAAAGGGGGTCGTGTATGTGCACGTGTGTATCTTGTGTAATTTTTGATATACTGCATTAATCTAGATAGTTTATGATGGTTTCATAAACTATCTAGATTAATGCAGTTTCTTCCCATTCTACTATTCTTCCCAATAGTTTCTTCCCATTGCATTAAAACCGTCTGTTGGCCGCCCACTTTAGACCATTTTTCTCCTTTTGATTTCCCACTGTTCGTTTTTTTCCCCACAGATGAAGATGAGAAAACGTTTGGGCGACGTCGTCCGAGGACTTGTTGCCTCGAGCGTTTGCAGACAATCCACTAGATTTATGAACACGCGGAACAGCGGTATGTGCTCTTTTGGCATGTTCTCTTTTGGCTCATCGTCACGTACTCTCCTCTATGAATGTCCTTTGTATGGATTTGTATAAGTGTTTGTGTGTTTTGCAGAATATGTTCACAAATTTGCTTTTTATGCGTGCCAACAAAACGTTTCATGCGTGTTGGTAGACATATGTCAAACATTTGCCTTTATCTTAACTTTTATTGCAAACCAATGTGGCATTTTAAATGGGACAATTATCTTTCAGTCGTAACACTGTTATTTGTTCTTGATATGCCACGCAGAAAAAAATAAGGCACAGAGGAATTTATGAGCAACGATTGAGAAATCCATTCATCCTTCTCATTCATTTTCGAATCCACTTAAGTCTTAAATCATGAATTTACTGTGGTTAATCACATTTGTCAGTTTATTTTCACCGACCCCGTCCAAGGCTGATTACCTCCAGACCTATTCAATCCAGATATCAAAGAGATTAAAGAGGAAAAAATGAGATCGGCCAAAAACGATCTCAAAATGCTGGAACAAAATGCCACTGTCATGGTTACATTCTGTTAAGTCTCCAGCAGGGGGCAGAGGTGGACCTGTCCTTCCAGCTGCACACCTGTCACCCATCATCATATCAACGGACGACCTCAGGACGCTCAGTCCGACCATTAGGGGCCAGATAAATGCCTTGCTCAAGCCATTATTCAAATGCTGTGTTCGAGCCGTTCAACGTTATTGCGACATAGTTCTCTTGCCTCGTTTTGTATTTTTCCATGCAAGTAGTATTCCTAGTTGTATTTTATTTATTTTTTGTAAAGATATTCTTGGTGTGTATTTGTTGTGGATTGGTCATCTTGTCCTTTTGTGACAAGCTATTTCCTTTGATCTTCTCCTTGCCTTTTGCAAGTGCTTTTTGCTGTTTTTATCCTGGTTAATTGTTCCAACATCATTATTTGTACTTTGTTGGCCTCACCCCTCTTTTTTCATGAAATTTCTCGAGTTGGCAACTATCAGTCTACGTTTATAGAGTCCGATTCTGTCCGTAACCTTCCGGACATTCTGACAGCCAAGATACAAAGAAATTCAGCAACAGATGAGAAATAAAGAAAGTGACAGCTATTAGTCTGGAATGCTTTATATAGTAATTCCGAAAGCTTTTGGACATCAGTGAACCACAGTCAGAGCCATTGTCTACTAAGAGAAGAAGCATGGAACAGTGACAAACCTTCCCAGGAGTGGCCATCTTCCAGAAATGATTCCAGACCCAGCAACGACTCATCCAGGAGGTCACAAAGAAACTCAAGACAATGTCTAAAAAACTGCAGACCTCCCTCGCTTCATTTAAGGTCAGTGTTCATGACTCGATAACAAGGAAGAGACTGGGCAAAAATGGTGTAAACTGTTGGTGAGCATAAAAAACATAAAGGCTCATTTTACGTAAATGTACTGCACCATTTCAGAAAAAGAACATCTTACCAAGAGTCAAACATGGTAGTGTGATAGTCTGTAGCTGCAATACTTCTACAGGACCTGGACGACTTGCTGTGCTTAACGGAAGCATAAAGTCTGCTCTTCATTAGAATATCCTGAGGAATAAAGTTCAGCCAGTAGTTTCTAACCTCAACATGAAGCACAGGTGGTGTTCTGCAACAGGATAATGATTTAAATCAACTTCTGAATGCCTTAAAAAAAGATTTTGGTGTGTCCTAGTCTAAGACCGGACTTAAATTTGATTGAAATGCTGTGCAGGCATGACCTTCAAAAGGATACTCATTCTGTAAATCTCGAGTGCCGTTGAATCAAAACAATTCTGCAAGGAAGAGTGCCCCGGAGACCCTCTCATTGTACCAAAACAATTTCATGATTATGGATTCTCAATCAGAAGGTAGATAAAATATGACCGTGTCTTACTAACATTTGGATTGTGCGTGATGAGCACCTCTGAAGATGATATCCAAATTTTCCCTGCAGAGAGGGATTTGGAGGTCTGCTTTGCCTCTTGGGGTGCGCACACAGGGAGCAGTGCAGTCTTTACAGAGAAGATTAGAGCAGTTCCACTCTGTGCCTCAGCTGCCACATGTGGAAACCATGAGAGGAATGCACGCCGGCGGTCGCGATGATGCGCTGACAGCGTCTGCTGCGTGCATCGCCACATTTCTAACGCTTCGAATCCGCCAAAGTACCAACTCGGGTTTTCCCACACAGCCGCCCTGCTGACACACATGAACAAGTCACCCTTGGAGCCACGGTACACTTTGTTGCGTTTAAAGGGGCCAAAAATGCTACGAGTTGGAGTTCAGCTCAGAATATTCTGGGGAAAAATAGGGAATTCTTTTCCGTGAGCTGTATTCTGTACGAGTGTTGGCATAACCATAGAACGGGTCCAGCTGATCACAATACAAACAATGCTATTAAGTATGATTCAAAATACTTTGCTGTCATAACTACTTTTTTTTAACCCCCGAGACCAATTTCTTGAAAGGAAATAACATTAGTATTTCATATTGTGCCCTTTCCTGAAATCTTTTTTTTTTCTCTTGAAGAAATAGGATTTTAATCTAAATAGCTGTTTTTCTCAGAAAATTTAACATTCTTAGAGCGGCTGCTATTTTATATTTGTATTTGCCTCAGAAAAATTGCCTCCGACTTTTTGTCCTGAACAATCCTAAAAAAAAAATACTCTTCTTTAAAATGTGGCGTTTTGTTTATTTGTATTTTCATAAAACATTTCCACTGTTTTTGTTAAAAAGAAATGATTTTTTAAATTCATCATTCTTGTTGGATTACCACTTTTTTCTGAGGAAAAAAATTAGATTATCAGTTTGATTTTTTTTTTTTTTTACCCTCCTGGGAAAAATATAACTCTTTAGTGTCACACTTTTTCCTTAAAATGAACATGTAAGAGAAAAATATTGTAAAATGTGTACTTTTTCCCTTGAAATATGGTTTTCCAGATTTAAAAAAAAAAGAATTCCGTCCGAAGAAAAAAAAGCAACTTAATTCCAATAAGATTCTGACTTCATTCATAGTGCTGGTGGAACAGTTTGGAATTTTACACGTTAAAATATAATTTTCTCGATAAATTGGAACATTTAACTTGAGTTTCACAACATACAGACTTCTTGGGGGGGGGGGGGGACATATTTTGAAAACAATGTTTCCTCAAATAAAGTTACATACAGCACATATGGGGAGAGAAAATATGACTTAATTCTTGCAAGATTCCAACAAGTGGGAAAATTACAACCAATATATTCTTGTAAAACACTCAAATTACAGCAATACCTCTCATGGGCAGTATGTGGGTGTTTCCTGGTCTCTCTCCATTTTGTCCGTCAGGTGTCTTCACAGGCAGAGTCGTTTTTAGTCGTGTATAGTTTTATTTGTTTTACTATTTTGGTTAACTTCCCTTTACACTTGTATGTGTTATAAATAAATAAAAGCAAATGATGCCGCACAGGAGTCAGACCGACACCTAGGGCAACCTATCCTTTGGTTTCATCTCAATATTTAATGATGCGGTCAAATGCCTCACAGGTTGCATTTCGCTGCCGCGACTGTAACTCACACACGACAACCCCTGTGAACATGACATAGGAAGTGCCTCTTTTCGTCCTCAACCCACAGCTTGGTTGCAAGATCATGATGTGCTCATTATCATTTTCTTTATCGCTGGCTTTTTGGGCACTCAAGTACACTCTGCAAAATGTAAAAAAAAAAAACAAAAACTTATTTGAATGCAAACTTGTGCTTATGTTTGGCACATATAACGTAAAAAATAAAATAAAATCTGTATTCAGCACCTGTTGGCCTGGCGATCCACTAACGAAAACGTGATCGTTCATTACAAGCTCATTTGACGCTCTGAACAAAAGCGCAAGAGAGTCATGGTGCTAATGACATGATCCTCTCTCGGGTTGCCTCCTCCTTTTACACGCTGAGTTGTAAACCAGCTGATTCTGATAGTACAGTCTTCACACAAGGTGATAAATTAAGAGTTGGCTGATATGGTCTGAAAATAAATCAGATTTTAATAATATATTTTTTGTTTCCCCCCCATTTAATTTCTAGAAAGAGCAAATGACAATGTCAGCTTCATATTATACAAAACAAGTTATCTCCTGCAGCGCTTGCTGATGATCTGATCTTTTGAATCAGCTATGTTGTAGAAAAGAGCGGACCGGAGTTTGACACCTATGCCCGACTGCGAACGCCTATTTTGCCAGAACGTGTTTTCCCAAACATAAAATTGCTCTTTTGTCATAACGGATAAGCACGATTAACTTCTGTGAACATAAACATGTTCTGCAATTTAATATCATATAGTGAACCATCAAAGGTCATCGCTCACCTGGTCCATATGTAATTAGTGTATCCCTTTTTTCCCCCAAAGAACAATAATATGCCATTCTTTAACAATTGTTGCTCTTTTTCCTTTGAAATATCCAAATTAAAGATTTTTTCTTTCTTTTTTTTTTTTTAAATCATGGGATTTTTTGGTCCTAAAAAGTATGACTTGCCGGTGTTCCAGGGATGCTTTGTTGCATTATTTGTTTCATTTCGACTCTCTCGTCAGCAGCTACGAAGAAGTTTGCTCAGTCGCAAACAAAACTTTTTTTGTCACGCTCTGACCTCAATAAGTTGAGCAGATTTCAAAAACCAGTCGCAGGAAAACTGAGCTCAAGTGACTACACTCATGCCGTACGGATCAAATAGAAACCACACTCATTAGCTTCACCAGTTATCACCCTCCTGCATCCTCTTGTCGTCTCTTTTACAAATGCATCTTTCGAGCCAGTTAGTCACCCACCGGATTCAGAACTCGGGTCTTTTTTTGCTCACAAAATAGAATTCACACTTTAATTCTGATCGTGTTCAGATTTTTCGTGCTTGTAAGAATACCCAAGAGTTCAACATGGGGCAAAAAATTTCATTCAATTCTGTAGAAATTGACATCCACATCAGACAATATCATAAACAATTGGCAGATGGATTGCCTGCCCCCCCCCCCCAAAACAATATACAGTATATATTTTTTCCCAAGCCAGCAACATCTTTATTATATTGATGTTATGGGCAGAAGAAGTCACAGCTTGGCTTGATAAAAAGGATTCCCAACAGGTGGGAGTGTTTATTGTCAAGTTGTTGTTTATGGAAAACAAGATGCGTTTGTTCCAGAGAACAAAGGCCAATTGAGGAGGGGATTTAATTTTCTTAGTCGCTGAGTTCTGAAGCTTTGAGTAAAGTATAGTGGATCACGATGCTTTTCTCCAGAAAGCATAGCAAGTCTGAGTTGTTTTGTGTTAGTTTGTTGAATTTTGGATCAGTTTGCCTGCCTTTTACTGCAAAGAACTCAAAACGTGAAGCAGACGTTTGCCACAAAGAAAGATGCGACAACACGAATGAACATGTTTTCATTTTATAAAAACCAAAATAAATATGAATAAGTTAATACATTCATTTTCATAAATACATACTATATGCTTGCTCTCCAGTAAAAAGTATCTCCAAAATTCATCTTTCTGCACCCCCCCGCCAAAAAAAAAAAACTTAGATTAAAATGCATGCGAAAGGCTTTGAGCAATAAATAGATTTTTTTTTGTTCCTGGTTTAAGAAAATAATCAAACATGACGTTACATGAGTTTCAAGTGATTATATTTTCTTAGTTTTTCTCGATTCTGGAGATGCATGAATTTATTCCCGCTCACCCCCCACCTCTCCCTCTGCCATCTCTAAAGAAAAAAAAATCCAATATTATAGAAATACATGGTTTTCATCAATAAAATTCTGTATTTTTTTAAAAACAGTAGGTTTTTCATGAGTTTATGCGTTTGAATCCATCCTCAGCCTCCCTGTGTGGAGTTTGCATGTCCTCCCCATGACTGAGTGGGTTTTCTCCGGGTACTCCGGTTTCCTCCCACATTCCAAAACATGCATTGTAGGTTACTCAAAATTGTCCCGAGGTGTGATTGTGAATTGTTGTGAGTTTGATTGTTGGTTTGTCTATTTCTGTGCCCTACGGTTGGGTGGCAACTTGTTCGGGGTGTACCCTGACTCCTGCCGAAAGCACCCAAAAAAAGTGTCCTATATTCCTTGGACTCAACCCCAACTTCAGCCCAGCCCTCCACAAAATGTGGACATGTGCATTGGTTCCATCCGTTCCATCTTAATTTTTCTGGATCATCAAATAACTACACATGAAAATTTGGGGATACTTTTTTTCCATTGGACCGTGCCATAGATGCTATACTGTCGACACAGAGAGAGTATAGAAACCTCTTTCGTGTCTGAGGCATACATGAAGGAGAAGGTGTGGCTTGTCAATCAAATACATGGTTGATGCTGTATGAAAAAAGTTGATCAGACGCAAGCACATTTTCTGGCCGAGTGCTTCCTGAGCGTGTGGTAGACCAGGTTATCATCCAGAAAGGACAGGTTGTCGTCAAATGCCACCGGGCGGCAACAGGCCTGCGGGGGCGCGTCCTTGGCCGGCAACCTCCCGTGGCGGGCCAGGTGGCGCAGGATCTTGTCGTAGTTCGTCTCCGACTTCCTGCAGGGTCCTGCGCAGTACCTGAAGATCATCTCCTCGCCCGAATGGTAGCCCAGGCCCAGGTCGGTCACATTGAGGTGGACCTGTTGGAGCGAGCAGCCCTTTGCTCGCCCGCCGCCTGCCTTCCGTGCCTTCGTACCCGGGATCCTTTTCCGGCTCGACCCGGTCCTCCTCTCCCGTCTGGACCTGATCCTCTGGTTCTGATTAGACTGGGGGATCCTCTGAGTCAGGGAGGACTCGCTGGGTGATCCTCGTATTCTGCTCACGGTCACCTTGACCAAATCCGCCACCTCGTCAAAGTCGGCTGGGATAGCCTCCTCCATAATGTCTAAAGGAAAAACGGATCATTGCCGTAATCACGTCATGAAGAGAACAAGAACATCCATCCATGAGTGCTTGTCCCTCAGCAATTATTTACCATCGTAAGATGTGTGTGAATGCTTGACTTCCAGCATTGCTACCGAAATACTTTGGATGTGCAACGCTGTGAACGCTTGACTCTCACCATTCACGTCATAAAAATTTGGGACACACAATAAAGTACCGGTAAGTGTGAATGCTTGTCTTTTAAAATTCCCATGATGATTTTGTGTCTCAACAATCATCCAGAAAGCTTTGGACACCACGACAATGTCATTAATTGCTTGTAAGTATTCACCAGATGTTTGTCTTGCTGCATTTCCACTACAAAACTTTGGATTTGCACCAGTGCGATGCTTGCCTTTCAGCATTCCTACATTGTATTTTTAAACTTAGCAACCTTCCGATTACCTGTCTCTCAACAGTCCCTCTTTTTTAACCATAGTAGCATTCGTGTCAATGTAGTCCCAGTCTTGCAAGCAGCATTTTTTTTAATGTCAAAGTTTTTTTTCCCCAATAGTAACATTAGGGTGACTGTTTCATTACCATGTTGTACCGTCGTGACAGTTCGTATTTTTCAATGCTTGTCTCAGCATCCTGACTGAAAAACCTGCAGTTGTGTGAATGTGTCTCTCAGTATTCACATTTGAACATGACTAACATGAAAATGACTGCTTTTATCTCAACATTACCAACCACATTTTTTTGACCATGGTAATATGAATATTTGGCTCTCAGCATTCCCATTCCAAATATTTTAGACATGCAACAGTATGATATGAATGCTTGTCCCAGCATACTGGTTAAAATACTTTGGTCATGCAACAGTGTCTTTCCCAGTCTTCCCGCTTTTTTTAATGTTATAAATATGGGTCTGAAAAGACTTTCTCTCAGCATTGCCACATTTTTTTGACATCAGCAGGACTGCTGGACTCTCTCAGTATTTCCCTCAGTAAGTTATTGCCTCCCAAGCTCTTCCTTACAAGCGTCTGTCTGGTGGTCCACGTCCTCCTGGCTCTCGCTGATTCCCTGCGAGGTGAATGACGGGCGAAACCGGAGCGGCGGGCTCTCTAGGGGCCTCTCCTCTGCGACGAGCACCAACCCCGGGGTCCCCGGGCCGGCGTGCACGACTCCGAGCACAATCAAACAAGTGGTCAGGCTATGCCATAGCGTCATGGTCCGCTTGGGTCCGGCAGCGGGTCATGGCGCGCCAAGGAACTAGCTGCTCTCATTCGGCAGAGAGAGGCGCTTCCCAAAGGATTCCTCAAAAAAAAAAAGAAGGACAATAAAAAACAGTTTTGCAGAAGTCCGTCAGACATGCATTCCCACTGAGTTCAAGTCCACACTGAAGGAGAAGCACAGGAGGCGTGATGGGGTGTGTTGGTGACGTGTGGCGATCCATTCCCGGGTGGGTGGAGACTCCACAGGTCAGTCAAAAATGTGCTTCCAATCAGTGGGACATAGTATGTGCTGCTATTTGAAGCCACCCCCCCCCCCCCCATGACATTTGATACACCCTCATCAGAAATACACAGCTCCACATAAATATGATATATGATACAACAATGACTCAGTATTGTGTCATCTAAATCAAGCGAACATAACTTGTACGCCCGCATTTCATTTGCAGCAAAGGAGTGAGCTAACATGTTCGGACTTTTTTTTGTGATATTTTTATTTTTCTGAAGTAGTATTGCAAAAAAAAACCATACAAACACAAACAGCAATACTTGGGATGCTAATGCTTAAAATGCTCACTTACCATGGACCCACCCACGTCTTACTGCTGTGTGCTTTGTTTGTGTGTACTGTATAATGTGTAGTAGAGAGTCGTGTTATCAAGAACTGGATGTCCGTCCAAAATTGATGAGAAGATGAGAAAAAAACTTGTGGTCAGGGAGCCTCCAAAGAGGCTGACATCAGCATGAAAGGAGTTGAAGGAATTTCAGGCAGGTCATGGCTGTTTATTTAAAGGGATGACAATCTCCTGTCCTCTTACTGTTTGGGCTGCAGGCTAGAGTAGCAATAATATCCATATCTGCTGATCTCACTCTTGCATGATAGGTATCAAAATGGTCAGCATAAAACCCTTCTCGAAACACCCTGTAGGTAGAGTTTACGTTAATGGTAAAAGTGTGTTTGTGTAAGTGTATAATTATACTCTGTATGGGTGCATGTATTGGATGTGAAGTAGATTCTAAGATACAGTATTTACTACTCACTGCACAACACAGACTAATTCTCGTAAAAGCTCTAACACACCTTGAGGTGTCAGTAAACACACTACTATTCCATTTACTGTAAGATGTTAAGTAGAGCTTTTACTTTGAGTTTTATTTGACTGATCCATTTCTTTTTCGCTTGAAAAGATCACCTTTTTTAGTAAAGTCTAAAACAAAGGACTACAGTTAGCATTATTTTCTATTTGGGGAAAAAATGTTTCCTTCCCGGAGGACTGATTAAAAGCTGTTTGTTTAGCTTAAATCAAGTCTAACAGCATGCAGCTGTTGGCTGAGGTATAGACAGACATATTCTATAGAAGTGGCATATTAAATCCAGAATGTACAAGCGTTTTGGTTTTGTTGACCTCCCACCCCCTCATTAAAACCATTCAAGGAAGATGTATTGTTTCCCCAAGTCCCGCATAATGCAAAATCTTCGGCTCCAACGTAATGTGATTTATGGAAGCCAGCTGATGCGCGTCGTGATGAATAGTGTTTGTGTCCCCACGTTTTTTTTTTTTTTTTTGGGTGAAACGTCTCAATGGAGCCTCGTTTCCCCGTTGTGCAGCCAAAAGCTGTCAGGTGGACCTCTTAAGCAATAATCGCGTGGATCGTGCAGCAATGTCACATTCTCAATTAATTAGCGATGCAATAGTAGGTTATTGCTGAACTAGAGAAACAGGTATCAGAAACGGGTATTATCACATATAATCAAGTATCCCACACTAAAATTTGAAATACAAGTTATAAAATACAGTAGATTTTAGGATTTTAATTTTTAGATTTAATCTGAATTACTCATTGCAGGAGCACTTTTTGCCACCGGTGGGCGCTATTTACTGCCTTTATGTCTCCCTCATTTGAAAGTTAAGAATTGCACTGGCTAGAAAAAATACTTGTATCATTTTTTTGGGATTTAATATTCGTATTGCACGATTATATTTACTTATAACAATTCACCTTATT
Organism: Hippocampus guttulatus; assembly: GCF_054856545.1. Lineage (NCBI taxonomy): Eukaryota > Metazoa > Chordata > Actinopteri > Syngnathiformes > Syngnathidae > Hippocampus > Hippocampus guttulatus. The sequence goes on along the minus strand of NC_141265.1, from coordinate 11,541,665 downwards.
ATGAATGTATTCAACTAGTTATATATTTAAATTTTGAATTAAAACATATTTAAAATGTTATTCGATATCGTTTGGTGTTTTGTGAAAACATTCATTCCCTCTGTAATTTAAAAACTTTTATTTAAGGAATTTAATCACAATAATAAGGCTTATGTAATGGTATCTATTTAACGTGTTGGTTAAGAGCCACCCCTAAGTGCACGAACCTTTGTCTTTTTTTCTTCTTTTGTTATTTTAACGAGGCTCTTTTGGGGGCAAGTGAGTATTGACTGTGGGCTATCGTAGTGTAGTGCTTGTGTAGGTCAAGACTGCGTGGCTTCCATCTGCGTGCGGGGCCTGCGGTGTGTGCGGATTAGACGCTCGTTATCCTCTTAGCCTCTAAATGGCTCCACGTTGCTGCGTGCGCTCCTGGGTTGTCGTTTGCTGTCGGGGACGCACGAGCCACCCGAAAATGAAAAAAAGAAAGATACAACACACGCGCGCCTAGCGTGCCCACCCATCGCGCGTCGATCTCGCGCATTACGCACGGGTGTGTCCACCCCCACATTGAAAACCGCCTTGTCCTTTTGCGCGCGCGCAGTGACGTGCCTAACCCGAATTGATCTTTCGGACCCTAATCTCATCAAGTCTTCTCTTCGTCCATTGGGACGCCGCGTCATCCCTAACACCGCCCCCCTCGACTTTCGTAGTATTCTTAGTAGTATTGGTTCCGTGTGAAGCGGTGGCGCTTCGGGCTGCGTGTATACGATGAGTATTTAAGAGCAGTGGAACGATGGCGAGCCGCAGCTGGACACGGACACGGACCTCGTTCTTCCTGTACTTTGTCTTCTTTGTGATCTGCTGCTTGGCCCCTCGCAGCTCCGTCGCCAGGAGGTCCAGTGCCAGGAGAGCCGGTCAGTAAGATGCTGGGTCAGGAGGATCATATTCGTCGGGTTCCTTAGCTAAAACCTCTTCTTTCATGTAAATGGAACCCCAATCATCACTTCAGCCAGGGTTCCCAAATTGGGGTTGGTCCTGTGTCAGTTTTTATTGATTTTAATAGATCGCTCCGTTTATATATATATATATATACAATTGTAATTGTAATCAGAGATGGCTTTGTGTCCTTAAATATATTTTTAAAGCTGATTTAAAACATATGTTTACTTTTCACATCAGGTTTTGAATTATTATTTTTGTTTTCGTTTTTAGATTTGACCTAACTTGGGTAATACAGATTTTACTTGGTGTTGTATTTTACCCACCTGTTGCTGAAGCTAGCCATTTATTTATACATATTACTAAATATCCCATAATATTTTATTACTCTACTATTAGTGTTTTTATTATCACGGGTTAGAGAAAAATAAAGGCATATTAGTAATCCGTGAAAAAAAAAAGAAAATGCTCAACTACTGTTTTCTACTGAAATTGTTTAATATTCGCAAAATTTGTTTGCTCTCCTCCTCAGTAGATGCTTTTGCCATCTGCAGAGGAGTAAACACTTTTATGTTAAAGCTCTTGTATTGAGCTTCCATCAGGTGGACCTAATGTTTTGTTCTACAGGTGCCTAAATTATCTGTAATAAATCCACAAGAACAATGTATCCCTCGAGGCACACGCTGGCTGCTTTCTTTGTTTTCTCATCAACGAGACATTTTCCTCTTGTTGTCAGCCCGTCCACTTCATCCTCGCCTCCCATCACATCCCAGTCGTTCGATCCCTCAGGCTGCATGTGAGCCGCGCACACACACACACACACGCGCACCTAACACGCGCTGTTGCGTCGGTTTCTCGCCAAACAGTCCATGCCTGCTGACATTTGGTCTTGTGTAGTGGTGGTCTTTGACGAGGGGGAGTTGGTGTGTCAGTCCACATCAGTCATGTCAATGTTTGCATTCGCATTAACAAAGGCACTGACCCTTGGGCACAACAGTGGAATGTCTGACACAATCTATTGTGATGTGCTGGTTGCCGTCTGATTTTGTTGTCGCAAAAGTATAAAAAGACGTTAAGCACTTTACGTTCGTCCCTCTAAGGTGGAACACAATCCGCTCTTGTGCACTACTACACTTTCATTTTTCTTTTTTGTCTGTCATACAAGCAGAAGAAAAAGTTAACCACAGTAAAGTGTCAATTGTCAAAATACATCCCACATATCATAGCACTCAATAGAAACCAGGCAAATACACCAACCTCGTTACAGGTTGTCAGACGATGTCCTGGCATCATTTGCTTTGAAGAAAAATCCAATCTTTTTTCAGCATTTGGGCTGAAACCATTCTCCACCTTTTTATTGATTCCCAACTGAAGTCTTTGTCCCGATGCTGACATTTGCCTCTTTGAGATATCAAGGCTGCACAACAACACTGTACGCTCATTAAAATGGCATCCTGGTGCTTTTAAGGCCCCACCAGCCCACCATTGATCTCCTCAGTAAAAGCCGAGCAAGCGGCACGAGTCGCTCTGTGGCATGTGCGACCTGCCATTACCTGAATGGATGGAGGACTGCTTGGATGAATGAATACATGCAGAATGGAAGGATGATGAATGGATGGATGATGGATGGATAGATGCTGAATGAACTAATGATGAACGAATGGATGGATGGGTGGGGGAATGGGTTGATGGATGAATGAAAGCATGATGGCTTAATGATGGATGGATGGATGGATGGAATGATAAATGGATCATGGATTAATGTGGAATGGATGGATTGATGGAGGATAGTAAATTGGTTGTTGGATGAATTGATGATGGTTGGATGAATGATGGATGGACGGAAAGATGATTGAAGGGTGGTCAATGAAGTAATGGATTGTTGGATGGGTGCTGGTTTGATGAACATACTATATGATGTGTTTACAATGCCACCCCAAAATACCCCGAGATTGTTTGTGTGCTTTTGTTGCAAGATCGAATTCAAGAGGGCACAATTATTTGTCCAATAAAAAGAGTGATACTCCCATCACTGCTTTCTTGGCAACTCGAAGCACTGTTCCATATTGTCGACAAAAGACATGCCCAAGTGGCAGTATCAGGAAGTCAGACAGAAATAAAGCAAAACTGTCTCAGTACCTATTTGGCCCATGTGAAAGCAGGTACTCCCAGGAACCAGGAATAGTACCTGCTTAACGTGGGGTACCGAGTGGATCAAAGTGTGCATGAACCACTGGGCACAGAATAATTGATGTTACTTTTGAGGATTCCGAACTCGAGATGGCGAAGTCTTCACTTTGCTGCAGCAGCCCCATAATCTCCTCTTGGATAAATTGTGCTTCCTTACCGTAGCCAAGTGAAGTCAAGAAAGGTGATCATCATTCTCCCCCTCTGTTGTTGCTTGTCTGCGAGTCAACTTTTGAGTGGTTTACGTTTGTTTAGGTTTCTACTTCCTGATTTGTTTCCCAATCTGATGTCCTTGCCTGTTTGGTTCCCTCCAGATCGTCTGAGTCCCCCGTTGGACATCCAGTTGGAGAGCGTCAACTGCAGTGCCATCAGTGTGCGATGGAAGATGCCGCGGCGACATGTTAGCACCATCACCGGATACAAGGTTGCCACTCGTTTCCTTTTTTTTTTTTTTTTTTTTTTACTATATTATTTCCTGTTCCATGGTCCACACCACAGGTGGCGTTCCGTGGGGATGTAACCAAAACAAAAAAAAACCCAAAAAAGCAAAACTGCACTTCTGGTGTTCGGCCTTTAAATTCTTATTGAGCTGAAGTGTAGAAAGTAAATGGATTGATGTTTTTTTTTTAAACTACATTTGAAGTCAGTAGGCTAGATGATTAATATATGAATGAATTCATTAAAATGCAAAATTGTAAGACGTAATATATAATAAATAACCTGAACAAGACTATTTAATAGTCACTTATATCATCATCTAATTAATTACTGAACATAATTTGCATGTATTAATATGCATTTTATGGAAACAACAATGTCTATTTTTATGTACCAGAAATGCCTTTAAATTAAAAAATATATATAAAAAATAATGATCAAATGAAAGTTAATGGCTACATCCTAGTGAAAATAAAAAATACCCTGAATACTTAAACATTTTGGTAAATCAATGCAAACGAGTTAAACTCAAATTCAAATAAATATAAAATGCCACTGTAATAAAAAAAATCTAGATGAATAAAAATACATACATTGTTCTTGAATAGGTTCAATATACCTTTGAAAGGAGAAGTCAAGCCAAAAATTACTTAACTCATATTCCACAAACACAATCCTAATCAGAATGCCATGTTTAGACTCTTGAGGCACATAAAACATTCATCCATGCATCCATTTTTTCAATCGACCTATCCTCACAAGTGTTGCGGAAACAATTTAGAGTGTTCCATCATCTGCCACGCATGTTTTTGGAATGTGGGAGGAAACCTGAGTACTCAGAGAAAACCCACGCAGGCATGCGGAGAACAGGCAAACACCACACAGGAAGGCTGAAGCCAGAATTGAACCCTGCACCTCTGTACTGTGAGGCAGAGGCACTAACCAGTCGACTACCGTGCTGCGCATAGAGCATATTATTGTAAAGACCATTTTTGACTTGACTTCTCCTTTAAGTATCATTGCACTATTGAAATAATGAATTTCAAATGTCTTTATATTTGATTTTGCTCTTAAATTTCTATATGCATGTGATTCTCTTTAAAAATCAAGAAAATAAAAAAAAAGCCAAAGTATTGCACTGCCATTCACGTCACTGCAAAGCAGAAAAGAGGTGACAGTTTCCACTCTTTTCTATTGTGTGTTTTGTCAATGCGAGCCAGTCGCGCGGGTGGCTTTTAAAGTGTCTGTCAAATGGAATCCACGCGGCACTGTGGCCTTGAGGCGTCCAATTGCTTTTTTAAATTGAATGGGTTCCCCATTTAGCACCATGTTTTTATAAAACAGACCTCTGATGGCTGAGCTCTCTGTGCCATGCACCGAAATGGTGCCTCACTTGACCTCATTTCAGCCAACATCAAAAGATGAACTCTGTGTGTTAGCATTAGCATGGCATCCGTTAGCATTGTTTGACAAAAAGCACAGAGTGAAGACGTGGACTGCTATGTTAGCTTCTGGGGCTAGCAAGCTGGCCAGTGGTTAGCTTTTCATTTTTCCGACTGGATTTGAGTCCGTGGGTTTGTGCTTTTTTGTGCACATATTGATCATTCTTATTTTCTTGATTGCCTCATTCATGCTTTCTCATTTGTCTCATGCTGAATGTTCTGAACTCCTGTTTTCACGCTAGCATAATACTTAAGATGCGATTAATCCACCATCAGTTCTGCCCAATGGACGCAATTCGTAACGGTCAATTAAATGCTTATCATGCCTGTATCACGGAGTATTTGTTTGTGTACACTAATTGTAGCTCACCCAATTGACCTTCTTTGCGTCCTTCCTAATTGCCGTCACCCGTTAACAAAGAGTGAATCAGTGTGTGCCCTGACCATATGTCCGCACTAAGAGGATTAGTCAGCGGGCTGCACCGAGCTTCCAAACAACTCAGTTAAACATAGCGTCTGTGTTACTTCTTATGTACGATATCTTATTGCTAATTACTAAAACAAAACCTCATTTTAGCTCTTTGACACTGTTCCCACATTGATTCAAGCCTTGGCAGAGGCTTTTGCTCTTGTGTTTCGGTGATCTCCCTGTGTGTATTTCAGGTATTCTACACAGAAATGAAAAATGGCCGTACCCTGGGTACGGCCTCTGTAATGGACGTCCCTCTTAGTTTGGATATGCTAACTACGGTGAGTCCTTCTTGTTGCTAGCAATGGTTAGCAGAGCTGCAGTGTTGTTGGATACTTGGCGCTTGATGCCAGCCTTATTATTCTGAGCTTCTGTCATAGCGCTCAAGAAATTGGCATCAAGCATCCGCTTGATCGATCAGGAAAATATAAGGCCAGTGTCGCCAGTAATGATACTGCTTATGATAAAAAATAATGGCACAGATATTCTTATTTCAAGTTTTTAAAAATTATGTTATTGATTTTTTTCCCCATTAAATTTTTTTTTCTATGGATATACTTTTAATTTAAATACTTTTTCCCCCTCAAATTTTTATGACCTTTAAGTGTTTTGTGATATCTTTTTTTTTCTTGGAATGAATAATTAATTAAATACCCAGGACAGAATATGGACAAAGTATACAGGTGAATATAAAATGCTTAAAAGGTATTAATGCTAATAAAATGGCACCATGCCATTTTTTTCAATGCCCTCTCACTGATGTATTTTCTTGTATGAACAAACAATCACTCCCGCCAAAAAAGCACATTAACCCTTTCAGGGACAGGGGTTACTACAGTGGACAACGTATCATGTTATCAGGCTACAGGGTGCATGAGAGGGTTAAAATATTGTTTGTGAAAACACAATATTGTTTAAATAGCTCACCCCACCCCCCCCCTCCCCCCGGCCCAGTGGTCCAGTGTGTTGACCTCACAGTGCAGAAGTACCACGTTCAATTCCAGCTCCGGCCTCCCTGTGTGGAGTTTGCATGTTCTCCCCGGGCCTGTGTGGGTTTCCTCCCACATTCCAAACACATGCATGGCAGGCTGATTGAACACTCAAAAATTGTCCAGAGGTGTGAGTGTGTGCACCCCCCGCGACCCTTCTGAGGATAAGCAGATCGGAAAATGGATGGATAGCTCACCCCCCATCCCTTGAAAAATATCAAAAATGATAATGACCCATGTTCAATTAAACAGTGCAAGTATTGATATCAGTATCAAAGTGGGAATGATGTACCCACCACTGAACTGATAACTGCACCAAAAGAAACACTATGAAACATTACCTGATGACCATTGCCTGCAGTCTGACATCACAAAAAGAAGCACAATGTGATACCCCGCAGTAGAAGGGACAGGTTGAGCAGTCTAGCCCAACACTTAAAAGCGGCTGATTGACTGTTGACTAAAGCACTCTATAGTAACACAGTATCTTGTGTTTTTTTTGTTTTTGTTTTTAATCCAAAGGGCCAATTTGATGGACAGGCAAACTTTGTAAGTAACCTTTCCTTTTTGTATGTGTCACATTTTGTCTGAGCAACTGAGAACTAGAATGAGCTGAACCCATTTTTGAATCACTCAAAGTTTTATGGCTGCAATTAAATCTGGGACGTTGATATATCTTGGTTAAAAGTGACAAAAATGGAGTTAGCCCAATCTCGTTGCCACACGCTCATCTTGTTTGACGCTTCCTTTGTACATCATGAAGGATGTGGATATAGGCAACCTAAAGGTCAACACCAAGTACCGAGTGAGCGTTGGTGCCTACGGTTGGGCGGGTGAGGGTCGACCCAGTATGCCTCGAGACGTCGGCACAGCCTTGCATGGTGAGGGTGGGGTTGTGGGGGGGGTTAAAAAGACAAAATTACAAACGAGATATGTATCTGATGCTATCATGGTTTATTGAATTCATCATCTGCCAACAGATACGTGCATGCCGCCCTCACCCCCGACCAAGCCCATTGTCGTGGCGATATCCGACACAGAGTTGGCGTTGTCGTGGCAGCAAGGGGAGAGCGAGGGCAGCGCGCCTGTCCTCCACTTCCTGGTTGCTTACATCAGGTGAGCCATCACTGATCATGGACATCGTTCTGTGTGTTAGTTTAGATAACAGTATCAATACATATTGATAAAATGCTTCTCTTGTTGCATTTCCCCTGTGGGATATGCTATATTTACTGTTTGATTTACATAATGTGCATTATTATTATTGTTAAACTTTTTATGAGGCAATTTGTAATATCTAAAGTTTATTTATCATTGAATATTTTTGACAAGTTCAATTTCACTCTTGTTTTTTTAGTATGTGACAGTATTTATTTTGCATGTATTGGATAAAGTGTTGTTTATTAATTACAAATTCAAGACATTTTTTTGATTAAAATATATAATTGTAGGCAAGGCAGCTTTATTTATGCGGCATATTTTATTCACAAGGTAACTCAAAATGCTTCACATAATTAAAAGTACAACATTTAAAACATTTACAAACAAAAGACATTTAAAAGCAAAGGAAAGAAATAAAAGTCACTTCACAGAATGTACAGTGCAAGAACACGATTTTGGGGACCGTGATTTTAAAAATGCTTTGAAAGACCTCAATCATACAATAGGTATGAAAAAAGCGCATACTCTTAATTTTTAACCTGGATTTTAAAGCATTTATATTTGAGGCTGACTTGACGTATGTCGGCATCTTATTCCATTTGCGTGCAACATAACAGCTAAATGCTGCTTCACCATGTTTGCTTTGAATTCTGGACTCCACTAACTGACCCGAGTCCACAGACCTCAGGGCCCTGATGGGTTTATATTCCATTTCTTTAACCCAAAACCATTCAGCGATTTATAGACCAGCAGCACCAGAAATAAATGTTTTAATCGTCCACCGTCCCTCATGTGCAATGTCAGTGGCAGTCTCCAACACTCCAGCCACGCTACTAAAGATAAGCATTTACAAAGGAGATATACTGTATGTTGTTCGATCTGCTTTTAAAGGTGGTGATAGTGACATCTGTGTTATTCGGAAGACCCTGTCTAGTGTATTCCATGCATCTGCCCTGTGCAATTTCTTCTTCTCAAACTACTTTGTAGAAATGAATGTTGTTGTTGTTTTTTTACAGTAGAATATACAGTAAGAGGTTTTGCACAGTGCTATGTATTTGAAGTTGTCCATGTCTTTGGTGTGATACTGAGACAAAGCTCATTGGTTGTGTGAACAGAATAGTCCGACAGAAAAAAAAAAAAAAGCTTTTTCGAGTCTGCGACAAAGAGCCTCTTTGTCTTAATGTCGAGCCAAGACAAGTTACAGTCAGACATCATTTTCCATCAAAGTCCCTTGATGGTTTGCTCGGAGACAACGGTGACAAAAAGGCAGCTTGTGTTTGAAACACTCTTCTCTTAGCACCCCGCTGTGACTCCACCGCGTCAAGATGTGGCATCGGATATAAAAAGCATAAAGGCAGCTGTTGCTCTTTACTTGACAAAGAAAGACACAGGCAGACAACTGATCTGAATCCGTGTTCTTTCTTCACAAACAACACACACACGCACACACACACACGTGACTGTAAACTGACATCAGGTCAAATTACCGCACATCAACGCCATACAGAGGCTTGAAACTGACAGGCAGAGAGGAGTAAAAAAGGAGAATTCAGAACATTTTCCTGGAGTATTAAACATCCAATGAACCCCCATTTATCACGGCAAATATGTTCCAAACTCATCTCTGCCAGATGAAAATCGGTGATTTAAAGAGACTATGTACATTTTTACTGTCATTTTGATATAGTTTGACTCCTCCCATAACCATCAAACACATTTAAAGTAATGAAAACACAATTTTTAACCCTTTCGGGGACAGCGATTACTACAGTGGAAGAACTTATTATGTTATCAGGTTACCGGGTGCATGAAAGGGTTAAGTGCCAAAAAATCAGTCGTGTTTATAAATAAGTGTGAGAGGTACGTATATTTATTTATATACTTTTTGTTCTTCTACTTCTCCTCTTCATAATTTTGCTGCTGTAAATTGGGAATTTCTCCATTGTGAGACAAATAAAGGTTTTCTTATCTTATCTCATCTTATTTTATCTTGATCTTAATCCTGAATAATGTCTCTCACAGCTCCTCATATTGGTCCCTTTCCCGATACACGATATATGTAAAGACTGAATTTTTATATTGAATCTCGTCAGATTGGCTGCCACGAGTCCAGTGTGTTTAAGTGAATCCTAATGCTCATACTGTTGAAGAAGGCTACATAGCCATTAAAAAAATAAAAAAATAAATAGATTAAACCTGCACAGAAAAATAGTAATCTCTCTGAAAAATATGGATTGGGAGGGCTTGACATTTACTTTTTGGAGCTTATTTGTTTGACTTTGTTTTGACTATTTTGTTCGTCTTGTCTTATACAGGCCGGAAATGGACACAGAGTGGACGTACATCCGCGAGCCCATCGAGAGCAACTCCATGGTTCTGAAGGGCCTCATACCCGAGACCGAATACCAGTTTGTCATCCGAGCCGTCAACATGCACGGGGCAAGCCCGCCAAGCCACGTCAACAACCCGGTGCGCACCCTGGGTAAGATGCCTCTTCACGCCGCCTCCTCCTTTCCCCATTTCCCACTTGGAAATATAATTTTCTTTCCAAGTACCACCATCATGACCACCATTCCAAACAGGGGCATGCAAAGGGTGGGGTTGACGGGGGTGTGGGCCTCTGGCATCAATTGGAAGCAGGGAGCTTCACGCACCTCCTCTTCGACTGTCAGACAAAAATTTCTTAATTCGGGATACTATAATAGAATAATGTCGGTAACGAAAAAGTTCCTGAAAAGCACCCCCCCCCTAAAATAAATAAATAAATAAATAATCCCAGTTAGGGAAAGGCGGCCAGACAAACGGTCAGAAGCTGCGCGGTGGACGAGCGTGGTCTCCCAGCAGGGGACGAAAGCGGGTTAGGTTCAAGTCTCATCAGATGGGATTAAGAACGGCATGCCAGACCCTCTTCTCTGCCTGTCTCACTCACACACACACACACTATGTTGCTTCTTGAATGGACAACAAGGGTGGGCCTGACGCACTGACATAGTTTTCACGAGGCTCCCCTTCACACAGCCTCGGGTGTGTGTGTGTGGTGTGTGTGTGTGTGTGTGTGTGTGTGTGTGTGTGTGTGTGTGTGTGTGTGTGTGTGTGTGTGTGTGTGGAGGGGCGTTGTTGCACAACAGCAGATTAGTTTTCTGGGGACCCCTCCCTGTGTTCCAGTGCTCAGTATGCAGGATTTAATGTTACTTGGCTGTGCCAATTAGCATTTTGAAGAAACAGTCTGTGCTGATTTAAAACACTTGTCGCACATTTTCTCGTGATTAAAAGCATTTCTCTGCCTGTTACAATATCGACGATAGTTTGGAGTGACGTACTCTCTCATGATCGCATTTGAACGCTGTTGAATGCAAGCATTATTCTTTGATTATGATTGTAGTGCACAAGGAGACATGAATTGGGGTGTTGTTAAATTACTAGTTGGTATAAGGAAGCTTTCTCAAGGGAGCGTTAATGCTGCGCCTATGATGGAGAGTTTCCATTAGGCGGACACATTTTGTTCTCGGGAAGCACTTTAGAAGCTCCTTCTCTCAACACTATGCCCATCGGCATACTCACAATGCCAATGATTATGCTGTTTATTTGTTCAGCGAATTGGCACTGCATATATTGTCTGTAATCAACGCACAAGTTTAGGATGTTTCTGGGAAATAAGTTGTCTTTCTTGTTGCGTTCTTGCAATAAAGATGCGAAATTGAATTGAGTAGTTGCGAGGAATGCAGTACATGATAACACAGCAATATAATGATCCAAACGTCATGATAAGATATAATTTACGATTAGAACCTTATCAAACGATACTTAATCACAGTATCGTGGGGAGGTTGACTATATTTTAAAAAAAGTTCACAATACTGTATAAAAACTCATGTTATTGTAAAAAAAAAGAACATTTCTCATGATATATATAAAAAAAGGACAATATTGTGTTTTGTACATAATAATAGCAGTGAGCAAAAAAAACAAGCTTAGCCAGTCCCTTGATTATCATGTGTTCCTATTGGCTACTCAATCTGTTTGGCTGAAGCGGGTGAAAAGTCATGTTTTTTTGACGGGCA